>NC_045642.1:23828523-25058210 GCF_009829145.1 Chiroxiphia lanceolata
CAACATCATCTGGTGAATAAAGACAAGATATCAAATAAGTCAAATTTACAAAAGAATGCAACTGAAAGATAAGGAGGTATTTACTTAGTTATGTTTAACCTCTTAACTCTGCCATTTCTTTTTTCAGTCCAGTATATTCTGAATAAAGCTTTGCAGTTTTTAGTCAATCAATTTTTTTATATTGTTTTTGTTTTGAGAGGGTTTCCGTTGACTGAACAGATTATTAAGTCAAGAAAATAATTATTGAGATTACAAGAAACAATGCAAAAACTGCAAGTATCAGAAGCAATACAAACAGTGAAAGGTGGAAGAAGAAACCTAAAAGAAAAGCAAAAATTAAAATAACAAGATACATGTTACTTACCTCTTTGGATCTATATTGTATAACTGATTGTTCTTGTGGGTTTTTGTGTAAAATACCAGCCCATCTGAGAGAATTATATCTTCTCTTTTAGTGACTGATGTAATATAAACAAGTCAGTCCACAAAAATCAGTATTTTAAAAACTTAAGACAGCTCTTGTTTCCACAATTTACAGCTTAAAATCTCAATATTTTAACTAAAATCCATGTAGGTTATTTTTCAGTGTTTTACTGACAGTAACTCTTTTTCAAATATCAGCTTATATGGTTATTGATACTTGGCATGGCATGATGTTTAGAGAATTAACGTGAATTTTGCTTTTTCGTAGAGGAAAATTATAGAACTTCAGCTGTTGGAAATCGAAAACACCCAAAAAGTTATTCTCAGGTTATTAACTTGATTGTTCTCACACATTCACTTGCTGTACCTTAATTTTATCCGCTGCACCTATAGCAGCAGGTGTCCAGCAAAGGGCAAATCCACCCTTATTTCATCCTCTGGAAGTTGCATAGTTCAGCGCTCCAAGGAAGGAGAACCAAAGGCTATATATAGGTATGCACAGGTACTGAACAGCCAAATAAATCTTCTGCATAAATGAATTTGGTGAGTTAGCAAAGCAACTGCAGAAGGAAAAACAGGCATAACGGTTGCCAAGACACCACGTCTGCAACACAGAAAGTAGTACAAATTGACTTTGTTAACTTACTGCAGCAAATGTAAGGTAACTGTGGCATGTAGGAAAAATAATGGATGTCCTACATGTGTAGCAAGTTAAACCACATGATGACATGAAGCAGAGCCACTGGTGGGAGCTCTGAGGACCATGTTGATGGAAAAAATAGCCATCAGGGACAGATTAATAAAGTGCTGCTGTTTGTTTAGGCTGTTTTTGCTGTGAATATGGCTGGGGGAATTCTCTTGAAATTTGCAGAAAAATTATGGCTTGTATCACATACGAGTATCTGAATGTTAGTATCTCTGTGTGGGAAACCATCCTAAACTCATTAATCCAGACCTAGGATCAAATGAATAATTGGATTTCCTGGAAAGCACGCTTGGTTTAGTTGACTGGAAAGTGGTAAATGATTTCAGTCTGGAACAACTTTTCAGCTGGAGACATTGTCATTTGCATTTGAAAAAAATGTAAATAACACTGTACTTTATGAACCAATATGTGATATTATTTCAGTAATTGAAAATCTGGGAAATCTGCCTAAAATCCTCAAGTAAACTACTCCTGCTTAAAATAGATAGGTCTTGTTCCAGTTGCAGAGATTGGAGAGTGATCTATTTTTCCTTGGATGGTTAGTGTAGACTATATGGATAGTAAAAATATGACTTGTTTTTTAGAAAGAAATGATTACTTAATAGTCTGAAGTCTTGAAAAACAGAACTAAGGTTCTCCTGGTGTTTGGATTCTCTGATTTGATTTACATTGTGTTCATATTGATTTTGATATAAAGCATTAAACTCAAGCATAGAACAAACGTTTAATTTAAACAAACAATTTAACATTTTGAAGATGTCCTGACTGATGATTTGTAAAACGGGCAATGGTTTAATTACATTGTAGCTTTTAAAGAACATAATGGAAACCTTAAGCAAACTCTCCAGAGTATGAGAGAGATACCTAATCCTGAACTTTAAATTTTCAGTCTTGTCCAAAAGAAGGTTGCACAAGGTTGAACAAGTAGCTTTTATTTGCCAATTTATATATGGAAAGAGAAAAATTGGGGTCAAGGCGGGCATGGGGGGGTGGTGGTGTGTGTGTGCAACAGAGGTAGAACATAGTAAAAAGAAGGTTCTGGAAAAAGGGACACGGATATAGGAACAAGCTGAGCATCCCTGGACTAGAAGTTCAGTTGTTAACTATGTGTGGATGATTTATCTGGGTTGCAGATTAACG
The DNA here is from genome assembly GCF_009829145.1 of Chiroxiphia lanceolata. NCBI lineage: Eukaryota > Metazoa > Chordata > Aves > Passeriformes > Pipridae > Chiroxiphia > Chiroxiphia lanceolata. Next base: position 23,830,793 of record NC_045642.1, read on the forward strand.
ATGCTGAGGATGCAGAGACATTACTTCAGACTTTGTGAGGGGCTAGTTCAGTTCTATGGAGTCTGTTAGCTTTGATGTAATGTGGTGCAGAGCTGTGGAGTGGCCAACTCAACAGGGCGAGCACTTTTAGTCCACACTAAAAAGCCCAGGTAGACCTCAGATAGCAATTATGTGAGCTCACTCTATGTAAATCCTCTCAGGATTATGCCATGCTCCTTAATATCTGCTGTCATACCTAGAATACCTAACTTGTTCTAAGTATCTGCCTCTGTGGCTAAAGACTGTGTACTCATTCAGTTAATTTGTTAGCTGTGAGTTACTGTCTTGGAGGAAAAATATCTCCCTATCTTGGAGAACTTGGTCATTTTTATTTTAAATAACTGCTAAGTACTGTTTAGTAATTTTATGGCAAAGATTGGGATTAAATCTGTTTCTTCAGCATGCAGGTTTATTGTGATGCAACACATCCCACCCCTCTCTTCAGGCCACACTGTGATCTCAGAAATGCCCATTAGGCCTCGGCCTTGATGTGTAGCACCTAGGCTTAGCTACTCTTGAGCTTATCAGAAATGCGGTCTGTTTCCAGGAACTTGGTAGCTGTCTAATGAGCTCCCTTTTTTAATGAACAGCCCTGGAAACCTAATTTTCTTGCCTGAATAACCATCCAAGTGGACTAACATTTTTGTTGTCGAACTTTCAAAGTTTCTGGCCTGAATTGCTGTCAGGATGGAAAATTACTACGACCGAAGACAATTTGCTTGTGACCCTCCAAACAGCAGCCCTAAGTGAGACTCTTTGAGCTCTCCTGGACTGCAGTGAGCTGTGACCAGCAATCTCCCTCTCAGTGGCACACCTCTCAGAGCCGGAGAACTCTTAAGTTTTCTGTACTTGGAGGCCTGCCACTGAATGCCCATGATGGAGCCTGGACTGACCACTCCTCAAGGCTCAACCCTTGGCCCCTGGAGAAGATGCGAAGGCACCCAATGCAAGCACTTCACTGAATTCAAGGGGAATTTTCCCCACATACATACCTTGTACGTACTCCTTTAGGTCTGTGTGTGTGCAAGTGTGAACATGCTGTAGCAAATATACTATGAATGTTGCTCTCTTAGGTTCTTAAGTACTTTAGATTTGTAAGTAACTTGGTCCTGTGAGTTACTGTTGTGCTATAGTAAATTCTATATGAATCTTGCCAAATTGTTTAAATTGAGCTATTGATTAAATGCTGTTAAGTTTAAATGCTGTTAAAACCTTTTGGCCTAAATAATTGGTCAGCTCCAAGGATAAGTTTGGCAAGGGAGTCCAGACTAAACAATGTGACTCAATGGAAGATTCCTTTTTATCCTTAAGCTTTTCTATCCTTACCCCTTTCTACACCTAATCTCCACATAGACAATTTTTTGTTGATTTTAGTTTTAGATTGATTTTAGACTTTAGTACAATTTTTCTCTGTGTGCTTTATCCGTCTAGTAAGCAGTAGAACAAACCTTGCCAATTAACTTTGTCGTGCTTTCACTTTAATATTACTTTTGCTAATAACTGCTTTTGCCAATACGGTTGTCAGTGATTCTTTGAATGACCTAAAACAATCATTTGTGACAACTACACAAATCATGAGATTATCTTTTTCTCAGCCTCCTATTTCCAGCACTATCCGCCTGCCATTTTCTCTACCAAGTGTCACACAGTGCCCCCATGCAGTCATCCCTTCACTGCACAACCTTAGTCTATCTCAAGAGAGAAGGGGGTGGGAACAAAAGGTATATGAGCTGAAGTTTATTATATCATTTATAATGCCACTTTATATTGAGTGTAGGTGGCAAGATTTTGGTAGCAGAGCAGAGGGGGGCTGCAGGGCTGGGCTCTGTGGGAAGAGGTCAGGGTCTGGCCCATGCTGGACATAGACAGCTACAGAGAACTGCACCACAGACATACTGCAGGACACAGCTGAGTCTGGCAGCCAAGCTGGTGGCATCTCCAAGGAAATGTATTTAAGAAAGGGTATAAAACATTAAATGAAGAGAGGAGAAGGGAACAAAAAGAATGAGAAACAAGAGAGGGGACACTAAGGTCAGAGGAGGAAGATGTGCTCCATGGCAGAGAAGAATAGGACCCACACTTCAGCAGATGGATATTCTCAAAGGAACTGCAGGCTGTGGAGATCACATGTCAGAGCACATGTTCACTTTTAACTAATAAGAAAAATATGGCACAGCTTTGTTTCGGTTTCAGGTAAGAGATTATGGAGAAAATCATGCATTCTTAAGGTTGAGCTTTTCAGAGCTTAACAAGGATAGAGTAATTTCAGTCACTTAGGAGCTCTACCCCATGTTACCACTACAGTCGTAGTTTTGCTACGATTCCAGGGTTTTTTTGACTGCAGGTTCAAGGCTGCAGTGTCTAAAGGCTGTATCACAAAAATAAAAATCTGGAAATAAAATTTCCATGCTAGTTTCTAACTATTTTAACCTCAAATACTTTAAAAACTAAAGTTTGCCAACCACAAGCTGCTGTTGCTGCTGTTCATGAAATCAGGTATTTTGAGAAGCAAAGGTTTCAAAATAAAACAAATTTGAAGATGAAGGTTACTTAACCTTACCTTTAGTTCACAGGAAGAAAATTTTTTTCTGTCTATCCTAAATATTTAATTATTTCTGTTATTGAGGTGACGTTGTGTTAAATATAGTTTAGAGAACCCTGCCAAAAAAAATCAAGAAGAATCAGAAAATTATCTGAGACTGAACTCTCTAAATGAGAAACAAATCAATCTGTTAGATTAAAAAAGTAAGTCAGAACTTGGATGGAATCAGTAAAAAATCTATTTGTCTACTTTGTGCAGGCTAGGGAAAAGGGTGCCTCAGGAGCCACTACTTTCAGGTGAAAAGAAAGGTAGAAATTTTCTTAGTCTCTGTAAAAGCAGGAGTGTGCTCACTCTATTTCATTTACTTTGCTCTTAGAACTGAGATGTAGAACAATCACATCTGAAGCGCATCCTCTTCCTTATATTTGAACTCTTTATTTTTCTTTCCAGTAATAAATCCCTAAAGCATGTAGTTCAGAGTTTTATATGCAGGAAGAATACATAAAAAGCCAAAGCTCAATTAGAGTTGAAACTGACCAATGTTGTGTCAGATAAGAAGGGTTTTTTAAAGTATGCTAATAGCAAGAGGCGGATCTAAAGAGAACATTGGACCAATACTTGTTGAAGATGGTCATGTGGCTAATAGTGATGAAGATGAAGCAGAGGCATTAAATGATTTTTTTGCCTCTATCTTTAATAATACTGATAGACCTTGGACCACCTGGTTCTGAATTGGAGGACTATGAATGTGGGATAATGACTTTCCATTTGTGGACACAAAATTGTAAAGGAGCACCTGTATCAGCTGGAAGGGCACAAGTTCATGGGGCCTGATGAAATCATCCCAGAGTGCTGAAAGAGCTAGCAGATGTTAAGGTAGAACCCGTTTTGATCATCTATCAATTGTCTTGTGACTATGCAGAAGTCCCTGCTGACTGGAAGCTGTCCTTCTGTCATCACGTGATCACATCCCTAATGTTCTAGCCAACATTCATCATTTCTTCTGGTGCAGACAGTCTAATTTGTAGGTAGTGTCATACACCATCAGTAACAGTTGAACTGATTGGCTCCTTTGGCCTCTGTCTGCACCAAATACTAAGTCGACTATTCCAGGAAACCTTTTTCCTTTCCTAACCTGGATTCTTCTTTTGTTTATTATTATGTAATATGTTTTCTTAAAATGTGGAGGTAGGATATAAGTACATGAGCACATATAATACTAACATCAACCTGAGAGCGGGATTGTTCCAAGTTAAGGCAATCACATCTCTCTTTACAGGGCAGAAGTTTAAATAAACTAATTTTTGATAAGGTTTGCAGACTTTGCATAATAAGTTAATAGTACATTTTGCCATACTGTGAATAAGCTCAGAGGAAAGACGGAGTCTAAAAAAAAGACTATTTTGAGCCCAAGTGAGGGTGGTATAAATAAAGGAACAGTCACGATGGAGTTTGTCATATTGACCACAGTGTGATTCTGGATGGGGAAGTTTCCAAAGAATAGTCACAAACTTTAAAATTGCATAAAGGATAAACCCCTGCAGATGGCAGCAGAGCTTTAAACTTCAGCACTACAAGCACAGTCAGAGAGAGAGCCCCCTAATGAAGACATTGATTTCAATAGACTATTACAGTGACATATTTTGCTAGTAGTCAGCATGTTACTGATGCCTTTTTGTTTGGTTGTTCTTTTCAGCTTAAAGGGGAAAGTTTTAATAATTGTCAAGTAGCAGAAGGATGTTTCTGAGCCTTGTGGAATCCCTCCAAGTTCTCAATGCAGACATCTCCTAGCTCTCTTTCAAATATTGCAGGTGGGTTGGTTTTTTTTCCAAATATTTTACATCCTTTAGGTTTGCAGCAAGAATTTGACCTAGATGACTTGAGTCACATAACACACTAGTACTTCTATAATAACCAGTTCAGTTGTCGGAAAATTTAAGTGACTGTTAAAAAAATCCTTCAGGTGGCAAATACCTAGTTCTAAAGATATCACATCAGAAACAGAATAAACAGGTGTATTCAAATACCTGAAAGGATATACCTGCTGATATACTTGGATATGAAATACTGTTTCACTTACTTTTACTAGTGCTGTTGTCCTAATGTGATTTCTTGAGCCTGTCATGCTGCACAGGGTCAGGCACTTTCTTCCTTGCTCTAATGTCTTTATCTCATTTTTTCTACTTTTCTCACCAATGTTAATCCATTTTGTAGTTTATATCACCTATCTTTACACCTTCATCTTTACACCTACATCTTTGGAATTTCTAACATTCAGGTTTAATAAGATAGAAACAATCCAGGAGGATTATGATCAAATAGATCCTAGTGCAGGATCTTTAAAATGTCTTTATTTTGTAGTAGTCCCTTTACACTTAAGGAATAGCTTAGTACCCATTATGTTTTTACTGCATTTAAATATTTTAGCTCTTCTTCCTTTGTCTTCAAGGAAGAAGCTACTGTTTTCACTGACATTTCTTTACCTCTATTCTTACATTGTAATTTTTTTAGGACCATGACAGTGTCTTCAATATTTTATGTACAAAATGTCTGCATATAATGCTTGATTGAATGACTGCTTGTTAGCATATGAATGTCTATTTTGACACAGTTTCTTGTCTGGATTCATCAAAAAGATGAAGTATGAAATAGTTTACTGGTAGGCTAAGTAAGCATAGTCTATGAAGCTTGAATATGTTTTTGTTGCCAAAGCATAGATGTCTCAACAGCAATTTTGAAGTGCATGGATGGGACAGCTCTGCTGGGTTGTTCAAAAGATTTATTTCTTCAAGACAGTAAACTTTTGCCCTCTGCTAAAATCTGCTGAGTGTATAGCTAAATACCTTCAAACCTAATCTGGTCCTGAGCTTTTTGTTAGTATTCCACTTCCTGTCCTCTAATTTTGTGTAGTGTTGCTGGATGCTAAAGATTTTTATGTTTTAACAGTAGGGAAAATTGATCTCCGTAAAGGCTTTGAAATTCTTCTAGATGAAAGGTGTTACGTAAATTGTCACCAGTTTTACTATTTCATGTACTGTGAACTGATGAAAGACAGAAAGGGAATGGCAGTTACCTCTTAATATAATCTAAAGCTTGCCTTAGGTAGGACCACTCTGTTTCCTGAACACTTCATTCAGTCCCAGTGGAAAACCAATGGTGGCATCTGCTGTTTTCATAACAACTCAAAGAAGATGCTGTGTCTCTGACTGGCTGGCTATCCCCAATGGCAAAACAGCAAAGAAATAATGTGAGAAACAGCTCTGCTAAAAATAACTTCAGTTATCATCACTGAAGCACATGGATTCATTCCTACTATAGGTCTGTTTCCCCTAAAGCAAATCCCTTCTCCCATAGCAGTGGATTTTGCTGCCATGACTCTCTTGGGCATTCCCAGTTTCTTTTTTTTTTTTTTTTTTTTGTACTGCTTAAGGAGCATAGGAGGACATGATAAAGGGGAAGGGAGAAGCTGTTAAAAGTAATATGGCGTTATGTGACAAAAAGAATAAAAAAGTAGCTCAGCTTCTTACATTTACTGGAATCCTATAATTCAGACACTTATAAAATTGTTTCCAGTTTGTTTCTGTTCACATCAGTGAGAGAGAATGAGGGGGAGAGAATATAACAGCACTGTATCATAGCCACTTTGTTGGAAATTCCACAGTCAGAATAGTAGGGGAGAAATAGGGATAAAGGCAGGGATAACAATAACTGTGACTGAAAATCTGCACAGGGCTAGCAGTGTGGCCAAACAGAAGGCATCCCTAGCACCTCTGAGCAGCAGCTAACCTGTGGGTAAACCTGAATACTCACCCACTTATCAGTCAATTAATAAAAAATTAGATGAACTGTAAAATTTGAGACCCCTGCAAAATAAAAACATACCGTGGCCAAGAAATCAAACAACAGCTGCCGGAAATGGAAACTGATCACAGTTTATAGCAGAAGTAAAAACCCTTTTCAACTGACAAGGGTGAAATATTAGACAAGAAATCTAGTTAGACCGGGTAGTTCTACACTGTGGAGTTGAGTGGACCAGTATGGAGTAACAAAAAAATTTATGATGCATCAAGGCAACAACAGAAGCCTTTCAAGAGGTAGCAGAATTAACTTCCACTGTCTATGAACAAAGTGTTTCAACTAATCTTGAGGAAATGAAACGTCTTGCAAGCGTACCCAGTAGCAATGCAAGACCTGAAAATGTTGATTTGAAACTACCTGTCAGTTTGGGCAAGAGTAATTAAACACAGAAAGATCTGAGACAGCTCTGAAAAGCCTTAGCAGTCAAATTTTGCAACCAGGTGTTTGTGTGTAGATCTACACTTTTATATATATAAGTGTACATATATATATACATATATATATTTTGTGTGTATATACTTACACAAAAAATATAGACAGATTTTATCCTCACTGGATAATTTGTAGAATAACTGGGAGAAGCCTCAAGAGGCATCACACTCAAAGCTGAGATCAAGAAATGAAGAAGCAGAACAGGAGTATAATATCATGGTGTAGATTTTTGTCTGTCACTTTCAAAATTATGGAAAGATCCTCCCAGATTGCAATGGTGACTGATTCAAACAGGTGCACCAACACAGAAGCACAAATCAACATGCAAAACAACAGATATTTTGAAAATTATTTGTGGGCAGGGAAACAGCACTATGGGTAGATTGGTGGCTTGGGGATTCATTTAAATGACTGTGAATATTTAGAATTTTGGGAGGGGAACTGTGTGGAAAACTATTATTTCTTTTGTGAGGTAGTCAAGGAACTAATTTCACAGCCAGGGGATAGGCTGCCTAAATAAAAAGAAAGATAATCCATTGAAAAACTGATTTTCAGTGTACATTTCCAAGCCAAGAGACACAGGTGACCCTGATGGTGGCCATATAGAATACTACAAAAACTCTAATTTAAATACTGTTAAAAGGAATGCTGTGTCAAGTGGATGGTTACACTTTCTGAAAGGGCATACAGTTACTCATTAAGGGTATATGACTTCACACTAAATACAGAATTATAATGAAATTACTGGACCATTGGCCTGATGTGCACTTCTCAAAGCTCATGAGTTTGTGTTTCCAGAGTTTTGATGAATTCAATTCTGAAGTAGAAGCAGCTGGATCCTAAAAAGAACCTGTACCCAAATACTGTCCAAGTTCGGTAACATTCACATTCAGAGAACTGATATAGATCCAAACTTCTATTTTGAAAGCTGTTGTCTGTTGAATGGAGGAGAGCAAGATTTGTCTGAGCCACATATTTGAAATGCTGCTCTGGTACCACACTTACACTTGCATAGCTGACATCTTCCTTGACTTGCATTGGCATTGTTAGAATACTTAAATATTTAATGGAAAGGACCTATTATGCCACACTTTTTGATGAAAAAAAGCATTAGCATCGAAGGAAAAGTGGACAGGCTGAAAAACAATTTAAATAAAATGAATGACTGTGAGCAGAAATAAATGTTGAAAAAAGTATTCATCATTCCAAAGTGATATCAGGTTAAATTGGAAACTATTTAAAAGATATCTGGTGGAAGGAAAACTGCTGCAGGTCTTGGAATGCCAAGCCTGACAGAGAAATGAGCTGGTACTGAGTATCCCTCAGGAAGAAGCCACTTAATAATTGGGGAACTGACACACTTCTGCCTTGTGAATTTTGCCAGCAGGTTTGCTGCTGCAGGCATGTACAGAAGGTTTCCAAATATTAAAAGATTGAATCTTGCAGCAGCACTTTTCAAAAAAAGAATAATGGTTAATATGGCCTGGGGAAGGAAAGGCAGAGGTGTGAAGTTACAGAGCCACTGAGAAAGAAGCAGGGAACAAGGTCCTGTAAGCAACCAGATGTAAAACATTGTGCCATTCTCAGTAGAGTCGAGTATATTGGGCTGTGCCTGCTTATTCACAAGTAGTAGAGACTCAGACTGTCTGACTCCTTCCTTCTCCATTGATCAGCCAAAAGAAATGAAAGCAGGGAAAGAGGGCAGGTCTTTCTCAAACATTTTTGGAGGCTGGCAGTATGTATTGTAGCTTTCCTGATGGAGGTAATATCAATCTTCTAGTGACTGAGATTTTACTGAAAAGTTTCACATAAAGTTTTTCTTGTACAAAACAAAGCTTGAGATTTAGGTTTGGTGAAAACATGAGTATTACTGTGTGCAGCTGAGAAATACTGGCATTTTGTCAGTTACCTGAAGTGATTTTGACAATCCTGAACACAGATAATAATTTTAATTAAAATGTTATATTATGTTATAATAGATATTATGTTGAATCATTAAACAAATCTGTTTCCCTGCTGGCCTATCACCTTCTCTCTGATGTATTCTTACAGTTTTGACCCGGAAGGAGTCAAAAAAACAGCAGGTTTTCATTATGATCCCTGTAGGAAAAACTCTCAGATTCTGCAAAGTATCTGTTAAAACACTTTTCATTTGAGCTAACGCTATAAAGAAAGAAAGGATGGTATAGATAATTCTACACCTCTTCAGATGCTGGGAACCCTGAGTTGCACAGCACTGACAGGCCTCCAATCAGGACACAGCACACTGTGCAGATCCCATCCATGGAAAGATTATACAACATTTTGGCCTTTGAGCTCTTGCAGGATTTTCTTAAAAGAAGACTCTATTCATCATTTCTACTGTCAAGAAGAAAGTTCTTATGAGAACTTGTTGCTGCACTTTTTAGATGAAGGTGAGAACAGGCAGGTGGTGCAGCTCCTGTTGCTGAGTGGGAGCTGCCCGCGGGTCCCTGTTACCGTTCGCCGAATGACTTTTTCCTGTGGCACAGGGATGCACAACATGAGACCACCCTGAAGGCCAAGCTATAAGTGGTCCATGGCACAGCATAGCCCTGTGCCTACTCAGGTTAACTGTGAAGTGCTGCACAATTATCTTCCGGCTCTGATCATTCCGCTTAGGAAATTCAGAGAACAGCTAATTACATACTTCCCTCCCTCTCTCATAAATCTCATCCTTTTCTATTATTTTCAAGGATTGAGCTATCATTGGGAACATGTACATTTTTTTCCCCTCTTTTGTTAAACAAGGCTTTAGAACAATTGCAGTAGGCAGATTCTTCAAGAATTAATTCCGGGTTTTACAATGTATGTGGTGCAAGTCTGGAAAAAATGTTCAGAATTTTAGTCAGTCTAGGAAAGTTCCCCATCTGGTTGAGTTTACCAGATTTAGCTTAATACTGAACCTTAGTGATTAATCTTAGTCAAGGGTGTGATGCAACCTCAGACAAACTGGCACCCAATACTGTTTCACACAGGTGCTATAGAATTTCTTTTCTTTGTTATAGAAGCTTTCTATGTTTGTTGTTTGGGGTTTTCTGTTTGTTTGTTTGTTTGCTTGGGGATTTTTTTGAGATCACCTGTCTCAATGAAAACTAAACTGTTCCTCTTGTTTTCCACAGTCCTTTGTTGTCTTCTTCCTTACCAGATGGCAAAGATTTTACTATGCTTTTTCGCTGCCCAGATGCATAAAATCAGCCCTTCATATTGTTCTAGTTCTGTCTTTTTGTCTTTTTCCTGAGTAAATTTTTCTTCTTTGGTCCTAGCAAGGAATGCTAGATTGACTTTGCAGAATTGTTGTCCAAGTTTATACTATTCTCCGTTTCCTATCAGCATGTTGTTTACTTATATACTTGATGTTTTTTCGTTGCAGCTTTCAGATGATGACTTGTCAGTACAAGGAATTGAATCTGATTTCATGTGAAAATTTACAGAATAAGACAAGCAGTTAGGCAATTGAAAAGGGATATTTCTAAAAATGAGCTTTATTTAGGTTTTGTGGGTTTTTTCCTTGGCAGGTTTTAACAGAAAAGGTGGAGGTGTAACAAAACCATAAAACTGATCATTAAGCATGCAGTTTCTTACAGTCCATCCTCTAATCACTAGGTTCCAAGCTATGCTGCCACTGAGACTTTTCTCCCCTTTAATTACTAGTTTCTGGGTATCTTATTTATTAAGCATCTGAGATCTAATTGTTCAGCCATATTTTTTTAGTTAACTCCTCTTTTACAGCAGTGCAGGAATAAGTTGTTTGCTGTAAACTAGGCACACCTTTGTATCCTATTGCAGTTCTGTGTTGCAGCAGCATACATAAAATATATGGTCGACACATAAGCAATGGTTCTTAGTTATTTTAGGTTACTTACTTTCTTCAAAGGTAAATCAACAATGTTCATCTTTCTTGCGCAACAAAGTCTTCCTCATCGAGAAACTTGAAGAAATGAGAACACTAGAGAGACTGTATTTCTGTTAAGATCTGTTTGCTAAACTTTCCTAGCCATTTTAGAAGCTTGCTTACAAGCTTCAGCTTACCACACAGATGTTCTGGAATAACTCGTATCGGGAATCTGGGCTTATGATAGCTCTTGACTCACCCCAGTTATAATAATTTAATCACTAATCCTCATTTTAGTAATTTTAAGTTTAGGTAAACCAGTATAGTATCTCAGAAAAAACTGTTAGAATAAACACACTGCTAACAGTTGCTAATGTTTTACATAGGGGGTCACTTATTCCCATTTTCAACTACTTTGCTTTAAATGTTAATTACTGCCTGGAGCACTGCTTACAGTCATGCTCTCTTTTTGAGGTTAACTGCTGTTAGCAACAATGGAAAATTTTAGTTGAAAAAAAATATAATTAGAGACAGAAAGAAGAAAAACACTTTAGAGGACTTACAGTAATACTTCCTACTTCCTTTTAAATGCTATAATTCGTCAGTCAGATTTCTACAGAGTACCAAGCATATAAATTCACAGTTCCTGTGTAACCTGAACTTCCATTTAAAAGGAAAGAGACGTATTCTCTGGGTCAAGTATGTCTATGAGACATGTTCAATATAAGTACTCTATTCAACTGATATCCCCAAAACTACACTCTTGTCACTCTGACCTGTGGTAAAATTTCTTCCTAAACCTCAGTTTGAGGAGGAGTTAAACCTTAAGTTTGAGAGCTAGACATCAAACAACGGAGAAACTATTACTAGTAGAAATATTTATAACTGTCAGTGCTTCAGGAAAGGTAAAAAAGACACTACTTTGAGGAGCTGAATTATCCATCCAGCTGGAAAATGACCATCCTGGGGGTATCCATCCAGGGCCACAAAAATAGTCAAGGGCATCCTTGTATGAGTAAGGGAGCTGGGATTGGTTTAGTCTGGAGAAGGAAAGATTCAAGGAACATCTTATCAAATTATATAAATATCTGATGAGATGGTGTTAAAAGGATGGACCAGACTCTTGTTAACGCATGGTGACAAGAAACAAAGAGTACAAACTGTAGAACAGTAAAAGAAAACACTCTTTTACTGTAGTTGAACTCTGGAACATGTTTCCTGGAGAGGCTGTGAAGTCTTCATCCTTGGAAATATTCAAAACTCAACTGGATGCAGTCTTGGGCAACCTGCTGTAGCTCACCCAACTTGAGAAGGAGGATTGAACTAGACAAGCATGAAAGGTCTCTTCCAGTCTCAGTTATTCTGTAAAAAATAAACACAGAGTCCTCAACTTCCATCTTTCTGGCAGATCCTGCTTGTTATAGTGGGAATACTTCTTGGTCTTTAGAGTCCTTCCTTACAGCTTGCATTCTGAGTCTAAACCTGCTGGGCTCTTCCCTCTACTATATATACTCTCATGTTCCTCAGCCACTGAATCTACCCACAGACTGTTGTGTAGAATTTGGCAGGGCCACACATTTGTTACCAGCATCACAAAAAAACTTTCTGTTTTCCTTGAGTGCTGTCTCCAAGTGACACAGCCTTCAGCAGACCATTAGTAGAGACCTCAGCCTTTGGAAGGATATGTTTAATGCAAGAGGACAGCTTCACTGGGCATTTCTGTCAGCTTTGCCCCCTTTTTAGCCTGATAGCTTTTTGCCGGGAGATTTTCACCTTCTTAGGGACATGCACCTTCTAGCCTGAAGATGAAATTCTATGATTTCCTCGAAACCTTGTCACACTGTACCTTCCCATCTCCCTGAACTCTTCCAGTTCAAGAAATGTAGATTCAAGGGACAATAGTTTGTCACTGAGTCCCTTAAGATGTCTGTGCTGTTTATACCACTTGTCAATGGAGCAAGTTATGATATATGCAGTCTGAAAGGATTTTGTCACTCTATCAGGAAGTGAGCACTGAGAATCCTATAAGTTTTTCCATTCACAGATGAAGTTGCAGTCCAGATTAATTTCTCTTTGTCTTTTCATGCCTAAATTTGTTCTGGTCCTCGTGCTGGACAGAGTTTTGCTTGCTCAACACTCCTCGTAGGATTGTCATGGCTAGTATGGTGCTGTGATGATGTACACTGTGGAAAATGAACACTTGCCAAAAGTACGGTGCAACAAGTGTACCTAGGTCAAAATTAGTATTTAATTTCAAAACATCATAATTTCAGTTAGGCTTTGAATAGTTTTCTTAAAGTAAACTTCAGAGAATAAGAATAATAGGGGAGCAGTTTTGGTATTGATAAGGATGGGAGCATAATAAAAACTAGGAATAGATTGGAAAGTTGATTTTCTTGAGGTCCATGAAAAAACCTCAAGATTCACTAGAATAATTTGTCCTGTGGAAGCATTTTCAAATTACGTTCTGATACAGCTGGAAAGCCATTAAAAGCCCTAAGGAACAGGAGAAACTGACTGTGGTACCTTGTGTACACAAGGAACTTCATGGTGAAGTTAACTTCCCTAAATGCTTCACTACTAGGTAGCAGTAGGACAAATTTGTCAAGAGAAATTAGTCCTGGCTTAAAAAATAGCCTGTAACTTGAAATAGTGTCAGCTGGAAAGTCTGTACTCATGTTAAGATTACTAATGTCTTAATGGATCTTGTGCCAATAATGAGCTTATAAAATATATGACTTGTACCTTGGAATGTAATGTGTTATCCAAGTGCATTGATTTCCTTTCAGTTTCAAGGCGTCAAGAATTTTTAGTATAATGGGCTTGTTTGCAGGCTGTGCAAGTCTTCTGAGAGAGGAAAAGGTTGTGACTGCACCAAATGTGAATTATTCAGTGTAAACACATCTTTGCGCAAAGCAAACCAAAGTAGTCACTCTGCCACTCTCTTTTACTCTTCCTGTATTTTAAGCCTCTTCAAAGGATAACACTTATCTGCTTTGTTATTGCCCTTTAATGATGCTAAGGTTATTCTGGAAGACAGAAGCAATAAGGATTCTAATTGCTTGCTCAGACATCTGTCTCACATTTCCATCACACTCAAGGCTGTCAGGACAGAAATCTTTCTAGCAACTTGTATGAATATTCTACAAGTTAAAAATGTCCAGCAGATAACCCAGAAGCTGGATAACCAGCTTTAATTAGAGAATCTTATGACTGAAAATAATTCATCCCCATGCAGGTTTTTCCCTGACATTTTTTATTTACCTCTACCCACAAGAGGATTATCCATTTAATTATTGGGCTTTGTCGTGTTTCTACAGACAAAAGGTGGGATGCAGAAATAGCTGAGGGAGGTACAATTGAAGGAGGTCCACTATGACAGAATCACAGAATATGCTGAGTTGGAAGGGAACCACAAGGATCATTGAGTCCAACTCTTAGCCTGAACAGGACCATCTCCAAGAGTCACACCACGTGCCTGAGAGTACTGTCCAAACACTTCTTGAATTCTGTCAGGCTTGGTGCTATGACTACTTCTTGGGGAACCTGTTCCAGTAACCATCCACCCCCTGGATGAAGAACCTTTTCCTAATATCCAACCTATACGTCCCCTGCCACAACTTCTGACCATTCCCTTGGGTTCTGTCACTGGTAACCACAGAGAAGAGATCAGTGTCTGTCCCTCTTCATTCTCTCATGAGGAACTTGTACACTGCGATGATGTTTCCTCTCAGTCTCCTCTTCTCCAGGCTGAATAGACCAAGTGACCTCAGCTGCTCCTCATACAGCTTCCCCTCCAGGCCCTTCCCCATCTTCGTTTCCCTCTTTTGGACACTCTCTAATAACTTAATATCTTTCTTATATTGCAGTGACCAAAACTGCACACAATATTCAAGGTGAGGCCACACCAGAGCAGAGCGTGGCAATCTCCTCCCTCGACTGGATGGCAATGCTTTTCCTGATGTCCCTCAGGACACAGTTGGCCCTCCTGGCTGCCAGGGCACTGCTAACTCATATCCAACTTGCCACGGGTCAGGGACCTTGAGGTCCCTTCCTGTGGCACTGCTTTCCAGCATCTCGTCCCCCAGTCTGTATGTACTTGCAGGGTTACCCCATCCCGGGTGCAGAATCTACAGTTTTCTGAATGTTCTGATAAAGAGGCTCCTCTTGAGCTAAGAATTTAATACACCAGAATAGGAGACAGTAATTCTTGGAGTCAAAAATGCAGGACAAACTACTAGACTGAGAAATGCTGTTTCGGAAAGCAGTGAACAACACGATTCAGAATTAACCAGTGTAACCCAAAGGAGGCAAAAATCCATTTTGTAACATTCTACAGTGGAATAGTCAGCACAATAGGAGTGTTGTTAATATCACAAAAAGAGACAACAGAAAATTAGTACATTATGAGTGGCTTGCCTGGGTTGTATATGAATGATCTTAGAATAAGAGGGCTCTTTATTCTAACAGGCAAAGCTATACTGTTAGACAGGAATTAGGTTCATTAACAGCTGGAAAAACTTCTTTATGAATGTGTTAAATTCGTCTCCCTCAAGTCCTTATGTATAGACAAGCTCTTCAGGTAGAAGATACATCCAGATCTGCTGGAGATGTGAAGGAATCAGTTGATAAAATTCAGTGGTTTGGTAGGATTATTGTAAGAGTCTTCTGGCCTGAAAAGCTGCATCAGTTTTTAGGGGATTTTACCATCCATGCTTGTGTGAAGAGTTCTGAATGAGAAACCTATATGGATTTCATTTGCTGTGATACACATGCATAAGAAGATGTGTTATTCAAAATTGTCTCAGAAACAAAACTAAATGTGCTGATTGAATTGTTGTTTACACAGTGCTTGGTCTTGCTTTCAATCAAAAGTTGTACCTTCATTATGGTCTGGCTTCTAACACAAGTTGTCTCAGGGGAGGTATGCATGGTAGTATGCAAGATATTTTAGCACTGGAGAATGTTATCTGAATAAAAGTAATTTTTTCTTCTTTTTTTTTTTTTCTTTTTTTTTTTTTTAATTATTTCAGCAATACTTCAGGTATATCTATTACACCAGTAAAGAAAACTTACTCAGGAAAACTTACACATTACACCAGTAAAGAAAACTTACTCAGAGCACAAGTTTTTATTATAACAAAGACAACTTATGTCACAAAAGTGAAAAAAAAGTAGTAAGCTTCTGATAAAGTAAAAATTGAAACAAACAGAGGTATCTTTTCCTGTTGCTATTTAACTTCATGCAGTGAAAATATATAAATGAGAGAAGGCTGTTGAACTGGAATTCAGTAGCATCAGGCAAAAGTCTGTTGAGTACTGGATTGTATTCAATGTTTTAAAAACTAATTACTAAGACTGAAAATTTTATGCCAGTTTTCATACCACATATCAGAAAAACAACTGCTCCTGAAATTTAGTTTTGAATATTCATTTCTATGAATATAGGATGCTTTCTACTCTTGAATTAACCAACCATTGTTAGAAAAATAAAAAATACTTGCAGTATCAGTGGAGGAATAAGAAATAGGATGCAAACTACTTAGCAAAGGTTGAAAGGGTGCATTCTAGTGAATAAGTTTAAGACAAGGAATTTGTTTTTCCTTTGGTATTCACATAAGCTAATACCATCATAATATAAAAACAACTGAACAGATCAGAAAACCCCCCAAAATTTAGAGACTTTTAACTCTAGGTTTGTGACAAACCTCTATCAGGGTAATGGAAAGATAAATCTTTACATGTCACCTTTATAGTTTCATGATGGCTTTTTGTTATATAAGATTGATTACATTGTTAGGTGTATAAGTGCAAAATTTTTGAGATGCGTTTTGTTTTCTGTGAATTGACAAATAAAGCAGAACATATGTGGCTTCCAGACACCAATAAATGTTCCTTGGTCCCAGACGCTGCTCATAATCCTCATGTTCTACAGGCACAGAAGTAAGACACTTTCCTTCTCCAGTTCATTTTGGATTGAAAATGCTACTAAGTGTGTCATTGTGTTCTATTCCATGCAACTTCCCTTCTTTCACTGCTCCTGAGAATCACTAAGCCTGAAAAGCTCAAATTAAATTCATCCTTTTACAGTCAGATACTAGCATGAAAAAGACACCTTTTCAGCAAAGAGACCAAGCACCAAAAGGGGAAAAAGCTCACATTTCTTTCTCTCACAGGCATAGCATACATTCATTTTGGTGTGAGATTCCGCTTGTCGACAGAGCAGCTGGAACAGCCAAGCCGGAAGCCGGGGGTGACAGCAAGGAAGGCAGACCACATGCCCACTATGCCAAAGGGAGAAGGGCAGATCAGGTCAGCTGCTCAGCAATAGCCCAGTGATCTCCAGTCTATAGTACCAGGGCAGGAAGCCACATCATAAGGCACAGTGTGCCTGCAACCCTTCTCAGATGTGGGCCAAAATCAGGGCCAGAGCTCAAATTCAGCTCCCAAGCCAATGAGTGGAGTTTGTATGTCTGAGATGTGGTTGGTCAGGGTCATTATAGGCTTTGGTGTAGTAAGGGCCCTGGGAGAGCCATGCTATCTGCATCATGGAGACCTGAAAGTGTCATATTCCAACCTTAATCCTAATATAGAAAATCAAGGAACCAGGAGCCTGAGGTCTCTCATGATTCATTTTTCAAGTAGTGAGGTATGATGACTATTTTTGAGATATCTCTATAAAATTTTTACTGTCCATTGGACATTTTTGCTGCACTGAACTTCAAGAATGGGGAAGCTAAGAAATTAATGTGATACTTGAAGGATGGAAATATTTAAGCAATTTTTTTTCTACTATTTACTGTGTTTTTCACATGCAGTTCTTTCTGGTCTGGGTTACAGTCTGCCACAGAAACACAAAATAGCTCAAAGAAAAAAGCTGATCTCTGTAGGCATGGACTTTAGTTCTGAGATGTGAGAAAAAGATGGGTTGTTAGTTGCCTATATTTTATAAGATTCTCTGAATTTTTCAAAAGCCATCTGTGTGTATGAAAAAAAAACATGTTGGTGCATGTACAGTAACTATTTGCTGATGACTTGGTGTGAAATGAAAAAAAACAGACTTACTTATGACCTGTTTCATCTGTTTAGTCTTAACTTACTTGGGATTTAAAAAAGAAAATTGACTCTTGGAAAAGAAATGAGAATATTTTACAGTGTACTGCATTGATTTTTCTCATTAAGACTTTAATAACCAAGGACTCTTCTCAACTAAAATGTTGCAGCTCTGAAAACTTCACTTGAAGCATGCTGTGTGTCCCTTGATAATCATGGTAGAATTTACTGCAGCGTGTAGCTGACCTGTCTTTGCTCACTGTCTGGAATCATGGTGTGAACACCAGCTGTCTTTGAGGTAGCTGCTCTTTAGTAATCTTGAATGGGATATGCTGTGGCATAGTAATTAGTTTAGAAAATTTGAATTGCTTTTAAAATTGATTAATTCTCTGTTGGCTTAACTTCAAGGAAGGAGTTACAATTTATTCATTTTTGTCTTTTACCGATGTGGCTTACACTACCAAGTTCACACCCTGTCATATTCTGCCAGTCTCACTAATCCTTCCATATGATTTGTATGCTGAGTAGGAAACATGGAAATCTATTGGGTGCTAGATTTATAGATTCTATTATGTGATACAACTTTAGTCCCTGGAACTATGATTACTGTATTACCAAGTATCTGAAAAGGAATGTTGTATCACACTATTTCAGCAATTCTCTGTTGGGCAATTACATTCCCTTCCTACATAATTTGAAACTATCCAGAAAATCTTCTAAGAATTCATACAAAGATAACACTTTTAAAGGTTTATTTTACCAAGCAAGATGTTTTGATCTGGTTTTTCTCTTGCTGTACATTTGTAAGGCGTTGTATCTATTACTCTAGTTGGAGATCTAGCACTAACTTTGAGATATTAATGATATATTATAATGACCCTTAAAAGGCTTCCTGTAGAGATTGCCATGGCATCACTATCACTGGATAATCAGTGATGCAAATTTCATTTGCAATGAAAATGTAAAGAGATTCAGACCTACGACTGCATCACTGGAGAAAACCGTATGGAGTGCCCTATGCTAATGTCTGAAACTGTCTCCTCTGGTATTTTTTCTTGCAAAGGAGGTAAGAAATTGCCACAATAATCATTAAAACTGTTGAGATTTAATGTTGCCACTGACTGGCTGGGAAGGTACACTTCAGTTTCTTGGATGCAACAAGAAATGTCTTATGTTTCTGAGTCACTGACCTTATTTCAGGTATTGTCTGTTAGAAGGGGAACTGGCTTTTGACAGCTCTCTTTCATCTGAGAATAGGATGACTTGGATTGTAGCAAAGCAAAGGCTTCTTTCTAGGTGACCATTCAGAGTGCTGGCTGAGAAACCCTAAATGCCTTTGTGTAAGCAATGAAAGAATCATCCAGAGTAGCTGCAGCTCTCTGGACAAAGGCTCTGCCTTTAAAGGGAGTTATATATAGGGAACAGAATCTGAAATGCTGTTTTGCAGATTTAGTAGGCAGGTGAGCATTCTTGACAAGAATTTTCCTGAAGAACTATGATACAAGGAAGGATATAGGGCAAACTGCACAGACAGTAAGTTCCTGTTTGGTTTTAAGTGTTTGTCGAGCAATAGCTCAAAGAAACCGGAGTTAAGAGCAAAACGACGCTATTTTAGATTTTCATGCATGGTCCCAAAATTTAAGATCTGAATTAGAGATGTCAAATGTTTGGGTTCATAGTCTGTGCACTTCAAGTTTTTAATAGCTCACATGGCATATTGAATGTTTGTTCACTAAAGGAGAGATTTTTACTTCGGTCAATGAAAGGGTAACATATTGTGTATAAATGCATTGTGAAGTGGACATTGTTTCTTTTCTGAGGTTGTAAACTGGCTCTAATAGTGATTTTGAAATGTGAATCTCTTGTTCCTTATTTTGAATGAGTGGGTTGTATCTCTATTTTTATATACATCTATCTTTCTGACCCTCCAGTATAAATTTTTAAAAAATAATGTTAAACTGACCTTACAGTTTCAAAGTCAGATGTTAGGAAACTTGTTAGTTCAGCTTCTATATAAAAGCTTGATTTATCATGAATGTATATATTATGATACAGATGGCATAATATATGGTGTCAAGCATAGATTTTAGTGACATGATAGTGTATTTGATTTTGTTTTGTTTGTTTGATTATTTGTTTATTTTCCCCCACGGAGCCCTTGTATCATTTAAGTGATAGAAAATAAGGAAAATGAAAAGCAGAGAAAAATTAGAGACAGATAATAAGACTGAGGTCTGATAGTAGAATGGGGAACACAGAAAATAATATGTGGACTGAAAAGAAATGGAAAAATACAGCTGATCCTAAATGTAACTTGTTTTTCTTCTGATTAATACTGAATAACAATATGTAAAAACTACTGCAAAGTTTTACTAGTAAAGGAAAGTTAATTTAATTTTTACTTCTCCTTAATTCTGAGTGAAATAGACAAACATAGAAAGTTGCTGCTGAAAATCATAACTTCCCTAATTAATATCAAATAAAACGATCATTAATCTCTGGATTAAATCCCTATGTTGAGAAAGAGAGAAATTCAGTAGATATCATTACCAAGAAGTAGTTAACCACATATGTCTGGTGAGCTCTAGTAACCAGCCCCTAGAGCTATGAAGGTCCATTATCACATCTACAAGGAGACAGAAGAGAATCCCTCTGCCCACCATTATTCTTTTTTTAAAATGAGTTTACAAATACACACAATAGCTGCTCCAATTTTACTTCTGCATGTTACAGTGTATGATATGCTTTGTTTGCAAAACTGTAACTCCTATTGATGTCAACAATAATGGTATTAAAGCACCCCAAACCCACCTTCTGCATTGCGGTGGCAAGGGGACTACAGAGTGTAATATGCTAATTTTTAGAATAATAGCACATCTTCCATCAGATTGAAACAAGAAACTGCCCTTTTGACAAGAGGAATAGTACAAAGAACTGACTAGGTGATCAGGAGAAGTAGAGCTTCTATAATTTATTCTAATCCAACAGGGATAACAGCAAAATTTAAACTCAAATATTTTGTTCTGTAAAACTGGATTAGAGTCTCAGGACACAATAATCAATAGTACATACCTAATAGCTTCTTTCATTCAAATTTTGCACCGGACAAGCATATCATACATTAATTGAATTGCTTGCTGCCTTGAAAACCTGGTGAGGTTTTGCCCAATGTATTTTTATTATCACTCTGTGATGGTGAAATATCTTTTTTTCAAAATAACTTTAGTGGCCCACATAAGCTAAAAACATCTGAAGGGACCAACTGCAACCCTGTTAACAGCACTGGAAGTGTTTAATATGAATATGCACTCTTCTAAAGCTGTAATTACTATAGTGGCAATGTAAGTGTGGGCTGTCTTAGTAGTTGCAGCATTTCTAAATGCTCTAATATTTTCTAAGGACCTTTTTTGGTTTTTTATAGTCCCCACTTAGATATATGATATCAGAATTCTGCTCCAGCCAACTTAAGTGGAGAGCATCTTCACTTTACTGCAGCAGTGACTCCAGCATTTTATTGTTCTCTTTTTCTTTGTAAGCTTGTTTTCATATCCTATACTTACTATTAAAATGGATCTTACTCACACTACCTAAGAAATTTCCTGTTATACTGAAAAATTCTACTGACTAGATCGAGTAACCAAAACAAAGTAAAATTATTTAAGCAGGAATGTAATTCTAAAACAATTAAATGTCACAAACTGTTGGTAAGCAATTTTTCCAAAGTTAAGGACATAACAAAAAGAATCACTTTTGTAAGTGATTTTGTCTCTTTTCGTAGCACGTTTTCTTTGACTGTTATTGAAATGGCCAGATACCATTATAAAGTCCACTTGCTATCATAGCAAGTAAGAGTCTTGAAGTGGGATTTGCAGGGATTTGACATGGTACTTGCTTGAGGAAATTGTTATGTATTGATATGTGATGTCTTCTAGTGACAGACTTTGGTGAATAAATGATCTGCTCTTTCAAACTACTTTGATGGTTGAATATCTAGAAGAGCACTTTAGTAGAACTGTAGCACACTGCAGTCTTTTTTAACTCAGACAGACCTCTACTTTAAAAAAGACCCCATGTAAGTCATTTTACTTCAGAAGCATATTCACCATTACAATTTCACTTGAGAATATGTTATTGTTAATGCTGCTGTTCCTGAAGATTTGTTGCATTTGATCTTGGCAGTTATGACTGCACAGTAACCCAGAGATGATTAACCTCATCCAGTAAACATCAAGGGCAGTAAACATCAATCACATGGGCAGTGTGCAGCCTCTGAACACCATGGAGATAATGATTCTTACTGATCAGTAAACTTGTGGGTCTTCATAAGTCTTACATCTTAGTGATCTGAATATTATCTTCCTTATAATACTAACAACCAATAACAATAATAGTGATACAGTTTAAAAGTCTTGAACTCGAGTGCCTAAACTTTCCAAAGGAAATGGAACAGATAATACTGAATAGACATTCTGAAGATTCATGGAAGTCTAGTTTGCCTAAAAACGCCTGCAGAATGTAGTAATTTTAATTGTGATTTTTTTTTTTGTTTGCTTGTTTGTTTGGTTTTTTTTAAAAAAAACATAGACTCATTTTAAAAAATAGTCTTGGGATATAGTTCCTAAAGATTCTATCCTGGTTTTCAGTATGTTTCAATGAAATATTGCTTTACTTTGTGGAAAAGATACTGTGCATGATGTATTGATAAACTGCACCAATTATATCAATCAGTAGTCACTAGTAACTTCAGTAACAGAGATAAAAATACCTTGGAAATTACTGTAATTCTGCAGTAATTTCATATAAGGAAAATAGTTTTTATTGAGAATAAGTCAGTTTTCTCAGACTAAATAGAACTAACCTGAATATTTCTGCTCAAACCAGAACTAAAACCCTGAAACTAGTACAAACTCAGAGAAATTCTGGTAAAAATATTGTAAGTTTATTTTTGTGGTTAGTTCTGTAATTCCAAAACATGGAAGAACTGAATTTACCAAAATGCCAAAGTAAGGCAAGATCTGATGGTGTTTCTGTCTGGACTGTGAGCAGAGAAGACCGAATATGTTGTGAACTTGCCTTCTGGAGACTGCTGCTACCTTGTTCTGTATAGTGTTGTAAGAATGGTTTAAAGTGAGGGCTCTGACAATTTCCATGGGATGATATTTCACAAACTGGTAAATATCACTACCAATTTCTTTTTTCATGTGATATTGTTACTTCAGCTTTACCTGCATGGAGTAGTTGAAAAAGGGAAAAGGATGGAAATTAAAATGCAAAAAAAAAAAATAAAATGGAGGAAATAGAGGGAACATGAAATATGCAGAGATGTGTTTCTTTTGGCCGAGTGTTAGAACTTGTTAATTAGAACTGTGTAAAAAAAAGCTAGAATTTACAGAACATCAGCAGAATATGCAAGAAAATAAGAGCCATTGAACATAAGGTGGAAACCACATGGAGTAATTTGCTGAGCTTCAGAAGGTTAGAGTATCATTTTCTTCTGCACTGCACTGAGAAAAAAAAAGGGAGCTAAAATAATGAGATCAGAGAGACTTGCAGCTACATCACAAATGCTAAGTACCTCACTGTTTTTTCCCCTGATGTCTTTTTCATGAAATAAAATCTTCTTAATTTTTCTTCATGACAAAATTTTCCTTCGAGCCTTTCTCCTCCCTTCTCTAACCCTGCAACTGTTCTCTTACATTCTTTTCAAGTGGGTTTTGCCAATGGTTTGTGTTTTTTGGTATATTGTGTTGAAGTCAAGAGCTTCTGCATGGCTGCTGGAGTTTAGAAATACTCCAAGGAAAGGAAATATTTACTTTTTTCCTTTCCCTTCATGCACCTTACCTTTCTTTTTAGAAACCCTTTGACCTGGAAACTGCTGAGAGACCATGAGAGTTAATTCACCAAACAAACAAAATCTGAAAATGTTAGTGTGTGTTGATATGTGATAACTTTGCAGCCCACAATCATATTGAAGAACAATGGAAATAAAAAGATACCTGATACTCAATATTAGAATTGTGTTCTAGTTAATTTAAAAGAGATTCCTCTTTCTCTCAGAATTGTAGGACTCTTCTTGCTTTCTGAGGACTTCAACCATAAAAGAACTATGAATAATTCAATAGTCAAAGTTTGGGAAATTGGACTGACTTCACACACTCGCTTGTAGTGTTGCCCATATCAGATGATGTGTTCAGGACAACCTGTTCTACCTGGAGTTTTGCAGAATGAAGTTACAGTTTACAAACTTATACACTATCTGCATGCCCCTCTGCTGGCACTGTCATAATCAGCTCAGTGATTATAGAAGAGCCTTCATGTCGTATCCAAATAGGGAGAATAAAAAGCTGTCTGTCTCCTCTCCCCTTCCACGAAGGGAAGATATATAACAAAAAATCACATCGTGTTGATTACTGGTGTGCACTCTGAAGCTGCAGTCATTTAGTATCTCCTTTCACTAAATATTTCTTGATGGTTGAGATTAAAGTGTTCCAAGAGGGCATTTTATTTGATTCTAATGAGGCTGTTTCAGAACGTTAATTTCCCATTCACTGGACTCTTCAAAGAGCTCAGCATGGCTGCAGAGTACTGAAGACATACCTCAAGTTGCTGCAGAATTAACTTAGGAATTATAAAAGCAGTAAGTGCATGATTACTATTTTTCTTATTGTATGAAAAAGTAGATGTGTAATTGGCACTTTAACAAGCTGGTAGCAGCAAATTAAAACTTAACATGATTATGAAATGACAATTACTAGTAATTAATTGGTATCACCTCTCTGTAGCCCTGTTCAGTACTCTTTGTGCAAAGCTTATATCAATGAGAGAATAATTAGGTAATTAGGTGAAAAATTGAGAGAGTGTGAGTTATAAAAAGCTGTAAAATATCTCTTTCTTTTCTGCGGGATCTATGCAATTTGAGATTGTTAGCAAGCAACACTTGCATCTCATAAATTTTCATCCTAAGGGACTAAAAAGCTTTGGAACTGCATGACATTGCAGATATTACTGTACTCATAGTTAAAGTTAACTGCATTTGTACTAAACTGGGAAATACCGGTAAGACAGTATCTCTAAATTGCAGTTCTTAGTAAAAAGCAGTGTAGATAGTAGTGTATACACTCAAAATCACAGAAATATATTTCTGGTTTGCAAAGAATAGAAAAGCATCAAAGCTGACATGATAACTTTCCTGATTTTTAATTACTATTACTAGTCAAAAACTGTTTTTACATGTTGTGTGTAGCACTTGTAGCAGAGAATTTCTCTGCTAGAAGTAGAGGACCATGGTGAGACAATGGCTCAGTACAGACAAGTGTAATATCTTGAATAATTTTTGTTTGGAATCCCAAACATCACCAGTCTAGACCATATGATTTAGATTTTTGTCATGGTTTAATCCCAGATGGCAACTTAGCCCCACACAACCACTTGCTCACTCCCTCCCAGTGGGATTGGGGGGAGAATAAGAAGAGTGAAAGTGGGAAAACTGGTGGGTTGAGATAAAGACAACTTAAGAGGTAAAACAAGGGCTGTGCATGCAAGTGAAGTAAATTGAGGAATTCATTCACTACTTCCCATGGGTAGGCAGGTGTTCCCCCTCTTTCTTTTTCTTTCCTCAGCTTTGTATGCTGAGCATGATGCCATATGGTATGGAATGTCCCTTTGGTCGGTTGGGATCAGCTGTCCCAGCTGTTTCCCCTCCTAAAGTTTTGTGCACTCCCAGCCTGTTTGCTGGTGAGTGGGGTGAGAAGCAGAAAAGCCCTTGACTCTGTGTGAACAGTGTTCAGCAGTAACAAAAAACATTCCTGTGTTATCAGCACTGTTTCTAGAATATTGTTGAATTCTAGTTGAATGTGACCTAGACCTATCTTCTGCCTTTTCCCTGTATGTCTGCAACCATGTGATTTGAACTAATTTGCCAGAGACCAGGCAGCAATGTACTTCTGTCATGGATTGATCTCTAAAATGGGTTTCAGATTTCTTTGGTTTCTCATGTGTCTGACAGAAGTTAAACAGAAAGATCCAGTAGATTAACTTTCCTCTGTTGTTATCTGTTACAGATGGGAAAGGAACAGAGTAGCTGTATGGGCTACCTCAGGAACATTTGTGTGCTGTAGTTGAAAAGGTCAGAGGCCTATTTCTGATTTCTAATGTACCCACCCTCCTACAGAACTCCATAACTGTCCTCATCCATCCTGAAGAATTCCCTGAAGGAGGCACAATTCTTTACAGTAGCAGCCAGAAGCCATTAGCAACAGCAGCAGTACAAGGAAAAGGATTGAAACTGCTTCCAGCCACCTCCAGTGCTGCTTTTGTAAAGATACCAGGGATCTCCAGAACTAGACATTTCAGGCAGAACAGCTTTTTCCTTTAATTGCAGTATAAACATATGTGCAGTATAAACATGTGTGGGACATAAGAGATTTGTTTCAGGTATGGAACAGAGGAGACTGCAAATGGGCACAGAGGTTCACATGAAATGGGCAATACTGCTAACTCTAAACAATAAAATATCATACATAGACCCTCATTCATTAATGTTTTAAACCAGAACAAATTCTCAAGATTTCTTTTTCTACAATATCATGGTCAAGAAGATTATCTCTTCTTTCATTGTGTCTTCTTTTAGTATCAAAATTTGGATTCTAAAATAATGATTTACCTTCAGAATCTGGGCCTCTGAGTAAGGTATGAAAAATCAGATGTGTGGAATTACTATAGTGGGTTGACCCAAGCCAGCAGCTAAGCACCACATAGCTGCTTGTTTATTTTTTCACACAGCAGGGCAGAAGAGAAAATAAAAGAAAAAGCAAGAAAACTCATGCATCAGAATTGGGGTAGTTTAATAAGTGAAGGAAAGAGGAGTAAAACAGAAACACAAGTGATGCAAAGGCAATCAGTCAGCGTCTTCCACAAGCAGAGTCATGTCCGGTCAGTCTTTGAGCAATGGCTACCTACCTAAATACCCCTCTCCTCATTTTTAACATTGAATATAATGTTATATGGCATGGAATATTTCTTTGGCCAGTTTGTGTCATCTGTCCTGTCTGTATTCATTCCCAACTTCCAGCCCAACCCAGCCTACTCACTACAGGGAGCAGAGTGGGGAAAAAGAGAAAGCCTTGGCACAGTGTAAGCACTGTTCAGCAATAGCTAAAGCACTGGTGTGTTATCAACATTAGTTTAGTCCCCAGTCCAAAACACATATAGGTGGTTGTGAAGAAAGTTGACTCCAACACAGACAGACTCCGTACAGCTGTCAATATTGAGAGAGGAAAATGAGCATTAAAGTGTAGGTACTCATGGGCATGTAGGCAATATGAAGCCTGAAAACCAAGAAAAGATTAGAAACACTCTACAGAATGAAGAAAATTAAGTGCATCTGACAAAGAGAAAGTTAAAAACACTGAAAGAATATTGTAAGAAAGATGAGCAAAAAGACTTAGAAAACCATCAAGTGGAGAAAGAAGAGAGTAGAAGATATGGAGTCACTGCTCAAGATTTGAAAAAATTCTAACAAACAAATGAAAAAACTTGAAAGATACAGAGGTATGTATAGAGAGGAAAAAAAAAAACCAAGATATAAAATAATAAGAAAAAAGAAAGTGAAAAGCAGAAGTGGAAATATGAAAAATATATTTTATGATCATTTCCTCTTAAACACGTTTCCTGCTGGAGGGAAATGACAGGGAGCAGAAGAAGATGGCTGATCTGCAAGGGATGGTGAACAGGGAAGAGAGGGTAGCAGCAGGAACTGATGCAGTGACAAGGGCTCAGTGCTCCTTTATGTGAGAGGAGCAGAGCATGTCCAGGGTCAGCCTCAGTGCCGTGGTTGCCAGAGAAGGCTGTAGTTACAAGGCAGGACCAGAGTTAAGCCAAGAACCCAAGCCAGCAGATCAGAATCCAGATCATCAAAGTACATGATCAAGCACAGACACAGCTGCCGTGTGGCTCAAACAAGGACCCTAGCTTAAAAGTGACTCCCAAGCAAAGTGGGAGGAGATGTCCATGATGAGGCTTCTCACCACTCTCTTGCACAGCTTTTTCTACAGTAACTTCATCCTATATAACAAGTGTACAATCAGAGCTGGCTGTGGATACAGGAAGCCAAACCCTGTCTATGAGAAGGGGAAAAGGCCTCTTGCTTGGGGAAAATTCAGGTCTTTCCAGGGAAGAAAGAAAATAAGACACTTTGGGACACAGATGTGTAACTGTTTTAACACACACTTTATACATAGAAAAGTACTGCCTGCCCAGAATAAGTACATAGAACGCCTGGTACTACCCAGAAACACCAGTCTCATGTCATATTCATTACATAAATATCTATTTTATATATGAACAAAAAGTGGAGAGTTCCTGACAAGAAGTGAGTCCTATGCTACAAGGAGTATTGGAGTTACCATGCAGAATTCTTCTCATACACAGAGGGATGCAGAGAAGGTAGAAGGAAAAGACCAGAGCTGGGACTAGGCTTCTGTCTCCCCCACAGACATTGATGGTTTCCTAAGGTGCTCCTCGTCACAGGGCAGAACTGTCTTACATGGTTTCATAAGCATCTCTGCTTTAGTGGAAGAGTGAAGCACAGCAGGACATGATACAGCTACATGATCAGAGCACCTATGTTGCACTGGTTGGTACCAGCTGGGTTTAGCATCCATAGGTATTCTAGTAAATCTGCACCTGGATGAGAGAGGAAGTCAAGGAAACCTTGGGAACTCAGTGATGGTCAGTATCAGCATGGCCCAGATACACAGTAAAAGCCCAGTGGCACGTAAGATGAAAATTAAACTAGTTAACTGCTATTGTGTTTTCAGGCAACATTGAGGTCCTCTGGTACAGAGCTCAAGAATTTTGAACACGGTTTTGAATTTGGATGTTTGATTTGGATAGGTTAGATTCGTCCTGCTACCCTCTATTCTCAATTTTAGCATCTAGCAGTTGTGTGAATCTTCATACGTCATATTTGACAACACTACACCCTATACCTATTCCATTCTTCAATTACTTTGGTTTGTTACCCTCTAGTTTGCTTTCATAACACTCTCTACTTCACCTCAAAAAAAGGAAGTCCTTTCAGAGAATGAAACAGACAGTGTATACTCCAGATGTTTCATTGTTATACAACTTGTATCTTACTCCTAACTCTTCTGATAAGTTATTGTTGTTCTGCAGGACAAAAAGGCTCATGCTCTTTATTTATAACACTTTACACAACTAAGATGGAAAAGTACAGTTATTTACCTGGACAAAGATCTTTTTGAAGTTGATATATCAAGTAGTAGGTACAACTGTTACTACAGAAAAACAGTGTTGTAACCTCATTAGCTACAAATAATCCTGCTTTCTGGTGCTCAGGTGGCTCAACAAAAATAATTTATTTGTATGCTCCGCTAATTTCCAACAAATTACACTAAGAGTATCCTTTTTTTTTTTCTGGATACTAGGAGAAAACTGCTAAGTATCTACAATTTTGTCAAAACAAATGAAGTTTTTAATTACTTTGAAATAGAACTTTTTATTCTGTTAAAAGATAGGTAATTTTCTTATTGGAATGGATTTGAAATTTAGAATCTAAACTTGGGTCATACAGGAAATGGGTAATGTTTGGGCCATTTTTGAGAGAAACTGATTAAATCAATTTCAAGATATGCTTATAGAATTTTTGTCATTTTCTTGTAGATATTCTATGCAGGATGTCTCAGTTAAACATCATTCGCCTCCTGAATTGCCTTTCAACCTGAATTATCCTATAACTATAGATTAATCATCCTATGGCTTCATTTTAGATAATACTAAAAGATAGTTATCTTTTGCTCTAAACAAAGACATATGAAAGCCTACTTAAAACTGCATTGCCGGGGCAGAAAATTTTTAGTTAAGTGCTCCTGGAAAACGAGGAGTATGTTTGTGGAAAAGGGAACAACCGCAGAGACACCCATGGTAGCTGGACATAACCTGAACACCACTTCTGTGTTCCAAAGAAAAATCTAAGGAGAGAGCTTTTAAGTGCAGTTTGAAAATGGGACTTGGAAGTTGTCAACAAGAACTTTAGTAATTATTTTTTGATTTTTAGTATGTGTATATACACTGTGTAGTCTTACATATAAATAGAATTGCATCTTGACTTGGTCACCTCTTCCTCTTAGGCCTGCATGTAGAAGTCCAGTTCCAGAGAGTAGTTCACATCAAAAGTGATAACAATAATTAATACAATAGTTTAAATAGAGCTTGGGTGTATAGAAAAGCTGTAAGTAAGCTGACTTGCAATACAATTAAAGTTGTATTAGTAGCCATCCTCTTATCTTAAAAAAAATAAATCATATGAAATTGAAAACTAAAGAAGTGTACATGCTTTCAGGCTGAGTAAAGTGCTCTATAAAGAAACACAAAGAGAAATGATTTTAAAGTAAAAGTTGTTCCAACTTCGAAATGGAAAAAAAATTATCTAGAAAATGAGTTTTCAGATTTTCTAGTTTTGTAAAGTTTTTGTTTGTTTTCATAAAAACAAGAAGCCAAAAATACGTAATAAAAATTTTACTCTGAATCTTTATCTTTGTTGCACCAAAGTAAAAGAACAATCTATAATCTATAAAATTTCATAATCTATAAAAAGAGATGTGGAACTTCAGCTGGGACAGACAGCTGTGTTGTGTATCTGTTAGATATATTAAGAACCTCAGGATTATATTGGCCTGTTAGTCATCTGTTCTGAGATATTAGATAAGATTGCTATAATAATTCGGTTCCCTACCCCTGATGTTCCTGATTTGCTTGCATACAGGGTATATGGAACGTGTTCAGTGACATTAAACTTATGACTACGTGTAGTCAAACAGCAGCACTAAGGTAATTGTCAACTGAGACAACAGTTTAGGAAAAGAGGCAGTGATAAATGCCAAATTAATTATGATTTGTACAGCATAGAGGATTTGCACCCTTTTCATGTTAATTTCCTAAATCTAAAGATAATATGAAATACAACATCAGCTAGGAATGCGTGTTTCATTTGAATTTAGCTAGATGTACAGCAAGAGCCAAGGCCTTTACGCTTCCATATTTGACCTCTGTGACAATATTTCACCCTTCACTTGGAGGCTAACTCACTGTTCAGCACAGCCCTCTAAAAAAGGTGTACGGCCCCTGTGTTCCAAGATTTTCATTTGCACCCTACAGTCCCTTGACAAATGATCCCACTTTCCTTTTCACTGCTTTAAAGTTCTGAAAATATACCTAAAACCACAGCCCAAATCCCAGCAGGCCTCTATCAAGCACCTTAGGTCCTCATTTGTGAGCCTTCTGACAACTGATGTGGTCTAAGTCTCTTTTGGCTTCCAAGCCTTATAGTTGCTTCACCACGCCCCACTCATCATTCCTAGTTCTTCCTACAGCGGACTTTGAACTGTGGTTCTTAGCTGCAGCTTCCATATGACTTTCATTCAAAAGGGCTGTGCTTTATGACTGTGTTCCATTGTCAGAACTGTTTCTGAGAGAGCATTTACCACCAGGAGATCTGTATATCTACTGCTGTCTCGTTCCTGACACTGGAACTCATTCTCTCTACCAGATCTGCAAGTTCTACTAAATAAAAGATAATTCAGTCCATCAGATGATCCCTATCAGTGCAATGTAGTCATAACAAGGTGTGTCTAGAAGTTTTAATGTTGCTCTTTGGGACTTCTGCTGTAGGATGTGGAGAACAAATATAGACTGTCACATATCTGAGCAAACAGCAGAAGGCTCTAGCAGGAAGACAGTGATCAGTAGTTGAAGTTCATAGCCTCGAAACACAGTTTAACAGCATTCAAAAAGTCATGCCTGCAATCTGATTTCCAGCAAGTTCTTGTCAAGCACTCCTATTCTGCTTTGCTTTGGAAACCTCCTCCTATGTGTGACCCCTTCCAAGTCTTTGGGCTATCTCATCCCTGAAAAACAACCCAGATGCAGTTGCTACCAAAACCCAGCTGACAAAGAACCTAATGTTTACACAGAGTTGCCTAAGGCACCTATGAAGCTGGTATAAAAGCATTGAGTAAATCCCTTCTGAGATTTGTAGCATATCTTGCTTCTGTATGAGTTTCATTTGGAAAATATAAAGAAACTCTCTTCAACAGAAATTGACATCTGAAATCTTCTGATTTTTGCAGAAAAAGAGGTGACAATCAGAACACAACACAGCTCTTGGAGTTCAAAGTATCTGCACTACAATTAACTACTTACTGTGCTGTTCACTTTGCATGAAACTTTTCTCAGTGGTTGAACACATCACCTGGGGAGACAAAGATGTAGTTTGCTGCTGCTGACTGTATTTGATTGTGTCTAGTCTGCAAAACTGTTTCTATCAGTCTTTTGAATCTGGTTTGGTTTATTTTGTGTGGAGATTTTTCTGCAATATCTGCTTTTCTCAGCATCAGAACCCCATGTTTTTCACCCTGTGTTCTTACCTCAAAGACTTTATTCTTTTTCTGCAGTTCTATTGCCTTTCTGAATAATTCTTTTACCAGGGTTCAGAGAGAAACTTGTGCTGGCTACCAATCTGGGACCTAATAGGGTCTTTATTTTTAGAATGCAACTCATATTATATCAATAACAAAAGGATATTTATATTTGCATAGCACTTTTCATCTGAAAGGATCTTTTTTCATGTTACTAGCTATAGAACAATGGCTTGATCTAAGAAAAGACTTGTAATCAAAGACGCCTCTTGCAAAAAAAAGAAACCCACCTGGATTATTAGGATAAACCATAATTCTTAACTTTCCACTTCTCATTTTTCATTGTATGAACCATGAATTACTATTTGTAGTATCACAGCTTTTACAGGAGTAGTAGAGAGGGTTCTTGCCCAGCCTGGCAGCTGACAAACTCTCTCACCCATTGGAAATGAATGAAAATCTCCCACTACCTCTACAAGTCCATTGACTACATGGATATTGCATGAAAGGCAGGCATGATCTCATTTGTCGACATTTTAAAAAGAAGTTACTACGGTGTTTTTTGAAAGGAAGAGTTCTGGCATTTTGACATGATCTGGATCTGCTACCATAATAAGATACTAAAGGACAGAGCAATAATATAGACTTAACCAGCTGCTCTTACTGGGGCACTCCAGGACACATGTAATCACGTGGATTTCTAAGTGCTTAGAAAACTTTAAGGTTAATCAGGGAGATAGTTAGATAGTTTAGATGCCTCCAAGCTTGAACAGCATCTATCTGTAGGTATTTTGGATTGTAGCTTTAGATTTAGGAGCCTCACTTCTGTTCAGGTCTTGCTGCAGGCACCAAAGTCATTAGGTGGAGCCAGTTCCAGAACCCCAGCTGGTACACATCAGCAGGGATCAGTTATTGTCAGAAGGGTCATAGCACATGATCCTACTTGCTGCAGGCAGAAATACTGTCACTTGCTGTTGAGATGCGCTGCTCTAGAACAAGTAGATGAAGAAGATGTCTGACACAAACTAGTATTATGGTGATATTTGGATATGGGGTTCTTTTCTAAGTGCACTGAAATGTGTACTTGCAGCCCAGAAAGCCAACTGCATCCTGAGCTGCACCACAAGCAGTGCAGTCAGCAGACTGAGGGAGGTGATTCTGCCCCTTTACTCCACTCCCATGAGACCCCACCTGGAGTACTGCGTCCAGCTCTGGGGTCTCCATCATAAGAAGGATCAGGAACTGCTGGAGCCACAAAGATGATTAGAGGGATGGAACACCTCTCCTATGAAGTCAGGCTGAGGGAGTTGTGGTTGTTCAGTCTGGAGAAGAGAAGGATCTGGGAAGACCTTATTTCAGCCTTCCAGAATTTAAAGAGGGCTTGTGAGAAAGACTTTTTAGAAGGGCCTGTTGTGATAGGACAAGGGATGATTGTTTAAAACTAAAACAGGGTAGATTTAGACTAGATATAAGGAAGAAATTCTTTACTGTGAGGGTAGTGATACAGTGGAAGAGGTTGCTCAGGGAAGGTGTGGATGCCACATCACTGGAAGTGTTCAAGGCCAGGTTGGATGGAGTTCTGAGTAACCTGGTCTAATGGAGGGTATCTCTCCCCATGACAGGGGGCTTGAAACTAGATTGTCTTTCAGGACCCTTCCTACTCAAACTGTTTTATGACTTTAAACCAGTGAAAATCTGTGTAGTGGTTTGAACTATGAAAATCTGAAAAAAATGCTGGTTGTTTTATGCTTTTGATTTTTTAATTTATCTCATAAGAGTTTCTAAGAATTGCTAGTGATTCAAATGTTAACAAAAAATTTTTACCCATAGCATCTCCCTTGCCTGTGCTTCTTACTCTGTTTTTTTTATATTTACCTTTGTATTCCCACATTTGTAACAAACTGAGCACAGAAATCATAAGCTCATGGTGATAGCAGCTGTAACAAAGTGTCAGAATGGACCAAAAAGAGCCGAGTAGTATACTGAGAAAAGATTCTCTGGAGCACATACACTTCCTATTCCTCCTGAAACAATCCAACATAAGGCAGGAAAGTGCATCTCTCTAGATGCCTGTGATTCACTTGCTGTGGGAGTTCAGTTCTGCTGTGCTGACCAGCAAGCACTTCCTCCACCAGGAAAGTTTATTGAGAAATTAAAGTGATACGAATTGTGTTTTATTTCTCTTTCTGGAATAATCAAGTGACTTCATATATTACAGAGTTAATCCAAACTTGTTAGTCCCTTAAGAAGCCCTTCTTGGATGACAGCCCAGGACAGCACCACTTTCCAGGGCCAAGACATAAAGCTTGAATAATTTAAAGTGTGAAGGATAGAAAAAAAATGTTCACACACTGCACTATAAATACAGAAAATATCATCAGGCTTTCAGCCAAATGCCATGGTACACTAGAAATGCTTATGCCACATATGCATAATAATTCTTGTTAATGCTAAATGGAACTGTTGTTACTGATCATATTTAGTTTGGAAGAGATCAGCAGAGAATAGTCATTCCCTGAAAAATGCCCAGACCTTGGTCTCAGGATTTCTTTTCTGAGTTCAAATTACAGTTACAGTTTATCAGGTGGGATTGTTTTTGAGTGTGATCTTTTTTTCATTGGAAAATGCAGTTTGTTAAAAAAAGTCAATTTCCTTTTATCAAGTCCTTCTCTTAGGACTCATGTGGTTTGTATACACAGTTAAATATTCTCTAGCTCAGGGTAATTTAATAGCCTGCTGCTAGAAATCAGGGGCTAGGTTAATTACATGGAAGATGAAGACCACAAGTTCAAATCTTTTGTAGTAATTGATGTGACTTATGTTCCATGCAGGTACCATAACAACCACATTTTCTGAAACCTTGTTTTTCTGGCAGCTTCTGCTGGTAATGATTCCTCCCATCAAGAGGAAATTCTTCTGAACCCTTATCTTCTAGTTTTGCAGTATCAGTTTCTGACCGCGAATTGTAATAGATAGGTATTCTGTGCCCAGTCGAACAGAATAGGGAAGATGTTCCATCTGAGAGGTTTGTGGGAAACTGGAATAACAGAAGTGTAATAAATGCATTTAAATGAAGTACAATGATATGTGTTTAGAGACTAGTACAGAATTTACTGCTGATAACTATAGCATGTTAAATGACAGATGAGATAAAAGACACTAGTTTCTTACTTTCTACATGCTCTGATAATTTGTGTAGCCTGAGTCTCCATATCCCAAACTCCTTGCACCCTAAGCTGTGGTAAACACAACAATGACCTCACCAGGCTTCATCCTATTCCCAGATCTTCCACCCTTACTCCATGCTGGGGCTTCCTGTGAATCTGAGCTCCCAGACCTCTTTTCTCACCATTAGCAAATCCTGTACCTGACTGCCTCAACAGCATAACCTTGGTGAAGTTCTCTCTTTGCCTGCAGCCTGGACCCATGACAGCTTTCCCATCACCAGTAAGTGTTCCTTCTTTTCTATAAAGATGAGTCTAGTCTTGCTATGGTGCTTATATAGTGATATTGTCCATTTACATCTTGTCATCCCTGAAAATGAAGGGAAACACCAATGGGAGAAAAATCCACACCTAGCTTGTCGGGTGATTGCTGCCAGTGTGTCCATGGCTGTACTGCCTTTTTAAATCCCACTTGCCTTTTGTTCTTTTGCCTCCAATAACTCCATCTAAAGGCTGTGCTATACACGTAACTGCTGGAAAGGAGGTAGCTTCTGTAAGAGGTGAGAGGGGAAGGAAAGAGAAGAGGAAGAGATAACAATGGATGGATATTTTTCTCTTCTTTCTTCCATATTGCCAGCCTCAGATTTGAGCAATATTGCTCAGTTTATTGAAAGATGGCTATTAGGCAACTGAGGAGGATTTTTCATAGGTATTAGAGATGATATTTCCAGCAGAGGCATGAGACAACTTATACCATTGTACAAGCCTCTGCTGATCACTCCTCGATAGACTACAGCCGTGGTCACTCATATTGAAAAGAGGTAATCCAAACTGGAAGAAGTGCAAGGAAGGAATTGTTGTATGATCATGGAGGATAACATGCTGTACAGGAGAATGTTAAGAGAATGTGTACACTACGCAGTGCAGTGCTGCACAGAGACCTGAATAGCTCTCATATAGTTCTAAATTAAAAAGCAATAGATTGGAGTCAGCATTTTTTTGTAGCCAGTTTAGCTGTGCTGAGTGGCAGCACTAATTAGCAAAGGAACACTGCTGTGCTAATGCAAATATGCAGGACTAAGCAAGTATGGATGAGCTGAGCCAGGTGAATGCACTGCTCTGCTTCAGGCTAGCCCTATTGCAGAGTTGATATCCTGAAAGAGCTTGGCTTGCACAGCCTACCAGACACTGTAGGGAGAATTGTTTACTCTTCATACTTAGGCAGGAAAGCATTAAAAAAATGGAGAGATTAAGTGAGCTAAAGAGCAGGTTTGGCAGAAAAACAAATTGGGAAGGAATTTTTTAAATTTAATTTTGTGTTTTAATAGGTGATTAAGGACCTCCAGATGGTGACATTGGTAATTCTTTCAGAATTACTATAAATACAAGAATTCCAAGGGAAAAAAAATCCAAAAAATATAAAAGTGAAAGGACAGAACATTTCAGCAATGTCAGTGGTTCTGTTCACTTGAAAGGTGCCTAATGAAGTCTAAAACAGCTGTGTCAGGTGCTCTAATAGGAGTCTGAATCCTGCTGTATCAAAGGTTTTGCTTTTGTTCTCCCTTCTTCCCCACCTTTAAGTGGTTTTTAGTTCATCTATTTCGACCGATAGGTTTTCTAAAAGGAACTGACAGCAGACTTTTGACATTTGGTGATTTCAGCAGTAAGCATCCAATGTGAAACAATTCTGAAATATGAATGCAGTGGTTGTTTATTTGTCTCTTTTGGAAGTAATGCTAAGTAAAATTTAAATTTGAACATTTAGTGGTTAATTGTTAAAGAGATGGATGGGAAAAAGTGTTATGTTTGAAACTCAGACGGGAAATTTCTGCAGGGAGGAAAATGAAAAGGGTAAAAAGTAGCAAAAGTCAGGGGGAAAGAAGAGGGGAAGGGGAAAGTGTAGCACTGTTAATAGTCCTAAAGGTGATCTCCTTTTCAGCATGATCCTGAATGCTGTAATAAGGCACTTAAGACATTAGAAATAAAATGAACTTTCACAGTAAAATATTAGAAATAAGAAGAAATTACATAGTTCTGTATGAATGAGTGCAATCTACTTTTGAGTTGCCTTTTGAAGTCTGTTGCCCTAGTTTTGTACCAAAACCATCAGAAAATAATTGAAACATGAAATTTGGGATTCTCTGCTGGCTGAGTTTGGCAGTGAAAGTGGGCACTCTCTGCTCTGCTTGAAAAGCTGAAGTTTATTGCTCCTTTCCAAGTCGTTTTTCAGTGATGGCAAATGGCAGAAGTTCTGACATTTCACTTGAAGTCTTTACTTACAGTCAGACATGAGGCTTAAAGGTGTCTTCAACCACCCAAGGTCATAAACGCCCAGAAGAAATACAGCCTACTATATTTGCACTGTGAAGTCCTAGAGCAGATCTCATTTCTTGATATGGACAATCAGGAGTAAAACAGTTCACTTGGTTATTAAAATCCATACCAAAAAGGCTTTATGCATTGTAACATTTAATGAGTGGCCATAAATTAAGTTGGAAAAGGGAAAGAGATAATCCATCTGAGATAAAATTTTCTACAAACTACTGTGACCTCATTTTGATGCAGATTTGATTCAGTTTTCAAATCTTTGTGTAATGATGATCTATTTCAGATACTGTGTAAACCAAGACTTGATTACTATCTACAGCCAGAGGCCAGAAAAGAGAAATTCTGTTAATTTAAAAAATAATATTATTCTTACCTACACGGTTATTGAATAGCTATTTAGAAGAGAAAAGAAAACCAGACACATAACCAAACAATTAGCTTTTCATAATCAAAGATAAGTATGAAGTAGCTACATCCGGTAATTGATGTCTCTGGCAAAAGTAGCAGTTGAAAGATATGGTTTCTTCAAAACAGGGAAAGTAATATTTCAGAAAGAGTGCTGCTGCCACTTTTTTCCTCTTTCCCTCTTTTTCAAGAAAATAGGCAAAAAATAGACTAGATCTACAGAAATTTGCAAGAATGGTGTTGATAGAAGCATGTATTAAAGACGAAACAGAAGCAAAGAAGAAAATCTAGAGTTCAAGTCTTATTTGTATACTTCTCTGCCAGGGCAAGTTTGTTGTTGTTGTTGTTTTTCTCAGTAACAGTATTTAAGTCATTACCAAAGCTTTTAAGAATATCTATGAAAATCAAAGTGAAAGTGGTGCTGTGGTACCTGGTTCTCTTTCTGAAGGTTTATAAATTGAATTGATAGGGTCTCCATCAACAAACAGGTAAGAGTGACTTGAAAGATGCACATTACATCTATGAGAGAAATGGATGGTAAGTAAACACTTGTTTACTTGCAGTTGGATATGGACCATTAGTGGTCTTGTTAAAAATCTGTCCTTGGTGAGTCTGGCAACCCTCCTTTGTAGGTTGAAAAATGATTAGGTTCATTTAAAGTCAATAGCTGGAAAATTAAAATGCAGAACCTAGAAAATACTGAATAGGAAAGTGCAGATGATGTAGCAGAATCCATGATCTGTGTTTTCCTCCATGTAGTCTGGGTGTGCATGTTCTATTTTTCAAAGTGGAAGGTGAAACAAACTGAAACCTGTTCATAACCAGCTACTGTCAGGATAAATAAATGACTGTAACCAGATTATGTTTTCTGGACAGTCAGGACAAGAACAAATGTAACACTTCCCTGTCAGACTGCATTCATGGATTATCATAATCTGAAAACAACCACAGTAGTTCACTACCTCAAATATGCAAATTAATATTTTATGGTCACTGAATGTAATTCTCCTTCCCCAACAAAACAGATCTTAAATGACTATGTCCTTAATACTTCACATGGATACTATGGATAATTCTCTGCAGTTTGAGTGAATAGCCTCCTTTGTTTAAAATGTTTAAAAACAGACAGTAAAACTTTCCAGTAAAAGACATCTGAAATTGTTTGCAACTTTCCTTTATTGATTTTCAGTATATGTTAAATTTCTTTCTTGCTTGGAAAGGCTGAATTCCAAATGCACTCCATACTGGCTAGTGATGGACATTGTATGACAGCGTTTTATTCTCTTTCCTCATGGCAAACAGGAGTGGTAAGGACTTTAATTTCACTGACTTTCTTCAGAGAGCCCAACCTTTCAAAATAATTTGGTTGTTTTTCACCAAAAGCTCATTCAGTCCTTTAATTCCTCTACATAAGAATAGGATGTGGAGTTTTCACAGTGTCCAAATGCCATTTATAGTTGCAGAGAAGTAAAAATCAACTATTTCCTTGGAAAAGACCTTTTTATTCCCAGTGTGGCTAAAGATGAGAAACAGTGACATGGCACTTTTACAAGATTATCACATACCTGATTCCTAAGTCCCCAGGCCACTGTTTCACAATGTAATTTGGAGTAACACTAATACTCTGAAGCATGGAATTGACTAATTTAATCAATATTTTTCTGCTCAGGTGCATCTTGTAACTTTATGTACAAATGCAGTATGAGATAAGAAAGTGCTTCTCTATGCAGAGAAATAATTTTTAGATCAAGAACATGCTAGTCATCTATATCAGAAATCAGTATTCTAGGTAACCTACATCTCCGTATTACTTTAGCTAATATAACTACAGAAGAAAATGAGATTGTGAAATGAGGGATGAATTAAACACTCATAGACACACTTGTACTGGTCTGATGATTATCACAGAAGTGAGAAAGTCCTAGTCCCTACAAGACTTTTCATTAAATTACCACAGCTTACAGCATGTGTCTGCCTCCAGCCTGCCTTATTCCATAGAAACTGTGTCATTCTCTTCTGACTTAAAGCCTTTAAAAGATGTTGAGGTTAATACAAGATAACAAAGGCAAGAATGAGCAAAAGCCATACAAAGCCTTGTGGACTACACAGTATCCATGCTTTCTCCCTTTTCTGTCTTCTCACTAAGTGTTTTGTAAGTTCCTACAATTTCTTTATTCTCCTTTTCTGTAATTCCTCTCTTGTTTGAAACCTTGTCTGTATCCCTGGCTTGACTTACCTCCAGAACTGTGTGTGCCTGGGGATTCAGTACTGTGCCATAAAAATCTTACACGTTCACTGCATTTTTGGTAGCAGTTATATACTTGCAGCAACATGATTTTTACATCTATAACTCAGGCCCAAGGTGAATGAAATCCTTTCAAAAGTCAGAATGGGACTAAAAAAAATCCAGCAACAGAACATCTTGCCACTACTGTAGGAGAAAAGGTCACAACCTGTCTATGCAACAGGCAGAGTATTCATAATAATTTCCTTAAATCACAATCACTTAAATTAATATATATTGATGAGACCTACATATGCAAAACTGTTGGTTACATATTTTGTATTCTGGGAAACTTTCTGCCACTTCTGAAGTAATGAATGGGAACAAGTACAGTGTAATAATTGGAGAAATGTGTGATGTCAAGTGCAATCCACATTAATAGGCACCAGAGCTATTGCAGTATGAATTACACTAGTCTTACGCCTTCTGTGTGAAGCCCTGTACAGGCCATTCCTGGCTTTACATGGTATTGCCCGGTCTAGCTGTGCTTCAGCTTCTCCTCAAGCTCAAAGTCCATTTACCCCAGCCACAGAAGAAGGGAGGGCTGAAGCTGGAAGTTGTCCTCTTTTCCTTCTTTGCTGGCAGCATTGCCCTCCCTGCCTAACAGGGTGCTAGAATAGCTGTGAAGTGTTTGTACCCCGTGAGTCTGAGAGGGAAATGCAATATATGAACACCACCTTAAACACAGAAGGCTGTTATCACTGAAGGAAAAGGGGTGTTGTAACAAAGGGTCACTGCATACTATCCTTGTGCTTTTACTATTCCCATGACAGGTGCCATTGTGCTTTGCAGGAGAGGGGGTACTAGGCCAAGTGAAACTTTGGTCTGATCCACTATGACCACTGTTAAATAACAGCTTATACACAGGGCACCACAAGAGGTCCCTGATATCAGTCATACCGAATACATAAGAACAGATCTTGATCTAGGAGCGAGGAATTGTGAATTTCTGCATTGAGACATGTAAAAAAAAATGAGGTCCAACACCTGAGTCATCACAAAAGAGAGAGAGGTGCTACTAGTCTCTTCGTGCTGTTACTTTGTCTCCCCAGGCTGGCTGTGACCTGTACCCGTCTGGATGTTGAGATGTTGAAGGTGAGTTAGAACAGAGTTCTGTAGTCTCTAGGTGTGCAGTGCATGTGTAGTCTCTTGTTCATGGTTCTTCACTGCCTGTAACTCATATTAATTCATAGTAGCTATAGTTGCTGCAGAATCAGCTCTGTCATAAGTGACTCCAGAACATTCAGAGGAGAGGAAGATCTAACCTTTCTTCTTCCACCAATATTAGTACGAAGAACTTGATTGTATCAATGGACTGGAAAGTACTGTCCCTTGCTCAACATGCTCAATCTCTATCAGACCCTAATTTTCATGCGAGTGACCTTGTCTCCTGGATGGATCAGCTTTAATCCTTTGTGATTTTTCTGTTAAATGTTGGATGTTGCCAACTACAGGGTTTTTCTCCTGCACTGCTCAAAGCATGCGATGACCTGTTAGGCCACACTTCCTGCAACATTTTCACTCCTCACAATCTCAGTAGTGTCAGATTGTCACAATAAATAAAGTTTTTGCAACACCTTGCTGAAGAAGTGTTTTCTGCCTTTTTTTTTTTTTTTACATTTGGGGAAGGTTAAATCAGGTAACAGCTACAATAGGAGAACTACTTAAGAAACTATCAACTGTTATCTATCACAATTGCAAGATGTCAGTGGGCTACACAATGTATTTTAAATTGATCTCAAGATGCACAGTCACCTACAGGGCAGCTGAAAAATATACTTTACTTATCATTTGGTTATGTCACTTTTGGCCTGCAAGTAGTGCCACTAGGATTGCAAATGCATTTAACATATTTTCTGAGGCATTTACATCCTTTTTCTTTATGGAAGGTTCAGCTGAAACTGAGGTTAGGGTCTTCTTAAGTTAAACCCTGCCTCTTTCTTTTGAAGAAGTTATGTGTTCCATTTAATTATCCTCAGTGTTAAAGGAGAAGCCGCTGTCTGAGCATTCTCACTTTAACACCCAGTTTATGCCAGTTGGACAGTGCATCCAGTAAAAATCAGGTGTAGACTTTCCTTTTATTTTCACTTCATCTTACAGTAGTTGAATTCCTGATCTAATGTGTGGAGGTTTTGATATTTTTTTTTCCCCAAACTGGCTTATGAACACTTCCAGTAACATAGTCCAGGGAAAGGAGCTTTCACCTCATCTGAACATAAAAGTCAGATATAAACTTCTCCCTCTAAGCTGCTTAATCTGGTCCTGTGTCTCCATAACCTCCAAGGACAACACAAGTGGCATGGATGTAAGATGGGAGATCACAATCCCCTTGTGATTCCCATTGCATATTCTGCTCATTCCAAGTTTTCCTCTGAAGAAGAGGATTCCTCTGAAGAAGAGGATTCTTCTGACTGCTGAAGCATGGAACCTGCTTGCCTGAGCCTAGTAAGAAGGCAGAGGGCAATTGTCAAGATAAAAGTTGTATTGCTGCGTTTCATTTAAAACAGAGAAAATCATTATTTGCTTAACTACAATTTAGCTAGTGCACCTCAATAGTGTGCATAGGGATACTGCCTATGAATAAGATATCACAGCTGTGGTTCTACTCTCTTCTCACCTCAGATTCTCACCTACAGCTTCATGTCTGAATTGGGACACCTTGTAGCAATTTACAAGCAGCTGAGCCAAGAGATGTGCAATGAAAGACAGAAATATTGAAAATGAGAAACTGGGATGGATGTAGTGCAGCAAGCTGTGTAGTGGACTATATTATTCCAACATGTACATGAAAATCTTTGATATTTGATGACACTAGTCAGGCTAAAAATTCAACACAGATTTGATTTGCAGATTTGATTTTATTTTTTTAAATAAAATAATCTCCTGTGTACATAAAAATTACAGTTGTCACAGCCAAAGCTAGAACCATCTCACTGCTGATAAACACAGACACACATAAAAATTGACTTGTGGAATCATCTGCTTTCTAAAATAGAGTGTTTATGTGTGTTAGCCCTTGAAAATTTCTTCTTGGGACTGAGAGCATTTCTGATGCATTCCCTTATGGCCTATTGATTCTCAGGAGCATATTTAAAGACCTTAGTAAATTTCTCTTTTGGGTACACTCCAGAGACAATTCTCAAATGCTTCCAGCTTCTCAAATACTCAAAGTAAACTTAGCTCATTCTCTGGGCCTCAGTGATGATTATTTCCATGCCATTTTAAAGTCTGACCTACATTTTGTGTTCAGCTTTTCAGCCTCCTTTTTTTAGGCATAGAACTTTTTTTTTTTTTAATGGGAAAAAAAATGTGGTTTTATTTACTATCTTTTCACTCAAATACCTGCAACTTTTGCTTTGTTAGAAAGAAATATTTCTAAAGTAAATCAGTGCTTAGGCAGAGTTATTCAGACAGTTTGATCAGCTAAACCTGTCAGGAAAGAAGCCATCAATTGTATTAAGAATCCATTATTTTCCCGCACTGTGATTAGAGTGAATGAGACAGAATCACATGAGAGAGTCACACAGCCGATGACTGAGACTTAGCAAGTATCTGGAACACAAACTGAACATAGAAAATTCAAAAGACTTCCCATGGTACATGCCAAGAGTGAATTCTGATTAGATTTAAAGCAGTGGTTTAGATAGAATTTTAAATTCACACTGGGCTGATTTTAGATTATGCTTACTTGGTTTACATTTTATTTGAACAGAATTAGCTTCTCCCAATAATACTCTTTTCTAGAATGACCTAAGTTTGAAAAGTCAGTTGCAATAGGAATTGGAAGAAAAAAACATGTAAAAATACTAAATTAGATTTTCTTGAATAAATCCCAAGGATTCTCTTTTTGTGTTTTATTTTATGTTATTTACAAAGTTTGTTATTAGACATGATGGAGTGTAGATTTAATTCCATCATCAGTGATGTGTAAAATTTGCTGCTATCACTCACATTACTAGACAATTTTACTGCAGAGAATAGAAGATAATTGGTACTTCAGGCAGGGCACAAATCTTTCCTGGCAGCAGTGTACCACTCACAGTACATTGATTGCAAAAATTAGTTAATTCAAGAGGAATATTATATTCCTTGGGTCCTGGCATAAATCTCTCCAAAATCTGCAGGCACTGCTGCCATCAATTAAAAGATAGATTTCTGTCAGCCTACTTGATTCTGTGTGCTCCTCCTGATTTAGATGCTACTCATTCCAACACCTCTTCTAAAACTGATATATATTGCCTGTTAAGACCACCAGAAGGGACTTTAAATGGCAGGATTCAGTAATATTGGGCTAATCTGTTGATTTTATTTACCGATCTTCTTAGGCTTGTAAATCTCCAACTGCATG
Organism: Chiroxiphia lanceolata; assembly: GCF_009829145.1. Lineage (NCBI taxonomy): Eukaryota > Metazoa > Chordata > Aves > Passeriformes > Pipridae > Chiroxiphia > Chiroxiphia lanceolata. The sequence continues at coordinate 23,875,534 of NC_045642.1, forward strand.
GTGTTTTCTACTTCATTACCTTTGTAACTGAAAACTAATGAGAGTGCAGTGTTTCAGTCTTTCCATACATTTACGGTGCTCTTAATTTTTAGTGTTAAGGAAACAAGGTTAAAAATTTCTCTAACGAACTTAAGAAATTTCTTCCATGTTTACTCAATGAGAGTTCATCTGGATTTGATATAAGGATTACCCACGCAACCTTGCGTTTATAAACATTTACCAAATTTTGTACTTCAAACATCATTGTAAATGTCCATCATTTTTCCGACATACTTGATCTTCAAGAAGATAACACAAGATGCACAGGTATTTTGACCAATTAAAATTTATTTAATGTGGAACATGGTGTGTGCAATGCCTCAGATGAGGAGGTTTCAGAAAAAAATTAAATGTATTGTTGTGACACACCTGCATGTGGAACTTTGGCTCTGCCTAAGTCACTCAAACCTCTGCCAATTCTTGTAGACCAGGATTTAAACTCCAGGTGACAACTGCAGATGAAATAATTGTGATCACGTGTGTATTTTTGGTCCACAATGCTGAGCATAAGCAAATAGAGACAGCCTATTTTGAGGAGTCAAGCTAAATTGAATCAATAGTGCTAACAGAACAACTGCATGAGTGAGGAAGGTTTTGGGGTGCTCTGACAAAACTCATCTTGGAAGGTGACTGAACTGGTTTGCTACTAACTAAAAGAGGAACAAATCTGTGAGTCAAATAGTGTCACTGTTGTGATGGGGTAGTCATCAATGAATGTTTCCTAGTTATTTTAATTTAAAAAAATTAATGTACCAGAGATCATGGTAGTTCAGTGAAGTAATGGTTGATCTCCTTGGTGCTTTTTTGGTGGGTTTTTTTGGTTGGTTGGTTGGTTTGTTTTTCGGTTGGTTGGTTTGAGGGTTTTTTTGTGTGTGTGGTTTTTGTTTTGGTTTGGTTTGTTGTTGTTGTTTTGTGATGACACAGTACACTATAATAGTCTTGCTATTTTATTACATAGAAGAAAACTAGTTTCAATGTTAACATTATGGAATTATGGTTTTGCTGTGAATTTTGCCAGAATGTTGAGGAAATGTACTTTCAAGAAAAGTAACTATTTTGCACAGCAAAATTGTTTTTACAACAAACACAATTGGCAAAATTCAAAATTTGCCCTCTTCACAGGATCACAAAATGCTTGTACTTTGGGACCACAACTTCTTTTACTGAACTGAGAGCAAGAGAACTGAGAGCAAGCTGGAGACAAGATATGCCTCTCATATACTATTGCAAAGTGAGGAAACACCAAGATTTCAGATGTTGGACTGAAAGAGATTCCCACTGAGACTTGTTTCTGGCTAGTACAGGAAATATACTCACACTAATCCCCATAAAAATACCCATCTAGGAAGATGCATTTATGAACATGAAAGGTAGAATTTAGAATTTTGGCTTCCTCTGATTTAACTCATATTCAAAGCAAATGTGTAGGGAGATTCACAACACAATTGTTAGGGGGGTTGTTTGTTTGTTTGTTTGTTTGTCTTTTGTGGTTTTTTTTCCCAGTAGATAACAGTGCAGGAGCCACGGGAATTGTAATGTAAGAGAAAGAGACTCTTGCATAAAACATTTGAATTGGTTGTTGCACAGAGGTTCATCTGCAGCAATGTGAGCATATTGATACAATATAGACAGTGAATGAAGAGAATGTTATTAAACTCTGGCGATTGCTCATGAATAAAAGCTTCTGCACAAAAGAAGAGAGTAGGTTTAATCACCATCACACCTAAAACTTGCAAACCCATGGAAAATAACTGAAAAAGAATTGAGTATATTATTCTTGCAAAAAAAAATGAAATTAAGGGGCAGTCTGAAAATAGTTTCGATAACAGTTGTTTTGGAAATGCCTGATTTTTCCATTGTTTTCCATTAATTATGGAAAAATATGTCTTTTTGAGACTGTATTTTTGAACTGCACATAGAAACTTCATGCTTTAAAAAGAGGTATAAGTCATGTGTATAAAATAATATAAAAAGAAGTTGAAAACATACATGAATACGTAAATTCTTAAATCTGGTGAGACATTCTGGTAAATTAGAGAGGTAAGTGAGGCACAGATCAGACAAGGAATTCCAAGACCCTGAGCTAACAGGCAAAGAAAAGCTGAAGACTGAAATTAGCCCAGTAAATTGTGCTTCTTGTGAGAAATGCCACAAGCTGAAGAGCTGCCTCATGTTTGAAAAAAATCAAGGCAAATGCATTAACAGCTTTTAGTAAGTTGTAACAATTTATGCTCATAACATGAACAAAGAACGACAACAGTATCACTGCAGATAAAGAATCTCAGGAGAATAATGAACAGTTTTGGACAAAGTTGGAGATCAGTACTCAAGTCACCACAATCCCAGAAAATACTAGTACTGTAGGAGAAACACTGATAGTGTCAGATAAGTGGGAAAAACTGAAGATTTCCCTTACATTCAGGCTTACTACAGTAAGCCCCACTGAGTAAGCATATGAAATAAATGCATGGGTAAATAACAAATGACTAAAGCTTCAGCTCCTAAAACTGCATAAAATAGAATGTATAATTCATTGAAATATACAACTTTTGAGAAAGCAGAAAATTCAAACAACAGAAGAAAATACCAGAAATGTGTTCCAGGATGTGAAGAGTTTTCTAGAGAGAACAGAATAGAGGAGGAGAAGCCTATTTACAAGACCCTTGAAAAATTCTAGACTCAAAAACAAAGGAAGAGAAAAAAGGGAGAGATGCCTCTTCCCTCAAAATCACAGAAAAAGCAGAAGAACCAAGAGAGATGACATTACATATCAGTCACTACAGACAAAAGAATGAATACTTCTTTCCTATCTATTCACTCCAAACAACAAAATAAATATATACAGATATGAATGTTTTTAACCAGTTAAACATGGACATTCTTGCATGTTTTTTCTGGTGGATGCACCAACTTTGGAAAAATATTTGGTATCAACAGATTTTGGCCAGTAACCCTAAGAAACAGAGCAAACTTTATTGTTAGGAAATGCTGTTTCTACACGCTGTCTTCTGGGATTTGTTTGGCACCCGACTTTTTTTCAATGGAAAATAAAGAACACCTTTGACAGCATAGAGAGTGAGTCTTGACAGGCTATGTTTTGATTCGTGGACATGTTGTGGAAGAGCATGACCATAGGCTTCAAGTAGCTTTGAAAAGCAGGCAAAACATAAACAAAAATGTAAATTACATGTATAAGTAACAACATTCCTAGACACAAGGTGCTCAAGTAGGTCATACAAGGCTAAGGCTTCTACCAACATTCTTGTACTTGTATATAAAATATGATCCTTATGATTTTTTTTTAATGATTCCCAGGCATGGTCATCAGCAATGTAGGGAAATTAGTACCTACTGTAGATGCTCAGAGGCCTTTGAGTATTCTGCTGGAACTGTGTTCACAGGATCCAAATATGAATAGAGAGGAATGAAATTAAGGTATTAAAGAAACTGTAAATTTGTTGTCCTTAGGAAGTGTAAGACTAAGCTTGTTGTGATACAGATGACAGCATGATCAGAACTGGAGACTAACATTGTAATTGCTAAGTACCTCATACTTAATCCATGAGTATGAGAAATTATGTGTTTATTCATAGAGGTCCATGTTAGCTGAAGCTGTCGATAAATGACTTATTGTCCTTAAAAAAAGATGCCTGAAAACAATAGAGATTAATTTTAAACACTCATATGTATGTTTTCTAAACAGAATATAAACATGAGATATTGTAGTTAAAGTATATGAGAAAACTTGCAACCTAGATTCTAGGAGTATCAATCTTCCTTTCAAAGAACTATTCTATCTGGGACAAAATGTGAAATGAGACTTCCAATACTAATGCTGAGAATAGAGAGTCTGAAATATGTATCTGAAATTCTTCTAGTGTGAGATTTGGAAAACACTCTGGGCCTTCTTTTCTTGGTTAGGGGGAATTTTCAAGACTAGGATGTGATCATTAAAATGTTATGCAACAACACTGAAAAAAAATTACACAAAGTTCATCTGAGGACCAAAAAGTAAATGGAAAGAGAGCAACAGTTAGGATACTTTAAGGCATTGTACCTGCAAAAACACAAGTGTAATACAGCCAAATTTCCATATTGATAGCACAACAAAAATGAAATTCTGAAAGATATTTTAATTTCTGTGAAGTAGCCTTTCCAGAATGTGCATATCCATTTTCTCTAGAGATGATATACCTCAAGCAGTGACGTTTTACAATTGAGTGATAATTTGTGCAGCAGTGAAATTAAGTATTCTGCAACTAGATATATGTATAAATGCTAACCTGTGTTGTGTTCAGTCAAATGATTTGATGGAAAAGAGTGTCCAAATATTAAGCATGCGCACAAAGGATTGCCAAGTCAACATGGCTGAACTGCAGGACGTGCCTCTGCTACACTGAATCACTTATCTATTGTCTACTGAAGCCACCATTTAGAAATCTGCAGAATCATAGAGGATGTAATATTCAAAGTAATGTCTGAATTTAGTTACAAGTCTTTGTTATAGATTGAGAATTCAATGTTAATTAATGTTAATATTGTTAACGTTATGATTGACTGAGTCGGACAGATGACCTGAGAAAGATACTCTTGAAACAGCCAAGCCTAGTGAGTGGTAAAAGTGTAGAAGCTTGTAATGAACATTTTAAACCAAGCAACCTCAAACACCATGAGCATTACCAATGACAAACAAAACATGAAACAAAAGTCATGTTTTTTCATAATTTTTTTGTCTTCATATAGCAAAAGTATCCTTACAAGCTGACAAATAGTGAGGCTGTTAATCACAGAATCCTAGTATAGACTAGGAAGCCTCTTATTTCATACCATCTGTCTATGCAGGGACAAGTGAACTCTTGTCTGACAGTGTTATTGTGTGCCAACATCATTATGCACTACCCCAATGTTCAGATTCTTGAAATCCGCAGAGGTACTTCCCACTCTTTACTGTAACTTGCTGAGGTGCTGTTAGTACTGAACACAAATCCTGCAAGAAATAGCAGCCTCTGTGCTACTTTAAACACAGACTATGTTTTAGTTTCCTCAGGGCAGCAGGGGAATGGTTGACTGCAATTGTGTTGGCAGATGCCTTTCGTTCTCTGCTTTGAGGCCTTTCTTATTTTGTGGCTGTGGCTCAGTGATGTGAGAGGAACGTCTTCCCCAACATGCACAGTTTTCCAGTGGCTCAGATAAAGCCAATGAGCAAACATGCCCTTCAGGGTAAATAATGTCTTCACAAATATATGTCAGTTTTTGTTCTCTTTCATGTGCAGAAACCAAAGATGAAGTGACAGATTGGCTAGACATTCAAAATGTGCTGATTTTCTCTCCAACCTGAAACAGCAGAGGCAGGTAGTAGGAAGGCTGCAATCAGTTGTAATAGGAGCACTACAGTGCTAGTGCACAGTATATTTATTCATACACCCTTATTTAATGTAGTGCAATATAAAATATATTGAACTTTGCAGTTGTTTTCTTCCCTAAGGGTCAAAACATCTTTTACATTCATTAAGTACTTCAACAAAGTAAAAGACAACTTTCTCTGGAGTAGGAAATGAAAGCTAAATAGGGCAAGTAGCAAAGAAAAATGCAGTACTCAGACAAAGCTCAAGAGTCCTTCAGGACTTAAAAACTTCTTTTGAGTAGTGCATTCATGTGCAGTAAAAAACTTATCTTAACAGAGACACATTTTAGTGTTAAAAACTCCTGTCGATCAAGGGCAAAAAGAAATTATTAGGGGATTCCTAAAGCACCACTAGATTCTGCTAAGGAGTTCTTCTTGGTGTGTAGATGGCAAGTTAGTTCCCTAACCCCTTTACAATTAAGTTTAGTAGAGGCACACCTCATTAACCTGAATAAACTATTAAGAAGCAGCAGAAAAGAAAGAGGCCCAAGGCTGATTGTCCTTCAATTATTACAGCTTTCCTGCTAGGAGTAAAATTAGAAAGATGAAGATGCAATTAAAGCCCTACCCACACTAGAAAGTTGAACCCTTTACTTTGAATTTTTCCATTAAGCTTGTTACTTGGTCACTATAGTTCATATCAACTTAAATTAACCCTGGAGACACTACTTATTCTCTTACTGAAGACTAGAAAATCTTGCATCATCCGGATTTCCATTTTCCTTCCTCTTTCTATTTCACTTCCCACCTGCTGTGGCCAGTAGTAAAGGGCAAGAGATTCTAAAGTGGGACCAAGGAAAGTTCAGGAAATACAGTGGCAATAACAGAGGAGCTGGGTCTGTGTTCTTACTCTGACAGAAGAGGTGTAATCACGTAGTAACAGCCCTGAAGTTGAGTTGTTCTCTGAAAACATTTCAGTAGTTGCTACAAAGTGTGTTTAATAGTTTTTTGGTGTTCGGGAATTGGATTATGTCTGAAATTTAACGTTTGCATTAATTGATCCTCTAGGCGCTCTGGTGAGAAGAACTACCTCCCCTTGATATTCTGAAGTATGTTACTTGTTGAGTTTTCACTTTGGCTGTTTGTTCTGTATAGGCAGATTATAAAATAGTCATGGCAGGTGTTTGTGCCTGAGACTACAGAGAGCCAGTTAGGAGACTGGAGTGCCATGATTTCAGGCCAGCAAAATTTCTCTACTCTGAGTAGGCTAAAACTATGATCTCTTATGTTGTTTAAGCGATGGCAAAAGGTAATTAGATCATATGTGATGTAATATCATAGTGCATACATGCTGCCTAACGTCTTTGTAAATGTGGTAGTATTCACAACCAATCTACTGTCCAACCACCCCATTCTTTTTAATGTTTTGTAAAATCATAGAATCACAGAATATGCTGAGTTGGAAGGGACCCAGAACCATCACTGAGTCCAGCTCCTGGCCTTTTGGTGGACACCCCAAGAGTCACACCATGCGCCTGAGAGTATTGTCCAAATGCTTCTTGAACTCAGCCAGGTTTGGTGCTGTGACCACTTCCCTGGGGAGCCTGTTCCAGTGCTCAGTCACCATCTGGGCAAAAAAAAAAAAGTGATATCCAGCTTGTTTGGCATCATTAGAACAAAAATTTCTGGGAAATATTTGTATATCATGATGTGGTTGGAGGTTTGGTGTTTTTTGTTTGGTTGTTTTTTTTCTTAAAGTAAGTTATTTTAACATTTCTAGTGTCTTTACTTATGCAGATGTAATTAAGTACACATTAATAAATTGTTGAAAGTACATATATTTTACTGAGAATGAGTAAACGGTTTATTATATTTTCCTCTTAGCACATATTACTGAGTCATTGTGGTGCTGCCAATCATATTTGCCTTCCAAAGTTCTGTTTGCAGTAGAGAACCAGCACATGGCTGAAATGGCTTAATTAGTCAAAGATATTCAAGGTAAAGCTTACAAAGGATCTAATTGTGCTTTGCTGGAAGACGAAGGAAAAGGAGGAATTGGAAACTGTTAGCTCCACTGCTGTTATTTGGCATATTTTATTTTGTCTCTGCAGTTCTATCATACTCTGCTCAGCTGCTGATGTTCTGTTTCAGTCATTGTTGAGATGAATGCAACATGTTTTTTAGCATTTGGTATAAAGAACATAATTCAGGCAGTGCCTCACATAAATGTTTGCACAGACCTCAAAATGCCTGATATACCAACTGGGAATCTGGCATAAAATATACATATTTTTAATTTCAGGCAGATGAAGTTAACTCTATGCCATATCTACAGAGTCAATTCAGGTCCTGTACAATGACGTATGTTTCTGCTGCAGTTGAAAATACTGTTGAGATATTTTACTATTTATTTTTCCAAACTAAAGAATATGACGTCATATGCTGCACAGTAAGTTTTGGTGATGTGTTTAAAATCAAAAATGAAGGTGATGTTTACTACTTTCTAATGCTTTGTTTAAAAGACAATTTCTAATCAGTACTTCTCAGCTTTTCTGCAGCCATGTGCTCCAGTTCTGGTTACAGTCTAGTACATGACAAACTTATTTACTAAATAGAAGGACTTCGCAGATTATGTGGTACCAGTGACTCAGGAACCCTGATTTCCTCCTATTGCCTTTATGGTGCTACCAATATTTCTAATGTTTTGAAAAACCTAAACTGAATTGTGTAAGCCTGAGATGTATTACAGTATAAGATTAAAAGCACGAGAATTTAATTTTGAACTGCTGATCTTAATAAGCCTCGAATCCTGCAGTAATGCAGGACTTGTGCCTGTGGTTTTGGTTCTTCACCCCTTACCATGTGACAGTATTTTTTGAGAATCTCTACAGACAAGAAATTTGAGTTGATTTGGACTTACCAGATGCCCTCTCCCAGGTGATACATTCCCTCTGAGGGCCATTTGGCATGAATATGTTTCCTCCTTCTTATGAAGTGAACTTCCAGATCACTTTCTGTCTCCACATAGTGACAGACTTTGAATAGAGATGAGAGGATACTGACAAATGTGTTGAAGAGAAGTATAAGGAGGAGAAAGCCTCTGTTACATCTCAATTTTTCATTTCGTTAAGCTGCAGGGTGATGTCTTCATGGGGGCAAAATTTCGATTGTTGCCAGTATCTTTCATAGGTTTTTTTAATTAAATCTGTAAGAATAAATATATATAATTAGCAAGGAGTGGTGCTCTAATACACATGTACATAACGTGTCAGTCATCACAAGAGATTATGTCAAATAAAACAAAACAACAATAGAATCTGCAATTCAAAATGAGGAATAATTTTATCTATCTAATTAGAGGCAATGGTGACCCTATATAGAGAAAAATGGTATATGATTACATCCATAAATGTCAGATATAACACTGTAGGGTATTAAATTTCTGTCAGATTTTCTTTACTCAGGAGGGTAACTGATATTGCAAGATTATTTGGATGAGAAATTCTTATGCCTATCCATCCAACAGTTTGGGTATTCTTCAAATGCTTTAAAGAATCTGATTTACTGTGAACTAGAAGATGGCATTCTTCTGTGGATCAACAATCCCACGCAATATTTATAACTGTCATTCATTTTTCTATACCAATGCTTTTTGTAATTCGCCTTGATAAATTTGTCCAGAGTTTACAGAGCACTCTCACAGATGTTTGGAGTGGTATTATGTATACTGAATATTTCCAAAGTCTTTGGTTACTATCTTGCACACCAATGATTTACAAGATCATAAACAAAGGCTTAAAGAGCAACTACTGAATATTGTTCTGAAATTCAGGTACTTGCTAGAAATCTCTTTCTTGACATTTCATGTTTTTTTCTGCTTGTGTGCAATTTATACTTGGAAAAGGCCATCAAATGTGCATGTTGCAAATGCCATTCTGAAGAAATCTAGACCTTTGGGATTCTGGACTGAGCGGAAAAGCAGAGTGCCTTTGGACATCCTTTGGCTGTAGCAGTATTCTGTCCATATGTATTGACAATAAATAACTTGTCATGTGCTAAACTTGTTGAATTAGTCTGTACAAAACATCAAGGTTTTTTGCAATTAAACACAGTGGCAAAGCAAATTATCTTTAGTGCTATATACTGGTGATTGCTGGTAACCACTAGTGACTTTGTGAACAATTGGTGTTAATAATTAATAATGAACAACAAATAGTAATTAATTCCTGGTGTCAATCTAGGATGATTCATCCATGACTTATTGATGGACCGTGGTCAGTAATTGCTGGAAACTAAATCACAAATGATCAGTTTTTGGAAACATTCTGAGATTGTGTTTCAGTGATGGGTGTTTGTTGCCATACACTGACATACTGCCAGTGAGTGCCATTGTATCTATCCAAAATACCAGCTAATCAGCATAAGTAAAGAGCTGGGTAGAAGAACCAAACATCAAAAGGCCAAAAAAGTAGCAATGGTGCAGCTGTCTATTTTGTGGAGGGCTCTGTCAAGCAATAACAGGATTCCTGTTGATTAAATTAGGAGTCGTCGTCAGGATGGATGGGGAGGGATTAACTACTGAGGAGTGAAAGGGGAGCACATTCATGAAAAGCAAATCAAAAAACCCAATGAAAATCGTTCACCCTAAGCATCCTATTTACTTTTGACAGTAAAAGTAGTGAGACCCCTCTTTCCAAGGACCAGTCTCTGCCTCTTTCTTTTGCTCTTTTCAAGTGTTCATTTCAGAGGTACAATCTTCAGATTTTCCTGTGCTGCTAAGAAGTCTTGAGCTGGATCTGCATGATATAATTTCACAGAATCATGGAATAGCTTGGGTTGAAAATAATGTTTAAATGTCATCTAGTCCAAGCTCCCTGCAATGAGCCGCAACATCTTCAACTAGACCAGGTTCCTCAGAGCCCTGTCCAACCTGACCTTCAATGTTTCTGGGCATCCACCATAGGGAATCCACCACCTTTCTGTTGAAGTGTTTCTCCACCCTCATTGTAAAAAATGTAGATTAGATTATATCTAATCTAAATTTCTCCTCTTTTAGTTTAAAACCTTTATCCTTTGTCCTGTCACAACAGGCCATATTAAAAGCCTGTCCAAATTTTTCCTAAAAGTTCCTTCAAGTACTGAAAGGCTACAGTAAGGTGTCCCTGGAGTCTTCCTTAGCTCTGGCAGGCTTTTCTTCTCCAGGGTGAAAAACATCAACTCTCTCAGCCTGTCTTCACAGGAGGTGCTCTAGCTCTCTGATTATTTTTATGGCCCTCCTCAGGACTCACTCCAACAGGTCCAAGTCTTTCCTCTGCTGAGAACCCCAGAGATGGATGAAATACTCCAGAGATGGGATCTCACAAAAGGAGGATACAGGGGGAGAATTACCTCCCTTGACCTGTTGGCAAGGCTTCTTTTGATGCAGCCAGGATGCGGCTGGATCTCTGGGCTGTAAGTGCACATTGCTGGATCATGTACATCTTCTCATCCACCAGTGCCTCGAGTCCTTCTCAGCAGGGCTGCTCTCAGTTAGTTCATCTCCCAGCCTGTATTGACACTGAGGTTTGTCTCAATCGAGGGCACTTGGTCTTGTTGAATCTCATGAGATTCCCTTGGTCGCACTTCTCTATCTTGTCCGTGTCCCTCTGGATGGCACCCCAACCCTCACATGTGTCAGCAGCACCACTCAGCTTGGTGTCATCTGCAAACTTGCTGAGGATGCACTTCATCCCAGCATCTATGTTGCTGATGAAATTAAACAGTGCTGCTCTCAGTGTGGATCCCTTAGGGACGCAGGCATCACTGATTTCCATTCAGACATCAAGCTGTTGACCAGTACTGTCTGGATGTGACCATCCATCCAATTCCTTATCCACTAAACAGTTCACCCATCAAAACCATATCTCTGCCATTTAGAGAGAAGGATGCCATGGGGGACCATGTCAAAGGTCTTACAGAATTCCATATAGATGGCTTCTGTAACCCTTCCCTTGTCTACTGCTGTAGTTTCTCCATCATAGAATGGCCACTGTGTTGATCAGGCAGGACTTACCCTTGGGGAAGCCATGCTGACTGTTTCGAGTCACATTTCTGTTCTCCATGTGCCTCCAATTAAAAGTAATTAGTAGTGTTAACTAACAGTGATGAAACCACTGATCGTCTTTCCATTTATGAAGGTGATTCAGCTAATCTTAAATTTTTGGGAAAGCTTGCAAAAAAAAAATTGGGGGCAGATTCAAGGAAGGATTTTGGAACTAATTCTTGGTTCTTCCTACTTAGATTATTAGTGCTGCTTGATTAGATTATTAGAGCATGCTTTGATCAGATGATGTTAAAGCTTTGTGCATGAGTACTGTTTGGTCCCCTAATATAAACCAAAAATTACAACCATGAAGTAGGAAGGAGGTGGGTTGAGGAGGGATGAAGTCTTACACCCATGTGAGCTCAAATGAAAACTCACCATGAGGGCCTTACTGGGGTTTGCAGATGCAAGGCCATGAGAATAACAGCAAGACAATAGCAGGATGAGAACAACAGGGGGAACATTGCCACAGAGGCTCTGGGAAAACTGCCATGGCAGCTGAGGTGAAAGGCTTCAAAGCTGTGAGGGGCAAGCTACGGAACTGCAGATAAATCACCTGTACCATTTCAAAGGCTGAGACACCTAAGGCACTGTGAAAAAAGGTAAGTTTTATGGTTTAAGATCATCTCGTCATTGTGACTGCTTATTACCTCTGTCTGAGCAACCAAAATATGCTTGACTGACCAGCATTTTAGGATGAGGCACCATTCCAATTTGTCCTTATTTCCTGTGTGCATATCCCATAGTTCTCCGAGATTTTTTGAGAAGTTTCTTTTTTTTCTCCCAGATGTTGTGAACTTGCTTGTCAGCAGGGAAAATATTCGTAAAGACATTGAATGTGTACCAGAATTTCAAGGGTATTTTGCATGCTCCTTTATTCTGAAGCAGGTAGATAACAGCTAAAAGTTAAAAATAAACACAACAAAGACTCACTCTCTAATCCTTGTGCATATCTGACAATCCATCTGCAGATGAAAGTACTTTCAAACTTGAATCTTGGGATGGCTTGGGCTGAAATCCAGGAAGAGTTGAAAATAAGATCCACAGAGAAGATATACCTTAAATCACTTCTTAAATTGAACATAATATATGAAAGTGTTGAACTCACAATAGAATTTAGATAGGATTTAGGCATCTAAATCCAAATGCTGAATCTGGAGACCACGCCTAACTGTTTTAATGCCTGAGAACTTGACTTTTAAGTTTTCACCAGATAAGTTGCTTTTTCAAATAGTTTCATTAAAAAAACCCAAACAATCCAACAAAAAAACCCCAAACCAAAACAAAAAAACAGATGTGGTGGCTCAGGGATGCTATTTTCAATTTGCAATTGAGAACACATTGACCTGATGAGTTTCCTTTTGAGGGGAGGGAGCCCCTCACAGAATTCTCAGTACATGACATGTACTGAAACCTACACAAACAGCAGCAGAATCAGAAGCTGAACATTGCACTCGTAAGGATTCAGTCACCAAAATGAGAAAAAGATTTGATAATTCACAGCCCATAATCTGCTGTCTGAAAACTTAAAAGGACAGAATGAGGCTATCTGGCTTATATAGATATTTTGTTTCCTAGTGAATCCATTAGTCTTCAGATCATTAAAATGTAGACAATAACTTTGCTGTCATTCTGTTGTCTGGGGAGAAATAATCACTACTGACAGGTTGTTTGCAATTTATGAATTCAGAACTTTTGAGATACAGTTTCACTCTTTGCAATCAGCAAATATAGAAGAATGTAGCTACATTCCAAAGCTGTATTTGTACGCAAACATTCATGGTTCTCAGTTTGAAAAAAACAACAAAACTTCTTTGCAGCATCCAAAACAATCTGAAATGCCACACATATCTATCCAAATGGTTATGCTCTTTGTTTGATAAAGGAAGATTGTCCTTTGAGGAGTTCTGGAATAATGCATAGGTTTGTCTTGAGGATATGATGGTCTGAAGTTCTACCTAGAAAAATCCACCAGACTTACAGGAGAAGATCAGATGCGGACAGGACTTGTGTTAAAAATATTTATGTAAAACTCTTCGTCTATCTATAGTTGATGTCAAGTCAGATGTGGGAGCAAGGAAGTTTCCAGGCTAGTCACACTGCAGAGCAGAGATAAAGAGTAACTTAGGAATAATTTAAAAAGCTTTGCTTTAATAAGGACCTTATTTTCAGATTTAGAATGTTTTATTTTGACCTTTCTTATGATTGCCAAGTGTCTCATTTTGTCATTTTCATTCTAACAAACATTTTCATACTGTGCCTGCATCTTTTGTTGACTCTGAACTGCATATGGAAAAAAGTGGCTAGGATAAGGCAAGTAAGTCCCAAAGAGGAAGGATATGAATTCATAGATAAGAATCCTTACAGGAAATCGGTCTTTTGCAGAATCAATGCGAAGAGGAGAGAAAATTGTGAAACCCTGTGTAGGAGAGGAAAAGGCAGCAGCTTACTATCAGAGTTGGAATTGTAACAGTTGGATTGAAACCCAGTAAGGACAGCATCATTACCTGCACTGTCTCCTTTGCATGAGTAGTTTAAACCTCCATTGGATTAAATGTCATTTCTGGTGAAGAAGTTGCAATTATCTCACTCTGGAAACTGCATCCTAAAAGAACCAGTGTCTTACTGCTAAAAGGCAATGGGGAGTTTTCCTCTCTCAGACCCTAAGGCTCCTTTAATACTCTAGCCTCTAATTAGAATCTGTAATCTGATCAGTATCAATAATATCAATGCGTATTTTCATCTTCTACTAGCCATCTTCCCCAGCTACTCTCCTCAGTTGCTTTAACTCAATTTTAGCTATGATTTTGGAGAAATTCCTGGCTTCTGTTTCAGCACAATGTGGTTGGTGACTGTCTTTGTTGATGTTACCAAGATCTATTACATACCTATGGTAACAGGAGATTGCCTGAATATCAGGCAAAACAAAAGCTTTACTTTTCTCCTCTTTGCATTTTAATAGCATACCCGATTTGGAAGACCCCATTGTTTTGTGTCCTTCAGATAAAGAGGTGATAGCAAAAAACTTCCCTGGTCCATCACAGCTCCTTTAGTTAACAACTCCTTCTTCCTTTCTTCTCTACCTCCAAATAATTAACTTTTTCTACAGCTTGATTTGTGATAATTTTACATTTTACAGCATCTGGAATTTATTGTTAGCTTGACTGAAAAATTCTATTTTCCTCTTCTATTTTCCTGAAAATGATTGATTTTAATGATTTTTTACTCCCATTTCCCACCCTTATCAGGGGATATCTCCTGTGGCTGGATCTCTTTTGGATCGCTTTAATCTGTTCAACTTTGACATGATTTTTAAAATGTTCCAGGTAGGTCCTGTAAGCAATGTTGCTGCCTATTTATTTAAAATAGTAAACCCACAGGAAAACATATTTGAGCATTTTGATTTAATATAAATTTAATGTATCCAAGCAGGATAATTTACAAAACAATCTCTGGAGGTACATAAGCAAAACTTATTAATCATAACCACATCAGGATACAAAACTGCAGTAAAAATATTTGCACTTCTGTCACAGCCACTTATCTGATCTATGCCAAATGCTGACAAGTTTTAAAGACAATCACATTAAGCATTAATCAAGCTTGAAAGATGCAGCTGATTAACAGCATACTAAAGAGACATCCATCTCTGAAGACAACTACACACTCCATATATTCAGCCTCCTATTGCCCTGAAAATATTTAAAATCTTCTTCAGTCCCATGCTGTTTCCTTGAGTCTTTTTCTCATCTCTTTCTGATGTATTTTCCCAAAGCTTCAAATATCCCACTCCCTGCAAAATGATTAAATACACAGAACAGGGCTTCTGTCTCAATGGTTTCACTTCACTTAAAAACAGTAGCAGTATAAACCAGCTGGACGTGTTTTATTTAAACATTTCTCTGCTCCTGTGTACAACAGTGATCATATCATGTTTTCCCATGATAGCATATTCTTTTTCTTTTCGTGCTTCAATAGCCTCTCTTCTCAATTCTTAATGTTCTATTTTTTCTCCCATAGCATCTATTAGACATGGGACAACTTTGTGTAAGCTCTGCTGCTACACAAACTCTTCAAGTCCCTGTTTGAAAATTTTCTGTGATGCCTTCCCACATTATTTCCAGAGATTTCACCACAACTCATGTTGTGTCTGTAATATTGTTTGAATTTCTATTTCTCTAAGATCAGTCTTGTTTGCAAAGCAATCAGAAGGTGCTACTTTATCCCATTACCAGCTGTATTATCTCAATTACTCCATGTGTTCTGCTGTGCCAGAACACTGTTACTGAAGCCTGCACTAGGGGCAGCCTTCTGTGCTGCTCCCCCAGGCTCTGTCTGGGCCTGGATCCCACAAAGATCTGTTGCTAGTATCCATCCTGACAGACTTCCACCTGCTTGAATGCCTTCATGGTGTAGGATGGCTCTTCTGCTTTTCAAATGCTGAGGCCTGAGTGCATGGACATGCTTTTTGCCATAATTTCTCCACATCTGACTGAATGTCTAGATACTATTTCCTTTGATATCCTAACCATCAAAAGACCAGGCACAGGCCACTAGTTAGGATTTTGTGTGTGTCTGTAGGTGGAATAGAATTTAAAATTTCTGGAATCATTTAGGTTGGAAAAGACCTTTAAGGTCATCCAGTCCAACTATTAGCACTGCTGTGTTGATCACTATCCATGTTCCTGAGTACTACATCTACACGTCTTTTAAATATCTCTAGGGATGGTGGTATTTATTCAACCACTTTTCCTGGGCAGCCTGTTCCAGTTCTTGACAACCCTTTAAGTGAAAAAATTTTTCTTAATATTCAATCTAAACCTGCCCATGCACAACTTGAGGCTTCTTCTTCTAGTCCTCTCACTTGTTACCTGGCACAAGAGACTGACCCCCACCTCCCTACAACCTCCTTTCGAATAGTTGTAGAGGGTGATAAGGTCCCCCCAAGCCTCCTTTTCCCCAGTTCCCTCAGCTGCTCCTTATAAGACTTGTGTTCCAGACCCTTCACCAGCTTTGTTGTCCTCTGGACATGCTTCAGCACCTCAATGTCTTTCTTTTAGCGAGGAGCCCAAAACTGAACACAGTATTCGAGATGTGGCCTCATCAGTGCAGAATATAGGGGAGAAGTCACTGCCTTAGTCCTGCTGGATATATATTTACCCAGAAGACAAAATATATTATAAAGTTTGATCATGGAAGGAGCTAAAATTTGATGTTGTTGTAAAAACAACTTTCCTCAGTCTCAGATTCACATCATCTGTAGGCACTGAACAGGTCCTTATATTTCCCAGAGAACACTTCCTTGGCCATACAGAGTACAAAGGCAGAGAAATTAATTCTCTGTTTTATTCCTTTATGAGGGGACCCTGTCGTTCACTAGGAGGGCTCTATACAAAGGATGAAATATGCAAAATTCAGAGGGGCCTCTCCAGTCACAATCACCCAGGGAATTTCCTGATTTAACCATGAAAACATGCCAATAGTATTTAGGTTTAAAACTATACCCTACCTGATAAAACAAAGAGAAGTAACTCTACATCCTCCTGGACTGGCTTGGAAATCAATCAGATTGTGAATGCTATCAGAAGTGAATGGGTAAGCATCTCAGTCAGGGTAGGAAATGGACAGAAGTGTGTTCCCAATATATTCCAAGACAGCCTATTCCTGGCTAATCCAGCTTTCTAGTTGAACTTTGGATCCTAGTCTAACAAGCTGTGCTTTGCTATGAAAGATTAGCCTGGATGACTAATTGAATCACAGGCAGAAGCTCAGCCAAGTTTTGTTTCTGAAATATTTCTGTGCCATCCTTGGGTGGTTCAATCTGTTCTGATTTGTATCTGTGCATGTACCAGACTCCGTCCTGAACAAAAAATTCTCTCTGTATTAGTCTGTGTTCCATCTTGTCACTCAGCAAGGTGTTGACCTTGCAAATGTCATGGGGTAAGAACACAGAGGGGAGCAGATGGACAGAGGATGGATGGGATTGAGCACTAGGGAGGAACATCCATGTGTAAAAAGCAATGATTCCTAGCTAAAGGCTGTCTCCTCTTTGTATTTTTTTCTACCTATGTGCCATGTGTGTGTGCAGATCTTCTGACGTCTTTTCAGCTGGCTGGTAACCTTTCCCAGCTGGTGGAAGGGGGAAGCCAAATGTGCAGACAGCCTAAGGAAAAAATGGCATCAGATGCAAGTCACTGTGCTAGAGAGAGAGTGTGGGTGCTGGAGCTCTGCTGGCATGCTGATCTGGTCAACTTGTTGTTTGTGATTTGTGTGGTGATATGGAGGGTGTGCCTGTGGAACTGTTGGGCATGATGTGTACCTATTCAGGTGAATGTCTCGTGGAACAAGGCTGAACTGGAACTGAGCTGTATAGGGCACTTCTGAAGGTGGATTATTCAGACTGCCCTGTAATTAGAGATTTGGCCAAATCTGAGATTCTGGACTTCTGACTCTGATACCTCTATTGGGACTATACCAAGAGTAAACTGTTGTATAAAGTGAATAAGGCTGCCTGCCTCACTGATTTCAGGAATTAAATTATGTGAGGGCATGAGAAGTAAGCCATTTATTATATACTTATCATACTTCTTACAAATCCTTGAAGTAATATATAAACAGTGAAGAGTACATAATTCCTAATTCTATACTCTGCAGAGGACATGTAGTTGGGAATTATAGTACCTGACAAAGAAAAGAGATTGGACTACACGATTTAAAAATTTGCAGCAGTAGCTTAGACAACAAAGGTAAAAGTGAAAATTAGGTACACTGAATTCCCACATAAAATACATATTATAAGAACAAGAGGACAGTGCTCATTCCAGGTAGTTTACTGTGTGCATGTACTTAGTCATCCTGAAGCTGTCTTTCTCTTGCCTGTATTCCTGTGCTGTTGGGCTGAATACAGGTTTATGACAGAGACAAAATACCAGTATTTGTTATCTGATCTGATGGTTGTACCACCAGGGTTAGTGTTGCTGAACACTTTTCACCATAATACTTAATTGATGATCACTGTAGTTCAGACTGAAAACTTTCATATTAATCTCTATCTCATACTGATGTATGTTTTATAAAGTTTAAGCGGTGAATATTGCAGCTGATTTTTAAAAGCAAGACTTGTTGGAAAGATCCAGGTTAGCTCCGGGAAAGATTTTCAGAAAGAGTTGCTCAAATCTGTCTGGTTTTGTGTGCTTTTTCCAGGACTGCCTATTTATGCATCATTTTGCTGTCTATTTTTCATGGTTGGCTTATAGAAGATAACAGCCTACTAAATATGAAACCCAGTGGAATTGTTCAAAAGGGGGTCTCTTGAGACCTTCAGAGGCAAAATGTTCTGTTCTGGCTCTAGTAAGAATCAGTATTACTTTCTAGCAAAATATGATTTTTCTACCCTAGAAACACCTCTGTATTGTAAATCTAGCAAAACTATATTTTTCCTGAAAACCAGAGTTGCATTAATAATAGTCTTATAATCCACAGGAAACATTTTCTACTGCTGGTTCATACAAAAAAGCATAAAGGCAGTATTCAAATAACTGAAAATCAAGGGGAGGTTCTTTAAAATATGAATGTGAGGCATTTCTAGTTTGTTCCAACAGAATTAGGGAGTTTTTAAATTTTACTTAAGTCTTTCCCAAGAAAGAAAATAAGAAATGTTAGTCTAAGAATAAATAGATTTTTGAAAAAATTAATCAAAGAAGATCTTGACACATTTCCTTTATGTACTCTGTGAAAGATATCAGTATTTGCTTTAACTACAACGATCAAAGGAATTACTTCATTTGACAAGGTCAGTTAGAAATAATTTAATAACACTTTCCCCTATTAGTGTGTGAAAATAGCAGATATAACAGCACTTTTAAAGGATTCACCAGTCTCAGTCTGTTTCAGGTGATAGGTGTTAATTATAGCCCAGTCTACAAATATGTCAGCTTTAATGTATTTGAGAAGCAAATCAATATAGACCGAATAAGTTAAGGAGTGAATCTTAGACACTTCAAGCTAATTTCCCTAATTTTTTTATCCGCTCTTAAGTTTATTTTTTTTAAATCCAAAAATTCTTGTTTAGTTGTTGCCTAACCCTGTGAACCCTACAGTTCTTTAGGAGCCTCCCCATTAAGAATGATCTCTTGAGGCAGCTAAAGAAAGCTCTGTAGGGCCTTGCAACTATGCTTCCATGCAAACCAAGATTGTCCACAGTCCAAGCACCTATTTTTCTGTAAGTTTTGCTGAGATCCAAAATATGAAGCAGAGGAGGAATATATCTGGAGTGGACCCAATGTAATAGGTGTGATTTGCTCCCTCAGCCTCAGGTAGTCTAAAATTTATGACTTCAGACATTGTCCTACCTGAAATCCTATTCATGGGGCTGAAGGTAGGCTTCATTCCCCCTCCTCCTCCTCCTCCTAAAGTCATGTCTTGGTGCAGAGCTTAATTTTAAGATTATGGGAAGTGGAAGGAGAGAGCAAGAGAATGTATTCTCAGCCCAGTTTGTAGCATACTCATTCACCTAGATGGGTAGGACTGTTGGGTTCTCACTGCCAAACTTATTTATGTATTTTATTATTAGCCATTTAGTGCATAAATGTGCAAATAGTGCATGAGCAGTGAACCTGAATGCTCACTTTCCTGGAATGTATCCCAGCTACTGTTCTCCAGCATGACAAATTCCTGATATAGCAGTCTTGAATTCTGTTATACTCTGTGACAGCTTCCCATGGGAGTGCAGCAGGCACTACCACAAGTAGCTATGAGTCTGCTGATCAATTATTGCTTTACGAGATAGGACATGTAGATATTAACCTTCTCAAAAGAAAAAAAATCTGCACCTGCCAACTCCTACTGAGTGCCAGGCTATTACATGTAGTGCAGCTGCCATCTCCTTCATTTGACAGATTTTAGAAGATAGCAAGCCATGGTTACAAAATGTAGTTCCCATGAGTCTGATCTTATCTATGTACAGCAGCTGTAGTGGGAACATTTACTGTAATTAGGCAGAGAAACACCTAGTTTCCTTTTTCTTAATTGGACATAGTTTTGTCCTAGACACAAGATGATCACTTTTTTGTGTAAAATACCAGCAAGGCTAAAGCTGAGCCAGACAAAGATGTTGCCGTTATCTGTGCTCATCATTATCCACTCCTCTTGCTCATGACAATTATTTACTCAACTTAGTTGCCAAAGATCTATTTGCTTGTCAGCTTAGTTATGTGAAAATAACTAATTAATTTATACACTTCTAATGGTAAAGGTTTACCATGGGCCCCTTTGCTTTGACATAACTTGATTAAGTAGCAATCACCCACACATATCCAAGAAGCCACAGACACCAGGGAGTTTAGGTGTCTCTAGAATTAAGTGACAGATGATTGGAAGTTTCTGCCAGTGGATTTTTGAACATAAGCACCTGAAATCAGTAAGAGAAGTATTACGATTTAGGCATGTGATGGGTTTCACACTTTTTTAAAAGTGAAGCAAAAATACAGCTAATTATGTAAGTGTATTCCAACCGTAGGGATATGACTGGGCACCGCATTTGTAGCTCACAAATGGAAACAAGGAAAATGTTGCTTTGATCTACCAATTCTAAAAGGCTGAAAGCAAAGAAACAATGTTCGCTCTCCTACTGATTAACACTCCAGTAGACTAAGTTTTTTCAGTACATGGACATTGCAGGGACCACTAATGTCAGGGCTATACAGTAAAGCAGGATTTCTACTGACTGCATTTCATTTGCATCTAATGATATTTGTTTGTCTTAATCTGACTATCTCCATTTAAATCTTTGACTATCTCCATTTAAATCTTGCCTTTAGGGAACTTTCATATAAAAGTGCTGCAACATAGAATCAGATGCTTCTTAAACTGACTTAAGCATCTCTGTGTTTTTGGCTTCAGATGGATGTATTTCTGTCTCTCCTCATAAAGTAAAAATTGAGCACAGTGTTCAGTTGAAGGAAGGATATTTGCCATTTAGTTTCTTTAGGGTGATTTAACTCAAGGAGAGACATGCGATGAAAAGTGTTATCTCACTTATATACCACAGCTTTAAAAAGGAAAGGAATATGCATTTTAATGTGTCTGTTTTTTCTCTGTCTCAACTTCTGTTTTCTTTCCTAATTTCAATAGCATTTTCCTAAAACTTTTTATTGGCAATGTAACCTAATTACCTATTGCAAGACGTCTACACAAGGGGGGGCTGTTACACACGAACCGAGGTTCCCCGTGGAGCCTCTCCTGGACAAATCTATAAAACAAATGCCACAAATGGGCAGCAGATGTCAGCTCTCCAGCTCCGATCAAAAGAAGATCCTTAAAATTCCGTCTTGCCTCAGAGATTCCCTACAGTTTCATTAGTGCTTTCCTGAACCAATCATTTAATTTTGTTTTCCTGAGTAGCGTCAGGAAAAAAATTCATAATGGTGAGATAGCAGCCACGGGTGTTATTTGTTTATACACAAGGAGCAGCTGTTCTAGGAGAAAGCTATTAGCAATAGAAATATGCACAATGTGCAGAGGGAAAAAACCCACAGAAATAAAGGCAGAGTAGCAGCAGAGGCATGAAACAGGGCACAAAATTTGGAGTAATAAGTCTGGGTCTTATGCCATAGGTCATTAGCTGACTGATCCAAATCACACTTTTTGCTTAGTTTCTATAGAGAGAATAGTGATATTTGCTTTGTTTTGCAGAGCTTTTAATAATCCACTTGTAAAGGCTTATCTTTTTTATGTTTTGGTTTTTTTTTTTTAATGGAAACAATCATTCTGATGCATCAGAAACATGTGTTAAAGAACCAGGAATACACAGAAAACAGGAACACATTTTATCATGTGCAGATCGAAGCAGCTGTCTTCCCCTTCTCTTTCTCCCTTCACACACCCTCCTGTTCCTCAAAAAGGAAAAAAGTCACAAGACACATGATCCTCAATCCAGGCTTGTCTCAGTAATCATCAAAAGGTTCTGTAGCTCCAGGAACTTCACCTTTTCTAGGAAAAAGAATCTGGAACTAACGGTTTCCCCATCATATAATAAAAAAAACCCTTAAGGAAAAAAATGGGATTGCAATTGAGAGAAGCATTTAAAGTTATGATGATCAAAACAGTCACATTTTAGTGAGAGAGACAGAGAGGAAATTTGTGCTTTGATCATTAGGCAGAGTTGGATTAGGGAGCCTTGTAATTGACACATATTTTGATTGCCTGTAATATTAATCTGGAACTCTGATGTCAAGCATCTGTTGTACCACAAAAGTGCTGTTCGAGAAAGCAATGACACTTATTGAACAATCACCTCTAGTCAGTGGTTACCACATTGGCCTTAACATCTCAGCAAAAACAAGTGTTTTGATCCTCTATCCTCAATCCTCTGAGGACCACTTTTAAAATAACTTCTGTAAGAACATATGAAGACTGAATGGCACAGCCAGGAACAGAGTTTTGAAATCTTGTTTTGCAGTCTTTTGGTGGAACCATCGCATCCTGTATGTATATACTCCACCTACAGAAATCTCCTGATGAGCCGATGAAGTTAAGAGAACTGGATACAGGCTTATTTCTATGGGGGATTATATTGTTTATGTATATGAGTGTTGAATAGTGGAGAAATGTTACTTCATATAATTGTTTGAGGAACTAAAGAAATCCCCTGAAATTTGTGCTTTTTCTGTCTAAATCCAAACTGAATAGAGTTTAGAAAATTGTAATTATGTCCCCTTTCAGTCACTGCCTTAATCCTCCCTTTAAGAAGTGAGTAATTACAATGTCAGTGGAATCCTGTGGCATTAATACATAGAGTTCATGTTAGCCAAATAGTATGGCTAACACTGTCACTGGCTACCCATAAAAGACTTTGTGTGTATTAATTGACTGCTTGTACAAAACAGTATGCAGTTTTTCACAAGCAAAGCTATGAAATTTCTACAGTTATCAACAGAGGGAAGAAGTGTGGATTTAAGAAAACCTAACCCCTCTGTCTCTTCTCTCATCTTTGAAAAAAATCCCCTAACCAATCCACAAAACAGGGAATACCCTATGGAATTAATTTGAATTAAGAACTACAATGTGTCCTCATTTTAATCCAGGCAATCAAGTTAAAATCAAATTAACAAAGAGAAAAAATTAGAGCCCAAATGTTCTTTGAGTATTTTTTTAATTAACTCTGTTTTCGTTATTTTTTTGCAGCTGCTTCTATACCTTCAGGTTCTGACTAGAACTGGAGGCAAAGGACTGAAAAAAATCAGTTGTTCTTATGTAAAACACAACAAACTTGCACGTTTATCCCTGCTAGAACTTACAGTTTCTAATACATATTCTGAGGAGGATGAGGGGAAAGGGGAGATGGGAGAGGAAGGTTGGATATTTCTTTAAAATTTGACATGCTTTTCAGAGATCAATACTTTATAACTCAGTCATAAGTCTGTGCAGAAACTTCATGTAAAAGGCTATTTTTTCCAGTATTTCTTTTTTTTTCATATTTAAGTGGATTCTGACCACACTGTATCTATTCGGTGTGAGAAATACAGGGCAAGTTTGAACTCTTAGTTGGCAATAGCACTGGGATGTCAGATGTTCTTATATCCTTTGGGAATTTTTTGTCTATGAGGCTGCCTAGAAAGAGTATGCCATCAAGAATTTTTTTCAGAGATTCCCATCATTCTGAAGAACTGTAGAGAATCCAATATTTTATTTTATGCTTTGAGTGAATATTAGAGAGAACTACATCTAGTTAAATCAGTTTACCATTTCGCATTTTAATTACTAATTTAAATAATTCTCATTATTTCTAGAATAAACTTCTGTATTTTTGTGTTTGCAGAAATTCCAAATTCTTGCAGACAAAGTCTTGAGCAGCCTGCTCTAGTATACCCTGCTTTGTGTAGTAGGACAGAGTAGACAACTTCCAGAGCTATTTACTAATGTTCATTACTCTGTGGTTCAGACTGAAGCTCTTTTTTAGATGCTATTCTTGACTTTAGCCTGGAAGTCTGCTTATGGGCAGAATATACAGCAAGTGCTAATGATGTTATGTACTCAAAATGAATTCTACCATTTTCCTTAACTTGGGTAGGTTCACCACAAGACAATGGGACAGTTTTTCTATAAAAGCAAGAGGAATTTTGGAGGAATTTAGCTTAGAACTTGTTTGTGTTAAATGGCTGCAGAACTATTCTGTTCTAGCATGCTGTGCTCAAAGCCCACTCCATCCTGCCCTGGTCCAGTCATGCAGTGTTTGTAAAGGCTCTATTTCTTAATCACCTACAGTGCTTTTGAAACTTGGAGTCTTCCCAGTGGTGTGTAGGTGGAGTTTCAACATGTCAAGAATACATCAAGGAATTATTGGCCAAATGTCCTGGCTAAGGATGCTCTATGCTTTGTGGATGTGGCCAGCACTGGCTTATGTAATCTCAATGTGGTCACACTTAAAAGCAAGCTAACAGAGCCATGTAGATGTGACCTAGAAATGTTCGTTCTCCTGCAGACAAGAGATAAACCCAGTAGATCTCACATTCTGTTCCAGTAAAATTGAAGTATGGTAGGAGATACACAAATGCTTAGCTTTATGTATAGTTAGCAATCCTACTGATTGCAACAAGACTAGTAAAGGTAGGTAGATTTAAACTGAAGCAGAATTTGTGACAAAGACATTAGATGTAATGCTTTCTTGATGAATAATCCATTTATCTGACAGTCTTTGGAACAATAAATTGAAAACATTTCCCATGATGATACTACCTTACTACGGTATACTTGTCTTCACAGTTTTTCTAAGAGATTGTCTTCATTGTTCCTTTGTTAAAGGCAAAAAAAATTTAGGCATGGAAATTGTCTTGCTCATGATAGAAAATAAATGAGAAAATTTTGTCTTCTAATTTACTTATAAAAATACTGTAGGTCTCAGGCTACAGTTAAAATCTACCAGTGAAGCAATGATAAATATTTATTAACTAGAGGGATTAATAAAAGTGTAGCTGATCTTCTTCATTTGGAGGTTATTTGGAGAGCTCTTATCCATCTTCCTTACCCTGGCTGTTCTCCCACTGTGTCAAACCTCAACACTTGAACATATAGACTTTTAATATGACAAAATGTTCATTAATTCATTTTTAGGCTAACAAATTATTTATCCTTCCTGTTATTTCTTCCCCTTGGTGTTGCTGGTAGTGGTGGCCCCACTGCTGTCACGCACTACATCATATTGAAGTGACTTTTGACATCCATAATTTGTTTTCTGTGTCGATTATGCTTTAAGGAACATTTGTCCCATGATTGCTGGGTAACTCAATTACGGATGGATCTAAATAGACTTCTCTTATGTAAGAAAGTCGGTCATGATAATGAAGTCTATTCAACTCTTAAAAAGGGGCAAATAGACCTTACTCTAAAAGAGTACTGTGTACTTAGAATGAGCAGTCTCATGTCAGCCCCGTTGACTGCCTAACTTGGGACTAGAATCCTGTCTTAGCAATTTTATTACTGGAAAGACAAGAAAATAAATGGTAACATGGTGACTAAAAACTGACATACCCAGCCATTCTGTCTGAAAAAATATTACATTTGATAGTGAAATAAAGGACAGCTTTTGCTGAAAGGAAGCATTTTGCTGAAGAAGTAAGGAGGCTGGGAGGGGCTCCTTTCTTCCCCTATTCCTTTTAAGAATTTTAAAATTAACAAAAAGCAGTTTGGAGAAGAACAGTATTTCTCCTAGGAAAATGCTCTGGATAGGCCCCACGCAGCCCTTCTGCAGTCTTGAACTGGTCCCATTTTGACTCTTGCACCTCATTTATTTGTTTCCATTTTTCTTTCTGCTTAATTCAACTTCTTTAATTTTAAAACACAGATAAGTGTAGCTTTTGTTCTAGTACTTCTCTCCAACCTCAGAGGTTTTTTATAGCTCTTTTGTCTTTGCCTCTCTATGTTTTCTTACCAGCTGACTGACTGAGAAACACAATTCCTTCATGTATCCTCTATGAAGAACTGCAGATCTACTACCTCTTGCATTGTATCTTCTGCATTTAGGAAAAGGGATGAATAATATTATTCTGCCTTGTAATACATGTATTCACCTAAGAATGAGGAGAGGGAAGACAGTCTTTGAAGTTCATCCCAGGAGCAGAGAGTTTGTAAGAATTCAGGTACACAGGATATTTTTTATTAGTTATAATAGTCAAGTCACATTCATTTCTTTTAACTGCAAGTAAGATATACTTTTATTAGGAATTTGGACTATATTTTCAGTGTATCAAGAAGAAAGAAACCCTTTCCTCCCATTATTCCAAGTATCCCACTGCCCTTATTTTCTTCTCAATAATCATGGAACAGTTGGAGAACAAACCCATTTAAAAAAAAAAAAAAAAGAAAGAAAGAAAAAAAAAGGCAATTTCCTGTTCCAGCGTGGGGTGTAAATGCAATTTCACTGTCTGGTTTCTTGATTGTAGTAACCTCCTGAGGCTAAACTGAAGAACATCTTGCTGGGGAACTAGGATTGAAGAGAAAATCCCCTTCTCTTGCAGATACAGAACTCTTTCTTAGGTTGCATTCAACAGAGAAAAACTTGTTATAAGGCCAGACATTGGTGGTTAGACTGTAGGAGAACAAATATTTGGCAAATGTTTTTCTTATTGCAAACTCAAGATTTATCAAAATCTATTGTGTTGTTTGTCCTCTTTCACATGCAATTCTAGGACATCAGTCAGTTTGTTAGCAAAAACAGCAGACACATGATTTGTGCAGTTAATGTGACTGCTCATCTATCTGTACCTGACGGTGTTAAGATAAGGTCCATGGTGACTTAGTGCTTAGTCAGCAGAAAGGTTCTTGGAACTTTTAACATAGCACCAAACTCTCTCATTAGATGTGCCAGGCAGAAATTTAACAGTTTGGTGCTTCTGTTGAGTGTGTGGGTCATTTGTGTTGCAGGTATTTATGCTGTAAATGTTGCTCCAGCATCAAGAAGGTTTAATAGAAGTATCTTCTCTCAAAAGACAAATTGCCAACATACAGAGATCAATTTGTGCTTTTCCTAGCTAAATTAGCAAACTGTGCTGATTTGGTATGGGCTTCACATATTGCTTCTCTGTGGGGAATATCTGTGATTCCTCAGAATCAGGGGTGTACTGAATGGATATCAAGAAGCTGTGCTCTTGTTCACTGAGGCTTAAAAATTTAGGGAAAACACTGTTAGGTAACTCCGGGCTGGCGCCTATTCTGTCATATAACGGATGGCAAACCCTGTGGGTAAAACTGTTTTTTTCAAAAGTACAGGGAAAATGTGGTTCATTTTTCGCAGTGACAGTGTCAGCCAAATGCAATGCAATTTTGTGTTTAAATTAAGCTCAAGTAATTAGATTAAACATACCCATAAAAAAAATTATGATGTGGCAACAAATCACACAACAGTTTACCTAGTACACTTTACATGGTGTGTTCAACTGTCATACTACAACACTGAGTTGACCATGTTGAAACTCATATTCTCATTTTAATTTTCACAATTCTGACACTCAGATGAATGTACCTTTAGATAGGCTTTCATATTTTTAGCTGTACACTCTCTTGTATGGCTTTCTGTCATTTCTTGTCACTTATAAGTCTCAGATTTCTCTTTTTGACTTGGATTTCAAATTAGTTGTCTGATATTTTTCCTATTACCAGTGCTGTCTTAAATACTGGATGTCAGTGGTCTTTGCACATATGAATTCATCATACAACCTGCTCAAGAGAACAGAGTACCATGTTAGATTTCATATTTACAGAAGGCTTCTTTCAATTCTGTCTACGATCTCTATTATTCAGTGAACTCCCAGATTTTGCCAGCTTCTAGCATTTTTAGCTTCAGGATATAGAGAATTAGTCATTTAATAGTCACCAGAAGACTTAATGTCACTACCTCTTTCCTAAATACTTTAACTAGCTCATTAATTTTGTTAAGATTTAATCCAGGATTGGTCTTTATAGAGTTGTTGTAGATGACTTCACAGTACTCTTTTCTTTCCTTGTCCCCTTCTCGTGCCTGCCTCCTCTCTGATGGTTCATGCTTGTCTAACCCAGCTGTTCTTCAGCCATGCACCACGTGACATTTCATCCCTCTTTTTACAGCTCTCCACTTTTGACTCTTTCCCTTATTTCAAATTTTAATCTCAAAACAGAGTTTCATTTCTTTCACTTTTTTGTTATTGAGCTCCATGAATGGATATCTTTACGTGACTTGATGACTTTTTTTATATCACTGATTTCCATAATTCAATTCAATTCCATTTCATTTCTTTTAACTCTCTGAACACTTTATAGTAACCATTCTATTTGGAGCTCTTAGAGTATTATTGTTTGATAACACTGTATGTCTTACTACCGATTCACAAAAACATGCTTTCTGTCTTTTTCCTTCTCTTTCATTTCTGCAGAGTAAAGTTAATCTGCTTTAAGAGCATTTAGACTAAATTATCACAATGTCTCTTTAAACTGATAGCTTTCTCTTGGAAGAAATTTTCATCTGTTCTGACTCTCCATTGTCACAGAGCTCTGAGGTTTTAGACAGAAGGGGAGGGCTACTGCAGTGGTCTGTGGTTTTGATCTCCCACTGCAAGGCCCTTAATTTATAACTGGCTGACTTGTCTATTCTATTGCCCTGTGTAACTTTTTTTATTTGTCATGTCTAGTGCTGGAAGCCACTATCTCCAAGTGATTAACCACTATTCACCAAGACCATTTTACTTTTTACTACTTATTGCTCCCTTATGTGGCTGTGTTCATGTTCTTTTTGAGAGAAGAATAACAAAAATTCCCCCCAAAAAACACCCAGAAAAACTTTCAGCTGTTTGCACATCATTACACTCATGTGAACCAAGACTGGATGTGAACCAGGCTTCCCGTAGTAAAGGTTAAACAGGTTTTTTTCTGACAACAAGCATGTATCTTCCTCCAAATTATTACTCTCAATAGGTACTTTAGGTTTCAGCAACTGGTAGTCCATGGCATCTCATGATCATCTGAGTGATTGCTTTTGTAGTCTATCTGTGAAGATACAATGAGTAAAACCTTATCTTCACATTTGAGCAAACTGTTTCTGGTGAAAATTAGAGAAGTGGAAAAGAAAGAATAAACAAAGCCATCACTATTTAGCAGATCTATAATTGTCAGCAGACTGAAATATTGGTTGACTGTAGCCATAAACAACTCCAAGCATCCTTCATCTCTCCCCCTTTAAGTATTGCAAATTGTCTCAAAGACACTGAAATCCTAAATAATTTTTCTCACAGTTGGAAAATAAAAAAATAGACATTGATAATGATCAGTATTCATGTACATGCTTGAGGTATAGGGAATGTAGAGCCTGCAGGGAACTCAGGCAGTCCTCCACTTCAGAGTTGGTGCAACCTACTCTTTGGTCACTACTTTGCACCTCTGTCTCCCACGTAATCACAGCTTAGTGTTGCAGTTGCTGTTGTGAATTAGTCAGCCTTGTTCAAGGCTGGGAACCAGAGGTAAGTGTGAAATAGCAAAACTGTGGTGTGGACAAGGAATCACAGAATCACAGCATCATAGAATACTGAGTTGGAAGGGACCTCAAGGATCTTCTGGTCCAACCTCTCTTGGCAAAAGCACAATCTAGATAAGATAGCCCAGACCCCTGTGCCCCCAAATCTTAACACTGTCCAGTGTTGAGGAATTCACAATTTCCCTGGGGAGATTATTCCCATAACTGATAGTGAAAAGTTTTTCTCCTGTGTCCAGGAGTAATTTTTACCCATTATTCCTTATCTTTTCCATGCAACTCCTTGTAAAAATGGAGTCTCTATTCTTTTTGTATCCACCCTTTAAATATTGGAACATGGTGATAAGAGATCCCTTAAGTCTTATTTTCTCAAGGCTGAACAAGCCTAGTCCTCTCAGCCTTTCCTCACATGACAGGCTTCCCAGTCCTTTGATCATCTTTGTGGCCCTTCTCTGGACCCTCTCTAGCCTGTCCACAACTTTTTTTGTATAGTGGGGACCAAAACCGAACACAGTATCCCAGTGTGGCCTGACAAGCACTGAATAGAATGGGGTAATGACTGCTTTATCTCTGCTGGTAATGCAGCCCAATATCCCATTGGTTTCTCTGCTGTAGCATCACACTCTTCACCTACGTAGAGCTTGTTGTCCATAACTCCCAAGTCCCTTTCTACATAGCTTCTACTCAACCAGGTGGATCTCAGCCTGTGCTGTACTCCTGGGTTATGTTTTCCCAGGTACACAACCTTACACTTGTTTTTGTTGAACTTTGTAAGTTCTTGTTAGCCCATTCTTCCAGCCTATCCAGGTCTTTCTGCAGCAGGGCTCTCTCAGTCAAAGTGTCTACTTCTCCACTCAGTTTGAGATAATCAGCAAACTTCATCAGGGCACATTTGATCCCATCATCCAGCATTGAGCCCAGTATCGATTCTTGGGGATCCCACTTGTGACAGGATTCCAGTTTGAAATGTTGCTGTTTACCGTCACCCTCTAGGTTCCACCTGTCAGTCCATTCCCCATCCACTGCACAGACCACTTGTCTAGATTGCAAAGCATCTGCTTCTCTAGGAGGAGCCAGTGTGAAACTGTATTGGAAAACCTGGAGAAATCCAGGCAGACAATATCCACCACTTGCCCCACATCATCTGACATCTTAATATGTCTGAAAAAGTGCTGAAAAGAATGTACTTTCAAACAAAGCTTTAAGACTTGAACAGTTACCCATTAGATCAAGGACTAAGTCTCAAGTTCAAGTCAAAATTTACATACACAGCCTTACAGCTCAACAGTTACTGAAAAATATTCCTTGTATTTTCTTTCATTCCTGAGGTCTTAGCTGAACCTGTGCTTGTTGACCTTCAAGGGGCACAGCAATATCTTTTTTACTCAGGCCTTGCCTGAGGGGTGATGCAATGACAGACTGAATTGTCGTTCTGGGAATTTGGTTGGCGTTGTGTCAGTTTTGCTTCACATCAATTTAGATAACTGTGGCTTATCATGTGTCTCTAGAATGGCATAGGTATATGACAATATTAAATGAAAACTGTATATGTAAATATATCCTAGTAACTGGCAGCAAAATCATGTAAATGTCAACTGAAAAGCTCTTTCATATCATTAAAGATGAATGTGTGCGTACTGGGATTTTTAACCCTCTACCCAAGAGTCATATTTCCACATGCTTATATCATACAATCCATGTGCAATTGCTTTCTTTGTGTGCAGAAATACTCCTATAATGAGTAGAGGTTGCAGAATAGGGAATTAAGTCTTTGTACCCAAGATAGTTGGTAACCCAATTTCTGTTAATTTTATTATTTTTGTCTGATAACCATACTTGTAGTATTAAATATTTTGATAAGATGCAATACTTACCAGGCAACTATGGACTCAGACATTGGATTTATCAATAGAAAGTTTTACCAATTTCTAGAAGAAAGTTTGGGAAAAGTAAGTTATTATGCAAAGTTCAATAATTCAAAAGTATCTTCTTTTCAGAGGTTCTAGTGGGTCCATACTTCTGGTAAAGATGTAAAATTTGGAAGTAGGGTAGCCTTTATAACAGGGTATATCTGCTGTGAAATTTGTATTCAAAAGAGTCCAAACTTGGTCAAATTACAGAATATATACTTCTAAGAGTTTTACAGCCATGATCTTCAGCATGCTTAATCCCTTTATAGCTCTTACTGGTGTCCAAACCACGTGTTTATTGCTGAACAGAAGGAATACGTATGATTCATTCTCTGACATCTCTGTTACAGCACTGGAATGTGTATGTAGAGCTACACAGTCACCTTCTGCTTAGATTGAAGTACAGGGAAGTACAGAAAATGAGGAAGAAATAGGCTAGGGTTTTTTTTTTTTTGTGGGGAAAAGAACCTGTAAAACTAAAGGAAGGGGAGTGAAGATATTAGAAGCCGAAAGATGAAATTGGTACAAGCGGGAGTCTGTGCCTGGCTGGGAGAGGGGAAGCTGTGACAGCATCCTTGAGAGAAATGGAAAAAATGATGCTAATATCCCTGTTATAATAGGGAAGAGGTTGAAGGTCTCTTCAGTTAAACAGCACTGACA
The DNA here is from genome assembly GCF_009829145.1 of Chiroxiphia lanceolata. NCBI lineage: Eukaryota > Metazoa > Chordata > Aves > Passeriformes > Pipridae > Chiroxiphia > Chiroxiphia lanceolata. Next base: position 23,908,062 of record NC_045642.1, read on the forward strand.
GGGCAAAAAAAAAATTGAGAGAGAAACCTGAATGGAATAACATGGAAAAACTGATATGATGAGGAGACAAAGCAGGAGCCTGTGATTGGTAAGAAACCATCTGGTAGAAGGAAACAAAAAGCTGAGACAGGGAATCCTAGTCTGACTGTAGCAGGGCATTGACCACAAGCATAAAGAGTTGTTTGATGGCATATTGCTGTTTTAGTTTATTAAAAAACCAAACAAGCCAAAATCAAAGCAACAGGGAGAGTCCTGTGATGAATCTGTGAATGCCCTGGCAGGAAGCAATTTGCAGGCCTGCAAAGAGGATAGGAAGCTGCTGGTATTTCTTATTCCACAAGCTCAAATGCTTGAGGTATGCATGGTGACTGTGCCAAGTCCAATGCCAGGGTTGTCAGCTGCTTTTACAGGCAGCATTTTCTGTTTTTCAGCTTGCTTTAAAAATGCAAGATATTAAAGATACTCCAGAGTCAAAGAAGGTTTTTTTATAATTAAATTTTGTTTATAATTAAACTTAATTTTCCACTTATGAAATGTATACTATGTTACTGCTTCAACTTGGTTACTGAACTTCCTTGCCATAAGATCTCCATATCTTTTAGTCTACTGGATGAATCATGCTCACTTGCTGAAAAATTACTCAATGTTTTTTTTTTACTGCTTTATTTAGTATGCGCTACAGGCCTCATAAAGGAGCATGATATTCAGCCCCACGCTATGAAAAGTAAATAGTTTTTTTCCCCTCCCTTTGTAAGCATTACAAACATATCTAAATGCATCATAAATGATAATGCATTTAGTATCATAATGGGAAGAGTTTCCCTTATTACTTTCAGTTGACTGATGGAGAGCCTATTCACAGAGACTGAGGTGAACAGTGCCACATACTTGTAGTTTTACACTATCATGTATCTGTGGTATAGTTTTTAAGAGCTCTCTGCATTATACAGTCTATTATATGTTCAAAGCACAATTCAATTCCAACTGCAAATGCTCAACTGTTGCACTGAGCAGACCTGGAATAACAACACAAGCACTCTAAAAGTGAGGGAAACAACATGTAGTAAGTGCTCAGGTGTGAAAGGCTCAGTTTGAGTGACTTGTCTGATACTGTCTAAGTATTCTGTATAAGAGACAGGGGAAGAGTCTGATTTTATAGGGAACTGTTTAGTTGGCCTAAACTTGAAACTGCTCTTTCTCCTCCTGCAATCTCGTAATTTTTTTAATTGGACTTCTTCTTTTCCATGTTTTTTCCTTCCTGTGCTCCTCCTCTCCATTAAACATTCCTACTTTTCCACAAGGTGCCTTCCTTTCAGGATTTATCACATTTAGAAAAATGTTACTTTCACTGTGTTTGAGACTCTGAGTAAATAAAGAAAACTATTGCTAAGATTTGTTAATGTCAGTGACAGTGCAAGATACTAAAATTTTTAAGATAAAACAGAAATATTGAATTAATAATCTTGGGGGAAAAAAGCTGCAAGAAATTTTAAATATAAGTAAGTGGAAAGTATTGCTAATAATCCCAAGTTTTGAACTCTGAAGTAAAAGGAAACAGCATTATGAGAGAGACACCTAAAATAAGCATTATTAATTATGTCAATGGCTTGTCAGTTCAACTGTCATAAACTTTTAGGAAATGCCATAAGAGAGGTTTATTTTTATGCCTCCAGAGAACACCAAGAGTAAAAATCTGTAAATGTTTCCTGTTACATCCTAGCAAAAATGCATAATAGATTGTTGATGTATATGTAAAACTACTAACTTACTGAAGGAAATCCTGACTATCTGATCAAAGAATTGTTTTTAGTTCATTATTACAGGAGAAGAGAAGACTAGATGGGTGGAATAATACAGTTACAATTGTTATATGCACACTTCTTACTTTCTGCTCCTTTTTCCTGCTGTTATGCTCACCCTTCTGCTCTTTTGAGTTCCAACATTAGTGGCTTCATTCCTGTGTGTAAGGACAAGGCCATGATGAGTCACCACTATGTGGAGTCCTTTACTGAACACAAATGGTGTTCACGTTTATGTTTTCTTCTTCCACCCCCCAGGATCTGCTAAGGGTCATATTTTTTTCTTAGCACACTTTTATGTTTTTGCTCACTCTTCATTCTTCTGCAGCTTCACAATACATCTGAATTTACTATATATGACACTTTATGTGGTTTAGATACAATTTCTTCTTTCTTTATTTCTAGCACCAGTTCTGTCCATTTCTAGATCTGCATTTCTATAACTTCTTTAAGCATTGGTGAGTTGTTTACAGCCATGTGATCTCCAGTGCCAAGTCTGTTGCTGTTACAACAAAATCAAGTAAAGCAAAGCCAGAGGAAGATCAGAATGAGTTCAAAGTCAGCCTAGCAAGCCATAGCCCTTAGACCTTCCAAACTTACAAAGCTTGTGGTCTATGAAAGCCTGTTAGCTATGATATAACTATGTTATAATGCTGGGCTACAAAGTAACACTAGATTGTTAAAATTCATTTAAAGAAACAGGGACAATATTGACCATGGAACTTTTTGACTGACCTGTAATTCAGATTCTAGACTGCTTTTTCTGCTCTCCATAGTATAATATAGCATTTCCTACGGTGTTTTGAATCATCCCTTTGCCTAAAGATTTATTTTAAATGCTCTTTTGGTGTTTAAAAGGTTTTCATGTGGATTTTTTTGAATAATATACTTTTTTTTAATTCTAGTCCATTTCTTTAGCAGTTAGTTTAGCATAGTTTCATTCTCCTTAAAGAATGAATTCTTTGTTAATTTACACAATTTTGTCAGTGTTGAAGGGTACTGAGAGGACAGAGAAGAAGCACAACATATTAGGTTGACCCATATTTTTGCTAGAGTGGTTATATTCTCTTTAATGTCTTTAGAAAGCATTTTTAACCAGTCTTGTTTAAAGTGTATCCATGCACAGAATCTACTGTGTGAAGTTTTGATGCAGCATTACATAGGCCGTTTCAAATCTGTTTTCTTGAAATTTGACTTGAATTCCCTGGTTTGTTTGGATCCTACTGCTTATGGTTGTCTTTAAAAATTGTGCTAAATAATTGCATCCAACTGAAGAGAAGAAGGCTCCAAGGAGACTTTATTGTGGCCTTTTGAATACAAAAAGGGGTCTCATAAGGAAGACATACACTTTTTACCAAGGCTTGTAGTGACAGGACAAAAGGCAAGAGTTTTAAACTGATAGAGGTAGATTTAGAATGGACATAAGGAAGAATTTTTTTATTGTGAGAGTAGTGAAGTACTGGAACAGGTTGTCTAGAGAAATTGTGGCTGTCCCATCTCTGGAAGTGTTTGAGGCTGGGTTGAATGCAGCTTTGAGCAACCTGGTCTAGGGGAAAGTGTCCCTGTGCCTGGCAGCGGGGTTGGAACAAAGTGATCTTTAAAGATACTGTGCTGGTTTCAGCTGGTTTCCAACCCAAACCGGTTTTGTAAGTCTACATTTTCATTTATTGCCCATATTTTCACATTTTGTCTTGTTACAAAGGAGCTATTAGTTATTTTGGATAAGCCAAAGTAGACAAACTACAGTAGGTAAATTAGTGAACCTGACCTATCAGTCTAAAACTGAGCACTGGGAGGGTTGGGAAGATCACTTTTCTTAAGTTTGTCAATTCACTTTAAAAGTGCATAAAGAATTAGGTCTTTTGCCTGCAGAAATCTATGCAGCAGACCATTTGTGGCCTGGTGCTGACTAACACTTACTTTTTTCCCCAGAACACTTCTCTCAGATTGGTCTTGGTGGAAGGGGAAGGCTGAGAAGAAAGAGTAATAGGGAAAAGGGAATGGTAAAAGCATAAAAAAAGTATCTGTTTAATTTTGCCTAAATGGGGTCTTGTCACTAAGTTTAGAATGTTTTCTACAGTGTAAAAGACCTTTTCTGTCACAATAGCCCCTGAAGACTCCATTCTTTGTTCTTGGAGAAATTTAAATATACTTGCCCTGCTTTGAGTAGAAATTTGTTCCAGATGACCTCCAGAGATTTCCTCAAAGCTGAATTGTTCCCTAACATGGGACGGTATTCAGCAGTCATTGTTCACTGGCATACCTTCAGCAACAAAATGTATTAAGTGAAATCAAAGGAGCAAAAAGTCTCTTTCTATTCTCAGCAAATCCCGTGTTAGTTGCTATACTAGGACAGTGTATTTCTCACAAATCACTAGCAACTAGTAACCTCACTAGGACTTGTGACATAACAAAATTACAGTGTCATGTAAAGATGGAAAGAAAAGTGGAGTGCTGTTGCTGTAGATGTCATTGTCAACAGGAAAAAATGGATCACGTACAACTTCTCTGTTCTTTATTGCATGCACTTTTCTCCACTGAATGGATTTTGGAATCTAAAAGCTGGTTGCAAGCTGTTTAATTTTCTGAACATAATGGGTCCTACAGAGGCAAATGGATTCAAATAGTTCAGCAAGCCTTAAAATAAAGCAGACTGAAAAAAGAGTTTTACATGAAGAGACACCTCTGTTTAAAAAGACAAGCAACCCTGTTTGAAAATTGTCTTAAAGAAAGACTTTTGAAACCTATGCCTTATGCATAAGACCCCATAATTAAAACCCTGAATTTTGTATTTAAGGTTTGGAAGATTCTGATAACAAGGGAGTAGTAAAGGTGTCATTAAAAAAAATTATTTTCTCTTTGGCTGAAATCATTTTTGTGTCACTACAGGCCTAAATTATTTTCATGAATTCGTGGTATCATCAAACTGTGTATGGTTGAGAAAGCTGAGGAAAACTTATTGCTTTAATGATAACCTTGAGTGGACTGTGTGAGTGAAAGTACGTGAGAAGGTTATTTACATGTGACTTCAAGCCTTTTTTTGGAGGGTTGAGTTATATCAATTTGTTAGGAATTAACTCCCATATTACTCCCATCTTGCAGTTTTGTTATAGATAAGTTTGTGCTAAATACCCATTCTGCTCAGTGCTTTATTGTAAGTGTACTGATGTTGAGCTAAGGGATACTAATGGATCAGAGAGTTTTGAGTGCTTCACTGCCTGGCAATACATCTGACACTAAGCCAGATTTTTGCCTGCAACTATCAGCCGGCGCATATTTGCCCCAATGAGACAGATTTCTTGTCAGATCCACGACTTAGATGTTGGGTCATCACCACATAAATCACCTGGGTAAAATAGATCAAGACAGAATCAAAATTCATTGTGCCCATTAAAGACAGATGTCATCTCATAAAATACATAACATGTCAAAGCTGACATAATGTTCACCGAGAAAGTATAGCCCATCTATTTACTAAATGGAATAAATGAAAAGAGGGAGAAGAGAATTAAACAGGCATCTCTGCTATCTTTAGCACAGGAAAGGAGAATTCAATTTTAGACAGTAGGTATAGAACTCCCCTGCACTTTCCTGGTGATTCATTGCTCTCTTACAAATTTCCGACAGCTGACAGCATCACCATGTCACAGCAATCTCTGCATCATCCAATCATGGCTCTTGAGCTATGAGTTCAGCTCCAGCTACTGAGCATTTCACAGACACCATCTAACTGCCCTAACTAGCCTACTACTAGCAGGATTGAGTAATTAACATAATAGGTATTTATAGAATAATGTATGCATTTACACATACATTTGCTCAGTCATCACTTCTCTGGAGGCACTTAAACTCTCCATTACTATAATCACTCCAAATGAAATTTATGTCATTTGAAAGAGGTTGTTGGGGGTGAAGTGGAACACTGGGAAGCCTCAACTTCCCTCCTGGGAGACTCCAAACAGAATTCCAGAGCCCACAACCCCGGAGGGTCCTTAGCAACCAACAGACAAAATGGACCATGGCACAGCCAGCATTGTGGCTCCCAGTGAGTAGCCCCTGGGCCTTCTTGATGTTCTGGCAGCATTTTGTCACATTTTGTCCATCCTGAAACCTTCTACCCTCAAGGTAGGAACCAACCCTTACCACTATGGCCTGGGGCAAGAGTGGACATGACCCATGGCAATTGTTCCTATCTCCCTTTCCCGGCTCAGGCAACCTATGCCAGCTGTCCATGCAGAAGCAGCCCTTCCCTGCAGCCTGGACAGTCCAGGCAGGGGTGGCACCCCATGCACTGGCAGCAGATGTGGCACCTCAGACATCCCTAGCACCCCTGGTCCTTGGCATTTTTGGGACAAGGGCTCATCAATCCTGTGAGAGCATACCTGCCCTCACCTGGGTGATGTATGCCCAGTAAATATAATTTACAGAAAATTTTCCAAATGTTAGGGTCATATCTCCTGTTTCACTTCCTGTAAGCAAGTCTCTCCCCAATCTGCAGCCCTGTCCTGCTGGCCAGCAGCTCACTCTGCAGGGATTGCTCCAGCCACAAGCTCTCCAGGTGTCTGGCACAGAGCCGGGGCACAACACTGATGGGGGCTGGCTCAGAGGGTGCCCTGGAGGGTCCCCTGTCCCAGCACAGCTGTAACTTATCACCCACAGAGGGTTCAGATGGCTTCATCTGGCTGCTTCTTTGATGTCTGGGTCTTCTATCTGCAATGGACAAGCACCAGCTTGCTTCCACCAGCCACCTCCACGCTCAGTCACTGCATTGCATCTCTGCCATGTGCTGTCCTGTGGGGCTCCTGGGCTGCAGGACCACTCTGGCCTGGGCAGTCCCCGGGAGCCCCAGGACCAACTGCAAGGCTTCAGGCTTCAGAGAAGAAAGCTGTCCTAAGCCTCTGCAGTGCTGCCACTGTGCTTTCTGGGCGCCAAGACATGGAGAGACAGTTGATTTCTCTTTCTTTTTACCATTTGTATTTCTGCTTTTCTACAACTGGTTGGTATCCGGTCCCAGGAGATAATGAGCATCCCTAAGTCTTAGTGTTCATAACTGCCCCTTGAAAAAGCTTTCCAGGATTTGTTTTTTGTTTGGGTTATAAAATCAACTGAAATTAAAGAAGTCCTAATTTTATCTGGTGACTCTGACTATCAAAAGCACGTTAGTAAATTTTGATAAACAGCTTCAACTCTTCAGCTAAGCAGAGATTTTATGTTATGCAGCTGAGGATCTGGTATATAACTTCATGCAGATTTCCTTACAATATATTTCAAAGCATGTAGTAAGAGTTGAAGTAACTATTTGATACTTTGCTTTTAATAATGTGTGCCTTTTCTCCCAGTCATGGCTTCTCATTAACTGTCCCTGATCTCACTAAAATTTTTGTTTTCTTATATTGTGTCCAGCAATCTGCACAGTTTTTGCTTCTGACAAATACCTTCAGGGTCCTTGTTTCAGCTGCTGGTGCCATACAACAGATCACTTAAGTGACCTGGAATGTTGTTTCTGTCCTTTCTAAAGAAAAGTGCCTTATTAAAAATCTGAACCTTTATAAGCAGGAAAAGGGAGAGGATTAAAATAAGTGAAAAATATAATGAATTCCCATGTTTCTGAATGGGTAAATCCCTTGCTCTTCTTGCAAACAGACATTCACCAAAGAATCATATGAATAATAAACATTTGCCCTCACATTTTGGAGCATAAGGAAACCATAGCTGTGCTCTGACATGTTATATGTAGAACCCATCACAGCCTAGTTTTGTTCCCCCTCTGTGATTCAGAGCAGAGATATTCTGCAGTCCAAATTGCAGATCTGGCACTGTGGCAACAGGTAATCATGGAACGATTACCAGGGTATAGGAAACAACTACTGCATAGGCTATAGATGTAGTGTTGAAAACACTTGAGTTTGTGCATGGAAAACACTTGAAAAAATGACATATATGAAGGTATCCATAAAAGACAGTGGAAAAGAACTGTAGAAGGATTTTGGGGGAAGATAAGATTCATCTGTAAAAGTTAATGTTATTGTGGTTGCTCATGCAGAGTAACAATTTTTATGGAGTTCCGTGTTAAAGGATAAAAGGATATTGCATCTTTGTCAGCCTGTTCTGTATGGATATTACTTGAGGCTGAAGCAGGTACCATGCCTGATCACTAATGGAAGGACAACATGTACTGATTAAAAAAAAGTCCAGTTCATGTGTCCTGAGTGGGAGGGCAATAGTGAATAATTCTTTCCTGTTTAAGGATATTTTTGGTTTATGAACCTAAGGACTCCTTAAAGACTCTGATCTGGTTTCTGGGAGCCAGTGCTGTTTATGCCACACAAGCCTGCAGGATTTTATGCAGGAAGACACTGCTGGTGAAGGAGGCACAAAATGCTATCCTTCTACTGTCCCAGTAAGGTCAACAAAAGTGAATGTCAAATAGCTCAGATGATTACTTATCCTGGGGAGCCATTACAGGCAGTAGCCAGGATTAGACTTTCAGCTGAGACACTGCTCCTGAGAACTGCAAAATGAGGGATTATTTAGGTGAAAAGATAATGACTGAAAAAGCATTATGAAACCTCAGAGTGGGAGGAAAAAGGCCAAGGCTAGAGTCAGAACAGAATAGATTAAAGGAGAATTGCTGAGATAAAAATGACAGTGTAAAAAATATATACCTGTGTCACTAAAAACATATGGGATTATTAAAATGGAAGGCCTTTCAGAAATCTAATTTATCCTTCCACTCTCTGGTTTTCAGATAACACTATTCTCTATTTCCTTTTGAGAACAGCAGACTGTGTTTTTAATAACCGTTTAAATTTAAACTTTCTAATTTAAATGAAAAAAATACATTTGGTTTGTGATGCTTTAAGGCATCTCATGATTGAGCTTCAAGTAATGATTGGGGTCTATATTACATGCCTCCAAATATGTCTTGTTATAAACTAGGTACACAAGCTGATTTGAACAGCCAACATTTCCAGCTCTCTTTGCACTGTGAATGGAAAATGAGTTAGTGATCAGCCTATAAGGTTATTTAAGAAAGGAATTTTTAGAGTTATTTTTGTAGTATTAAAAAACCTATAAAAGGGAAGGAAAAGGGAAGGGGAGGGGAAGGAAAAGGGAAAGGGAAGGAAAGGGAAAGGGAAAGGGAAAGGGAAAGGGAAAGGGAAAGGGAAAGGGAAAGGGAAAGGGAAAGGGAAAGGGAAAGGGAAAGGGAAAGGGAAAGGGAAAGGGAAAGGGAAAGGGAAAGGGAAAGGGAAAGGGAAAGGGAAAGGGACCCCCCAAGTAAAATAAACTCCCTTACAGAATATGTGAAAAATAATTACTTACTCTAGCTAGCATTGATAAAAGAGTAAAGCCAACATAAATTAAGCAGCAAATAAAATATTCACCTTATCAAAATGTATGTTAGTAACCTGTTTCTCCTGCATTTGTGATTATTCAAAAACAAATACCCTTAATGCATCAATTTTTGATGCCAATTTTTTGCATCACACTTCCAAATTCATGTCAGTATTATAAGTTCCAGGTTCTGAGGTTCCCAGGGCAAACGCATTTCCAATTCTCTGGAAATTACAGTTCTGAGTCTCCTCTGCCCAATATTCCTGAAATGACCTCTATCATTGAGTAGCAGAGTAGGAAAGACCTTGCATTAGTACAATATCCAGTCACTTTGTGCTGCACTCAGGAATTCTCACCTTCATTCTCATCTGCTCTGCACTAGTGGCTAAGGAGATCTGAACTACCTCAGATTGATTATCACTCATTTTGGGTGAATACTTTACAAGGTCATCCTGATCCTGCAGGAGGGGGCAAAGAATGAAGAAAAAATACATGATCATGATGAACACTGAAAAAGCTGCATTTTTCTTTTATTTTCCATGTCACAACAGATGGTCGTGAATGTTCATTCTTGCAGAATCAGTTTTCATGAATATTCCATATGGCTACATTGAACAATTACTGTTTACCTGTATTTATGCTCACTACTGAGAATCGGAACCGAATTACAGTGACATCCAGGAGTGAATTGCACAAGAGGCCAACATTTAGGAAATAAAAAGCATTCATTGTTCTGTGAAATACTTACTGGGTATCAGTATGAAGATTCATGGAAAAAAATCACTTTAGCCTTGGATATGGTTTGTGGAGGACAATGCAACAGATTCCACAACAAAATAGGATTTTGTGAGCCATGAGGTATCTTTATAAGCCATAAAGGAGACAGCAAAGAGGCAATTTCATTGAAGTATGTAGACTTAATGGTATCTGTAATGTCAGTGTGAATTATTAGAGCAATTCTGGCCCTGATGGCAATGTGGAAGTTAGAGGGGGGGAGCATGAAAATAGCAATGTTATAAGAATTAAAAAATAAAGAGTTGGAAGGCTTATCACATAGTGTAATCATTGAAATGCTATTCTGTAGAAATGTTATTCCAGTTTGAAAACATCTGTTGGAGTCCAAAAGACATAGTTAGACCATTAAAGGCAGGAAAGAAAAGGTGCTTTGGGGTCACACAAGGTGCTTTCAGAACAGGACTTTGATTCCTTCGAAAGGCAGTGGGGGATTTAGCAGCCAAAGAAAAATTCTGCCAAATTTTCCTCCGTTGGAAGTCCTGGAAATGAAAACTTTATTTGAGTTCTTTACTGACAGGTCAGTATTTAAGGTCAATACCTCTGATATTGAGGTCATAAGTAGTTTTTAAGTTACTTTTATAATTACATTTAGAAATTATGTAGAAGATGCAAAGTGAAGTGACCCATTTAGGATCCAAGAGAAATCAATGTCAATGCTGGCAATAGATACCATATTAGGGAATTAGCAGTTGTTGGCTTTAATTTAGGATATGGGTTTGAATCCAAAATTATAATGATAAATGCTTGGACTGTAGAATTAAGAAATAGTCTTCCAGCATTTATTCATGGTTTTACCTCCATGAGAAAAGACCTGAAATAGGATGGTAAAGGATAGTACTCTGGCAAGTTGTGCAACTGGCAGTGTCCAGATACACACATTGCAGATTTTTCCTTCTTCAGACTTGGAAGAAATTTCCCTATGACAGCGAGCAGCTAGGACTTTTCTCATTGCCTGCAGAAGAATAAACTTTGAGAAATTCATGTGCTGCCATTATGTGAGCCTTGGTTCTAGATTTACTTTAAGTTGTGTAGTCAATTTGTTCCATCTTTACTGTGCATGAGCAGCATACTAGGAAGCATTCATTACATGATACATACTCTATATAATAATGCACTGAGCAGCATGACATTATTTTACTTCCTAATGAGTTGGAGGCTCTAGCCTTGTGATCAAGCTTCTTTTAGGGGAGGAGATATTTGATCATGTCTAGATTTTACACCTTTAACATTGTTTTGTTTAATCAAGAAAGAGGGAAAGCCGAAAAAGTGATTCTTCAAGCTTCAAGTAAAGAATTAGAATGAGTGGAGAATTCTCAGGTTGGTCAAGGTGATGAGAAGACAACCACATTGTGCAGTCTGGTTTGAAAGCAATAATTGGTAGAAACATTTTGCTTGGGATCAGGGAGCTTGGGACAACAAAGGGTTGTGTGCTCTTTTGAAGACAATGGCAAGGCAGAAAAAAGACACTGTGAAAAATTCGTATGTGAGTTATTGGTTTTGTTCTTCCCCCCCCCCCCCCATGATTCAGTAAGACAATTCTGCCACATCTCTGGTCTGGTTTTGCCCTTGCATGCCCAAGTCTGACACAATATAATGGCAGATGTCATAGAATCTAAGACTTTATGTGGAAATGTTTCTGTAATGCCTTTGTGAGCTGGTACTGTAGGGCAGCTTCCTGATACAAGTATTTTTAGAATTATAATAATTACATATTTGAAAAATGCCACAGTAAACTCTGATCTCATAACAAGATGAGTTTAGCTCACAGAGAAACTTGATTGCTTAATTTTTACTGTATTAGGAAGAAATTCATTGTAATATTAGGGATTCAACATCTATACTAAATGAGTAAGTAACTATAGTCCTGTCCAGGTGAAAAGAGTAATACGTCTACACTTTGGACACTTAAGTATAAAGAAGTGATTAGGAATATGGAGTTAGAGGCCAAAACCAAGGGGATGTGTGGTAGGAGAGAGGTGTAAGGAGAAGCACATGTTTCAGGCTGGCATAATTTAGGGAAGATCAGAGGTGTTACATGTGTAACCTTGGTCTTGCTGTTAAATAAATTATTTTATGGGATTCTCTGATGTACTTTTTAACAGGACAATAGAGTAGAAATTAAGAACAGAAAAGTGGAGAACTATACAAACTATGTGAACACATTGATTACTGGAAAATTTCAACATAATTTCTAATGTGAAAAGGCTCCACACCTAAAGCACTTTTCATAAAGTATTTCTTAACTTGAAAGAGTTGTTGATTTTGGTTTTCTGTTGCTTCCTTCCCATACCCCAAGGGAAACAAACTAAGATTTCCATATCTTTCTGGCAAAACTTCTTGGTTTCATTTTTCAATTTGTCTCCTAGCTTTGGAAAAGAATTGTTTTGAAAATCAGCCTTTTTTTTTAATAAAAAAAATTCCCCCAATGGGAAAAAACAAAACAACTTCAAAGTATTTTTCAAAGATCTTTGATAATTTCTCAGACTATGCTTTTGGAGAACATAAAAAGTAATACAAAATTAGAAAATAATAATCCAAATTGTCTAAAGTAAATGGGGACTGACTTATCTGAATTTTTGGGACATTGTTTTTACTGTTTTTCACAACAGCCTTCTGAAAATGAAGCTTCATTTTGCTATCAGCTTGTATACCAAAAAGGTATAGAACTTGCCAATAATCTGAAAGTTTACCATTGCTAGAGATAAAGTTGATTTTCATTTGGACTTCAGCTTTTTTAATGCCATTTGATAAATGGCTGACAGAACATGCTCTCAAATGTATGTACTGTTCGGTAGATCTTATATATGCCCGTGGAATGTCATTTTTAGAGCCAGAGAACATAACACTTTGACACTGATTGCAATGATTTAATTTTTAACCTCAAAGTATAGACACAAAACTTCATAGTTAGGATTTTAATTGGTGGCTGTTTCATATACTTATTACTATAATTTTTAGTAGGGCTGCAGGAAATTCAGCAGCTACGTGTTTCTGTCATATTGCAGTGTTTTATTTCATTTTTTTTAAACTGTCCATATTGCACACTGCACTGTAGTATGGTGATATGCAATTCTGTCTTTAATGAGGTAGCCTAGATATTGGAACCAAACTGTGCAGTGCATCAGAATTCTGTAAATTAACTGATGCATAATTCTGTCACATGGTTAGACTGCAGTATAACTGCAAATGCAGTAAAAAGACCTACAATTGAAAGTAATAGATCACAGAAGGCAAAAACTCTATGGAATGAACAATGCAGCTCTGAAATCTGTGAATGTTGGTGGATGTGAAGGTAAGTGGCATTAATAGCAACAATACTTGTCAGGATGGTCCTGGCAATGTTGCTGTTAATGGTTTGCAAGAACAATTACTTCTGATTACAGTTACAACAGCAATACTGTTTGTCTACGCCATAGAATAGATTGCACAAGGATGCTTGGACACAAGGAAGCTTTGAAGGAAATTCAAAGTCGAGGTGTGCTGAATGTACTGGTACTAGATTGGGAGAGCTGGACCGATGGATACACTAGCATGATGATGGCAGTTTCTTGGAGGGTGTTAGCAGTGACAGGCATTGCTACTACTGTGGCACTAACATGTCAAGACACCATGCGTAAAGATACCATGACAATTTTTCTGTGCACTTTTGCTGCACTGTCCTCCACCTGGCCCCTGCATCAGTAGAAGAGACTATACATTTCTCATTAATCACCTCTGACATGCACTTGGCTTCTCATCTCTGAGAATAGGTTTCTTAGAGGATGCACCAACTCCCAACTGCAGGAGATTTCAAAGTATATTCAGCAAGTATCTTTCAGATAAGAGAGAAATTTGACAGCCTAAAAGAGTAGCTACTTAAGGCTTATAATCTCTATAGTAGGGAAATATTTAAAACATTTTAATCATCACTGTGATCCTCCTTTTATTTTCAGTTTGTGATTGTCTTATCCCCATACTTCTGTCACAAGAATATATCATTAAAATAGAAGGATTTTCTTGCACAGTGTGAGAAATATATTTCTCTTAAAAACATTTGCCTTACTTGACTAAGGCAAACATCTTATCGCCTTCTTGTACATTCTAGGATACCAAAATATCCACTCCTAAAAACATGGACAGCCTTACTAAAGACTTATTTTACTGTAGAAATGTAGTTCAATGTCTTCTGTCAAAAGTTTTTGTTGTGTTGTCACAACCCACACGATACAGGGCACAACGTTCATTCTTGTCAGACTGAACAAAGACGCCAGTCCACCTGTCAAGGAACTCACTCTTTTATTGTATAATCATCTTAACTCTGGCAACTAACCCACTATTTAGTCTCAAAAGTGTTGGCTAAGAGGCCCTTGACTTTTACAACACACTTCAACAAACTCCCAATCAACAAACTTCTCAATTGTCAGCTAACAAGCCCTTAACTTTTACAACACACTTCAACAAGCTCTCAACTCCCACAACAAACTTCAGTTCAGAGTAGAGAGTAGAATAGGATAGCCTCACTTTGCCAAGACACAGCAAGGGAGAGGGAGAAATAAAAGCAGGAAAGGGAGAAAGAGAAGAAAGAAATTACCAGTCCTTAGATCCCACATGGAATGGGGCTGGGGGAGAAGTTGGTGCAGGCATACTAAGCCTGAGTCTCAAGGCACAAAATGAAATTTGCTCAGAGTAGCACTGCTCCACCTCCAATAACAACTTTCCTGTCGCAACAGTCAAAATCCTTGAGACAAAACCTGCTTATGCCTGGTCCTCCACATGTGTGGTTTGAACTGGGTTAATTGAAGTAAAGACAAAAAGTAAGTCCCACAGTATTGTTTGACAATATTGAACTGAAAATATTTGGAAGTTATCTTTCTGCCAATGTGTTTTAAGTGAACTTGATTAAAGTTAAAGAAAAAACCCCAATGCAATAACTGGAACTAAAATCACCCTGTGAAGTCTATATAACATTAGTAAGGGAAGAATAAAAAAAAATTCTGTGACCTATCAAGAGCTTTGTTGGAGATCTGTAGCATTTTTTTGTCATAAATTCACAATTCCTGATATCCTACAATTGCAGCAAGAATGTCAGACTATGTTTTCTAAAAGGATGTTTCTAGTCTTGTAAAGAAATGCTTGAAAATCTGGATCTCAAAAGCCAAAGAAAAGTAGCACATCAAAAACCCCAAAGTAAATCTATACTTTCCTTTCTATTAGATTCTGTAGAACTTTAAAATTTCTAAACTTCCAAGACCTATGTTATTACATTCAATGATAATGACAATAAAAATTATACTGGTGACTAAGATGTTACTTCTTAGGCAACAATGAGACAATAAATAAGCACATAGAAGTATGTTGTTGGGAAGACAATAATTTTAAAAGTAAAGGTTCCCCATTTAGCTATGCAGGAGTCCATATAAATAGATAGATTCTAAGGCTAGAAGGGCATGTGCTATTTTTTCTAGCCAGATTTTCAGGTATACGAGCTGTAGAACTTTTCCAAAAGTGGGAAGTAAACCAGTTTTTAGAAAAGTATTGAATCTGACTTTAACATTTTATGCAGTCACAAATTCCCATCCTCTGATAAATTACTTCAGCTTTTAATTACCCTTATTGTCAAAAAAAATGTATCTCATTTCAAGAATTTATCTCACTTTGGTTTCCTGGTATTGGATGTTGTTCCTTTGAGAGAAAGCTTTAAAAGCACTACCCTGCCCAGCTATTTACCAGTACTTGATGCATAAGTGACAAATTTAAAGCCAAGGCATGAAAACTTGCAAAGGTTGTAAGCTACAGTAAGAAGCAGAAGTAGGCAGATGGAACAATAACTAGGCAAGTGTAGCTTGTTTGCACACGTAGTGAAGGGTAGGGAAATAGAACCCTTTCTAGACAACATGTTCTCACTGATAGCTCTTAGCTAAACAAACATTAAATTTTGTGGATGCTATTAAAGGACTCGGCTTAATGACCATGGAGCCAGCTGCCTTGTAATAGCTACAAAGGAGGTTTTACTTAAAGAATACCATACAGGAAAATAAAACATTCCTTAGGCTCAGCAGAAGACAGAACTTCCCAGAAAGTCCTTCTTTTGGCTACTTTTCAATTCCCATCTTCGGATTTTTATTGCTTTGGCTCTTACCTGCACAGTAGGGATGGAGGATGAAGCTCAACAGCTGTGACTTAACAGCCAGAAGCAATTTTCATTGATTTGTCCTGCTCTTTGCAGTCTTCCACTGGAAACATCCCCAGGGCACATTACTAATTGTTTGCCCTTTACTTTGGGACCATTGGATTAATGGTGTTATATAATGGTCATTTCTTCATCATTAATACAATAACAGTGTGATGAATTTTACAGTCAAACAGTCTTTGGTTCTTGCTATGGGGGTAGAAAAAAATCCTTCCATTCTAAAATGAAATTATTTTTCTTTTCTCTGTCCTATCAAATAGTTTTGCTTCTACATTTCTGCAGCCTAGTTATGACCCTCAGAGTTTGGACAAGAGAGAAAATACAGCAACCTAATAAAATGGCAAGTGTTTTTGTGACTGTTCCATGAACAATACAAGTCTTGTATAGATCAACCAGCAGACAATGCCCACCTAGGTCAGATCAGAAGGATCCATGTTTTCATATTTGAGACTACAATTATATTACTACTTAGGTTCTTTGGGCATTGTCTTGTTACCATCCATACATCTAAACTGTTGTCAGATTAGTATTAAGAGTTTGGTAGTGCTATCCCATGCTGACTAGTTGCAGTGCTGAGGCCTGAAAAATAGGCTCTGAGCCAAAGTTGACCTCTAGATGAACCTTCCAACCTGATGTCATATTTAGCCATGTATCTACTTATTAGCCAGAATTCTGTATAATCCTTAGTAAAACATGTAATATAAGACTACACCTGTGTAAACATGTATGTTTATTAGTAAGATATATTGGTATTCGCTTATTAGTGAAGATTAGTATCTGTTCATTAATGAGGTATGAATGTGTCTATCTTTCTGTGTTTAGAGACTAGTCAAGGCAATGGAAATAGATGGCTGGCCTTGTTTGACAGTAGATGGACCAAACTGACTCCCTTGATTTTCCTCTGAGCCCTGGCCAGGCTTTGGGTTAAACCCTAGGAGAGAAGAGAACCAGATATTTTCCACACTAAATAGTGATGTAAGTTCACACCCAGAATTTACCACTGAGAATTAACAAGTGGTTATCCTTAGACGCAGCCCAGAGAGGGGCTCCAGCTAGTACAGTGTAGAGTTAGTGTAGTAGACCACACTAAAGATAACTCCTGCCCAACAAATCTGTTTTGTAACTTCCCACACCTGCAACATGGTTGTGAATGGTAGTGGAGAGTTGGTCTTAATTAGAGAAAGGAAGTGATGCATAAAAGAAGTTGTTCTCTTATTTATTATTATCATTTCCTTGTGCAGAATTATCGATCTTACGCCTAAGCAAGATGATTTCTGGTCCTCTTATTTAAAGTTGCAGTATTACAGGAAATAGATATGTTGCCAACTCTGCAGAGGTGTCAGGATAATTTGTCAATTAGGAATAATCAGTTCTAGAATGACATTTATGTCTGTGCTATTTCTGAAATCTCTTTAATTAGATCTGAGTTCATCTGTGTGTCAGCTGAAGCAACAGATATTAATTGTCCCATGTGTAGATCTTGGAAAGAGAAGAAATGCAGTTTGTCTTGGACTGTAAGCAGTGGGGAATCCTGAATTTTACCGTCAAAACATGCCAGTGAAGAAGTTTTATTTTTTATTATTTTTAATCTTGTATTTAAATATAAATTTGTTGCTATGATGCCAGGCTTGAATACAGAAGCTCTCTGTTTATCTCCTGGGTGGGTATTACTTGGCTTGACAGTTTCAGCCCTTGCCAGTATGCCTCAGTTTCGATGAGAGGAGATCACATCTGGTCCTGAGTTGGTTAAACACCTTTACTGTGGCCAGCCTACTTTCTAAAGGGAGAAAATCCAGAGCTTTGCTGTCTTGGTCCCCAAAAGCAGGACCAAGTGGGTATTTGTTTAAGTAGGAGTGCTAAATCTGCCACTTTTATCACATTACATTTTTTTTCTTATTTAAGAATAAGACTGAGAAGGAAAATACTTTTCCCTTATATTTTAAAAACCAAAATATATGAAATATTAAAACCTCATATTTCTTAAATGTTTATATTTAATTATTGCATGTTTTCTATGAGTTATCATTTATTATTAAATGAGTTAAAATTATGTAGCAACTAAAATTAAGTCAAATTCAAAGACAGGAATATAGGAATTGAAAGACTTTCTTAGCAGACAGGCATTTTCTGAGCTAGTTACTTTATTCCTGATTGTTCTGTCTGTCACTAAAAAGAAAGTTTACTGACTCTCTCTTAGAGCTGGCTTGTCATGCTTATACTTTCCTGAACATCTTACTATAAGTTATTTTGCCATATTCATCCACACGTTGCAAGCAATCCTAAAAGTAAAATAATATGTAGAAGGATTTTCAAAAGTAGCCTTCTGAGTTAATAACCCAGTGAGAATAGGACATTTTAAAGAAGACTCAGAAGTATTTTCAACAAGACATTAGAGAGCCTAAAGGTAAATTATCAGTTTACAAGTACTGCCACATTTACTCTCTCGCGATTACCATGAAGTTAAAACTAACACAGGAAGTTTCTAAAGTTTTGAAAGCTTCCCCATTACCCATAAACATAGAATATCAGCAGAACACTAGGAATGTAATAAGTCCCGTATGGCATTTTTTCATTTGAATGGTGAGCAGTTCTTAATCTCTGTTTACTGGTTCCCTGGGGCCAAGGGGAAGAAAGTCAGCCTACCAAGTTACGTTTCTTGATCTCTCTAACTCACTGTAAAGCCTTCACCAGGTTATCAATTTTTTTTCTTTTCCACCTGTGTAATGGAGATAGTCATTAACTACTACTTATTTGATTTACTGAGATTATGACATTTGTGATAATGAATATTCATAAACCATACCAAGTTCACTGAAATGAGGTACTGTAAAAGGGTAGTGTGTATTAACAAATCTGATGTATTTACCTTCATATAAGCTGCCTAAACCAGCCTCAAAGACTGCATTATGTTCTCACTCAGCTTTGCCTTTTAGTTTGGAAACGTATAATGACTGGAGGGGAGTAACTACTGGTTTCGTTAACATTAAACCTACTAAAAACTTTTGGAAGAGAAGGGAGACTAAGGCTATAGGCTTGAGCATTCCTGCCCAGCATATCAAGGGCCATATCTGTACTTCTATGGGCTACTGTTCAGACAGATAAGGCTTTAAAATATTTAACTTTTAAAATCAATATTTTGTATCAGTCTCAATCTCTCTTCCCTCAATTTGTTTTCCTACATCTCTGTGTTTTCTCCTTTAGTGTGTGTGTTGACTTTTTTCTGTTGTTTTTTTTTCCCCTCCAGTAGCACAAGAATTTTTTTTCGTTTGGGGCTTGAAATACTGATTCAGGATGACCTTAGGACCTTTTCTGCCAAAGGATCTGTGAGACTAACATGTGTTCTAGGGAGACATTCACGTCACCAGTGAAATTCTGATGAGATTATGTAAGATAGTGTGTGAAAACTGAGATAGGGATGACAGAGTCCTGCAGTACAACTGAAACAAGAGAAAAGGGAGTCTGAAAGATAGAAATGCAGTTACACAGCACTGCACCAGAACCTAAGAAATGTTGATGGGGAGAAACATGCTTAACTGGGGAAGAGATTATGGAATCGCAGGCGCTTTTCCCTAACTTGTAACTACAATGAAACATGTTCCAGCCTCCCTTTTTCCAACTCAGTTCTTGTTCAACAAATCAAAAGTAGATTTGTCTTAAAATGTTCTGCAGATATTAGATCCTGTCTACAGTGAAAGCTGCACAGACAACTAAAATATAAGAAGTTTCCTAATTGTGGCAGTGGTCTAGAATGGCAGTGGTGGAAGGAAGTTTCTTCTCCTTTTCCCCAATCTAATCCAAGTGACATTTTTCTTTAGGCACAAGAAACATTTTCTTCTTTTAGAAGTTGGAGAGTCTCCAGAGATTTTTTTGCCCACTCACTCTGACCTGTATGGTCATAATAGGGCTGTGACTAAGAATTCAGAAACTGCGGCCTGTTTTGTATCCCATGTTGCAGCTACACGGATAAAGAATTACGTCCTTCTGTCTTTTCTTGGAATAAGAGATTGTGTACAAAAATTGATGAGTTTAAATAGCCAGATATATAAATATCAGAACATGGCTCAGCAGTTAATCCAAAACCATTATCGTATAATACATATGTTCTCAGAAGGATATCCTAGCAACCTCCTTTGCAGTAGAAAATTTGTTTCTTTTATTCACTTTGAAGCCATAATTTTTGCATTTATTAGAAGGGCAGATATATTTCTGTGTACTCTGTTTACATACACCAACCTACTGTATACCTCCACTATAACAGAGTTTTCCAGCTATCTCAAATCTGCACTTTTTGGGTCCCTCGTGACCTTTGTAGATTTATTATAGGATTTTCATTTAATAGGGTAAGGCTGACTCTCCTTTTTTTCTGCTTCACCTGCATCTGAGATCTTCTCACTGAAATTTTATCTTGGTTAGAACACTTATTCAGTATAGCCTGTTTTCAAGAGCTTTTCAAGAGCATACATATGAGTTACTCTGTTTTGCTATTCTGTTGTATTCTCCATAGGAATTCTCATTCATTATCTGCAAGTCACAGTCTACAGTGTCTTTTAGAAAAAGTATAAGGAGGTGGAGACAGACAAAGTGGGTGATTTTGCACATAACATACAATTTACTGACAGTTGAATCTCTTTTGTAAAAAATACAAAAACCACTACTTCTAATAAATGGAATTTCTGAACTTCGTTTTGTGTACCAGCTTATAATGTTAAGTAAAGGGAACAGTACAAGGGTATGGAACTGCACTTAAATCTGTAATAGACTTATTTTGTACTAGTTGTTTTTGTCCTCTTTAAAGGATCATAAATTGTACTATGAGGTATAATTTAGACTACTGTGTTCATTTTGATGTTCAGGAGGCATAATTTGTGGTATATTACAAGTTAGTACTACATGGGAAGTTTATTAAAATTCTTAGAATCCTTAGCAAGAAATTGTGTTTTTAAAGAAGGATAAAATAGGATAAAATATGATATGATATGAAATACGTTATCCCTCTTATTCACTGTCACAAGGAAGACAGAGTAAAACACAGCCAGTAGCAAATCCGGATTTTAAGAACCATTAAGTTTAGAGCTTTTATTCGGCTTGATTATCTCACTTGCTCACTCCCACCTCAGCATTATTTTCCCTAGGGCTTCACTTCCCTTTTCTAGCAGGGACATCACTGCCAATCAGTGAAGTTGTGTCAGTTTGTACTTTGCAGCTGCTCACAGTTATCAGTATTTGATATTGTTGACCGAGGTCCTTCAGCATCTCCCATTTGTCTCCATGTGCTCCCTGATCTGCAGGGTCTTTTCCCACTTCTAGGACCTTTCCTCCAGGCAGGATTTTTACATTCTTCTCCTTCAAAATTTAATTATATTTGTCTATCACCTGCACCTGCTTCTGAAACATTCAGATGGTGCCATTCTAGTTTAGTGTTGTGCATTGTCTGAAATTCTACAAATATAACCCAGTTAGTAGGTATTATGCACCAGCCTCAGAGGAGCTTTAGATGCATGCAGATTAAAACTGTTTCCAGATAGAGTGTGTCTATAATTTTTTTGGGTAAATCCAGGCAGAATATGTTCTGAATGTGATCTTTAGGAAGTTATCACCATGATATAAAGACAGTAGTGACAGCAGCAGCCAGACAATTAAATCTTTCCTCGTACAATGCAAATACACCTGTGGGAGATTATACATAAGGTCAGATCTTGTTTTAATTCCTTCAGATGAGATTACTGAAGTATAAAGTGAGAGAGAACAGAGCCCAGATAAATGGAAAGATGGATTATGAGCATGAAGTAGAATAAGAAAATTATTATTTGAGATGAAAAGATAAGTGTCAAATACTAATTTATACTAGCTCTTCACTTGCATCGATACTATTTTCAACAAAGCAGAAGACGATTAGTATATAAAGAAAAAGAATTGAGATTATGAAGTGACTTTTCACAGCACAAAATAAACATTAATAGTCTTTCTGAGATAGATAAGTTAGTGAAACAAGGATGGTGAGTAGTTAAAAAGACATTATATACTGCCCTAGGAAAGTCTGTTAGCAAAAGAACAAAGTCAAACTAGCAATGACTTCACATGAGACTGCTTTGTTGAAACTTCCACTATCACGTGCCCTTGAAAACAGCCAGTGGGATTACCCTTCTACAGTACTGCTGAATGGTGCGTCTCAAAAGTCCTGAGGATGCCCTAAAATGAAATTATTCCTGCCTTTGAAGTGCAACTTAAAGCAAAATACACACATACACACATAACACCCCCTTAAATAAATAAATAAATAAATACCCTATTTTTAAATTGCTTTATTTTTTTCTTTGATGAGCAGGGATAGATGGTATTAGAATTGAGGGATGGTTCTATGTTTGAGGGATGCATAACTCTTCTTTTACTAATCTGTGTTTCCTAAAATTCTGGTTTTTTCCTCTTCGGTGTTTTCCCTTCCTCTTCTACCACTGTGCTCCTTCTTATCAGAATTGCCTCAATCATTCTCTTAATTTCTAATGATGTCTGTCTTCCTGTTATATAGATAACTTCCTATTCCTTTTTCCTGGAGTTATTTCCTTATTTTTGCTCTCCTTGACTGAACCCTTTTAGACTCCCTCATCCAGTTTTTCATCCTCATTACTTCCTTTTCTCTAGCCTCTGGCTTCCTCATCACATCTTTTGTCAAAAATGCTCCATATTTTTGATATATCACCACTTACTTCTTTCTTAATCCTATCCTGTTATTTTATTGCTGACTGAGATTGGCTTTCAGCTCACTTACCATCATCATGAAGTGATTTGCTCTAGGGCCTGAGCTCATAGAAAGTGCCATCCCAGGCAGAAAAATGGCTGTGTTGAAATGACACCTTCTTGCTAGCAAAGCTGCTTCCTTCCTTTGTCAGCTTCCTGTGTTGATTTTAGGTGTAAGTATGTTACTTTATATTATACCTGCAGAGCTATCACCAGCGATATTCAATAGAACTTTCTGCAGTAAACAGCTCTGGAATCACTGGGTTTGGCCTGTTCAGACAGACCTAAGAATAAATTCTGGTGTGATAGGATGATACCTGTGTTGCTAAAGGCTTATTTTGGCCAGTTAGTAGTAATGCAGAAAATTAAGAAAGGACCTTATCTTGATTCTGATTCACATTAGCTTGGCAAAAGAGACAAGTTAAGAAAGAAAATCTTTTAGCTGCAAACTGTGTACATCTGGAGTCAAAGAAGCATAATAAACACAGAAGCATACAGCAGCATTTTTATACTGTCACTTTTCTGCACAGAACTGCAATTTAATTACTGCTATACCCTTTTGACCTAGGGTGACTGTGTTTCTGCAGTGTTGCTTTTGTGCCAGCTGTAACTGCAAAAGCTCTGGTTGTCCTTCAGGCCCTTAGAGAGCAGCAGTGATAGAGGGCCTGGGACCTGTTGGAGAGTTTCTGTCTTTGGAAAAGGGTGCGCTGGTAAGATACTGATAGAATCACAGGAGCACAAACTAATTCCTGTGACTCCTCCATTAAACCCTCCAGACCATAAAGGAATGTTGAGAGTTCATGATCCAGAGGAACTAGCAAAATGATAGAAGAGTAGAAAAGAAGGTGAGAAACCGCCAACAATTTCTAAGAGGAGCATTGCTTATGCAGGGAGACAGAACTGCTGTGGGATGCATTTTCTGAATTCATCTAAAAGAGATGAAAATATTTTAACCTCTGAACTTCAAATGCATCCCTGTAATACCACATCTTGCTTGGTGGTCAGCTCTGGTGAAACAATGTCCTTTCCAATAGTCAGTAAAACAAACAGATGGCTTTTTCTTTCATTTCCCTCAGAGGGTACAGTTCCAAGCCCCAGACTGTTTGAAAGGGGTCCTACAGCCAAAGCGTAGCAGACCTGAATCCAAACAGTTCAGACAGGTTTCTCACAACTGACACAACTTTACAGTGATCTGCACATGCACATGCACAGCACTGAGCATGGATGCATAATGTCCAATATCTCCAGCACCTTTACAGCAGCTCTGCAGAGATACCATTCAAAGACAGGACAGAGGAAACTGAAAGATCAAACAGAGCAAGCAAGCACCTGGTTGTGCTATTGTGGAGGTCTATAATGTCAATTACTCTCATCAGACTTTAATTAGCTTCTCCTCTATATATGTAATGCGTGAAATTCTCTGAACTTCTAGATGAACAGGATATAAGTAATAGCTCCCAGTTATAATGTGCTGCTTTTCTTTGGAAATGCACAATACTGGGAAAGATGTATTAGCATTACATGGAAGTAGCTGCATCTCTCCACGTATTCTGCAACACCATAAGAAGCAAAAAGGGCTGAGTGAATAACTGAAAGTATTTCATCATTTTGTATCTAGTACCTATCCTGCTTTGGATTAGGCTGAGCTGGATCTGCTGTGATTTTCAAAGTTAACTAGGGATACCTGATATTCATCTATTTTTCCTGCTGAGCATCTTTCTCAGCTGCAAACCTTCAGGTATGAAATTACCTCCAAAATGGGCTTCATGAGTGTCTGTTGCTGGCTGATTTTAGAGTATACAGCAAGTTGCTTCAGGAACAGAGAAATTTCATTCATAACAATTAGGGCTCTTCCACTGCATGTTTGTCTGCTCTTGGCTGTTCTACCATTCATTCTTTGGAGTACATTAGCTGACAGCAACTGTATGCAACTCTAATTGTATGCAAGATTTGCTTTTATTCTCAAATGTTGTATCTTGTTATCTTTGTTTTTAACATCACGATTTTACTATTATTGCTTTGTACTTGGAATCATAACTGGTTTTATGAATAGGCTAAATAAATTGTGTCCCTGACTCCTGTTTCATTTTTGTGGGCAGAAGTAACCTTGGCACAGAATGTTCCAAGGATTATTGATTACTGGAGCTGTGCCTCAGGCAATCAGCTCCTTCAAGCCAATCATTAATGCCCTATATGTCAACAATTATTGAAGAAGTGGTGAATGCATTTACTCTGTTCTCCAAACACTTTTTCAAAATAGTAAGATGCTTAATAGTTGCTAACTAAATTACAGAGTTTAGGGAGAGAGTTCTGGTTGAAAAGTCACCCTCTAGGCCAGGCAAGGAGGAAAGTGGCTTAGACCTTCACCTGTAAGGCTAAGGCACAATGAAGTGCAGAGTAGCAATCCTTAAAGACAGTATAAAAGAGTTCCTTTCGTGTTCCCTGAACACTCCAACATCCCCTACCTCTTTGCCTGAAAGAGTGGCAGCATGTACTGTCTGCTACAGGACAGAGTTTGAGTCTTTCTTCTGTATACAGCTACACTCTGGCAAATTTGGCTGAAATTAGTGAATTGGGAAAAACATAATTTGGGGAAACTAATAACTGAATGGTCAGTTGGGCAGACAGCACAAGTATGTGAACTGCACTTTCTTGGAAAGGCAGGCCAAACAAAAAAAATTAAGTTGCATTACACAATTGCCAGAGGTATCTATCATTCTATAATCCTATCAAAGCTAGCAATAAAATCAAAGATGTTTTCACTTTGTAAATAGCAGAACTCTGAAAAGAAACAGCCTTGGGTTGTGAATGAGGAAAACAGTCTCTGAAGGCACGTGTGGCAAGTCTGTAGGACTTCAGTGTAGCTGTGATAGGGGAGCAAAACCAACTCTAGAGCCCTGTTCCTCTTGTGTCTGTTCCATACACAGACTGTTATCTCACTGTTGTTATTCTCCAGACATTAAAGCCCGAGCATCAGTAATAAGCGCCCTGGGTCAGAAGTTACAATTCCCTGCAAGCTGCTGCTGAAGAGATAAGGATATGGACCAAGGAAAATGAAAGCATGGCTGCAAGACACCCCTAGCCTGGTTTCCCTGGAGGAGCTCTTGCCTGGATGGTGTGCTACTGCACAAGTTCTTTGAAAATGAGGATGGCATAAATTATTTAGGCATGACAGTACTGCCCACAGCCATGACATGACTTGCATACAAATTCTAAGTTCAGGCTCATAATGCTTTTCTGGGAAGAAGTTGTCTTTGAGGTGCTCGCAACCACCAAGATCAACTGACATGGAAACACAAATGGGGTTTCAGTCACCCTTTTATTTATTTGTTTGTTCGTTTGTTTGTTTTTGTTATCATGTGAGTTTGTGCTACTGGGTCTTCACTACACTAAGTGTACCAAAATACATACTGTTCTTGGTCCTCAGTTTAGCTTTTTCATCAATACAGCCTCTGTAGCTTTGTTTTAGTCCACTACTTTCTCTGTCATGTGTGGTAGGATATAGCACTAAGCAGCCAGAACTCTACAAAAATTATAAATTCTCTTATCAGTTTCTGGTTATACACTGTACTAAAATAAATATCTGTTTTTAAAAATCCGCAGTGTGAACTTACTGCAGCAAACCTGAGGGTAAAGTTGTGTTATGGGTATATGTGGCAAATATCTACTGAATAAACAATAGAAAACACTAAAATGGGTGGTCTGGGAGTATCAGTCGTTTGTTCTTCATGACTCTGTTTTACCTGATTGTGGGTGCAAGTGCTTACAGAGTGTGTAAAAAGACAACCTGCCACATGCAGTTTTGGGAAAACATATGCCATTCTCTTTGATAATCTGTGATTTTTTTTAGTACATGGAAATGAATCTTTGTTGAAGTAACTTTAGGACAAGCTAGCAGGTCCAAGCTCCTCCTCAGTGTTTTCCAGCTTCTGGAGAGAGAAGCTGTCTGTTCATTCCTGTATCTCATGCTTCCTCCTATGCCTGGTCATACACAGGTGTATACAGCTGGCAAGGTAAAGGAGTTGTCATGCCCTCCTTGTACTCTTTTGTGTAATGGTCAGTAAGAACTGCAGTCCCTGCTGTCTTTTGGAAAATAGCTGCTACTCAGCTCAGATGTGAATGGAGATGAGAAAGCAAGAGCTTGGTTATAGGTGTTATAGTTTCTATGTTTTCTATCAAAGACAAATTGAGAAGACAGCAAATGCAGAAACAACTACATTGCACAGGCAGCTACTGTGCAGGCAAGATTTAGACTTTCTGGAAAAGACAGATTTGCTGTAAATGAACAATCTACTTAGAGTTCTTTCTCCTGCTTTGACCAAGATATTGGCTATTCATAAATCATGGATGGCCAATTATCTTTTGTCCCATGGCCAGAATGTCCTAGAAATGAGTTCAGACAGTGTGTCTCAGGTACAGTGAATCTGATTCACTAGTGTCCTCTTGGTCTCCACATCGTTTAGACATTTAGGAGAAGACTGTACCATAGTCTTGCTGCTCGCTCTCTTGGTGCACTATATGTCTACACAAACACAGTAAACTGTTTCAGGGATAGTTCTTTTCTATGAGCTTCCTTCCCTCTCACTAATTAATAGAAACGTAAATGAAAGACCGAATTACAAGCAAGAGAGTCTGTTCGCAGTCTATGCTTCACAAGCATCCCAAAAGTAATAAAATAAAAAGGCCTGAGCAGAGCACATTCATTCCAAAACAACTTGAAGATGTACAGTGTAAGTAAAGATAACAGAAACAGAAGAGGCAGCTGCCTTGAGTCATTAAATAAAAACAACAAATGTATTCTTGCCTCAGGGATATCTTCACAGACAGAAAAATCTGAACTGTTTGTTTTGGAGAATCCTATCATTATACTCTTAGCACATATTTGAACAGGCACAGTGAATCTCTCTTCCTCATTGCTATATCACAGGGTCTTTTGGATGTAGTTGACGGTGATTTACACAAAATATTTACCTCCTTCTGTGCTGAAGTAGATGTGCTTATACACTTGACAGTTGGTATGCAAAGCCTTTGTCCTGTCTTCCACGGACCTAAGTCTTACTGGTTCCTCTGTAGACTAAATCATATCTGCTCTTGTGTGTAACTGTCATATTTGTTAAAGCTGGAAGAAAAAGGGCCTTGCATACATAATATCTGCATCAAGAGCAATACAATAAAACCTGTTTCAACGCTCTTACTTCAGGTTGCTGTGAAAGTTTTGTATTTCGCTTGCCATCACTATCAGTGGTGGCCCAAGAAAAGTGTCCTGAGATGAAAAGTCTGTTTAAGCACTTGAGATTTGATTCTGTGAAAGGATATAAATCAAGGACTGATTTGCCCTGCTGGCACTTACCGGTTTATGGGGGAAACATATGGTTGAGCCAGGAATTCTCAATAGTCAAGGTGATGTAGAATACAATGTCATTCTGTGAGGACAGCAGGCCTCCATGTGGGAAGTAGGACTGCTCAAAATAAACACATTGCTGGTATACACCTGAAAACTCCATCCTGACACATAAAATATATTTATCTTGCATTCCATAAGTACCTTGTTTACCCTGGTTACTTAGTATTAGTTATACTGTTTGCAGTTCTGTGACCTTTCACTCAGGCTGCTGTAGCAGAAATATTATTTCCACAGAGGCTCAGTTTTCCTGTGGGAATATTTTTCCTTTATTGTTCTCCAATCTTATTCACATGCTGGTTTTGTCATGGCCTGACACCTGCAACCCCAGTAGTGCTGCTACAGTAGGTTCTCTCTTGGGAAGGAACTATCACTGGAAAGAGAATCAACCCCCATTCCCCTCCTTTCCTGACTTCTTGTTTAGTAGATTTCAGTTCATATTAGAGAAAATCTACATGGCAAAGTAGGTAGAAGTCACTCAATAAATATTATCACAGCAGGAATCTAAGGATGGAAATTAATACAAGGAGTGGCATTTCAATCCCAGTGAATTTTAAAGGAATTTTTTCTCTACTGATATACTTTTTCTGGTTTGCAGTTGAAGTCATTAGACTCCAATGGATTCTAAATAATTTTAATTCAAATTTATAAATTCAGCAAAAGTTATTTATAACTCAGCTTCAGGTTTAGGCAAAAACATGGGCTAGGTTAGCTAAAAATTTGCACACGGAAGATAAGGAGCCTCTCTAACCACTTCAGGTGGCTTTCATCTTAAAATAACTTCAGATCTAAGGCAATACATAAAATCAGGTATCTTGATGCAATTTGAAGCATATTAAAATAGCAAATTAGATTCCTTTCAGTTTATTATCCTTTCTCTACTTGATGAAATGATCACCTACATGCCTTTAATAGTTCCTATTGGAACCTTAAACAAACTTACTCTGAAACCAAAACACTTTGTCATCTTAAAAACATGTGGACTTGTTTCTTTCTCAGATAAAAGGCGAGTCTTCAAAACCTAACTTACTCTGTATTGAATGCAACCATGAACTTTATGTTTAGGCAAGGGTTTGAGATTGTTGTCAGGGATATTGGAATACAGGGGAATCTAGGTTCAGAAAAAAACCTGTGACAACTAACTTACTTCCAAATTTGCTTTCTGCTACTCTATAGGCACTAAGTAAAGGTATTTTGAGGATTGGTTTAGGTCTTATTTAATCAAGATAATGAAACTTTACCTATAAAATGGGATAGAAACAACATCCATAAAACTTCTAAGGAAATGAGCCGTAATTTGAACCAAAAAAGCACCATTATGTATAAATAGCCATACTTTCAGCCATAAAATCGTGCAATTTAATTCCGGAATAAAACTCTGAAACTTCTGCTTTGAATTACTGAATTTCTCTTGGAAATACAATCAAATTCAGCAACTGGAAATGGGCCCCACTTGAACTGAAAGGCATCAGTACACAGTTACCGTTAAAACAGAATGTTACCTTATTTCCAGGTAATAGTTTCATTGCCAATGACTGGATTTTAGCCACAAAGTATTTCTCTTTGATTAAAGAATTTCGTGATGAGTTCTAATCTTTGCCCAGGTTTCTCACTCATCTACTCTGGGTCACCTTTTTAACATGGTTGTTTTTGGGGTTTTTTTATGTCTTCCTATCTTCAAATTATTCTTTTGAAGGGAAGTGAGGAATGAGAACACTGTTATATTTTCATAACCCTGACTACTGTTTCAGCTCTGGGATTTTCTAAATAATTCCCGGCCTAGAAATTAATAACTGCCTAAGGGAGCAAATTATCTATAAATACCCACCGGAGAATACTCTGAGTTCCATATGTCACTGGTCACTTCCTCACCACACATTTTGAAACTTCATGTAGAATTGAATAAGACAATGCCACACAACCGGAAATTATATAAGCAAGAAAGAGTAAGACTCCTTTCACTGGGCTCTTTGCATTTCTGGACAGAGTCTATTTCTTTTTCATATTTTTTAGCAAGTTCACTAGGTGGTTTTCAGAAAACAAATAGCATTCCACTGAATTTTCAGGGCTCAGAATTTTTATATGAACTACTAAATTGAAAAAACATAACATAAAATTCAAATGTTGAATAATACTTAAGTGTCAAACATACATCAGTTGTAATTCTATTCTGTTTGTTGCTGTAATGCAAGACAATAGCACAAAAAACTTTAAGATCAAAAATACTTATTCCAACTGGCTTATATAGAGGTGATGTACTATATATAATATATATATAATATATATATAATATATATATAATTTGAAAAAGCCTCCTTTCAATATTTAATCCAGAAAAAAGTTTTAGCATAATTTTTCAAATCTGAATTGCTAAATAGAACCTTTTAAAGAAGTAGATGGAAGAATGGGCACCCTTACATAGGAATGAACACTCTCAAAATTGTTTCAAGAACTGTGCAAATTACTACAAACAAAAACTTTGTCAATTTAATAGTAAGGGAAAATAAAAATGAGGTAGAAATCTGAGAATGTAGATTTTTCACTTTTAGCTTTTTTGTATATATTCTTTATTCTCTGGGCATTTTGTTTAACTAGAAGACAGCAGTGGATTAGTTTGTTAACTGTGTGTTTTGGCTTTAAATAAATATGTGGGATCTGATGTGTGGAAATCTCAGTATAGTAAAACTGTTTCCAACAGACCAAGTGGTCTCTTTAGACTCTTTGAGTACTCAAGGGGCCCAGGCTGTGTTTCAGCTCAAAACAAACAGGATATTAAGTAATTAGAGGCCTGTGTAGTGCTGACTCATCCTTGTATTGGCTTTTGCAACATAAATTGCTGACAATTTCTATTCCTTTCTCTTTATTCCAGGTATTTTCTGACCAAAGAGATATTCTGACTGTCACATCCCTAACTGTGTTTGACTCATTATTCTGTCTACTACTTCCCATGTAAGTAAAGATGAGTATAAGGTTTTCTATACCACGAGTAGTAAGTTTCAACATTCTCGGTACTCCTAAAAGTTCAAAGTCACTAAGTGTCCTATAGGAATCTGCCAACATAAGATGTAATATGGTGTTTGTGCTGAAATAAGCTAGAATAGAGGTATTCTAATTGGTATTCTATTTGAGGTAATTTGATTTCCAGTATTCCACCAGCACTAGTGATGAAAGGTAATCACAGCAAAATAGTTGGACTAATGTGATAAACACAATAGGAGCATTACTACAGGCTCTAGTAAACGTAAATGAACTCCAGAATCTATAATTACTAATCCCTTTGCGATACTTAATTTTCTAATTATTTCCCAGAGAGTAGTTTTCATCTTAGCTGTGTAAAGTACTGTTCAAAAATTAGAATTTTCTACTCATCTTTTTACACAAGAAGATATACTAATTGCATTTTATGCTATTCCCATACCAAAAACTCAAACAGTATGGCCTCCAAGTTTTCATCTAAGGATTGGCTACCAATAAGGTGCACAGGCTTTTTCTCTACCTGGGCTTGCTGTGGCTGAGCAGCCAATTGCAGGCTTGCCATAAGTACCATGAAGCCACAATGAAGCACAAAACAACGTAAACACATAAAAATGAAAAAATCTGCAGATCATGTGTATATCTAATTCATATTCTTCATTGTCCTCTTCAGGAATCCTCCTGGACATTAAAAAATTTTACTTGTAATGTTAGCATCCTCTGTCCTCTAAGTGCATAATCAAAACCCTACTTGTTCAAATATAAAAAAATATAATGCAGTTAGAAGTTGTATGTAATTTTTCATCACTTTAAGTACCTGTTTCTGATAAGACATTAATACAAATCCATCAGTTTTAAGTATGTATCAAAATTGGCATTAAGTGTGAGTCTTTCACATTTAAAAATATATTGGCTAAAATCAAGAAATAAGTGTGCTCTTTAGATCAAGATCTAACTATTTTCTCTTCTACCAACAGAAACTGAGTGTTGCTCTTAACAAAAGAAAGGGAACTGAACAAAATTCTTCCAACTGTGATTTTCATATGCTCACTTTAGTTGTGAAATCTACCCAGAAAAACTCTACAAGTCCAAGACAGCTGTAGAGGAGTGTAGGGCAATTTTGTAGCTGTACTGACTGCCATACAGAAAACCTGGTTGGAGATCTTTTAACAGAAAATTCTTTTGGAGAAGAACACATTTATCAAAATGCACTCATGAACTTAATATATTAAAATTATTAAAATACAGGATTCCCTATTATCCAGATGAGCATTTTATTTTTTTTTCAAACTGGAATCATGATTTGTAACTTGGCCAAAAAAATCCTGGATATCAGATTTTCTTGATGGTATGTAATGGACTTTTTTGTGCTCTTTCTGTACAGCTTCATGCTCTTCCAATATGAAGAAAAGTCTCTCTGGACTCCAGATTTTGGCACAAAATGTATTTCTAGACAGACTATAATACTATTATTCAATATTTATGTACGGAATAGTGTGTTTTAAAGTAAGTTGGGAAACACAGAAAAAAATAATTACATCTTTTATGTGTGGGTTTTTTTAGTCAGCTCTCAATAGCTTAGGATTCTTTGGAACTAGTGTTTCCCAATGATACAGGCTTTTGGATTGTATCACTAAAAACAGACAAAAGGAAGAAAGCTGCATTCCACTGTGTCTGATTTGAAATTCTCTGAAGTTCCAGATGCAGAACTTAAAATATAATTTCCAATAAAATGTAAATATCCCTTCTCCCTACATGGGTAACCAAAATCAAAGCGCTGGAAGGACTCTGGATATCAGAACTGTTTTCTCAAATGTTCATAGATTTCACCACTATTCTGCTGACATGGCACATTTTGAAAGCATGGATTGTATACCAAATTTTTCTTGTGATCAAAGTCTGAAAGCAGATACTACAGCTTCTGCTGCAAGTCCCTCTACCGTATAGGTAACTCAGTTGCAGTCCTGAAACCCAGGATATCATGTTAGTGTAATTTTTTTCTTAATTTTCAGTTGTCTCTTAGGAAAATAGCACTTAGTCTGCATGAGCTAGTTTCTCATTCGTGTCATTCATTCTTAATGTTCTTTTTCACAGTGTTTGGGTTTTTTTGGTTTGTATTTTTTTTTTTGGTTTGTTGGTTTGGTTCGGGTTTGGGTTTTTTGTGTGTTTGCTTTGTTGGTTTTTGGGTTTGTTTTTGTTACTTTGTTTTATGCAGGCTTTTAAACTATTATTTTTAATTAATTAATAATATCTTGGTGGAGAGGCCCATGTTGTCCCTAAGTGAAATTTCTACTCTGCCACTATTTCTTATACTTCTCTTTGGTTCCCTTCTCAGTAATTTATGCTTTTACCTAAACCAATTTAATCAGATTTCTGACACATTTGTCCCATTCAACATCAGAACAAACACCAATCAATTAAACACCATTACTACTGGCTTCCAGAGGTTAGATCAGATTTTGCCTCTTATCGCTAAAGCGCAACCTGAGAAGACATCCTTCCCTGGATGTCATGAAAGAAATATCTCACTGAATATTTTGATTAAAAGTTAATTCAATATAATATTGAAAACCTAAATGACAAAGACAGATATCTCAAAATCTTACATCTCTCATAAGCGTTGAAGTAATTTTGCCTAATTTATCCAGGAGTATTTAAATAAATTTAATGTTCATTGGCACCTAAATTGAGACTCTTAAAAAAATTTTATACGTGCATTTCTGTAGGATTATGGTTGTTATTATGTCATTCATTGACATGCAGGGTAAAGAAACTAAATTTCATCACTGAAGTTTTATAATCACTAATTATTAGTGTCTGTTTTGCTCAGGACACAGATAATGGGATGCAGAACCTTGCCCTCCAGAATTGTTGGGTTTTATCTATTCCAGGTTCTTGCTTACCAAAATTTGTTAACTTTCTGACAGTTATTTAAATATATTGTTTAAAATCCAAGGCAAGGTCCTTCAAGTTAAGCCCAAGTTCAGTTCAAGTTCAGTAGCCAAACAAACTTCTTTTTCTAGAATTATCCTGCAGTAAAACGCAGTGTAGCACCCTCGTAGAGAGACAGTGGCCTCTGCCTCAGTTCCCTACCTTCACTTACCTGGAGGCCCTCACATTTTCTTCTTAGCTAAAGTATTGATAGATTAAATCTGTGAAAGGTTTTGTCTCTCCTCCTGTGAAATAGAGATCTTGAGGTTTTTGCCACTATACATTCACCAAAAAAAAGTAAAAATATTTTGTTGGTTTAATCATAAGCAGACAGGGCATTTTCCAGGACAGCTAGGAGTGGATTTATTAGGACATTCTCTAATAATATGAGAATTCTGAGTTATATAAGAAATAATTCTGAGAATTGAGTTCGCTCTGTCTGTCTCAGACTCCAAATCCCAAACTGGAGCTGAAAGGCCTTTATTGAAGGATTTGTTAAAACTCATGTGCATCATTGAAAAGGTTTTTTAAAGAAATAACATTTTCAGACAAGAATATTTTTGTGTAAGCCAACTTTCAGACTTTCTGTTATATTCTTTACAGGCAACTACAAAAGATTTATATTTTCAATATTTCTGATTAACTTGAAAGATGACTGAAAGTTAGAATAAAATGTCGTTATCTGACATATCCATAGTGGTGGTAGAACAAAAGAAATGTTAAAAATGGAACAATATAAAGCAAATAGTTGATTAAAGACATGCTAGCCAACAAATTTCCATGTTTCCAGTCACAACTGAATTCCAGTTCCACTAGAAACCAGAACAGTTCCCTGGTAGTGCAGTGCAGTAGATTATATATATGGAAGAGCGCTTGACAATTTGAAAACCTCTCTTTCTTCAGTTTATTCATTCTCAATTCCTATGGTCTAAAGTATCGATGCATGCAAGTTTCCTTCCTGCCTATACATTGCCAAGGACTTTAACAACATCCTGCTTATCAGTGCTGTCTTCTTACCTAATAAGTGTTCTTACCTAATAAGTGTTCTCACTGCTGATTTCATGTAGAAACAGCCATATCGGGTCAAGTCACAGTTCAATCTTACTTCCATTCTTGGCTCTAGCAGTGGTCAAATCCTGGATTTTCAGATAGTCAGTCCCCACTGAAAATATTCTTGCTTAGTTTACAGCATTATGCATGGAAGAAAGATTACTTAGAATGAGTTTGGATCTTTTCAGCGTCTGTGGTGATCAGCTTATGACGAATATCCGTTCACCAAACAGTGAATAAACTTCGCTTGTTCATAGTATGTCACTCTTCTCCATTCTCTGATGCTGATTTAATTCTTCATCCATAACAAGTAAATATATATGTTATATAATAAATTAGATAGAAGGTGCATAGGATTTAACAAGTGCCCTCCCTTTCCCACCTCACTGCACTGTGTTTTTCTCTGTGGTTATTCTAAACTGCCAGTGCTCTGAGGCTTTAACGTCTGTGTTGTGGAACACAAATTCTGGTGCTTAACATATAAAAAGGTAATATTGTCTCAATCTGATATTAAAATGTGTGATTTGAAGTAGTACAAAGTGCTACAGGCTGAAATTAAAATGCATGATTATTTGCTGTTGCTGGTTTTAAGTAGACTCTGTTTTACTTCTTATGAAACACACTTATTTCTCTTGTTATGGGACAAGACACCAAAACTAAGTAATACTGTGTAAACCAGTTATTCGTTCAGACATGCTAACTAGCAAGCCTGGAATTTTTCCAGAGCATAAAATTTGACATACCCCTAGGAAAAGGTCACATGCAATGAACTGTTTAGGCAGAAGGGAAAAAAACCCTTCCCAACAAACAAACCACAAATTTCAGAAAAATAAAAAAAAAATAGTCTAACACTTCAAAAATTGTTTTTCCAAATTTTGGTGTTGATTAATATGGGAAATAAAAGCTGTTTAATAACACTATTTAGGCACCCATATGCTAGCTGGAATCATTGCTTTTAAGTTCTTACTTGCCCTATTTGCCCATTACAGCGGGAATTAATAAATCAACCAGAAAACTTGTGTAAATCAGTGTTGCTTTAGTTCACCTTAAGATACAGAAAAGCTGAGTTCAAATGTCCTCTTTCCAATTTATAGTGGGGTTGACAGCTATATCCATGAGATATTCTGATTCTCACCTTGTTCAGTCTTTCTGATGAATTAGGGTTTTTTCCAATAAATTGGGGCAAAATGAAAACTATTTGTCTTTTTAGTAATATACCTCAAGTTTTTTCATGTGTCATATGGTGCTGTCCATCTCCAGGTCTCACACTAGTATAATTCAGTTCCATTGTGGAAATTGACTCATTCTCAGTTCATTGCTTAATTATAGTGTATTCAAGCTCTGTGAACATTCAAAGTATGCTCAAACTTAATTTTGACTTCTGTAGGTGCTTCCCAGGCAGGCTGAGATGTTTCCTTCTCTGCAATGAAATATAAAGATTGTCTTGCATTATTTTACTGCTGTGATTTGGAAACTGCAGGTTTAAAGAACTCTAAAAGATGTTGCTGACAATGCTGTCTAACCACATTTGATGCATTATCAAAAATTCTGGTTCTAATTTGCTTGTTTCCATTTAGACAATAAACTCAAGAATGGGCAGGGGACACACACACACACCACCACCACCACCGCTACACTCCCCTGCAAAGATATGCAAAGTAAAGCAGGCATCAGTAATACACACATTTTTAATAAGTCAGCCTCAGTCAGTGTAACCAGTCAGCAATCCATGGCACTGCAAGCTTGGGCTACAACCTACACATACTACTGACCTCTCACTCCAGTCACTCCAGCTGATTCTCCATTCAGACATATCTAACCCTACTTCTAGCCCTTTGGGGCTGCCTAGGCTGAATAGCTAGTAACAAATCCTGAAAAACACAGAGTAAATGTAATATAATATAGTGTAATATAATATACAATATATGTGCAGAGCAACATAGAGTTTAGCATAGATAAGCGTGCATGGTGAAGGGGGAAGATAGCCAGAGATAGCCAGAATGACCATTTCCTGCTATTTCGCATAAACCCCTGCAAAATCAGAACCTGACTCTGCTCTTTCCTCTTGTTTCAAGGAATTTTTTATCTCCCCACTTCTCACATTGCTTCAGTGTACAGCGATCTGCATTCCTCCCTCTGTCTCTTTCAACCTGTAATATTTGAAGCTTACCCTTTAGACCTGTCCCTCTCTTTAATAATTCCATTACAAACTCTAGTTGTGACACAAGCTGTCAGATTAGCTCTCATTCTGGGCTGCTGAACAAACAACACCATCATTAATTTCTCTGTCAGAGAATAGTGTAAGCACAGAGATGGGAAAATAGTGGGCGTAAAGCTATTTGCCTGTTTCATGTGGAATTCACACAATATAGAAGGATGGTGCTGACAGCACATAGGGGCAACACTTCATTTAATGCATCAGTGCTTCAAATGAACATGACCCACAGCTTTACCCACACAAAGATGTTTAAGATTTTTAAAATGGTTGACTTGTGCTATCTAGTTCATTCTAGGCCATATTAATCTACGCTATTTTTTAACAATATATCCATTCCTATGTGCTTCACATCTCCTATCAGCTTACTTACATAAGACAGAGATGGAGGAAACCTTCAGCTTCCTTGTCTACTAATAAGGGTTCAGAGATAATCTGAGAATAGTGATGTGCAAATTGCATTTCAATTCCTTGCAGATCCCATAAATAATAGGAAGGGAAAACCTCCCCTACAAGGGCTTTTAGCAATAGGACAAGGAGTGATGACTTTGTATTGAAAGAGGTAAGGTTTAGGTCAGATATTTAGAAGAAATTCTTACTGAGAGAGTGCTGCTAAGACACTGGAAAAGGTTGCCCAGAGAGGTTGTAGATGCCCCATCTCTCAAGACCAGGTTGGATGGGACATTACACAACCTGCTCTAGTAGAAGGTGTCCCTGCCCATGGCAGAGAGGTGGACTAGGTGATCTTTAAAGGTCCCTTCAAATCCAAACCATTATATGATTCTATGACTTGATGATCATACTCTTATGACGTGTTCTAATTTTGCTCTCTTTTTGTGTCCTGAACAGCTAGGTCTAGGCTTAGAAATTTTCAACTCCTTTTCATGCACTATTCTCTCATTCTGTAAAAGCCTTTTTCAGCATCTGCCCTGCCAAATTTTGCTGCGTTATTGAAATAGCTAGTTATTTTTAAACAAAAATTCCATGAGAGTTTAAAGCTGTTGTTTTAATTGGAAATATTAAATGTACAGTTGGAATTGAAATTGGAAAAGCTCTTTCCAGAAAAGGTTTAACTCATTCCATGTTCTAACAACTCCTTTGGATTTTAGACTATCTCCAATAAAGTGATTAGCAAGTAGGAGTGAGATTTCCATGAAATAAAGAAAGAGGAATTCCAGGAGTGGTTTCAGTCTGCTGTTCTGTAACTGTATTGGTTTTAGGTACTCTAAATTCCTAATTTAGAATTTGCACATATGTAGGTGTCTAATGACGAATTTGTATCCTGAATGAAATCTTCCTTCTTGGACTTTCTCTCCAAAATAAGACTCAGGAGTAGAAGACTAGAACTTAAGGCACCCTGACAGACTGAATGTCAGAAAAGACACCATGTTATTTTCATTTTTTATTTTTAGCCCAGGGCTTTTCCCCTCCTTATGCTAAGAGATCTGCAGATGGTTATATGCTGATTTTTTTTTTCCTTAGGGGAAAAAAAGACACTGTAGAATATAGACTGTAGAATTTAATTCTAGGTTAGAATATTATTGCTCTGTTAATGGGCCTTTCCTGTATGTGCAAACAACCATCCTGCTGTGCATTTTGCCAACAGACTAGGCCTGCTGTCTGTGCTCTCCTGGACTGATGGTCATGCACCTGGGTAAGGGCTGCAGCCTTTGTCTGCACAAGGTTTTAGTTCTCCAGACTTGTACTCCCTTGAAAGGATGCACTGGCCAGTGAAACGTCTGTCAGTGGGGAGAAAGGAGTGGCCCCCAAAGTAAAAAGCTCACAGTGAGGCTCTTAGAGGATGCACTCTGATTGTGGGGAGGAGATAATAATAGGGTGGACTGTAAGCACCCTGCAGGACTCCATTTAATGTTCTCTTCATTTACCAAGCCATTAAACTGGAGCTGATTTTATTATCATAATTTTTTCCACTGGCATCTGAAGAAGTTTTATGGCTTTCAATAAAGCCTTTTCTCTACTCAGAATCCTGTTTGATTATATTATAACATCTTCTAGTGAGATTTATGTTCTTGTTTTGCTTAAGATTCACATTTTAATGTAGTCATAAAAACAAGTTAGATTTGCTTGTTTGAGGGAATCTTATTTAGTTAATTATCAGACACCACGTGGCAAATCATTTAATTTGGCTTCTATTATACAATGACTATTACTTATTTTCTTGACTTCACAATGGAGAGAAGGAAGAGACAAATCAGAATGCAGTAGGAATCCTTGCCTAACAAAAGAACTTATTTCAGAAATGGGAAGGTTCTTTTGGACTAAGTAAGGAGTCTCTCTCAAATTGGGAATTAATATTGCCAACCCAGACCTTTTTAATGTTAACTTTGTCTTCTTTCTATTTTAGATTTAAATTTGTTCTTCTAGCCAGTAAAATCTCCTGTGATATTCTCATGGCACTATGGACATTAAAGCTTTGGTCATCCTAGAGATTTCCTTCCAAGACTGTTTGATTGTATGAGGTTTCCTCACAGCCTAGCTTTGAGGTTCCTAACTACTTAAAAGATTGGACTAAGCCTATGATGATTTAAACAAAACAAAACAACAAAAACAAACAATCAAACAAACAAAACCCCAAAAAGATAAATGTATGTGTTCCTCCTCCGTTAATGGAACAGAAAATATTTTTTGAGGGGTGTTAGTGATTCTTATAATCTCTTAGTGCTAGATTCACTAAATGAGTCCTAAAGCCACAGAATCACAGAGAATGCTGAATTGGAAGGGATCCACAAGGATCATCGAGTCCGGTTCCTAGCCCTGCACAGGACCATGTCCAAGAATCACACCATGTGCCTGAGAGTATCATCCAAATGCTTCCTGAATTCTACCAGGCTTGGTGCTGTGACCACTTCCCTGGGGAGCCTGTTCCGGTGACCAACCACGTCTTGGGGAAGAACCTTTTTCTAATATCTGACCTAAACCTCCCATGACACAATTTCAGACCATTCCATTGGTTCCTGTCACTGGTCACCACAGAGAAGAGATCAGTGCCTGCCTCTCCTCTTCCCCTCACAAGGAAGTTGTAACTGCAATGAGGTCTCCCCTCAGCCTCCTCTTCTCTGGGCTCAACAGACCAAGTGACCTCAGCTGCTCCTCATACAGCTTCCAATCAAGGCCCTTCACCATGCTCATTGCCCTCCTTCGGACACTCTCTAACAGCTTAATATCTTTCTTATGTTGTGATGCCCAAAACTGCCACAATATTCAAGGTGAGGCCACACCAGTGCCGAGCAAAGCAGGACAATCCCCTCCCTCGACCGGCTGGTGATGTTTTGCCTGATGCCCTCCAGGACACAGTTGACCCTCCTGGCTGCCAGGGCCAATAAAACCAAAGTAGGATCTCCATACTACAAAAAGTAATATTTTCTGTTCTGTTCTACCATGAAGCAAGTCACAATGTATGTTTTCATCAACAGTAAATATAGCCTATATCTGCCATTCTCACTGAGAGTATTAACAAGTGATATAAGTTTTAGAGGTGATAGAAGTTGATCCTCCATTTTCCTTCTCGCATGAAGGTCAGCACTGAGTTATTCTGTGAAATGAGAATCTCCTATTATGAAAGTGCATTGAAACTTTGGTATTTCACAGCTTCAGACTGTTTCATTTGTTCACTAGAAATGTCACTGGATTATTTTTTATTACTTAGGTAATCTTGGAGGATAATACTCTTATGATAACCAAAGGAGGCCTGGAGATAAGTCTGGCATCCAAGACAATCATGAATCAAAAAACAGATGGGAGAAAATCAGGGGTTTGCTCATCAGGTAAAGATTGAAGCCAATGCAGAATTTTCTTTCCAGAAAGTTCAATGTTGATGGCTGAAGACTGTCACCTTTTTATTGATCTCCCAATTAAAATTCAAAGACCTTTTTTATAAATACTTGGTTTATACATTTTTTTAATTTCTGAAAGAAGCATGGCATTTAGTTGTCTTTGTGTTTGGGTTTTTTTTTATTATTAAAGACAATTTATTCTTTCTCAGCTCAATACATCTTGCTGTGTTCCTGGCAGGAGAAAGTGTCTAAGCTAGGAAAGAGAATTCCTTGATCTGAATTCACTTTCAGCACAGTTACAAATACTATTAGTACAAATTATGTTTTTAAAAAATTCATAATTTTATTGAATTTAAATTTGAATATATGGTTATTTATACTTTCTAAAAAATAAATTGAATCAACTTCAAAGCAAAAAATAATTTTAAAGTAATTTTTCAATTACCTGGAATTCCAATAATTAAGCTTTTTTAAAATTCCTCTCCATTCCACTAATTTCAAACTATTTCACAAGGTGAACATTTATTATGTATATAATTAAATATGTCCATTGACCCAAATCTACATACGTTGGATATAAAAATTATTTGGTCTAAAAGTTTCACCTTGCCCTATGGCTGAACTGCAGTGACTGTCAGTATGAGTTTTATGTTCCTTAAAAAGTTGTGACAGTAATATTGTACCCTTGTGAGAAATTACTTAATTAGTGCCTTCCAATTATCGAGGTCACTGAATGGAAAACTCTTAAAGTTAATATCCTGCTGAATAAGAAGTGGAATAGTAGACTAGAATTGATCATTGCTCCAATCTTATCTATCATCCTCTGACCTGTGCCATGGTGTCCCCATGGGCACCAGATGATCGCAAACAATAGATTGCAGAGCACACCACATTGCAACAGCTGGTGACCGCCAAATGCCCTGATGAATGTGCTGTGGCAACTTGCTATAAGGACCTCTTTTCATAAGCAGCAAAATGACCAACTCTAATCCCAGTCATTCCCAGAACATTGTCTTATTATGATTCTCTCTGCCTTCAGTATAAAATTTATGGTCCACATATTTCATCCTCCTCAAGATCTTTAGAAAGAGCAGAAAGATGCAGAAGAAAATTTCTCTCATAAAGACTAGACCAGAATCACAGCTGCAGCTTTTAAGTACTTGTTAAGTGGGTACCAAGCTCTCAAAGTGATGCTAGCAGTGGATGATTCATTATATAATGGTTGATGGTCCATTATATAAATGGTCAAACTGAGTATACAGAGTTAAGTGATTTGCACATTTCACTCCAGAAGTCAGAAGGAGAACTCTTAGTAAAACATGATATTCTTGATTCTTAAAACCCAGGTCATAATGTATTCTGTAGTACACTTTGTTGGAAATAAGTGTCTAAAGCAGATGAGGGAAATGACAAATTAGAGAGGGCACGCACAACAAAGTGAAGGACTTCTAAAGTAGTTATATCAGCAGCATCTGCACAAAATTACTCCTTTTTTATTTTGTTATTTTTGTCTTGATTTGTATCTTCTTTGTATCATTAACTATAACAGTGCATTTAGAATACAAAATTATTGTAATATCTAGAGGCCTCGATCATCTAGATGGTCTAGACATTGAAAAATGTGTTTGGGGTATTTTTTATTTAAACGACTGTACCTAATCCAAAATGTTTCAGGCTCAATTCTCAGAAGTAGTTAGTATCTTGCCTCTGTTGAAATCAGTTATATGCCTGCAGACCAGATAGAGAAGAGCTGTAGAGTCTAGAGAATATGGCATAATAAAATAATAGGACAAGCAAATATAGGAAAAGTTTTATTTCTTTTTTTCTTGTTCTTAATTTTCCTTAAGAATTTAGCAAAGATTATTCTGGGTCACTTTGGCCTCCTGTAGCGGTAACTGCAGTGCTGACTTAAGCTGTCTATGTGTGATATTAAGTGCTAGCTTTCATGGCTTTTTGCTGACTTATACGAACTGGCAAAATTTATATTAGCACCACAGCTACTCAGAAAATTAACAGTCAATGAATATTTACTGGAACCGAAATGTTGTCTACCAGAGAAATATAATGCTCTCTGTCTTCTGGCTGGTAGTATATCAGAAACCATTGAAGTCAGTTGTTCTGATTTTGTCATGTGGCTGGGTATTTGTCTTAGAACTCTGATTCATGACATGGAT
Source organism: Chiroxiphia lanceolata (assembly GCF_009829145.1). Taxonomy (NCBI): domain Eukaryota; kingdom Metazoa; phylum Chordata; class Aves; order Passeriformes; family Pipridae; genus Chiroxiphia; species Chiroxiphia lanceolata. The sequence continues at coordinate 23,951,433 of NC_045642.1, forward strand.
TTAGTGTATAATGTAACTGCTTATTGATAGCAGTCTTTATTTTACACATTTATTACTTGACATACAAGTAAAATTTAAATGTTCATAACAATGCGTTCTGAAGCCCTTCCCCTCAAGAGATTTGCGAAGATCTAAAGGAAGATGAAAAATATTTCCAGGCATCCCTCAAAGGTTGTGATATGAAACTACAGAAGAAGAAATCTATGATACTCAACATGAGGAAGAACTACTTTATATCGAGGGTGGCAGAGAACTGGAACAGGCTGTCTGGAGTCTCTCTCTAGAGACATTCAAAACCCACCTGGATGAGTTCCTATGTCACCTGCTCTAGGTGGCCCTGTATTGGAAAGGGGGTTGGACTAGATGATCTCCAGAGATCCCTTCCAACCTGAATGATTCCATGATTCTGTGATACAGTAGGCTCAGATTTCCCAACTTGATAATACCATAAATGTCATAAACTACAAACTATTGGACAAAGAGTAAAATTTACAAAGATATCTAAGTCCCATTTTACAATGAGGCTTGGAGATTTAGATTGCCAAATGCCATAAAAAACCAAAAGGCTTCAAGTCACATTGGAAAATAGAACATAGGCTCCTGATTTACAAGGACACTTCAAAATATTTTAAAATTGTAGTCCTTTATTGGCTGTTTTGAGAATACAAAGACTCAGACATGACTGTCAATTTGGAAAAGCGCAGCCTTTTTACATTAAATACATACTAGATGAAATGTTTGGTCTTTATTTCATACATTATTGATTTAGGTTATGCTATATGTTAAGCTAAACGATTATAGATAAGCTAATTGATGGCGATACTCTATGCAGTGTAATTAAGAGCTAAGTCAAAGCAAGTTTACTGCTAGAAAGGCTTTGTCTCTGCAAGCTGTGAGTTCTTGCAAGGTTAATATGAACTATATTTCCCAAACAGGTGCAGTAACAAGCTGTAAGTGACTTCATGTATTCCACCACTAAAACACATACCTAGGCATGAGTTTGATTCTAAATTTAAGAAGTTAATGGGGGTGTGTCCATTGAATTATTCAGAAACTGGTCATCAGAGATCAAATTTGTCTGCAATGACTGTGTAAATGTATGGTGAGACACACTGAAGATGAATCCTGTGCTAGAAGTACATATTTTTACTTTCAATGAAATAGGTAATTATTTTTTTTCCCTAGGATTATTTTGCTTCCTCTTTTTTCCGTCTTTCTCCCACTCTTACACCCATACAGAGTAAACCTGTATGGGTTCCACCTTCGAAACTGGCTTTGACACTTGTGAAATGGTCTAGTGAACTCTGCGATGACTGCAAGAGAAAAGTCTGTTGTTTCAAGCTTTAATAAAAATTCCATTATCATCTATGCATAGAGGCTCTTATATAATCAGTATGAATTAGGCACCTAGGGATGTCAGAACAAGAATGTCCAATCCATGTCCTACCAGAAAAATTACTTAGACTCACAGCTCAGTCTTAGCAATGTTTGTCCTAGAGCTGCAGGACCCTAAAGGATGATGGGGCCTGAATACTGGCTGCTCCAGTCAGGAGTTGATTGTACTGCCCCTGTGCAGGAGAAGTTGTCCTGGTAGGGAGCACATACAGCAGAGAGTCCTCCCCTGGAACTAGGATAAGTGTAATCCACCTTGCTAGAATGACCACTGTCCTTTTCAGTGTGGGCCATGCTTATTCTTGTTGGGTCTGGATGCGGCCCAGCCCAGGTCTCCTTCTGCATTGCATATTGGTGTACATAAATATCAGTCGAAGTCTTTTTGCCCTTTAAGCTTGTTGTGGATTAGTAGTAGCTGGCAACTAAGTACCACTAAGTGCTCACTCACTCCCCACACCCCCAGCACCCCCAGTGGCATGGGGAGAGAATTGAAAGTGTGAAAGTGAGAAAAAGCATGGGTTGACACAAAACCAGTTGTATATTGCTATACTTAACAACAACAAAAATATTGTAAGTAAAAGTAAAATAATAATAAAAAACCAAACAAACAGAGGTAATAAAACCCAAGATAGACTAGTGGTGCAAGTGTAAACGGTTGCTCACCACCAATCATTGACGCCCAGCCAGCCGCCAAGCAGCAGGGCAGTGTGAGAAGCACAAAAGTCCTTGAATCTCTCTAAGCACAATTAAAACATTCCTTTCTAATCAACACAGTTTCCGGCACAAATCCAAAACATAGCCCACTACTAGCTACTATGAAGAAAATTAACTCTATTACAGCCCAAAGCAGCACACAGGTAAACACAGTTTCTGTCGTGACCTGAGTTTAGTAAGCATACCTTTTTTCTTCATCAACCCCTAAAGTGCTGACAGCACTGAGCTAAAGAATATATTATTCATTATAGTTATTCATATTTGCCCCAAAATAATTTTTAGATATTCAAAGAGTATGTTTTTGAATCAGTAAGGCTTCTGAAAACACACCAGTTATTGCAGTACAAGGAAAGAGCCTGAGTCTGTTCAGGGCTTTTCTTTTGTTAATTATATGTATGTAAATTGTTTATTTATTGAAAACACCACATGATATTCCCAGAAATCATCATCTTGGACATAGAGATTTGATTTTCTCTCTTTCTGACACTAAAATCCAACTTTTCTTAGGAGTAAGAACAAAAAATATTTACAGTACTTAAACAGACAATTCCATTTATCGATGACATTTTGTCAAAATGGGGGCAAGATGAATTGGGAATAAAGGAAGTGATATTTTAAGTGATATAGCATAAGTCATTCACCCTTTGGCTTAGAGGTTCTTTATGAATAATGGCAGAATGGAATAAACATCTCAGTCCTTTGTTAGAGGTGATTCATCTCTTTATAAAGAAAGTATATTGTCATTGTAAAACACAGTTAAAGACTAGACTTTTCCAAAGTAAGATTTCTGTTGTTTTACATAGAATCTAGCTTTGACTGAAGGAATAGGTTTTGTTCAGTCAAGTAAAAAAAAGCTGATAATAATGTGTGTTATTAGTTTTATACAGTGATAACGAAAAAATGGGAATATACAGAAAGGACTAAAAAGCAGCATTAATAGGGTTACTTTGTGCTTCCTGAATGTTTTATTTATTTGAAACACAATGTATTCAAGGTAGAAAATCCACTGGAAGGATTCATTAGAAGGGTAACTATCCATGTGAAATAACATTTAGAATCTCCAGTTTCTAGAGCTATCCTTACTTTAGCGGCAAAGTTTAATTTTATATTTTATTGCTTTGTTTATTTGGCTGTTTACAATCAACATGCTGTCACTGCTCAGAAACTCAGCTGTCTTAGCTCTGACTGGTTAGAAATGTCACATAATACATTCAAATTCACGATTGCCATCAGAACAAGCTTTGATCCACAGGCAGTCTTAGATCTGTGTAAAGCAAATGGATTCTAAGTGCTTAAATTCCATTAAAAGCAATTACCCTTCTTTTTAGAGGGAGACAAGTGTAAATACTAAAAACATCAGCACAGAGTCAAGAGATGTGGCCAAAAGAGAAGCAACTTTGCCAGGTATTCTCCTATCACAAAATAAGGAGGTTGTTTAATATGCTGGGGCAGGAAGAGAGGCAAAAAGGAAGACGGCAAGCAGGACAAGTAGTTGTAAATGTAATTCTTGAGTAGTAGAAGAGAAGAAGAGCTTCTTAAAGTACAGAAATCATCAGAAGGGCAAGACTGGAAACTAATCCATGACACTGTGTTCAGGATGGTGGTATTCATTTCTTTACCACTGAGAGCTGCAAGATTTTCTCATATTCTTTGAAAATTAAAAAATGGCATAAGAGAATCTCTCTTGTTTCATCTATTCCTAATAAGCTGTGAATTGACTATAAGGAGCCTTACAGATCAAAACAGTAAGTTGCAAAGCAAAGCATCTACAGTGTATAGACACTGATGAGGTGCCTCTCTATTTGCTGATACCCTATTGCTTCTGAAAGCAACAACTCTTTCTGCTTCCTGGAACTTCTCTAGTCATTACTGCTCCTCTTGTAACAGGTGTGGTGATTCCAGGACCTTGTGTAAGGTCATAGTGATATTATACTACAGAAGCATGCTCTGTCTGCGTCCTTGTCTGTTTATGGGGCACTCCTTATTTCACTCTTACCTTCTTCAGAAAAAACAAGGTCCCATGCAGCACTTCAAAAAGGCTCCCAAATAAATGGGGTTTGAACACTGTTGTTCAATGCTATTATCTGCAGCAACATTTTTTTTTATGTGAATGAAATTTATCCTTAGGACACAAACAACAATTTTGAGTTTAGTTAAGATGGACGAAGGGACTATTTGTATAACAATTCACGGGCAATCATTAGCTAGGAGAAGATGCTGGTTTGATAAGTGTTCCTTTGTATCTGTTTGGACTTTAAAAGCTTCAGTCTGGAAGATAAAGTCTGCCTTCTTTTGCTTTGGGTGCTTTTATTCTTTGGGTACTGATGACTGATAAAATAAGTTAGAATATCTTGTTCAGATGTCTGTTTAACAAAGTAAAGACCTGACTACACCTTTGTTGTTTAGGAACTCGAACTTCCAAACATGCATACACACAGCTGCAACAAGGGGAAAATAAATTTAAATATTTCACCTACCTAATAAATCACATGGAAACTTTGTTTTTTTAAGAATGAAAAAATGAACAACTTTATGGTTACGCTGTACTGATATTTCCACCTAGGCAAGATTCAAATTATTCTGCTTACGACTTTCAGAAAATGGACTACAAATTAATTAGATCTTGAAATATGGCACAATAATTCTCCAGTAAACATTTGAACTATCTGGGTAGTATTTTAGATGAAAAATTTCTATAACAAAAAAATATTTAAAATCATATATTAATACCTGTCCTAAAGTGGTATTTCTCCCTGATCTCATATATTAACTTTTAAATCAAAAACTGTGTTTTATTCCATTATCTGTGTAACTCTACACTTCTGTACTTTAAAAAATATCTACATAAATACCATATGTGTAAAAAATGTCATGTTACTGCTTCTTTTTTTTTTCCTTCTAAATTCATGAGGACACTACAGGGTTTGTAATCCCTAGTTCAATGTAGTTGTCTTCTTGTAAGAATTCTGAGGAAACAGAGAATTGCCCAGTAATGTTGCAGAAGATTTTCTTGAAAAAAAGCTACTTTTCCTCTAACATTTAATGTTAGCAAAATATGTCTTCAGTGTAATGACCTTTACGAAATCGTAATAAAGTCACCATGATCAGCATTGCACATGCATCCTGTCTGAAAAGCTAATGTTTTATACTTACTTTAAAGGCATATTGAAAACTAAGGAAGGTCATGAGGAAAAGGTTAAAAGAATTAGGTGTGTGTAAAATAACTACAAACTAAGGAGGCAGAAGTAGGAAATCTGCCTGAAAGTACTGAAAGGACAATATTAAAGAAATTAAAAGTATTGCTTGTGAATATAGGAAAGAAAGTATCTTTGAAGCAAAGAAAGGGGAAACTAAGGCTGAAAAGCTAGAATTATTTGCCAAATTAACTAATTACAGTGTTATCAACCTCTTAGGGGAAGCATTAGAAATCTCTTCACTCAAACTATTCGAATTTAGGCTTTGGCAAAGCTTCAGGTGATATTCTGCAAAGAACAATGCTTCTCTGGTGAGGTGAACAAGCTGGAGAGCGGTTGATAAAGTGACAGAATTAGCCTGGTGCACAGCTGTGTGAGAGAGACACAGTAAATGCTGAAATCAAAAGTAAGCATTTTTGTTTGAAAAGGACATAGGCAATTACTGGTACTAGAATTTAGAAAGTCTTGGTGACATTTCGCATGGTTAAAGAAAGAGGACACTTCTAAAGCTTTCCTCTATTACCTCTAGAATAACCCTTCTTGGTTCATTATGACCAAATTATTTAATAGTTAAATCATCTTTCTTAAGGGCTACAGACTGTGAAGCACTACAAAGAACAGTACTCCACACCCTAAGAAATTCACCTAATACAATTAAAAATACCATCTATGCAAAATGCAGATACCCTGGTTCATGAGATGTGATAAGAGCTACTTCATATTCTCACAAATAGTCTGAGGACCACTGATGGATTTAAAGATTGAAGAAAATTATGATAGTGCTGTGGTTGGTTTTCTTGAGTCTGTCTTCTTGTAGCTTTGTTGGGAGCACGTTGGCATAACCAATTTTTTTCTTATGTTCCTTGCCTGTACCTCTCCCTCTGCTATCATTTATCTACTTCTAGTTTATATAGTCATTTTGGGGTGCCAGTTTTCATTAAAGATGGAAAATGAAAGTTGTTCTGGGTTATTTTACTATCCATGTTTTTGTTATTATTTCTTAAATTTTTGATCAGATGAAACTTGTCAAGTTCTAGTATATACCATATTTATCTTGTTTTGTTTTAGTTTTACAGTTTTAAAACCCAAGAGATTTTTAAATGGTAGGATAACAGCAACTTAACTATTTCAGCTAGTAACTCTTCACATAATTTAGTGTTTGTATAAAGTAGAATAGGAAATACATAAAAAAACCAGAAGTATTTAATACTTCTATAATTTCACTCTTTGTTTCTGTGGAGATGATCAATACTGAGTTGTTGCATGGCTACAGTATTTCAGAATCCATTATTTGACATACAGCATGTGAACAGTTTCTCATTGGAAAGCTAGAGTTGAAAGGTTTTGTGCAGACATTTCAGGAAAAGTATAAAATGAAATGAGTGAACCTGGCTAAGATGGGAGCAACTATTTTCTAATTCTTTAAAACACCAACTCACTCATGTAGTCAAATTTGACAAAACCAAAATGTCCAGGTTTTGTGGGAATTCTCGTGATATTACAAATATAGAAGCAAACACCCTTATGCTAACATGAAGGTAGGATAACCTACCATTTGCAAATGTACATCTATTCAGTGGTGAAGGATTTACAAAAGAAAAGGCAAAAGATTATATCTTTTATAATAACACCATGTAACTGAGCAATGTAGAATGTGAAATGGCTATCTTATAAGAAAATAAAACCCTTTGGAAATAATTTAGGAAAAACATAATGTAAAAAAAACTATACTTCAAAAGAAATATCTCATACTGGTAGTAAAATGAACATTGGTGAAGTTATAATTGTTGCTTCCTTTTGTTATTCTAACAGTATTATTACTGGTAAGCTCACATTCTGTAGGAGTATACTTCTCTCAAGTAGAAATATATGAAAGAGAAAGAACAAACAAGGAAGAATAGATGTGGGTGAGTATCCCACAGTTCCCAGACAAGGGCCAGGCTTGCATTCTTGCTGTTGAAGTCTTCTGACCTGTTGGGATGGAAAGGTTGCTTCCCTGTTACACACCAGCATGAGTACACCATAGCAATGGAGCTGTAAACAGTCTTTTGCATCTCAACAACACACACTTCTTTGGGCTGCAGCCCACTCCGCTCTGTCCATCTCATGCACAAGGCATTAACTGCTCCAATAGGCTCTGTGTAAATGCCCAGAGACAGTGACTCATGTTCTCCTTAGCACTGACTAACTAGCCTTGCTTGGTGTCACTACTGCCGCCATTACTGATAAAGGTGACAGATGAGACCATGGAATGGCACTTCATGAAATAACACATTCCATAGGATGGTCTACAAATTCTACCTATGGGATAGAATTTAGGACTATAATTATACCACACAAACGTACTGTACACTGTGGAAAGTCAGGTCTGTCCCCAAAGGGATGCTGCCCTTTGCTTCCTCAGCAAATATTGGCAAGCCATGACTGCAAAGTTTGATTTCCCAAGTGCCAGATATGTTAAGCAGACAATGTCTTCTACCATAGATGAAAGTTCTCAGTTTAGGGAATATTTAGCTCTTCTGAGAGTAAATCCTAAATTGAAAATAATTTACAGAATGATCAGAGAATTAAAACTGTTACACCCCACCATAAATGATCTAAGAGAACCCTCAGTCTCGGTTCGATAAGAGAATGAAAGGTGTTAAAACAGATTTTTAGTTGTTCTGAAATCAGGTCCACTAATCTGATTTGTCCCACAGAACTAAGTTTCTACTTTTCTTTAGTCTCATGATTCACGACCTTCATTTCCCTCAGCTTTCTGATGTCAGATATTGTACCCAGTTAGGTGCAGTTAGAGACTTCACTTCTGATCTCAGCAAACCTCTGCTATTAGCATTATTTTTATCTCTAAAAACCTGCTGCTTTTAAACCCGAGCTTTCTACAGTAGCAGACCATTGCATAAGCCCAAAATACTACCATTTGTCTAAATACTAGGCTTCCTAGTGAAGCCAGCAGAATTTTAACTTAAATCATACACACATGTAGTACACAGTCTGAACTGGTACATAAAATAAACTTCACTGCAGATCAGTGTTGTTGCTAGTCTCTACGTAGCCAGTATGGGGTTAAGTCAGCTCCGGAGAACACAGTGGGATTAGGGTATTAGGAGTTCTGCAGATATGACTCTACTGCCAGTAGAAGCACTATGAAATACAGTGCAGTCATGGATCACTTGAACATTCTGATTTGAGAATCCTAGGATTTGATTATTAAGCTGCTCTACAGCTTAGACAGACACTTCTAACTAACTGGAAAAATCAATGTGAAGGCCATAATTCTAATTTGACACCCTTTTATGCTCTCTTTCCATGAGTTTTGCAGAAATGGAAATGACTCCACAGGAATTGTGTCAGCAGAGGATACAAATAAAGAATCCCACCTTAAATACACAGAAGACGGTGGTAGTCAAAAGGATACAAATTGCACCAAATAAACACAACATCAATCTCAAACCTAAGAAGAGGTAGCTGAAGATCTGCAGAAAAAAAAAATTAGTGATATTTCACTAAAATACATGTAGAGCTTAGACTTCTAGGGAAATGAAGGCAAATTAGAGATCTAGCCTTTTCAGCAATTCTTGTTTACCAAGGGCTTTCCTTAACTGTTTATGATTTCAAAGGTTGTCATATTACTCAGTTAGTGATAATATGTCCCTGGAAGACCAGCATTTTTAGCAAAGAAATATGTAGTAACTGAAGTTGAAACTTCATTCTAAAATGGCAGAATAATCTTCATGTTCAGAGTGTTCTATGCCTTGAAGAGAGTTTGCCATTGAAACACCAAAAGCTTTTCTCTGGCCTTCCTAAGGTACAAAGAACAGTTTTGATAAGTTACTGCATGATTCCACAGCATATGTGTCTGAGGCAAGTGAGCTACCACAGAGTTGTCTTTGGTTTTGATGCATGCATAAATCAACTTCAGAAAGAGGTGAAACACAGAAACTACAAGGCCAAATAGGTAACATTTACTTAAGTTACATTCAGCTGTAGAAAGGGGGTTTGCAACAGAGAATGTCAGACAACCTTTGTGCCAGACAGCACATCTGCTATATTTCTATCAATTTACTAAATAAACTTGTATTTTTGAGAGTCATTCAGAAGAATGATCAGTAACTGAACGAATGGCTGCAAAATATTCACGGAAGAAATATGAAGATATCACTGCAGCTTGGCTTTTTAATTTTTTTTTTAAACAGCATTTAACTAAGACCTGCAAAAACAGAGGGTCAGATTCATTCCTAATGAGCAACCAGGTGGTGGGTTTGGCCAGGAATGACACAGAGTAAGCAAGGAAATGTAATCCTGACATGAATCTTCTCCTCTTTTATTCTTTGGGTGTTCCTAACCCTATCATAAAATTTAAAGCAACCTACAGTAGGCTGGAAATTTTGAAAGTATCTAAGAATGGAAAAACTTATATGTAAATATATAATGCACATGCACATACACAGAGGTTTCCTTACCTATTTATTTAATCAAAAGATGTTCACTTAAATGCAGCCAGTTTCATTTAATGCCTTTCTGCTAGGGATGAAAACATTTGGCTATTGGCCAATTCCATTCAGTACTTTTTGCCAGGCTCCAGCACAGTATATCCCATTTCATCTCCTCTTCTCTTCCCGAAGAACCCCAGGAACTCCTCATGGTAATGAGGTTTCAGATATAGACAGAGCCAATGCCAGATCAAATATTCACGGGCAAGCAGACTTTCTCTCAAAGTTGAGGAGATTATTTTAAACCGTGCAATTAAAATACATAGGGGGTAAGGGGTAGGGACAAGGCTGTTTTGATTGCTGTCCAAATTCATCTATCCTCATGCTGGTTTTCTTTCCCCTTGCTCTCATTTGGGCTGTCTCCCTCTGGGCCCAGTTCTCTCTGCTTCTGTAGCATATAGAGAGAACTGGGAGTTGGCATACTGGAGGTCATACACAAAAGAAACATTTAAGTTAGGCTTTTCTTCTGAAACTGAACTTAAGGGTGTACCCATGCACATAACACGCAGTGGGTGCTAAATTTTGTCTACCAAAAAAAGCAGGATTCAGGGCTACAGCATCAATATTATTCATCTCCCCTGTGGCCACTTTCTAGACTTGAAAAGTATGAGTTTCACTGTCAGATCATGTCCCTTTTTGTCCTTGAATAGGGATGTGAGGTTAAACATGTGCAGACAACAAAAGAAAACTGCAGTTTGGAGGACCTGGCTGATTGCTTGCTCAAAGGGAAAATGGCAAATATGAATGTTTGAACCCGCAGATGTGCTTATTTCCGCTCTCCAGACAGGTTTCAGCCATGTAGGTTATCATGCCCTTTGGCTACAAAACAAGGATATAGAAAACTGGCAGAAGCCTATTTAAATCAGCAGGCATCCTGCAGGCAGCACTAATCACCAAACGCTTAAATGGAGATTTCACATGAGGGACAGCGAAGTTGTGGAAGAAATGAATGATTTGTTTTGACTCCAGTGCCTATACTACAAATTTACAAGACACAGTTAAGGGTCAAGTGTGAATATTCAGCTCTTGCAGTGCTCATAGCTGGGCACAATTCAGAATTCTGTGCTCATGAGAATCCACTGGGCCAAGCATTTATATACCCATATTCTGAAATATGGTTGTTTATATCACATGCTAAGGCAGAACTTTAAGTGAAATAAATAAGCAACACAGAAGTCACACATGAGCATTTAGTTTGTTCTGTTACCAAACAAGGACTACCTGCAGGTATGTTGCAGGTGCGAGAAGTTAAATGCATATTTCTTTGTTCTCAGTAGCAAAATGATAATATGGCACCATGCTCAGATCCTGGCCTCAGAGTTCAGCAATAGCAGCAGCAGTGAATGCAGAGATCCAATTTAAATGCAGTTGATCATTGTCAAGTCCTGGAATACATTTTTACAGTGGAAGGACTCCTGGTGCATGCTTGCTGAGTCAGCACATGTGCATTCCTCTCTGTGATTCTTCTGTTAGTCTCTGGGCAAAGACAGCAGAGGTGCTCGAGGCTGTCTAAACAGGGTGTTAGCAAGTGCTGTCATGTATAACCAACATTTTCAGAACAAACTCTACCGCTTACTTCACAGAGCAGCATTTTATAAATTTGCCCTTACTCTCCTTAATGACTAGTTCTAATATATGAATTGTTAATGTGCTTATGTGGGCACACTGTACAAAATACCCTTATTTTCAGCTTTCTGGTCAGCATCGCACCAAAACCAAGTGGTGTTGCCCTCTGCATCTGTAGTGGAGGATTTACGATTCAGCAGAGTCCTCACAGGTCCCTTGGGAGTTTTTTGGTAACCCCCAAGGCAGTACTGATGGAAAGGCTGAGCAGTGGGCCAAGCTAGGGAAAGAAGCAACCAGGAAAATTGATGTTTTTTAATTTCTGCTTCAGAAATATCTTAGTAAATAGTAGAATCTGAAATGCTCTGCAAAAATAAGCTGGAGGTTTCTTTTATCTTTATTTTCCTTTTTTTTTTTCTGTCTTTTTTGTTTGTTCTTTAAAACAGTGACTAAACAGGCAAGATGACAGCAAAGGATGAGGAACAGCTGACATTGTTGGGCCAGTTATTCCAGAGGAGTCATTTGATGAATCAGAACATGTCCCCTTTAAAGCAAAGTGCTGTAGAAGTGTGAGAGCCTGGACATTAGACAATTTGTTTCTCCGTGATCAAAACAAGTATTTACACAGTCATGGCCAGTGTGTTGAGGAATTAACTCCTTACTCCCCGTACTTGTCTCCCGTGTAACCCTTCAATTCTTGTAACTGCTTTCCAGCAAATATCCTTGGAGAGAGGTCACCTTTTAAGAGAGACAAAAAAGTAGATGAGAGGGAGAAAAGATGTTTGTACTCTGTCTGAGCCTCTTGACTTTCCAAAAGCTTTTCCTGCAAATGCATTTCATTCTACAGGTATCTTTGTTACAGCCAGTCTACAACCGTTCTTTAACATCATTTCATCATTCTTATCCAAAGGATGTTCATCACCTTGGACTCCAAGAATAATGGTGTGCTCTCTCCCCTTCTGCTGTGTGCTTCTTCATAAACCCCAGCCTCATGCTGCTGTTCAATTTTTTTTTTCTGGACACATGGAACTGCTTATAATTAACATGCAACAAGGTCTCTCAGACTTTGGTATTGATCTCAGTCAATGGATAGCTGTAAATTGAGCATACTGCTTTTCTTGGATGAGCCATCTGTAACCCTAAAACTATGAGAATCACAATAGCTGTTTGGGTAATACAGACTTATGGTTTGGGTTATTGGAAATTTGAAATGAGTAGGTTTCATGCAAATCTGCTAGAGAATTTACAATGAGAAGCATTGACAGCAATCTCACACATTACTGCAATAGGCAAGAATAGGGAAATGTAAGGTGAGATAAATTAGTCATTCCCCTCACTCCTTCACATCTGCTGCATCTGGACTCACAGGATTCATCATCTATCAGTAATTTTTTTAAAATACTTTGAATACCTTCACACTCCAGGAGCCTAAATCACCAGTTTTGCTTTTGTGAGTGTTTCAAAAGTTAAGCCCTAGTAATAAAGCTAAATTCTCCAAAGGAAAACTAGCTCTTAGCTTACTATTCCTGTCACTCAAAATTTCTAAAGCTACACTATGACCAGAAATGGAGTGCCCTCAGACCTCAAAAGGAGTAAAAACTGGAGCAACTGCTCTCTGAAGCCCTGCTACAACTTCTGCTGAGGCAGATGCTGAAACAGTCATGATGCAAAAGTTGCTTGACTCCTTATTGCTAAAATCAGATTTTTTCTCCTGCTATTCACGAACAGCTCATCCTGTGAAGAAAATGGGGGAAAAGATTTCAGTCTGGAGCAGGAGAAAAAAATGGTTTTTGACGTTTCCTGAATTCTTTTAAGAAGGTTACTGTTGTTTCAACAGAAAGGAAAATATTGCATAGCTGCTGCTTGACAGCATGATTCTCTCTGGATTTCAAAGGCAAGATATTTTTGTTTATTAAGAATTTGTTTTGATTGGCATACAAGAGTCTCAGAGTATCCATGGTCTCTTCTAGCTGTGAAAAACCAAAAGTAGCCAAGTGAATCAGCCTGTAACCTTAAGCAGCTGTGGGACAGCCTTTGAATGAACAGGGATAGCTCTCTTCATTTTTTTGTGTGTCTCTGATTCATTGCAATAACTTTCCAAGCACTGCAATAACAATCTGTGTGAGCTGGGATTTTTGGTTTCTGATAGCTACATATTATAAAAGGGCCCAGAGGTATTATGCAAAGAGCAAGAATGATAGAATGTTCTCCTTCGAAGATTTGTGTGTGCATGCTAAAAGGTAAACAACCCTTGATTTAGATTCTAGATGGGTTGTTTTATTTTGTGTTTTTTCCCCTTATTTTTCAAAAATTCCAGAAGCATCATTGTCTGCCTGTCTTGCAGATATTTATGTGACTCTTGTGACTTTGCAGCTGACACACGGACTGCTTAGATTCATCACCAAAGGAGAATAGGAAAAATGTAGTAGAACTGTGTGGCGTATTGGGGAGCATATACTGCTCAGGAGTAAGGGAAGGCTGGATTCAAATTCCAGAGCTAGAGGTAAGGTTTTGAACTGGATTTTTAAGCTACCGACTCTTTGATGTGAAATACAGAAACTCTTATGAGCAGGCTGGTGAAAGACATTCTTGCTGAGATATTTACTCCATATGTATCATAAAATGATTTATGTGGATTTTATCTTTGACAGAGTAGTAGACACAAATAAATTGTGATGTTCATGTTTACTGTTCTAAAAAATTGACATTTAAATGTTTTCATTCCAAGTAGTGTATTATAACACAAGATTTGGTGTGCTATAACTTAGAAGTAACAGCTATGCATGAACTGATGAAAATTGAATAAGCTACTTTAATTTTGACACCTCTGGCTTCTTGAGTGCCTCAATATTCAGTGCCACAGTCAATATTGTCTTAATGTGATATTTAAATAGTTACCTAAAGGAATCAGTCTATGAAGTCACAGAGAAAACTAAGGGGGTTTGCAGAAGAACTAACAAACACTTAAGTTAATATTCCCAGGCTTATAGAGCACAGTGGGCTTTTTAGTGTATTCAGAACCATGCCTTTCCATTTAATTTCAAGGAGGTTATTTCAGGTCCTGCCTCGAGAGTGACTGGTTAAAGTTTTACGCTAGAGATCCTGATGTGTCAAGTCATCAATATTATTTTCCATATTAAGCTAGTTTTCTGGCAGTGCTGTCCTAATCACATAAATGATTGGGCCAAATCCTAATAGACTGTGATTCTGGTAGAGCTGTAATATTCAGAGATATGCTAGAATATTTTAGAAAAGTAGGACAAGTTTTACTAGTCTGAGGAAGGCACTATCAATATATGCAGCCGCACCAAAAAGAGCAATGATCATATCAACCACTTCTCTTCTAAATGACACTTTTCTTATCCTCAGTCTATTTGTTAATTTATTGTCATTCTCCTTGAATAATAAGGTTCTTGGGAAAAAAAAAAACCAACTAAATTTATGCATGTCTTTGAACTGTACTTTACAAAATGTGCTATTGAGAAATAGACGTAAGAATAACAACATAGATAATTTTTTAAAATTCACCCTTTAAAATATGTTCTGCTAGGATGTATCAAATTCAAGCCGGTGTTTTTTGGGAGCAAAATGAGGAATTTAGGCCTCATTCACTTTTGGTCCAACATGTTATGTTTCCCTCAGCTTGCCAAGACAAAGAGATATGGGTCACAGCTAAATGGAACTGATTTCCATCAAAGAAAACCTGAAGTCAAATGTCATTGTCATTGTATATAAATATTCAGCATTTGTGCAGTTCCTCCCAGGCAACTTTTCTTTCCCTTTCAGGGCACTGGCTTGAGTTAAATTTCTCAACAGAAAAGTAAAAATCAAAAGCAAAAAAAGCAAAGGTAGAAATTATATAAATGGTTCCAAAAATGCATATTCCAGCATTTTCCCAGTGGAAGGCTTAACAGCGTTCACTTAACAATTATTCACTGAGGATTGGTTAAATTCACAATATTTTTGCTGTCACAAGACAATAGCTTTGTCTGAAATGTTATTGTTTTACTGTAGGACCTTTCACAGCATTTTTAAGAAAAAAATAAGACATAGAGGAACAGAACCCAATACCAACACTAAAAGTACCTCCACAGTACCTTGTGTACCTCAACATACTATGTACTCATGGTATGTATGGTTCCCCAGTGGCAGCTGTCATGACTCAAATGATCTGGTCTTGCTGGAATCCAGCTTCTCATCCCCAAGCACAAAAGTGGTGAAGGTGTCATAGCACTGAGATCACGGTTGTATCAAGGTTAACCCCATGTTCTGTTAACCACACAAATGCCCCTGGGCTTCCTTCACACTGAGGAGAGGAACCTCAACCGTACTATGTGTCTTACTGTTTGAAACACAAAGTTTTTCTGTTAATTTTGACCACTAATGGTTCCCTTTGTTTTGCTTCAGTATTCCTCCAGGAATGTTTCAGGAACCAGTTATTAAAGTCAGAGCTCCAGTGTAATGACAGTCCAATGATAAAAATCCATGTGGTTCCTACAGAAACTTGCAGGGTGTATTCATAGTTTCTCTCCAATATGGATGCACATTACTGCCTTTGGTGGTCTTCATGCCCTGCTATTTTGAACAGTAATTCTGGATCTCTGGGCATCTAACAGACACAGTCCTAACTGATGGATACCCCAGCTTCCAAGACAAACTGCTGCTATTGGTGTGCGTAGACGCTTTGCACATGGTGAGGAAGTCCAGCACTAAAATAGTTTGTGTTTCCTCCTTTTAGTCTTGTTTGTAATGGTTGGTTTATATCTAACAACAACACAACAGGTATTCTAAGTTTGTTGCTTGAGCTAAGCTGGTGAGGACATTTGTATATTGACCATTTGCAATGTCATCCATGTTAAGTGAGTACTATTTTTGTGCTAAGGGACCTAAAGAGAACATGAGAGCAAGTCAATGAGAAGAGAATGTGAGAGTATTTCTCTCCCCTTTTTCCTTTTCCTTTCCTATATTCACTTGTCATCACAAACAAAGTCTTCAGCTTTGGCATTTAAATTAATCCTGCTGGTTTTAAGCCCTTAAAGAAGGCTAGAGATTAATAATTTTTCATATACACACGCCCAGTTGCATCCTTCAGAATCCCACATATTTTTTTTACCTGTCCAGGGCAACGGCCATTTTTGTATATTCTTTCACAGACTGCAGTTTGTACGTCCACCATAAGATGGCATTGTCAGTTCCTACATTTGTTCCACCGTCCTGGTGTGGTCAGGAGCCAAAGCTGCAACTGCACTTCTAATGAAGTGAGTGGTGTGTCAGCACTTACCCCATCGAAGACACTTGTGGCTGCTGGGATCATTAGAGGAGGAGCACAGTGTAACCATGGAAAGAGACAATTTTTCTTTTCTCCAAGAAAGTATCAGGAATAAAAATATCTTCTTTAGCAATAAATGTAAAGATCAAAAGAAAAAAATCTCTGTTCCCAGAGAGACTGATGCTCTGAAATTTATAATAAAAAAATTTTAGTTTGAAGTACCTCAGAGTACGAAAAAAAAAAGTCAGAATTTAACATTTTAAAAAGGACTGGGAAGGTATTCTTCATGCTGCTCAAAATGAGGACCTTGATCCTCAGCTAGAGCTAGAAAATTGTCAGGGCAGCTAAGAATCAGGTGTTGATTTTGTCAGTAGCCTGTTCCGAGTTTATCTTCAAAACCAGATTAGAACAACCATGTTCACATCTTAAGTGTTCTGAGACACAGACCATTGTGACAATCCAAACTCCAGTAATAGATATCCCAGTCATGTCACCTTCTCTCTGCCAGGTGCAAGGAACTGGTTTGGCATAAAGACCTAGACTACCAAGGAACTCCTAAGCTCATCTCTTGCTCTGGAGTGTGAATTACAGAAGTATTTAAGCACAAACACATACTCTTTCCTGTTTTTTTAAAAGAACACCATGTTTTCAGATCAATCCAAGGCCTTAGATTAAAGGAACAGGAATTATATGTCCTCTCTATTGTGCAAACTACCAGAATCTTAATGCCTCAATGTCTCTGTTCTGTCTACCCTGACTTGACAAAAATCTTCATATGTGCCTCATCTTGCTCATTCCCAAGCACTGTTTTGAATGTCTGTATATGTTGTCTCAGCTGAAAGATTGTTATTGTTTCTATTTTTTCTTCTTTCAAATTTTTCATTTATGTATCTTAATTCTTATTTCATTAGCTATGTTGGGCTCCTTGCAGTATCACCTTCCATTTTTCAGCAAGGACATTTATTCTAGTATTATTTCTGACAATAGCACAGGCCAGCTTATTGATCCCAGTGGGAACATTCACATGATTCAGGTCATTCATTTGCTTACATGTTTGGCTGAATTGATGTTTCTCAGCATTAAGTTCATCTTCAAAATTTCCATAAATTTGAGTACACAGTCCTGGTTTCATTAGTTTGACGAACAAGCTGATGAGAGTGTTTTCTCTGTTCTCTTAGCCCCTTCAATTGTTTCCAAATTCACCTGGCAATGTTTCTGAACGAAATGGATCTACACTGTGATGTACAGGTCTTGCAGCTTTAACATAAGATATGTGCTAGTATCTACATTCCTGGAAGTTTACAGAATTAGTATTTATTTCTGACCATCAAAGATTAAGAAAGATAAGAAAAAAATTTATTTATGCTGGTACATTCTGACCCATGGTCTCATTAATAAAAAGTGCTTTATTTTAATCATTTTGCCTTGGCTGGTTAGCCTGTGATGGAGGTGTTAAACCAGTACAGACACACATATATATATCTGTAATTATTCTCCAATATCCCCCTCATAAACTCCAGCCTCATAATAGTAGACTTGACATCCATTACAGGGAGAGGGGAGAAAACTTTGGTAAGAAAGTGTTAACAAACAGCAGAGAATGTCCTAACATGGCATTGCCCCAAAAGAGAAAATTTCTATTCAGTTAGCTACTTCTTCCTTCTTGCACACCCATCATCTGCTCTCCTCCTCCCCAAAGCCACTTCTTGCCTTCTCCAGGGAGGGTCCTCCCCCTCATTTTTACAAATGTTAATGAATTGCCATACATAAGTAACAGGGGTGAAGAAGGGACTGGGAACTTCTTAAAATGGTTACAAGAGATTAAACACTTGTCACTCATAAAAAATTAGCAATGTAGTCTAAAATAAAATGTAATTGCTTAGAAAAAAAAGACAAATGCATACAAGTCTGGCATTTGTGAAGTGTAATCAACATGTTGTTTTCTTTTTTACTAATCAATGATTTTATTGTTTATTTTGACAATCAACTACACTTTTATCTTGGAAAATCAATAAAAAGTTTCAATATATTTCACAACAGTACTTCAAATGGTCAGATAGTGTATTTTTAAGTCTACCTTTATTTCAGGTAACACAGTACTGACTAATAACACATTCCTTTGATAAGTCTTCGTGGTTACCAGTGGGAGATCTGAAATGCAATTGCAGTGTTCTAACCAAGCATTTTAGGTCTGAAAGTAATTTTTTAAAATATCTGATTGTAGCAAATTGAGTTTCAGAGTTCATTTTTCTCGTTACATTTCCTTCTGTTACACCATCTCTGATGACTGTAGTGCAGATTCCTCATTCAAGGTGTAACCATCTATAAGAACCACCTATAAGTCAAACCCTACAGATGATAGGTGCACACTAAAAGCATTACTCTATTGTTGCTTTTTTCCAGTTTGGATGGATCAATCTAGTAACATATCAGTTAAAGGTATTTTTATCCCTCAAGGATATTTTTATGTTCATTAGACGTTATTACAGGTTATGAAATACAACTACAAGCTTATTCTAGCTTTTCTTAGTCCATTTTATTCTTGAAGATAGAGACAAACTTTCCACCTGAAGATTTTTTGATCTGTGATAGCAAAAGAGACCAGCTGTGTATGAGTTTCTTCCCTGGCTTTCTGAAGAGATGTTACCACTGTGGGAATTATTCTGTATTTGAACGGCTTTATCCACAGAATGGAATATTTTATGCTATAGAGAAATGCTTAGAAGACACAGTGCTTAAACATTTTTATGGTGGCAGCATGAGAACCAAGAGGTAGGCAGACTGTTGGTTTTTCACTTTTTATTTTAACAGCCTCTAAGGGAAAGCTCAGGAATACAACTGATTGATATATCTTCAGCAGCATTTTGTTTAAATCTTTATTGGATATGAAATGTTTCAAATAAAACATTTTGATGGATGTCTCTAGCATGGAAACACACCTTAATTTCCAGCAGGCTCCTGACATCCTGCTATACACCAACTGTATGCACTGCTACTCAGCTTCCAAATACAGATCTGACATGTGAAGTCTGCAAGTGTTGTAAGAACTTCCCAGAGTCTGCAGATCCAGGGCATACTAGCCAACCAGAGGGAGAGGAGTCCAGTATTTCCAAGACACTCAATTCATGAGCAGTTGACAAAAATCCTGAGTGCAGAGTTAAAAAATGTGGGAATCTGCAGAAATTGACAGGTACTAGAACAAAACTCTTGTACTAGTGTTTAAATGTCTTGCTGTTTGGCTGAGGTCAGTGAACATAGCGCTCAGGGTCAAGTTCTTAATTTTTTTTTTATCATCATCATGATGTATCATCACTTGTGCTGTTAAGGCCTGTCCTTATCCTGCCTTCAGTGAACATCCAAAGCAGGGTCAAAGAAAGCATGTGCAGAGCAGTTTTCAGCGTGAATCCTGTTCTTATGTTGTACTGAACTAGAAAGGACTTGTTTCACGCTAGGAGCAAGACACAGAAATGTGGTGTTCCATCAGGAATGTCTAAGATATTTTCAGTACTTGTATAGTTTAAGATATTTAATCCTTAATTTGACTACTTCTCTTTCTTCTACAAAAATTTTGTAACTTCAGTCATGTCAAACACCCAATGTGTAACCTTTGTATGCTAACATGGTGTGGTTACAAACACTGCATATACCGCTCCACATTGCTGACACTGAGAGCTCCTATCTTGTGTAGGAACTCAGTCTGAGAGTTCAACCGTGAGAGCACTGAGAACATTGCAGCGTGGTGATGTCAAGCACCAAATACTGGTAAATGGATGTAGCTCATCTTTACCCGAATTATCCAGAATTAACAAGCAAAAACGGAGAACTTGTGACTTCTTGTACTCAGTGAGTCAATGAGGAAAGATGCCCTCTTAGACTTCTTATTTGTAAATGGAGGAGGACTCCATGGTGCCTTACAACATCCTTCTCTCTAGGTAGGAGACATAGAGACTTGTTGGATGCACTATGAAGTGGATAAGGAATTGTCTGAATGATTCCATCTAGAGAGAGTAGTGGTGAAGGGCTCAATGTCCAGAAGAAAATCAGTGACACATGGTGTCCCTCAAGGGTCTGTTTTGGGACCAGTACTGTTTAATATCTTCAGCAACAGTGGGATCGAATGCACCCTCAGCATATTGCAGATGACACCAAGATGAGTGGTGTGGTTGACACGCTCGAGGGATGGGATGTCATCCAGAGGGACCTGGACAAGCTGGAGAAGTGGGACCATGGGAACCTCAGGAGGTTCAACAAGGCCAAGTGCAAGGTGCTGCACCTGGGTCAAAGCAAGGCTTGGTGTCAATACAGGCTGGGGCATGAAGGGATTGAAAGCAGCCCTAGAGAGAAGGACTGGAGGTACTGATGGATGAAAAGCTGGACATGACCCGGCAATGTGTACTCACAGCCCTGTATCCTGGGCTGCATCAGAAGCAGTGGGGCCAGCAGGTTGAGGGAGGTGATTCTCTCCCTCTGCTTCCCTCTGGGACTGTATCTGGAGTACTTTGCCCAGCTCTGGAGTCCTCAGCACAGGAAAGACAAAGACCTATTGGAGTGAGCCCAGAGGAGGGCCACAAAATGATCCAAGGGGTGGAGCACCTTTCCTATGAAGACAGGACGAGAGTTGGGGTTGTTCACAATAAAGGCTCCTAGAAGACCCTATTAAGGCCTTTTTAGTAGGGTCTGTAGCAACAGGACAGGGGCTAAATGTTTTAAACTAAAACACTAGAACTGGTTGCCTAGAGAGGTGGTGGATAACCCATCCCTGGAAACAGTCAGGGTCAGGTTGGATGGGTCTCTGAGCAACTTAATTTATTTGAAGATGTTCCTGCTTATTGCAGAAGGTTTGGACTAAATGACCTTTTAAAGGTCCCTCCCAACCCAAACCATTCTGGGATTCTGGGATTTTTCATCTCATTGTTGCTATCTAACCAAATACACAATAATTTAAAAATAAATAAAGTCCTCAGTGAACAGTTGTGATGACCTGACCACTCAAGGTCTCCTGAGCAGAAGCTTTTTCCAAGTCAACAGTAAAAGTCCATGGTTCCAGAGGAAGTGAAGGTATAGCTGAAGTTGAAGAGGAATTTGACTCAGGAGTTATCTGGTTGAAAATCTTATATAGTATGGTTGTGGCTTTCCTGGTAGTTATTTTGTCACCCTGCCAGACCCTTCCCTCAGGTCATCTGTGGTTATCTAAGGAGAGTCTAGTACAGGCAACAGTAGGAACAGTGTTTAAATAATCAGTGTATGTGCTTAGAACCATCTATTTCCAAATACAGCTCAGAAGAAAGTATGGAATAACAAGGAATAGGTGACACTTTCAAAAGATCAAGGAAATAGCCTCTTATGTGTCGTGTTTCTCTTTACACAATGCTTTAATGTGACAGAAATGGGATTTATCCTCTACTATTGTTTAAATTGTTTAATGGTTGGTTTGTATGTCTCAGATGGGTCATTAAGAAATTAGGCTGAAACACTGTATGGCAATACTATCAGTTGGCAATCTCCACTTGTGATTGTGAATGTTGATTTGATTTATAAATTACACTGTATCCTGGATTCTGTCTGGGCGTTTCTCCCTGCTAACACATTTCAGGAGTTAGTTTGAAATGCAGTCTGCTTCCCTGTCCTTGACTTACAAGTTAGCTGCAGCTTATGTCAAATAGTTAGGATTTTAGGTGGGCTACAAACAAATGAAAGTCTTGACTGGCTTGTTCTAGGGGTAGGAGAAAAGGTAACTAAGAGAATGTGAAACAGTAAATAAGGGTAGCTTTAATAATAGGTATTTATGGGAAACAAGGAGGCTTGCCCAGGAAAATGAGGGAAGACCTGAAGGAATGAACAGACTGACTAAAATAGATAAAGGTCTTGAAAGGCACATTTGTTTGGCTGTGTATTTCCGTAACTGATTATATTGTGTGTGGTGTTCATAATTATTTTAGGACCCTCACTGAGAGTATTGCCAAGGCCTTACTCTATCTGTTGCATCATTTTTAACCAGTGAGAAACTAAGCCCCCATAACGAGAATTTTGGGGATTGTGCTGTTTATGAAACATATTTATGAAACATGTAAAAATTTGATATTGTTTTGATGAAAGGCACACTGGAGGGAAGAGACTGAGCTTATATTTTGCTTCTCTGCCTCTGCTTGATTATTTGGGAAGGTTTTCCCTGAATCCCTGACATTGATGAGAGCCATATAAGAAGTTCCCCTTAACCAGGCCAAGCCTGGGCTCACAAGCACAATTCCATTATTTCATCTGGATTTTATTACTGCAAGCAGCTTACCCAGCTGCATAGCGGAAATGTTTAACCAGGAACAAGACAAACTTCCATAAGCTGCTTAATTCAGACTTGGGACTCTTGCTTCAAATCGATTGATATTGAAATAATTACTTCTCAGAATCTGTAGAGGGAAAGGATGTAAAAAGAAAATTAAAATCTAATTAAATGGAGGTAGAAAGCGGTGTCTGGGTAGACAAATCTTAAGCCTTAGCAGATTTTCAAAGGTTACATTATCCTTTTTGTCCCCAGAAGTCAGTCTTTTTACTTTTCTCTCTCCTCCATTTGCACTTCTATCACTATTTTTTAAGTAACCGGGAAAGCTTTTTTGTTTACAAAAAAAAAAAGGAAATAAAAAAATATCTATATAAAAGTCATTTAAAATTATTTATATATAATTTTTCCTTTTTTTTGTATATATAAAGAAAGTGTGGTCCAACAGAACTGACTGAGCTACCATGACAGTGTCAGTGTCCTGAACATAAGACCATTTTACTGTTTCCCCAAGAGCAAGGGTCTTTATTTGTAGTGTTTGCAGCCAAATTTCAGCTTAGCAACTGTTCTACTTTCTCTAATTCCCTCTTTATAAACTGTGTAGTTGTTCTCCTCTTCATCTACCATGGTGAATTTATAATGTAGCCTGCAATTTAATAGTGAAGTAATTCATGAATAACATGGACTAAGCTCCCTTCTTCTTTTCATTAATTTTATACTGATTTAACTGCCCACCTCGATGGAAAAAACAACTATCCCTATTCAACCTTTCCATGTCATTTATGATTTTGCACACCTGTCATATTCTACCTAAATCCCTGCCACAGACTGAAATATTTTGCCTATCTGTTGCCCCTCATAGAGAAGCCACTCATTTTTTTGATTATTCTTGTAGCCTCCTTCTGAAGGTTTTTGGTTTTTTAATAACAGATGATTTTCAAGCCAAAGGGTTCAGCAATGCATGCATATTTATGTTCAGTAAGGCAAACTGTTGATTAAAACAGTGGCATAGTGACCAGTTTTGTTTACCCTTCTTTTGCTAATTCCAGAGGTTTCCTTAGTTTTTTTCACTATTGAGCACTGGCTTGTTACTTTGTGGAACCAAATACTGGGATCTTCAGTTCTTTCTCAGTAGCGGTCATGATTTCATGTATAAATCTAGGATTCATTTTTCTCGCAAACATTGTGTTAAACTTATTTCTATTGGGTTTCACCTGCAATTTTATTGGACAGTTTTATGAGGTCATTCAGGTTTCACAGTCCTTTCTCACCCTTACTCCTTTAAACGTTCTTTCTATCATTGGCCTATTTCCTTGCTTTACCACTAACATAATTTTTAGGGTTAAGATTTAATAACGTGAACTGCACAAACTCAATAGTTTCCTCTAATTATTTTCCTCCACTGCGATACTGACCAGTTATCCGTATCCCACCCCCTCCACCTTCCATCTTTTAGCCACTTGCTTACTCATTCTTGGACCTTCCCACTTACTCCACTGCTGCTTATTTGTTTTAATTTTTTTTAAATCAAACCTTTTGATTGTATAAACTGTTTTTCTGTTCTTGCTGATTTCTTCAAATACTTCCATAATTTGAATTACAAGACTTCCCTCTAGAGAGCCTGTCTGATACACAGATATATGAATGTTGTATTATTGTAGTTGCCTACTAATTCTGTCCAGTGGAAATTGTTTTCTGTTTCTGATTTGATTTTCTTCCTTTGTCGTGTGATTTACATAAGGTAAAGAATTTTCATATTTGCATACTAAGAAACAGTACTTTGCAAAGTGTGTTTTTGCACTTAGCTTTTTCTCACTCAGTTTCAAAGTTCACTCGTGGTCTTTGTTTAAATACTAGCAGTTTGTTCCTCCTGCAGTTCAGATTAAGTCCATCTCTATTGTGCAGGCTTTTTTTCAGATGAGTACCTAGGTATTCTTGCAAATTGAAGAAAATAGCTGTTTGGAGTTCCGTGCTTCAGATAAATTTGTACTGGCTTCACACTCCATCTATATCAAATAGACATGTCCTAGGAAAAGACACGTTTTAATCATAAAAGATTGGCTTTTGCTTTAACATTTGAAAGAGATAAATTGTCACAGTTGAAAACATTTGAAAGTGAGTTTCAAGTCTAATATTTTGCTGAAGAGATCTCATATAGCAAAAACGTCCTCAGTTCTATGTTGTTTGTGGAAACATGGGATATTTTTTTCTTCTCAAAAATAGGATTATAATGGACCAACAAATTTATCCAACTTCTGCTTCTGAGTATTCCAAATATTAATGAATCTATTGAGCTGATGATGGGGTTAGTGATGCATTGTAGAAACATTAAAAATTCACATAGTCTTGCTTCATTCCTATAGCTATAATGAAGGAGGCTGTATTGTGGATAATTTAGATAATCTGCAGGGGAACTAAAGCAATAACTGTGAAGGAGAATGTGGCATGTTGTCCCCCTAGGCCATGGAGCACTCCATTTGCTGGAATAGCTTCTAACTGCTATTTAGTGGGCAGCTAGTGGAAAATAAAATTGCTTCAGGCAAGTGAGAATCTTATTCTGTATTATTAATGTTTGCAGTTGGGGTGAGGAATAGGGTAAACTAACTCCATTTCTACTAAGGGGAGAAAACTCAAGGCAAAAGAAAAGGGAGGAAAAGACCAATATCTTTTTTAAGCAAGATTTCTTTTGGAGATTGAGATTGCTTGTATTGTGCTGAGTTTTTGTTGATGGTGGAGGGAGGTAGAAGTAGTAGATTAGACACCTGTTGCAGCTTCTGGAGACAGCATTTTTTGTTATCTAATGGTCATCCACAAGTGACTTGTTGATGAAGATGATAATCTCTGGTTTGTAGGAACTCAGACATTTATGAAAAACTGGAAGTAACAGAAGAGCATTATGTAAGAGAAACATTTCACACACTGGAAGCTGGATGAGTTCACCATACTGTGCTGAAATCCTCTGTGGAAATGAGAGCACAGATTGTGCATGCTAAAATTGATAAGACTAACTGGATAGATTTCCACTAGGAAAATCTGAAAGCTTTCAAATTCTCTGGGTTTATGTTTTGTTTGTTTAGTGGGTTTTGGTTTGTTCAGGTTGGGTTTTTTGGGGTTTTTTTTGAGTAAATAAGCTAAAGAAAAGATTTATGGTATTGAGATGATACAATGTTATTAATCTGTGTAAATTGGATCCAGAGAAACTTGTTGATCTGGGAATCTGTGTGTCTATACCTAAATCAATTGCAGGCATATGTACTATTGTTAAACATGATGGTGAGAGGAAAAAACAAAATGTTAATGTATAAAAGATTCTGTAGTCTAGGAGGGCTGTGGAAGGAGTCCATCACAAAACCTTTTCTTCCAAGTTTCCCACATCCCAGCCCTGGAGGAGACTTTCATCTCTTATAATGTAGATTTCCCAAAATAGTGTCATCTGTGAACTGGCTGCCCTTAGGATACAGATAGGAATGTTTTGAAGACTATACACTGTTTTCAGCGGATGATATGATGGTCTTGCCTCAGGCAAAGTTTTCTTTCCCACTCACACTTTCTGTCAACTCTTTTCTCAGTGTGCCACCTGCTCTCCTGTGGATTGGATGTTACACACAGGAAGTGCATGTAGTATATCTCTTCTTTGAAATATCTTCCAAATTGTGTATGGCTTTCTTTTCTGTTACCTCCTAGTTCTTGATCAGATTAAGAGTGTGCATGACTTCGTCAAGAAGAGAAAACAGTGTGTTCCAGAGCATGTGGGCTAAAATGCCCTGTTTTCTGGATGGACTAGAGGACTTGATCTCTTCCAACCTTGATGATTCTGTGACCTGTGAATGAGTCTAATAGATATTCAGTGCTTATATTTCTTTCCTGACAAATATCACACTGAAATCGCTGGGCTGGGATGGATGGTGGTGTCTCTACTTGCCTGCAAAAAAGCCACACATCTAGCAGTGCAGACAGATCTCAAGCTTTTGTAGAATCAGTATAAATCTTTGGAGATCTTGTTAATCACTGTGTCTGGAATGAATCTATAACTACCAACTGCAGTGTTTAATTCTAAATTCTATAAGATTAATTTTTATTTTAAATACAATGGATTGAGTAGGCATCTGCAAATATTGCACATATAGCAAATATGCAAATATGTTAGCAGATGGGAGTCAGAAAACATGAAATGAGGGTTAGTAGTAAATCAAAGCCAGAGTTCTCTATGTTGGGATTGCTGGGAAGCACCAAGCAGCAACCTTCAACTTCTATTAGCATTCTCAGTGGTGTAGGTTTTGTCTGTGAGAACATGGATGTGGAAGATGAGAAGAACTCTACATACAAAACTAACAAGGTGAAAAGTGAGATAATGACTATGTGTAATAATGAGAATTTTTCTTTGGTTTCTCACTGGATCAGTTTTGAAGCATCATGTGTCCGTAGGTAATGGCTATCAAACAAATGTCCAACTATGATGAAACCAATAACTGGCATAATTTTTTTGCTTCAAACCCTTGCCAGAACAGCAGTAAGATTGTATTGCCTAATTATTCATTTGCCACATCATTATCCATTTGGGTAATTTCCTTTGATGCATTGGCTATGGTGCGTTGTGCTATGCAACAATACCTAGTCTGTTGTGTAAGTTTAAAAGTAGTTAAGTACAATATTGGAGTGGGAAGGCTAGCCTGACAATAATAATTCCATTCATCCTTGATTTTCATTACTCCTTTCTACCATCACACCATTAATATTGGTTGGTTGTGGTGGCTTTTTTACTTCTCATGATGACACTTTGATTCGTCTGATTAGACGACTGTTTCTGAACTTAGTGTAGGATATTTTCTTTTCTAAAAAAGCTGGCACTGTTTTTTTTTCTCTTCTATTAAGATATATGGCTTTACTTTTAGGGTATACTCTTTGGTTTGCTTTTTTTTTCTTGAAGGACAAAAATGTCTTTCATAGAATTATGCAGGATAATTCCAATTTGTAGGCAGTATTGCCTTCTAAGGCTGATCTTAGCCTTTGGGGAGGCTCAAAAAAAAAGATTTTTCTCCCCTCCGTCTCCTGAACACTGGGCCATGGTGTGCTGACCAGTTAGATAAAGGTTAACTGAGAATTCCTAGGACTCTAACAAAAGCAGCAGATATAGCTAATGGTGATTCAATAAGAAATTAATCCACTGTCTGCTGATAAAGTTTGCCTCATCCTTTTTCTTCAGGGAAAAATTTATCCCTGATGTTCTTGAAGTTGCTACGTCTCTAAGAGCAGATTACTTCAAATGTGTAGTACTCAATGCTAATGGACACAGGGGCTGTAGGCACATTCACTCTCCCATGTCTCTAATTTGCTACAAGAACAGGAAGGGGCTTTGCTGCTTCTTGGCAAATGAAGAAGCCGTTTCAGAGATTAATGCTGAACTTTCTCCTGGGAGTATATCTCCTGCTCTCTTGAGGTAAGTTGTGTGGCCTGTAATGTAGCTGAAATCATGGCTAAATTTCAAGCTGCTGAGGCAAGAATCCCATTCAGATGATATTGGTGGAGGAGAGTCGGTGAGTTCCGTCCTTTTATCCACAAATCTATACGTGGCCTTTCTGAAAAGAGAGGCTTCTGCATCTCCCAGCAGTAGCCTCAGGAACCCACAGGAGATATTAACTACAATCCTGTGGAGAACAGGAAATAAAAAACCTGGCTATTGACTTTCCTTAGCTTTCATGCATAGGTCAACTTTACAAAGAATCGTTGAGTTTGTGGTTTTGTGGTTTCGTTTTAAATTGAAAGCTGAGGTTTTCCTTTAAAAGTCTTAATCACAAATTCAGTGTTAAATGGGCAAACACCATCTTTACTCACCTTGGGTATTTATTGATCATTGTCTTTTTTTTACAGAATCACAGAATAGTTGAGATTGGAACAAACCTCTTGAGACAATCTCCCTCACTCAAGAAGAGTCAACTGGAGCAGGTTGCTCAGGATAGTGTGCAGTCAGATTATTAATATCTCTGAGGATGGAGACTTTATAGCCTCTCTGGGCAATCTGTTTCAGTGTCTGATCACCTTTGCAGCAAAAAATTGTTCTTCTGTGTTCATATGGCATTCCCTGTGCATCAGTTTGCACCCATTGCCTCTAGTTCTCTCTTGTGGCACCTCTGAGGCAAGTCTGACTCCATCTTTGGAAATTTATAGACCTCTCTCTGCTGAAACTTCAATTCTTCAGGTTGAAGAGTCCCAGCTCTCTCAGCCCTTCCTCATATGAGGTGCTGCAGTCCCTTTGCTATCTTGATGACCCTTTTCTGGACTCACCCCAGGAAGTCCAAACCTTGTCTTGGGGTACCCAGAACTAGAGCCAGCACTCCAGAGGAGGCCTCACCAGCACCGAGCAGAGAGGACATCACCTTCCTCAACCTGCTGGCAATATTTTTCCTAATGCAGCCCAGGATACTATTTTTTATCTTTGTGGCAGCTGAACAAACCTAATTTCTGATCTTATAAACAGGGAATGCTTGAATGCTAAAATAAAAATTAAAAAAAAATAAATTAAAAAAAAACACTAAATAACACCATTATGGATTAAGAGACAAATATTTAAGATTCTGTGTAATCACCATGTCAGTAATGCTTAACGAGACATGACTTCTTGTAATGTTTTATGTCCCATTTTGTGCTGAAATCATTGGATAAAAGAAAAATTGTGACAAAACAAGCTAAAATGGTATTTCTCCTCCCTTGCTCTTCCCCTCCCCTTCATTCTTTAAGCTATTAAGAAAAAAAATCACTTGTGGTAGGATAGAAATATTGAGGATTTTTGTCTAAACATATTTGATTTTAGTAAAACCAGAACTTTGATTTCATCAGAATATCCTTCTTATGATTGATAGGGAAAATAGCAGGTGAAACCTTCAGTATTCACTATTTAGAAACCAAGAGCAATATCTATAATTATCAAGATCTGGTCCATGAGTTAAGGACATGTGCACTTTCTGCATCCATTTAAAAGCAGGGGTGAAAATGGCCTGTTTTTCGGGTGCTCTGTAAAAATGTATTGCGGTTGAGCATTGGCTGTTAGAACTAGGGTTGTGGATCTAAGGGAAGGGCAGAGGGCAATGCAAAGTACTAAAACTTGCATTGTCCATTCAAGAATTGAGCTTGTATTAGGCATTCATAATTTCAGATAGATAGCAGTTCTCAGGATATTTCCAAAGGAGCTCGTGTAGGACAAGACATTTTTTGTCAGTCAGAATTTAAAAACACCTCTTGGAGAGGCTGGTAAAACTGGCAGTCAGCCTACAAAGTCTTTGTTATCTCAGAAGTACAAATCCTCCTTGTTTTCCTTGTGGGATACCGCAAAATTAAAATCACCCTAACTTCCCTTGATTCTAGCCTACATTGAGACTTATCTTGAGGACGAAAGTGTTGTTGGCCCAGTATTGTCCCATTACATCTGTTAGTCACAGCAAAGATTCAGGAGGTGGATACTGAAGGACAAATTTCAAGTACAGAGAAGCAGGAGAAGAAAGGGATATAGTCTGTATGTTTTTTATAAAGCACTGTTAAGGAAACTTCCCTATCTGACCATTCGGGAGCACTTTGGCAGTCACACTCCCACCACCAGAGACTTTCACTGCTGGGGCCAAAGGTCCTTCACAGGGGGCAGTTCCAACGACCCAGTGGGTGCCCCACTTGACTCCCTACACATACCACTATCATACAGTCAAACAGGGTTTCCTTACTGGCTAGATCCTGGGTTTCCTATAGCATTCTCAGACATCTGGTTTCTTTAAATAATTTTATCATGGTGCAGCAACAAAATAACAGCTAGAACTGGTGCCTCCAAGGAGGGACCCAGAACAAAAGAAACCCTGGGGTTTTATACTCTTTTTTATACCCTTACAGTCTAAGCACACAATAGTCTGAGGTCTTCCAGCTGAGGCATTGGCTCCTGCTCTGTCTCCCAGTGCCCAGTCACCTGATCAGCACCACAGATCCCCATGGCCTTTGCTGTGCAAAGGGTTTATGCCAGTTCATGGCCTCTTGCCTCGGACTCCCACCACCCAGAGCTCAATCTGCAGCTTGCACTGCACCTACACACTGAGCTACCTGCATTAAATGTATTCCTCAACAGCATGGTATGTAAGGTTTGAGTGCATTCTTAAATAATGCCAAGGTACAATTGTCCCTTCTTGGTAGGGTTACCAACTCTTTTACTCTATCTGTAGCATGGGAGATAGAGTCTCCTTGTCAGAGAGAACAGTACTGTCATTATGGGATGATCATACAGGAAAATTATGCGGGAAGAGTTCCAAGCAGACGGTG
Organism: Chiroxiphia lanceolata; assembly: GCF_009829145.1. Taxonomy (NCBI): domain Eukaryota; kingdom Metazoa; phylum Chordata; class Aves; order Passeriformes; family Pipridae; genus Chiroxiphia; species Chiroxiphia lanceolata. The sequence continues at coordinate 23,982,624 of NC_045642.1, forward strand.
TCCTGGTACAGTGCGGCAATCCTATTTGAGTTTCTGAAGCTCTTACCTACAAAATATTATCACTGCCTCAACAAAAACATCAGAAAACATTTCTTTAAAAGTTATCCTCTAGAAAAGCCTTGCTGAGGGGAGGTAATAGCCAGGAGACTTTGGCTAGATGATCTGTTACTTTTAGGCAGCATGCAGTCACTAATCCACTGGGCTTATGGGTCTATTTAAATTAGATATATGCAGGTAGTGCATTATTTATAACCAAAAGCATGAATAATTCAATATGCCCACTCTCAGCAGGTATCCAGCTTGTGCCAGAAGCCTGCACTAGATGCTTGCTTTCAGAATTATGAGGAGACTATTAGATAAGTCTGCTTTGCTTGTATGCTCCAGTTTGCTCTGTCTGCTCTTTCTTTTGTATCTTTCTAGTTTGGCTCTTTTGTCTGTGAAGAAGAATAGATCATGTATTCTTTACATTATTCCCTTCATCTGGAGATGACATACTATGTCTAAAACAAATTATGTAAATCCGTTTAAGATGAATGCATTAATTTCATTTTTGTTTCGTTGTGATGGAGACAGAGGCATGTTCAAGACAAGGGAATTAAAGGCAGCATGGCACAATGCTCCCAGCCTAACAAATCTAGTCTGCTACACTTCACTGTACAGCTTGGGCTCAGCTGTGTCCTGAGACTAGTTGTGGCCACTCAGCCTTGTTGAAAAGTGTCTGTCACAGCACCCTTATTCTCAAGTCCAGAGGCTTGAAAAAGAATTCATACTACCTACTTTCTGGCTCTCTCATCTCATTATAATTGGTGATCTAAGTTAGGGTCTTCCAGTAGGAGGTGCGCTGCTGCTTGTTCTTCTCTGAAATTTGGACAGCAAATCCACTGCAATCAATAGAGTATACTAAATTTGTCTGTCCATCCTGAGTCTGAGCTTCTCCGAGTGAGCTTACAATGCTAATACTTGTTTCTCCCCAGTCCCAAGAGTAACCAGTTAATCACTGTCAGGTTTTCAAACATTGGACAACCTGAACATTTTTGAGAAGAAATAAAAATTGTACAGAACAAGTGACATGCTGGGTTGTTTCTCACACAAATAAATGCAGCAGAGATGTCCAGGTTCTGTGCAGCTGAAAACAAATGCGAGTGCTTTAGTTGTCAACATCATTATATATTGCACAGAATTACTAGGCAGGATGGTTATAACAGCCATGGGTGGAAAATTGTAAGTGTTCAAATCTTGGTGTATATCACAGAGTCTTTAACAACATAAGATCTAAGCAAATTATTTGATTGGATAATGTTCTTGTGTGTTGCTTCAGAAACAAGAAAGAAAGAAAACATGCTGTGATCAGTCATCATATGTACCTAGTTGATTCTTGACCTTTCCCCTCCCTGCCAAGATCTCTTATTAAAGCACTGCCCTTAGCTAATGTGGCTTAACAGGAAAAAATCTAACTGAATCAGAGAAGCAGTAGAAAGTCCATATATGAAAAGAAGATATTCTCTGGCAGTCTAGTGGTATCCTTAACTGGGATTAAGCAATAAGAACTATTTCAAATCATATGTAAAAAACTCCAAACTAATGTGAGTTCTTTTTGATATATTTTTCTTGTTTGGGCATCTTAATGACTGCTTATAATTCCCCTGTGCAAGTGCAGTCAATGACAGAATCCTTTCATAATCTCCCATTGTTTTGTTCCATCAGGAAAGACAGTTTCTGTGCTCCAACATGAGGATTAAGCTCATTGTGACTAAATCTCAGAAGACAAAAGCCTCGCAGAAGTTCTTGATGGTGGTATTGGGCTAAGAAGGGAAAAATTCTCCCAAATGTAGCAAATTATCAAAGAACTAAGTCCACTTCATGATGTGTGATCTAAAGCTGAGGTGCGACATAGGCATAAAATGTTTACAGTTGGGATGAGAAGTAGAGGGTGTAGCATATAACTTTGGTCATCAGTGACCTCAGTTGTTCTACTATTGGGTCTCCTGTAATATTCTTTTGTCTTACAAGGTGAACCAATAATGGAAATAAATTCTAACCTAATGATGGCTTGCATATGAAATTTATGACCTGAAAAGCAGAATCTGAAAGTCTTCAAGGGAGGAGGGCTTGAGCTTTCATTAAATCTTTTTACAAGTTCAGGATGGCCAATTACAGATAGAACATTGGTATGAGTTTCTTTGCCCATGTAGATCTGTGATCACTGAAGAGCTCTGGAAGTCAAATCTCAGGTAACTCCAAATTTAGTTTTCGTACTTCCAGAAAACACAAAATATAAGTCATACACAAGTGTTGAAGGAATTAGAGTCTAAAATCTGTTTTGTTTGGAGCTATTCTCCACAAACTTTTCTGTCTGCATCGTGGTCATTACCTGCTTGTAGGGGAGACAGAGAGAATGCTTTTCTCAAAGCTGTATTAGCAAGACATTTACTGCTCAAACTCTTACTTCTTATAGGTACTTGGACCCTAGTAGCATGCTGTGATGGATTTGCATGTCAATGTTGCCATCATAAATTCAGACTAAAGTATTGTAAGGAAGTGAGAAAGGAAGAAATTAATAGGAATTTAAATGTGTGCATGCATTAGTTTTGTTTAGACTAGGTTCATTTAGCATTCTCTGATCACTACAAAATCAAAATAGTTTTTAAATTATGGGGTACATATTCTTATATAACCCTACCTGTAGAAGTGAGATGGTGCTCCTCTGTTTATCTGGGGAACCAAGGCACAGCAAGATTAATGCAGAATTTCTTTGGGTGTAAGAGGCCTGGTTTTAGCATGTGTTTCCAGGCAGGCTTCTTAGAATTTGAAGTATCCAGAAGATATTGCATTAGGCCCAGTAAAAATCAGGTGCCCACTTCTGCAATTTTTGCACTTATAATTCATCAGGTTACATGTGGGAGTGAGCAAGTTGAAAAGTATGTATTCATAAATGTAAGTGAAAGAGGACTTGTATCTAGATGATTAAGAACTTCAAGTAAATATTTCATAATGAAAACTCTTGCCAATGCAAAAGACACTGGCTCAGACTAAGGAGGGGAAAACAGAAGAAAACTCTCCAAATGGCTGCTATCAATTGTGAGTAGTATTTAGTGCATCATTAATTGTTCATCCAAGAAACTCTTGTGTACCTTTCAAGAGTAGAGAGGACACACACTAACCTCTTCTGTCTGCACCCATTAGTGACCCTTGGCTAGCCACAGTGTTTGTGAGAGCTTTGCTGATCTCATTGCATATGCTACTTCCACCTCAAACTAAAAAAAGATGTATAATTTCTTCAATGTAACAGAGTATGGGTGTCACCTACAATTCCCTTGAGGGCTCAGAAAATAAGGCAAGATAAAAGTATTTCCACTCATTGAATGCATTGATGTTCTGTAGTTTGCAGGAGCACATCTCAGATTCAAATGAGCAACACTGATTTGAAGCCAGAGCAGGGCCACTTATTCCCCATTACCTCCACTGCAGCTCCATGAATACTCCAGTCATGTACTAGAGAACCAGTTTGCATCTGGTTTGACTAACAGTTAATTGAGCTCATTCCTGTCTGATGGGAGATTAGCTAAAATAATTCTGTTCAACTTTTAGTAGAGTAGAATCTCCTGGAGACCAAAAAGCACACTCACTAGTCATTTGTTAGCAGATAATGCAGAGATAGTGGCCTTGAATTCCTTTGTCCTTAAATATCTTCCATCAAGACCTCCAAAGGAATGCAGAAGGTCTGCAATTACATCATCTCTGGCATATCTTCCTCTTTGATAAATTTAGGGCTTCATTTCACAGGGTTATCAATTTGGCAACTTTTTATCCAGTGCTAAATTTACAGGAGATTGAAATTTACGGTTGCTAACTGTAATATTTGGATTTATGGACTCTTTCTTACAAGACATGTTCTCTTTGAATATCATTGACTAGGAAATAAGTTAAATGAAGATGTAATCCTGCAGCATGTCAAACATTGTCCTGTGGTATAAGGTCTTCCTTTCTTAAGAGTGCACACGCTGGAACTGCTCTTGGATAACGAAATGGAGCTTCAGGCTGAACTCACATGTTCCCCACCAATTTCAAAACCCACCCACTCCCCAATATATATTTGCTCCTTTCATTCCTTGCCGTTTTTCGCCTAACCACCACTTTCCAATCCTTATGACACTTTAAGGCTGAACAAGGTGTCTCCCTTGAACCAGCAACTGCTTCAGATCTTCTCCTACTCTTGCTTCAGTTTACCCTCTGTGTGACTGTGAGAGCATGGATCCTCTCCAGTGATTAGCACAGTGATTCAGCAAAGTTTCAGCAGCTGATTTCTGTACTGACAAGCAGAACTGGGTTGAATAGTATGGGATAAGAAAGCCAGGGACTTCAGATGTTACTGTATAAAGTATTTCTCCATCAAACTGAAACTTCTTAGAAGTTTTGAGTAAAAATCTCCAGCAAAGAGCTGAAACCAAATATTTTATTTAAACTTTAACTGCTTCAGTTTTAGAACAATTACTCTAAAAAAAAAAAAAAAAAAGAATTCTTCATTTTCAAAAATGTCAAAACAAAGTGTTCTGATTACTTTGAAATGCTTTCAAGATGCAAAATTTAAAAATATTGAAGTGCAGCCTTCCTCACAAAACAAACAAACAAACATACAAACAAACCTCATCTGGAAATCACTGAATTTCCATGAAGCATTTTATGGAAACACTCTCTGAGCAGCATTATCAAACTTTATCTGCCCTCACTTTCTCCTATGATGTTAGTCCTAGACCAGTATAACTGCATACCTTCAGTTATGCCTGGTTAATTCCATTCTGCGACAGAGTCTGTGGATGAATCATGTTAGCTGCATTGATGTAGCAGATGAGAGGCCAAGCAGAGCTACTTCTGCTTGCTAGTACAGTACAAGCAGCATAGCTGCGTTAGTCATGGGCTGTGCTCTGGCTGCTGAGCTCAGTACACAGGGTCTGAATAGAGCTCCAAGCTAACAGAGGTAGGTTGCTTCTGATACGCCAGCTGGGTTATTTAAAAACAGGTGATGTGCAGACATCGAATACTAGGTTTTTCAGTGCCAATAAATCCTTTCATTGTGTAGTGCAACACAGCTGAATCACAGCTTTGTATGGTCACAGGTATGAGGAAAATCTGGACTGAAATGAAATACAGCTCTGGCTTCCTGTGTTTCGACAGGTATTCTGTTTAGCACGCTTTGAATTTCTGGATATATGCCAGACAGAACAGATAATTCTATTTCCCTGTTTTGCCAAGTATTATGTATTCTCACAGTACAGTAACAACCCCGCTCAACAGAGACAAACCTAATTTTAAATAAAGACTTTCTGTCTCACAGTTTGAGAGAAGTGCTGGAGAACCACCAGCAGCAGGGTCAAAGCAGAATAGCACAGAATGATTGTTGCTTAGCAAATAGCAAAAGACTAATTCCACACTAGCTACAGAACAAAAGCCATGCAGACATATCTGTCAGTGCTGGGTCCATAGAGGGCTGGAGTACACAAGGAGACAGGGGCCATTTTCAGTAGGGTTTGCAGTGTAAGACTGAACTGCAGTAGACTGAAGTGAAATACATTTTTGCTGTGAGTTGAATTCTGACTGGACTTCTAAAATATAGCATTATTTTCCTGTATTTACCCAAGACAGGCTGCAGCTTGCTTTTCAAATTGCCTTCTTGTCTGCTGGCAGCATCTATTGAGAGCTGAAATGGCTGAAATGGCTAAAGAGGGAGCTCATGAATAAAAATTGTTCAGTTGTCCATTGCTCAGTGGATCAGCAGTCTACTTGCTCATATCTCACCGAATGACCAAAAATGAGGAAGGCAAGGTACTGAAGAGACTACTGGGGTCTAAGTATTTCACAATGGGGCCTGTGCTTGTTGGATGCACAGAAACATTATTCAAAGCTAGCAGTAAAGTCTGCTTCTTTGCAGCAAGAGTGCTCCTCTACTCCAGTCACCTTAGTTGACTGATGATTGTTGGGCTGTAGGGATTTTTTTTTGGGGGGGATGGGTTTTTTTGTTACACTATGATGTATACAGCTTCTGGCTGAGCACAGTGAACAGTCTGGCAGAACCTCTGTATTCTAGTGTTGAGTGTTTCTCTGTGTGAAGTAAGGGGGAAGAAAGGGGGAGTGGAAAAAGTAATAACTTTGAAACCATTTGGAATGTGATTCAAAAAAAAAAAGTCATGATTTGATATATTTTCCTTCTATTCCTTTCTTCCATTTCTCCTGTGTTCTGTCCTACTGGCAGAGGTACACTGGCACAAACCCAAAGTGGATCAAGCTGAGGTTTTCCTACTTGTGTGCAAAGTTTTTTTACTTTGAAGAGAGATTTTGTCACAAAGAGGCTGTCTCTTGCCCACATGGCTCTTCAGGTAATCTGAATACCTGCAGCTCATTGATATCTCCTATTGCTCTCACATTGAAGTGAATTTATTTTTTGTATTAGGCCTGGTGCTACAATAGTTTGTGCTCAGTGGGATACCCACATGCTCTTGTACCAGGTGCACAGCATTCTGTAGGTCAGGAAGTGTTAAAAACTGACACTGGGTTGAAATGACCATGACCAAAGACTAGGTTACAAACCCAGAAATGTATGTCTCTTTCTCTGTTACCACAGCTCGATTTGGACCAAGACATTTACCAAAGTAGCTCATGGAGGGGATGCGATGAAGGTGAGCAGGGACGAAAACACAGAAATTACTTATTTCCTTTTTGTTTCCTGCTCTTTGCTTGTTTCCCAGGCTTTATTCCTGATTCCAGGCCTGTGCAGGGAGAAAACACAGAGCTTCATACATATGTTTATGTAAAAAACATGATTTCATATTACAGCTTCCTTCAGTCACTTTAACCTATGGCTCGGAGAGAGTCAAACTGATGTCTTATTGCTATGACTTGGCAATTTTCTCATGGCTTTATGTACTGATGCTGCATGCTGTTTAGATCAGATACCCTCGTCCTTAGGCTCAAGCCCTGGGAACAGTGATGATGGAAATGCCAGTACTGCCTCAATATGTCACTTCACATTGGTCTCCCGAGACAAGAAGGCCACTTATTTCCAGAAAGGCACAATAATTTTTGTCAGCTCGTTAGGCTGGCATACTGCTGATTCAGACACTGAATTCTAACAGAGCACTTTGTCCCAGCTCTGTAATGGCCTGTCCCTTGTATTGCCCAGGGGATTACTGGGATAAGTTCCTGGAGGGAAAGGTCAAAGAACTCAGGAAAGATTGTTATTGTCAATCCGAATTAAAACTGATGCTGGAAATATAAGATTTGAATAGTGCTTTGAATAACTGGAAGGGAAAAAAGAATTTTTCCTGGGGGGTATGTGTAAGTGTTAAGCTCAGCACAGAATGCAGTTGCTACATGTATAAAGTCCCTAAGAAGGAAAGAAGGAAGGAAGGAAGGATTTAATAGATTAGGAATGAAATTTGGTCACAGCTTTATTAATTCATTTTCAAGACTGAAAGAGGAAATCTTTATCAAAAATACCATGAGGAGAAAATTCTAAGTGACCAGTGTGACAGCTTAGGCCAAATAATTTTGCAAGAGGTAGCAGGTAAGAAGAGCTGATTCAAGGAGATCAAGCAGAACAAGTTTTTGAAGGATTTGTCTGTGGATTTGAACAATGGGTATCTTTAAGTGGTTCTGACAAAGCATTTAGGACATATATTTGGGAGGGTGGATCCTGGAGTGTACTTTTTTATGGAACTAAGAAGGACTGAGTGCAGTGTTTTGCTTGCACTTTGTATCTGCTGGGTTCATTTAATCTGGTTGCTTTTCAGAGGCCTTAATGGCTGAGACTAGGGGTAGTGTTAGAGGGGATAGAGCATGTTCATTCCTTCTGAGTCAAAACAACAGCTAAGAAATCTGGACAAGGCTGCTCGTTGGCAGAGAGGTCATAATGCTGGGGGAGCTAGCGAGGAGGAAGGGGGAGATTTGCTTTACAATAACATTCCTTTTGATCTCTGATATTATATGAACTAAGTTTTACACGTGAAAACTGAAGCACTAGTTTAATACAGTTGCAATTTTTATGACCTCTATCCCATGCATGCTTCACCTGCCTCTTCACACATTTTTTGTTTTTACTTTAAATTGATACAAATATGACTAGATAAGCTGAAAATGCTCTTGTCATTCAGTCTTCTTATTAACTGGCAAATTAGAAAACCCTTCCATTTTCTGAGTAACATATTATGCTGAATGTTTTCTTTGTTTTGATAGTTAAAAACATGCATGTAAAACCCTATTTTCAATTGCCTAGGATATAATTTTTGAATCACACTTCTATTTTGCTATATCAAACAAAAAGCTGAGGAGGTTAAACAACATTTGTTTGCGGGTTTATACACCTTTTCCTTTGGAACCAGTTAGAAAAACAAGTTTTTCTGAGGAACTTAAAATTTTATTGCAGAAACTTGCAAAAATGTAGTTGAAACTGAATAACCAGTTCAAGAGGTAGATCTCTTGCTCAAATTTGCAAAACAATTCCTGAATAATTTTAGTTTTGAGATTTCTTGTCCCATCTCTGAGCCTTCTGCACCAGCAACCATTATTTTGATTTCACTTACACCTACAAAATGACAAGCCTTACTCTTCTGGGACCAGAAAATCCTAAACACCATTAAAAAATGTGAGCTTGATAAAATTTCCCTACTTCTTGACAGTGATACACACAAAATTTGGGATTTCTAAACTAATATATCCCAAAAATCACCCATTTGAGATTCTGTGGTTATTTTTTCTAAAAACACATGTCGAAGTTAGTGGCAGTCATCTCCTTCTGTCTTGAAATATTGTTAAAGTTTATGTTTACCATATGAAAGTTTGGGCATAGATTTAAACTGGATTTTTTTGCTTGGTCTTCACAACCAGGAAGAGTTGCTTTCAGTAGACCTTGATTGCCATGGCAGCATCTTTGGATTATTTCTGGCAGCAATATTGGATACTGAAAGGGCTTCCAAGTGCAGTAAGTTTTCTTAGAGTGAGTGCAACTGGAACCACTAAAGACCTAAAATGCTGCTTAAACCTCTTTTTGATTCCTACCACAGTCTCTCTCGCCATGTCACAACATAAGAATAAACTCAGATGTTTCCCATGCATTTTACACTTCTTATGTAATGTTTAATTTAGATGCTGTTTTATACAGCAGCTTCTAACTTGACAAAGAGAAGATGACGTAGTGAACTTTCAGTAAGAGTAAAGTCAATGATTGGGGTGTCTACTAATATAGTTTCTAGGTATTTGAATTACTTAGATGCATAAGTAGTTACATTTAATAGGTTTTCAGCACCTTGTTGATGAATGATTCAAATTCATATCTCTTCTGTTCTTCATCTCTGTTCTTTATTTTTTAATAGTGTACGTCTATATGAACCCTCAAGTTGCTTTCAATTGCTGTAGCAGTTTATGGAGTCCTTCTAATAAGTTTGGAGCAGCTTTTAGTCTTTGAACTCAGGCATTAAGTTGCGTTAATGAGCAAATTCTGAAAATGGATATATGCCTGGTAAACACTGACTACCCTCAGCAAACTGATAAGGGAGGCCTCCCTGGTCCTAGCACTAGCTTCCACTAAAAGAAGTCAGAGTTGTAACCAGAAAGTCTTGAAGAAGGGAATATGTCACTCTTGACAAAGGCTGTTGGAGGTGGTGCTACTGCATGCCTAATACCATAATTCAAAAAATACCTACAGGAACATGTTGTGTGCCCTACAGCAGAAGTATATATTAAGCATGGTTTTCTCCCTGATAATTGCAGTGACTGGAGAAGCCAGGAGGAGGTTACAAATGAAGTCGGGTTTATGATAGGTCCTCTGGTTCTTGCACTGTTCTGGTGTGTGTATATATATATATAAAGTTAGAGATTTTTTTTGTTTTCTTTCTCCCTTCTATTTTTATTTGAGGTGAGTGATTTATATACTTTGCTTATAGACAAAAACATTTTCAAACATGGTTTAAACTCTGTTATTTTTATTTCATGCTGTGAACTGATAGTCTGGTGATCCCACATAATACATATAACACATTTTGATCTGTCTATAAATCAGTGTACATTAGCATGTTCTAAAGGTCGAGCAGGATTTTACCATGACCGAAGAGTCTGCTCCTTTCTCTAGAACTACAATTATAGGTTCAAGTTTAGATTAACACAGTCTAATAAATGTAGTCCTGTAGAAGACTCAGAGCCATTATCTAAATGTCTCTCTAGCTAGGGTTGAAATATTTAGTAGTGAGATTAAAACCATTCATAAAATCTTGTAACAGGAAAGAATTTATGTTCAGATACTGGATATAAAACAAATTTTTCATGTTATAATGAACAACATGATGCAGATAAGCAGCATTACTCTGCTGAAAGGTAATAAGCATCTGACAAAATTTCTATTCTGTCTCATTTTGAGAAGTCTTCTTTAATGGAGATAATTATTGGAGGTCTACCAGTGGCAGACAATATGCGCAGTTCAGTACCAATATGTGCCGTGTATGGATTCGTTCAAGTGGTTGAGTATCAGCAGGCTGTTTGTAGCCACAAAATTGGACTACAGATCCAGATCATAGCCCAAACCAATGTGTCTGGGCAGGGCCCTCTATCTAAAACTGTATTTGAGTATGCCTTAGTATTCCAGAAAAAGGCTGGAATTATTATTAGCAAGAACATATGCCACTAACACTGATACTGCATATAAAATGGACTTTCTAAATCATATATACCTACATAAAATAAAATATGCTTATGTCCCACTGCCACATTCCCCATTTTTCTGGTGTGAAATCAGAGGGATTAATACATCAGAAAAAAGAATTGTGGATTTTGCTAGTGCAAATTAGTTTGAAATCAAAGAGCTTCCATTATTCTATTTGCTTGTTAGGATAGACAGATTGATTTAATAATTTTCTTGAGATATAGAACTAACATTGCTTGTAAGAGGGTAGTGTGACACAGAGTGTGTATTAGCTGCATATCCAAGAGGTAAAAAAAATATTCTGTTCCAGTGGGGAGAAAGGATCTTATTAATGTGGTTGTGTTTGTGGAGGCTGAGGAAAAACTTGTACCATATGCAAGCACAATATCTGAGTTTCTTTCTCCATGGGCTAAACAAGATCTAGTCATTTAGAATTCCTTAGGGTTGTTCATAAACTTGGGAAGCTACAATATTTTGTGTGAAACATTGTTCCTCACATGTCCTCAGCTTTCAGATGGAAAAGATGCAGTTTGAATTCAAATAAACTGGATGCATCTCGATGACTTTAAGCCTCATTCTCAAAACAATGCTCAGGAATGGAGGAATTAAAGCGAGTTTTTTTCCCCAATTTTTTTCTCCGGATTAGCATTGCTCAAATGTATGTGGAATTATGCAATCCTCCAGAGACTGTGAAAGAAGAAACAAAGCTTTGGGTCTGTCCTCCATCTGCATTCTAAGACTAAACTAGATTTTAAAACATACTGAGACATCCAGTAATCTCATGGGCTCTCAACTGACCCCTGTAGCAATGCAGCCTTCATGACCGGAGGTGGGGAGATACATGTGTGGGTAGCTGTGGAACCCAGAGAAAAGTGCCAAAGTCCATAGTCTCAGATGGCCCAATGAGCATTTGCTGCAGAGGGGCTATTCTGCTTTACATTTACTGAGGATTTATGCTTTAAAAAAATTTCTTTAAAACAAATATTCTCCATCGTGTGTCAGGTTTCTGACAAAAAAATTTAACTTCTTCCAACGTTCTTTTGCTGCTGAGCTTGCCTGGCACCTTTGAATGACAAAAGCAACCAAACTTAAGGCAAATGAAATAGATACAAATCAAGGTTACGGTCTACATTGTGGAAAAACAACATCAGGACTTTTATTTATTTATTTATTTAGCTATGGTTTGCATAGGTAAATGCAAATTATGAGAAACACATGGTTTGTAGAACTTAATCATTAGAATAATGCTACTTAGTAGCAAACATGTCATTTTACAGTGACTTTGGGAGCTTCATTTTTTTAATGTAAGCCTATTAAGTGCTACAGGTAGCTTTTCAGGGTATTGTATAGGAAGGCAACATACTGATGGGATTCATGAAAACTAGGAAATCCACCAGGAAACTTTCTAAGCATATTTTCTTGAACCACTCTTTCCAAACCCAGACATCCAATGTCAAGGTTCAGGGAAATATCCCATCCAAATTCATAGCTCTCATTTAAAAAAATAAAAGAGAGATGGCCACACTTGTACTTAACAGATAAACCCAAACATACATATGGTTGGTGAGAGACCAAAATTAATTTTTTTTTTCTCTGCTTAACTTCGTACAAAGAGATGCATTACTCAGGAGACAGTCTGCTGCCCCAAAATATTTGATAGTCACTGGATAAGTCTGTCTCTAGTTTGATTTCACAGGATGCAACAAGTCAAGAATATTCCCCTCTAGGACAGCTGTTGCAAGACTTGTTTGGGAGACCCCATTGTTTGTGAGTTCCCATTTTGATATTTTATGACAAGATATTTCTACAGGTGTTGAGATCCCACTGAATGTCCTGAAACTTAGTACTTAAGGTACATTGGGAGAAGAACTGGATTCACATCTTTACTTGAGATTGGGCAGGTTTGTACTTGTGTCTCCTGTGTGGAGAAGGAAAATGTTCTATTTTAATAATAAGTTTAAGGTGGGGTACTTTTATTTCTATGCTGCCTGTGAGGGGACGATGTGCTCTATGCATACCAAAAATTGCAGAGAGGTATGACACATTGTGCATTCCTGCCAGGACTATGGCAGCTAGATGAGAGGCTCTCAACATGTGTTATGCTGTGTGGCCACTAATAAAAAGAAAGAAAATGAGAGACATAGGGATATACAGGACCAGTGAAAAAGAAAATTATAGTGGTACCTAACATAAGAGCTTTCCCATTTGCAGCCATAGTCCTGTGTATCTTTCCTCTACTGTCTTCTTTTTCTAAGCATATATAAAAGAGGATCGTTGAGTTGAATTTTAAATTACAAGACACTTTCTGTACTGTAAACTGTTGCTAGCATGGTTAGCTGAAAACTGGCAATTTGCAACTGAAAGTCATGTTAGCAGCAAAACCCTAATACTTCTGCTTCTTATTTGGAAAAAAAAAAAAGTAGACCACCAGTTTCTATTATTTGTCCTTTACTTGAAATGTGGTAACAGTCCCAGGGCTATAACCAAAGGCTGTATTGGGAAGGTACTTGATTATCTATGCTGTATTTTGATTTGAGATTTTTGTGGCTATAACAATCTGGCAGAGACTTCAATATTACACTGAGGCTGAGTTAATCTAACTCAACAAAAACAAGTTTATTTCAAAAATATTATTTATATGATTGTCTAGTATGTAATGCAAAGCTTTGGAAATTCAGCTTGGCTCTCTCCTGAGTTTCCCCATACAGAAATTACCTCAGTTACTCTGTGTTAAAGTGATCAGCAAAAAGGTGTGCCCTGTTTCTGGTCAGCTCCAAGACAACTACTATAATAAATAAAAAGAATAATAAAGCTGGAAAATGAACAAAGGCTGGATATTTTACAAGGGCCCATAGTGACAAGGAGGAATGGCCGTCAACTGAAAGAGGGTGGGTTTAGATTAGTTATTAGAAATAAATTCTTCACTGCAAGGGTGGTGAGACAGTGGAAGAGGTTGCTCAGAGAAACTGTAGATGACCCATCCCTGGAAGTGTTCAAGACCAGGTTGGATGGGGGTCTGAGCAACCTGGGCTAGTAGAAGGTGTCCTTGTCCATGGCAGAGGGATTGGAACTGGGTGATCTTTAAGGTCCCTTCCAACTCAAACCATTCCATGATTCTGTGATAATAAAAGAGCAAACAATAGATGTCTGGGCTCCTGACTCCTAATCAGAAGTTCATACTCCTTTCCTGGTTATATCAGTGCTTCACAGGTGATGGGCATACTCGTCAAGATACGCTTATTATAAGTGGAAAGCAAACACATCCATGATCAGTGTACGCTTTGATATTGGTTTCCCAGACAATTTCTCTGGAAGTACTCTTGCTGAGAATTGCTGTGGCACGGAGCAAATTTACTTAGTTATGGTAGAAGTGTGTACTGTGTGTACAGGAGCGGGAATACAATTGTGTGTATGCAACCTGATTTGAGATTTCATCTAGTTATGATCCGGTTGTGCCACTTAATTACTGCATTCTTGGGTCTTCTGTAGTAGATGTCTTTTCTTAACCTACAGTCTCCAAGCTGCTAGACCAAGAATTCTTTTATAATTGAAAAGCTATTTGGGAATACTCCAATCTTTCTTTGAAGTGAAAACCACAGCACAGCATACTAAGAAAGCAATTTATTCGAAGTCAGAGGGGCAGGTTGCTCTGTCTCAGATTGTCAGTGTGGTTTCAGAAGGTTTGGGTCTTTTTGATTAGGATTGGGGCAGGAGGGGAGTTGGTTGGGATTTTGTTGAATAGATTCCAGGTTGTGAGCTATTTCATCTGAAATACTCTTCATACAGCAGTCAATTTGCAGCACGTAAAGTACATGATAGCTTCCCATACAGAATCCACATAATCTAAACATTCAGATACATCAGAAACTGTTGTGCCTCTATTCTGCTTCTTCTGAAAGTCAAGAAAGCACTGAAAAACAGTTTACATGCCCTTTGGGTATGAATTCACTACTCTCGTCTAAAATCATTATCAAACCTGTAGTTTTGGGAAAGGTGCTCTAGCATATAAACATGTTTTATCTTCTTTTTAGCTCTTATATTTCTATGCAAGAATCTATAAAAATAAATACTGTTAGGGAAGTTGAAATTGAATGGCTTTCCTTTATTAATCAATTAATTCCATGTAAATACAGTTTAACCTGTACAAATTATTCCTACATTAGTTAGGAGGAAACCCAATCCTTAACTGGGGAAATTCCAAATTTGATTTATAAAATAGATTGTGCCAAATGCATTAGAGCTACAATATGTCTGATAGACACTTTAAATAGAATACAATTATGTGCATACTTTATGAGAATAAGGACAAACAGAAATTTTGCCAAGCTTGCTTAGTGATCTGTATCATAATGGGTAATGGTTGGATCTATTTTCCTTGAGCTGTCTGGATATTATAACCTGGTCCACTGTTTATTGCAAGTTTATTGCAAGGAATCATAGAGTCATAGAATCATTAAGGTTGGAAAAGGCCTCTAAGGTCATTTAGTCCAACTGTTAAAGTAGCACCTCTGTTTCATGACTAAGACGTGTCCCCAGATGCCACATCCACACGCCTTTTGAACACTTTCAGGGATGGTGAATCCTCCACTTCCCTGGGCAGCCTGTTCGAATGCCTGACCACTCTTTCAGTGAAGAAATTGATTCGGACGCAGTTTTGTTTTGTGGTATTTATCTGTTTATAAAGCGTTAGGCTGTTCAGGAGTGTTTTGCAGCTGGCAGACTAAAGACATTTGAAGTAGATTGAGTGTCTTCATGTAGCTGATATGCAGGAGACTTTCCTTTTCTCCTCCAATAACTCCAACCTGTCAAAAATTGTTCCATGTATAAAATATGTAAATCAGCTGTACTGTTCAAAGACCATGGGACAGAAGAGAAGATATGGGGCACAGCTGCAAAACACAGTCCTCACTGACACCTCAGTTTAGGTGCTGTTCAGGTGCAGGAATGATCTTGCACACTGGGATATGTGTCTTGGGGAGGGCTAGGTATGAAAAGGGTATGAATAGCAATTGTCTTGAGAGTGGGACAAAGGTGAAACACACTGACTTTCATAGCTACTGGCCACGGAGGCAGAAAATCTGAAGATTAATCAATACCTTTTTTGAAAGAAAGGTGACCAGTTCTCTTCCCCAAGTTGTGCAGATGAATATTTCAGTGATGGAGACAGGAGAAAAGGAGGACATCCCAGGCAGCACATGTTTTTTGGGAAGTCAAAGGCAGGTGGAGTAGTTAAACTACAAATGTCTAATTGGGTTATTCTTCAAGCTAGGAAGAGAAATGTCTCCTCCTAGGTCAAGGATGACCAGGCACTAGACACCAAGCAGCTTCATCACCACCAGGACTCATTGTGCCTGTCCAGTGGAAAACACAAAGTGGCACACAATTTAGTTATATCCAGAGTGACAGCTGAACAGGGGTGTTGAAGATCTCAGTTGTGGATTTATGTCTTTAAAGTTATACTTAAATAGTTGGGCCCCTGTGTGAATCTACCTGATAGTACATTAGAGACTTGGAAAATGTTCACATTACAGCCTTGATAGCTCAGCATTTGACATAATTTTTCCTTCTAACTGAACCAGTTTTATATATTAGGGAAGCAGAGAAATAAAGAATGTGTGATGACTATTTTTTCCCCTTAAATTTCCTTTAAAAAACTCTTCTTGTATCCCCTTATTTATAAAAATTGAACAAATGCTTGGTGTAATTTATTTTTATAAGTTATAATTATTATTATGTGATTTTTACATTCAGTCTGCCTAGTTTTCTATTTATACAGTGAAAAGAGAGATTAAGTATTGTCACTAGAACTTCCAGCTGGGCTCTGGAATTACAGCTGTCCAGCTGGCTCTGACTCATTTCAACAAATAAAAATACTAAAATCTGAAGTCTAATAAGCTATGTTCTTGCTGCATGTAAGACAGAAGGGGCTGCCCATCTTGCATTTTTTTTTTTGTACCTGTAACCTGCAGCCTCTTTGCAGACAAAGTTTCCTAGCTGGCAGGAATAAAGCTAATCTGAATAGATAGGGCTCCAGTCATGTAAAATTGGAGAGACTTTCTAGAGTAATCCTGGGACTACATATTCTGCAATTCCAAGAATTCTAAATTCAACTAGAAAATAATTAGATTATTCAATACCTGGAAAGATGTGAGAAGTACAGGTTTAAAAGATATATACCTGTACATACTCAGTTGCAGGATACTTCTGATGAATAAATTGTTACAATGATGATTTATATTAAGTCATATTTGTCACAGTAGTTTTTTTAAACAGCAATTTAATACCATAAATTTAGTATCTTTTTTTTATTAAAGAAGTTGGAATTAACTACAAGCTTTTTGTTTAGTGAAAAGTTTTATGGTTTTTACATCATATATATTTTCTTACATTTTCAAACAAAAGAAGGTATTTTAGGTTTCCTATAAAATGAAATTTGTGTAGAAAAGCTCTGAGGTCTTGGGCAAATTAAATTATTTTTTTTTGTTACAGTGTTTAACCACTGTCATGGCTTAAAAAGTGTTTTCCTGTTTTTCAGTTTATTCCCACTGGGCACCACTGAGAAGAGTCTGGATCCATCATCTTTACACCTTCCCCTCAGGTATACGTTAGTAAGATCCCTCCTGAGCCTTATCTTCTCTAAGGTAATCAGTCCCAGTTCTCTCAGCTTCTCATTGTCTGAAAGATGTCCAGTACCTTTTTCATCTTGCTAGACTCTTTCCAAGAAGTCAGTGCCTTTTTTGTTTTGGGACACCCACTACTGGAGACATCACTCCAGCAGTGGCCTCACCAGTGCTAAGCAGAGATGAAGAATCACCTCCCTGAACATAGACTGAATAATTTAACAATATAAATGGCTGGTTAAAGCTAAAATGTGCAAGAGCTGATGACAGAAACCCACAAAGTTCCAATAAATGTCATAATCTTATAGTGGATGCTCTTCCTCTCAAATAATAGAACTCTCCAGTTGACTGATAAGGAACACAGTTTCAACCTCCTTTCTTGAACTTCTGGCATATGTTGATTACTCTGAGATTTGGCTCCAGTCCCCCACCTTATCAAGGGCAATTATACTTAAACATAATCAGACAACGTAATGATTCTGTTAGTACCATTAAAACACTTTTTACAAAGTTAGTGCTTCTTGGATGTCAAAAACAATAAACACACACACAAAAAAAAAATCACCAACCTACCAGTCACAAACCTGAATGCACAGCCAAATTGGGACTTTGATTGATATCAGTGCATGCAGAGGCAACAACCTGATATCAAATCTTCACTTAAACAGACTGAGCCACCAATTACCACAGAGAGCTCAAATACCAAGTTTAACATCAAATTTGGGCCCACACACTTTTAAAGGAGTTTAAAGCCAGGTATTTTCTTTATTCTTTCAAATTTCAGAACAGAGATGAAATCAGTTTGCTATTTTTTGCTCTAGAATTAAACTTATAATTTGTCCTCCTGCCTGTCCATCTATAGTTCCTCTCTTTTCCCTAGAAGCCAAAGTTTGCCTTGAACCAAACTGACTCTCAGATACCTTTTAGATGCAAATGGCCTAAAATACAAATGCTAAACATTTCTCCAAGATTGTTTTGAAGATGTCCATAAGCATAGAATCAAAATTCAGTCTGAATGTTATTTTCCTCCAGTTGTCAAGGTCCTATCAGTCATCAAGTACTACAAATATTTTTGAAACAGTGGATCATGAGCCAGATTCAGACCAATTTTTGTCAGCTTTTTAATTTTTAGATTTTAGATTACGAGTAGAGCAGATTTTCTGAAGGCAGGGTACATAAAATAGTGGCTTTCCAGAACATATCAGAAGACATCTTATAGGCTCACAGCATTTGGTTTTGCTGTAATACTCCCCAGATTCTTGTATTTTCACCCTAAGTAGGAGCTTATATTACTGTATGCTTTGGGAGATATTTATAATCCAGCTGGGGAATTAGACACAGCTGGATCACCCCTAATTGTCCTGGCCTAAATGTTGTAAGTGTGGGCAATTCACCCAGAAGCTCATGTGTGGGGCTGGGAGGGTTTGGCCAGTCTGGGAGGGTTTGTTTCAGAATTTTTAACCAGATTAGCAAATGTTCCCCAGTGAACGTGTGGTCAATGTAGTTCTCCGGTAAAAAAACTTGGTGATGATAATAACAAAAATGAGACAATAGACTGAAATTACCTTTAGTGAGATTGGACAGAAATAACAGTGTAGGATGTTGAATAAATGGCAGATCAGAAGCACAGTCATGCTTCATGAGGGCAGTTCTGAAGCACTGTCACATACACATTCATCCCTCCAGTCAAAGTGTTTCTAAGCTCAAGGAAAAGGACCGTAGTCATCTTCTCTTCACATATAGTGACCCTTGCTTGCCTTTCTGTTTCTGGATTTGTTTGAGGTTTTTTGTTTCCTTTTTTTTTTTTTTTTCCCAGTGACTAAGCATCTAATTTGAATCAACTGTGGGAGAAGAGAGGATTGAAGGTAAAGTAGTGCTTTTTATTATTCAGGTTGTTGTTAATTGCTGTTTTCAGTTCACAACATTTAAATGAAATATTCACGCAATTGGGCCAGTTGTAATTCAATCAGAAACCCATCCAACTACCCTGAGGAATCCCATTAGGGCTCCTTACGCAGCAAGAAAGAATTTTAATTAGAAATTTGAAATAAGCTTTCCTCCAGTTTTGCCAGGAACAAAATGGGCTGGTGCTTAGTGCCTCCATTTGGGGAATTAAAACCTTTGCAAAAAAAAATCAGTATTTAAAGAAACATCTAGAATTTAAGATCGTGATAAATGGGTCTATATTTGCACTTTCTGGTAAATCCCAGTGAAGAATATGAATGTCTTGCAAACACATTTCTAGGTGTAAAGTACACTACCACTTCATTGTATCTGCATTTTTAAAGGTCCTATCTTCTACTAAAAAATGATTAATTATTTAGTTGTACACAAATCTATCTTTGAAGATGTAGCTACTAAAAAATAGGAGGTAGAGAACAATTTGAATGGTAAATTACTATTTAGGCCTTTTAAAGAGGACACATGGTATTAGCCCTGAGAGGTGTTTTGAATTGCTAGAATAATGGCAGTAAGATGCTTGTTCCAGCCACAGGACGAGACATGAAACGACAGGATTAGTTCACATCGTTCAGAAGTCATGATTCTTAAAGCAGTCACTAATTTTGAGGTGTATGCCTTAACTCTAATAAACTGCAGGAGGATAGCAGGGGAAGTTACTTGACTCTGCTTTAAGTCGTTGTAGAGTAAGTCAGTTTGGCTTTTTACTCTGTAATACCTTTGGCAGCTGGAAACTTCCTGAACAAAACCAGTTCTGGTACCTCTGTAGCATTTGGCATCTATTGTAAATGAGGGTACAACACCAGGCTTGACTCCATCACAACAAGACTTAGCACTCCACTCTTAAACCTGAGTAATACAGTCATTAGGTGGCAGATAAGAAGCAAGGTGTGGGGTTTGGGGTTTGTTTTGTTTCTGTGGTTTGGTTGGTTTGTTTAAGGGTTTTTGTGTGTTTTGGTGTTGTGGAATTTTTTTTGGTGGGGGTTTGTTTATTTTTTCTTTTTGCTTATTTGGTGGGGTTTAGGCTGGGTTTAGGTTTGTTTGTTTGTTGGGGGGAATTTTTGGTTTTTTATGCTCTTGCTTAACTTTGTTAACAGAGTTTAGAAGGAAATTATATAGCCACCTCCCCTTTGACTGCTTTTCCTTTTGCTTCCTCACCTTTATGTTCATGGCTTGTTTTCCTTCTGCTAATCCCTTTCTTAAAAACTCCTTTTTAAAAAAAAGTACAGAGCTGAACACAGAAGTCTTTCCCTCAGCCTAAAATGTAGTAGGCTAAAGCTGACACTTGCAGACCAAGTCCCGGCTCATTTCGACATGTTTTTCCTAGGTTTGCTACCCTGGAAACATAGTGCTTTTTGTCTATATCATTTGCATTCAATTAGAATGACAAGCACAGTAGGGCTATTTTGGAGACTTCCCCGGGCTGTTTGCTCAAGCCATTCAGTTTGTCATAGAGATCCAGGAGACTCTGCACCTCCACTGTTTCTGCACCTGCACCAAAGCTGTGGTGTTTCAGATGCCTTTCAGAGCCAGGTGGGAAGAGAAGAACAAGTGAGGATGACGAGTAGAGCAGAGAGAGAGAACAAAAGAATTGTGGCAGTACTTACTTAAATTGGCAGCAGCTCCAGTGACTAGACTTACATTACCAGCTGATAGTCTATGATATTTGGATGCTGTCCTAATAAAAAAATGTCCTGCTGTACTAGCCTTACCCCTAAGATAAGTGTCTTTGTGCTCCAAAACTGTTAATAGTACAAAACTAAGCTTCCAATTTTAATGTTTTTCTCCTGCTGCTTGGGATCCCTAGAGCTCAACTAGCCTGATTATATGTGCGTGAGGGTGAATCTGAACATATAGCCAAAATAGAAAAAGAAAGTTTTTTGGTTCAGTATAAGTAAGGGCTTCATCACAAATATTTCTGATGCATTATTGACATGTCTTTTTCTCTCCTTCACGCATTCTAAGACTTGGGACACATGTGTCAGACACACTTAATGAAAGTCAGGAACAAAGTTTTGCATTAAAGCATGAGTTACACTATTTAAGGCATTTGTCGTGTTTTCATGTTTAGAAAGAGGACTTTCTACTACAGCTAGATAATTAATTGGGCTATATGTTATTTTTTTTCTGACTAAAAGTATTCTCATTTCACAGGGATCATGCAGTTTGGTTTTGCATGAAAACAATGTTAGCCAGAAAACCATTAATCCCTTGAAACAGGAAATTCATGTAGTTGTATGGTAACTACATTTATAAGAGAATAAATTTTCCTTCAGGGCTATCTCACTGATTTTACAACCAGTTTCACATTTAATTCTAGTTCTTTGGAGCATGATATCTCAGATATTTCATGGAATTTACTGCAAAATGTTTAGTAAGTTGTAATTGAAAATCATCATGTTTAGCTCACCTCATTTCAAAATGACTTATGATCATGTTTAAACTGTAGTTAAAGTATAATATTCTTTATAACACTCTGAACTAGAGCAGGTGTCCCAGTTCAGTATGCAGAGCAGAAGATCAGGTTGTAATCACTCTTATATTCCAAAGGTTGGTTTTAATTTACAAGAGCAAAGTGATTTTAATGGAAAGGGGAAAGTTTATTTGAACAAAAGCTCTTACTCTAAAAGGGGTTCAGACATTGTAATCCCAAGGGAGTTCTCCTTAAAAATTCTTAAGGAAATAATGAAGAGCAGAACAAAAGGTTGAGGGTTTAAGGAAATCTACTGAAATTCAGCAGTCAGTAGAGGAAGAGAAGTTATAGTCATAAAAATGAAAGTTCTCTACCTGTTAGCTACCTGTACCTCTTTTGCTGTTTCGTCTACCAAGAATCTTTGTGTTTCCTGCAGGGGCTCTCTAGATTGTGTAGAACAGGAATTTAATTATCACAGTCTGCCATTATAACAGTCAGTCCCTGTCAAATATACCGGTGACTTAAGGAAAAAATAATCCTTACAAAGGATCTCTGATTGAGGGAATTAAATAGTCAGCTAAAAAAAATGACAACTCACATCACTCTGAAACTAGAATTTCAGTCTTTTTTCCATGACCTTTTTAGCTACAGTAGGAAATGGTAATAGACACAGTGCCATAGTTAAAAGCTTCCATTGGTATTGGATTAATTTGCTTTCCATTCTCAGACATCAATGACTTTTATTTCCTACAGAAATGATAGGTTCAATCCTTAGCCTTGAAGCTACATGATGTAACTACAGAAAAGGTAAACATTATTGCCACTCTCGGATCACTGCTTATCTTCAGATAATATGATGGGACAAATACTGTCTTTATATGCAGAGAAAATGCCACTTAAAGTCTCTATCAACATAAAAATTCTGGACTGGACATTAGCTGCAGTAGCAAAACCAGCTTTTAGGCTGAATATGAAATCTTTTCTCTTGTCTGCCTAAGCAGGGAGTAGGTTGTCAGTTCATACTTTCCTCAATATATGTAAAATAATAATAGTGATATGCCTAGAGATTATCATACAGAGTTTTCTTTGACAGCTGGGAGCAGCTGCACTATAAACAAAGAAGGCGCAGAAGCAAGGCTGTCTAGCCAGACCAATGCACATTGTGTGTTCCCTGGAGAAACTAATCTCTTCTGCTACTTCCCATTGCTCAGCTTACCCAGCATGTCTCAAGCCATGTCTAATTATCATTTCTACTTTCATTCAGTCCAAAGAGGCATTATTATATCAGACAAAACATGGACCCTATTTCTGTGTTAGTCATGTATTACTTCTCCTCTTCCCTTCCACTTGAGCTTTTACCAAATCTGTTTCTTCAGCTGTACCTTACTTGACTCACAGCTTTGCATGTGAATGCATATTTCCAGCTCACTGAAATGGCCTTTGGTGCTTCATGGCACCTTTTTACAAACTGTAGAGTACATTTACTATTTAAGTTCCTGTTATTTCTTACTATTTTCCCTTATCTATGCTTCTCCCCCTCCCCCCATCACTGCTTTAGAGATACTGTAGGCATGAAAACTTGATCTTACCCATTTCTCTTGGAACTATGCTATTAATGTGTGACCTGTATAGGTGTACACAAACAACAGCACTTTGGAACCATGATGAATAGATCTCCAAGTCAATCTAAGAATGTAAAGTATTTTTTCTGTTTATACTGGGGTTACTAAATCTTTTCATCTTTGCAAAACAGTATACTTGTTCTTTCCAAAATACTTCTTTGAGAACTAGCTGATGTGGAGGACAGCACAAGACTAGCATAACTGGTTTTTGAGCTCTTGAGCCACCAAAGCTAATCTGGTGTACTGCTTCTATACAAACCTGCAGTTAATTCCTATGAGTGAAATATATAGACAGGAGGAAACATCTCTTTGCATATCAACCACTTTGAATCATACTGGCACTTGGCCTGAGTCACCTTTCATCACTGTGAAATCAAAATCGGCAAATCTGAAATACCTCAACATTAAAGACAAGCATAAAAAGCTTTGTCATTGAAACAGAATGGGCATTATTCTTTTCCTTTAGAATTCCAGAAACACCTTCACTATTCTGTTCTAGTTTAAGTTGAAAGAAAAGTCAGTGAGGACCAAGAAGAAACTGGAATTAAAATAATTTTGTAACTTGAAGGCACCATCGGCCCTGTAAAGATTCTGCTCTGAGTTACTAGCAGGAGGCAGATCCATAATGTATAATAAAAGCATCAGATCTCCCACACTGAAACATCTCCAATTTTCTCCACATCTGATGTTTTCTGAAAATGAAAAGCAAGTAAGCGTGAGTGTGTTGAAATTTTAGGATGTGAGTCTCCTTTTCCTGAAGCCAATCAAGCATCTCCCAAAGTATGGAAGAAACCTTTTTGCCTTTTCGAAGAATTAAGAGTTTCATTTAGTTCAGCACTATTACATTTACCTAGTTGATGAGAGTTAAATTGATGATGGATACTTGATCTCCAGAGACAGTTGTTCTTCAAGCCACAGTTGATTTCAAAAAGGATGGGACTAGCTGGTACCTTGAACAACTCCTTGAACAACTTGAAAGGAAGGGAAATCAAGACAAAAAGGGTAAGGTAAGTAGACTGTTTTCTAGAGGGACTCATATCCTCACTCAGGCCAAAAGTGGTTAAAATAGCATGTGACACAAAACATATTAATAAGACCGGACAGTGGAGGCCCCCGCTTGTTCTGGCAGCCCCTAAATGGAACCAAAGTAGTAAAACTGTAGAGGGGGCTAGAGATATGAAGTATATATCTGTCTTCTAAACTTTGAAAAGCAATTACTTCTTTTCTCATTGCAAAGGACTGCCTCTTCAGTTGTCATAAGATTACTTTTAAAAACAAAGGAGAGATAATTAAGGCAAATTATGGAGTCCTGCCTTTAGTGGATGCCATAGCATTACACAGTGTTTGCAGGCTTGTGCTTTTCCTTACACACATGGATTCTCTGGACCATTTCCCTTCATAGCACTATGGGGTCTCTGTGGTTACGGAAGACCAAGTTCTAGAAAACTTTTCACTGGGGGAAGTTTGAGACTGTTTTAAGTATAAGACTCAAGTTTTGTTGGGTTTCTTAATTTTGGTTATGAGACTAATCAGTCCCTATTGACAGCTATGCACAATAGCAGAAGTTATAGTATCAGTTTTGTTCTTGAATTCTGAGTAGACTATACAGACACATCAATTTTGTGATTCAAACATCCAGGTAAAGATCTAGTCTTGGCTCTCTACTCCCCAGTGTCCTAAGCATTTTAATAACAAGTGACAAAAGACATGACCGGTAGAAAAGGTTTATGGACTACAAGGCAGTACAATGTCTATAGCAAATATAGTGTATTATAGTTTGCTTCCCTAAACCCGGGAAGAAATAGGATTTGAAATATTACAACAATTCTTTTCCTCTTAGTGTATGTCCTTCTGTGCCCTGCAAAGCTGTAGATGGGCCTGTTCGGTTACAGTTTGGCAAGATGATCTGGGGGGTTTTTTAAGTTTGTAGCTGCTAGGTGTGTAAAAGAAGTAGGGAATTTCTAGGAATCCAATTGTTCTAATTGACAGCAACATAATCTTTATAACTGATGCTTTAATTTATTTAAACATTACCTCCTACTTGAGTAGCCTGGAACTGAACCTGGTGGGTTTTTTGTATTTCCAGTTGTTGACTGTTAATCAGTACTGACTTGCTGATTAATCAGTAAGATAAGGACATTCATGAATAGATCCATAAATCACTCCCTCCAGCATCAGTCAAATACAGTGGTATGCAGGGAAAGCTGGGACAGGCAGTGCTGAAACAGAAGTTTCTTCAAGGAAAAAAAAAAATAGAAGTATTGTAACATAGAAAAGATATAGAAACATGCATGATATAGAAACATCACTTTGGACGAAGATACATAAGAATTTTCTGGGTATGCTCAACTGCTCTTCCAATTCCTCTCTTCAGGTTTCAATTGATTATCTGTCCCTTGAATTAGAGTAAACCGAGAGTGTGCTTCCATTAGTATGTGTTGCTGAAATGAGCAACTCTTGAACCAAACAGCTGTCTTCAGCATATACTTGAAAGTAGTATTTAAGTCCTTACTGAGCTTATGTTTAAAAAAAAAATGCCCAAAACAACACCAGGATTTAGGGAAAATATTTACTTTTGTCTGAAACTTGCTCAAAATACCTTTTTTTTTTTCCCAAAAACTTGATTGTAAAGTAGACATAAGTAAATTTGATAGGTGTTTGACAGCACTGTTTGGATATTCCTCTGTACTAAGAAGATGCATTTGCTACCATAGTTTCCTGCACTAGAAAGAAGAGTCAGTTGCAGAAGGAAATTAGAAGCTGACATAAAGGTCAGAGAGTAGGTGAACAAGGGAAGGGAACTTCTGAAATTACACAGCTATTGCAATTAAGGTCTGATAGTCCTTCTCCTATGGGTCATAGGACCTGTGGCAGTTTTGATGAATGTTTTAACTTTTATAACAGGTCTATCAAAGGTAGAAATTGCAGAGGAAAAACTTCTCTTCACAAAATCACTTACAAGAAAGGAGTCAAAAAGTTCCTTCAGTTTCCTTAACCTCAGTGAATCTGGGTAATTCAACTGCCACTCAGCCTCGAAGTTCTTAATTCTAGCAACACTTCAAATATTTGCCAAACTACTAGTTAAATCTATATATATACTGTCACATTTGACATAAGGTTTAAACTTTTGCATTTCAGCATGAGTAACCCTTGATTTAGGATGCAAAATCATGAAAGAATACATCACATTAGATTTCATCTAGGACACATTTAATGAGGATTGAACCCTATTGAAATTCTAAGCATACTTCATATTCAAAATCCCCATATTTCATTAGTGTGCTTTGTAAAACACTCTCTGCATTCAAAACAAAGAACTGGTTTTGCTCTGTTTGGAAGTGGGTAAAGTGACATCAAAAGAGAATGCTGCTATGATGATAAACAAGGCAGTGAGAACAAAAGCCTAAACAATAAAAAGAGTTAAAAAGAACAGCAATCTTACACTATTAGGGTGGTCATAATACGTCTCTGTATTAACCCTCCTAATTTAAATTCATATTATTACTGAAAGGAACTAGTTGCTGGATCATATAAGGAATTAGGGGTTTCCATTATTACAAAGCTCTCAACTGAAACAGAACTCTGGAGTTCTTTCTGAATGACAGAAAGAAGTGAGGGGTGGAAAAAAAGGATTACAGTTAAAGAAGTCCTTCATTTACCTTATAGCTGAAGAGAATAATCTGTGCTTTTTTATAATAGCTGTACTCACTACTGCAGGATTGGTGTGTGGAAAATCACCTTCTTAAAGCATTAGCCAAAATTACAACACATAAATCTAGGTCTGGATCATGTACAAATCTGCTACCCAATAAAAGGTAAAACAGTAAAACCTGTAAAGCCAAGATAAGGCATGGAGAGCATTTTAAGAACAACAGCTAAGGAGAAGATCCTGACCACAGTGACAGAGAGGGCACACAGAATGGTTGCAGTAGTAGATTTGCAGTCTAGAGGGGAACTCCTTTTCTTAGGCATCAGAAAGCAGAGTCAGAAGAAAAGCTATAAAATGAAACCCAAAAGTCTTTAGAAAACACCAAGGATGAAAGGTAATGGCTTTGAATAAGTAGTTAAGATTCCTGAACACAGAAACAAAGTACAGTCAGTCAACTCTCCCCCAGAAAAACCCCACAGAACAGCAGAAATTTGATCTATAGGAGCATAAACTTGGAGGAGGAACACAACTGAAAAGCTTTGCTGTCTTCAAGCAAAACTGTTTTAGGCAAATAAGAACCTGGGACAAGAGCAGAGTCGATTGTCTGACTATACCAGTCAAATCTATTTTCTATACATCTCCTGTGGCTGACACCAGATCAGAATTCACGAAGCAGCACTCAATAAATAATATATGATATTAGGAATATTACTATCATTCTTAACCTACATTTTTCATAGAGTTCTCCACTAATGCATTTACACTTGTGCTATAAGAAGAAATAATGAAGAACTAGTCCTATAACTTTATAAGACTATCATCCCAAGTGGTTTTTTGTAAAAGTAATTTGGTATAAATTTTTTAGAAAAAAAATTATTTCATTATTTCCTTCCACTTTTTAGCCTGTCTTTACATGATACAAGGCATAAGCAGAAGACTTAAGTTATACTCATCTATATGATCTATCTATCCTTTTTCTTACACAAGGTATCTGTCTTAGATGTGAACAGTGATACATAAGAAAAATGCTTCATACATAAAAAACACATAAGATATATAAAAATATCTTTCCTTTGACTTGTAAGCCTTAATAAGACCCACAATTAATACATAACAGAATAATCTCTCTAAAAATTTAGTAATTATTTTCAATTATTATTTAGTAATTATTTCTTATTTTAAGTAAAAACACAGTAGATGCTTTACTTTAAAAACAAACAAACAACAACAACAAAAAACCAAAACCAAACAACCAAAAACCATGTATTTAAGATGTGTCTGTGTACAGCAACACTTCTCAAACAAGGTATGTCCGTATTGTGTTGCAATCATTGCTCATGTCTTTGTGGTTATATTCTGTGATTAAATGGGACTCTCTTACCAGCTGGATATTGTATGCATCTTCCCTTTTTCTTATGTTCTGATAATCTCTGCACTGACACTGTCTTTTGACTTGGCCCCTCTTTGTATCATGCTGACCTTCTCACAGGTAAACATCAATATTTCATACAGAAATTATGGACAACCCACCAGAACAATCTAGATGCACTGATTTTTACAAGGAGTCTTGATACTGATCATTTAAATTCTGGAATCTGTTTCAAATCTGTATGATCCTCCATGGAAGAGTAATTGAGAGTTTTCTGTGTATTTGTTTGTTAAGAGCGCTCTCCTCTGAAGCAGAATCTCGGAGCTGATTAAGCCTAAGTGCCCTAATTTCTTGAAGCAAAGTCTAACAACTGCATTTTCCTCATACCTTCCACAGAAGTCAGCAGAAGGCAGAGAGAGTGAATGCTCTTCTTCACAAGCAGTCGTCATCTTAAATGCCAATGCACAGAAGAGGTAAAAAGCACTTTACAGCTCAATCAGAAGTTCAGCTGTCAAGTCTGTGGAGACTCTTCCTGCTTATTATACCTCCTTGGTGTTTTTCTTCTTTGACAGTATCTAAAAGCCTCCTCTTTCTCTCTCTCTCTCTCTCTCACCATCAGCCTAGCATGTCCTCTCCCAGAGTCCTTTCTCCTCAGGAAGATGGCAGCAGCTTGCTAAAGCCCTTAGACCACATCAGGGAAGGGGAGATTAAATATACCTAGTGCGTGCTAAAGCGAGGGGCAGGAGGAGGGCACCTTCTGCCAGTGGAGCCTGCAGAGTGTTCCAGTAAGAGTTCAAATTGGGGAGTAACACGAGAAACAAACCCTCTCATTTCACTGAGTCTTACAGAGATTGTAACAGCTGCAAGCACCTCAGAGAAGAGGCGGTACTTGCTATAAAAATTAAATTGGTCTCTATGGGCCAGATGAGAAATAGTCCAAAAGGCATTCTTGACCCATAACCTTGGATAAAAGCAAAAAATCAGGGAAGAATAATTCATCACAGGACTATCCCCTGCTCCTCAACACACGTGCACACCTGCAGAGAGATCTGAGTTATGCAATGAAAGTTAGAGGGGAGTTTCAGAACCAAATTAGCAAGGTACACCCCACTCCTGCTGTAGACAGATATACTCACTGTAAAGGGAATGACAGAAAGTGCCACAAAGGCACAGTTGAATTTAACATAAAATGAATAGGTCAGATTTCCTATGGGAGTCAGTCAGATATTTTTCCTTCTGTATTAGAAAAAAACTACTTAATTTCTGCACAAAGTCCTGATCCTTTATTTTACAACTTGGCCATGGCACCTCAGCCACCAAACTTTTCAACAAGATATTAAACACAGCATCATTTCTACACCAGAGGATTACAGTAATTCACTAGGCACCAAGTATTTTCTGCAGTTCCCTGGCATCTGTATCAACATCATGCAACCTGTGATTAAAAGCATAGCTTCTCATTTTAGATGGATCTTTCTCTAAGAGCCAACTGAAAAGAAGTTCTTAAGTAGTATGCAATCAGAAGAAATAAGCATTTAAATAAAAAACACTTTGCCTTTAATGGGTTAGTATTCAGAGCCATACACAGACTGTACACAGTCCTGAGCAGGGGACTTTTCCACCTCATCACTTCCTCATCCCTCCGGTCCTTACTTGTATTTAACTTTAACTTTAACTTTGAGGTGTGATAATCTTGTTTCAATCCTTAAAGCGCTGGTACTGTGCAGTTAGAAATGGTTAAACAGCGTTGATTACTTTGCTGGCCCAGGATCAGAGACTCACTTTTCATCCCAGCTTGAGTACAGACTAGCACATTTTTTAAGCTGTTATTTCAATTAAGATTTATAGATATTAGTGACAATAAGAACAGGATGGAGGGGACAAAAGTACTCAAACTACTATGGGAGCCTGTTAACCAAGCTCTAAATATACCCAGGCTCACATAAAAGCCTTTAATTTACTGATTAAATGAATTCTCATATATGGTGCTAAATTCTAATTCAACAAAAGCTGCTCTAGGATCCAGAGAGGAAGGACTGGAAATGCTTTATGCTCTCTGCATTCTGCAGAGGTGGGAAACCAGCTGAGGTCTGTCCAAAGCACTTAGCCTTACTGGGAATCAAGCTTCTTTTTCTGTGATATTGGCTGTCCTTCAGTCTCAGATGGGAGTGCTATATATTTTCCTCAGAAATTTGAAATTTCAATCAATAGAAAACATAGGTTTGATCATGACTACGGTGCAGTAACAATAAAATTTTCCATGAGTAATAGCAGAGATGACTTCTATATTGACTGAACAAACTCAGAAAAAAAAGTATGAAGCAACAATATATTTTTCTTTGGTTAAAAGTAATATCATTGTGCATCCAAGTGTTCACAATGGCAGAACATAGCAGAACAGACAGATGTAGTTGAGAAAACTGTAATATTTTATTAATGTTGCAATTCCAAATGAATGAAACAATAAAAATTATTAAATTAGTTTCAGTGGATCAGGAGCCAGGAAAAATAAAGTACAACCACAGTTTTATGAACACCCCTTAATTTGTACATTTCTAACAATTCACAGATGTGACAAACCTGTGATGAGGCTTACCCCCAATAAATGTTACAAACCTTATTCTATATTAAAAAAACCACCCAAAACACATCCAAATGAAAAGAAGCAGTATGAGGAGACTGATACACATTCTTAGGAATAAGTTCTACCATGTCATGAAAACATGAAAGCGGACCAAGACGCTGTGGTTAGAGCTAACTTTATGCAAAGAAAAGGGAGGAAAAAATCACATGGGTGAAAGTGCAAGAAATGTGAGCACCACAGCAACTATGTTCTGCAATAGCAGGGGAACAAAATAGGAATGATGTTACAGGTCTAACTGAGCCTTGGATCCATTCAGTCTGTCTAGAGCACGCCCATTAGGTAACAGCCATAGCTTCTGTTTCTCCCTTGCCTAACAACATGGTCCTGCTGCATTTGTCAACATTAAGATCTGGCCAGATAATATGTATGCCACTTTTTAGACCTCTTTCTATGGGAACCTGTAATGTTACCTAAGCAAAATTTCAGCTGCCATTCAAAGACTGAGTTTATTCAATGATCAAAAGGATCCTTAAGTTCTGGATGCTAGCCTAACATGAAGGATCTTCGTACAACATTTTGTACAAAAACTCAGTCTAATGACAATTTGGGTAAAATCAGCTGACTTCCATCTTTGAGTTGAGTCCAACAGACACTTGTTGTTCCTGTATTTCTTCATCAGTTTTAATTTGCTCATAACCATTTTGCTTATTTCTTGCTTCAGTCAGCATTTTTAGTCACTAGGATCCCTTCACCCTGGGGTTTCATGTAGAAATATTGCAGAGTTAGGAAAGGCTGTTCCAAATCAATACTTCTGCTGTTGTTTTCTAGAGCCTTGCTATGCATTTCCCCTTGATTTTCTATCGTGACTCTTGTCAGCCAAGCAGATAACCCAGAGAGAATGAGATACATAAACATGGTCCCTTTTACTTGCCCTGTCGAGGTCAGAAAGTACAGACAGTAATACACCAAACCTGCAGTCAGCAGGGCAGAGTGTAGGTTTCTGCATACTCTGAAGAAAATAAGCATTTAAACTAGCAACTGTTAAGCATATCAAAATTCTCTTTCCAACAATGTTGTTAAAACAGATCCACCTACTTGCATTTGCTTGGGGAGCGAGATGTTACTTTGTCAAGCTTAACAAACTCAGCATTTTCTCAGTTGGGGCTCTTAAAAGGAAGCATTAAATGGATTTTGGCATGTAGAGTATTATGAAGAGTGGCTCTCTTTGCAATCCCGTTTAGCACACACCAGTTGTTATGGATGCCACTGGGATTATACTGACTTCTAGAAGCGTTTCAATAGAAACTGTATGATTGTTTGTAGCAGAATTATTGCAGGAAAAATTCCATCACTGAAGAAACCACACAAAACAAAAATGAAAAAAAAAAAAACAAACCCAAAAACCCCCAACAAAATAAGCAAATCCAAAGTTATTCACAACAAAAAAATGTGCAAAGAAATATCAAAATCTAGAAACATGTCCAAACAAATAAATACCAGAGAAAATATTATTCACTCTGACATTTGCTGACATCTAAATGCTGTAAGTTATATGGACAAAACCAAAGTCACCCGTACTCCCTTAGCAAATCATGGTCGCTGTTAACCCACTGGAGTTACTGTATCTGTAAACAGATACAGTACTCAATATTCCAAGAAAGAGTAAATAACCTGTGCAAATTTTGCATTTCTTGGTGAAGAAAATTAGCTTTTGAGACAACTGGCTACAGACAACTGCATTACAGCAGGAGTGAGCAAGACTAAAAAAAGGCTTTTGAAGAAATAAAGGAACAGCACAAATACCAAAATCTGAAATGGTATAACCCAGGAAAAAAGGTTAATCTTTAAACAGGATACATCATAGACAGGGGTGGAATGATGCCCCTGGAGCGGCTGCTAGCATCTACTGTCATGCTAGATATAGAATTAAAATTATTAATCAGAGTGAAAATCTGTGGAAACTGGAAAAAGACCTTGTATCAGTACCATTTAGGATAAGCATTTAACCAGAAACTTATGGCTGAATTAAATAAAAATAATTTTTTGAAAAGGAAATCATTGAGAATAGGATGAACTCCCTCCTCTGTTTAGAGGCTCCAAAGAGCATGAAATGGACGTTATTATATAGATAGGAACATGGAGCAGGAACCAGTACTGATCAAGAATGAACCTTTATTGATTAGCTATTATTTGTCATACATGACTCAAGCTTTTGGTTTATTTGACTCAGCATTCTATAGCTAAGAGACAGCAACACCAAACACTGAGGAAGGAAGATTAAAAAAAAAAAGAGTCTTAGTAACCAAATATAAGATTATCCATCCCTGATGCAAGTCTCAGCCTACTGCCTAATAACTAAGAACAGGTTTAGACTAGATACCAGCTACATAGTCTCAATGGTTGACAATTAGCAATGAAAGCAGTAGAAACCTAAGCATGAATCAAAGCCTTCTGTCTTCCCTCTGCTTCTCCCAAATACTGTCCTTTCTTTTTAAACAACACATAATGGATACAGTAATAAAAGGCTTGGCTAAATAGGCTATCCAGTTGGGTTTTTTCCTTAAACTGATATTTTTAATTTAGGGTCCTGCAAGAAACACTAACAGTAGGTCACAGATCAGAGAATCACCAAGTAAACACAAAGCTCTGAAGAAAATAAATTATCTATTATTATGGTTGCCTAAGTTTGAGCTCTGCAAGAAACTGAAAATGTCATCAGGATCTTCGACATGAATCTACATGAATCACATAAGGGCTATCCCCACAAACATTTACCCATTTTAACCACAATCTACATATGACAAACCGTAGTTTCTCTCTTCTTAACCATAAAAATTCCACAAGTAGCATCATAGCCTAGACATTATTCCGGTTACATAATTAGCTCTTACAAGCACATTATAATGGAATACCTACATACAGTTTACATCACACAAAGAGAGGCAGCAGAAGATCAGTTAAGATTATTTATGGAATCTATTCCGTCTTTTGTCAGCCTGACACTCTCTCCAATAATCTATCCAGTCTCACTTGATTCAATTTTAGCTGAAATTAGATCTAAATACCAAGCATCCATCTTTTGTAAGACTACTTTTAGATTTTGACTGAACAGATAATTACAGCCCTAAATGAAAAGTACAAGTTCTGGATTTTCTCATGAAGCCATAGTAAAACAATCTTGGAGGGTGGAAGTAGCCAGGGGGGGAGGAGGTGGGAGGGGGAGTGTGCTGAATGTTTGCTTATTTGCTGGTTTGGGTTTTTTTCAGGAGTACAGTCTCTGTGAAAACATAAGACAAATACTTCTACATCATTTAGACTTTAATTTTGAGGATAAACTTCTACTGAGATGTCCTTACTATCTGCCCTTTCTCATTGTTCCCTATCAAAATGACAGAGTCTAGCTTTTATAAATAGGTAGAAGTGATGGACATTGTGAACTGCTGGACAATTTTTCTGTAATACAAAATGTGAAGTTTTCTTGCCTTCCTGGATAGCCTAAGAGAGAAACTGCAATTCACCGAGAAGTTAAAAAGATATTAGTTGATCAAAAGACTTCTATCTGATGTTCCAAAACCTCTTTCAAAGGCTTTCAAAGTTGGTAAAGAAGGACAAAACAGAGTAAAGACAGAAGCAATAATTAACAAGAGAAGAGTATTTTAAATAGACTTGAAACTGCTTGAAGCAGGTTTGAATACATTGGCCAGGTTTGAATACATTGGTCCATTAGGATTAATTTACTCTCATATGGGTTAAAAATGGGGGAGAGAGGAGAGAAGGATTCTGGGAGGAAAGCTCATCACTGAAGTGAAAAATCTGCTATTGGAGAGAAAGGAATTGAAGGTTTAGGCTTACAGTGAAACTCTGATTTATGAGCATGAGCAGTCGTGGATAAGCTCCATCATCTAGTCTAACTATAACCAGGTCCTTAGTCCCAAGGAAGCGCAGTATGTCCCAGAGCCATTTAGTAAATCACACTCACTTGACTCATAACAAAGAAGAGACAGACAAAATTATTTAATAAAACGTGTGCCATCCACTTCCCAATTATTTTAGTTTATAAACTCCTCTAGAGTGGGCAACCAGGCTCTGTCCTGTTACACTGACCATCTACCATCTCTAAATATTCATATAGTTTTGTACATAGCACCAGTTCACACTGGTGATCCATGTTGGACTTTCTAAGTATGTCATTTAGCTCTATAAGATTCTTGCCTCAAAAGGGAGGAAGAATTAAAATGAAATAGTGAATGAATGAATAAATTAAGTTCATGGGAATTTAAAGGTTCCACAGGATTTCTGAAAGTGTCTCTTCTGAAAAATTTTCCTTCCTTGTCTGTATATTTCCTGTATGCTCCTTTCAAAACAGATTTTACCAGCAGTGTATGGAGATGCACATACTGAGGTGTCCTAATTAGAGCAGCCTGGACCAGTTCATCACTCTGTGTGTGTGTAACTCAAACTGTATATTCTACACCCTCTGTGTCATTTCCCAGGAACCGTTAACAATAGACCATTTGCAGCAGCTGCCCAGAGCACACCTGACCCCTCAGGATATAAGCTGAGTGTAAAAAAGCCTGTGAGATAGGAACGTTTCTATCCTCACACCAATGATTCAGGTGTGATAACTCCCCTCCAGGAGTCATTAGCACCTCCACACCCAGCCTGAGGGGTCATGTCTGCTAATGGGCCACCAAAGATTCCAAAAATATCTCACGACTCACAATTACCCATTGTGGAACTCCCCACCCTGGGGGAGGTACTGGGCATTCCTGCCTGAACCTGAGTGTATATAATCTTGAGGTCTTGGGACTTCTGGTACCACTTATCAGATCCAGAGGAGGACCAGAACCTCGACTGGACTGCAACCACCACCCTCAACCAGACTGCTATCAGCACTCTCACCAAGAGGTTTTCCTCCCCTTTTACATTGGACTCAGAGGGACCACGTGGGACTCAGCATAGGGGCCAACAAATACCATTCTGTTCATGCCCCAGGGTGCTGGGTTATACATCTGGGTTTTGTAGGTTAAAACCAACATATGTTTGTCCATATAATTGTATTATTGTATTATTTTTTATTAAATTGTAACTCTGATTTATAATCTCTTTTGAGTTGAGTTCATTTGTCCTGCCAGTTTACCTTTAAACCAGCACATGAGGGTATGCAGGAAGCATATGCCAGGACAGTGCCTATTTCAGGCCCTAGATGCTAGAGGTGCTGTTGGAAAGTAAAAATAGAAATTCCAGAAGCTTCAGTCCAAATACTACCTGTGCCACAGAAAATGAACTACAACAGATGTGTCTTGTACTGATTATGCCTCAGTTTCTCCATCAGCTAATTAAAAACAAAACCCAATAACTTCTTACCAACCTTGCAAAATAGGAAAAATATCCACTAATACTTATAGGGTGAACAGATTCTACAAAGACACAGGTTTATCTTCAGGTGCATTTTCTTTAGGTAGTGACTACTGGGTTTATTGATTTTAGTGCAATGATTTTAGTGATTTTTAGGCTTATTCTTTTAGGCTGCCTCTGTTTTTTATTGCGATACCAATTCAAAGCCAGTACAGCTAAGGGAGGTAAATTAAAGTGAGTTCTTTTTGACCCTAAATCAATGTGGCTGTTTGCTTTCCGGCAATAGAGTGACACTGGTGTAACACTGGTGTTGCTTTTACTAGAAAAAAAGAGTCTTTTTAGAAGTCTTACTTAGCTCCCTCTAAATCTCTAGCGCATTGATGGCAATATATATTTTCCACGGAAGAACTATTGAAAATCAACACTGAACAACCTGTGGATTTCTCTCAGACAGCTAAGTACACCTGAACTGCCAACCACTCTGTCTAATTTAAGATTTTAACATAAACAAATATTAGGCGAAACTAGGGGAAAAAAACATATCTTTTTAACAAATGTAGACATATCTTTAGTGAGCCTAAATCCAGGGCAGTACGCCTTTGTAACAGGTGAAAGCCAGGAAAAAGGTTCAGCTTGAACATTCAAAGAAACAGCAGGGCAAGGAACCTTCTTTTACTTCTAAACTGAGCACATTTTTTGAGAAATAACAGACATGGAAACTTTAAAGCCTTTCTAGTTTCCTTTCAGAGCACAGCCAAACTTTGAAGTCTCCTCCAGAGAACCTACACACAGAAAATATGATGCAGCCTGGGGTTGCAAACCACCCTGCTTTGACACTGTGGGATCATTCTGTGACCATCACAGCAAGCCTCTTGCTGGTACAGCTCTGCTTTTAATAAGGGATATTTCAGGCAGCCCCACAACACTAACAGAGAATGACACATTCATTTGCAGCCCCATCCTGAGCACAAGCAGAAGAAGAAAACCTGATTGATTTTCCAAGCCCCCCCTGTGGACCTTCATCTTGGCCATTCCACTTCCTCACAGAATCCCTCTTTGTGGGGGAAGAAAAAGGTGTGTAGGGAAAAAGTGGAGAAAAGTAGAGAGAAACATCCTCCCCCTAAACATTAAAGACCTTCCCCAAACCCTGCTAATTCCTCTACATCAACTTCCATACTAGTTATTATTAAACATTTTGACTTATCAATAGTCATAGAACGGTTTGTGTTGGAAGGGAACTTAAAGATCATCTAGTTCCAACCTCTCTGCCATGGGCTTTGCTAATCCCTGGCATCCTGCTGTAGTCTCCTAACTCTCCTTCCTGTGCAGAGCTCCTGCGGTCATCCAGTTGTCCTTCCCCATGCCCAGACCCTGTATCCACCTGGAGTGCTGATGAGGCCTCCCTGCCTTTCCTCCACCCAGCCTCAGCACCTCACTCCCCAGCTGCCCTTGGGATGGCAAACCTGAGTGTTCCTAACCCTACTCAAAAGCTTTGTGCTGACTCTGGCCTCTTCCTCTCTAGATTTCTCCTTTAAAAATTAAATAACTATATGTATTTCTTTAAGTCTCTTTAGGCCAAAGAACAGCTGCAGAAGGTAATGCATTTTTAATGAGGAGTAGAAAATTGACAAACAATCTAAAAATATAGCTGCAACAAATATTTTACTTTTTGCCTCACAGTAACACTAACACAGTTGCTTTTATGTCTATATATGCATTGATACACTAAGTAGAAAAAATTAATCTCTTAGACAAAAGACTATTAAAAATTAGATTAATTAAATTATTGCCAGCTTACAAATGGAATTCATCCAAGTATCCTCAAAGAGCTGGCTGATGTTATTGTAAAATCTCACTCGATTTTTGAGGAGTTTTGGGAATCCAAAGAGGTTCCAGCTGACTGGAAGCTGGCAAACATGGTCCCAATTTTCAAGAAGGTCAAGAAGGAGGACACCAGAAACCACAGGCCTGTTAGTCTCGTTTCCGTGCCTGGTAAAGATATGAAGAAGATGATTATTCTGGGAAGTACTGAAAAACATCTGAAAGACAACGCTGTTATTGGTCAGAGCCAGCATGGCTTTGGAGAGGAAAGTCCTGCTTATCAAATCTGATTTCCTTCTGTGACAAGGTAACACACCCGGTTGATCAAGGGAAGCCAGTTGACGTAATCTTTTTGGATTTCAGTAAAGCTTCTGATACTGTCTCTCACAGGACCCTTCTGGACAAACTGTCCAACACACAGCTGGATAAACACATCATATGGTGGGTGAGCAATTGGCTCATGGGTCAAGCACAGAGGGTGACAGCGAATGGGGTGACATCAAGCTGATGACCTGTCACTAGTGGGGTTCCAAAGGGCTCCATTTTAGGCCCTGTGCTCTTCAGCATCTTCATAAATGACTTGGACACAGGACTGGAAGGGATACTAAGCAAGTTTGCAGATGACACTAAACTGGGAGGAGCTGTTGACTCCCTGGAACTCAGGGAGGCCCTGCAGAGAGACCTCAACAAATTATTGGACTGGACAATCACCAGCCACATGGAGTTCAACAAGGAGAAGTGTCGGATTCTGCACCTGGGATGGGGCAACCTCAGATGTTCATACAGACTGGGGAAGGAAATGCTGGAAAGCAGTGCCATGGAAAGGGACCTGGGGGTCATGGTTGATGGCCAGTTGAATATGAGTCAGGCTGCCCTGGCACCCAGGAGGGTTAACCGTGTCCTGGGGAGCACCAGGGAAAGCATCGCCAGCCAGTCGAGGGAGGGCATTGTCCCTCTCTGTTCTGCACTGGAGCAGCCTCACCTTGAATATTGTGTGCAGTTTTGGGCACTGCAATATAAGGAAGATATTAAGCTATTAGAGAGTTTCCAAAGGAGGGTAACAAAGATGGTGAAGGACCTTGAGGGGAAGCTGTATGAGGAGTGGTGGAGGGCACTTGGGCTGTTGAGCCTGGAGAAGAAGAGACTGAGGGGAGACCTCATTGCAGTCTACAAGTTCCTCATGAGAGAATGAAGAGTTACAGGCACTTATCTCTACTCTGTGGTGACCAGTGACAGGACCCAAG
Source organism: Chiroxiphia lanceolata (assembly GCF_009829145.1). Taxonomy (NCBI): domain Eukaryota; kingdom Metazoa; phylum Chordata; class Aves; order Passeriformes; family Pipridae; genus Chiroxiphia; species Chiroxiphia lanceolata. The sequence goes on from NC_045642.1 coordinate 24,021,947, forward strand.
GGAATGGCCTGAAGTTATGTCAGGGGAGGTTTAGGCTGGATATTAGAAGAAGGTTCTTCACCCAGGGAGTGGTTGGGCACTGGAACAGGGTCCCCAGGGAAGCATTTGGATGATACTCTCAGGCACCTGATGTGACTCTTGGGTATGGTCCTGTGCAGGGCTAAGAGTTGGACTTGATGATCCTTGTGGGTCTCTTCAGCATATTCTGCGACTCTGTGATTCATATGAAAGGAAGAGAAGATAAAGATACAGAGAAACAAAGATACAGAGAAATCTACATTTTGAATATGGAAGAGCAGAAGCAGCCCCTGGACTGTAGTTGTTTCCATTTTTGTGGATTAATATAACCTCATGGACTTCAGTAGAAACCACATCTGCTAGCATCAACTGCAGATCTAGTCCCTGACTTCTGTGCTAAGCCAGATTCCCTTCACTACTGTATCAGTATAACTGTTAACTTTATTGGAAACACATTTATACTGGCAAGCATACTAGTGGTCCTTACTATATTTATTTTTCCACCATGAGAAAAATATTTCTGTTTATTCCCTCAAGTCTGTTTTCAAAGCTACTTTGTTTTCATTGCTTTTTTTCCCGGTTATCTAGGTAGAACATGAGGTTCCAAGTGGAACTTGGCTCCACTTCACAAGTGCATGGTGAGTCTGTGTTTGTTTCCAAGGGTTTTGGAACAGAACTGAAGTCCTTTGTCCAGCTCTTACATTTACCTGTCAGCAATCACCTGCTCACCTTTGACTATATTGAAACAACCATGTTCAAATATAAAGCTGTATCTTATTTAAAACACAGAAAGAAACAATACATAACAATACAGGTTACCAGGATGCTTGCCTGTCCTCCTGGACCAAGCAGAGTGCACTCCCATTTACTTTGACTTGATGCACAACTAATGGGGAGTTTGTCTTTGAACCTAAACGCTGATCACAAATAGACCTGCCACACAATACAGCTCCACAGTTACCCTTCTGCTGCATGGGAGCTCAGCCTAGTTGTGAGACAGTGTAGGACTTTGATGAAGACACATATGTGGACCATTGACACTAATTTCTTGTTTTCCTTAGGGACTGAGTCAGGATTAGAATTTCACTCCTGTAGAAGACAGATTTGCTATTCGCTATAAACAAATATTTACAAAGAGCAAAACATTTCCTTTTAATTTATCCTACCTTCTCCCTACGGGGCCCATCCACTGATAGGTTCCCCATGTAGAGCACACGCGCCACCAGCGAATGGTTATGTTTTTGCTGCTTAACTGGATTTGCAATAGAGGAGGAGTTAAGATGAACGGCTGCTTTCCTGCCACCATCATTCAATCATCTGGAAATCTAATTTGTATCTTATTTGGCAGGCAAGCAGCCATCTGCTCCAAGGATATGCTCCAAGGGCAGCTGTCAAATACGGAACAGGCTTTCTGCCACGGGGAAAACTACTTGCCTTTATTGGACTAATACAGGTTGAAAGCTAATGATATAGGATGTTTCTCCACAAAAGAAGTAAAAGTACGTGGTTTTTTATAATATAATTAAGACTTCCATTAACATCTGTAAGACTTAAGCCTATCAAATGAGCAACATCCACTCACACAAGCTTATGACTCAGAGTTGCATGGGCCAGAGCAGCGAACAAGAAGGTTGTCAGTCCCATAGGACTATTTCTGCCCTATAAAATGTAATGCACATGCACAGATGCACCCTGCCTAATCTGCAGCCATGATGCCAATGGAAACAGATTAGCTGCACACAGAACAAGCAGCTTGAGAACATCACATCCCATGAGAGAAGTCCAACAGTGTTTAACCAGTCTTCTCCTGCATTGTGGCTGGCACTAAGAGTGCTTTTTGGGGCAGAAAGCTGGCAAGAACAGGGCAAAAGGTCTGGGTACATTGGCTGTGAGGCTTGGTCTGATTCCTTCACATCAGTAAGCTCTTGGCTATCAGACATGCATTTGTACCAGAATTCATCTGTCAAAGGAGGGAATTAGAGCTGGAGTCACCTAGTCTATTAAATCCTTCTGTACTTGTGCTGTTTTTAGCTGGGATAATTTTCTTCATAGTAGCTGGTATGGGGCTATGTTTTGGATTTGTGCTGAAAACAAGATTGATAACACAGACATGTCTTCATTACTGATGAACAGTGTTCACACAAGAGTCAAGGGGTTTTCTGCTTCTCAGCCCATCCCAACCAGTAAGCTGCTGGTGCACAAGGAGCTGGAAGGGGGTACAGCCAGGACAGCTGATCCCAACACATCAAAGGGTTATTCCAGAGCATATGGCAACATGCTCAGCATATAAAGCTGAGGGAAGAAAAAAGAAGGGACATTCAAAGTGATGGATCTTGTCCTCTCAAGCCCTACTTTTCTGGAGATGGCTGAACATCTGCCTGTCAATGGTAAGTAGTGAATTAATGTCTTGTGTTGCTTTTTTGGTGTGCGTGGCTTTTGCTTTACCTATTAAACTATCATACCACTTATTTTCTCACTTCTACTCTTCTGATTCTGTCCCCCATTCCACAGCGGGCAGCAAGTGAGTGGCTGTGTGGGGCTTAGTTGCCATCTGGGATTAAACCACTGCAACCACACTCAATATAGCATCTTGGTCTGTACAGCACCTGATAGCAATAACATGTCCAGCTCTCAGGGGGTGGAGACCTAACACAGGTAAAGGATTCCTTAGCTTTACTGCTTCTCGTAATCCCCTTTCCTATTCTTCATTTTAACATGTCTATGTTGTATCCCAAGTCCTTTAATTGACCAGTATTTGTGTATCTGGCTATGAGGTATCATGGTTGGTTAAACAGTCAAGCCCCACACAGTCACTCACTCCCCACAAGAAGGATAGGGCAGAGAATCTGACAGTCAAAAGTGAGATTTGTGGGTTGAGATAAAGACATCTTAATACATGAAGCAAAGATGCACATGCAAGCAAAGTAAAAGGTGCTACTGGTGGGCAGATATCTAGGCACCTTTCCAGAAAGCAAACCCTGTAACAAAAGCATAGGTAACAAAAGTCTGGGGGAAAAAATTATAAATATTCTTCTTTCCTCCTCATTTCTCTGAGATTTTATTCCTAAGCGTGATGTCATATGGTCTGGAATATCCCTCTGGCCAGCTAAGGCAGCTGTCAGAGCAGTGTCCTCTCCCAGCTTCTTGTGCACTCCCAGTTTACTTGCCAACAAAATAGCACAAGAAACAGAGAAGGACTTGATGCTGTCTACGTACTGTTCAGTAATAGCTAAATGTGTATCCTGCTCATGCCCATATCAAGCATACAAAGACCTATGGAAGGGTTCACATTGCAGTTACACATGCAAGTAGTCATCATTGTCACTTGGTGTTTATTTGAATATCAACCTTCTGCAGAAGGAGAATTTTCACACAGAGGAGATCAGGGTAGCACAGGAAGGTCACATGTAGTGTAGCAATGGCAAAAAGTAGCTGATATTAGAGGGAAACATGAAACCAGTGAGGATGGAAAGGCTATAAATGTCCAAGAAATCTTAAGGATGTCAGACGGCTGTTTATACTAATAAGTCTTGGAAATGGGCATTGAAGATGATGGGCTCTCCTCTTGTGTTGAAGATTTTTCTCAATGGCAATGACAGCAGAACCTCATGGAGGATAGTTTTGTTTTAACAACAAGGCACTGACAGATAAGGGCATGCACTCCAGCAAACACAGAACAGAAAAGCTAGGAAAAGACCAGAAGTTGTGAAAGAAGAAATAAAACAGTAACTCCAAAGCTGACAAGAAAACAGAGAATAGCACTCTGCAGGTGACTGTTTTTTCCATATACACACTTGGCAGGAAACTTATATCCACATCTACTAATATTTTTTTTCAACTGGTTTCTTCCATTACAATGATCTTTTCCTTGTATATATTTATTACTATTAGGTTAGTTTCATTTCAAGTTCCTTTAGTGGAGGATGACGTTGTAACTACAACATGAAACAATTACTTTCTTAAATAACTTCCCAATGTTTCAAGCCCCATGGCAAAAAATCATGAGCAAGACTCCCTCAAATGATTGCTTACTTTAATTTAGGGTTCTTATTTGTAGCCTGCATATCTCTTTTTCAGGATGTCATATTGTCAACTGTTATGTCAAATAATTTACATGAAATTAAAAAAAATAAACAAGATTATTACACATTTACATGACTCAAATAAGATGTCAAGATCATTGCCAAAATATTGGGAAAAAGCAACAATAAAATTTATGTAAGTTTCTGTTGTTCATGATACATAGATACAGTCAAACCCCCAAAACTTTGGATTCTCATTCCTCTATATTCTGCTTGGAATTTTCTTTCTACCATTCATCTTCATAGCTTTTTATTCTGATATTTCTAGATTTTAGCCTACAAATTAATTAATTTGTGTTGTATATGTATTCTGTTTAAACAAAGGACTAAAAAGACACCAAGGTAATAATAAGCATTTTATACACACTCATTGCTGTTTTTCTTATCTGCTCTGGTCCTTTGGCAGGGGCTAAATTGTGGACGGTATTTGTTATTCTTGTTTTCCCTTGTTGTACTACATTTACTTAAACCCTAAAACCTCAGGGCACTTCACTCTTTTTGCCATGGCTCTGCAAGACTCAGTGGATGGTTCTTGAAAAACTCAGTGTAGGATCAGGGATCAAATTATAAATCCCTTTGAGTAACAATCTGGAAGTGTCTGTGAAATGCCATATGTCTCTGTAGCACTCATGATAAAAATAAAATCACTGCTCAGAGGAGGAAAATAAAGTATCAGCTATCTCTTTAAAGCAGCTGATATCTCAGTCTTAAAAAAGGTTAAGTAAGGATACAGGTTAAAAAAAAAAAAAACAAAGCCAAACCAACAAACAACAGTAAATGTCACAGCGATATTTCCTGGAAGAGTAATGTAAATGTTATTTATTGTGCCAGATATATTTCCAAAACAGATGTCTTCCACAATCTATTTTACTCAGCCACATCAAAACAAAACAGTTGCAGTTTCAGCCTTCTAGGCAGTATTACCATTCACAGGTCTCTGTAAGGCCAGTTCATCCCAGCACAAGAAGAGCAATTCAGCTTGTTCCTCTGTGCTTCAGCCTTCTGTTTGCTATACAACGTGCCTAGTCTATTGTAAAGCATGGCTGTTTGGGGCACTAAGAACTAGCCTTTTTATGGGGCATCCTAAACTACACCTGTCCTAGGCACTGAGCTCTTTAAGATGTTTGTCAATCTGGACTCTCCAATCAGAGGCACTCATGTTTGCTCTGCCTTTTCCTTTGGTATTTCCATCTCTGGTTTCCTTGTAGGCAAGCTTTGGAGAGTTTGGGGTTTGTATTCAGGCCCAAAAGCTTTGGCATTGTATTGGGTTTACATGGCAAGGTTTTGGTAACAGGAGGACTACAGGAGTGGATTTGGTGAGTGTACTGGTTTGAAAGTTAACCAGCAGAGGAAACCAAGCCAACTCAAAGAGAGATTACAAGTCAGAATAACAATTTAATAAAATAATACAATAAGTACGACCACACAGACAAGCAACAGGGAATAACCCACAAAGCCCAAATGTACAACCCAGCACCCCGGGGCACAAACAAAGCGGTGCTACCTGGGCCCCCCCCCTTGAGTCCAAAACAAAGGGAGAGGGGAAAAACCTGCTGGTGGGAGAGCTGCTGCAGTCCAGCCAAAAGTGGTAATTGTAGTCCGTCCGAGGGGGTGGTGAACTGCAGTCTGGTTGAGAGCGATGAGCTGATGCCTGGTTGAGAGCGATGAGCTGCGGTCCTCCTCTGGATCCCACGAGTGGTGGAAAGGTTCTGAAACTCCAGGTTTATATACTCTCCAGTTCAAGTGGGAATGTTCAGTCCTCCCCTCAGAGCGGGGAATTCCATAAAAGGGTGTTTAGTCCTTCCCTCAGAGCGGGGAGTTCCATAAAAGGGTATGAGGGTGCTCATTCCATAAAAGGATATGAGGGTGCTCAGGAACATCCCCCCCCACACACACCTCGCAGGCCTCTACTGACAACAGTTTCTGGGAAATGGCATGGAGGGCTATAGAATACACAGTTTGGGCTATACCCATTCAGTGATGAATCGGTCCCAGCTGTTCTAACCAGGACAGTGAGAAGCTGCCAGAAGCTTCCCCTGTGTATGACAGAGCCAATGCCAGCTGGCTCCAAAAGGGACCTGCTGTTGCCCAGGGCTGACCCCATCAGCAACAGTGGTAGCACCTCTGGGATAACATAATTAAAGGGAAAAAAGTTATTGTGCGGAAACAAATTGCAGCTGGAGGGGAGAGGAGGGGAGAATGAGGGAGAGAGAGAGGGAGAGGGAGAAGGAGAGAGAGAGGGAGAGAGAGAGGAGCCCATGGTGAAGACCATGGTGAGGCAGGCTGTGACCCTGCAGCCCATAGAGGACCATAGTGGAGCAGATATTCACCTGCAGCCTGTGGAGGACCCCACACTGAAGCAGGTGAATGCCCAAAGGAAGCTGTGACCTTGTGGGAAGCCTACACCAGAGTGAGCTCCTGGCAGGATCTCTGAACCCCTGAAGAAAGGAGCCCATGCTGAGGAGGAAGGAGCAGCAGAGACAATGTGTGATGAACTGACAGTAACCCCCCTTCCCAGTCCCCCTGCACTGCTGGCTGGGAGAAGGTAGAGAATTGGAAGTATAATTAAGCCTAGGAGGAAGGGAGGGGTGGGGGTAAGGCATTTTTGGGATTTGGTTTTACTTCTTATTATCTTATTCTAATTTGATTTGTAATAAATCCAATTAAATTCCACAAGTCAAGTCCATTCTGCCCATGATGGTAATCAGTGACTGATCTCTCCCTGCCCTTATATTGACCTATGAGCCTTTCGTTATAGTTTTTCTGCCCTGCCCAGCAAGCATGGGTGTGATAGAGTGGCTTTGGTGGGCACCTGGCATCCAGCCAGATTCAACCCATCACAGGCATCAAGTGTAGAAATTTGTCAAAACAATGTGAAACTACAAATAAATGTGATTTGTTTATCTGACAAAGATGTGACAGAAAATTGCCAGACTAATTTCTTTGCAAGTGGTTCGTTTTAGTCCCTACCACTTATCCAATTATATATTTAAACTGTGTAGATCTCAGGACAGAGATTTACACAATTTGACCATTTTCATGGGGCCCTGAGAATGAAGATGAGGACTCGAGTGACAAAGCAGGCTGAAAAATTTTTACTAAAAAACCCTATTTCTTCACGGAAATTTTCCAAGGGAACATTTTGACAGGTACACAGATCCACAACTTCTGTTCGGTAAAGCCTAGACAGAAAAACTGAGCTAAACTGATATAAAATAAAAAGACTTTGATTTTTTTCAAATAGAATCAGCTATTCAGTTTTGGGTGAGTTCAACATTAATTTACATTTTTTTGAACATGCTGTCTCAGTGGCAGATGACATTAGCCATCTTAGGGTCCTGTTTCTCCTCTGCTACCCAGAAATTTTGCACAATGTCTCCTATTCCCCTTCCCTCCTGAGCAAGTACAAGATAAAAGGGAGATACCACAGTTACAGGACACCTCCCAGGAGCTGAGGTCTAACTACCGAGACCAAACTTTAGAGCTGAGAGAGCTTGATCAGCTGAATACCAAACCCTTGATATTTTACTTTACATTTCAAGTTGGGCCAAGAGTTAAAAAATAAAAATAAACCCCTAGAACTATTCTCTCACCAGGAGCGCAAGTTAATTTACAAATAGTTCTGTTTAATAATAATGATGAAGCTGTGGGATCTCATTTGGCAGAACATGTTACTGCTGGGTATGCCATTAATACCTTAATACATTACAGCCTCTAAACTTCTAACGGTAGCCTTCTTGTCTGAAATCCAGTTGCTACATACATCTACAACCCATTAAGCTTTGAAATTAAAATCAGACAGCACCACCAATAATAAGAAGTTCATTTGCCCTGACCTAAGAGGCTTCAAGATTTGTAGCATTCGCAAGAGCCTGAGCTGAACTGTGCACCACTCAATAATCTTTTAAGCTCAATAAAGGTCCTCATGGCCAGCATCAGCACTCAGGCAGGCACTCTTGCAGCACCAGAGAGCACCGCTGCACAGGGTTTTTCTTTACCACATTAACAGAACTACTCTGACATTCAAGGTTGAGAAATAGCGGAGAAGCCGTTATGCCAGGTCTGTTGTCCTCCCTGGGGGTGGCCTCTATCGCATATTCTCAAAGATTAGTTTCTTGTTGCCTGTCCCCTCCCCTCCCCTTTTTTTAAAGTACAATAGCAACCCAAACACAGCACAAGGAAGTCCCAAAACAGCAAGGCATACAACTATATCTTATTAACTGTATGCAGCACTGGGTACAAAGTCTTCTTCAATCTGTTTAGACTGTTTTTCAATCTTTGCCCTGAAAATGACTCGTCTCTATTTTGATATTATTCTCTTCAGCTTTGCTCAAACCTGCTACTTTACACTACAATTTCCAAAACATAAAATATATCCTGAATTTAGCTCTAGGCAAAGATTAATGGCTTCAGAAACTCAGCTCCTTTGTTTAGAGTCTGAATGCGCAACTACATAACACCCACACATAAGGCTTCTCACATGTGTATTAGTGCTCCTGTTGGAGGGGGCAAAAGGAGAGGAGAAGGGGGCAAAAGGAGAGGAGAAGGAAACAAAAGTTGTTTCTACAGGCAGTTCAGTCCTTTAGCACAGGGTGTTGGACTTCAGATTTAAGGGTTTTAAGGAGGTTTTTGTAACATAGGCTACACTGTATCTTTAGCTATGCTCAAGGCATCCAATCATTTTACAGACACACTGAGCTGTAACCACAAGGTAGTATAGATTATGCTGAAAAATGCAGGTATGCATCATACTAAGAAATAGAGTATATTCATTGATTTAAAATGTTGTCAGAAAAAACTTGTTTCTGTTCAATCAGACAGGCACTGACTACTGCACAACACTGGCCATACTGCAATATCAAAGAAAATTCCCCTCCCCCCAGACTTGGGTAATTCCCTCCAGTTCTCTCTTTCATTTTATTAATCAACAATTTCCATTTCTTCAGTGCTTATAAGCCTTATTTAGTTTAATGATCCTGCACATAACATGCATGGTTACAAGCTGAATATGTGACTCTTAGATGAGTGAGAAGTGGCAACAGAATCTCTCTGAACATTTTTTCTCTGTTGACCTCCAAGTTAGCTTCATGTTTCTTGTCAAGAGATGTGCTGCATGAGGAAATATGTGTCTCCAAATGTCTCAAAGCTTATTCTTCACAGTCACTGATCTGGTATTTTGCAAGGGAGGACTTAGGGATGTCCTTGCACTGTCACTCAGGTGGTTTGTTACCACAAGCAAGCAAACTTAGAAGAGGTCTTCTAATACTTGAGTATTCTGGAATTTGCATCCTCATGCGGTGCCTAGCTTGTGAAAAGTAAATACAGTCAAAGATTTAAATCAGTGATCTGCACTGAGCATTGTACTCCAAAAAAGAAAATTTTGCAAATATCTTTCAAGAAACACTTGTTTTCCAGGAACACAGAGGTATTTATCATCAGTTAAGAAAGAGAATAATATCAATATTATTGATATCAATAATGTCAAGAACAGTGTACTTTTGAGTCTGTAAATACAACAAAGAGAGGGCTCTAAAGATAGCTCTGGGAATGACAAAATATGGCCTTGCCTTTGGATCCCACCTGCAAGATGAAAGTGTTTGGATGATCTCATAAAGCAGACAGTGAAACTCTTTAGATGTGCTGCTGACTAGCTTCAAAAAACTGAGATTTGAATAACTTTGCTCGGGCTGAACAAATTACCCTCAGTATATCACAGGCTAGGGTTAAGATCTTCAGTACTGCAAAAAGAAGTTCAGTAGATATGGATCTACAACCCTGATCAACTCCATCTTTCATGAGAACCTCCACTGAAGAAAGATTAGGCTCCACTGAAGAAAGGTTTTCTATTGCACAGGATCTCTCCAGTCATTAATAAAATGGGCTAAAAGAATATCAGAACAGTCCAATTCATTTCAACTTTCAGAAACTAGATCAAGTGAAAGCATTAAATGCTTTTGTGAAATCAGTGCAGGCACCATTGAGATGCTGATGTTCGTCACTGCACTGTTTCTGAATTGGACTGGCCATGAATACTACCAGGGGATCCACAGCCAAGCAATTATCCTCAGGAGTTTTCAGGCAGAACAATGACTGGGGCACACAGGCAATGGAGTATGATCTGAGGTAGCAGTTTCACAGGAAGAGATAAGAGTAAAATGTCAGTCTGCCACAAAATAAAATTGTCCTTTGTCATCCAAGTTCATGGTTCCAGCCCCCCTAAAACATTAGGGACTCCCGTTGCTACAAGGATCTGAGTGAATACAAAAGAAGAATTCACTTGCAAAAGTAAGTGCTTCACATGGCTTTCCTCAGTGTTGGTGTTATACTGAAGCTATTTCAGAACTTCATTGTCTTAATTAGTTAACAAAGGATCATTAAGAACCATGATAAATGGCTTCAGCTCAGTCAAATCAATGACAGCAATTAAATATGGATAACAGATAATTAAATGAAGAAGAAAAACATTCTATTTACCTAGAAAGACTCAGGCTATGTTCTGTAGGAAATGTTCTACCCAAGGTTTGCAAATTGCCTACTACTGAACACAGATCTGACCTCCTGAAGAAGCATTTGAGAGTGCTTGCTTAAGTAGGGGATCAACTCAGCCTTCTACTTCGACCAAAATTGCATCTGGTTCCATGATGTTCATGTTTCTTGGTGTCAGAAGCATCACTGAGAAGTCTAATGTTTATTGGAGAAAACGTTAATTTTCATATTATTTGTATCCAGTCAATCTTGGTATCCAGGTTTGAGAAAGACAATAACTGCTGTAAGACACCTTTAAGACCATGTCCTTCATTTTTCCTTGCCAGTGTTTTCAAGGCTCAAACCTTATTCCTCTTGATGTTGATGATGACAATTAATGTGACAGTTTCTCTAGCAGCTTAGAGCAATCTTGTTAATGAGTCTGACAGTGCCAAGGCTTGACAGTGCCTGACCACCACAACAAACTATCCAGAACCCTGAACTAATATATGGTTTTACTTGATGGGGTTTAATACAAATTGGACACCAGAATTTGTGGATAAAATTTTACATAAATCCATTTCTTATGCCAGTTTTGAGTAAATAATCACTTGGAAGCAGACACCAAGAATTAAACAGCAAAAGGTTTTAACCACAGAATAAAGTATTACAAGGATTCTTGTAAATTCTTGATGAGAGGTTGAGAACCACAGTGCACCCCCCCTGCACAGCCTGTCAACACAAACCCAAAAACCTTTTGGAAAGAGCTGACAGTAGGCATTGCTTTCTATTTGAAATATGCATTAGAATTACTGAAACTCCGAGTCAAGGGTTGACTAAGAGTCAAATGCTTTTCAGAATATGGGAAGCAGATACTTGATATGATATTTGATGTGCTTATACTGACCAACCAGTACCAGATTTATTTTCTAGTAAAGAATTCTGCTCATTTATGAAAGAGGTACACATCATAACTTCACCATCTTGAAAGCAGCTGTAACATGCTAAATTACACCTTTATCAGCATTCAATCCAATGTGACAAGAATTTTGAATTAGTCAGCTTACATGGAAATCTCAAAAGAATAAAACCAAAACACATACACACTCTTTAGTGCAAGATATGATAATGGTAATTTACTAGGCAAACTACTTTTCTTTGAACACTATAGCTGTTTCCCATGGAAGTCACAGGCTGGCAAAGTTCATGCCATTGTACCTACTTTCTGATCACCTTCATTCAATAAAGATATTTAAGGTTTCCCTGGGCAGCTAAGGAAAATTTGCTTGAAGGTCTGCACAGACATTTTAGTTACATATAGCTTTATTACAAGTAGAGTTGAGATGAATTTATTTCAAGACTACCTGAGCCTTCCTTTTGCCTACAATCACCAGAATCCAACTGCTTGTCTTGCAGCATTTTTTCCCCTTGAGCTGATTTATTTTGGAAATTTTCAGTCACAGTGTTTCATCCATTCCTGAAAACACCACTAGTGGAACAGCTGTTTGGTTCCAAGATGAGATTTGAATGCAAATTGCTGCTTTCCTGTATCACTGAAAAGAACCTTCAAGATACATGAAGTTATTTTTCTCTTGCACTGAGCACTGATAAGGCCTCATTAGGAATATTTCATCTGGGGGAAGACACTTCAAGAGTAATAAAATTCAGTCAAAGAATATGCAGGTGAGAGAAATGAAAATGATAGAAAACTAGAACACATCACCTACAAAAAGCAGATTAGAGAGATAAGCACCATAGAGCCTTAAAAGGCTGAGAGAAGCCAAAAGTCTTCAAATATGTTAAGGGCTGCTACCAAAAAAAAACCCCAAACCTGGCCAAACCCCCTTCAATACTATGATCTAAATGTCATCTTAAGGCTGTTTGTCTTGTTCTATCCATTACTGTAAGATGAATATTTGAGATAAAACACTTGGATATTTTTTCTTTTTTATAAACACTGCAATAGCATGTTTAAGATGCTTGCTTGGAGGATTTGTCACCCAGGATTTTAAGAACAAGTTAGACAAACTTATCTAAGACTCATATAGGTATAGATGAGTCTACCACATGATGCAAGGCAACTATTTTATTTTCCTCCAACTCTATTATTTATCTGTCTACAGAACTAGATTCCAACTACATCTTTACGTAGTCAGTGAGTCAGTGCTTCTGCAAGTTAAACCCCAGGCTTTATTTGTTTATAGGTGACAAACACACAAAAATGTTAATCACCTCTGACAAAGCATCATTTCAGTGAAAGGCTTTGTATAACGGAAATAGTTGAATTTTGTTTCCAAGGACAGTTCTAAACCATAGAAGCATAGAACTGTTTGGGTTGGAAGGGACACTCAGAGGTCTTCCTTTTATCTCTTATTTTCCTTTAGTTTAAAATCTTTACCCCTTGTCCTATCACAACAGGCCCTGCCAAAAAATTTGTCCCCATCTTTCTTGTAGGCTCCCTTTAGGTAATGGAAGGGTACAATAAGGTCTTCCCAGAGCCTTCTCTTCTCCAGGCTGAACAACCCCAACTCTCTCAGCCTGTCTTCACAGGAGAAGTGCTTCAGTCTTTGGATCACCTTCATGGCCCTCCTCTGGATTCACTCCAACAGGTCCACCTCCTTCTTATGTTGGAGAGCTCAGAGCTGGATGCAGTACTCCAGGCAGAGTCTCACAAGAGCAGAGTAGAGGGGCAGAATCCCCTCCCTCGACCGGCAGGCCACACTTCTTTAGATGTAGCCCAGGATATGATTGACTTTGTGATCTGCAAGTGCACATTACAAGGTCATATCCAGCTTTTCATCCACCAGCACCCCAAAATCGTTTCTGGCAGAGCTGCTCCCAGTCCCTTCAACCCAGGTGCGGCACCTTGCACTTGGCCTTGTTGAACCTCATGACGTTTCCGTGGTCCCACTTCTCTATTTCTTAAGTTTGTCCAGGTCCGTCTGGATGACATCCCACCCCTCAGGTGTGTCAAGCACACCACTCAGATGCAAATCTGCAGAGGGTGCACTTGATCCCATCATCTGTGTCACTGATGAAGATATTAAACAGTACTAGTCCCAAGACAGACACAAATATATATACATACGTATATATACACTTTTTTTGCCTGCTGTAGCAACGTTTCTTTCCTATTCACCTGATTCATCCTTTTATTAGATAGCTGCTGTGTATAGGCTGGTGCAATACCATACTGGGAAACAATGTTATGGAGAAATGCAATTAGGGACTACATTGTGAAGGATACACACTTACAGAGGCATTAAGGTTGTGCAGCCATGCTTCATGCTGGAAATATTCATGACAGGCTTGACCATGCAACCTTAACAATATTAATTAACCACGCTGCATGTTTGAGCTACTTGGTATTAATTAGCTAGCTACATGTTTCAACTACTGTTACCATGCAGACAGTTTATTGTTCCTGCGATTCTCTGATTGATTTGAAAATTTCTAATTCTGGTGGAAAAGAAAGAAATTAATCTGCTTCCCAACTTCAGGATTATTTGGTTGAAGGGTAATCTGGCCTCATCTGTGGCCTGTTCTTTACTGAGGATACCCAAAGAATTGTCTTGGCAGTACTCAATTGTTTATAGGATTTTGAAAGATTTTATGCAGTGATTTCCTGTCCTCCTCCCAGTAAAGTTATTGGTTTCTCTTCCCTCTCCTTCTGCACAAAAGGATTTGAGAGAACAGTTTCTGAAAGAACTATGGCTAAGCTTTTCCATTTATGTGAATATGATTTACTTAAGACAGAGAGATGAAAAGTTTTCCTCATAAACCAGATGAAAATGAAAACAAGTGTTTACACACCTGATGCACATAAAAGAAGAGCTGGGACTATAGATTTTTCTGACAAGGAAGGGATCTAACTCTGTGTTCATTTATGGAGGAATCTTTGCAAAGTCCAGCAAACAAAGGGAGCAGGTGAAAACAGGGCAGGGGCTTGGAGAAAGGGTAGGAGAGAGGGACAGAACAGGGGAAGGGTCAAGGAGTGACAAATTGTCTAGGAAGGGGGGCATCAACAAAGGAGTTAGATACAGTGGAGGACCCTAGCAGGAGCTGGGTAGAGCTGAAAATAGGCTGAGAGTTAAACAGTGAGGCCAGTTGTCAACAATACCTGTGACAGAAGCAAAGACAGTCTAGCAATAATAAGCTCAAGTCGTTGTTGCCCCATAGGTAGCATTACAGAGGCATACCTGCATCACTACTGTTGCCAAAAATGGGCTTCACTAGGAATGTCCATAGTTTTCTCTTAGATGGGCACCCTATAGAATGATACATTTAGTTCTCTATTGGACTGCTGTCTCCAGACAAAGCAAGACTGAACTGCAAGTGCTCAAGTCCCTATCACTGTGGGATTTGGGATGAGGTGGGGGTTGCAGGCAATAACAACAAAACCAGACAATTATTTCTTTAATCAATAATTTCTTTGCAATTCATTAAGAGCAAGAATCAGTGCCTTCTAAAGGTCGGATCAGCCACTGTGCCTGTCTCCCAATTCACGGCTTGCAGACCCTATCAGCACACACAGGGCAGTGACTCCCTCTAGTTATAATAAAACAGAGAGGAAATGCTGCTAGTTAGGGAGCCATCACATTTAGGGATATTTTGAAACTTAAGGAGTTTCAAAAGCACCTATGAATGTAAACTACTGCGCTTAGGGATGACCGTCGTCACCTAAGCATGATCATACAGGACTTTTCTTCTGAGTATTTCGCTGGCTCCAACCACCAGAACCATTTAAAGTTTTCCAATACACAGCACAAGTGTTAAAGTTATAAACTAACAGCAAATAACAGACTTCCAGTCAGCAGAGACAAATCAGGCGCATGGCAGTCATGCATATTTTATATGCTTTCTAGATCAAAATGGACACAAACTTTAATTGAAACTGCTTTCACCCTCAAGGAAGAGCAAAACCAAACATACATTTTTCAAATCCTACTGTGGCAACAAACAGACTTGCATTTCCTTTATTCCAGTAGAGGGCAAGAGCTACACAAGGGAGAGTATTTGAGAAGACAGTTAGGTCTGAGTAAAGGGAAAGGTAAAAGAAAAACTATCCAGACTCTTGTCACCTCAATGACACTTTTAATAGCATTAAAAAGAATTTTTTGCAGGTTTCTTTCAGTTCTTACAATAACATGCAATACAACTAAAGCTTCTGTTTACGCCTTTAAAAAAAATCTAATAACATCACAGCAGCTCACGCATCGCTTTGATGATACATAATGCCCATCTCCTACCACTGCATGCACTCATTTATTCCACTAAGTTTACAGTGAACTGTTTGGAAAGATGATTTGAACCGACAGTGATTCCATCACACAAACTGACAATGCTGTACTTCAATGTGTAATGCATAGACCTCTGAAAAGCATATGCAGAAGAAAGATACACAGGTTCCTTCAGCTTAACACTTGAATAGCATATAAATGTAAAGTAGCAATTTTGTTCTGTTTACTGGGTAAATACACAGAAACATTGGAACTGCATGATTATCAGGGCATGTGGCCATGCGTAGCCATATAGGAGGTAGTGAAGTTCTGATCTGAGCTCTCGAGCATTGTTAGATTATCCGTATAGCACTTTGGTAGAAATATCTGTACGGCCAAATTAATAACAGTAATAATCACACTACTCTTTGGCACATCTCTTTTCAATACATAATGTTATACTGAAGTACGGTCACTTTGTCACATTGTCTTTGGCTTGTCTGAAAGAGTCAAGCACCTAGACGCCTGTCAAAAGAACAACAAAAAGTCAAAATCTTTTAGGGATAACGTTAGGTCCCAGTCTGGCAGTTTATATATGGTAGCATATGTCAAAATTAAAACAAAACAAAAAGGATCAGAGTCTATACAGTGCATCAATTAAGTTTTAAATTTATCTTACCATAGTATTTAAATATGGCATTCATTCTACACTGATATTTTTATATCAATGATTACCATAATTTATAAAAAATATTAATATGAATGAAATTAAGGAAAATAGAATGTGATATGAACATCAGAAAAAATACGTTGCAAGAGTAGAAAGACCTGGTGAAATCTTGATTCCTTTAAATCTCTTGATTCCTTTAAGATTAAGCTGGACAAACCCTGAGAATCCATTGTGGGGAGGGCAGAGGAATCCTGTAACAGACCGTGGGAATGGGCTGATGTGATATGTCTACACCAATCCTTTTTGTCTTTAATTGAGGTAATTCTGTGGCTATAAGCATATTGTTGGTACAGTGATTAACATATAAATATTCAGCTCTGACTTTTGTTATCGCCTAAGTATAAATTTCTGCCAGGCTGCTTCCCTGCAACATTTGGCAAGTGAACACATTTTGATCAGTAGGTATTTTATTGCACACAGGAGTTCAGTGGCTGTGATCACTGAAAATGACAGATGAACAATCAACAGTTTGGGAAAATAATAGGAACAGCAACATATTTATACACAGAGATGAAGATGGCATCTCTAATGCAAACATTTGCAAGCAGTTTTTCATAACTACACAAATCACAAGGATTGATAAGCCCAGGAACCAACATTCTTGGTAACAGAATTGCAGAGAAAGTTAACCTCCTAATGCCACAGGCAGCTTGCTACTCCAGTAAACTGAGTTCCTAAAATGCCAAGTAAGCATTCTTCTGCTGAGAGAGTTTTAGGCTGCCTATAATGCAACCCAATGCAGAGTTGAACTAGCTCATTGGGCAGCAGTAGCTATGCAGTTATGACAGCAAGAACTGCAAAGGCAACATAAGAAGCTGAATAAATCCTTAGGGAACTGGTCCAGGGTGGCTGCAGCTGATTTAACATCAAGCATAAACATATTTGTATAAGCCTAGCTTTTGAGATGCACTTATAATCTAAGAACCTCAATCTAAGCTGATTTTCAGAGTGCCACATCAACTAGAGGAAGCTGCCAGTGAGCAAGAGATACCTCATAACTTCAAAAAAAAAGTCCATAGATGAAAATCTTGATTATGCCAGCAATTTATTATGCTACCTTTGAGTAATTTTGGGGTTCTCTATGCTTGGAGATAAAATATATTCCCACTTCTAACACAACTGGTTTTAGAGGTTAATTTTGCCCAGTGAAATTTTGTGCACTCTGCAAGTGAAAAGTGGATTTTTGCTGTTAAGTGCAACTTTTGAAATTTACTGGCATAAAAAAATAAACTTGCATAAATGTTGCTATAGACCTTTACAGTTCACAAATGCACAGAAGCTTTGAGGACAGAATCACTTATAAAACCACCCAGAACACAGCAGACTGTTAAGCAATGGACATCAGATAATGCAACTAACTGGTGCTGTAGACTCATCATAAATTTAGCAGGAGACAAATGCACTTCCTGTTGACCCTTGCTAAATCTTTAAACAAACATCTTTGCAATGTCTTCCAACCCCTTCAGAGAAACTAATTCCTTTTACTTTTGCACCAACTAAAATGAGCACGACCAAAGGCAAAATGTGTTCAACAAGACCAAAGGAATAACAGTGCACAAGATAGACAAGCCTGGAGTATGTCCCAGAAGCTCTCAGCTGGTCTACAGGTTTGGCGTGAACAATATGGGTTTGTATGAACAACCTAAAATCTAATAAAAAGCAAGAAGCAACATTTTTTTTAAATCTCAGGTTTCTAAATATCTAAACAAAAATTAGCTCCAAACACCACTTAAAAATTTCTCCCCATTTGCTCCTATTAAGGTAAGAAAGAAACCAAAAAGTAAAACAATTGAGATGCATTAAGACACTAGGATATGAAATTGCCAAAAATGTCTTTACAGATTAGAGAATACTGTAGACAGGACTTCCATGGCTGTATTTTACTTCATGGGAGAGTAAATGGATAGATATAGGTGATATATAGGATAGATATAGGTCTCTAACAACTGTAACCAGATCCAACAGTCATTCAAGTCAAAGGAGTGAGGGGTTTTTTTTAATTCCAGTAAAACTAGTCTCAACTGTCACTGGAGAAAAGCCTATAAGTAGAGCCAGTTTGAGTATTTTTAGCAACATAAATACCACTAGAGGAGCAGAAGACAAGGCCAGGTTATTTTGCTACCACAGAATCACACAGAAACACATAATATGCTGAGTTGGAAGGGACCCACAAGGATCATCAAGTCCAACTCCTGTCCCTGCACAGGACCATCCCCAAGAGTCACACCATGTACCTGAGAGTATCATGTCCAAACGCTTCTTGAACTCTGTCAGGCTTGGTACTGTGACCACTTCCCTGGGGAGCCTGTTCCAGTGCCCAACCACCTCTGGGTGAAGAACCTTCTCCTAATATCCAACCTGAACCTCCCCTGACACAACTTCTGACCATTCCCTCGGGTTCTGTCACCGGACACCACGGGGAAGAGATCAGTGCCTCTCCCTCTTCATTCTCTCACAAGGAACTTGTAGACTGCAGTGAGGTCTCCCCTCAGTCTCCTCTTCTCTAGGCTCAACAGACCAAGTGCCCTCCACCGCTCCTCATACGACTTCCCCTCAAGGCCCTTCACCATCTTCATTGCCCTCTTTTGGACACTCCCTAATAGCTTTATATCTTCCTTATTTTCTGGTACCAGGTGGGATGAAGAGCAGAGTTAGACATTTGAAAGGAGCAACTTTTCTTCTATTGATTTTTCATTACCTTTTTTTTTCTCAGCCAACAGTTGCTATCAGCCTACGTATCCCAAAAACTCTCCCGGCAGCAGGCAGTGGCTGCCAGGTCTAACACTGGCATAAAACCAAGTAGGCAGCCACGCTCCATTTTGCCTATGTGTGAAATTAGGGCTAAGTATAAGCAGAAGAAAAATACAGACAGTACTGCTTTGTTAAGGAAATAAATTAAGAAAGGAGGTGAGAAAAGAAATAAAGAAGGACAGCGAGATAAAAATAGACTTGAAAGCCTGAGCTTTGCCTTTTGGAGTAATTAAGCAGCAAGTCTCAGGTTCACTCTCAGGTCCTATTGAAGACAATATTTAAATTCCAGCTGAGCCTAAACAGATTTCTGATTCTCTCATGATTTCTTATGTGCATTTTTTTCATACAAAATATAAACTTTCCCTTGACCAAGGTCTAAACAGCTGTCTTCAAAGACAAGACTATGAATTCCAGGTCAGATGAATGCAACACGAGACAGGAAACGCCCGTTCACCTGGACTGACATATCAGGTCTACCCTAAGAGAAATTCAACAGCTTAGTGCCTTCCTGTAACGCAAAGCAGTGTCAAGAGAGCCACTTAAAAGAGGATTTTGCATCACAGCAGCTGTGCAAAACAGCCACACCACATTAGCAATTTCTTAGCATCTAAAAGAGAGAAAAGAATTCAGAGATAGAACTCCTTCTGCTTCAGTAACATCACCCTATGAGTGTCTGTCCCAGGAGACAAAGCACCTCAAGGCACTCACAGCATTGAGAAAAAAGGAACTTTGATTAAAAGAATCTACTGACAGACACAGTAGCTATCTGCAAAACATATAAATAGTAAAGAAATACCATACTTCAAATACTGCCCAGCACTTTGCAAAGTTACAGCTGCCATGTGATCAGATCCTTAACTTCATCATGTTAACAGAGCTCAGGATTACTCATCTCTCAAACTGAAGGAGGCAGAGAAATGCAATAAGGTAAGCATGAGAAGCAGGTGTAAACACTAAGCTCCCCATCAGATATGGCTAGAGAAGGCAGGTTCTCATTTTCACTTGGTTTATGGATACCTGGTCACCTGCTGGGAGAGGGGACTTTATTCTTTGCACCTGAAGGTTGAATATAACTCTCCTCATACCCCACTCCAGGTTCACTGTTCACCTTTTCCCTGTCTCCATGAGAGCTGTGCTGTGTATTCACTTTCCTGATATTGGTCTGAGAGTATTTGTGCATTTGTGTTTCCGGGGCCCCTAGAGATTTTCTTGCAATTTAAATATATATTGCTTTTGCTTTTAATGATTTTTTGTGAGATGCATGTTTTCTTCTGCAGCCTCATTCCATGTTATGCTGCTCTGCTTTCTAACCTATATTTTGAAAGAAGGCATGAGATGGTTTTTACTTGCCTTATGCAAATTGCATATTCCACCTTGAGCTGAAAACAGGAAGGCAGTGCCACGAGGTCAGCACTCTTATAGAGCACTGTAAAGATGACATATAAAACAAATTCAAAGAAAAATCATGGAGCTGATGGTTATTCTCAGCAAGAGAACATTAAAAAAGCTGACCAAACATAGCAGAATAAAACTGAGAGCAAAATCAGGTCTTGGTTTAGGTCCTCGAGTACCCACAAGAACAGCACAAACATTTTGGAGGCCTCATTAAGTATTGGCCACTCCAACAAAAGCTATGAAAGGGAGTAGAAGCACAGATTTTATGGACCAGATCTCCATGATTTTACATGGCTTTCAAAGAGAGAGTCCCCACACTTGCAGGCAGTTTTATCTCATGTGAATATAGCCAAGATCAGTGGGTTCAAAAGATGGTACACAGCACCTCTGCATGGTGACTGACCTGCTCCTTCTCTGAATGAAGCTGCAGCAGAGCTGAGACTGAGACATACATTCAGATTTACCACTTTGGATAAATATTTACATCTCTGCAGAGAGGCTATAAACATCTATGGAAGCAGGATAATCGTTTTACACAAGCTGTGCAGAAGCAGTTGACCATATGCAGCACCTAGGAAGAGGAAATCGGACTGTTGTACACCTCAGTCTGGTATTTGTTGCTGCCCTGTGGGTGATCTGGGGGATGTGGGGGGTCAGCCACAGAGGGCGCTAGAATGAGCAGCTCCCAGGTTCCTCACCTGGAGGAATTTGTAAGACAGCACTCCAAGGCAGGAGCACAACCAGCTTCTGCGTCTTCCCCAGCACCCCCAGACAGTGTCAAGGTAGAGCAGCACACAGTATCATCTCCCTGGTTTTGAAAGTGTCCTGTTACCCTTTCAGAGCAGAAAATGTCCATCTACAAAGCCTGCAGGAACTCAGCAGGACCTGTACAGTGCTGGAGAGCACGGTGAGCCATGCCAGCTCTCCAGCAGTTGCCTGTCACAAGTGTGAGAAATCACTGAGCCTCTGGAACAGCCGTTGCTGCTGATTCAAGCCACACGATTTCTCCCTAACCTTGTGTCAGGTTTTATGAGACTCAGCTGAGTCCCAAACTCACCATCAGATGGAAGCCCTTGCCTTTTATCATACTTTGATTCTGTGAGCAGCAGCTGTTCTTATTTCCTATACTTACTCAGTAAGGTTACACATTTCTTGCCTGTTTGAGAGAAAGGCTCTGGTCTCCCATCACTGCTGACCTTTGCAGACTGCAGCTCTGCAGGTGAGGTTTTGCTGAGCAGGGAATAATTTTGCATCTTTTCAGCACAACTCTCAGATTTCTAAAAAGTGCAGCCCATTGCTCATCTTTCCTCTTGTATGTCTAAAAGTATAATTCACTTCTGAATCCCTCAGCTAAGATTTATGTTCATAAGAGTTTTATGAACCTATGACTTGGTTTCACCTGTGACTCATGCCAAAAGCCTATCAAGGGGACTGGCCCAATTAGCAGGTACCTATGGCTCATAAAGACATCTTTTAGACACTTTTGAAAAGTACAGTCTTGTTGCAATAACATCAAAGCAGCATCTTACTGTAGGGTTGAAACACAGCAGTTTTTCTTTCAAGGCTGTTTTTCTGTCCTTGAAACACAGTTTCTTCTGACTCCTCTATGCCATGTCACAGATTCCTCATTAACATGGATACTGTTCTAGTGGTAAGTCTAACAACTCCGAGAGCCTCATACAACTTCACAGAAAAGCAAGAACAACCATTTCTGTTGGAAAGATCTAGAGTTTGAATATGTGTTTTCAAGCAGTGTCCCCTCAGAGTCAGTGGGCAAAGCAGACAGGCTAATCCTGATGCACAATTTACAGCACCCATGTCACATTACTGTTGCTCTCAGAGCAGAAGATTCTCAAGGACACTGTGGTGTGTACGCAAAAAATTCTTTCATGGGTCATTAAAATTCTCAGCATTCAGGCATTTTTTCATACATAGTATATCTACTAATTTTTAAAGATAATATAGATTTATAAAGATTATAGAGATTTTTTTATTTAAGTCTTTCAAGATTTGATTATTCTCTTTCTGCAAAAAAAGCTGAGAAATCCAACTTTGAGCAGGTTCAATGTGCAGCACTGGAGTAGTAAATTGTGCTTCCAAAATAGCAAGTAGGCTACAATACCGCCATGCATGTCTCCAAGCTCTTGTTCTTCCACATTCACAAGACCTGTGTTGGATATGGTGTTCACCGTTCAGGTGAACTAGCTGCTAAAATACAATTAAAAAGCTGTCTCCAAAAAAAGTCCTTTCTCAGCAACTGCAGTGGTTATATTCTCAGTTGCTGCTCTTCCCGTTCAAACCAATCCAGAAATCTCCATCCAGTCTTTAATCCTTAACCGTACACCTAGAGTCGAATAACTTGGGGCTATGTAATGGGTCTGGCTGAGCTGGAGTTCATTTCCCCATAGCAGCCCTCACAGTGCTGTGCTTTGCATTGGCAGCTAGAAGAGTGTTGATAACACACTGATGTTTTGGCTACTGCTGAGCACAGCATCAGCACTGTAACATTCCTTCCCTAATCAAGGGCAAGATTCTGGGTGGGGACACAAGCAGGCCAAAGCTGACCCAAACTGACCGAAGGGATATTCCATAGCATATGATGTCAGCTCAGATATAAAAGCTAAGGAAAGGAGCAGGAACGGGGGCATTCATTGTTTCCAATGGCTGCCTGCTGAGAAATCGTCAGGCATACTGAAGTACTGCTTCTCAGGAAAGAGGCCAGAAATTGTTGCTGATGGGAAGTAGAGAATAAACCTTGCTATCTTCCACTTTGCTTTTGCAAGCACAAGCTTTTGCTTTGCTTTTGCCTTAATAACCTGCCTTATCCCAACCCACAAGTCATTTTCCATCTTATTCTTTCTCCCCTTTATGGCTGGGAAGGGAAGTGATAGAGCGGCTGGGCGGGTATCTGGCATCCAGCCCAGGTTAACCCACCACAGGCCGACAAAAACCCCCAAAACCCCTGGACTAGCTATTGTAGCACATCACTTCTCACATGTTTGAAATCTCACATCTCCTCAAGATGGAAAAAACATTTGGACATTTTTAGTGCCATGATACATTGTTAAGACAACCTCATTTCATGTCAGATAGATCTTTTTATTACAAATAGTTTCTGAATCCCTCATTTTACTTTTATGTGAAGAGCCAGGGACGTGCCCATAAATTATGCTAAAGCAAATGCTCAGATTTATCAGCCGTCATAACTTTCATTAGCCTCAACCTCTTTGCTTTGTGAATCAGGATATGACTATAGCACACTGGAGCCTGTAAGGTGGAGCTTTAGGTTAGTTGGCTCAGGTGCACAGGACAGACTGTATAATGCTCCTGAGAAACAAAGCAATCCCGGGCAGAATTCCCTGCAGCCAGAATCAGCTTTCTAGTTACTTCTGTGGGCTAGTATGTAGTGCAGATGTACCGGCAGTTTCAAGCAAAAATGCTTCCACGTACTGGGCCCAGGGTTTGTCTATGTTCTGTTAGCTGCCAACTTCTCTGTACATGTTCTTTTTCCACATAAAAACCAGCACTGCCCCTGGCTGGATGCTCCTCAGCTCTTATGTCAACTACCCGCCTCTTCATCTGCTACTTCTCTGCGCGCTGCTGAGAGCTTTGATTACAGTGAGCCTCTGTCTTTGCAGGTGGCATTACTATAGTAAGTTGGCTATATGTAGAAAGTCATGTCTCCACATGTTAATATCTCTTTCCTTAGCAATGTAACTCAGATAAGAGTTCTGTTTTCTCACACAATGAATGGGAAGAGGCATGAACTGAAATCTGTAACATAGGAAATATAGATCTAGTTTCATAACATGCTAGTGCCTGTCCTTTGTCACATGGACAAGAAAATTCTTTAGTAATCAGTCCACATTTTCTGGCTAGTCTTTCATATACCACCACAACTCAATTCCTTCTCATTTTGAACCTTTATGTGAAGATCTGGGATACACATGGGAGGACTGTTATAAATACAGTCCTCCCATCTTGACCTGAGTCAAACTCCCTTGAAGGGCAACCACTAAGCAGAACTGATGGCTCTCATCAGTCACACACGCCCATTAGAGCAGAGCTGTGCAGGGCAGGTTGCTTTGCACTGGCCTCCTGTATCCCTGCTAAACATCATCATTGCTAACATTTTTAGGGAAAATTTTTTCAATATTTAAAGTCACAGCTGTAATGGTTCCTGATCATGGAAGTAGATATCTTTCATGGTCTGTAATAGCCCTGTTTTTACTAGCTACTCTGAGTTTTGAATTACTTTTGTACAATCCAAAATAATTTAAGTAATGTACAGTTAAAAATAAACTGCTTAAATCAGTCTGGGATAGTAACAAAAAAAAAAATCCACATAAACGTGATTACTTTTGTTTCATGCATTAACACCCAGCAGAGTTACAATGTTAAAGCCAGATATGAACCTTTTGATAAATATTTTTCTTTAAGGATTATATTCTTTATTTATATTTTTCAGTCTTGATAAATAAGACATCAGTATAAGGTTATTTCCTGTCTATCAAAAAAAACTCATGGTGTAGAAAAATTGTTAATTCATCTCTCTTTACGACTTTGTTACCCCCCTTTCAGTTATCCCTAGAACTCCCCTGGAGGGAAATAACACTTAGGTTCTGTCTTTTTAACTTGTCTGATTTACATAACTCTAATGATATCTAAGTGTCTTTGGTTGCACTTTCCTTTCTTTTCCTCTTTTCTTTACTCCCAAACTCTCAAGGCTGATGAAGTAACAGTTGGCAGCATCTTGCTTATTACAGCATTGCCTATGCTGTTCTTGAGTCATGCCACAGTGGTTGCAGCTGGCTGAGCAGCTCTCCAGTCCTTCCAATAATTCCATTTTTCCTTTGGGAATATATTTCTAAAGTGTCCTTCACAAATGGAGGACAAGAGCTTCTCTTTGGAGTCACATTGTTCTCCCAGGAGCAAGGGCTGGAGGAAAGCAGAGAGGAGCAGCAGATCAGGCCAGTTCTATCTCAAGCTTGACCTGCACCATTAAATGAGTGACGGGGACACATCCTGTGAGCCTTTCATCTGCACCATCTATGCCAGATATAGAAAACAGGCATCACTCTGCCAAACAAGGCCAGAAAAGAGAAAAATTACAACTAATCCTGATAAAAAATAACAGGGCTGAAGAGATGCAGAAGAGGACAGATTTGGATCTGGGAACAGAATTTATAGTTTAGGGGTGGGTAGACACGGATTTGAAGAGTTCTTGTAGACAGGATGAAAGGAATCTCTGTAAATACAAGAGGTTTCTCACACTTGCTAAGGGTAAAGTGTGGGATGTGTCTTTTAAGGATGGACATTTCAATATTCACCATCATCAGCTGATATTTGACCTTCCTTGCTATTCAGCTTTGCTTTCTTTTCCTATTTGGCACACTATCTTTTCACATTTTTTTCACATTTTCTTTTCTCTCTGTACACAAAGAAAATTCAAGCATGGGAAACAGCAGTAACTGTCTTTCTTCACTGCTCCTCTGATAGTCCACATGGGGAAGGAAAAAGTAGAAATCAGTTCTCTCTATCAGTCCCAATGTTGTGCTGGCAGTCAGACATCCACACAATTTCTGCTCTGTCTTTCTAAAAAGGGACTGGATTCCTCACTGCACACACAGGTAGAAGACGTGGATGATGATCCTTGCCTCACGAGCCCTTGTGATCATCTCTGAAGAGATGGTTTTGAAATGAGTATGTGGACAACTACTGATTTTTAAGCTTTTTAAAGTGCCATCAAACATCCTCAAAAGTGCCTAAAAAACTATTTTAATCCATGCTGTCTTCTTTTCTTTTTGTCTGTGACAGCCACATGTCACCTTCTGCACTGATGCCAGGCACAATGTTGTTGAGAGCTTCTGCTGTCACCATGATAAAGCACAGCTCTCTCTCCACAATGAAAATCCAAGTAAACTACATCCAGGAATGCTAAAACTATTGAACTTTTTGCTTCACACAGAATAGATAGGTGCAAGAAGTGCAAGCTTGCAGCAGTTCTTATCCAGGATTTTCTCAAACAGTAATACCATTAAAACAGAAAAGTTGTCAGAATCAGTTATGTTCCCATATGATCCCATATCATCAGTCACAGTGTATATCCCATCTGTGTTCTTAATAGACCCTCTTCCTTTCCTTTTAAACATGGATTTCTCAACAAACATTTTGCCAAAAGCATAGAATGTCATTTTTGTTAAACCAAAAGCAAAAATTCAGTGTTCCATTGCTTTCAGACAACTAATAAAAATGCTACTTTCTAACAGAAAGTGACAGTCTTTCATGTAAAAACTAATAAAAGTAAAGACTAGTATATTCCTTTTATGGGTCACAATATCATCTTCTGAAAATTTGTGAGGACTGGACTACTTTTTGTGATTACCTTTAACCAATAAAATACTTTGAAAGGCAAATCCATCTCTCTTAGAAGTTTAACAGGATAAAGACCCTGCAGGGTATTCACATTATTACCTTTTTGGCCATTGTGAATTTATTATTTGGTTTAGAATAGATCCCTGTGGCTATATAGGAGATTATTCTCTTTTTCTATTTTAGAACAAAGAAGTCTGACACCAATGTAAAGTTGATACAATAACAGCAGAGTAATCATGCAATCAATCCCATATACTAGGGTGTGACCTTAAACTCACAACCAAAACCATCAGTCACAGTGTGTGCTAGAGGAGGGAGTGCACCTTGACACGCAGAAAACAGGTTCCAAAGCACATATCTACATCACCTGACTTACTTATGCAGACTGTAAATCTCCCTACACGCCCACCAGCACATCGTGATCTGCTGATCATCTTTTCCAATAGCAAAAAAATGCAGCCCTTCAGTCTAATGATCTTTGTACTGCTGTATGTTCCTAGGTCAAGGTGAAACCCTTGCCTTATGAAAAATATTGTTTTGTTTCGATCTGGTTTCTTGGTTTGTTTTTAAAATATGGTGCTTTTAACAAACAGCAATTACATCCTTGCACATCCCTGGTTATCCCTGGATCACCCACCCTGTAATCTCCAGAGCTCTTATTTTAAAATAGAAGTATTTTCTCCATTTCTGTCTCCCAAATGAAATCCCTTTTTGTAGCAGCAACTGGCAAGATGCTGCCTGGGTACAGACACTACCAATCCCTGTAAATACATGAGCAATTTTGATCTACAGAATCATAACTAGTCTAGGCAGAGCTTCCAATAGTACCCCGAATATAAATATCAGCCTTTCTCCCACCTCAAACTTCCTCACACCATCTATTGGGAATTAATACAAGCCACCTTCATGCCTTTCAAGCAATCCTTAAGCCTCCAGCACTCCACTTGACTTTACCACTGTGCAGCTTCCTTAGTGCAGCCCACTGCTAGCACTGTAATGTCTGACTCCACACCAATCTCATTTTCTGTCACAGCTAACTTAGCTCAGAGAGAATGGTTTCTGGCCGAAGAGAACATCATAACGAGAGAAAGACAGGAAAGGAGGCAGAATCTCTGTTGAGTCCAGAGACTGTGTTGAGTACAGTTTGGGCACAAATGTACTTTCACCTCCCCAAACAAAAAAGAAAGTTATAGTCTGAAACTATACAGACCCAGTAGTATATGCCTTCAAGTATAGTCTCATTACTTCTCAGAAAAAAAAATCAATCTAGTTATTATTTCAGGAGTTGGCTAAATTCCATCATGCCCTATTACGATATCCCTGTATTTTCATTTAACGACTTGTTTCTCCTTCATTTCCAATCTCCATTTTTTAAGCAGCTACAGTGGAACATGGCAGAAGTGGATGCCCACTCTTAAGGATAGGGAGTGAAAAAACCTTTAACCCCCTATGGTATGAATGTTACCATAAAATTGGAAGACACAAATATAATTTTAACTTCTGTTTTGTAATTAGGGAGAAGGATTTTTTTACTTTCTTTTATGTCATTTTCAGTGAGCAGTATTGTAATAAATATCTTCCTATTAAATAAATATTGTAATAAATATCTTCCTCTGTCACTTTTGTTCCTGGAACTGCAGCATCACACAAGCCCAGCAGGACAAAGTGTTCTTGTGAAAAACTGATTTATTCTCTCATCTCCGACAATCTAAGATGGAAGGATTAAGTGATGGTCCTCTGATCTTCTTTTTACTTTGCCTCCATGCATACACTTTGCTCTTGCTAGCTTGCTGACCAGTCTTCAAATATATTGCTTCAATGGCCCTGTTCCATTAGGGAACTGACATCTCTCACTTTAGAGTGTTATTAATATCCGTCCTTGAAGTATTTAACCAATGACAATCTAACATTAGCTCACAATGGGATTTAAAGACATTACAGTTCATTAATTTATGGTTTAATGCTGGCTTCTTCAAATCTGTTGTCCTTTCTCATTACAAACACCAAAAAAAATAAGCTATAAAGTCCACAGTATCCTGCATAAAATGCTGCATAAGGATTTCATTTGTTTGTTTATTGGTATGATTGAAACATACAAATCCTGTTCCTGTTTTGCAAGTCAATTGTAAAAGAATAACTGCTGGTTATCGGGCAGATACTATTTTTGCTTCACTTTTAAGATTCTGACTACTTTTCTTCCTGCACAGTCAATTTACATATTATATTTTCCTCTCCTATAAAATCTCAGTAAAATATGAGAATCGTAACATGTATCAATCAAGCTGACTTGAATAAATAAAATTAAATTATTCAAACCTTTTGAGAGGATATTCCTGAGTAGAAGGATAGGTTAGCAGTTACAACTGATTTAAGAAATGCAGACAGAATGATGTTCAGTTCTGTCATAACCCTAGTTCTTTGCAAAATTAGATCAGTGTAATTAAGTTATAATTGTTCAAAGAAAACATAAGGAACAAAGACATGTCAAAATATCTTTCTTGGAAATTGGAATAAAATATTTAATATCTTCATTTCATGATCTTTACTTTAAAGTGCACTTCCTGGCAAGCAGGAAAGTAGTTATGCAGCAAAGGTCCCGGGAGCCTTGGTGGACACACTGTTTTGACAGTGTGCACTGCCAGCAAAGAAAGCCAACAGCATTCTGGGCTGTGTCAGCAGCAGCACGGATCAAGGGAAGTGATGATCTGCCTCTGCTATGTACGTGTTGGACCACATCTACAGTACTGGGTCCAGTTTTGGTTTGCCAGGAAAAATGATGAGCGAGTTCAGCAGAGGGACACCAAGATGGTTGGGGGCTGCTTGTGCTGTGAGGAGAAGCTGAGGGAGCTGTGCTTGTTCAGCTGGAGAAGCAGTGACTTCAGAAGACCTAGCAGCAGCCTGTCTGCACCCACAGGAGGTTATGGGGAGGACAGACAGGCTCTTTACACTGCTGCATGCTGGGATGACAGTGGGCATAAGCTGGAACAAGAGAAGTTCAGACTGGATATTAGGAAATACCTTTCTCTATGAGGGCAAACATCCGAATAGGCTGCTCAGAGAGGCTGTGCTGCCTCCATTCTTTGAAGTTTTCAGCTGAGTGGCCCAGTCCAACCCCATAGCTGATTCTGAATGGAGAAGGAGGTTGGACTGGAGATCTCCTGTGCTTGCTTCTGTTCCAGATTGCCCTGTCATACTATAAACCTAGCTGATTTCTGTTCCCAAAACCTTTTATATACATTCTACTAATAAGACCCTAGAGAAGCAAGGCTTGACACTAAGAATAAATTTATCTAATAAAGCAGTAAGATACTACAGTGTTCCAAGATCAGAAAAAGGATGGATCTACCCTTGACAAAAAATGTCCTTTTTGTCCTAATTTCTTCATTAAGTTTTGTGTATAATTGCTCCATTAAAGTTTCAGGTATCAAAAATATCTCCTTTTTTCAATTTTACAGTGTTTGAACTCTGGAGTTAATATCCTTATAAAAGTCAAGAAGGAATGTCAGAGATTATTTTATGATCTAACTATAACACCATGATATGAGTATGTTAATATAAGCATTAGCAATGACAGTCATAGGATCAGAGACAGAACATGATCCCTGAATTAAGATGCTTACTTGAACATAGCCAAGAATTTTTAGCCTGGTATTAAAGCATAAAAAAAAAGCCTTAAAAAATCAATATTATTATATATATATAAAACATAATATTTTATAAAACAATAATATTTTGACTGGAGGAATGAGTTTATTCAGCAAGACATAGATGCAAAAAAAATATGAGTGCTGACATGGAACATTTGTGTAACTCTGTCCCATTCATTAAATGTCAGCTCTGCTCAAACCTTAAGCTGCTCCACAAGGGATCAATGACATGCACTGTTTAATGGGAATGTTTTTTTCTAATAAAAAGAAGCAGAATATATGTGTGGGCAACTTCAGGCAATCTCTTATGTCTTCCAGTGCCTTAACAAGAATTGACTCTCACACAGGTTTCATTGCCTTTATTACTGTTTTCTTGCTGTTTATTGTTTCCTGTTCTGATTGAAATACACAGGTGCGATGAATAATTTATGGTATTACACATTTACTCTTCCAGAAACTGCAGACCATCACTGTGTCTATATCAGTGATAAAATGAGTAAGCAGATACACTAAAAAGAGATATATAGCAAATGCTTAGAGAGCTTCACCAAAATCACCATCCATCCATCCTTCATAACTGTCTTGTACTGCTCATCACAGACCACTAATGCTTTAAGAGCCACAGAGCTATTCAGATCCATCACTGTGGATGTTGTGACCAAGCCAATCTCCTCTGAGGTCTGTGAAAGGTGAGGATGTAAAAAGAGAACTTTTTGTTTGGTTTTCTTTTTTTTTTTTTTTTTTTAAGTAAAGCCTGTCTGTCCAGAGAAGCCTGGGAAGAGACCACAACTAAGGTAATAAGTATATCAGGCTGTCTTTGCTTCCCTATACAACATATGGATTTGTTTCTTCACGAATGACTCTGAAGTATGTTTTCTATGAAAACGAGATGACTGCAGAAGAACAGGAATAAAAAAAAAATGTTCTGTGTTTGCTAGAATATACAGGATGCTCAAAGGCAGACAGGTATGAAAACCATGGAAACCCAGTCATGGAGACTCAGTCAGGCCTATAGTGACCCACCCACCATTGCTAGACTTCTCAGTGGCTTGGTGAGACAACTAAGATACACCGTAGGCTACAATAACAAGACAACACATCATCATACATTGTTATTTTCATAAATGCTTTCCCTTTTATCCCTCTATGAACCATTTTAATTGACGTTTCACAATCTCTTCTGGGTTTTTAACATTATCAGGTGTTTGGTGCAAGCCAGGGTCCAGGTACATTTTTCACAATGTTTTTCCACAGGTTTTGTATTAGACTGACCACCTTCTGTATGAGAGTGACATTGAAGGTTCTCAGCAAGCTGAGAGCCTAATAAACTTTTTTAGTATCACAGGAATGAAGTTCATTTTTATGTCAAAATTAGGTTAAGGTAAGCTAGGCCAGTCACTTAGCATAATGCAAGTCATGATGACAGATCACCATTCACACTCAGTGATGTACTTGCAGCAGTGAAACTGTATTTGACATTTCCTGCTCCCATGAATAATATTTTTTCTGTCTCACACCAAATTCCAAAAATTTCTGAATGTCATGCACAGCCCAAGTCTGTCACAGCAGTTACTGATTTGGTTTATGGGTGTTAGATTTTTATGCATATGCAACCCCAGTATGCATATCTTATCAGACACTAGAAGACTAATTCATTTTTTAGAGAGAAGAATTTTTTTTAATTTTAAACTAATTACTAATTATATAGTAGATAGGAAAATGGTCCAGTAAATTGTTCCTTTTTAATCAGATACAGACTACAGAAATATGGATTATTGATGTTTACATTGAAAATAAAATTCAAGATTTATTACGTGTCCAGGGTACAAAAGGTCCATCACTCAAAAAAAAAGGTTTTTATTTGCAGTATCGTTCAATAAATAATCTATCAATTCCTCCCCATAAAAGCTGTAAATAGGAAAATAAAGCTTATTTTATCTTGCTGACTCAGATCTAATCAGTTTTGTACTGACTCAGCCATTACTGCCAATCTAATTTTGCACACCAGCTACAACAAAAAAGAAATACTAACTTTGTCATTAGTTTTTAAAAATGTCAAAGAATTAATATTTTGCATTATTACAGTACCTTGTTTTCAAGAATGTAGTGTTAGCAAAGATAAATATATTAAAGCTCATATTATTTTTGTGAATTAGGTATCATGCAAGGAGAAATACTAAGGAAAACTCATGGGCTTTTTGAAGGTTATTTAAGGTGTCTGTAGCAGAGTAAGAACAGCACTCACACATTCTGATTTCCCCACCCTGTGCTTCTCCTACCAGGTCATCCTGACTGAAATTTTGTTATCGCTGCTTCTGTGCAGTCTGGAAAACATTCAAAACAGAAATTATCTGCTTCACAAAAACAAGGAAAAATTGTCCACACAGAAACAGATACTGGGATGTTCCAGTAAGAAAGTCGACATGGTCTAACCATCTACCTCCATCCTCCCACTGCTACAAAAGCAACAAGGTCTACAACCTTTCTGCTGCCTTCCCAGTTCAGAAGTTCAAATTGCCCCTGCTCTCAGTGCAGTGAATTACTGACCATATGTTCTCTAATATACCATACATTACTTGAATGAATAATTATATGAAAAAAATGCAGTCACTCATTTATAATGTTATTTAAGTGACTGGAGAATCAAAAGTTAAAAAAAAGTATTCTGAGGAGAATAAGGTGAGTATGAAGAGGATTCAGGACTTGAAAGTTTTTTCATTCCTGCACAAGCAAGACTGACATAAATGTTCTTAGATCAATTTTTTTAAACAAATCTACATGCAAGATGCAACAGAGTTAAGTTAATAATTATTTTCCAGCCTTGGTATCATGATAATATCTTGCTGTCAAGACAGTGTCCATGATTTTTTCATCTCTCCTGGGATAGAATATTAAGTTTGAAATGCCCGATGAGGATGTCCAGTGAATAGCTGGGAACCACACTACTTTTAGGGAGCAGGGGGGAAGTAGGAGCAAGGAGAATAAGTCAAACTTTTTGATCCTCAAGTGCAGGCCTGAGTCAAGATTTTAACGACCTTTGGAGTTCAAAATAGAATATCTCAAAAATTCCTGCTAGAATGAAGTACTAATCTGTAGAGCTCCCTAGATTTTTTGATTTAAAATTAAGCTACAGATATTACCATTCCATTTTCCTCTTATGAGTTAGAATAATAATTATGAACCATCAGGTTGAATATGGTTTATTCAACTGCTATTATCTATGAGGATATCAGTTTCATAAACACATAGGAAACATAACACTACTTTCAGGAACAAATTACCAATTTTTAAGTATAAGAATTAATTAAAATATGAAAACATAAATATAAAAAATAAAAAATAATTACTTATTTCTGAAACTTTGGATGATTGTTAGTCTTTTTGTTAGGATGCGGAAAGATTTTGTCAGACTGTCCCTTCTGATTGCTCACTTTTTAATAATAATTTTTGTATATATTTTAGGTATAGAATTCCCATCCTTTCTGTGGTAATGAACTCCGATGACTGCACTATAGAGTTGCATGAGATATTCTAGACTATCATCTCATGCAGTATCTCATTCAAGTGCAGATATTCATAGAATTCACAGAATTCAACTATATGATAAGCTATAGCAGAAATACTCATTTAAAAGATGTGGATGCTGTGAGGGTGGCTGCATGGCCCACCCTTGGCAAATTGCTTGGATTACAATATCTGCTAAAATATGAATGTAAATAGTAGGGGCTGTGTGTATGTATTGAATGCACAAAACTATCTGGAGGCCACTGGCCCAAAACTGGTGATGCTAAAGAGGAAGCTGATCATATTAAAGAGTAAGGCAAACATCAACCACATTAAACACTAACTGGGAAATTACAAAGATAGTTTTGAAAAAAAGTAGGAGTCAGCCTGAAAAGAAGTATAAAAGCAACAGGAAAATCTGTAGCAAACAAGACACACTGGAGTTAAGACAGCAGTAGTCAAACTTTGTCACTGCCATAAATCACCCTGCTGGAGTCACAGGACCCTGCCTGTGCCTGCCAGAGTTGTGTCTCAGATGCCACAAGGAATCTGTGTGCAGCTTGTGGGCTGCCATATGGGGAGCAACAAGGAGGGACCCACATGGGGGGTCTGTGTACATAAACTCGCGGCTGTTTTCTCACCAGTATGTTCATCAAGGAATTGTAGCAAGGGACATGGTTCCACGCAGAGGCAGAGCTGCCACACCTCCAACAGGAGGTATGAGCATGTAGGGGAACCCCCCAACCCAAAGAGGGGCATTTGCCTGCTACCCACACAGCTGGGGTGGTATGACCAGCCCCCACTCCCCTTCAGGCTGCACTATGATCTCAGAAATGAGATTTGAGTGATTTAAAACACTCATTCATGACAGCAGTCCATGTGCACCCAGACATTTCAGTGGATGTGCAGGGGGCATTAGATCATTTAGGATTAGCTAAAGAAGAGTATGTAGGTATTTGCAGATGTTCATTAACATTTTTAAGTGCCTAATATTGTGCTGTACTATTGATAAAGCTCCTTAGTATGTAGTTCGATAAATGTATGTTAATAAATCAACAAATCACTTCCATCCTATTTGGTTAAATTTATTTGAAATGAGCTGCTCTTTCCTTTATCAAACACATATCCTATCATGCCAATGCAACATTGTATCGCTTCAAATCTAATTTTATCCTGAAACAGCTTTTTTTTTTTACTGAACTTTGCGATATAATTACTTGATTAAAAGGTAAATTAAAACAAAGAGTCAATGGCAACACTTTGGAGTAAGTGCAATACTTATCTAGAAAACTCATCAAAGGGAACAACACTTCAAAATTATTTCATTCACAAGTGTGCATTTGTCTTGAAATATTTTGTACTTTGACTTCAGTGACTAAAATTACAGTAAACTGTTTGGCTACTCATAGTTTTACAATATGACTAAGGCAACCAAATTTAGCATTACTGTTAAGAGGAAGTGAGTCTCCTCGACTCTCACTCATGCTTTCCTTTCTCTCCCACTTGCCAGCACTGATCACCCAATCCCCTGTTTGTAAAATAATTACTTTCTGAAGTGGAAATCTGAACTTTCTGATTTTTTCCTCATGAGTTCTACCCCCTGAAGCAACTCATTGTGGGATACTGAGAAACTCAGTAACGAGCTGGAATGTCCCTCAAGAAGCTTGCAAGAACTAACATAGTTCTACCTCCAATTCTTAATTCTATTTCTTAAAGTCTGGGAAACTCTCTCAGTCCATTCCTACCTCAAATCACCTGAAATAATATTTTCCTCATTTTCACAGACCTGGGCAGACAGCAGAAACTTGCTAAGTGATGATTTTGTTAAGGCTGAAGTACAGATTAAATTTAACTGCAATGTACATATAAAGACTTTAATGAATTTTTACAAAATGGATTAAAATGTGTTAGGATAATTTAAACAGTAAATTTCAATTTAAAATAATTGGATTTAAATTTGGGAATATTTAATGGAAAATATATGACTTGTTTAAATTAATGTTGCTTCCAATGATATTTTCTAATTTAAACCTTTGCCCCCGAGTCTTCAGTTTTTTACCCCTTCTTGCCATTTCAGAAGATGACGGTGTTATTCCACTGATGCATCTGACCAGCTCTCTCTTATAGCCCTACACACTAGCCACATTCAAAGTCTCTCTCCCTACCTGTAAGGTGCTCAATGACTATGTGGGATGTAGCAGAGAAAATCCAGAGCCAGCAGCCCACACACACAAGAAGACCTCACCACATTTCACCAGTGCAGAAGTCAGAGGGTTTTTAGCAATCACTGTGAAACCACTGCACAAAGAATAGAAAACTTATTTATCACAGAACTGCCATTTTCTGCTCAAACTTCCAGGCACAGATCTGCACCTTTCCTTCTCTCAGGAAAACATGTTAAAGTATGTACATTTAAAGAAACATGCCAGCTTTCCCCCTACGTGCCCTATGAGAATAGAAACAAATCATAGGCATGATTTCTACCTGCCCCAGAAAGGATTAGAGAGAAGCATTTTTACCTGACAGTACAGTTTCCTAGATTAGCATGAAGCAATATTAACTCTGACTGGAGTACTGACATTGTGCCTGGAGCAGATTACCAATCCTGTGCCTCTTATCTCTGGTCAAGGAAACATGCATGGAATGATTCCTTGTGCTTTCAAGAAGTCATTGTGCAGCAAAAAAAAAAAAAAAATCAACAAAATTAACTCAATGTGTAAGTCTCACACTAACTGGACATTTAAGACTCAATTTCACCCTCATTAACAGTTTCCCTCATTTGATTAAAGGAGTATCTGGTGTTAGCTGCACATAAGCTGCAATTAAAAAGCATTTTAGGCTTAGTCAGTTATGTGATAACATAGAGAATGTTTTGCAGTTAAGGGACCTATTCATAAAAATCTTATACATAACAAAGCCTGACTTAATTTGTCTTCACAGAAGGCTATACCTTTAAATTCAACCCTTAGTCAGAGGATATAAAAATGTCTTACAAGAGCAGATGGGAATTATTGGAGAAGCTAAGGTGTGGGATTTGTAACGATTTTTTTCAGCGTCATGTTTCCAGTCAGTGGAAAAGCAGAAAATAAATGATGGTGTCCTGACATTTAGGATCCTTACATCAGCTATTGTATTATACCACTTTTCTGTTCCCTGTGTGCTCTTCAATCTAGAACAGAATAAGGAATAAGGCAGCCACCTTGCTGGGGTCTAACAGGTCACCACAACTCAACAGAACCGCACTGTGTGTATTTACCCTTATTCTGATCTCAATATGAGGAAATTTAATTCAGTTTGGGATTCTTTCATTGCTGACTAAACTAAATTAAATTTGATTTATGATTGTCATGGACTAAGGACAAGCTCATAAAAAGTACTGCAAGCCAGGCAATATGTGGTAGCTTGGTAAACCACAGAAATTTGGTTACCCTGATACGCCCTTCTTTTGATGAGGTAAATCTCACTTTGCTCAACACCAAAAAAACCTTACTAAACTACTGCCATTATATACATTGACTGACTAATGTCTTATCTATCACTGATCTGTTGTCTTTCCAATAAATAATATGCATATATAACGTACATATTACATGTACATATTGTACCTACAAATATAATGTATAATGCACCCATCATCACATCATCGAAATTGGCAGCCCCAGATTTTTCGTGTCTCTGCATCTTGCAGCCTTTCCAAACAAGGAGATATTGCTTTAGAGGGCAAAAATCAAGAGGGTTTACAACAAAAATATTTGAATCCTTATGTAGCAGACAAGGCATGAAAGTAGATTTTTGCTTTTCCCCTCCTACCTCCCTAATTCACTCAATTTTGCCTCCTGGAACCTGTTTTACTTTGTGCACTAAAAAATATCAAGAGCTATTTTCTAACTGGTCCATTTCAATCTGTAATAAAAAATGTCTATTACCCGTGGAGTCAGACTGTAGAGGACTCTCCAGGGAAAATCTTGTTTCTTGAGTTACAGACTGGACAACAAACTACAACACACATTACAGTGGTTAAAGAAGACAGACTGAACAGGATCACAGAATATTCTGAGTTGGAAGGGACCCACAAAAATCATCGAGTCCAACTCTCAAGTGAATGGCCCCTATAGGGTTCAAACCCACAACGTTGCTGTTATTAGCACCATGCTCTAACCAACTGATACTCTCAGGGCTAAAGGTCTTTCTGTCCTCGTATTTATGACAGGATGAGTTGAATTATTTCAGTTACATGACACTCTCTATGAGCAAACACAAACAGATGTCAAAAGAAAACACATTTTTGTTTGTGCAATAACAGCAGATGGAGGATTGTCACAAAGCCTGCAAGGTAGGACATTCATTTAATATAGAATCATACTTGCTGATCATGCTCATGCTTGCTTCATATCACCTCATCTGGTGTTTCTCTTACCCTATTTTTAGGCTTGGAATCAAAGAGAGTGAATATTTTCATCAGGCAGAATAGTCTCCCATCACTTTAAATAATGGACACCACACTGCCTGGAGTTTCCAACAGTCACAGTTTCTATTTATTGGAAAACCTTTAACTCACAGTGAGGAGGATCATTATCAGATACTCTACAAGTGAAGTGTTTGATTAGAAGAGCATGATTAATCAGAATATATTCTGTACAGCTCAGCTCTTGGTGACAGGCCCATAGTCAAAGAGGTAATAAGAATGTGCACTAAAGCAGTTTTGTGATTAACATATACATGATTCTGGCCACTGTTGCATGCAAAGCA
This sequence comes from Chiroxiphia lanceolata, assembly GCF_009829145.1. Taxonomy (NCBI): domain Eukaryota; kingdom Metazoa; phylum Chordata; class Aves; order Passeriformes; family Pipridae; genus Chiroxiphia; species Chiroxiphia lanceolata. The sequence continues at coordinate 24,060,882 of NC_045642.1, forward strand.
AAGTGTTGAGGACAAGTGGACAAAAGATGAACAAAATTTCTTATTTCCATAATTTTTCAAATGAAACCTGAACTGAGCAGGACTAAAGCTGCAATAACCTTTTGCCTTCAGGTTATAAGAAAAATAGATCCAAAAACCTAGTAAGTAATAAATTTCCTTAAGTCCAACACTTCTGACACTCCTTATTCATTCCCTCATAGCCCAGAATAGGTTATATAGTCAGATTTCAAAAGAAGTTTTATATTTAGTTGCAAGAAAATCTGGGCCAGGCATGGCAAACATGCATTGATTAGTATCAGCCTGCCAAAAAGATTCTGCAAAACTCTTCTTGCCAAATGACAAACCCCACCCACTATCTTCTCACTGTGATAGCTTGATAATTTTTCTATTACCTGTTTTCTCTATTTGTTTTCATCCATTAATTAAGGTGGCAGTTTGTCTTGCTTTCTTCCAGGCAGCCTAACTAAGAACCATGGCAGAGCAGTGATTCCATTCACCTGATGGGGACAACTGAAAGATCTCCAGAAGGTAAACACTACTGGTATGCTCATCTAAAGCCTTCTTTAAAATAAAGAAAGCAGGTAAAGGACCGAGCCCCAAAAGTTTTTAATTCTTTTGGTTCATTGAACTCCTGTGCTCCTCATCATACCTAAAACACTTGCTGCAATATTGCAGCAAAAAAAGTAAAAATATGTGATCACTAGGCTTATCAAAATACATGAAGCTAAGCTATTAATTTTTACACTTTTACAATAAATAACACTTTAATAACACTTACAATAATACACTTTAATCCTTCTTCACTGGCGCTACCTTAGGATCTAAGAATATGCACAGAAGCAGCATGCTGTGAAGTACTGTCCTGCTAGTTTGTACCTTAACTAACATCACAGGAACTTTTCTGCGTGCCATATTCTAAGAAGGGGAACTCTGGGTATATTTGTTACAAGTGCTTTCACTCTGGAATTAGTAGGTCTACGCCTACAGGCAAAAGTATCTTGAAAATCTCTTGAGACAGATCCTCCATTGCTGCAATCCTGGTACAACCCTTTGCACTGGCAGAGAGTGGGTATAAAATACTACAGAACTTTTCAGCCACTTTGTCTTCATTTTGCATAGATGTAAATAACTAAGAAGGTGCAGAACTATAGAGAGTCTGGCACCTTATAAATATTAATTAGCAAAGAATTACACCTCCCCTTTGTGGTGCTAAGCTTTATCATTCCCACTTTATAAATGGCGTTGCAGTCACAGAACAAGGTTAATTTACTAATTCACAGCAGCACCAGACAATGACAGAGCCAGGAATAGAGTACAGCTACCTCACAGCTACTTGTTAATCCTGTAAACCCCACAGTTGCACTTGGTTTTGCGTTTGCCTTTCTTACTGTGTCTGTTCCCCAAAACAGCTAAAATGATATCATATTGCTGTCTCTTTACCTTGGGAAAATATGTGAAGCTTCCCTGAGGTAAAAAGCTGTCCGTGTCACAGCACAACACAATCAGCCAGGGATGGTTTCCCTTGGGACAAGAGGCATGACAACCAAAAAATGAGCAGCTCAAAGAGATTTTTTGTTGACAAAAGGTTAGTTTCAAAATAAGTAATGTCATGTTAATTGTGATATTTCCATTGGCTCTCCAACATTAAAAGGCTTAAGAACAAACCCTGTACAATCTACTGATTGAGATAGATTATAAATTGTAGACAAAACTCAAAGGATTCAAAGGGTTGATGGTGCACCAAGAAACCTTGACATTTTGATGAATCTTGAAGTTTTGTGACTGGCAATGCCAAGCAAGCTCTTCTGTGCTCTGGCCAGAAATACTGAAGGTGGAGGGAATAAATAAAAGTAAAAGCAACTTCTCAGGAAAAATGGTGTACTCTTAATACTTGACAACACCTGTCACATCAAGATATCAATAAAAGGGACACTGAAAATGTATGGCTTAGGAACAGAATAAAACTGTACAACTATTCTTTAATCTTCTCCAAAGACCAAATCACAATCCTGTTTTAGAGATGGCTTATATAATTTTTAATAATTTAATGAAAATGACCCAACTAGAATTCCATCATCAGAAGTCCCCATAAATTTGAAAAGCACAAGTACAGGACATGGGTGGTTCCAGATTTTTTTTGACAAAGCTCATAGTCACACTTCTGTATTACAAAACAGTTGCAGAAACCTGAAAGTTCAGATGAAAGAACACCACAATCCACCAATAGCTACAAGAGTTATTCCAACACTTCTGAATAATCAAGAAGACACTTCTGAATGCAACTTATTGCTGAAGAGAACTGTTTTCTGATAACTGCTAAATGGTCAAAATTCAGTGATTTAAGGACCTCTCAAAATATCCAGTTGTCCATACCTAGCATGAACTGCTAATGAAGCCAAGAACAGAATGAGTAGCTGAAGCTTTCTCATCTCTACAGATTGCAATCAAAGCATCTGCATGGTGGTCTACAAGTATTTCGCCTATTCCTGCTGCACACAGGAAAGATAACTAAATTTAATACTACAGAGTAGTGAAGTAGTGAGGTGAAGGGAGAAAATCAAATATGAAGAAACAGGATTTTACATCCTACCAGCAATTATCTAAAAGAAAACTCTGCCACAATTTTTCACAAAATGATAAAGTGACAGACCTGATCCTTCATTTGCATTACCAAACCACTACAAGTCTAAGATTAAATATATTCAGACCAAACTGTTTCTCTTGTTATTCAGTTGTTTCAGTTCCACTTACATTTGAGTGATAATCTATAGTCAGTATGAAGAAAATCTGAAGCAAACTGAGGTGAAGCAAAACTGATGTGAATGGAAAGCTGGCTGAATGACAGGGCCCAGGGGCTGTTGATCAGCAGGGCAAAGTTGAGTTTGAGACCAGTAAGTAGTGGTGTACCCCAGCAAACAATACTGGGTCCAAAACTATTTGACATCTTCATTAATGATCTGGATGATGGGGTAGAGTGTACTCTCAGCAAGTTTGCTGATGACACAAAACTGGAAGGAGGGGCTGATAAGCCAGATGGTTGTGCTGCTATTCAGAGGGACCCCAACAGACTGGAGAGATGGGCTGACACGAACCTGCAGTTCAATAAGGAGGTGTGCCAAATTCTGCACATTGGAGGAACAATCCCAGGCACCAATATATGCTGGGGGCACCCAGCTGAAAAACAGCTTTACAGAGAGGACCTGGGGTATCCTGGTGGACACCAAGATGAACGTGAGCCAGCAATAGGTACTTGCAGAAAAGGCAGGTAACAGTATCTTGGGCTGCACTAGACAAAGCACTGAAACCAGTTTGAGGGAGGTGGCCACACCTGGAGTCCTGTATCCAGTTCTGGGCTTGGCAATACAAGAAAAACATGTACATTTTGTAGAGAGAGTCCAACAAAGGGCCACAAAGATGGTCAAGTAACAGGAGCATCTCTCCTGTGAGGACCAGCTGAAACATATGGGACTGTTTAGCCCAGAGAAGATAGGGCTTGAGAGAGAGGGGTGGCAGCGGTGTAGATTAACTAATCTATATAAATACCTCAAGGGAGGATGCAAAGAAGATGGAGACGGGCTCTTTTCAGCAGTGCCCAGTGACAGGACAGGAGGCAATAGGCACAAATTGAAACAAAGGAGATTCTGCCTGAACCTACTTTTCTCCTGTGAGGATGACTGTGCACTGGCACAGGTTACCCAGAGAGGCTGTTGGAGTCACCGACCTTGGAGACATTCAAAAGTCTTCCGGAATTATTCCTAAACAACTGGCTCTAGGTGGCTCTGATTGAGAAGGGTGCTTGATCAGATGATTTCAGAGGACCCTTAAAATGTCAACCATTCCATGATTCTATCAAATATAAAAACGTAAGTCCTATCAGACTTTCTCAGCAGCCATATGGCCATAAAGTATTACACATAGCGTAAAAAGATAACAAGTGAAAAGCCATCACTTGACTCTTCAGGGACATCAAGTAAGAATATGCAACAGAGGCTTAATTAATCTGCATGTTAGTTCCTGTATTTGAAAGGAATATGGTGCAGTGTAGAGATGTTTCAAGTTCTGGTGACTTGTAACGGTCTCTCTGATGGTGCTCCACTTCCTGGGGATAGCTGGAACTTGGCAAATAAACAAGAACCCAACTTTTATACAAACAGAAACCCTCACTGCTCTATCTTCGGTTTGGAACAGCCCTGCATCCCAGCCAGCCACAAAACTAGGACATACTGAGCTTTAGTATTCTGTGCTGCATTCATCTTAAACGAAATTTCTGTTGTAACAAAAGGCAGCTCTGTCTGATACCACTGAAAAATCCTTCTCTTGACTTCAGCTAGCAATGAACAGGTACTAAATTTCTGAAAGTGACATCTGGAAGACAGTAAAAATAGTAAAATTTGGGGGACTCTTGGTTCTACAGTTATGCATGTGGTTTAAACTACTCAGTTTTATCTGTCTAAACAAACAAGCTGACAGACTACATTGAAGTATGTATTTTATCCCTGGCTTTATTTATCTGGATTCCCAGACAAGTCATTAGAAGAAATGTTTGGTTGTTTCATGACAACATTCAAAAGCTAAATGTCAACTGAAGTATCAAAATTTCTTTGTTGATCACTTAGGCAGTTTTAGAACATCATGGAAAAAAGTAAATAATCCCCAGCATTGCTTTTACTTGTATATTCCCTGTAATGACTCAATAAACATTCATCTGAAAAGGAGTAGGGGACACATTAAAATTTCAACTAGACAGTTCATAAAATAAGCAGAAACTGTAGTAGGAAAGATTAGGTTAACACTGAGGGTGTTAAAAAAACACACTTCCCTAGTTTTTGTCCCAGGCATTCAGCATTCTTTTCATTCAAATGACTGAATACTGGATCTGCTATCTACCTTATTCAGCTCTCACCTCAAGCAACCTCTGTGACACATCTCCTGGGTCTCCATTTGCTTCTTGTACCTGACAGTGTAAAAGTACAGCAGTGTTATTCTGTGAAAGCTCTTTTATGCAAAATGTATCTCAAAGCATTGCACAGACTTAAATTAAACATTCCATTACAATATAAAAGAAAGATGTTATGCTGCCAATTTAATTTGAAAAGTGGTAAGAAAAACGGTATGAGGAACCTGCTTTACTGTGTCTCACAGTATTAAAAGTGCTCAGTTTATCAATAAAAGTGGACATCATTCCCTGATAACACTAGTCCTGCTAAATGCATCTGAAAATCAGCTTGATGAATGCAGTGAACTATCTTTGCATATACATTAAATGCACCTACAGTACCACATGAAAACATAAGTGTCATGGGGATCTGGTATGGCTCTTTACACATCTGCTAGATAGGATCCTCTGATAAAGAGGAGGAAAAGAAAAAAAAAGAAAAGCTACTTTGATTAAAGGTAAAGATCATGGTCTGAGCCCTGTTAGCTGCCAAAGTTGTGCTGTATAGGGAGAAAGCAGAGTCTGAAAAGCAAAGACGCACTTTGTTTTGGAGCAAATCAGTGTCAGTGCTCTACCCAACAGAGCCTACAGAGACACCATATTGATCTTTGTCTGTGCTCTTAAATGCAGGTAAAAAAGGCACAGGATACATTGGTACTTTGCCATTTGCCTTTTACTTAGAACTTGTGACCATATTCCATGGTACCTGCAAATTACTCCCCAGCTACCTTAACCATAATACCAGTCATAACTCTGTTAATGACTCTTACTTATCACCATTTACTCATCATTAAAAGATTAACACCCAATTATCTTTTATTTTTTCTCTCACATTTCCTCTAATACTTGAAAGGAGCCTTTTTTAAATGTCTGCAAAATCTCCCCTTAAACGTTTTTCTTTTTTATTACATCACAGAAACCTTCCCTTGAATTTAGCTACTAATTCTCGTGTAACCTATTACATCCTTTCATCTCCTGAACTTCTGTCCCATCAACACCACTCCTTTTTCTTATACTTAGAATGACCCTTGTAACATGTTTCTGTTCTTCTTATTCTCTTCAGTAACATGCTGACAAACATCAAAAAGAAAATGAGAAACTGCAGATTCTGTAGGAAGCAACTTCTCTAACACTTTCAAATATGGCAAAAAAACACAGACGGTAAAAAAAAAAAATCAGTGCAACTTATAAACTGCATATAACACAATTTCATATGGGAGGGTTAAATAAAAAACATCATCGCTACATGTACATTGCAACAGCAAAACAGAATGTAGTTTGTTTAATCATACTGTTTTGTGCTGTGAGGTTCAATGTTGATACTTCCTTCACAGAAAATGTGGCAAGACTTTCCAGCAGTTCATTTTGCAAGCTTCCTTTTGCAAATGCTTTTGAGAATGTTTGATCCCGGATCGAACCAAAGGTTAATGATACTTTAGTGGAGACTGCATGGGTCTCCAAGCTGATGACCGTCACTGACATTTTGACTTAGACAAACTCATTCACAACTGCTCTGCATCTTTTGCAATTAGTGTTCCTGCACAAACAAGATGCAACATTAGAAAATAAAAATGGTTGTGTTTTAAACTCTGCAAGAAGAGTACAAATGACCATAAAGAGAAGAATCAGTTTATATCAGACAGCAGCATTTTGTCCAGTGTTGTAGAAGATACTACATGAGTGCCAGTGACTAAAATTTTGAGAGCAATACTTTTCTGTGTAAAACTGCATCAGCACATTCACAGAGCTGTAATACAGAGGAAGAGTCTGGGCTGCCACCTTTTCAAATTGCCCAGTCTGACAGCATTTCCTCTGTTACTAATGGACACACAGCCTCTAGGATAATTATTCATTTGATGCAGCTCTTTCTCTTCCTTTAATAAAGATATTAGAAACAAACATTGGCTGCAGATCCACTGCAGATGAAAAAAAAAGACAGTCCTTGTCTTCACTCAGAAGCAGAAACAACCAGATGGTGACCTCAGTATTAATGGCTCAGAGCAGGCAAAATTCCCATTGGCACAAACGGGTCTGTGACATTGTAAAGAGTACATGGCACTTCGTAAAGCCAGTGCTGAGCACCACAGCAGTGTCCTTCCCACTGTGCTTAGGAGACATGCACCAGCATCAACATTTTCTCTAAGCACATTTTCCCAAAGGAAAACGCGCCCAGACACTGGTCTGGATGTAACACCCTTGTGTTTTCCAGCTTATGATCCCATTTCTCACTTTCTTGCTTCAGTGTTTCTTCACACAAATAACTCAAACTTAGAGCTTCAACAAATGCTAAGCAGTGAGAACATTCTATAGCTGTGGCTGAACAATATACTTTACACCAGTTTTTGACCCGAAAGCAAACTGAGAACTGTGGATTCAACAGTATAGCCAAATACTATGATCACATTGAGAAACATAGCAAACAATGAGAATAAATGCTACACAAACAATGTTTGTAACAATACACTTTTGGAAATGTTCTTGAGGAATACATTCAGTGCTGGTAGCAGCATTTTTTTCTCCTGAAAAATGAACTTCACAATTCTACTTGCTGTTAATGAAAATAGACACTTTTCAAAAGAACATGCATTTTTAACATTGAATTAGTAGCTACCAGGACCTCCTTACCTACCTACTCACATGTCAAGGAAAGAATCAGTAATGATATCCTCCTGCTTCTTCATTCTAAAGTTTTGAATTACACATTCTCAATATTAAAATATTATGAGCCTCTTGTCCTACCTCTTCTAAATGTCATATCACTAATGCAATGTCAAATTGGTTATGGCTTTCTGAATTTAAATGATGACGCTGGTGTTGCATAGGTATTGTAAACTTGGTGAGAGACCATAAAAGAAAGAAAGGGAATTTTACTTCATTCAAAACTAATTTCACTGAGTCACTGTCCTTCTCTCATAGATTTGACTCATTTACTCTTTTACAATCATTCTTTCATATTCATGTATTCACAAGCCCTAAGTAGTCTGGTCATGATGAAAAAGGACAGTAGTTGCCAAAACCTCATAATGTCTTCCAGGACCTTCTTACACTGGAGATTATGGTCTAATGTTTGGACGTGCCTTTTATACCCTTGGCTTAATGATTGTCAACCTAAAGACTGATAATCACTGTGAAGCACTATCTTCATATTGTCCTATACTGTCTGAATCACACTGATGATTTACTCACTGTGTTTTGTCTCCTTATCTGGGTGGTTTACAGTTTTAATTCTTTATCTTCCTGCCATATTTTCCTTAGATGAGAAGTCCAGCAAGAATATACTTAAAGATCCTGTGAAGAGGACAACAAAGACACAAGGGCTAACTGCACGTTACTACAGCTCAGGAGTAGCACATGACTTGGAGGAAGTCAGGACCAGAACAATCTTCCCACTGCACTTCCTGATTTGGCAGTAATTGGAAATAGCAATCTTTATGCTGATGTGGTTCCCAAGCACTAGGGCCAGATGTGCTGAACACTTGTAGTTCTGAGACCACCTACCACTGAAACAGTAGATGTATCATTGGCTGAACGTGGCAAAGGCACCTATTTGACAAGATGCACTTCCTGTATAACAAGTGGCCTAAAGCCCTAAATAGCATAATGATCTAAAAATCTACTATTAATAAAAATCTACTATTAATTTTTCTTACAGATTGTCTCACTTGTGTGTGATTGTGCAAGTCTATGAATGCTATGAGTGGGTGTGAAAAAAACCCAGATCTGAATAGCAAGAACTGGAATGAACTGAGAAAAAAATCCATCTAAGTGACAATACAAGTACTTCTCTAGTCCCATATATGGTGAAAAATCAGCCCTGAAGACACTAGACTCCATTTCCTCTCACAAGCCACGCATTCTAGCAGATTTTGTGAAGAACAGGAAGAACCCTGCTGCCCACAATCGGTCAAAGTCAACTACTTTACTTAGGTCTCTTCCTACTTGCACCACAAAGAAAAGTTTTACAGACACATAAGCAGGAGAGTAACTAAGAAAAATACAGAGGGTAGAAAAGAAAAAAATACACATTTCTGTAAGAGTCATTGAACCAGACACAGTGTTGGTGCAGAAGGAAGCACTCAGATATCAGAAGCTGCAAAGCAAAAGTTTCACTTGCAGGAAGTTATTGTCAGTTCTATTATCACACCAAAAGCAACAGAAAGCTACACCAAAGATCAGCTTGATATAGACCTCCTTCTATAGAAAGATAATGTAAGAAGACAAAAGGTTTTTAAACTGAAGAAGGGACAGGTGATATAAAAAACATGAGTAGTCCAGCTTTTAAGTTGTAAAAAAATTCCAAGTGACCATGTTAGAAGAAAGAAAATGAAACAGTTTTCCAAAAAAACATCTCCTCTGATCTCAAGGAAGTTCATCTGATTATCTCTGGGTCCTGCTGATTGCTCCTCTGAGCAGTCTCTGTCACAAAGAGCTGCAGCCTCCCAGGCTGCACTGACTGTTGTCCTACCAGACCTGGAACCTACTCCCCAAAGCAGCACCCATGCCCTGCTGTCCTTTCCAAGGGCTCTCCTTTTCCAGCTACTTCATGTAGGGACACAGCATGCAACTCAGAACATGCACACCAAACAAATACCATCTGTCACATTTGGGAATTTAATTTGTGTATGCATTGACCTGAGACAAGTTCTGTAGGCAAGAATTGAACTACATGCAATCTCTGACTGAGCTGAGCGGAACAGACATAAATTTGCTTCCTCTAAGCCACTTTCTTCAGATCTCCTAGTAAATACAAGAACACATTTTCTCCAGAACTTATATTCTGCAATAGGGTGAATTATTTTTGGCTCAAGCAAGCCACATAGGCCTACATGGAAGCACTTGGGGCTAGATCTCCCCATCCATCCATCCCCTTTTACATAGATGAAGTTATGCCACAATTACAGTAAAAATATCAGTATTTTCTACATTGATCACATGATGGAGGCTATGCTGTACTGATCATGTAATGGGAACACATCCAATGCTGCACTAATGGTGTCCCTATATGATGGCTTGACAGCCAGTCTTGTCACACAGCCAAATCTGCACCCATCACCTGAACTGCAGGTTGTAAGATGGCTGTTATGTCACCCATCAGTTGTGTGATGGGGATGGGAGGAGTAGAGAGAGCAAGGTTACTGAGGAACGAGGTGACAAGCAATACACTACCAGCACAACATATTCTGCCTAGAGACTACTGATTCTTGCTTTCTGAGGGGCCCCTGAGGAGACTGGTGGGAGTAAGATAGATTAATTGTTCTAGTATGACAAATTTGGTCTGCATGATGGAAGCTTCTCACATTGCCCTACAGTAAGAATGAATGTGCTCTAATTCAGTTCGAATTCCCTATACTGTATTCAGTCACAACTGTTCCCCATCAGGTAATGAATTCAGTAGAGGCAGAAAAGTGAGGAAAGAGCACAGTTGCACCAAATCACAGAAAATCCTGAAAAGAAAGTGAAAAAAAAGTCCTTCAGATTCAGAAGTCAAACTCATAGCCCTGGGCAAAAAAACCTGTTATTAATTTCCTGAGCCTAAGGAGTGAATGATGCTAACTTTTCTGGGGAGTTCGGATAAGAAAGCCAGTTCTTTTTTGGAAGTTGTAGCTGGGGGTACACCTAACTAGTTCTTAAATGAGAGGATCAAACCATTGGCATGTTCTATTCCCGCTTGTCTGCAGACAGAATTACCCTCTCTTGTACAGGACCATACCAAGTTTTCATAGTGTAGAACTGAAATACAAAGGGATGACAACCATTATCTATCTGATTTCTGCATGGGAGATGTCTTTAGCAAACAATCTGGGTGTTTTCACCTCAATCAAATCTTTTTCAACAACTGTAGGCATTGGGAACTTCTTCCACTCTTAAAAAAAAAAAAAAAAAAGTTAGGAGTAGTAAAATAAAAAAGGTGGATGACAAGAATCATGCAGGAAAACTCCACAGAGAGGATCACATCAAAATAGAACTTCAGTAGAGAAGCAAGGCCCTTCAAAAAAGTTGGTGAAGTAATTGTTCCATCAAATGGTCTGCAAGTCCAGAGTACTGAGGAAATTGCTGACAGTGTTGATTTCATGCTTTAAAATAGAGATATGGAAATATGCCAATAATGTAGATGCAAAGAGGAACTGCAGCTTGAAATGAGAAAGAATCTTAGTCTTTGTTTCCTCCTAGAGACTCTATGGAGACAACTGCCCATGACACCACTTCATTCCAATTACAATTTTTATTTTGCCTATTGATGACTTGCGCAGGAGAACACAGGTTATAAGCCTCCTCAGATCATTCTATATAGAATGGTCAGCAAGCCATCACATCTGTAATTCAGAGGAAAAAATGAGGTCCAGACCTATAACCAATGGATTTAGAAGTAAATTTTTCATATTTGTCATTCTCAGTATTTTAAAATGCCGTAAGACACTTTGAGGAGTCTCATTAACTATGTGAAAGAGGTTTTATCAGCTCTCCTCAAATATTTCTATTTAAAAGTCTGTTAATCTCTACGACCTGGTAATCACCACAAAAATTAGACTGAGACCTGGATATCTAAAGCCATTCCTGTTCCAATAACAACCCTATAAACACTCAGAAGGCGGAAACAGACACGAGCTGCTAGTTTGCCAAAACATTTCCAGTACCAGCTACCAGAGAGAAATCTTCTTCCTCAAACAAAGCTTTTATCATGACAGCCAGATGGTGATACAGAGACAGTCGGCACCTTGCAGCAGGACTAAAGATGGCTGATATTGATAGCTGGACAAACAGTACAAGAGGTATTTCTCTACTATGGATTGCAACCAGTTATGATTAGGAGAGAAGTAAAAGGACTCTGCCATTAACAACAGAACTAGGGAGAGCTGAGAAATTCAAGAAAGGAGCACAGTGCCTCTCTGGGAGGGAAATCAACATTTTCATAGCATTCTACCAGAGACATCTCTGAGAAGTCAAGAAATAAGCATCACTGGAACATGCAAGACTTTTAGTCTTTTCTTCTTTCTTTGAATAGGAATAAAACCAACCACAGGAGAGGAAGTGTTTTGCTACTGTACCTGTTCAAATGGGCATAACTTTATTAATTATTTAAGAACTCAGAAAATTAGTCAGAGATATATCAGTTTTCATCATGAAATGCTATGTGTCGATTATTTAAGTAACTGAAATTTTGTGTAATAATCTTTCTGACTACTAACCAGCTGTGAATATGGAGCCACAACACTGTACAGCAAACCAAGTGCCTCTTCTTCAAGATACACATAATTCTATTGTATTATTGTCAGGCGACAAATGTGACAGCTATATCGATATTGCGGCCAGAAGTGGCATGAATGTCCCAACATCCAAGACTGCTTTTCTATTGTTACACTTAATATTGATCAGGAACCCAAGGAAAGTCCAAGACACTGTACTTCTGGCAATGAAAAAAACTACAGACTCATTCAGCAATTTCTTAAAATTCCAGCAAATTGTCAGTACAGAAATCAGGAAGGTGGCTTGGCTACCCAGTTCTCATTAATCTGCCCTCTGGCACGTGTCAGTGCTCTGAGAGAATTTTGCATTATGCTTTAATAAAATCATTCAAGAAATATTGAATGTGTAAGTAATTTTTCACTGAAGGACATTCATGTGGCAATCCTTAGACATGGATTAATTTTTTACTTGAATATTTTATAAATAATATCTGGCTTCAACAATGCAAGAGTAATATTTTGTCATCACTCAGACTCATGTTATTAGATCTGTTTGATCTTCAGAGGACAGTAAACAACACATACGGTCTCATTTATTAATTTAAATGAACCGACTCTTCCAAGTTATTATGCCTATGTTCATTCATCTACATTTTCCAAAGTATTAACGAATGAGAAACAGAGTTAAATTATATACAAAAAGAAGCTAGCTCCCTTGATTGAAACTCCAAAGAATATATTCAAGATAATGTTTTTTTTTTTTTATTTCCACAGGTATTTCTTTATCAAACAGTTTTATCACCATCCCAAAACAGTAAAATGACACTGAGACAGAGGAGATAGGAAGAGGACTATGTCCCCAGCAGCTTCATGTGTGTGTGTTTGCTATTTTTAGCCCAGATTTGGACTTTCCCAAGTCTAATATAACATCTATTTTTGTCTTTTTTCCATATCATTAACTGGGAGACCTGTTAAAAGAATTCTAATGTTATTGTTTAGCAATGTTCCACTCCCATGATTTTCCTTATTAGAATCATTGCCTTCTGCAGTATTATTGGTGTGATTCTAATTGTCTTGCAATGCACTCAAATTAGAGAACCTCTAGTTTCTTTTCTAAAAAAAAAGAAAAAAAGGAAAGAAAGAAAGAAAGTAAAACTAGATCTTATAACTTTAAGGACTGATAAAGTCTCAGTATAAAATCTCACTCTCTGTTAATTTTCAAAATAAATTATATTTGATGTGGAGAAAGCAGAAATGTGAAGCCACAGAAATCCAAGTGACTACAGCACACACAAATGAAATGCCAGTTAAAAAGCTCTGAAAAATTCCAATGTTTCAGAAAGGTCATCTATTTTCTTTCTGCTAGTGCATGGGTAGTTTGCCTGACTTCTGTAGTAGAGAAAAAGCAGGTCATATTTTACACTGTGAGAACCATCTGACGAAAGAAATAACCATTTAGCACATCTGCCAAGAAGAAACACCATAAGGAAACATTTCCTTGAGCTATTTCATATACATTTCTGCAATTATATTTTCTTTAACAGGTGCATTGCAGGACAGAAGTGTTCTGTCAATTCACTGTAGACTAAAAACAATAAATCAAGCACACGCAAAAATCTCCTCTGTTTGCTTTGTAGATTGTAAGGAACTATGTAGCTACATCTGAGTCTTTGCTGCCTCTCAAACATGTTTTGTTATTCTTCATAAATGAAACTGTGAACATATTTTGTGCTTACTCAACAGAGGCATGACAGGTTAGACCAAGACTGTCAGAAAGTTTATTGTGCAGAACCGTGTAATTTTAACTTCAAAACAGCTAAATGAAACACTACATACCTGACTCATCCTGATGGTCCTTCAGGCCCTTGGGCAGAGGTATCCTAGAATTTATGGCAATGGAAACTCCTGTCTTTCTTCTCCATATACTTTATGATGAAACCTTTGAAGAATTAGTTTAGAGACAAATTTCTAGATCTTTCTTTTTCCTTTTTAAGGGGGGGAGAAAATAATAATAATAATTATTGTTATTGTTGTCATTGTTGTTATTGATGTTGTATTTTATTTTTATTATTTTATTTTATTTTTAATATATGATCTGAAAATTGAAGCAGCTTCCATTCCTCTATACAGTAAAAAGAAGTTTCATTAGATGTTCACTTTCCAATTTCTATTTTCCCATTACTGGTAGTAATCACTCTGTCCTATCCAGTTCTGATAGCTCTGAGTAAGCAGCACTTAAAAAAAAATTAAAAATTGAAGGATTCCAAAACCTGGAAGGATTTGTTTGACAATGAGAAATTTGAACTAAGTAACATTTAATCAACCACTCAGGACAACTTTGTTTCAGAAATAAGGGGAATTTAAAAACAAGAGTTAATCAGACAGTGCTCACACTTGTCCCTTCACAAAGCACACACAATTTGACATGTAGATGGACCTCCTTGAAGTTCATCATATGTTGTCTTGCTTTCCATTGTTCAAACTGCATTATCAGGTACAGGTTTCTCCCTATCCACACCTCCTATTATATCCAGCATGTCTGCCTCAGCTCCATCATACTAGCTTTTCTCCTTGATTCAGGGAATACTTACCTTACCTGAACTTTCTTGAGAACCATGGCCAAATGTTCTTTTATATACAACCTGATGAGGTGCCCTGAAAACTCTGCAGAAAAGGAGCTCTGAAAAATTTACACATTCCCGTGCTTTTAGATGTCTTGAAAAATTTCCATCTATACATCTTGTAATTGTTGATTTGGCATAAAATTTAACTTTAGGTGTATGTGTGACTTTTAAATATTAATGATCTTCTGCTCTCACATAGAGAGTACTAAAAGCCCCAGAGAGTAACTCCTTTCAGTATGACTCTAGCAACAGTAGCCAGAAGATGCACTTCATCTCTCTCTGTATTCATTACGCAGCCCTGTGAACCACACAGAGGTCTGAAAATTACATCTTAATGGGGGTGATACAGGCATTGTTTGCAAATAAGATGTGCTGCTGGACCTTGTAAGGGGATATGAAGGCTGAACACACAAGGGCGTGTGAAGGACGAAGGCTGCCTTGCCTGTAGTTACCATGAGATGGTGGAGTTCAGGATCCTGAAAGGAGAGAACATAAAAGAAGTAAGATCTCTGGACTAACAGGTAGTATGCAGAAGGAGGAAACAGGGATAGGTGACTTGCAAGGAATATAGAGACACCGGCCTGAGCATGCAGAGATAGAAAAGCCAAGTCCATCAGATGCTGAACCTGGAGAAGTCTTTTACAAGTGTATAAGTAGCAATAAATGCAGCAAAGAAGTAGTAGCAAATAAGTTTTTGGTCCAAAACTGTCCAATGTCTTCATTAATGATCTGGATGATGGGGTAGAGTGCACCCTCAGTCAGTTTGCTGATGACACAAAACTGGGAGAAGTGGCTGATAAGCCAGAGGATCGTGCAGCTATTCAGAGAGACCTCAGGAGGCCAGAGAAATGGGCCAACAGGAATCTGATGGAGTTCAGCAGAGGAATTTGTCAAGTCCTACACTTGGGGACGAAAAACCCCATGCACCAGTACAGGTCACCCAGCTGGAAAACAGCTTTGCAGAAAATTATCTGATGTTCCTGTTGTACAGACAGTTAACCATGAGACAGCAATGTGCCCTTGAAACAAACAATGACAGTATCTCCCAATCTGCATTAAATCTAGTTTTCCACAGTCTCCTACATTTCAAGATATATCTGTTATTGCTTAACAAAACTTTTACCAGGTAGAACAGTTCACTACATACATTTTCAAGAAGAGAGGTAATAGAAAAAAAATCAGAAAACAGATCAGTCAGAAGAAAAGAAAGGTAACCAGACATTACCTAATCCTTCCTTTGGATTAGGTAATCAAGGTCCTTTCTATATTATTACATTGTGCAATTTCTAATTTTTTGAACGACATTACTGTTTAAAAAAAGTTTACATTATAAACACTGGAAAGGGAACACTTTAGTAATAAAAAGAGAATGCCAATAACTTTGAGGACAATTAGCTTGAAAAGGTCAGAAATATTCTGGCACTACTACACTACTGTATATACTTCAGAGAGCCTTTGTTTACAATCCAGACTGTTTGAATCAATATCGCTACTTTCTGACTTTTCTTCAACTCACTCACTAAACATTTCTAGTCTACTTCACAAAAAAACTGAACACTTTTGTAAAAAAACCAGAGAAGATGCATCAGTATATGTAAGTAATGACATTTATAGTACTGCTTGTCTTTCTACACTTCATTAAATTTTCACATTTATATTTTCTCAGATACAAGAGGATCAATTCAGGTATGGACAAAACAAACTGGCCTCTCTTTTGCAGCTACTACAGATGCTTTACAAAGTCTGAAAACAAAGCTGTTGCAGTCTAAATAACAGATGAAAGTGACATTTGCTGAGAGGACAGCTATTTATTATGTTACGGATGCAAAAATCAGGGGGAATAAAAGACAAAAGGGTAATATGATAAGGCTCAATCTCAAAAATGGCACATTAACAGACATCCAAGAAAAAATAAAATCAGAAAACTAAAAAGCTTTTTTATCACATCAATCCGACACATGAAGCATTCCCATTCTGAAGTTTAGGGCTGAAAAAGGGTCTGTCCACAAAACTGAAAAACACTGCTGGGACTGTCCTATATACACAGGCTGCAGAACTGTACTTAATCACTGTTTTACCTCCCATCCAGTCATAAGGTAGTTAATCTTATGCATTATCTTTGATTACAAGATTCTTTACATAGAAAAAGAAAATTATATTTATTTTTACTGAAAGATACTTATCTGTAAAGGTTTATCTTCATTTCACATCAGAAACAACCTTGCATCTTTGCTTGCAAGATGCTTGCATCTTTGCTTCATTTTTGCATGTATCTTAAGTGGAACATGCAACCAAAAAATCCCTAATATTATCCTAAACAAAGCAGTTGAAAAGACACCCAGAAAAAGAACTTAAATGAAAACCTGGCTTCACTCATCATATTCCTGTTGATACTAATGAAACCATGATTTCACCCATTCATACATGAGAAGATATAATACCTGCATATAGCAGTGCCCAGGAATATCTTGGCTGTTATATGAGATAATATGAAATCTCGTGGACAAAATATGGGATTTTCAGGTATAAATTAAAAGTTCTTCAGAAGGTAACTAGATTGCTTTCATTCAACATTTCATTCAAACATTTCACATTTATAGGTGTCTCTGATATCACCAAGTGAAAGATACCAAGAAACATAGAGCATAATAATGTTTACACAGTGTATATGCTTGTTGATTACAGTGTTAGCTAGAATCAAGCACAGGCAGAACCTATGGAATTTTTATAACACATAAATACATGTTGAGCTATGGAGCTACTATAGTCGATGTTTTTATTCCTCTCAAACTTCAAATCACAGATCTGTGCAGCCCTAGTAATGCTGCACAGGGCCCTAGTAATGCTGAACTTGTGTTCTGACCTAGATTTATAGATCATTTTCACAGAGACTCTGAAAATAAACCTACAGAATGACACACATATCCTCCTCTCTTTCATCTGAAAGCTATACACACAGATTTACTCCATGGCACTCTAATATCCAAGACCTAGGATTATTACAGAATGTGTAAGTCAGTTGTAACAAATTACACGATGATTCTCAGAGGCAGACAAGTTAATCATTAACAGCTTTGTATTAATACCAGGGTATTAATAAGCAAGAAAGAATAAAACTCCAAAACAATAGGTCCCTGCTATTTCTGAGGATAAAGCAAATTCCAGTATAATTTGTATGACTAAAATCACACTTAGGGATCTGTGCAAACTCTTAGGTCACTAGTGCACAATGCATTCTTTGCTTCTGCAGTCCCTCTCTTCCAGTTTCTTTCCTGTACAGGTGGTTCAGTCACATCTGACCAAGCTGCAGAGACAGCAGAACAGACCCAGATAAAATAAGCATAGCTGTGTTTCAGCATGTGCAACGGCTAGTTGTATGTCTCCTTGACTAGCTATACACATTTCTTGCTTTACATTACTAATTGTATCAGGAAGTGGGTTTATTTAATTTACCTACTTGCAAATGTAATCATGGCATACCTTCTATATATTTCAGAATAAATGCAAAAAACATACAGTCCCCAGAAAGGGAGAAAACTGAGCATTCATCACTGGCATCTCTGCAGTTCATGATTTTGTTTCTCACCAAATGATTGCCCAGTCAGAGGCAGCACAGCACATATCTTTTCATAACCTGCTGTTGTTTACATTCTGCATTATTAAAAAAAATTAAAAAGAAAAAGTATCCTCTCAAACATTGTCCACTTTTAGGGCCATATTTCCTCCGAAATTCACAAGAGAGACTGGAGGTTGAACAAGACAATGTGGTAATATAGTTTCAAGTCATTTTCATAAATGCTTTATCATTCACATTCTGAGTTGCATAACAGAAAGAAAATAAATTTATGCATCAGGCATTTAACCTTCACAGCATCTGTGTCAAAATTAGAGGTAAATGTAAATTTGCCTTACTTAGTGCAAACAATGCATTACACCAAGCCTCTCCACATGTATGTTTCCTCTGCTTAGATTCCATCAGATGTTTCACCAGTATCTTTCATGACTAGTATGTCCAATATGATCAAGTAAGTAAATATGGGAATCCTGAATGGTTTCGTCCACTGCTTTGCTTGCATTCTCTGTTTCATAAACACTAATACCAACAACCCAACTTGAAGAGTCAGACACCATCACACACTAGTCCTGCCCAGCGACTACACTCACCTTCTGAGGATTCTCCAGCCTTAGCAGTCATGGTTTCAGTCTTCTATGTTTTGTAGCTGTGGGTTAATAGAAAAAAAATACTATTCTCCTGCAAGTATTGAACATATTTTAAAATAAAAAGTACAAAAGTATTACCACATATATGGCTGCGTTTATTTTTTCAGTAAATTTCCAAATACATGCACTTATTATGTATACTCACTAAATTTAAGATCTTGATATTTATTTTGTCTAACTTGCAAAACTTTATAATAATAACTTATTCTATTATTACATCCCATTTTCTTTAAATGCTTACTGACTGCTGTTTCTTTGATCTTTCCAGTACTTCCTTTTCTTGCATCCAACCTTTTCTATAAAATAAACAGGTTTCCCTTAGTCCACCTACCGCTTCCTACATTTTCACGCTACTTTGTGAAAATATTCTGCACTGTTCCAAAACTGAAAAAGTTGCAAATAAGTTATACAGAATGATATCTCTGCCAGCTCAGGTCACCACATCTCAAGACTATTTTCCTTTAGGATAGGAGTAAGCTTTCCAGATGAACAGAGGCTATTTTTCCTAGAAAAACATATTACACTTGTTTTCCCTCACGCTGCCTCTTCCTTTACAATGGGAATTTTAAACAAGGAGTCACATTTCATTAACGTTATTGCTCCTTCTTTACTTCACATTGAATGCTGTACTAAAAATACAACCTTACAGAAAAAGCTCCAAATCAGGCTTTAATCTTTTTCTGTATGTAAAAATCTCATGTATTGCATGATGCACAACTCTTAGAAAGCAATAATGTGAACATGTAATTATCAACTGCATGACAATACAGAGATTCAAAGGAGAAGAAACATTCATGAAGTATCCATGTCTGAGAACATGATTTCAGAATCAGAACAATGTTTGCTTTTGAACAAATGTTTTCTTAGTAGAGTGGGAGATGCCATAATGTGGCACACAGTGTGACTGGTAGAACAGAAGCAAGCACATAGATCTTTTTTTCCTTCCTCCTTTACATCAATCAATAACACTTTGCTTTCAGCATCATTCCTGTCTGCTGTAGGTGTTCCTGCAGGACCTGAATGTTTCAAATACACATTGTTCCTTCACAGCAGCAGCACGGACTTGTAGCCTTTATATTCAGTCATTTTGACAGCCTACAAAAATCTCTTTCTGAAATGCAAATGAAGTCAGGGAAGTGGTAATTTGTAAAATTTTATAATTCAATGAGAATTTAGAAATATTTACAAAAGACCTATCTCCTGCTGCAGGTCTTTGACCCTGGCAAACTTCAAAGGTTGGTGAAAACAGTAAGGCATTAAAGTTTTGAGGAAAAAAACCCAACATACTACAAAAATCTAACAATGGAAAATGCTAGGCAATTTAAAGAGAGGGTTCACTATCAGCACTCCTAAAATTATTCCACATTTCTTATTTTGTTTCTTTCATAACTAAAAAGTTCAATGTTCATTTTTACTTTCTGCCTAATGAGGTCTATTCTTCCCTTGCAGCCAAAAAAAAATTGAAAGTCCTTTAGAAATCTTATCTAAATATGTACATTTTCAACTTCTTGCATACGTACTAGCTTACAGTACAGATAAAAAGAAGTCAGGTTTTTTAATGTAATGTAGCAAATAAGTAAGTAAATAAGGTCATTGTCACTGTCCAACAAAATTATCTCTATTCTGAAACTGTTAATTTATATTTAGCAATAAAGTTTGAGATTTCTTTGAATGAGCTAAAATCCTTTCAAGGCATCGATCTATTTTTGCTGCATGTGTATATAGTTTCCCAAATCCTGAAGGCAAGCTTCTAGGTGTTCTTACAATAGTAAAAAAAACTTTAAAGACCCTGTACTCAATTAACTCTATGAACAAACATGGGTATCACAAAAAACATTTCCTTTTCCCTTCAGGAATCTCACAAATGTCATTATCACCATTTATTAATATGTTGATCCATTGAAAATAGCAATTACTCTGATTCCTATTACAGGAAAAAAACAAGCATATTTGAAGTTTTTCAAATTAAATCCCAAGTGGCATGTTTAAATGAAAATTACTTAAACACTAAAATGCATGCTAAAGAGCTCTCTATTTCATTTTACATGGTCTGTTTAAGTTTTAGCTGAAAGCATACAGGAAGAAGATAGTTAGTGCTGGAACATTTACTCTGACTAAAAAAGCAAGATGAGTGCATATGTTAATACCATTGAAGATGAAAAATTTGTGAAGTGGAAGGAAAGCAACAGCTCCATGAGTCTATGTAGGCACTCTAGCTTTAGATAATGATTCAAGAACTTAGGATTTCTGGTTCAGGGAAGCAAAAAAAAATATGCAACAAAGAATGTCAGAACTGCTTAAATCTCTTCTCTCAGATACATTATGTTCAGTACACAAGGAAATATAGGGCAATACCCTTGTGGTCAGGAGTATCAGTAAGCATTAAAAACACTGCACAACCAAAGCAAGCTCATCAGCTGCATCATTCAGCTAAACTCAGAAACAACCTAATGTGGAACTATCTACAGCTACTGTGTGATCAAGCTACACAAATTATAAAACCAATCTGGCTATATACAATTTCTTTGTTTGGCTGATGCCTTTCCATGACCAAGGATACAGACTACAATTCTTACTCCCTGACTAGTTTTCAGGACTATATTGGGGACGGTATTATGCAAATCTTCATCAGTGACAATTTCTTCTAGGCTGGCTGCCACCAAAAGGAGCTTTAAAAGCAAGATAAATCTCCTAAGTTACTTTTTTTGAAACACAAAGGCTTATAAGGTGCTGCTATGCTTACAGAGCAGCAAGAAGCCACCACTAACATTGTTCTTAACAAATGTCCTACAATGATTCAGCAACTTTTCCAGCCTACTTTTGAAAGATCTTTTAGATTGTTAAGGTCTTTCTTATACCTGCACAGGCAGACCTCATTGTGTGTCTCCTGGTTAAAGAGGATACTCTTTTTACTTTAAAATATCTGATAAGATTCCTTCCCCGCAAGTATTCTCCAGGAAAAATCCCAGCTCATTCAGCATGGCAGATTTTTCACTCCCTTAATCTTCTTCTCAGCCCTTCTTTGGACTTGCTTCACATCCACATTTTTCTTGCACTGGTAAGGTCAGAACTGAACACAGCACTCCAGATGTGTCCTCGATAGTGTTGAGTAGAGGGGAATAACCACTTTTCTTGACCTGCTGGGATGCTTTTCCTGATGCAGCCTAGGACAAGGTTGACATATGTTGCTGACTTATTCAGCTCATTGTCCACCAGGAACCCCTAGTCTTTTTCTGCCAAGCTCTTTTTCAGCTGGTTGGTCCCCAGTCCTGCTCCAGTGCATGGGGTTGTTCCTCCCCAGGTGCAGGACTTGGCACCTCCCTCCATTGAACTCCATCAGATTCCTGTCAGCCCATTTCTCTGGCCTGTCGAGGTCCCTTTGAATAGCAGGGTGTGTCAGCTCCCCCTTTCAATTTTGTGTCATTTGTAAAATTGAGGTGCACTCTGCCCGCATCAGCCAAGTCATCAATGAAGATGCTGAACTGTCCTAGGCTCTTGGATACAAAACCAGTGACTGGACTCCAGATGGACTTCATGCTGCTGATAAAAAACCTTTAAATTCAGCATATCAGCTAATTTTCACTCCACCCCACTGTCTACTTCTCTTGTCATAGCTTACTTCATAAGTTTGTCTCAAGGATGCATTTCAGAATCTGTCAAAAGCCTTACTAAGATCAAGACAAACAAAGTTCACAGCTTTCCTCTCATCTGCTGAGCCAGTCAACTTTCCAGGATGTCTGGTTGGTTGAGCAAGACTTACCTATCACAAATGCATGCCAACTACTCCAAATCATCTTCTACCTTTAATATGTTTAGAAATTGTTTCCCCGATTAGCAGTTCTATGACTTCCCAGAGACTGATGCAAGGCTGGCCAGTTTGTAGCTCCCAAAATCCTCGTTCTTGCCTTTCTTGAAAATAACAGTGACATTTGATTTCTTCTAGCTCTTAGGAATCTCCTCCAAACACAATGACTGTTCAAAAACAATTAAGAGTGACCTTACAGTGACATCAGCCAATTCTATCAGCACTTGCTGAGTCAGGTGTGATCATGGACTTGCATACTCCCAGTTTGTTTAAATCTTCCCTAAACTAACCCTCCTCCATGAAGGGTAAGTCTTCCTTGACCCTGCCTTTTCCACTGGTCTCAGAGACAGGTGAGAGATACAAGTCTCACAAATCTCTCTCTCATTTCCATTTTAAATTCAAGAAGGTATGACTTAGTTCATCCTGTCAAAGATGACTGAATACACCAGTACTCACAGCAGCTGTCTGAATTAACCTTGAATGGGGACTTTGCTAATCCTGTTTTATGTCAGATTAATCTGAATGATGAATACAATGATCAGAAACTGCAACACAGTCTCTGTGAAACTTCTGGAACACATTCACTGCAATATCATTTGAGTGGATGAGAATAAAGTTGGAAAATTGATTAGCACCTTCATGGCTTCTGGACTGAGGTTATGATCAGGAATTAAACTCTCCATGTTTAATAGTGCAGAGAGCATTATCATGCTCAAATTATGTTACCTCAGTGGGCTCCTCACTTATGCTATGGAGAGGAGTATCTTTTAAGAAGAATCTTGTCCTTGTCAGGAAAGTAATATTGCAGTGCTTTGCAGGAGAGTTCTATGGATTAAATAAAAATTAAATAAGTATTTAAAAACTTGGGAAAAAATAAAGGGTGTGACAGAAATTGAACCCTTCTGTGGTAAAGTGGAAAACAGACTTTGTCCAGGGAAAAAAAAATCACAAAAATATCCCTTTTATGGGATTTTCTGTTTGGTAGCAAAAATTTTTTTTTCTGATAATTGATTATTCTCAGAATAATCACAACATTATTCAAATAGTGAGCATCCAAACAATTAGAAACAGGGATAATGGAGCATGCTGAAAAGATTTATCTTACAAGGGACCCACCATCAAGGCGTAACAGGTCAAAAATGACAAGTAGCAAACAAAAAGAAAATATTTTATCTATCATACCTTATCCTTGAAAGAGTCACAGGAGAATTAAGTATAAAGATTCTACTCAATTCAAAAGAGAACATTCATTAAATATCCTTAAGTTCTCCCTTAGAATTTCATTTTTACAGAGATAGTTGTCACGAGTAAACAGACTTGAGAAACTTTCCATTTTTCAAAGAGCACATTGACTTAGGATCTTTTCACAGGACACAATGCTGCTTGTTAAGTTTATCTGCAAAGATGTCATTTTTCTTTCAAGGACAAACAAAGCAAATAGTACCTCCCCCATGGCTATGGTATGTTAATTAACCTATCATTTCTAGAATATAATAGCTTGTCAGCAGAAAAGCCTAAAATTGTGAACTGACTTCAATAAAGTTCCCCATTCCAGATGATAAGTTTCTTTAATTAGCATTTAAGCACTACTAGGTAGCCTTATTTGAATGGTCCCAACAGCTTTTATTAGGTTTGGTAGCCATTAGGGTATAAAAAGAAAAAATATCTTATATTAATCTTTGTCTTCAAGACATATTCTCAAAAGAGCAACTAGCAAGTTCTTAAATGCAGTCAACAGTAATTTTTTTTCAAGTGCATCTACAATTAGGACTTCAGTGTTGTGTAGATGCATTTAATGTAGGGTTACACTGAATGAAAGTGTAATCAGGCTATGACAACATTCACTTTTGTATGGTTAAACTGCTGCTGTTACCCTACCTGGTATATAAAAACTGTCCAAAGTATGTCTGACTGAGTAAACCACTGGAGTACAGGCAGCAGACCATTGAGAAATGGACATACATGATGATCAGGACTCTCCTACAGTTTTACCATCCTCCAGCACTTATGGATTAAAGCACTATTAAAGTAAAACTGAATTAATTTATAATTACCCAGCAATAAGGATGTTTTCTTTTTGCCTGAGCATCTGTCAAGAAATGTTTTCATCCTCACTGAACATTAGTCAAACACCTGCTTCTCTGAGCTGTGATGCTGTGGGGAATCCTTCTCCAACAGAGGTTTAATATGTGCTGAAATGGGAATGCATATTTGTGCTTTTAATTAACAAGGAAAAATGTAATAATACAAAAATCAGCTAACACCTCTTGGAACCTGAAACATAAACATAAGTTCTCTTTCAAACTAAAATGAGTTGAATCACTTAAAGCCATTAAAAAATAAGGATCAAGACCAGTTACAAGGACTTTTTAGCTGCAAGAGAGTGCACTACCATTAATCTTCAGGGTTCAGAATTCTTCCTCCTCTTTGTCTTTGACATGTTTCATTTCTATAAAATCAGGATCCAAACATGCAAGAGTAGTTTAAATGCTTTGTGCTTTTACCTGGCACATGCAATTCGGTCTAGATTTCACATTCTCATTCCTAATATATGAATGTTACCTTGAAAAAATAAACTATCACAGTTAATAAATGATGACACAGTATGAACTCAAACATGAGTTTCTTATGTTTTACTGATTTTAAGGCTGGTAGGTTGGAAGCTGAGAGTTAGTCCTGCCACTAACTAATCTAATCTAATCAGGGCAATTGTAAACAGAGATTACCACCTGATGACAGTTTTATTCATAACATTTAGGACAATTAGAGTTGTTCATAATATATGCTCAAATTAGGCATATTTCCCAGCCATTACAGCCTTATCAGTGTCAACTTCTAGAGACCAACATCGTTCCTGAAAATAAAAAAAAATAAAGAGAGAATCATAGTGTATGCATAAATGACAATGCAGTTGAATAAATGATACTGGAAAATGGTGAATCAATCTGAATATGAGACAGACTGTTAGAACTCTAGTGAAGAAATTAGCAAGCTGCAATAGACAGTTACAACCATACCTACAGGGACAGTTCAGCATACACAGAGGTTATACATACTTCACATCATAAATCACAATTTATTTTAGACATTTTATTCACTAAAAATTAACACTTTAAGTACTTTGTGCTTAAAGGTAAGGATGGTTCAGCGATTGATGCCTCCGTCTCCCTCTTGTTCCTGTATCCTCTTTCTTCACTTGAGACTGCTTAACATTAGATTTTTATTGTAGACATCTTAAAAATACACGCAAAAAACCAAGGCTCTCATTAAACATACTGCTAGATTTCAACCACCATTTCAGATACCATATTGTCTAAGTGCAGTCTCCATCAAGAGACTTTAATTCTACCATCATGTATGCACAAGCTATTGATATAACCATATGGAAAACAAATTTCTGGGATTTCTTCTCTAACCACAAGAATATATGGAACAGTGCTGGATGTGAGAGTTTTATTGTACAACAAAGCAAACTGCTAGCTGAGTTGCATTTAGTACATCTTCCCTAAACTTGGGTAAAGATTAAATTAATTTTGACCTTCAAGCAATTAAATTCTCAAAGAGGTAACTCTCTGAGTTTCACTAATTTGCATAGTCTAATTCTGCTGAGCCAGAGAAGGACTTCTGTAACTTCTCTCAGTGATGTAACTACACTGCAGTAATAGCTACAGCAAGTGTGTAGCTGGTACAACCCAGACAGGATTTTGCAGCACTGCAAGTACTCCGAGCTAAACTGTGTATCTAGTTCAATATCGTGAGACCTGCAGTTCAGGTCCCCCTACGACCTCATGATAACATTATTTTTAATTTAATTAAGAAGGAAAACTAACATTGCTTTCAAGAAAATAATTGAGCAGGCTCCAGTTCTGGTAAGATTAAAATATAAAGCTATAGAGATCTTGGAACCAAAAGGATTGGGGCTAAATAGTAACAAAGATCCATCATTTACACTGCTATCTGCACATTCGCCACTGTTTGTAAATACCTGTAATAAGGGAATAAACCTAAATTGAGTGACTTAAGCTTTCCCATAAAAGCACTCAGTCTGCTCGAACAATATTCTCTCAAAATACAGAGTATAAAAATAACATAGATAGAATGATATACATACCTATTCTAGAACACGGATAAATAATCTTAAGTCAGTGATGGCTAAAAACAAAAAATGTCACTATGAATTTGGGAACTATGTGTTTGGGTAAAAGCATTGCTAGTTATTCCATCTCTTAAACATGACTGTGAGGGAAAGAACTGACAGAGGAGTGATCTGTTTTTCTTGCCTTAAACCCTCAAAAAGAGCCATAACAGCCCTAGAGTGTAGTGGTTGATAACTAAAACACCCATGACACTGCATACCAAGGAGTAGAATAAATATGTAAGAACTACTGAGAGAAGAGCAACTCTCTTAATACTAAACCCTTAATAATTAGAAAACACATACCCCTAAAGTATCTTTTTTTCTTCCTGATGTGTTGCTGTAATGTGCATTCCACTGGGGCTGGGCATGCATTTCTGCACCTAAAGTCAGAAAATCGAGACCCTTCAGTTCCTAAGTACACTTCAGCCATTTATGCACAGTGTAAAGGAAACATTCTCCTCCTATTTCTTTTTCATTATGGACTTCATAAGGTGTACAGAAATATGAAGCAAAGAGGAAAGTCAGAAAAAAAGGAATACATTGGGGAACAGCATGTTACAAAGGTAAATCTGTTAGATAGAGGCAATTAACTTTTCTCTTTCTTGACCTATTTATTCAATTGTCATTTTATTCCAAACAATAAATGAAGTAATAAATCAGTCCTTTTTCAGTATTGATGGAAGGAATGACTAACTAGAAAACATACCCAGAACAATGCTTGTTCAAAATACTTCAGATAAGGACTTCAGAGAAGTCTATACTATTTTCTTGTACTTGCCAGTGATTAAAGCTGGTGAAAATTTTTGGACATGCTGGAATTACACTGAGCATTCTTGTCTTTGACCAGTCACAGCACTGCACTCCACTTGTACCTAGTTTGAAATTTTCTGGTGCAAACTAGATTTGTCAGACTCTTAAAAGAGACAAAATTTGATCAACTTTATTCAAAACCAAGTCAAGATTACAGCCATTGTGACACCTGAGCACTTTATATTTATCAGTATTTTTAGGAGCTTTGGTTAGGATTTAATTGAAACTCTGTAATGATAAAACACAGAGTATGTGCACATATGTCTCAGGGGGTTCTGATACCAAAACTTCCAAAAATCTGTTCTAGCTACTGCAGTCTTAAAAAACATACATATCACAAAAAGATGAAGAAAGACAACACATGCATGAAGAGTATTAAAAAGACAAAATTTTAGAAATTTTATTAGAGTATAAGACAAAGTATACTGCTTTTTAAAGGACAGAAGACTCTAATTGCTTTCATGAAGTAAATCCTGGGAGTGCTCCAAAGCTTGCAAGGAAAACTACAGCCATTATCATCAGAAGATGCAATTAAACAAACAAACTCCCCCCCCCCCCCTTTATTTCCATATCCTTTTTTTTTTTTTAGATATTTTTCCCGGTGTTCAAATTAACCTTTTTTTGAATGCAGCCTGCATAGGTCAGGAATGCATACCAAAGTAACCTTACTAGATACTGCTGAAAAAGGTTACAGTGTGAAACTAATACTTTGTCATCAGTCAAAAAATCATCATTTTTTCCCAGAAAATGGGTAGATAATTTGAACTACCCTGTGAACTAAGTCTGTCTTATTTATGAAGAAATTGCCAGTATAAAGTCCTTTACCTAACTTCATCCTCAGGCAAATGTGGATTCCAATCTTTGAAAAAAAGGCTTGTTTCCCTTCATTGCAGATAAGTAGCTAAATAATACTACTACTGAAAATAAGGATCACTCATCTAGGGAATTTCCTCTTGTGATTCCTGGAAAAATATTTTCTGCAATTGCAAGCATGCTAGAGATACTTAACTTCAGTACTGACACGATAATCTGATGATGCATGCATGCACCCATTCCAGAGCACTGACATGTACACAGAAAGAAAAAGCATTTTGGAATTTAGAACAGTCTTGTCTGCTTGTGTAGCACACTGTTGTTATGTTGTCATAAACAAAGAGAATCTTGACATATGTTGGGAATTCTGAGATCATCAACATAAAATTCCTCAGATAAATACTAATAATGAGAAAACATGGGTACTGTTCCAATGCACACTACTTTGAAAACTAAATGTTCTCCAGACAAAATTTGAAGACTCCAGATCAGATACTTTTTACTGAAATCAATATGAGAATTTTTGTCCAATAACACGTTCTTTTCTTAATTTAAGTGATTTGGATGGGACCCTACTACCCTTTGAACCTGTCTCCAGTAGTAAAATGTAGTTCACATACTTTATTATTCAGTCAGTGAGTGTGTGCCATAATAAACAAGTGAGAGACTTCAAACTAAAATAAGGAAATGTTGTTAGTCATAGCTACTGTTCTTTAATAAAAACACCCCAGTTAAATAGACAATGATGTCACAAATAATTTGCTAGCCATACGGCTATGCAGTAAACAGTGATCACTTTGCACACCCTGTGACATCAAAATGATTAATTAATATGATATAACAGCATATTGCCTTATGCATGAACAGCTGTTCCTACACCTTCCAGATGGATATACTTAAAGTTCTATCATTCATGTTATATACCACCCACTAGTGGTTATCTGAAAACCTTCAAGATGCAAAAACATTAAATACTATAACAGAATATCAAGGTAATTTCGTATTAAGATTAAAAATGTCCTGAGACAAATTTTTATATAGTTGTTCTGAGAGGCAGTCTGCACATTGAAGAGTCTGTCCAGTTCTGCAGATGTTAATTAAGGCCAATTTGTCACAGATAAGCAGCAACTTACATGAGCTGTTAAACCAACAGGAGAAAACCAGGGGAAAAACAAATTATAATCCTGTGTATTTCTACTCTGGCATTCAGAGTAATCTTCTATGCAGTTCTACTTTTAGGAACTTAATGAGCTTTGTATTTTTTATCATGTTCGTGTTAGGCCTAAATGATCTAATGTTTTTGGAAAAGCTTTACCACTGGAAAACTTTTTGTCTATTGTTTCAGGTCTAAAAGTCTGAACAAAAATTAAATTTACTTTTTTTTTGCCTCTGAGAACTTAAAATTCAAAAATGTGACATACAGAAGACAAAATTTGATGAAAAAATCAGATGGGATAACTTCTTTGCATTTCATTTTCTGTTTTCATTTGTTGTGCATATGCAGGGTTTTTTTGAGACCTACATGAACAGGGTAGAAGACCACTCTGTACATAAGCAGAGACAGGGAGGAAATCAGTTAGAAAATAAGAAATGAAGTTGGCACCAGTGGTAGAGAACTTGCTGGAGAAGATACTGCATAAATGAAGAGATTAATGGACATTGTTGTGCCCTGTTCTAGCAACACGCTTAGAAAACTCATTTACAACTCCTTTCAATCAGCCAAAACTATTGCCTTGTATGTCTGCACTGCATGATAATTTTCAAAACAAAGCAAAGCTGCATAAAAGAGACCTAGGCAAAAGAGTGGCAACGTTGGTAGAAAAAAATTGTATCACATGAAATTAGCCCTACCTAGTTCTTGTGGACTCCATACACCTACTGTCAGGAGGAGTCACCACTCTTTCTCAGCAATAACAGACAGAAGTATTTGCAGAGGCTTAAAGCTTACTTTCAGCATCAAATTGTCATCTACAGACAACAGTAGTAAGCTACTTGCTACAGAAGAGAAGTTAAAACCTACCTTGTAGATTTGTATGCCAGCAAAGCAAATTACAGGTATCCTAGAAATAAAACATCAGACTCAAATCAGTAAAGAATGGCATTATTTCCTTTTTTTCAACCTTTGTGTATGACTTGACCAAAAGGAAACCCCTCAAGCAAAACTTTGAAGAGGAAGTAACATCAGCACTGCACTGAGAAAATCCAAACTGTTATACTACAGAGGTAGTACAGCAGAGCACCTGTATTAACATGATGCCTCTTATTAGAAAGAAACAGAATGTTCTGGAACCAATGTCCATCCAGCATGAATTCATGACAAAATAATGTATGTCTGTTAAACAAATCCTGAAGGGGCAGTCCAAGTAGAGAACAACAAGACCTCCAGTAATCACATTGGCAGATAAAACTCCTTCATATCAAGCCAACCATTGCCTTGGTTGCATCCTCATCTTCTAGAGGTTTCTCCAGACTCTTCAACAGATTTTATACCTTCATATTACATACATCACTGTATATGGTGTATGCATCTGACCTTGAGAGCATATTCCTACAATGTGTTTTCCTGAGAAAGAAAACCGGCATGAGTAAGCTCTAGACAGTTCAGCAAAAGGTGAGAAAAGCCTATTATTCCAATGGTCCTTACACTTACTCTCCTACATTCAATTTTAAAAGCACAGAAATAAAGGATATACATTCATGCTTACTGCAAAAATTCTCATTGACTAATATATACCAAACCAATCAGCATGATTATGAACCTGTTTCAATCCACAATGGAATAGATTTAGCGTATGTATGGTCAGTTATTAAATTCCAAGAGAAGGAATGAGAGCAAAAAAAGTACACAACATAATTTCTTAAATCATTGTGCTGTTTCAGAACCAAACATATAAATATGCTATCAATGGCAAAGGTCATCAGCATGTAGGAAGGAACTAAGATAACTTCCTGTATCTGTATTCCTGTATATTTGGATTTGCTGGGGTTTTTTTAAGAATTTCTTTTCATGTACACATGAAGGCAAATAAGCAATACTTATAACAAAATACAAATGTAAAATAAAAAAAAGCAAACTCAAAAAAATTCATATTGAATTTAACATTATAGATTAAATGTTTAATGCATTTTATGACTACAATTATTATTTATATTACTGTACTGTCTAGGGATCCTACTGAATGACAAGAATCTTAGTAGGACAAGAGTGTTGGAAACACAAAAAAGCACTAGAAGATCATAAATCTTACAGTCTAAACACTGGACAAAAGGAATGAGCAATACACTCAGAAACATACAAACATCCACTAATATGAATCAGTGTAATAAAGAGTAGCTCATAACACATAAGCAGCCCTAAAGAAATAAATTTTGAGCAGGTAGATGCATTGTAACTGTAAATCTGTAATGTTAATAAAACATTTTTCTCTGTTGTATATAAACAGAAGAAACAAGTAAGCAAACAAATCCATCAATCCTAAATCTATTACATGAAGGTTCACTAGTGCTAGCCTCTGTGTAACCTCTACTGACATAGAGGTTAAAAAAAAACGGTAAAATCAGCCCAACGAGATTTTTCTGTCTTTGCTGAATAACTGAATATTAGTCATAAGCAACAATCATTTTAAGAAATACTCATGCAAAACGAACTCTATCCCACAAGTCTGAACTTATTGTGTATAACAACTTTATTCTCAAGTGAAAACAAAATTTTATAGATGTTACAAACTGACCACATATTTAGAATTATAAACTTGTCACAGTTCATCCTCCAGCAATAAGCTGAAGTAGTGAAGCAAACTACTCTCACCAACTAGTTAATTGCTTTCCAGCATCTCGGTTAGATATAACACAGGCCCAATTCCTTCCCATTCACAAAGAACAAAGTGGGATGTCCTGGTTTTTGATTTCCTTCCATTCTTTCAGGTTGCTACTGTTTGGAAAGGTATCAACAAACATACTTGGGCTTCTTTAACAGACGGATCTTTTGTAGACAGCCAAATCGGACAGAAATCTTTACATTCAGTGGCTTCTCAGAGCTGAGCTGTAATATCCTTGTGGCACTGTTTGCAGTGCAGTAATTGAGAACAGTACAGCTGTATTATTAAAAAAACAAACAAACAAACAAAACCACACCAAACTTGCCAGAGACCAAGAATACTAAAACTAAACTAAAATAAAGGATTCTAAGGTTGAAGAGAAGAAAATTATCTGTATAGTCCTGTAAAAAGACTGCATTCACATTGTGTCTCTTGCAAACTAAGCTGCAGGCATAAGTGTATAATAAGCAGTAGGGAAAAAGGAACAGGGAGTTCTATAGGAATATATCTTTAATCTAGTCAAGATACTTGTCATGCTATGAGCTGTAAAGCTGATTACATAAGGAATTTCTATGCCTTGTAAGCCCCCCTAAACACTTCTCAGGCACATCAGATTACAGTGTTTACTCTTTGAATCCTTGACTATACCAATTAGGGACAAAACAAAAAAATGCAATTCATAAAAAAAAATAATCTGCCAGTAATACAACTTCACATGTTATTATGAAAAACCAAATACAGACATTTGTCCCTTGGACTCGCAGTCAAGTAACGACCACTAGGCAAGGAAATCAAAATATGCAAAGCAGAAAGGTCTGACAAAGGTTCCTACAGCCATGGTAGGTCAGGATCAGATGCAAGTAGGCAGTAAGGCTATTGGAAGAGGGAAAAAAAATCCATAGTCTTCCAGAAGCATAGATCTAGCTGATTCTATTAAAATGGTGTGACTGAAGGATGTTTTTAAGGCAGTTAGAGGAAAGAGGGTAAAGTCTGTTTTACTTCTTGAAGAAAGACTTTATCTCACCGTGCTCCAGGAAAACCTTCATGAATATATCAAAATGAAAGCAAAATCTCAAGTCTGTATGATGTGAGAAAATAATGCAAAGCTGAAAGTAAAACCAGTACATGTGTGTGCCAGCAGTTATAAAACATGTACAGTCCAGTGGAGATAGCTCCTTCCCTCAACAGCTTCTCTTAAGGAGTCAGCCTAAGAGTGTGAAGTTAATTTTGAGCAACAGTAAAGACATTTTTGTGCAAAAGTTGTCGTGACTTTGCATTAATCCAAACTTGCTTGATTTGCAGTGGCAATAGGATTCTGCTGACAATATAAGTCAACGGAAACAAGCACACAAAATAGAGGAACTCCACTGAACAGCAAACACGGTACCAAAAGGGGTTAAGACCAGCAAACACATCAGTGGATGGCATTCTTGAGTGATGTTGAAGATTTCTGTCTTACATACTTAGCTTCTGGAATAATCTTGTACATGGTGATACATTCAAACAGACTAGCAACTTTTTTTTGCAGATCTGTGAATTTTTTACTATCCTCTTATTTGTATCATGCAGTGCCACATTTCATGCTTTTTAGAAATGAACAGGATACTATGAAGTCTAACACAACCTGTATACAGCTGATATTCATACACAACTTACTTTGCTTCAGTCTTGCTCCAGATATGCCTGCAGGTGCATATAGCATATAGAGGACCTTGAAAAAGGTCTGTAGCCTACAATAATAATTCTAGTGGCACCTTAGGGAAATGGAATTTTTGTGAGTTTAAAATGCAATTTTAGTTCAATACAATAAGAAAGCCAAACAGCCTTTTGTGCCCTTTGACAACCTGCTTCCAAGCCACCAAAATAGGAATAAAACTGTAATATAGACAGTAACAACCAACGATCAGAATATGACCAACATGACTTATATATATATGTGACTGGGACTAGTATTAGGCAAAATCAAAATGAAGGTTGCAAATTCTAAGTATTTCTGGCAAAGAGCAGAATGATTTCGCTGGTAGAGGTCCTTAACCCAGTACTGAAATGTTTATTTGTGTCTTCTTATTAGATTATTTCCTCCCCATCTCCCAGACTCAGAAAATTATTTTTACCTGCATTCCTCGGACACATCAGAGATTGCACTGTGGAGAAACTAATGACCAGGAAACACCAAGCTCAATTCATTGTTTGGAAAAAGTTTCAAATAGTGCTACTCCACTTGCATGAAAGAAAATCTCCCTCCTCCATCAACAATTTTTCATGAAAATGTTCTACTTATTTTCTATTATGTTCCTAGCTCAGAAGACAAGATCCTTATTTTATAATTGCATACCAAACAAACATAAAACCCGTTATGGAGGAAACTTTTACATTGTGAATATCTCTCTGTAAGAAAGCTATCACCAGTTCTCCTTTCTGAAAAATTGGTATAGGAGAGAAATCTTTCTGGTTTCCTTATAACTCAGTGGTTTCCTTAAAACTTCCTTAAAATTCAGTGATAGAAGGGATAAACAAAAGACTTATCTGAAGATAAACATTTAAAAATATTTTAAAATTTTGAAATAAAACATAATCCTTCATAAACAAATCCATAATACTCAACAGTTCACATGAGTAGGATCTTGGTAGAGAAGGCTTGTAAATCCTAGGCATTTGACCACAGGCCAAATCAAGGACAGAACTCAGGTTGGCGGTAGCAGCAAACCGCAGATGACGACCCCAGGTGACCACTGTCACCAAAGACTAGATAAACTGAACTACCCAGAATAAATTTCTTGACTGGTAAGCAGCATGAGAGCTTCCAGAGACTACAGTTACCTGGTAAGTAAGTTTTTACACAGAATGTGACAGTGATAATGTAAAATAGCAAAGAACAAAAGAGTGCTGTTCATATCGTTTTTATGTACACAACATGCACACACACATACAAATGTTTCTTAAAGAGGAAAGTTTAATTAAACAGTAGTTAAGAGAGTATGAAAGCTCTTTGTTTTATGGATGTCTGAGAAGGTGGTTTGGTATGAGGCAAAAATTACATGACTGGATTGTTGCACAGCTACAAGGCGAACAGAAGAAACATGACGTACACTTGTTTCCTTGCAAGCATTCTGGCTAGTATCTTAATGAGTTCACAACCTTCAAGAGATTCAGCTTGCTTTCAGGAATTAAAGACAAAATTTTTATTTCCTGTTATTTCACTTTTATGTGAGCCACAATAAAAATCTGGGATTCTCTCTTCCACTTACCCATGGATGTTACATGTTACCTGGACTCCATTGTAACCAAGAATAAAGTCTCAAATATTCATTTTGTTTAATATAAAACAAATTCAGTTTTAGTGTACCAATGTCCCAGGATTCCAAGACGTAATTAACTGGTAGTCTTAACTGAAAGAAATCTCTAGAAACAGATGCATCTAGCAAGCAGCGTATTGCTAGATTTCTTCCTCCGAGAAGTACTGAATTATATGCACTAGAGGATCATAAGACCCAGGGGAATAAGATCATAGCATCTACATTAGTACATTTCTGAATTATTAACAGTAACTCTATAATTTTGTATCATTTCATGATCATTTTCTCAAAGATGATGACCTAATTATTCATTAGGTACTCAGAATACGTAAGGAGGCATGTGTACCTTGCAAGTACTTTGTCAGATACAGTCTGCAGAGGAATTGCCACACTGTATAGGTACATATTCTATAACATCAGTGTTTTCAGTTCTCTCATTGCCATCCATCTCAGAAGATCTGCTCTTGCCTTTGGGTTCATCCTAGATGTTCTGTTATTTATCTTCTTTAGTAGTATTTTCAACTGAGTTACCTGACTCTGGAGGAATTTTCATATGTTCATTTATTTATGAATCTTATTTGTGAACCACACTCTAAAAATGAGCAAGAAATTATGAGCTCTGAAGTCATAAGTAAAGAGTTTAAAAAATAAAACATTTTCAAAATCTATAAATATCAAACAGATAATGTAGTATTTGTGGAGAAACAATTAAATTAGTTTTCCCAAAGATAAAATGAATTGATTTAATTGTTGAGGAAGAAATGTGCATCAGTTCGGATTATTTTTTTTCAAATTGAAAAAGAAAGCAGCAATAGCTTTATCTGTACAATTCAAAATAAAATTAAAAAAATTACAATTTACCCTACCTTTGTACCTCTGAAATATCATGTTTGCCTAAGTTAGTGGAAAATTTATCAGAATCACTTAGGAAAATAACATCAAGCCACTTCTAGTTCCAAGATACAGAAACACCAGTTAACCCTAGGCATCTTTCATCACAAAAATTCATCATCTTTAGCATTTCTTGGTCACTCCTGGTCATTTGCCATTATGCTTCAATTAGTCTTTAAATCTCATGTGGTATCTATGCTCATTTTCACTGATATGTCTGTTTAATACTACGATCAATGTATCTTTTTTCCAACAGAAGTTTTCAGCTTAGATTTTGTTACTCTTTTTCAAGACACAAACCAGTTTTCCAGTTAAGGAACACGTTACTGGAACAGATCTACAGGATCAGTCCTGCAAGTAATGTCAGAGTACCACTTTGTAATTCCTTCACATTCCAATACAGTTCCATTTCACCACTATTTCAATTGGAAGCCTGCTGCTGAACTTCACACTGCCAGAGATTTCCTTTTATTTTTCAGCCTAACATTTATTCATGGTCAAGTGCCTCCATTCATTATGTTTACACTATCCTTCATCTATTCATAAATATAATTAAATATACTTTTGCTTTGTTAAGGTCAACCAACTATGCTTTTTTAATCTTTACTCACGTGGCATTTTTCCAGTCCCTGAACAGTAAACATTTTCTGCACTTCCAGTAATCCAGACTGAATTGCACTAGAGCCTATAAAACGTTATTAATATTCTTCTTATTTGGAAACAATCTCTTGTTATCTTGAAGATTTTATATATATATATATTTTTTTTTTTTTTTGCTTATGTATATATATATATATATATATATACACACAACCGCCAAATCTACGAATTTGTTTGTAAAATTATTTTGTGATTTCTCTTTTCTTAATAGAGAGCTGACTAGCGAAAGACTTCAAAACACTAAGAATTACTAACAACCTCATGACATGCATAAAAATTCATCCTTGTGTATATTTTTCTCAAACCTACTATTTGAGGGTAAATTGTTAGATTTTTTTAAAGTAGTCCAGATTGATGAGTTCTATAAATGGGATAACCTGAAGTATTTTACTTCAAAGTAGCTACACTCAATGCCAAAAAGATAAGAGGCCACCTATAATACCCTAAAACCTGAATTAATTTCAGAAGAGAAATATAGAAGGTAAAAAAATAGTACTAGAGAGTAAATGTAAGAAATTTAGTCACTGAAGTCATTCTGCTGTCCACAAAACTGAGCAGCACTGTGCCACTACACAACTGTTGTACTACACAGTGTTTTAAAATTCAATGAAACTCCGGCTACTTTTTCCCTTTTTTGTGGGTTTTGTGGGTTGTTGTTTTTGGTTTTTTCTCAATCAAAAGCAATGTCCAGAAACATTATCACTATTAAAGAATCTGTTCATGGCATTGTTCACAAAAGTTCCTGACAGACAGTGACTATTTTGTTGTCGAATTTATCCTTTATTTTATTAATGATGAGAAGTAATCAATGGAATGCTAAAAAAAACCCCCAAACTTGTAAAGAAATCTAGTCTGAAATCTGAATCTTGTTTGAAGCAAGTTCAGTGGTCACGGTAACACCAGATGAAAGTTGACTCTTGCCCATTGTGAAACAGGCATGGCTCTTCTAAAAAGGTCACAAACTTTTCAAATATAGGCACCATGTTTTAAATTTTGCACATACAAAATATGTTCATGTCACTCATATTACACAATGTGGCAGTGTTATAAGTCTGAACATTATTGTAAATTAATGGCAGAGAGAAGAGCCTAAAGCTCACGTAAGACTAATGACTGGGATAAATCCTGAAAAGAGACAAAAAGTATAAAACAACAGTTTTCCTGTTATATGTGGGTTTGTGTGTGCATGTGTGAGAGTGCATATAACAAAAATGTTTAAGAGTAAGTTCAGATAATAGCCCATCCATTTGTTCTCAGCTTCTTATCCAGTTTCATTGCAACGGTTTTGATTTTAACTCCATGTTAAAATGCAAATTCAAATCCCATATAAACCATTAGTTAGTGTGTTGTTGGTTGGTTCGAACCAATCAAAACTGAGAATTACTGCTGAATGTCTTCTTTTTAATCTACTTGTCAGCCTCTGGATATGTAGGATACTTGACTGTCTCAATTTTCTCCTTAACTTTATAGGATGGGTACAGGCCTGTTCTTCCTAATTTCCTATTGATGCCTTTTGAATAACCATCCCAGTGATTTCCAGCTACTCCAATTATATCTCCAGGTTCCATGGGAATTTCATCAGCAGTTCGTGGATGATGAGCATAAATAGCAATCTGGTTGTGAGCATTCTGTCCCCCAAAGTAGTAGATATCATCCAAAGAATGGAAATACGCTGAAGCATCTGGATGCAATGTCTGCATAATTTCATAGGCAACTCGACAAACCTTAGAAATAAAAATAGAAGAGAAGCCATTAACACTGTGTGTGCCTGCAATATACCACGGAAGTCAGCAATCAATGTATGGTAAGTTTCCCAGGAGGATCAAGTTTTGGAATGCCCAAGTTTAAAAAAAAAACAAAACCCTAATCAACCAACCAAAAAAATCCAACAAACAAACAAGCAAACCTCAAACCACCCACCCCCCAAAACTGGATATTCACTGACAAGATGCATGAAATTGCTTTTTAATTAATCCTCTGGTGATCAGATTTGGTAAACAAATAAACAAATTGATAAATAATTAGAACAGTCAACTCTTCAGTAAAAACTGAAAACATCTATATGAACACTAGCAATCCTGCTTTTAAAAATAAATGATCTCTAGCCAATCAAATGTAAGCACAAATTAAGTTTTTTTCTACCACTACTAAAAACTGTATTTACTTCCCTTTGAACCTTTAGAACTTACATTTTCTAAGTTTATCCTGCAATAATGAGGCTTTATGTTTACTTTTCTAAAGGAAGTTCCAATTTTCACAACCAAGGAATTCCAGAAGTCCAAGGCTTTAAAATGCTGTTATAATATT
This sequence comes from Chiroxiphia lanceolata, assembly GCF_009829145.1. NCBI lineage: Eukaryota > Metazoa > Chordata > Aves > Passeriformes > Pipridae > Chiroxiphia > Chiroxiphia lanceolata. The sequence continues at coordinate 24,100,385 of NC_045642.1, forward strand.
AGAACAGTGATAGAATTATGACTATTGGCAGCTTAGACGACAAGTAAACGAAACTGAATTTCAGCAAGACGATGATGTTGGTGAGAAGAAAGATGTATTTTTACTTGTCATTATATTCCGTTTTATGAAGGGAATTTTCTTCAAACTGAACACAGGTTCCCATATCAGAATTGTGTTGTACTTCTCAGAGTTGCCAGAAACACAAAAGGCTGCCACTATATTAAACAAAGCTCTTTTCAACAATTGGCTAGAAAGTTCTTCTCTGTCAAGCGTCTGATTTGGCCACTGCAAGCTTTCTGATTTCTGATCTGCGTTATTGTAACTTTCCCTGATTTTGCATAAGTTTGATAAAGGTTAATGAACTAACAATACAGTGGATTTCTTCAATATGAAGAAGCATTTGAGCTTTTTCATAATTTTTAGTCTATGTTAATACAGTAAAGCTTGATTTTACTTTTCTCCCTTTGAAGATACAGTGAATAGAACTTTGATCAGTCAAACCAGACATATTTGTACATTCCTAGCTTCTTTGAGAGAGGCATTTACTTTAAAAATGTGATAGGTTTCCTTTTATCCCTCTCTATCTGAACTTTAACTTTTGAGAAGTAGCTTTCAGAAGACCAGGTTGAAGTTAATTATTTGAAGTACCTGTTACACACCATAACGTAGAAACCAATTTGCTTACCCATACATTTGTAAAAGTTTATTTTTTTTATAGCTTCTCTGACTGCTTTTTATGGTTTGTTCTCTGCATGTGCATGTACCCCAGGAAGAGGATACACACACATATTACTAAAGATTTTACAGCTTTTTAGCAAGTGCTAAAAATGCTTTTTAGCATTTAGCTAAATGCTTTTTAGCAAGTGAATCCTGCATGAGTTTACTCGTGTCTTGCTCTGAAATAGCCTATATTAATAACCTTCTAAATATGCTATAAAAGGTCTTCTTACAGAGTGTGGCGAACAGTAAATAAAGTGTATCTACAAGGATGATTGAAGGATAAGAGACTTTTCTATACTTTTTGTGGTTTTGCTGTCTTCTTGCTATGGCAATGTTATTATGAATTCTGCTTGTCAAGATCAACTTGACAAGTTGATCACTGTATTGACCATAAATTAGTATTAATATTATGCTTGTTACTTATTTGTAATTACAGTGCAGCAGACAATTTACATTTGAGGCTGTGGAAAAATTATTTCTTTTTAAGTGAATTTTAACTTTTGAGCTTTGTGTCCACTTCCATCTAACAGTACAATCACATGTGATTGTGTCACCTAAGAGAATATATGACAACAGCACATCAAAAACATTCAGTCTGACTTCAATCATATGTTGCCATATTTGAATCAGGTGGATCAGCATACCACTCCCAAAATACTGCTTGGTGACTTTTTGCTGTGCTTTTAATCTTAAAACAGCTTTTTATAAAAGCTTTTCATGATATATGAAATTAATGTACAATATAATGCAATAAAGAACCAAATACCAACAATGACAATTATATGATTCAGTTTCCTACTGGACTCCAATTTCCTTCATCACATCACTCAAGAAAGGAAGCTTGTAACATATAATTACGCGCAAAAAGAAGTCTCTACAGATTACAGAGGTCAGAATTCACACTTATTATGCTGCCACTGGATTGCTAGAAATGGAATAGACTGAAGAGAAACTAAATGTCAGTGCTCTTCATCTTTTGCACTCCCACCATCAACTAAGGCAACAGCAGATATGTTTGAACTGTAGTAGAATGTAAGGATGTGTAGAAATGGATGGAAACAAGCTGTATATTTCCTTCATGAAAAATTAAGGTGTTAAACGTGTTTACAATTATTTTTATCTATTTCAAATGCCTTACCAAGCTGCATAGAAATGGATGGATACAAGTTATACATTAACTTTATGCAAAACAAGAAACTCAAACATGTTTAATATTTTTTCTTGCTTATTTCGAATGTCTTCAGGTAGTAACTTCAATTAAAGAGAAGTAACCAATGCTTACAGTCCTCTAAATGTTCACATAAAATACCAAGCCTTTGATTCTTGCCTAAAATTTTCATGAGAGATCACTGAGAACAAGATAACAGGAGTATGAAGAAGACTAAGATTTAGAACTGGTACATATAATCTATTACATTATACATTGTATTTGCACTGCAGTTTACCTGGGATGAAAACGTACAGACCAGGAAGTCTGCCTGAGACAAAAAGTGAATATCCAAAATAACACCTCTAAGGGAGTTTTCAGTGTATCGGTTATGAAGTCCTGCTGACCAGGATATGGAGTTATCACTGATAAATTCATAATTTGGATACCTGTGAAAATACAACACACTGTTAACAGCAAAGTCTTGTTCTATTTATTTTAATTTTTCTTAAGAAGCATTATTTCTGCTGCAAGTTAAGGTTGATAGTTTGTGTTAAGTGAGTCTCTGCCTTATAGGAAGTGAATTAAAATTTTGCTGAACCCTGTAGAATGTTACTGCTGCCTCCAATCATGCCCTCTATCCAGAAAAGAAAAGAAATTAAAAGATGCTGTAAGTTCTGTCTGATATATAAGACTGTAGAGGAAGTGAAAAAATATCAGGAATTATATGTCACATTCTGTTAATGATGCTGATATGCTGATTTTAGATTAAATATAGTCAGATCACTTAGTTTTCTCTACTGCTAAATAGGACATGGGATTCTGACTTTACTATACTACATTTGCTACCACACTGTTTGGCAGATACTGATTATGACACTGTGCAAAAAACCCCAGTCACCTGTAAAAGGGACATATTTAATAAATTAATCTAAATTAACGAAAATAATAAAAAGTAACTGTTCTTAAAGCCACACGGAAAACAAATTTTGCAATTTACTGGTCAAAAGGAAATAAACATAAAATTTCATGCCAATGCACTTTTCTTATTTATAAAAAAAAGCAGTACTACTTTAAGTCAAAATATTTTATTTGAAATATAAAACCTTGTTTTATATTATTTTAAAAATAAAAGATTTTATCATGTAACAATAACTACTTAAAAATATTAAAAAGTAATGGTCTGTCTCAAAATATTTATGCCCCTGTAGTGGGGAATTGAATCTGAAAGAAACTGTGAAAAGGAGAATGAATTAATTAAATTTTCAATCAGCCCCCTATCACATTTTTAGAGACATAACAAAGGTGGTAATTACCTTGATGTTGCACATTAATTATATTTAAATCACGAAGTGCAACTCAAATGGTTAACCAGTCAACTACAAAATTTCAGCTGCAGGGCTAATTATAAAACAAATACATACATATATATATATAATTATATATGTAAATATAACAACTTTTTTTCAAATTCACAACTTCATAGCAAATATAAATCAATACATTACATAAGAGAGTAAGGCAGCTAATATTACATTTGTAAGAATTAAACATTCTGATACTGTTTAAGCAAGAAAAATGAAAATATAGAGCTGCCTGTAATGTTGGAGCAACAATAAACTAAACCCATAACTAGATGTTTCAAAGTTTGACAGCTCTGTGATAAACATTGCTCAAAACAAGGTTTAAACTCATAAGGTCTTATAAAGTTAATGAAGTTAACATGTATTTGTATACAACAATGCAGCATATGCATGCGCTCCGGACACACATCAGACATGATTATGACAATCTCTTGTTAGTATATGCCCAATTTATTCCATTGTAATGTTAAATATATGGACAAACTGTTTTCAGAAGTGAAATGGACAAGTAGAGGCTGGCTTTTGTGACTACCAAATCAGAAAATAACTTGATTTGCTTAAGAGCAAATCAAAAAACTGTATGCAAATCTCCCACATTTGATGTGGCATGTATGGTAAATTTTACATTAATAGCAGGACAACTTTAAAGGCTGTATCTGATCATGTATGGCAGGGAAAGTTCCTATTACATCAAAAAACAAGACAAAACAAAATAAAAAAGGAAGAGAAGGTGGAAATAGTATTCATTTACAATAAGACCTCTTCTGAGAAATTACAGGAGCATATGAAACAACAGGTTTTCTTAATAAGAACTCTTCCACAATTTTAATTTTCCTTCTCATCCTTTCATGTCTAACATTTTTTGTTAATATTTAACCACCTCTCAAAATACAATAGACGGCACCATAATATTTGCAATATGTTCTATTCCAGTTTCCACTGTGTTAATCATACTCATATTTTTTAAAAAGAAAAAAGTACAGACCAAATGGAAATATGTCCTACTCTACTCTGAAAACTAGCTGAGAAACAGAGATAACCAGAATCCACATGCTGAATAGAGACAAAAGATCTTTCCTTGAAGAATCTGATTCTTACTAGCAAAAGATCAGTCAACTTTAAGGAATGAAGCACAAGAAAAAAAAATTATCTCATTGGATCTGATTAAAAAAGTAGTCAGAATTATTTACACATCTTTTTATGCATAAATTTAAATTTTTTTCCTTCTTTCCTTTATTCTGGAAACAGTCTTTGAGATGCTTTTAAATCTAGTCTTCAATCCAGTTTGTAAAGTTGATCCAAATTCATCTAACCAACAGTTTCAGAGCCCATTTCTTCAAAACAGTGATCAAAGCTTATAATTTATCCACTCACACATTTAAGTTTTCAAACAAGCACTTTCATGTTTTCCCACACACACAGTGTTCATGCTTGGAAAAAGAGGTTTCTTTTAAAATGTTAGTAAAATAGCAACCATATTCAGTGTGACCAAAGAATCTTCTGATCCACTATCCTGTCTCCAACATAGGCTGAAAGCAGAACATAAAGAAAAAAATACCAAGAAAAAGGCCAAGCGTACACTTCTCTCAAGCCGTATGTAGCCCACTGACTTCCTGCATCAAGTGAAGTTTAATTCTCCTTCCCATTCACTATAGAGCTTTAGATTCTATTTAGGTCCGATTCCTGCAACAATGGTTGCAAAGAAAGTGAAAATTCTAAAGTTCTATAGTTAGTTCGTGCTTCCTTCTATTCCCTTTTCCTTCTGTATTTATATTATGACGAATGTAAGACAGTGTAAGCTTTTGGGAAATGCTTTTTCTATTGAAGTAGAACTTAGGCACAATCCTATTACTAGGATTCCTGAATGTGTGGCAAATGATTAATAATATGTCATATTCTTACTGACAAAATCACCTAAACACAACCTTTGGTAGGATGCCTTCTAGCTTTACTCACACATTCTCTTCTCTAAAACAGGAAAGGACCCGATTGCGAATCATAGAATCATTTAAATTGGAAAAGACCTTTAAGATCATTGAGTACAATCATAAACCCAGCCAAGTCCTCCAGTAAACGAAGTCCCTAAGTCCCACATCTCCAATACTTTTAAATACCTGAAGGGATAGAGGTATTCAGCTTCCTTGGGCAACCTATTCCAAGATAAATCCAAAGAATGGAAACCAGTATAACTCTGTTTTCTTTGTATTGGACTACATACATGTAGTGTATCTCCTCCACATGTCAAAAAATAATACCCAATTCTTCAAAAGCTATCTAACAGATTCTTGAAACCTATGTACAGGCCAGGAAGGATTTTTTTTTCTTATAGGAGAAGGGGAAAACACGAAATCAGAAGGAGGTAGGGAAGAGATAGTTAAAAACGTTTTCTTCCTGCACCTACCAGCCTCAGATAAGGATACAAATCAAGCACTATGGGACTATTTCAAGTTTCAATTGGTTTGAGAAGCTGATCAACTAATTGTGTAACTACAGCTTATCACTGCAGATGCAAACCAAGGTGAGTCCCAAGCTCCTGTTCTCAGTTTTCTAGGCTTGTGGAAGTGTCCAGAAAAGGCACTGCAAATTTGCTTTCCTCTGAAAGAAGATTGTGAGCATATGTGTAAACAGATAGAGTAACAAATTTTGTCAGGTCTGAAGGACTGCTGAATTCTATATATCAGACATACTATGACTTGGGGCAGGGTGGGATAGCTCAACTACAGATAGTGCACAGACATTAACCCGCTATTGTGGAAGTAGATAAAAAGTGAAAAAGAAAAAAAATACAGATGACTTTACAAGTAAACAATCCGGAAGGAAGAATGTGATTTGTTGAATTTTTGTGCTCATATACACAAGAAAGAGACCTAAATAGATTCATATATAAACCAGAAATATATTAAATTTAGTTTCTTAAGAATTTATGTGCATATTCAGCTGTATTATTTTGAATACCTTAAAGAGTATTCTGTAGATACTGTAAACTAGTATTATAGACTAGAAATACAAATACTAGACAATCAAAAATTTGCATTTGAAAACTATAAAATCAGCCAAAGAAAAAGCAATTTACACCATCTCTAACATATCACCTATATAGGACAAATACCATGACCTCTACTTACCAGAACCAGTCAGATGCTTTATCCCATAATCATTACAGCTGTTGAACTCTCAACCACGCTTCTCTACTCAAGGTGTTCTACATCGTCCTAATTCTGAAAATATACCACTTCTTTCGTTCTTTTGGAAATAAAACAAACAAAAACACTCTACAAACTGACAGTAGTGACTCCACTATTTTTACTACTGTAGTTGCAGTTAGCAGACATCTGACTGCAAGGGAAGTTCCTGAAAACATTTCTGTTTTCATGACTACGAATAGTTTAAAATACTTCCCTTAACAGAAACAAGATGCCTATTCATGTGAATGTTGGCTAATTTTTCATTATTTAAATGCCAACACTGTTTGACAGCCAATCACTCTCACGTAAAGAGATATAATATCTAGTACTTTACTAATATCATTGCATTAAATAAAGAATGCAACATAAGCTACTGCAATGTGACAGCCGTTTCTATCAAAGCTTGGTAGTTCAATGTGACTTTTTTGTCAGAAGTGTAAACTAATTTGTAGTTGATTTCACAAGAAGAAGAAGAAAAGCTTCTTTACTGCCAAAAAATGACCTTAACCTGCCTTCAGATGCCCTTAAATGCCAAAACATCAAATCCTGCCTCCTGTAAAATCACTGTAAGTTTCAAATGCCTTCTGCTCAATTGCAAGCAACAGTAGGGTGCGAGCAACTTAGGAAATTATGTTTCGGTGTAAGCTTTGACCTGAAAACTCAGCAGTAATGCATAAAAAATTCTCCACTACTTAGAGATTCTATGCCTTTCATTAATTAAGAAAACATACAAAATCAATGCTGTACTATTGAGCTGTAGCTTACCATAGTGCAGTAAGACTGTGATATGGAATGGACCTGAGCTGCAATGCTTAACATAACCCAGTACTGTTTTACTGAACCCGTTACACTTCTACAATTAGTTTTTGTTGCTATTGAAAACTTGGGATGAAATGTTTACATAGGTAGAGCATCTCATTATTATTCACAAAGAGTGCTAAAAACTGAAAGGCAAACAAAAGTAAAGAAAAAATGCATAACTAAGATCGTTACAGAAAGAGTGAATTCTGTTATGTTACAAACTAATTAAAGTTACGTAGGACAGTACAATGAATTAAATATTATAACCTCAATTTTGTATTACCTGTCTTTTCATTGTTTAGATCTGCACTTTAAATGTTATTTTATAATTGTTTCTGATACTGTTCTTGCTTCTACAAATACAAAAATGGAAGGATTAGGTTGCCATCATCTGGAGTTGTGTATGTTCATTTAGTTTTTATAAAACACCATAACTTTAAACAGCAGCCCTTTATAGATATGAAAGAAAAATAGAAATAGCACAGTTGAAATACAGAGACTTTCAATGCTGTAGAAAATTCCTCTAATAGAAAATAACATTGTCTGCTTACCTTGTATATTCCAAAGAAAATTTGTTACACAGTATGTTATCTTATATATTTTTTTCCAAGGATGTCTACCAAGGATAAAACAGTTCAAAAACTTGCCACTATTGAGTAACCTTGATTTTAAGAAGTATTCATTAATTAAAAGTACTAATTTACATGTAAATACAGGCCATATTAGGAGTAAAAGAATGCAAACTGCACATCTAGAGAGCTAGAAGGGACAAAGGGGATAAAAAGGGACAGAGACACTGTCAAGAATCCCAGATATAGTTAAGGACAAACTTTAAAACCATTCAACATGTAGGGTGAAAGTCTTCTAAGCTGTCAATATAGAAGTCTATCTGAAAGTCATCAGAAGCTTTTCAACCTACTTACAAAAATTCCTCTGGCAGCTATTCACAGAAAGGTATTTTTTGGACAGGTGAAATTTCTTAATATATTAACCAGTTTTTACAATATTCCTAAATAGTTTATTTTTAATATGTATGTTTTTAAAAAAGTTTGGTGTGTTTAATATTTATATTTCTACCTCCCTTTTACAGCATTGCTTTGTTTTTAAATAGTCAGAGGTATCTTGCTCAACTCTTCTAGATTTTTAACACTAATCTCTGAAAAGCATACTTGGGGGACAAAAATCCAAAAGCAGCATATCTTAGAGGAAAATCAAAATCACCGGAAAATGAAATGCAATCTGAACTGAAAAAAGGATGAAAAAAATTATACTAAAACTTGGGTGTGCACAATACTCAGAAATTGTAAAGCTAACCAGAAGGAACAAACTGTAATATAAACATAATTCATCTTACTTAGACTTTGCCTCTTGCAACAAGGAAGGGTCATCTGTAGCCAAATACACCCTCTTTTTATCAACTTGCATTCTGCGAGCGAGAAGTTCAAAGCGCTCTTCAACATGTACCATGTATTCTTCAATCGGATGAAATGCTGCCTCTGTTCCTACTTTGTCTGTCCTTCGAACGTGAACGCTGGGAAAAGGTAGAATACAATACACACTTTAGCAAATGAAATTTTTACTCTAAGTTTCATGCCTGTGCTTTTAGACTGCATACTAATTGAATTCCTACATAAAATAAGGAAGGATTAAAAGTCATCCACGTTTATCAAGACACAGTGACAGCATGAAGTTAGCTGTCAGTCTGTTCTTGAAAGCAATATAGTAATCTTGAAAAGAAGGCACAAGGTAACTGAAGGAAAAGAACGAAGGACATTGAATTACAGCACACGAGGTGTTTCTTCTGTGCAGAAGGTTATCTGTTGTAGCTAGATAATACTTGATCAATACAGCTCAAAAGGAAACCAGGAATATTTCTATCATGGATATATTGGGACACCAACTACAATGCATGGTTTGAATGAAGGTTGTTATAAATTTATCTTTTCAACCATCTTGAAACCTAACAAGTCTTCATATACACCAGTGGTGAAGGGGCCTACCAACTCAATGGTCAAAAGCCAACTAACATTTGGACAAACCTATTGTGTACTCCTCAAAAAGAAAGTTTAAGGTTTGAAGGAAAATTCTGGCAAAGGAAGCAGTAGTTGCAGACTCTAGTACAGCAGCAACAACATTTTTCATGTTATATGACAGCAAAACCTTTCTTCCACAAGCTGCTCTTTATTGCCCACAGGTGCTTTCCTTCCTTCTCCCCATATCTCCCCATACAGACCATTCCAACTCATAGCTACCACTGAGAAACAGCAACTGTGAAAAAATCAGCAGGGAAGCAAAAGGCACATACCATGTCCATATGTAGCCAGTGATAAAATTAGTTGTGGATTGTGGCATGTAAAATGTAGGCCTAGCCTCTTTTCCTCAAATGAAAAAGCTATAGGCACTTAAAAAGAAGACCCAGACAGTAAAGTGTCTGTGTCTTTAATTGCTGTAAGCCAATTAAATCAACAAAATTCTGTATTACTAGACATGAAAGGACATGTTAAAAAATCTTCTACTGAGATGCCTTTTATATATCAGTCCAACTGCAGGTATACAAGTATGCTGAAGGAGTACTTGTAATCAATTTGTATTATGCACAGTTAAAAAATAATAGCTTCATCTAGAAATCTCTACATCTCTCCCTACAAAATACTTGAGGCTCTTGGATAATCATCATAAAACAGTTTTTCCTGAACAGAAATCACTACATACACATATTAAAGCACAGAGAGTTAAAAAGAAAACTAAATACCCACCCGATCACTGGATGTTTGAAACCAAGTTTCCTTGTGGCTTCCTCTATTTCTTTTTCTAGCCAGGGCTGTGGACGAATCAAGTATTTCACAAACTGTGAAACCCACCACACTGCAGGATCCCCATGTACACGAATTAGTCTATCAGCCAAGTCTTCAGGGACAGCCAAGGGTAAATAAGGTGGCCGTGGATGTAAGCTGTCAACAATGGGAAGTTCCACCACCTGAACATCCTTATCATTAGCCTCACCTGTTTTAAAATACATACTAGGATGAGTCAAGTAGTTTACTTTATTAATAAACTTTACCACTGGCAAACAATATCCCAAACATATCAGCTAATCTGTATCTTCTACTTCAAAAAGACTACCTAACCCTTGTTCTACTTTTTCAAAATAGTATTAAAAAAATCTAATAAAAATCATAGTTCTAGATTGGACTTATATATGAACTGTATCTAACAACGCACTTATGTAGAACAAAATTGAAGGTCCTTGAATTCTTAGCAGCTGGTAGTTAATAAAATACAAAAAATGTGTTCCGCTTTACATATTCATACCTTTTAATATACAACTACACCATTACTGTGTGGTAAGGCTTACTTGGACAGACTTGTTATCTAAAATGTCTAAAACTCAATTAATTGTTAAAAATTAAACAAAGAAATATTTTGAGGCATAAGAAATTGTTAAAAAAATAACTACGGCTCTGCTGCTCTTTTGAGTACATTTTATTGGAGTAAATCTCGGCATTTCAGACATCATTACAACCATTGAATTAGCTATTCTGTTGATACAAGAAAAGAAAGACAATTCCTGGCTTCAAGAATTTAAACTATGAAGATAAGTGGCAAATTAAATAGATCAAGGAAAACACAAGCACAAGGAATGTATAAGCATGTGAGATGCATCCAGGTAAGAATTTGTTATCTTTTAAATACTAACTATAGTATGGGATGGATGCTTTAGAAGGGCTTAAGAGCTACTAAACATTTTTTAAGAGTTTTTACAAATTACATGAACACAAACATCTACATAATTGATAATTCAAAGCTATGTTCATATACTGAAATAAATTATAATACATGACAACATAAAACAAAACATTACATTTTTGAAGCACTGAACATTTCAGGTAATATTTCCACTGTGCTCATTCGCTCCAAAATAATGTTTTTGTTGTTTGCATTGTTTACTGGCAAAGATGGTTAGTTCTCCCTTTAGTGCTCACCAGCCAGGAAAGAAAACTGCTTTAAATATAAGCAAATCAAACTCATATAACTGTTGATGACCAAGTAAATCTTATGGCCAAAAAAATCAATTCAGTGCAGGAATAATGAGTTTAAGAGTTTAAGAACAGTTAAAAGTCCCAAAGGTTAGAACACTTTCACATGCACTCATTTCAGTATACTTGGGACAAAGTCCTAGAAGTATGATAATTGCATGATTAAGTCATACATTGCCAGAATGCTACATTAACACCCATGAGCCTACCAAGACTAGTCAAAATTCAGCAGTAACTCTTTGAGATATGGCTATTTAAATAAGGAATGTTTGTTATTCTTAGGTATATTTTCAATTAATTTCTACTAGATTTGGAAAATCTAGATTCCTATTCAATATTTCATCACTGCACTGTATAACATCACTGTAAGGGGAATTTTTTAGAAGAATTTCCCATAGAAAATGTACTACAGGTATGGATGATCCTTTTTAATTCAATAAGCCAATTCCTATTTTTATCATCTATTATATCACACACACAGGAAAAGATTTAATAAAAGTTCATAAATTTAGTAAAAATACTGAGCTTTGTCTTCTTACAATATAATGGATAATATTTTATTAGTATGACTTCAGAAAGCTGCAATAAAGAAAAGCATCATGAAGCCATGGAAGTGCAAGTGCAGATGTAAACTATCAGGCAGAATTTTAGACAAGAAATATTTAGCTTGGGAATGGTATGAAAGAATGCTAGAGGTTCCATTCTTTTTACCCTTTCCCCCTCAACTGACAGTGTGGGAAGGAAGAGGGTGGCAAAAGAAGCAATATCAATCTTAGCCAAGAGAAGAAAGAAAAGACTCCAATTTTAAGTTAGAGAAGGAAATTCACTGCAAACCTTACAAGGGGAAAAAGCACAGATGCAAAGTCCATATAAAAAGGTGGATTTTTGTTAAGTACAGTATCACTGACTAGCTTTTAAACTTCATTCTGTCACTGAAAAAATACACTGATGTGTAAAGACAGTCATTTGGAAAATCTTGCTAGTGATAAAGCTGATTGAGCAATCTAATCTACTATTTGACATTCTGACCCTGAGAAGACCAATTCTGACCCAATTTCAACCCAATACATATTTTCATCCTATTTAAGGGATAAGAGTGTGCTTCTAAAAATTTCCACAGGCTGTCTTAAGGTTTTGAAGAAAAGGAGATTGGCCAGAAATAATTAGGAAAGCTCTGAGCATATATAGCAAACTATATTAAAATATAACAAAATCACAAGAATATCAAAGAAGATTGTTAAAAAAAAAAAAATCAGATTTCAGCTTTCAACTGTATGTGATAGGCTGTTTGACAGTAATGAAACTGCAAGACTTGTTGCAAACCGAAATCAGAAACAACCAAAATGTATTTCATTAAGGAAAAACAAACAATCTGATTATTCAAAATAACTACTCGGTTGAGTGTTAGTAAGTGCTCTTTGAGGGAGGAATAACTCCTTTTTGAGAAGGAACTGAAAATATAATATGGTTATCTCACAGAGATTAAGAGTTCCTTACTTTGTAAAACTATAGAATATGGAACCCAATAATGGAACTATTACTGAAAGTATGGGTAACAAATGGAAAGTCATAAAATGAAATATTCACAACTACAAATCAAGGGATGTGTTGATATTATAATGAGACATTTTGAAATGGTTACAGAAGCCCCTCATGCTTCAGGATTACTGTTAACAGTTACTGATGACAAAATAATTGTGACACACAGTAGTGTGTTGAAACAATGCATATAACTGTCTTTTTAAAAAAAAATTAAAAATCAAATGGTAAATATGGTCATGGCTATTTGCAATGATGTTCTGTTTTATTAATGCTTTACATAACATTAACATCTCCATAATCAAACACACAGATATGTGTACAATTCAGGAAAACTTTATGATAACTCTCTAAATTTTATTACCTTTATCATCATTTTGAACAATGAAGGAAAAACTTCCTGTTAGTCTTCACTTACTTTTAAAAGTATGGGAGAGCAGATGCAGTAAAAGGAAACCTTACAGCAACTTTCTCTTGGACAAAACCTGTTAAGAGTAGCTCTTTAGTAACCCTAAGAAGTAAACAACTCTCTGGCAACAGCCATATAGGCAAGTGACAGCTTTCTTATCCTACTGATTAATTTTTTTTTTTGTGCAGTGTTTGTGGAAAGATTCCTAATATTGTCCTATTTTCAACAGACATAGTTTAAAAAACTGTTATCCGTTTTTGGATAGCAGGATATTGTTTTAGTTGACTCGAAAACAAACTGCAATCAAAATCAATGATAGAGGAGATAACCAAAACTCAGTCAGATCAATAGGCAAGCAGATACATTACAAAACAATTAAGTCATGTTCCTGATTCATATGAACTGTATCTGTTCAACTGAAGATAGTGAAGCAGAGTTAAAAATACAGAATGAACTTTTTATCCACACATTTCTTCAGTTTTTAGCTAAATACTCTCTAATTCGTAAAATATTTGAGTTTTTCAACTTCTCAGCTGTATTTTGTTAATAGATAAGGCATAAAGGTAATAATCCTTACTGATGCTTGTATCTTTTTCTCATGTTGATAGTTCAAATCACAGCATTATCATGTCAGTCAGGTCCAATTCCCTGCTCACTGTTGGTCTAACTTTGACATTTGGACACAGAATCATAGAATTATTTAAGTTGGGAGATAACTCTAGAGTAGTTACACGTCATTTACATGTCAGCAATATTTTAAATTACTTATTCTGCTGTGATTTATTTTCCTTTTACAGTTGCCAAAGTTTGTCACAATAATTCTATTTATAGCTTGTTTAACTTTCATGATTCCAGGTGCTTTTTTTCAGTTTGGATTAACCTAAATAATTGTCCTCCAAAGTTCTGCAACTTAATTCATTTTTGCTTCACCGAGTAACCAAAAGGTTGAATGTGTTTGCAATAGTCATAAAGTACTGCAATATTGAGAACACTCACTCTTACCCCAACAACGTGTTCTGGAGGAAGATCATGGACTGTATAGAAACTGATTTTTATTCAAATGACTCATGCCAGTTGCACCATCTAGTTCTTATTTATTACAATATTTTGGATACGTTCACCACTAACACATCAGTAATACAGTTTCAATTTCCAGGAGTCCCACCGATTACTTTTTAAATACTGAAATGAGTTCCATGTGTTATAAAAAGCATAACTTTGCTTCTCTGTAGTATCCCAATGTGCCTTAATCACTTTATAGCCCTCAGGACTTACATGATTTTTCATGATTTGGCACAACCTTACTATCTGCCTGGTTTTCAAATTTAATCTTTGTCCTTCTAGTTTAAAGCCCATTTAGAACCTTTTGATATTTGTATCTTTCATATCAATTTCTTTGATACCTGAAAAATGTTGGTTTGGCTCAAAAAAACCTTTGGAATTTTGTCATTTTAGCTAACCTTACTTCCTGCTATCTGAACATTGGCTCATACCTGCACTTGGATGGGCATTTTCGTTGGGCATTCGTTACTTTCTTACTTGAAAGGAGGCTGACATTTTGCCACGCAATCACTACTGTTAGTTAATGTTAACTGAAAACCTGTTTGATCATTTATTCTCCTATCATTTAAAAATTCACCAGCTGATTTTGCAGTATTTTTTTAAGAAGTTGTCCTTAAAAGTATGCCAAGGAATACCATGCTAAGGACATTCCTGTCCTGTAAATGAGAACTGCAATTTAATTTCTGTTTCTGTTGCTAGAAACACAACTGAATAAACTCATGTACAAATGGAATCGCTTCACTGCTTTTCTGTTTCTATAATATACTTATTTAAGCTGATATAAACTTGCATAGACTAATCACAGATCTACTTAACCAAGCTCTACAACCTGCCAATTTGAAACCTTACACAAATGAACAATTCTTAATTCAACCACATCAGATATGTCAGAGTGCTAAGAATGCTGTTTGATTAGCATTCAGACTATATTGAATTCTCACAAGGCTCCTTGTTGTCTTGCTGGCTACTGTTACTTAATGCAAAGACAGCAGGTTCAGGGTTCATCAATGATATTTTAATGCTTTTCTTCACAAATCAGATAAGGTAAAAAAATGAAAACTATACAAAGTTATGGTGTGTTATGCTACTTATGAATTGTCAACTAGTTCAGAAGAAAGAAAAAGTAGGCTTTTATCTGTTCTGTGATGCAGACTACATCTCCTACAACTATCTTTCCAAACTTTAATAAAGTTACCTCACAAGAACTTTACGCTATAGTTGAATTATAAAATGGAATTGGCATGAGATAAAAATCCTATTTTTCTTCTAAAGTACCCAGTGTAAAATATCACTCATATATCTAAATGTTTTTTCTCTACGGTTTTGCTTTGTACAATTTTTAATACAAAATTTTTGAGCTTAGTTTCTGATTACTTTCTCACTAGTGTTCCACTTACTAATTTTTTAATCATCCTTTACGTAACCAAACCTTTTAAGGTAGGCAGGTGTTGAATAAATTTGGTGCAATTCTGATTTAAAGAAACTGAAAATACAGTCCTTTTTTCCCCAGGTTTCATATGCCATATGAAGAGTGTTGTTCCATTTATCATCCCAAGAGGTTGATTTTCAATAGCTTCAGGAATGAATACACAAAAATGTTTTCTAAGATGCCAACATGCCTTTTATTACTTTTTTCAATCCAGCACTCCCAAGGCTTTTTTCCTGAATCCTTTCCTCTCCTCTCTTGCACAACTCTTGCAACTATACTCACTCTTATGTCTCTTAGCACTCTCTGTACTGTTTGCCTGTTGAAAAGTGACATCTGTGATCCATCACTGCTTCTTGCTTGCAGGCCTGAATATTGACTTCAGTACACAGTATATCCATTTTGAGGACTTCTGAGTGACCTTAACAAGACCTATTTCTTTTGGTCAAATTTGGCCAAAATTTATCAAACATTCAGAACTTGCACTAAGTTAGGATTAAAAAGAAAAAGAGCAGATAGAAAGGTAAAGCATGATAACAAAACTTTCACTCTTACAAGACACTTGTCTAAATACTTCTCTGCCAAAGATACTATTTTATCAGTTCCCTCCTAAAAAGTAAAAGTGTAACAATAGTCTTTCTGCTCCTGCAGAAACCCCTAACTTCCAGAGTTCCTGAACTACCAACATGTCTTTGTAACACATGTGGCTTTCAATAGTATTTATCTTCCCATGTCATTCTGGTTCTTTGAAAATCCTACCCATAATCAAAACCACAATGTAAAGATAGAGAGTGCTCTTACTGTCTTAACACATGATGAGATTTCAGTAAATGTTTTCCCTTTTGGACCTAATGGAAGCCTGAACTGAGTGTAACGATTTCTGCACTCGAAATAGTTCTGTCTCTAACAAAATTAAGGCAGTAGCACCTACTGAAGCCTTTAGAGCCTCCATTCCCTTTTTAGCAAGCTCAGGAGAGCTGTATTATAAAGACCTATATTTCTGTTTCACTCTGTTGAAAACTTCTCATCACTTATTGGAAGTTTTCTGTGGCAATTGCCACATCACTTTGAGAGAACATCAAAAAGTAAAGATTTTTCCCTTCCTCAATTGTTTAGATATGCAGCACAACAGCTGGAAAGTTTACAGATGAAGTGACTGCACAAATTGACTTCATATAACAGTCAGCAGACTATTAAACTAAGAAAAAATCAAGAAGCTTACTAGTAATTTATTTTTCCTTTTATCTTTATATATTCAAACTGCTTTTGAACAGTGCCTTATTTCACTTAAAAAGCCAATATCAAAAGGGGTACCTGCCTAAGAGGAGTTTCAATTCCCTAGCTACCAGAAAATATCATAAAATGTATTTGCAGAGGGAAATACACTTCTACAAATGAAAAGGGGTTTTGCCATGTTATCCAAGTTTAGTCATTCAAGTAAACAGTAACCACAGTTGATGATTTAAAAGTAAGATCTTACATAAGGAAATAACTTAGGAAAACATTAAAAAAAGACCTTTACAGCAATATTGAAGAAAGACTGATTCTGGATTTGATTTCAAATAATTCCACTGAAGTTTATTCTCTATTTCAGTCTATTGTTAATTACTATATACTTGAAAATTCTTCCAAATACTTGCTTTGTATATTAGGTTATCTTTTCTGGAACACAAGACAGACTACTTTTATAATAATCCTTCAGCATCTTCAGGGACTTATCTCTTGCATGCATATGCTTATTGGACATACATTTGAGCCTATAACAAGCATGTATAAGCACATCAAAAACAAGACAACATGCAGACAATATTTTATATCTCATGACCTAGAAGTTTGCAACAGGTCATGAGAATGGAGTTAATATTTGCACTTGGTTGTCCACGTGTCTCTTGGAGAAGTGCTCCCAGTTTAGATAAGACATTTACTGTGTTTTTGAGCTAGTGGTTTATAACTCCCAATCTTGTATTGTCCTAATATGAACACTTGGAAGATTCATCTTTCAATGAATGAGTAAAAGTACCTCCATATGCAAGTCCAAATGGAACAAAACTCTCAAGGTATGAGTAGACAGAAAGACATTTTAGTTAGCCATAAATCAAACAGGAGACAATAAAACTGCTATATTGCTTGAGATTCATAGCAGTGAGGCACATGTCACCCTAAAAATGCATCTGAAAGAAACAGGGATGCATTCTACATCATATGGTCTACCAACATGAAAGGAGAAAAATCAAGAGTGTAACTTTGCAATAACGGAAAAGGAAGTTTTTCTGGTCTTCAATCATAGGGGAAAACATAATGGAAGTATTAATAAAAAACTCAAGATAAATCACATATAATGTTTCCTCCATAACTATTACAGTAATAAACTATTATTAATTTGCATACTACTGGAAATTTAAACCCACTACCATTTCTTACAGGAATTAAGAGTACTTGCAAACAAAATACCTATGGTTTTGAGGTTTGTCAAGTATTTATGTCATAGTAAATAGCAGAAAAAGGAACATTAACACAATGGCATTTATGGACATGCAATGCCAAAAATATGATATTATAGTAAATATTTTTCTTTGAATATTATATATTTATTGCTTCATATGAAATGTTAACAAAAAAAAGTGTGTCTTCCCATATGGGTAGGAAACCAATGCAATAAAATGCAGCTTTTCAAATTTTTTATCTTTTCACAACACTAGAAAGAAATCAGTGGGCTGATGGCCTCAAGATTGAGAAACAGAAATATAAAATGCAAGAAGTTACTTTTGCCTTAAAAGCCTTAGTATAGCTTTCAGCTATTTCACATGGTGGAAAAACTTTTTCAGAACCATTTGCCTACAAGCATCTTTTCTTTGTGACATTCTGAATCTATTCAAAAAATATATCTTGAAAATTAGCTGACATTTTTAGGTAGTTTTTTAAATTCATTACTCAAATGCAAAAAGACAAACTTTTTAGGACTTGGTGAAGTTATACTGAAACAAATGAAATGTCCAGCCTTGCACTACAGCTTCTCTATATAGAATTAATAGTACCTCCATTAATAGAATAAACAACCCCCCATAATAAACGATACATTCCCAAAGATCAGGGTGATAACTCATAGCGCTGGAGGTGCTCTGGGATGTCTTCTACCTGGAAATGGTGCTAACCATTTTCAAGACACAGGAAAGGTTTGGATGAAATATTTGCAAGACTGGAATTCAACTCCACAGCTGGCAGTTCAGAGTACCCCTGTTTAAAATTACTTAAAACCAGGTCATATTACTTAACCGGAATGCTGTAATGACAAGTGTAATACATGAGAAAGTAATTCGAAACCTGAATGCAGGTTATAATTCCCCAAAAATCTAAGAATGCTTCAGTTTGGATTGAAACTTATGCAGCCAAACAAAGAACTCAGATTAACATCTGAAACTTTGTAAAGATTGCTTGAGACCTAACATACTTCTAAGGTAATTTTACTCTCAATTTACCTCATGCTGTCTTTTTATATTCAAAAAAAAAAGGATTTTTTTTTCATTTAAACACAAAGCACACTAATATTCTTCCCTACTGTGCATGCTGCAGTACAACTTTTCGACTTTGTTTTTTAAATCAAATAAACTCTAATATTAGTCCAATTTGTAGGTCTTTTGCTTACAAGAAGGTTTACAGTTATGCAAAAAACCTTTTTCACAGTTTAAAATGGAAACTTTGTTTACCAATCTGTAATTTATCATCTATGATTTAATGCTCGTGAGAAAAGTTTGCCCTTAATCACTAACCTACTACTATCAGTTTTGCTGCTACACTGGGGGTAACATCAATCTTCTAGGAAAATGGCAAAGTCATGCTTCAAAGGTAATATTTCATATGAACAGCATAAAATCTGTGATCAAATATGTGAACAATTGTTAGTACCACTGCATAGAACAAGGCCAAGAATCCTTTTCTCCCGCTCCATGTTCTCCATAGATTTCTAAGTCTACAAAGTACCAGCAGTGTTTCAGCTTCTCCTTATCAATAAATGTAAGGAAGTAAGTCCCTGCTATTCGGAAAATAATTATTTCAGTGGTCACATTTAGATTACCTTCATTCACTTCAACACACTTAAACAATTCTCATTGAACAACGTGTTTGCTAGTGTCCGTATGGTCTTGCCCATGCACTGAACTATTACCAAACAGTCAATTGCCTTCTATACAGACATCAAATCTTAATCTAAATTAAAAATTACATAAGGAGAACTCACTGTATAAAATCCCCACATATTTGCTTCTTGAACATGATTGGATAGATAGCACAATTATATACACCAAACATTAAAGAAATACATACATTCTCACTTCTGCCACCAGAAAATTTACTTAACAATGGCTGTATTTAAAGGAAAGTATTCCCCATTTTACTCCCATCCTGCTAAAAACGCTGCTGACATGGAAAATAACCTTCAAGAACACCATTCCTTCATCAAGAATAGACTTGCTATAATTCCTTACACAATTAAATGAGAACCAATAGTACACTTAGCCTATGTAAATGGTTTAATTACAATCACCATTCAATGGGTGGGCTTGATTGATTATAGCATGAAAGAGCACACACATGTATTTTATGAAGAAGTTATTAAAATACAAATTAGTTTAATATGGCAGATTTGGGATTGCACAAAGGAACTTCATGTCACAAATTGTAAAGTATTGCTACAAAACAAACAAACAAAAAAAACCCCAGATCCACTGAAAAAACAAAGGCAAACATTCACCTATGTAAAAAAACCTCAAAATAAATAAAACTAGTTTCAAGAAATGACTGCATCTTCTGTAATTCTAATTTCAGATCACGCAAGCTTTTCCGCTTCTGGACAGGCTGTCAACAGAGGTCAACAGCAGGAGCAAGTTGTTGTTAAAAAACAGACCTCATTTCCAGCTACATCTTTGTCTAAAAGTAGAAATATTTTCCATATAGAAGTGGCAGAACCAGCTTTTAAAACTTGCTTCATTTTAGAATTGAATTATATTCTTTAATCTCCTATTGTGAAGCACACTTTTGTGGCCTTGAATCAGTGCAGGTCTTCCTCAGAATCCTTTCATATTTATCAATATCCATTATGAAGGCCAGATAACAGAACTAGACAGTTCCTGCAGCCTGTCATTGCTCTGCAAGGCAAAACCAACTTCTTGCTATTATTCAATAACCCTCCACTTAGACATGAATAAGGATCACATTTTGCTCCCTTAGGCTACTGCATTGCTCTGAAAACTTAGACCTATCTCATTAAAATTCCAAGGTTCTTCTAAGAGTTACCACTTCCTAAACATATTTATAACTTTACACATACAAATGTCTTTCTACAGAGTATCTTACAAGGCACCTTGAGGACAAAAACATCTACACAGTATCAGTAGCTTGATTTCAAGATTAACACAACTGAAAAAAAGGGAAAATACAGACATTGCTGTTACGCTCTGTTTTCTCAAATCACCATTCTCCAGTATGCTTCACAGAAATGGAATTTGCTTGAATTAAAATGTAAATAATGAAAGTCCGTGTATAAAAATTATATTAAGAAATAGAAATAGAAATGGACCCATTTTTTTCTGCAGGATTTTATAAAGAAGATTGAAATGTGGGAGCAAAACATAACTCATACAATTGTATTCAAGTTAAAGGATTTTTTTAGGTCAATACTAAATATTCATCTGATTTGCATAAAAGAAAAACTACTCTCAAGGAATATCTAGTTCATGGAATGAAAGTTTTATTTATTGCAATTAATTCTGCACAACTTTTTATGCTTTGATTTTGCAATTTTTATTTAGTCCTTTTGATACTGTTGCCTGATAGGCTTTAATAAATTAAAAATTCATTTTGTGTACCCACAGCATCCTCTTTCTTGAATTATACATATAAACATATTAGTTAATTCATATTTTAAGATTATAGTTCAATTAATACTTAAAAGCTGGCACTACCAACAAATGAAGAGCTCTGCCATTTTTTCCCCTCTGGGTATCCCTTCCTTAAAAGCATTAATTCATCAAACCATAGCTAGAGGCAGCAAAATCAATATTCAAGGGTAACTGCAGGAAACTTTGTTTCAGGTTTCCTTTTTCAAGTTATCTTTCATCTTAGTGTCTTGTAGGCCTAATGGGAAGGAATAAATACTGTTATTTAAAGCATGTAGATGGCTTCTTTATTTGCACATCCCAAGAAATGCAGATATAACTTCTAACTGTACATTAATCTGTCCTTCCTCTTAATCTGTTTTCTTTTCCCAATTAATGTTTAATTCCATTTTTTATCTAGTTATTTTATAGTCCTTTTTCAATGTATTATTGGGGAATGCCACTGTAACATCATAAATCAGCAACTAAAAAATTATAAGAAGAGGCCTCCTCTGTTTTAGCATGTTGCAATGACAACAGAACGTTATGACCTGACTAAATAATTATTTTAAAGAACATTAATCAAAAATTTCATTATAAATACATCTTCACAAGTTCCCTGTATTTTGGCTCTTATTACTAAGAAATCATTCATGCTTCTTATAAAAATTCCTACCTAAATTATTAATGAACAGTTTGACCATTGATATCAAAGGAAAAATTAACGACAAGATGCAATTACAGGCAAGACAAAATTTTAAAATTAAAAAGAGCATGCATACCATCATCTCTTATTAAGATTTTTTTTTCTCTAGAATGACTGTATGACTGAAACAAAGGAAAATGAGAAATTATGCCATGGTGTGAAATAACTGCTCTATTTGCAAAAACCTGTGATAGAATTCTCAATCTTTTAACATGCTTAAGCTAGAAACGCTGAACTTGATTACAGAAATGCCATGTCAAACACAAAGAACAATTCCTGCCAGACATGACACGAGCTGAGATGATCTCTAATTCTCCGCACAGATGAGAATATGCTTTATTAATCTTCTGATATCAGATTAATATCCACTTCCTTATTTAAATTCACCCTACTTCCCAAATTCCAAAACCAAACTTAGATTTTATGTCTAGTTAGGAGAGGACTGGACAAACAAAATTTCAGAAATATATCTATTCTCAGCTTATATAAGCTTCTTAATTCTTTGTAGAAGATAGTAATATCTAAATTGTTTCTCTGAAGATAAATTTCAGAAACTTCCAAATTTTGTGCTGCTAATAAAACTAAAATAAAAGTGTCAAGTAGAGGCAATTTAATTAAAAAGAAGAAAGATAAATGTACAGATTTAAACAATTTTGTCATGAACCACATTTTACTGAACTATTATCTATGCAGGTCTGCAAATTACATGAAAGCAACTCTTTTAGATTATATACTTTTCTGACTTTTTGCCTATTTCTATAATTTAGATTGAAATCTTCTTAAATTATTCACTGATATGAATACTTTCAAAACATAATTAAAAAACAATTTTTATCAAAAATCCCTATACACAGCATAGTAAGTACACTACGTAGGAGAAACACTGAAATGGAAATTTATACACGTCAATACATTTTTATACATTTATTTTGAAAATCTAAAAAATCTGACACTGACTTGAGAATTTGTGGAGGAAAAAAAAAATTAAAGGTGTGGTTTTGCAGAAAAGCTGCTGCTAACTGAAGTCAAGAATTTCAGACTTCCTTTGTCCCTGTAAAGATACAGGGAATAAAATAAATAAATATATAAGTAAATAAAAATCTATATAAATTTAGGGAGACAAAAAACATAGAGAAACCTTCAGCAACATAGAATGTCTTTCAAATTTACCAGCAATTAAGTATCCAGTGTAGATTCCTACTGAAGCCACATGGAAACTAGTAAAAGAGATTGATTGTCAGTATCATTCTTCCTCAGTGATCATGCCATTACAGAAGATTATAATTTAACACAGTTTATAGTGTGTGTGGCTAGTCAGTAGGCTAACTCTAGAAAGATCTTCTTTCATAGCTGAATGGCTTCTAGCTCTAGAACATCAAAACTGAGATTAGCGGCATTCATTATTAGAAAAAAAATGATCACATAAACATATTTCATGCATTCAGCCTTCAAACTATTCATCCTGATAGAAAAACTCATTGGAAAAAAAAAAACAAACCAACAAAACAACCAAAACTGTAGGGAGCTAAAGTGAAACATTATTTGTACTTTTATCAGCAAGAGTCCATATTGCAGCAAATCATGATCTATTTTAACAGATTTTCATAAAAATATCTAGTCTTTTAAAGCCACGTGTGCATCAGTGCCCCAGAACACTGTTTTCCAGCTTATTATGCTAAATAGTTGCTCACAAAACTGCCTGCATCTAAATTCTGGAGTCACATAGTCTGCCGAGAACCATGCCCAGATGGTAGTTTCACTTGCTAACTTTGCTAAACATGAATAAAACTTCATCTGGAAATCTCAATATCAGTTTTCCATCTCTAGTTGCTTTTATAAAACATTCAACCATTTCTAAGAAATATCTTTTGGAAAAAAATCTCATTCACAAAATCCACTAGAACTCTCAAAGCAAAGTTTGGTAGCATCTTGAAGCTTTGAAGAACAGATGTTATTTCAATGTGTAAATATTGTTTCAATGTGTAAACACACAAGTAAGTTTACACACAATCTGTAAATTGGATTTTCTAAATCTGAGTAACTTAATTTCAGATCTGTAAAACCTTAATAGTTACATTCTTTAAGATTCCATATGCACTGAGTATGCAGTGTACTACTGAAAAGACTGATGTTGATATGTTTTGACTATCAATCACATGGAAAAAGATGTAATTTAAAATGAATGCTGCTTACTTTGAGAGAAACAAAGATATCTGATCCTCCAAACGTCAATGCCCATCTACTTATTCTAGGCAAATTGTTCAATGGATCAATTTCCTGACCTACAAATAAAATGCATTTTTAACATTGCTGCTGTTTTTACAACAGCAGATGTGTATTCTGCATCTGTTTAGCTTACATTAAGAATTATTTCAACTATTTCATTACTTTATTGGTGTGTGAATGACTACTAGATACTATTTTCTTTATATCTATTTTGCTTGATATTTGAAACATGCTTTATTTTGTTACAAGTTTATCAACAATAGCCTCTATTTAATACTCTCTTCCCATAAAATTCGATTAATATCTGGCACACAACACAGTGGCAGACTGCTGAAGGATTATAATTTAAATCTGAAATACAAAACTTTTGAATTAAAAATACTCTGCCAAAGCAGAGATATCTTAATAAAGAAAATGGTTTTTTTTAATAAAATGCAGAAATAAGATGTAAAAGATGCTTTCATATACAACTGCACTCATAGTTATTATGCTCCACATAACACTAAAGAAATAACAAAACAATTCTACGTGACTGAACCTGCAAAAAACAAGGAGAAATTATTTGAGTTATTAAGTCTTACCTGACCAGTGTCCAGTGGTGGAACCCGATCTGTCAGTACATGTCTCACTCACGGGCCTAAATACAGTCTCCCAGCCCCCGGTAGCATAGCGCCAATTCTGGGACTCCAAAATAAGCGTTCGCTGAGTGCCGTAAGCGATCATGAAGCAGTAAACTACATGATGCAGTTGACAACCATAGCCACAGCCTTTGTTGATATTACACACAAGTTTCTTAGCTTTGCTGCAATCCTTCGGGTTCTGTAAGGATGGATGAAAAAGTGAAGCTGAAGACAAGATACGCACAAAGGCGTACTTTTTTCCTGAAAAACTGACAAATGTCATAAATCACACGAGCCGTCCTGCTATAATACATCTCATATTAAAATGAATGAGTAAGTTTCAGCTCCATGAAAATGGTATGTGAATTTTTCACTGTGAACGTGAACAGTTATTGAACATACTTCACTATCCTAATGCAAAATAGAATACCTTCAAGATTTTAAATTACTTTCTCATTTGTGTATCTGTCAGAATAAGCCAACATTTAGACTAAGAGTTCACATTTCATCAACATGATTTTCAGTGTTGGAATGTATTTTCCTTTGGCATTTTTCCAAGTTTGTTAGTTCTGTTACAATAAGCATGGATGTCATCCAACAAAAGAAAAATTCCACCTGCCTACATGGTACAGAATAAAACAAATGCTTATTAATGGACTACTTCCCAGACTAGCTGACCACATACCAAGTACAGAAAACAAAACACATACCTGAGCAGATTAACAAAGGAGAGAATTTTATTCTGCATGTACTCTATAAAATAATATACTTCACTTCCACAAACCAAGAAATCATAACACAGGAGGCAAACGCCTACATTATATGAATGCTATGTTTAAAAGTACAAACTAATAAATATTTTTATATATGTGGACAACACAACAACATAATCAACAGAAGATTTTCTTGCTGTAAAATACAGTGTTTCGCTGTACGCATTCGTGCCTCCATGCCTCCAGACATACTTCTAAATTCCAAAAAGGTTTTCCATAGAATCTCTAGAACGAAAGTTAGTTTCAGATAAGATGCAAGAATACTGATATTTGAGCATCAACATAAATTCTGTTCCTCTCACATCTAACTGACTTTAAATAAATTTTTCAGTAAATTTGCAACAAATCAAATCAAGTCTTTCCAAAAAAAAAAGATCTCTGTCTGGATAACTGAGATCCCTCCTTCAAGTGATCTTAAAGATAATCTGAATATTCTGAGTACTAAAATATTTAAAAAAAAAAATCTGGGAAATAAATTTAAAAAAAAAACCAAACCAAACTCCAAACCCTACAACATGTGCTATAAATACAGCATTTTATTTTTTTCATTTTAAGGAAAATACATCTGATTCAAAGCTTAACTAGGTATGAAAACAATAAATTAAAGAAAATTTCCATTCCTTATTTTTGTTCCTCAGACCAGTATTTCTGCTAACACAAATTTAAGGGATAACTTGAGACTAAATCTATCTTTGAAACTATAACAAATGTACTTCTCACAGTTTTTCCAGAGAGAAAGTGGGGCTTTCTAGTATTCTGTGTAGGTCCTCACAGAAAGAATTCCATGAAACAATACCTGGTCATACCATTAGCAGTAGTAGTAGTATATTTTTATTACTATAATTATCAGCAGCATTATCATATTTTACTTGGTTTCAGTTATTAAATTGTTTTTATCTCAACCCACGATGAGGTTTCCTTGTGGGATTTTTGTGTATGTTTTTTTGGGGTTTTCTCCCCCCCTCCCTCAATTCTCATCCCTGTCCCACCAGGGAAGAGGCAGAGTGAGGGAGTCTCTGCATGGTATTTCGTTGCCAGCTGGAGTAAAGCCACAACACTAATTTGAAAGGGATAATCTCTGAGAATTTTTAGAAAATATCAGTAGGTAACATTTTCTACACTTGCAATTACCTTCAAATGCCTGTGTCCTCTTGAAAATTAAAGCATTTAATTGATGGCATATTTGAAGTTTTGTCTTTTATAAGGAGCGCCCTTCTAACTTTATTTCAGGAAAATGTAAGAGTTATATAATAGTTATGAACAATATTACAAAAATCAAGTAGGAATCACATAATGAAACATAATTTAATAGCGTGGTTGCTTATCAATGTTAATATAATGCACTTACTTGGGTTTTAACATTACTCAAAGACTTAACTAAAAACTATATATAAATATTAGTTTGTGACAAACAGGAAGCTAGTTAAGCTAATTTCTTTATGCCTGTGGGTTTTTTCAAATTGCTATACTCAAATAGCAAAAAGACAAGGCAGTATTTGGGCTTCAATTACCTACTGAGAATTTAAAAAGAAAGGGAAGCAGAGATACTTATATATATTGCAGTTTCAAATGGTATTTCCTGGAAAAGGTGAAATTATTAACCATCGATAAGGAAGAAAAATTACATTGCATCAGAACAGCTTGTGTGTTCATTAGCCAAAACTGCCATAAGCAACCCATAAAGGTACTGAGCTGATAAAGGGTAACAGCCAATTTCAAAACCAGCAAAGACTGACAGGAGATTTTTCCTCCTGGCCCAAAGTCACAGAAAAGGATTATGTTATTTTTGACTTGAATGAGCAGTGCACTCTGTTCTCAACCGTAACAACACTGCTCATGACAGACTCCAATATCCAATTAAATGGTCTACATAATCAAGAGAGGGGTGGAAGGGACCCCTAGGAATATCAAGCCCTGTAACATTAAAGCCATACAACTGCATTAAAAACAAACACACACATACAAAAAAAACCAAACCCACACAAAATCCTAAACAAACAAAACCCCTGCAAGTGATCAATCACACAAAACATACTTCAATATGTAGAAGATTGGATTATCAAGCCATGCCAGAGTTTACACCTTTTATTTTTCTCAGAATTACTTCTATGAACAGTGCAACTGAAAATGGTAACATTTTCAGAATAGTAAAATGGTTAAAATTATAAATTTCTATGCAAGAGAATGTCACCTAAAATTAAAATGGATTTGTATAACTGGCAAAATGGATTTGATGGTCTTTCATCACAAATAACATGGGCATACACTGTTGCTCTCACAAAATTCAGGGTTTCCACTGTATTCTTCTCCAGGGCTTTTGGTTGGCCTACTCACAGAAAGTAGGATCAAATGGGAACGATGTCAGAAGTGCCTCAATGTCTCACCACCTTCCAGTGTTTTCAAGTGTGCAGTTAGACATCAAAACAAATGACAAACTGGTAAAAGTAAACTCTTCTCCTTAACATACATTTTACTATACAAAAAATGACTGTGGTTTTTGTAAATTTAAAACAGTTCAGAGAAGTGTACTTGATCCAACAAATCACAGCAGGATAGAGTGGAGCAGGCAAGCAGTCTGCTACAAATTACTAAGTAACCTCATAAACACGGTATGATGTTCATTAAGAAAGCTGTTCTTTTTTATATTTCCAATAAGTATTTTATTCCTTGATGCTACCCAGTCTACTGGAAGAGACAGTCCCACCCAAAATCTGTGAAAAATTGGGGTTTTTTGAGAGAATGATGTCAAGGAAGGGTGTTACTTATCCTAGTTATCACAAATGTAGTTCACACCATCTTCTATTGTCCTTTCTTTATGATGCCACTTGTAATGGTTCTTTTTCATATCAGCTCCCCTTAAGACTTCGGTGATGAAAAAAATCCAAACAAACAAAAAACTAAACAAATGACCAGAAGTTTGCTTGAGTTGTTGGAAGAAAATGTTCTTCTTTCCCTAGTCAGAAATATTACATATTTGATTTGAGAGACAGAGATTCTTATCTGTCTCTAATGTTAATTCCTCTAGTTTGCACCTACCCTCCTACAACACACAAGCTTCAGCTGGAGTAAAACAGTATGCAGATGGACTAACCACACTACACTCCTCAATCCACTAAGCAGAAATTCTAGAGAAAACCTCATATAAATATTAGCAGTGATCACACTTTAAGTGGTTATTATCCTAATGCCATAATATCAGATACTGAATTTACTAAGTAACCTTATGAGGAAAATCCAAGACATGTTTCAAGACATTCAAAAATCAAATAATTTTTCATTTTCACATGTGATAGAAACAATTCAGTCCCTTTCTAAACACGCATAAAAAGTCAGAAAAATTGGCTCTTTTTAACTCTTTTGTTTCACTTTCATATCTATTTTGTCCAAAATGTTAACTTTAAAAATGCTTAAGATTCATTCATATGCCTAAATTATCTTTCTAATGTTACAGGGAAGGAACTCTTCCAGTGCTGTGTAATAAATTCAACAATCTAGCAAAAATGGGAAAAGATCTGCAAGATACAAATGAGCTTACAATATCAAAGTGAATTATCAGGATTCTCTATATTTGGAGTACATAGCATAAAACTTTTAAGGATGCTAAGTCTATCACAGGGAAACTGAACCACTATATGGTCTGCCTATGAAAGAAATCATCTCTTCTCCCAGAACAGTGCCCATACTGACAGATGGCTGAAATCCTTCGGCTACTGTCCTCCTTCACCATAAAAGTAGTAAAAGCTGATGGAGAATTTTCTATGACAATTTTTCTACTTTGTGTTTCAAATTAGTTTGAATATATCAACATCAACAACACAGTATAACTATACTACAAGTTGTTTCTCATGAGTGAAGTGGAATAACTGGGAAAATATATAATACATTTGATTTGCTTGATTAAAGGATACATGTTTACACTTTTCAAGACGAGCATCCTTTTGCATGTATGCAAAGTGCCCAGAGCCTTTTTTTTATTGTTGTTGTCATCTTAGCATGAGTACTTTTATTAAGAATATGTATCAGTAATTTTAATGTAAGGGAGAAAGGATTTAATATACTTTAAGACAGAAAAATCTAAGTGATACATTAAATCACCAAAAATACAGGGAAACCTAGAAACCTCAGAATAAAATCTTGTAAGCAACTTGCTTTTCTTTGCATACATACAAACCTCCAAATAAATAGCATAAATACGGCAAACTATGACTAATATAACTGATGTGTTGTTGAGTACTTAGTAACCTTTCTCACCTGCTTATATTTTTAACCTTCAAAGCTGAACAGAAAGCTCTGATTTTTTTTTAAACAAAGGCAAAAATATTCTGCTACTGGCAGACTGCACGCTGAATCAGAAACTTCCTAAAATAAACAGAACAAAAATAAGCACAAAAGGGAAGGGACAGAAAACTGCTGCTCTCGTAATCATTTACTCACTTGATTACAGTACTACAGGTACCCTTGTCTCTTGCACCTTCTCTTCAACTGTTATAATAAACATCTCTGAAAATAAGTTCTTTTGTTTAAATATAAGTTCCTAGCTTTTTAAATGTTGCTCTAACTACAGGGAACTAGTTACATGTAGCCTCATTAAATCAAATTTATGGTAATGTTATCCAAATGAAGTAGCAGTCATTGCTATTCACAATCATTCAGCTAAATGACTTCCCAGGGAGATGTCCCAAAATAATGCAGCTGTCACTGTTCAACATGTACCAGAAAAAAGCTATACAGTCCTTTCCTACTTAACTAAAATAAAAAATTACAAATATGTTCCATATAATTCTTTTTGGCATTGAGTTGAGGGGCAAGGGTTTTTGAATTTTTAATTAGATTTTATTTTTTAATACAGGTATATTATTAATAAAGGGATATATATGTGTAATTTCAAACCATGTACTGCTTTACATTGCTGCTCATTTGCTAAACCCAAGAACTTAGTAGTCTTTTGATGACTTGCACAGTCATTATAATAAAAATATCAACATTTATCAAAGCTAGAATTACATTTTTTGAAAAATATGTACTGCCCTTCCTCAACTTAAACCACAAAGACAATTACAAGGAAACACATGTCCCTTCTTTATGGTTTCTAGACCCATTCATACGAAATAGTCACACGGAATTTCATGTGCAGCAGTAATACCTCTGTATGTTTCCAACTTCACCAATGATGATTTATTAAAAATACAAAACAATGTAATTTCCTCTGTAATAGAGAAAAGAGGGAAATACTAATTTTTGTGTTTCTCAGTGTCATGAGATGGACCCATAATGATTAAATTCAAATTTTAAATGCATAAATATGAAAAAACATGAATTTTCCATGACCAGAATTTTATAATTGACTGCTTTTTAATAAATTTATAAACAAAACAGAAACAAAATGGCCTGTATGAAGTAAATTGATCCAAGTATGTCAGACCTATTTCTAATTCCGAATCTAATACCACAGCTTTCTGTAAACCACCTGCACATGCTCATCAACATGTTTTCTTCTGAAGATAATGAGGATAAAGATAGCTACCTCTCTTGGAAGTGCCTGAGGATATAATAAATTTCCTGAAAGACTTAACTACTTGTGCTACTTGAAATGTTAGGATTCTGTATGTGTTGTGACTTGGCATTGGTTTCACTCTTAATATTGCTTCTACTTTTTTTTTTAACGAGAAAAAATTAGCTCAATAAAGAGGAAAGTCCATTACCATAGATTATATGCATCTAAATAAATTTTAGGAGCACCTAACTGGTCTTCCAGCTCTTCCGTCAGTAAGTAAATTTATTTCAACTTCACTAGAAAACAATGTACACATTTACCTAATGCTTCAATTTTGAGCTTCTGCTCTCCTAAGCAACTTTTATTCTTGTTATTCATTATACATACTTGGAGGTCTTAGTCTTGAACTGTATCCTGACCATTGTAAAACATACAATAGGAAGACAATCACCCTTCAGAAATATAAATATGTCTAAATAAGACAACAAATGGATACCTCATTTCCATGAGGAAAAGGTAAAGAAAGACTACATTTATCAACATGAAAAGTAGTTACAGTATACCACTGCCAAACAGTGACATCAAAAATGAAAGAATGAGGAACAGTTCTCAGGAAAGAATTGAAGCAATACAATTAAGTGATGACTCCTGCATAATTTACAGGGATGTTTTTTCCTCAGAAGGGTGCCTTTTTTTATTTAACAAGTAACAAATACATAGTTTGGTCACGGAAGATTCCAACAGCTGAACTGTGAAATAATGAACACCTCAGAAACAAATTCAGCCATTTACACAGGAGAAAAGATCAGGCATTAGGAGTCACCATACAATACAGGTGCATACATGCCACAAAAAATAAACCAAGTACAAATAAAACAGATTACATTAAATCTCTTTTTGATCACTACATAAATAGCTGCATGCATTCAGACATGAAAAAATGTCCCAAAACCTTCAGAACAAGTTTTATTTAAATTTATACACACACACAAGAACATGTATTAAAAAGGCCTTATGCACTCAAAATATGAGCATCTATGAGAAGTCTCACACATCTGTTGAAACAGTCTAGACAATATACTATACAAGCACTTCAAGTTTGCATACTCGTGTTTTTAAAAATGGTTTTGTTCAGAAGTTTGATACAAGGACTTGTATGTTTTTGTTTTAAACAGTGTGCAAACACATTTATGCATTCTGACACTCTAAGGATTAAAAAAATAAACCAGACTTATCTTTATAATAAAACAAGGAATTCAAATAGCTAAATACAGCCCATTGAAAAACACAGATCCAAAAAAATAACCACACACACAAAGAAACAAATAACCAACAACAAAAGTCCAAACCCTAAAGGTTTCCTTGAAATACTATCTTCCATATACATATAAAATATATGTTTGAAACAAACGTTATAATTTCTTTTCTATGTAATTCATTCATATAACAACATTTATTTTAAAACATTGTGTAATTACTCTATTACAAGGGCACAGCTAAGTGCTATATATATAATAATAAAAAACGTTTACAGAATCACAGAATATGCTGAGTTGGAAGGGACCCACAAGGATCATTGAGTCCAATTCCTGGCCCTGCAAAGGACCATCCCCAAGAGTCACACCATGTGCCTGAGAGTATTGTCCAAACACTTCTTGAACTCTGTGAGCCTTAGTGCTGTGACCACTTCCCTGGGAAGCCTGTTCCAGTGCTCAACCACCCTCTGGGTGAAGAACCTTTCTCTAATATCCAGCCTAAACATCCCCTGACGCAACTTCAGGCCATTCCCTCAGCTCCTGTCACTGGGCACCATAGAGAAGAGATCAGTGCCTGCCCCTCCTCTCCCCCTCACGAGGAAGTTGTAACTGCAATGAGGTCTCCCCTCAGTCTCCTCCAGGCTCAACAGACCAAGTGACCTCAGCTGCTCCTTATACAGCTTCCCCTCGAGGCCCTTCACAATCTTCATTGCCCTCCTTTGGTCACTCTCTCATAGCTTGACTGAATTACCTTGATTCAAAAGCGCTATTCTCTTACCTGTAAATAAGTTATTCTCCTCTGTACCAAATCTGTTAGATCTTTGGCCTCTTTTTCTCGCCAATCTCCTGCTCCATCTGTTTGACTGAGGTAGTACAAGTCGGTCATTATTGACCTATAAACAACAACGGAAAACAATCTTAAAAAAAATGAGAAACAATCTTGGCATTACTAAATCGGAGGATTAAATTAAACTAAAGTGATATTTCAATTGTAGCCTCAAAAACAGTTTCTTCATGCCACCTCCTACTCCACAATTCAAACAGCAGCCAAAAAGATTGAGTGTGTCCTTCATCTAACATATGTTCCATACCCATGTATTAAACAGGAGATGGGTTAGAAAAAAATCTTAGGCATAAGACTTGCTTGATACAAAGCATTTGGGTTTGGTATGTGCCAAAGCAAACTAAAAGGAAAGCACAGTTCCATGCTAGATACATTATCCAGTGGTGCCACATGGAAATGCAATAGTGATTGCTACAATACCTTCTATTATAATGCATTGTTACTTTTCCTCTTGCAATCATCTCACTATGCTTGTATAGAATATATTATTACAAGTGTCTTAAGCACAGGTACAACATATCTTCTATTTCTGTTAATGAAAAGTAACTATAGGATATTATTACAAGGTTTAGTAAGCAGTATGTTCTATAATATGGAGCTCCTCCTGATTCTGGAAGGAGACAGCAGTGTTCCGCCTGCTTACAATGACTTCATGCCACTAATACTCAAATAGAAAAGAAATAAAAAAATTAAAAATTCTAAACAGACTCACGGCCATACAAGTCCACACTACAAAAATTGAATTTTGATGAACTATCAAATACTAAATTGAGGTTATGTAATACACTAGAGAATCTCTTCTTGGGGTTATAACATTTCATTTGCCAAATAATAGAATAAAGAATATCTTGTTATGAGAAGATAAATAATATATGGCATTTATTTGTTAAAATTAGTCAGATTATTTAAAATTACTGATTTTGTGAAAATGAGTTCAAACAGTACCATCTAGGAAAAGATTTTTTTTTAATCTCTGTGGCTTTTGGGAGGAAACACTAAACTAGAGGCATATTATTTAAAGTGTTTGTTAAAACATTAATGGTTATTCTAAAAGTAGCCCAATTCAAAACTAATAATTTCAGAGTTGTTTCACATATTGAGAATATTTAAAATTGCTAAACACTTCTCCATAACAATGCTAAAGTTTTAACTTTGCACCACATTTCTTAATATTTTCATCTGAACTTTAGATCTTGCAATTTATTGCCTGAAATTCTTGATAAACCACAAGTTTAATCACTTGTGAGAAAGAGATGCAACAGAACAAAGGCAGAGAAATTTGGGAAGTGACAAAAAAGGAGTATGAGGATAAGAGAAGTATATTTCATAACAATGTGTGAAGGTCCCGTTGTTGGCATCACCTGTTAGTACTGGAAGCACAGAGGTAGTTAGCTAAGGCAAACAAGCTTAGCAAGTGAAAGAGGAACAGACTGTGTATCCCTATTAAGGTAACTATTTCCAGTGACACAGTATATAAGCAATAAACACTGAGATAAATCAAACTGGAACAGGCCTATCTTTATCAGCAGTTATCACACAGAATTTTCCTGCTAATAACCATATTCATGGATCTGTAGTTTTTCACTCTCATACACTCATTCTGGCCTTTACACCCACGCTTCTAAACAGGGTAGCAGTGACACTGACCTATACAGCACCTAATGTTGTTGTATTACATATTATACCCAAATTGTTCAGCAGCAGTAATCTTCACCTTCTGTCAATCAACTGGAAGAACTTTATCTACATTCTAATCTCAAACAATATAAACTGGATTTTCTTTTGCATGGTAATTGAGCTTGAAACACTCTATTGCAGTTTTGCAAACAAATAAACCATTTAAAGTATCAGTAGGTAACTAGTATTAAACCAGTAACTATTAAAGATACATAATACTGAAAGTAACGTGCAAACAGAGTTTAGGGAAAATTAGAACAGAATTAATGATGGAGTAAACCTAATATAATATATTATACACAAATAACAGATAAAGAGTCTGCTGCTCTTAAGACAGTGTTTTCCAACTTACAGAAAGTATTTAGGCTAGTAGACATATTAGAAAGGGAAACTCATGCACTTTCTTGGGAGTTTAAATATATTTTTCTTCCCGAATGGGATGCAACCATGGTGGGTGTTTAAAGTGAAAATATAAAGTTAAGGTCTAAACACTAAAAAAAATCTTCTATCATTAAAAGCAGCTGTGCAAGCACACAGCCATATTTTAAGCAATTTTCAAATGCTCTTTCACAAGTCTTAAAGAGTCTTTTGTGTACTTCTGTTGTAAGTAACCAGTATAGCCTCCTTTTACTCTATAGAAATATACTTCTATTAAATATTGACATAAAATAACTGAAAATATAAAGCTTACCAATTAAAAAACATTCTCTCTCAGATCTTAAGTAATTTTTACTATTTCTACAGAAAAAATTATCCAAATTTTATATTATTGGCCATGGTGTTCATAGCAAAGGAAAGGCAGTAAGTAAGTTTTAATAATCAGCCTTACAGATGAAATATAATTATTTTCCATCACCACTGAGGTAAGATAAATGATGAGAGAGCCGTTATACAGCCTCAGTGGCTTGACACTTTAGGTTAAGGCAGCTTTGCTCACTACAAACCATAAAGAATATCAAATAATTTGCAGGAAATTTTTATGAATTCATGAAAGAGTTTTCAGATAGTACCCACAGTCTTTAAAAAAAAATTATAAAACTCTCTAGTAAACCAGGAACTGAAAAATTAATAGGTGTTATCACACAGAAATGATTATAAAGGTAGTTCTATTTTAGGACACAGTCATAGAGACCTTCTTTCTTTGATTGTTACTACTGAGAAATGTGCATTTTTAAGTTTACATCTGCTAGGGTTTTTTGAGTGTGACCACTATGAAGGCTTATTAATGCAGATTTAGAAAAGACACAAATAGCAAAGACCAGGGTCAGGGGCCATGTAGAGAGTTAAAAGTAGATGGACCAGTGATTCATGAGCCCAGGATAGGCAAGTGCAGACAAAAGATTAGCCTGCAAAGTATTATTAGAGGCTTCTGCAGGTGGTGAAATGCAGAAAACTTCAGACAGTAGCATTGTAGATATTTAGTATCACACTTGGTCTTTCATTATGTTACTAACCAACAATATCAATTCATTGTTGTTGTTGTTGTTTCATATCATAAAATAAATCTTGAAGCTGCTCTTAAAAGCATTTTTCTCCTGCAAAGTATACTGAAGGAAAAAATCTGGCTATATATTTCATATGCATTTGATTGCCAAAATAAAGGGAGGGAGAGTGGGCATTTTTAATAATCAGTCTAGACAATTATTCGAGTCATAAGGCAAAATTACACTTAAATCTCCTAGGAATTTTACATCAACAAATAAAAACTAAAAGAAAAATCTGTGATTCAATGGAAATGATGTGAAAATTTGTCCAAACATTATGCATCAAATGTTGGCCAGATACCACAAAATCCCTGCTGACAGCTGTTCCCCAGGAGGAGAAGGAATGAAACTAACTCAGTAACAGCCACCTTGTAAACAAAGGAAACAACCATGACAACTAGAGCATTAATTTGCTCTTTTTTATTAACTCTGTATCATGTAGTCTTTCCAATGTTAAGATGAAGTTACTCTCAACAGCTCTCTTCCCTATAGCAACGACAAGAACACAATTATGTCATTCCCAATGCAGAAAACTCTGTGTTGGGTAACGTTGTTTTTCAAACAGAATCGGTAGTGAAACACTTCACAAAAACATATGTAAGACTGGCACTTTCTGAGGGAAAAATCTACACAGCCTCTAGGACTTAGCCAACAAACAGTGATTAAGGCATCCAATAAGAAGCCACTATATTACTTATCTCTTTCCTTACAAAACTATCTCATCATTTGATCACTACCCGCCTCTGTTATTTGCTTTCCCACATAAGGACACCATGACAGACTGCTTTAAGTAATTAACACTAATCTTTCTAATCCAAATATTAAAATTTCTAAGATATCTATTCATGTATATTCATATATAAATACATAAATATATAAATAAATAATACCAGCTTCACTTGCAGTGTTCCATTCAAGTAAGACAGCACTTTTTAAGACAGCACTGTCAATGAAAGGGCATTTGGCAACTTGTTTAATGCCTTTAAAAAAATTCAAGTGCACATATACTTGAAAAAATTAAACCAAAAGAACAAAAAAAACCCAGCAATAACAAAAAAATCCCAAACACTAAAAACCTGTTATTCTCGGAGTGAATGAGAGCATCTGATTTGCTCATTCCAAACTTATGCTATGTTCCTTTCAGGAACAGAGACCAGATGGACTGTGTGGAGGGAAGATGAGACCGCTCCTTCCCTGGGGAGCTCCTGTGCACTGTGAGGGCAAAGAACACTCCAGAGACAGCAGTGCATCACATGCCAAAGGATGTGCACACAAAGAACTGGGAGTTTTCTGCAACTCACACGGCAAGACTGAAAGATCAAAGGAAAAGAAGCAAATAGCTTGACCTTAAAGGTCAAAGAAAAAAATTCCTTGGGACTAGAGGCAACCAAGAAGACAAGGTAATATTATTGTTTGAAGGCAATATTGTAAGTACACAAGAACACAGGCTGAATATTGTAGAAACATTTTTGTATCTGTTTTCTCGTATGCAATTCCTTTGAATTTCCATATTTTAAATAGATGGTCTACATTTTAGTTTAATAAAACCTAGTTTCTGGCTGTTTGGCTTTAGCTTAAATAACGTTAGTTTTCTTTGAGGACCTCACCATACAGTAAGGTCTACACAGATCTACTTCTAAGACTCAAGAGACTCCAGGATATTCTGCTTTTGATAACCACTGATACAGTCAAAAGAAAATATGTATCCAACACAAAAATTGTCAAATTAAAAAAAAAAAGAGCAGATGCGATTGCTTGTATCATATACAAACTTATTCCAGTGCCACAGTGGTTTCACACTTCCACACTGGGATTCATCTCATAACTTTTAAAATTCAATGCAAGGGACTAATGCATTTGTAGAATGGGTTTCACCTCATCCTTACGTACAGAGAGATGTGAACATAAGGCTGTCATAAATACAGATACTTGCAAATTGGGCTTATTGAATTAATAGCCATTGGTGTAGAAAGGAAAAGGACTCATCCTGGGAGGTAGGGACATAAAAACCTTCTGGCATCAAACACACATTATTCAAGGTTTCACTGTGATGACTGCCTCATCCTGGCTTTATAAACAGGTCAAAAATGTGTACACAAGTGATTTTATTACCATGATGAACATCAGAAAGTCTGGCATTAGACTACTTGCTCCAGTTTTTGGCAGAGATAGTTTAAAAAGTACGTAAGAATCAATAACCTGTAGTCCAAGAAACACAAACAGAAATAAATTCTATGAAGAACAAATATTTCTGAGGGGAGATAACTGTAGAAAAAAACTGTCCAAGGAAGTGGCAGATTCTCTGTCAGTTCAGTGTTCAACTGAAAATCTCAAGTCTTTAGGAAAATTCTGCTTCAGCCAAGCACTACTTTTATTTCAGTCAAAAATACGTAACTGCACTTGACTGAGAAATAATTGGATGACATTTGATCACATCTTTTATATAAATAATAACTCTCAACAATTGAATAGTCCCTTCTCACTTTCAACTCAATGAAACTGTGACAAACTGGATTTTGGGATTGTGGAATATTAAATTACAAAACTTAATGGACTACATCATTTGCCTCCATTGATAATCATAAATAGAAATAAATACATATTATCTTTAAACTATGCTTTAAATAGTATTTTAATTATTTCTAAAGAATTGAAAATTCTTACCATTTTTTCCCTCTAGTACAGTATTATTTATTAGTGATGCTTACACATGCAGATCACAGCTTTTTTTGGGAAACTGATACTTGTTTAAGATGGTATATCTAGTTAATTCAACTATTTTCTTATAACTGTTTACTGATAAGACACAAACTATCACAGCAGTTTGGGAATAGAGTTATAAACATAATACGCTTAAAGACAGATTTCATTGAATTTTTAACAGTTTCTGGATTAATTTTGTTCAGCATGAACAAAACTCATACAGAATATTTTAATATGATACAAAAGGCACTCCAACAATGCAGGGGTCAAAAGATTGACAACAACTAAAAATATAAGTTCCAATGCACCTTTGAACATCATAATGACAGTTTAATTAAAAGTCAAAATCAACTAACAGAAGTACCTTTCCTGATGACCCAAATCAGACAGAAATTCATCAATGCGTGTTTGCAGTTCACTTCCTTCTAGATTTTTCAATTTCTTCAGTTCACTCTGGAGGAAAAACCAAAGTTCCTTAGCCCCATTTTCAATCCTCCTCCTCAGTATTTCATGGTCTTTTCCAAGGCCTTCTATTTAAAAAAAAAAAAATCAAAAAGGCATAAAACCATCAGTAACTGTAGCGCTTTTTTTAAGGGTTTATATGTTAAGAAGCCAATACATTTGTGATATGAAATACCAAAACACCAAAACTTATTTCAGAAGTAAAAGAAAACTTATCTACACACCATCTCCTGTCCGCTTCTTATAGTTTTCTATCTGTTCTTTGGCCTTTAGAAGTTGCTCCTCTAAAGCATGTACCTTTCCTGCAGCTGGTCCCTGATCAATGGGACCATCTGGTATCCTAGGATATAGAAAATAAAAAAAGTCATATCACTTATAATTATTTGATAAATTATTTGCATTAACAATTCAACTCTCCTCTCATTTTTATGTCATACTGATTTACTGATAAACCTTGGCCATATTTTCCTAAAATCAAGAAGAAATTAAACATATTAAAGATTTTAAAACCTCAATCCCATAGAAGAAAAACAGTGCATAACACAGCTGCAGCATACAGATTCAACCTGATGCTAAACTGTGTTGTTTACAAGACTTCCACTCACCAACAAGAACAATTCTAGGCTCCACTTGTGAAAATAGTATTTGTGGCAGCTTAACAACCATTTGTTGAACTGACTGGCATGCAAACAAAGCCTAATTGACAGACGCACCTCCACAAGACTCAAGTTCTGACTACTTTTTATATTCGCACATAAAGTACATTCTGCTCTTGAATGCTGGTCATATATTCTTAGAGAACCAGAGCTCCAGCACTCCAACTGCATTCTTAAGTCTTCCTATACATTCGCAAAGATTATTTCAATGTATTTTCTGTACTCAGAACAAGATCCAACCTTCTCAAATTTACCATAATGATGATTTTTTATGACAACTAATATTTTAAACTGTTGGTCACCAAAAACAACACCAAACAACAGCAATTGTAACATCCAGTTATGAAATCTCTGGTATGTGAGCACAGGAAAAGTATGGAAATACGTATCATGAAATCTATGAGCCATAAATCAGCCCTGAGGGTATTACTGAGGTTTGTTCATCATCCAAACTTGAATTCATATATTAATAAACTGAAATTATTAAAGTTTATTAATCAGATGCAAACTTCTATTTGCCTCACAAATTTAATGTAGGGAAAAAAATCTTTTCCATTTCAAGAGAAATGACACTTCTGGTTAAAAATTATTCCACCTTTTATTAGCTTTTGTAAGAGCTGACCCTGAAAAGGATTAGAGGAAGCAGATGTGCAATGAAGAGTCTTAAGAACTGCAAAGAATACAGAATTCTTGCAGAACATGAAGACGATTCTTCATTCGTAAGGGAATATGAGAATAAAAAGAAACAGATATTCTCTCTACCCACAAACACACAGTTTCAAGGCACCATACAGGAAGACGCCTTGACAGGCAAAAGATGCCTTTAGCATAGAGAAAACAGTGGTTTGAGGGAGCATCTTCACTGTAAAAAAGAAATGACAGTATTTTAAATATCCAACTGAGATGTCATTAACTTTAAGGTCTCTCAGATCTAGATAACTAAACATCAATAAAATTTCAGGAATTGATGAAAAGTTCTTTTCCACTGGAACAGCTGAAGGGAATAAAGAACTGATGTGGGCATCAGAAAGTTGTATCACATAAAGTACAGCATTTAAGCCCTTTTTTCAGAAGGGGGTGGGAGAGGTGGAAGAGGAAGCTACGTAGCTTGAAAGAAATTTAGTAAAAAATCTATTAAAGCTGTTAAAGCTTCCTGTTGAAAGCAGATTTGTGTTTTAAAGCTACATATTATGTTTCTGTGGCCAGGTTTTGGTAGTGGGGGGGCTACAGAGGTCGCTTCTGTGAGAAGATGCCAGAAGCTTCCTCCATGTCCAGTAGAGTCAATGCCAGTTGGCTCCAGGATGGACCCACCACTGGCCAAGGCCAAGTCAACCAGGAAAGATAGTAATGCCTCTGTGATAATGAGAAAAAAGAAGGAGAAAAAAGTAGATGAAAATTCCAGCCAGAGAAGAGCAGAATGGGAACATATGAACAACAATGCAGACACCAAGATAAGTGGAAAAGGAGGAGGTGCTCCAGGACCAAAGCTGAGGTTCCCTCACAGCCCGTGGTGCAGACTATGGTGGAGCAGCTGTGCCCCTGTAGCCCATGGAGGGCCACAGAGATGCAGAGATCCACCTCCAGCCCATGGAGGAGACCCACACTGGTGCAGGTGGGTGCCTGAAGGAGGCTGTGATGCTGCGGGAGGCCCAAGACGGAGCAAGGTCCTGGCAGGGACCTGCTGACCCATGGAGAGAGGAGCCCATGCTGAAACAGGCTTTCCTGGTAGGATCTGTGACCCTCTGGGGGACTCATGCTGGAGCAGTCCATGCCTGAAGGACTGCACCCGGTGGAAAAGTGACCCACATTGCAGCAGTTTGTGAAGAACTGTTGCCTGAGGGATGGACTCACGCCAGAGAGGTTCGTGAAGGACTGTCTCCCATGGGAGGGACCCCACAGGAGCAGGGGAAAGACTCCTCTCCCTGAGCAGCAGCAGAAACAACAACTGACCACAACCCCCATTCTCTGTCCCCCTGCACCGCTGGGAGGGAGGAAGTAGAGCTTGGAAGGAGGGAGGGGTGGAGGGAAGATGTTTTTAAGATTTATTTTCCTTCTCATTCTCCTGCTCTGATTCTGTTAGTAATAAATTTAATTAATATTCCCACTTTGAGTCTGTTTTGCCCATGATGGTGATTGGTGAGTGATCTCTCATGGCCCTTATTTACTCATGAATCCCTCATTATATTTTCTCTCTTCTGTCCAATTGCAGAGGGGAGTGAGAAAGTGGCTTTAGTGAGTACCTGGCATCCAGCCAGGGTGAATCCACTAAAAGACACCATGATAAATAAAATGCAATTATCATTAACTGCTCATATATCTGCTTTTTTATGCACTGAGAGAACAAGCATGTAAAAACTGCGTAAAATATTCTAATCTTAAACATGTGCACTCTCTAAATATACTCTATCAACAATCTGTTTGTGAATTTCTTTCTACAACAAATTTACAGTATACAAACAAACTTTTAAAAAGTATATTGAAAGACATTTAAGCTCTTACAATAGTTTAAAACCACCAGATTGAAATGTATCTGCTGACTTGGTTCCATAATTTGTATTGTGACAGAACAACTAACTACAAAATTACCAGAAAAAAATGGCTTATCTTGTACAAGTCACATACCCTAAAGGTAGAATCTGTGAAGAACAATAGGGTAAGAGGATACAAAATCATTACCATAAGAAGTCAGCACACACATCCTCTTAACAAAAGGAAAGTCTGTTAAAGTAGTAATTACAGAATCCTACAGAAGGATGGTTGCAGATGATATGAAAGAAGGACAATAATTCTGCTCATTTGATATAATTAAGATCTTAGAAAAGTATATTCGTTTTAACAATCAACTTGCTTTGGCATACTTCAATAAAAATGTTTATCATACTTAGGCTGTTAGATAAAAGGAGCTAGGATGAAGGGGGACATTCTCCAAGCTAGTTGTTTGGACTTTCAAAAATTACATCATTTTAGGATAAAACTAAGATATCTTATGCTTTTTGCAGTTTTGTCTCTACATCTGTTACCTCATCAGACTCAGAATTACTGTCTTCCTCAGTTTCATCCAGTCTCAAAATTAAGGAAAAGATTCTTCTCTGTAACCAGCACAGCTTGCCTGTTATTGCCCTCTACAAGTACTTCAACTGAGTTGGAGATAAGACAACATTTGAAGGAAAAGCATTTGAATTAAAATCCTTATCTACTCTCCTGGCATCATCAATGCAGATAACTTTTAGAGCACAATATCCTAGCAATTATGTGTACATATTAATAAAAATTCCTGTTGAAAAACA
This sequence comes from Chiroxiphia lanceolata, assembly GCF_009829145.1. NCBI lineage: Eukaryota > Metazoa > Chordata > Aves > Passeriformes > Pipridae > Chiroxiphia > Chiroxiphia lanceolata. The sequence continues at coordinate 24,144,133 of NC_045642.1, forward strand.
GGAATTCTTACCAAAACAATTATTACCAGAATAATTCCTGACAACTGATTTGCTCCTTAGAATATAAGAAGTCAGTTTAAAGTAAGTTCATCTAAACTATGACGATCCTAATCAGCAATAAAAAACATGTCAGTAAGCATCTAGCACAGAATATCCTTCACTTATTGCTATGACAACACTGTAAATTCAGTTATAAACACAAAATAAACACAATTATAATTCACTTAAATGGGCAATCAAGTTAATACACCGAGTAGTGGGTTTATTTGAATTCTCAATACTTACAAGGTGTGATGATGCACGCTGTTTCCTATCACTTTATAGTAAATACAAATTATCTTTTCCATAATCAACTCATCAAATGAAGATATTACTGTATAACTTTAAACATTAAAAAAATTATATTGTAGAGAAACCCTGTTTCTGCTTTGTCCCTTCTTTAGTAATCCAGCTACATTTTAAGACACGAAAAATAATTCTGTGTCCATCATCCATACCACTGAGGCCACTTCCTCTTCACCTTCAGGTAACATAGAGGGGCAATGACAAAGTTGTGATCTCTAGTCTGGATCTCTGAAGGCAAAAAGAACCCCTTAAAAATTAATCATAGTGAAATTCAATTTAGCTAGAAGAACTGCCGTACTATGTAAAAGAATTGTAAAAATAATTAAAAACAAAACATAAACTATAAAAACCATTTTAACCTTTTTCTGTTTCCAAGATATTTAAAAGGTTACCCTAATTTATCAGTAAAAGGAAAAACGTAAGGTTTCACAAGTTCACACTCAACTATTTTCTCCTTTTGTCTATACCCAAGATCTTTGTATGAAGCTAGAAGGTTTATAACTAAGTAAAGCCATGTTATGATTGCCTTTTCTTCTTCCACTTTTTTTTCTTTCCCAAGATGAAAATCACATTCAATTATTAATGACCACTGACATAAGCAAAAAGAATACAGGTTGTCACTTCAACCTCCTCAGATAAAACCTCCTCAGTAACTAAAACTGAAAGAAAACACTCAGTGTTATCTGCAAATAAAAAGTAAGCAGCATCCATTATCAGTTTAAATCAGCACGGTCCTAATTAGTGCTGATTTATATCCATTGAAGATGTGTCCCTTCCCCTAATTCAGAATTGTACAAAAAACAGTAAAAAGAGCAGAGGTGCACACCATATAGTTCAGCTATCTTCATCCGTTGCAACAGCCTCAGCTTCAAACCTGAGATACTTTAAATATATGTAATAGGAAACCACACTTTAAAAGAATATTTAAGTTTTTATCAACCCAGAGCTATTCATCTATCCAAAACCCTTTCAGTGTTTTCCACAGGCTTACTAGGCCCAATAACTGCCCAGAATTATGTACTTTTAATAGAGTTGGTAAAGATCAATTGATCTGGAGTTTGGATTCTATACCAGCCCCAGCACTTGCTACTTTAAAGCAACTGTAGTGCTCTTTCAAAATTAAACTCTGATCTCTTCTTTCTCTTCTTTCTCAAGCTACTCAGACCTATGAGAACAACGTCTAAAGATACCTGTGTTTGGTTTTATTTGTGTGATTACATTTTGCCCTTTTCCACTCTTGTTCTGCTTTATAACACATAGTCCTATTCAGATTAAGAAACAGGTTATCAGATTTATCAAAAGAATTGCAGGTTCTACAAAAGGCAATATTTAATAGACTCTAGGAAGCAAATATAGTCTGAATGAGATGTATTGGTAATATGTACACAATATGAATACATTTAACAAGATTCTCTATTTCCCTGAAGAGAACTCTGAAATTACTGGTTCCTATACTGCCAGGCTTATCTTCCACAAATGTACCATAAAATATAAAAATTTGACTACCACCCAGCAATACACAATGGAAGCCCAGGACAGGGATGAAGCTTAGGACAGGGATGAAGGCATACAGTTTCACAGTTTCCATCTAAGAAAATGGGACATTACAAAAGCTGACATTTTAAGTCCTCCTCCTCCTAAAAACCTTATATCACATATATGCAACAGAGACAGTCTTCAGCTTTCATAATGTAATCCTAATAGTAAATAAAAATTTTAGGTAAAACTACATTACAAGCTGTGTTACAGGCAAATGATGAAAAAACTTAATGTAATACTTTGATTTGATTCTTACTCTCTTATGGACTTTCTCTTAAATAACTACAAAAATTGTACTAAAGATTTCCCTTTTTGCTGCAAGACCTACTATGTCTGTATTAAGTGTTCTTGAAGGGGTTCATTCAGTTCTACTGGATATAGAATAGTAAAACAACAGTCTCTAAAAGCCTCAGTTTTATTACTATTTGCACTAATGAAATCTAGACTGCTTCTAAAATCAACCCAGCTTTGCTCACACAATATTTTTTATGATCATACAAGGACTATGGTAACCTCCAAATCTCATTATACCACAATATTCATGCACATAATTTAAAAAACTCAGACAATACAAAACACTTCTCATTCCATTTATCTTCTGCATCACTAATATACATCTGTGCCTCTTTACAGCCCACAAGTAAGGTTTTTACATAGCATCATATCAGCAAAAGAAAAACTACAGTACCTTCTCATGTAAGGCTTTTTAAATGCACCATAAAAACTAAGTGGTGCCTGAAGTCATTACAAGTAATCAGGAGTGCACCACAAAAGCGTACTCAGTTCCTAAAGGATTTTTTTTTTATATTTCAGGCACTTTTCAAAAAGATGTGAGTGTTCCAACTTGCACTATTGCAAAGGTACATATTAGAAAATAAGTATCTCAAAATACACTCCCCAAAAATCCGTACAAAAATATGAACTATTCTTACCCAATACTGGTAATAAATTAGAAATAATTTTTAAAAAAAATCATAAAATCAAGAGAACATGACGTATTTTGTGAAATCAAACACAAAAATGCTTGGGGGGGGAGGGAAACACAAACTAAAATAACCCAAAAAAATACCTCTCTCTGTCCTAAAATTCTACTACTCATGCATCCTGCGTGAAAAGAAGAAACCAGGGGAAAAATTAAAAAATCAGACATGATTTAAGTATCATAGAGCAAAAAAGGGCTAATATTTTTTAAAATTTTCTTGCATATATGAAATTTTTTAGCTTTTGAATGTTTAGTTTTGCATGCACATAAGGTGTGTTTCATAAGGCACATTTTTGGTTTTCTTTTTTTGCTGTTGTTGTCTTTGGGGAGCTGCTACATAAATTGGCAGCAAAAGAGGATTCAAATCTCGGGGTGGAAAGATCACTTCTTGTCGTTGTATGTTGGCATTCATAGATGGCTGAATGAAAATAAGCACAGCCCAGCTCCTGTTTTCAGCCATCCCAGAGGACTGACGCTTTTATCGGAAGGATGTCAGAGAAGTCACAGGAACCCATAATAATGGGAAATTCCAAGCAATTGAAAGGTATTGTATTTACACACAGCTTACCATATAAATAACATCCCAATGTAATTAAAGATGAAACAGTAATTTCCTCTAACTTCAAAATGGAAATGAAAAAACAACTTATACTTTCATTAAACTACTAATTCTTGTAACCGTATCTGCCTTCTATCCCTTCCTCCCTATCCTAACTAGCTATTATTATTGGCACAGCTAGATATTATAATAATTTTCTACCATTCACGGAACTTCTTTTCCCACTAAGATAAACTCTGTTAACTTGGAGCTTTTCATCATCCAAAAGTTTTATCTAATAGTGTCAAAACTAGTATAGTTACTCAGATGTTTGTTTATTGTTACAATTTTACAGGTAGGCACTCTCATCTTGTTTAAACTCCTCCACAAGTAACATTAAGTTAGATTCTTAATTGAAATGCACTTAATTTCATGCAACAGCATGTTGGATACCATAACATATTGTATATTTTAACCACAAAGGGTGTGCTGCTTTGTTCTCTAGATGTAAAATCTTAGTGGAGCAGGGCAGCAAAAGCAAGATTTTACCTCAGTATAACAAAATCCAGTTTTGCAAGAGGGTTTACCTTTATGAGTTACCCTGGTGTAGAGCCTCACCTTAACTACTCAGAGTTCACAGCCAGTATCAGTAAATAGAGTTTTCAGTACAAAACCAAAAATTCTGGCAATTAAATCATATTCAAGTAATAGTTCCAGCCTTTCTGTTTCTGATCAGTAAAGCCTAAACCAAACTGTCTTCACTTTAAGATGTAAACCAGAGCAAAAGTAATCTTTTCTGTCTAATTCAATTTCTGAAGTTAATAAGTGTTTTGTTTCTATAATGTATGCTTATAGGAGCAGTGACCTTTTCCAGGACACAGATACTGAATCCATGGACTGTTGGTTAATGCCTCATTTTAAATAGACATACTGCTATAAAACAGTAAGTCAGACAATTTTAAAGCTAATAGCTATTTTCAGCACAACTTGCTCTATCTGGCAAACGAAGAAATGAGACAATGAAATTCTGTATCACATTTATGATTTAATACTTTAATAATGGAGGTTGACCAGAATATTTCTCAAACGTATTTGTGACATTTCTATGAAAACAATATCATGAGTTTGGCACAATAAAAATAATGAATTTGGCTCTATGTTGTCATAGATCACTTCCCTCAAAGTCTACTACTTCATCAATCTCAGATTACTTCCAGCAAAAAAATAGGCCTGATAATCTTCCAGCCTTAAACTGGCTCATTGCTGAAGAGCCCTAACTACAGAAGCTGGAAATGTGTGGCTGTTCAAACTGGTATTTAAAATCATTTAGGCTTTCTCATGCAAGAATTTCAGATTCACCGGGGGTTACATACAATCACTTTGAGCAAAGGTCTCAAATATTTTTAAACAACATATTCACAAAAAGAAGCTGAACAAAGTCCTGTTAACACAGTTTTGGATCACCTAATCTAATTCTAGAAACTTGAAGTAATTAACTGAAGCATAGAGAAGGAATGCTGAAATGTTTTATTCTAACATGGTTAGATCAGAAATAAAGTAATGTTTCTATTTTTAGAAATCATTATCAACAGTATAACCTATTATATAAAACTTGCCCACCAAAAATGTAACATTTATTTGAATACAGATAAAGTTAGGGAACTATACAAAGGTATCTAGAAAACCCATCCCTGCCTAAAGTATAGTTTAGCCTCTATTTAGCATCTCCTGTCTCTACTGCATCCTTCTTGAGAGGAAAAGAGCACCCTGTCATCTGTAAAATCATGTACTCTCTTCTAGTCACTGTGTAACTTGAACGGATTACGTTTCAATGACTGTGCAATACAACACATTATCATTTATTCAAGTCAGACAAACATGGGGGGCTGAAAGCCTGGAGGGTAGTAATCTTTACATTCAAAGCCAAATATTACCCCCTCTGAAGCAAGAAACCCTAAGGTTCACTATTACTGTCTAATAGTTAAGAAAGCTAAAGACTGCATTTATTCAAATACAGGATCTTGCTTAAATTTCATCATATCAGCATACTCTACATTACAGCATTTTGTCAAAAAAATATATTACAGGCTTTGCCAATGCTGTTGTTATCATTTATTAATAAATTGATCATAGAAAACTACAGCCCACTCAGCCATCTATGGCCACATTACTCAAAGTGAAGATTATCTGTTCTTACTGTAGAGAGCACTTGGGTCAGCAGCACTTCTCCACCTCTGAATGCTGAGGTATTTTCCTATGCTAAGAAGCCTCATCAGCGCGCAGCCACATCTACAGTGCATTCCAGAAACCAGGAACAGAGTGCAATGAGAAAAGATTTCAGCAAGGCAGGGAAGCCTACCAGCCTACCAGATCAAATAGCCCTGGCTATTCATGAAAGAGAGAATGCACCAGAAGAAACATCAGGACAGGGTTAAGAGGAAAGGTATTCAATTCACTGCTACAGTCCATATGTGTGATTTCATTAAACTAACGGCGGAAACAAACTGACTTTAAGATAAGGTAACAAAAACAGGATTAGAACCCTACAACACCCTAGTAAAGAAAACACATTTGTGCAATTCTATAATTTTTCCTGTGAAATACGAAGCAAAACATCAAGGTAGAAGATCCAAAATGTCATCTGCTGCTAGAGAGTATTAAAAGGCAACTCCAAAATCAGTCTCTGCCTGCCAAGCAAGGACCAACCAAGGGACATGATGAAGACTCAACTTTCAATGCCCTTTACTCTCCATGTACTACGCAGATGATCCTGGCCACACCAGTGCTACACACATCTCCTGGTGCTTGTGAGTACATAGTTGTAAAAGAGACGGTAAGTGAATTCAGCTCATTTATAGATTTTTAAAATAAACATTACCCTCCCATTCTGAAGGGAGAGTATATTATATTATACTGAGCTTTACTCTTCTCTACCTTCCTACCTTCTCTACCTGCTCTTGTCCCCATGATCCACCAGGATTTTTACGTTGCACATGGTGATGTCCACATACTTAGGTCCAATCTGCCTAAGCAGCTTTCCCTTTCAAGTTCTTAAGAAAGGAGATATCATAAGTCTATGTTAAAAGCTGTCTGTCTGAAAAGGTGAAAGAAAACACTGTAAATTGTAAATGTACCCATCTACAATCTAATAAATAATTATAAAAAGCGAGATGATCCTACTACTTTACAAGTATTTCTACAAGTTTAGCAGCAAGGAAGAAAACTTAGATAAAAAAATTCATAAAATGCAGCAATCTATTGCAGCTCATCTTCAGCTTATCTTCAACAAATTGTACAAATGTTTTCAGTGTTTTTAAAATTAGCTCTTCCAGATACTGCATGCAGAATGTAAAGAACTAGTTGTTCTAAGTTGTACAAATATCATAATAATTGCATTTGTTTGAAGTTGGCATTGAGGGGTGAATCACCTATAGAACCTGTTATTGTGACAGTAATACTTGCATACCATTAAATAATGACTGTTAAATAATAACTACATTAGACCAGAACTAAATGTACATTATTTGTTTAAAGGCTTTGCAATATATTTTCAGCTACTATAGCACAGATTAAAACACTCATCTATACTTTTAAATGTTAAATATGACTTTACAAAAAATCCCACATACAACCCTTACAATTTAATTTCTGATATTTCATTTTTAACCATTTTCTGAACAGTTTTAATTACTTTTAGATCCTACCTGAGAGATTCTGCCATCCGCCTTAAGTCTTCATTTTGCTGCTTTAACCGTTCAAGTTTAGCGAGGATCTTGGATAACTCACGACTAGAGTGATCTGGGTGCTCACTGTCTCGTACCAGGTGTCCACCAATATAAAAAAGTAAAGTTCCCCAAGCAAAGAGGATAAGCATAATCCAACGCCAGGAACCAGTCCATGGCCGCATTTTCAGAAGTTCAATTCACTCCAGAACTGCTTCTGCTCACAAAATAACAAACATTTTAAGTCCTTAGCTTGTACAAAGGTGGACAATTTCACTTCCTCTGCTTCACCACATTGTACCAGAGAAAAACTATTTTCAGTGTTTATCTTACTGCAAGTCCTTAAAGAAGATTCTTATAGGGCTGTACATAGAAATCATTAATATTGCATCATTCTTCATTTATATTCTGTGGGAAAAAAAATAAAAAAATCTGAAATTATAATTCCGATATGTAAAAATATACTGGATTGCAATTAAGCTAAATGTACTGTCATTAACGTTCAGGAATGATAATAGACAATGTTACTACTTTCTGTCACAGAGACAAAGAAATAAGCTTTTAACTTTCCACAGAACAGCTGAGTTCACGAATGAATGACAAAGAATATACAACTAATTCTGGGTTTGAAATGGCCAGAAGAAACACTGTTCTTTATAAGAGAAATATTTACTAATTTATGTGTCATTTTATACATTAAAATAGTTCAAAAATCATTCTGTGTTAAAGTTGACAGTCTCCTTTACTATCAACAAATAGCTTTTATTTAATTACAAATACATATTCACTTTTTTTACTTTTATTTACTTTCTTCTCCATTTTTACCATGACTTCCACTTTGTAACAAAGGAGTTATAGCCACTGTAACAACATATTCTGCTATTTGCAAGTATTTGAAAACCAGGTATGGCTTTAGAAACCTAAGTTTTAGAAACACTTCTCTACTGTTTTAAAACTATCAAACCCATTTTGATAAGTTATTCTTAAACTATAAAAATGCAAAAAAATTATCAAAAGGTAATATCATCTCCCATATAAAAACACTGCAGCATTTTAAAAAACGAAAAATCACCTCAACTCATTTTCTACTTGGCAAAACGTCATTTAATGAGTGTAAGAATCTCCTCATTCTATCTAGAACAGATTTTAACTGACAGTATGTCTAAAATCTTCTTAAGTACTTCTCCCTTCACTTCCTTTCTCAGCAATGTAAAATTCCTACCTTTTTTAAAAGGCATATATATATATGTCATTCATATTCAATTTCCAAAATAACCCATATTTTGAAGTCTCAGATCTGTAAATCCACAGTATTTCCTTTGAGATGCTATCCACACCTACCTTCTCTCAAATTACTCTTTTTTGTTTAATCCTTCTTTAACCTTAGCTTCTTTTTAATTTCATTTAGTTATCCTGTTCCAACTCATTTCAAGTTTAGAGAAAAGTCTTCCCAAACTGCAGTAACTTCCAAACTGACCCACTTATGGAGATATGCCTGGAGTATGCATTTCCAGATGCAATAACGTTAACACAGTATTGAAAATGCTCAAAAATTTCTCTAGTTATCTTTTAGAAGGGGGGTTGTTTGTATACGTTTGAAAGAGGCAAAAAAATTTCACTTATGAGTTATACGATGGTACACAAGACCAACTATTTGAAAATTGAAAGTTGATAATGAAATGGAAACTATTTGTAGTACCTCTCAGGTTTTTCCACCTAATGTATCTGTGACAAGGGGAGTTATAAGCAGATCAGTTTTCTTTGAAAGTAATGTCAGAAGCCCACTTTAAGGGCCACATCATTTTCTAAAGATCTCTAAGAAAGCTGTATACAGCTTTTGCTATAGCTTGGCAAAAGCATGGGACTGCCTTCAGGAAAACAGTGGTTTTTCCAATAATCTTCACAGATCATTGCATAAGTAAATGGAACCCACATTGCATGTAACAGAATAAGCCATTCCCAACCCACAGTGGATTGTGGCTATAAGCAAAGCAAGCCTAGTTACTTGCCAGAATGATAAATGCCTGATGGACTGACAATTCAGGTTTAAGTGGGAAAGTGCATTCTTATATCTATACTAACAATCACCCAGAAAATGTTTGACTGTGATTGCAACATGGTAAGTGAAATCACAAAGTATATGACAGTAGTGGAAAGAAAAAAATAATAGGAGATTTTAAATATTCCTCTACTGATTGCGTAAATATTATACTGGGAATTGCGATAGAGACTAAACAGATGCTAGAGACACCATAAAGTTACTGCTTAAGAGAAAAAACTACTGCTAAAAATTCTTGACTTAGTCATAAGCAGTTTGCAGAACTTTGATCAGAAAGGAGGACCATTTTATAACAGTCTGCATAATATACTCAGATACGACTGCCTCCTAGGAGAAATAAAGTAAAAAAACTGCACTACAGCTGTGATTAAATTCAAGAAAGGGAACTGTTTTAAAAGAGAAATGGACTTCACACCACGGGGAAAGATACCATGTTTTTAATTGAAACAAGAAGTAAAGGTGACTTATAATTAGTAAAGAAAGTTATAAGCATGGTCAAGTGATTAAGTAGATAAGACTAAATTCTGGAATATATACCACATAAAAATTAACACTAAACCTTTTATCCAAAGTAGATAGCTTACTAGAGACTCCAGGGTCCACAAATGACAAGAGTATATAAGAACTGTTTATAGAGTACTTTGCAAGGAAAATATTGACTTTCTTTTTTTTTTTAATCTGTTTTTTATAAAACATGAGCTTAAGTAGGCTCACAAATCAGGTACCTTCTTTACCAGAGGAAGTGTTGGTCTGTCTCAAACAACAGTAGATCAGACTATCAAACAAATCCACAAAATTAACATAGTGAGTCATCAGGAAGAGATGGTACTCTTCCAACAGTTCTAAAGAAGTTAAAGAATGCAGTAGTTTAATTATTAACAGTAGTGTGTAACATCTTACTTATAATCACCATGCAGCAAAGCAATGGAAAATTAAAACACTAAACTGAATTAATTGTAAGGGCTACAGGAGGAATTCCTGCAGCTACAGGGCAGAAAAAAAATATATTCATGTCAGGCAAACTGGTAGAAATTATTGTAAGGTGAAATAAATCGACAGACATTAGGATCCATGTAATAAAAATAAAAAAGTACTAAATGGCTTTTAAAAAGAAATTGTGTCTCATAACTTTATTGAAGGTCTTTTGAAGGCATAAACAAACACATCAGCAAGAGAGAACCAATCCTAATTGTTGATCTAGTCAACATGGATTTTCAAATGACATTCAACAAGGTCACCAAAATGTTTCAAAAAACCTAAACTGCATGGAAGAAGAAAGTTCATCATGAGTTAAAAGAGATGAAACGTACAGTAAGACTATGTTTAAGTTGAAAGAATGATCAGGGACCTCTCTGAACCCATGGTAGAGTTCATACAGTGTGATATATTCATAAATGCTTTGAAAAGCAAGGTAAAACAAGAGGTAAAAAAGTCTGATAGCAATGATCATAAGGTCATCAAGATGCTGTTTACTGAAGAAAAAAAAATTAGAAAAAATCAATTAATCAGTGTGTAGAGTTGTGTAGAGATGAACTTTGAAGGCTATCGGCAATGGACTTAGCTGTGATTGGTAGTTCTATAAAACACCAGTTCATCATTGGGCTAAATGGAACCAAGTCCTCACAGGTTTTATCTGATTTCTATCAATCTCTGCTGATGTCATTGATCTTTTTATAAGTTAGATCATGGTTAAATATAAAATAAAGATGTCAAACTAGCTGAATAAATCAGAAGAACATTCTGAACTAATATTAAACAGTCAGTCTGTACATCAAATGTGGTGTATCTAATTATACATGAGTTCTAACAAATCTCAACAACTGACTTTGTACTGTAATGTGGCTTTCACATTATTTCTTCTATTTCATACTGTTCTGGGAATGCAAAATGTCAACGTATTTGACATTCCAGGGATGAGGCATCCAGTAACCCTGGATGCCCCATCCCTGGAAGAGTTCAAAGCCAGATTGGATGTGACTTTGAGCAGCCTGATCTAGTGAGTGGCAATCCTGCCTGTGGTAAGAGGGTTGGAACAACATGATCTTTAAGGTTCCTTCCAGCCCAAACCATTCTATGATTCTGCCATTCATTATTTCAGTCCATAAATCAAATTATAATACACAAAACACTAGCAGAAATTAAAGCTGAAATAGGGAAACAAAAAGGAAAAATTATCACATTTTTATAACTCTTCAATTTATAGCTTGTGTCAGATTTCTGAAAGATCTCCACACACAGACATATACCACAGATATCTGCCTGACAGAAAGTCAAGATGTTATGTCAATATTTACACTTCCCTAATTTTCTACAGCTGCTTATGAGTTTTCATACTATAAACTAAGCTCAGGACTGCCAAGACCGAACACATGAGCTTCAAGTTAGAAAAAATCATAGCAGCAGCCAAGAAATGCAGTAATTCAAACCTGACATGAATCATACCATCTAAATAAAAACCCACCAAACCTAAAAGATGTAGGAGAGCAGTACCAATCAATATATTTTATTAAGTGGAAGACAGAATAATATTTAAATAGCAATGAATATTGTTATTATAAATTTATGTTATTATATAGTGACGAATCCTTATTCTAAGAATACTATGTTACTTTTATTTTACCAGAGGAAGCCATGTATTTTAATTTACTAGTTATCCCCTGAGATTTACCACAAGTTCTTGTCTTACATTTGATTGGATTTACCCATACCCCTGCATTTTCCAGTGCATAAGCACGTCAAAACATAGCATACTGACAATTAGCTAATTTACATTTTCTTCCCTGCAATTTCAGATTATTTTCCCTTCTAGGGGATCTTGAGAACAGCTGACTACATTTGTATAATGTCACTTTCTAAAATAATGTAATAAAGTATCTCCTTTATCTCTTTCAAAGGGCTTACACTGGATATACAGAGTGAAAAAGAATGTATTCCTCTATTCCCCCCAACAGCTCTAGAGCAATCTTTCATGTCAATTTTCTTTTAAAATTTATCACTATACCCAGTTAAGAGGGTTTCAATCTGATCTCTCAGGGAAATCATTTCCCATTTATAAGAGCCCAGCTATCACCCAAATTTACTGCCAAATACATAGCCCAGAAAATGCGGTTAGTGTCACAAATTTATTTAGACTCCATTAAGAGAAGACAGAATATTTACATAAAAATAAGGGTCTGCTTCAAGTCTTAATTGGTAAATCAAACTGTGCATACTATACACATAAGCCAGAACTGATTGTAAGAACATGAAAATGTTTTGTTACCAAATTATCAGGGAAAATTTGGTTAAAAAAAATTGCTTCAATGCAAGTGTTTACAAAATGACTAAAGGGAACCGTAAAGAGAACATTAACTTCATTAAAATTATAACTAAAAAGAGACTGAAGTGTAGCACCAATATCTTAAAGAGAAATGTCAAAGTTATTTTGCCATAGAATAAACGATTTATCAATAAAAAATAAATACATACTACCTTTCCATATCTTTCTTTCATAAAGCCTTCTAGTTATTTTAAAGCTTTAAAAGGTACTTACGAATTAGAAACCTGAATAGCCCAATACTTAATTTCAAACAGAAGGACATATCCCATGACTTAAATAAGGTCCTTATTAACTTACTATTCCAAACATGCTTTCAGTAACAAATTCAGTGATGCAGTAGAGATCTCCTCCTTTTGTATGCTCTTTCTGTTTGCTTGCTCTTCAGAATTATGGTCCCAGAATAGCAGTACAATTTTTCTCAGTAATGTACAGTTTCAAGTTACTTTAGATTAAATTGAAAATGAACTAAGCAAGTCTCCTTCTGGCTCAAATACCTACTGACCTAAATTCAATCAAAAAAGCATACCTTATGTAAGTTGAAAAGAAAAAAAATTACTCATTAAATAATACTCACACCTCACTATAGCTAACATATACAGCTCTATATTTAATGGCATGTTCATCACCTACAATTGTGTGATGTATGAAACATGAAATTCACTCTACTTAAGAGCTATCACAATGACTTATCACTAAATTTGAAACACTCAAAAAGCATGTTACACTGTACATACAACTTAGATTGAACCTTCCCAACCTCATTAGTTTCACTTAAAAGTAAATTTAAGTAAGTAAAGTTAGTATTTATAAGATTCCACTCATAAAAATTATCTTCTTAGGAGAGCATGCTACCGTACTTAGAGCCTGTTGTGCTCTAAGAAAACTAAAACAACTTTCCAATCCATATAATGATGATGTGATGGTACAATCTCTGACAAAGGATTAGAACCTAACGAAATAATCCTTTTACAATATTAAAATAAAACTAAGTATCAAAGGACAAAAGTAACAGGTAACAAGCCTCTGTAACATTTGATAAAAATAAGCAAACATTACAAATATTATTCATGGTGTATGCAATGCATCCTTTATGAAGACTTAAGAGAATATTTGAAGCAGAATTCTATATGTTACACAAGGTGTTGCTGGTGTCTCATATGAAACAAATACTTGCTTTTCTCTCTCGGACCCGCCTCCTGTAATATATCCTAGAATAGGATTTGTCTTCCCTGGCCACATTACTCTGGCAGTCAGCAACCATTTTACAAGGACATAATACCACCAAATCTTTTTGCATCTGTCTCTCTTCAAATTTATAAGGTCCTATCTTATACAAAGAAATTCTTCATCCTTTTAACCTTGTGTTATCACATTTTATCCCATTCTACCACTCCAGTATCCCAAATAAAAAATTATTGTACATTTTTCTGACCCCCACTAGAACACTCTTCTACTTTGTGACCTAAATTTCAATATAATCTATTATATTTTTGTGACATTGTCACTACTGAAAACACTCAAAATGAATAACACAAGTAATCCACCGCACTAATAGGGTGTCTCTTAGCACAAGTCCCTGTCACTTCATCCCTTTAGCTACTTCCTTTTCCAATGAATGATTTCACTTTTCACCTACCTTTTCTCTCACTCAATACTCAAAACTTTCTACGTGCCAAGAAATGCTGAAAGGGAGTTTACATACAGTTTCTCCCAAACTACGTTTCATTAGGAAATTTACCTCATTGAAACAGTAAGCAAACCCAGATTAATACAGATAAAAAATCTTTGACAACAGATCTGTGTTGCATTTATCTAATTTTCCATTTTTATCTACCTCTACTTTGTTAATTCTCATTTCTTCAAAATTTGTCTTCATGCTTTGCAGACTACTGTGATCAAGCCAGGACTGGTAATTATTTCTAATTCTAGCATTCATATACATAAATCCCAAGAGACTTTATCCTACTTAGTTCAAAACATTTTTAGGCTATTGACTGGAAACAATTCGGAAAGTATTTAATTCATCTATAACTTTTTAATTACCTTTATTAACATATAAATTGTATCTATTATTTTCTTCAACTGGAGAAGAGAAACCCATTCACAGAGCATGTATTAATGTTTTGTGTTCTAAAAATACCCAAAATGAAGTTCCTTTAGTTTCCTATTCAAACTCACTGTTGCAGGTATGTTTTTTCTACCCATAAAAACTATCCATTTCCTCTTTTTTTCTGGAACAAGGACAAAAAATTTGTAATATTACATATGTATAATTGGTGTATAAAATTACTTCTTTTTTTCTTCTTAACTTCTATTCACATGTACAGGACATAAGTAAATATAATCATGAAACTTGCTTAGGATTTACTCCTACATCCACAACTTCCTCTTTACTACTGTTTCTTTCTGTAAAGCCTAATTTGATATCTGTATGGATTGCTCTGAGCAATTTGAGTGATTTTCTCTTCATATGCTCCCTTATAATTTTACATAAATAAATATGGCCTGCTCATCTGACACAATCTGCAGGTTATTATCAAATTAAAATTTTGTTAATGGAATTCACCACCCTTTTCAATTTCATTGCAAGTGGAAATTTATTCAATATTGAAGTTTTCAAAGACTACAATTTTGGATCTTCATCACAGAAAACTCCCTGGCAGGAAGAGATGGTACGGAGGGACTTCCTTAACTATGTGAAAGCTACAGGCCCACTAATTTAATTCGGTTAGAAAACAAATCATAACCAACAAGAACAACCTTTGGAGAAAGATGCAGTGTGATTTATCCTTCCTGAAATTTGGCTGGAGAGGTTCTGTCACTGAGTGTGGAAGCTTGATGACTTTTCCAACTTACAGAGATTATGAAGGAATTACTACAAGTTGAGCAATTAAAAAGCTAGAGTATAAAAGCAAGATTATCAGCTTGAGAAGAGTCATCTTAAGATTCATTTAGAAGCATTAGCAGAATACATATTATAATACAGAAAAAACATTCAAAGTAGAAGAATGTAGGGGAAGATTCTGGTATTACTTTGGAGTAATTGCCAAATTTCTTCTTCATTTAGGAAGTCAATATTTACTGATGCAACTAAAATAAAGTCAACAGGATGAACATATGTAGAATATAAGCGGAGAGTTTATTAACAGCTTCAGAGTTGCTGTATTTGTAACCCAAGTAGCAGTAATAAATTCCCTCAATGACTGACGACCAGTGAAGACATGACAGAAATCACCAAACCAAGGTTGCTACTGCTTTTTTCAAGTTTTTAAGGTGTGTAGCAGATGAACTGAAGAAAGAATAGTAACTGTAATTTCCCTTACAAGTCTAAGTTCAATCAGAACCATGTAGGAAAGTAATTAAGGAATGTACACACTTATTTTCTATAGGTCTCCTCCTCTCTCAGTGATCCCTAACTACCACAAATAGCTGAGTGTTTATCCAGAATAATAATCTTAGTCCCATTAATGAACAAGGTCTTAACTCTTTCATCTCAAAAGAATTTCTAATATTATTTTGTATTTTATTATATTCCTTTACATTATCTTGTGGATGTTCAAATTGGTAAATATTACCCGGGTCTTCATCCAACTGCATCTAGTTACATGTATTTTTCACTTTGGTACTGAATCTCCTCATGCTTCTCTCATTTACACTCAACAGACACCAATAAATATATACTCCTGGCTTTACATCATATCTTTATAACCTTAGCTCTTTGCACACTTCTGTAGGCTCCCTACAAGGTTCTAGCTGACGATGCCACAGACAAAATCATTTTGGGATATTTAAGGTTCTTCACTAAATTACTCATTATCTGGCTTCTTTAAGAATTTAATAACATTGACAACGACATATTCTTAAATATTTCTCCTGTCCTGCACTGACCACAGGTACTAAATTCTTTGTATTTAGTACATCACATGGTCATACTGGTGCAAGTCCAGTAAACAGAGTTAGTGAAGTCTCCATCCCTGGAGGTTGGGCAAAGACCTGAGCAACCCACTCAAATTGATCCTACTTGATCAGTGGCATTGGACTAGAAGATCTCCAGAGATACTTTCCAAAGTCAGTTATAAAGAGATTCCATGAAATAAAGGCACTTTTATAGATTTTGATGTGAAAAAAAATATTCTAATATGCACAGCATGCAAATGGTACAACATACTTTATCTTTCACATAAATAGTAGTAATTTTTTAAAATCATAACCATGTAACATATGAAGAACAGCTTACCCTCTCCACGACAGCAGGAAATAAACACAACTGCATCATGGAGATTGGAGGTTAACATGCAATTCCACTATTCCAGCAGTCAGTGAAATTAGTAACTGAAGGAAAAAAAGAAAGCTCTTTTAATTTCACATTCAAACAAAAGTATTTCACATTCTAAAAAAAAATCTTCCTTTTGATTTACTCTTGTATCATAACAGCGAGAAAGAATCTAATGTTTAATTTTAAAGTATCATATTTTCTGCTTGTTATTTAATTAATCATGGATTACCCACAAAGATAAATCACTAAATCAGAATATTTTTAACTACCATCTTGCATTGTATCTAGTTTAGATACAATGTGATCTAGCAATCAAAGAATTAAATCAAAGAATATTTTAGGGTCTGTACTGAATTAATGAGTGACTTGTACAAGTCAGTCTCACCAGGCCCCAATTTCCCTAGTTAATATTTGCCAACTTCAAACCTATGTTTGAAGTCGAGTCATTAATATTTACAGATACTATCAAATTTGCAGCTGAAAGATGTTATACATTTTGAATGCAAGATATAAATCTGCATAATCAATTAAAGCAATTCAGTCATTTAGCAGTTTTGTCAAATAATTGTTTCCCCATCTCCAAGCATTACTCCCTGTTCAAAATACCAATCTAACTTTCACATTGAAAAAAATAAAAAAAAAATCCAGGACAGAATGTTTATTTTTAACCTTAATTTTTATAAAATGAATACAAGTGTATTCATGTATATTCTTTCATATATGTTATCATTTATAAAAAATATAAATACGTTAAGGAAACCTTGTAAAGAAAATTAATTTTCTTGCAATTAAAATATTAAAAGTCACTAGAATAATCACCTAATGTAACTGGAGAAATTACAAATCAGGAGACTTGGAGAAAACAAAATACAGATAAATTGAATAGTTCTTTAAAAGTATCCCATAGGAGAAGAATACAACTCCCAAAGTTTCAAGAAAGTTCCTGCTATCTTGCAAAAAAACATAAGCTCTCTTCATCACCCAAAACCACAAATTATCTCTCAAAACAAAATTCTTCTTTATTCATTTTAGCATTTATTAAAGACAACACACATATTGCTCCAAGGCCTGCCTTTTGTAAAGTGTAGTAAGACCTTCAGAATCATAGAATGTTAAGTGGTTGGAATGGACCTTACAGATCATCTAGTCCCAACTCCCCTGCCAAGTGTAGGAACACCTCCCACTGCACCAGGTTGCTCAAGGCCTTATCCGACCTGTCTTTGAACACTGCCAGTGTTGGGGCATCCAAAACCCCCCTGAGCAATCTGTTCCAGTGTCTAACCTCACTCACAGCAAAAAATTTCTTCCTATCCATTACTCCTTGCCCTATCACTACAGTTCCTGGTGAAGAGTCCCTCTCTGGCTTCCCGGTAGGCCCTCTTCAGGTACTGGAAGACTGCGATACGGTTTCCACACAACCTTCTCTTCTCCAGGATGGACAGCCCCAACTTTCTCAGCCTGTCCTCATAGGGGAGGTGCTCCAATCCTCTTATCAACTTTGTGGTCCTCCTCTGGACTTGCTCCAACAGTTCATGTCCTTCTTATGTTGGGGACACCACAACTGTACACAGTACTCCAAGTGGAGTATCACAAGGGCAGAGTAGAGGGGGAGAATCACTTCCCTCGACCTGCTGGCCACACTCCTTTTGATGTGGTCCAGGGTTTGGTTGGCTGTCTGGGCTGTGAGTACACACTGCCACCTCATGATGAGTTTTTCATCAAATGTGCCCTCCACTCTTTCTGAGAGACAGCATTAGGGGGGCAGAAGGCATTCTGCTTGCTTGTTCCCAATCAATCTAGTGCTTCTCTAAGATGATCACATCAGGTACGGCCTCCTAGAGAAAGAGAGGCAACTCGCACTCCTTGGAGATACCATGACTATGCTCAGATCCAGAATTCAAGAAACTGTGCAGTATGACAGTCAAGAAAATTCCATTACAGGAGCTTGCAACCCAATAAAGAAATTGCAGCAAGGAGCAGGGAACAGGTTGTTTGACCTTTGACATGATAGGAAAATCTTCCAGCAGATCAGAGGGCACTGCACAGTTCACAGCTTAAAGTCACTGAAGTAACTGCAACCAAGTAGAAACAACAGCAGACTCACAATGACAGTGTAGGCAGGGAAAAATTTGGTAAAATAAAAAAATTTCCTTTTCTTCTTTCTTTCTTATTCACTGAGTTTGCAATACTTAAAATGTTAATTATCCTAACTGTTATTCTAATAAAACTTGGCATTTTTTCAAATAAAAAACATTTGGTTTCCTTTGAGGAGATAATGATAAGGAGAAAGCCTACGCTGAATCACATCAAAATTATTGCCAACTGAGGGTCCCGTGCCCCTGTAGTTACTAAATTTATTTCTACTGAAAAAAACCAAAACCAACAACAACAAAACAAACAAACAAACAAACAAAACCAACAAAACCACAATAAAGTTAAGTATCATTATTAATCCTACTTCAACTATATAGCTCCTGCTCAGAGATAAAAAACAATCAAATCCACCAATTTAGGTAATTTTAGTTTCACAGACCAAACATTCTCAAAATTATGCTATATGAACACCTAGAGGTTCAGTTATCACAACAGAAGCGGTTCAGAGAAGTCTGTACCCACAGCACTTGGGGTTTTTTAAGCTAAAGATATACACAGAACACTGACCTCAAAAGATTTTAACAGGAGTTAAGAACTAATTGGAAGTAATAACTTTTCTAAACTAGATAAAATATTACATCGACAATTACAACAAATACAGTTTGAAAATACTAAGCACTCCTTTGTTTTAGATACAGTAATAAATACAAGTGCTCACGATTTTTGTAACATGTTACATTTGAAAGCTTGAAAAAAGATACAGTAATTTCTAATTTTTTTTACAATTGATGCAATTTTGAACAAAAGACAGAATTGTACCCTGAAAGAAAAAGAGCAGCTTATCTGTCAAATACATGCAAGATTGTCTGTCAAACAGATAGAAAGTAATTGGTGATTTTTCTTTTAGAAAGATAAAAGAGTCAATTGCAAAAACAATACACTCTTCCAAGGAAATTATACATATATATATATATGTGGACTCATTTTAATAAGCACTGGATAAAGCAGTCTTCAGCTTTACAGCCTGTTTTAACTACAAAGATAATACATTAATCAGAAACACAGCAAAGTGAAAAGTTATCTTTTGCCTTATCCAAATGAATTAAATGTCTTTGTAAGATAAAAATTGTCTTGGAAAATGAATAGGACGATTACATTATAGTAAAAGTGGTTTTTTTCCTCTTTACTTACTGTATTGACTTCATACAACTCTAATCTAATACAGCCACAGTCAATGATGAATAATAAAATTTCAAACATCAAGCATGATCTTCCTTCAGAGTAATAAGTTAATAAACTACTGATAGGCCTTGCAGAAACCTCATTCCAAAAGAAAATACAGAGTAAGAATCTTTGGAAGCAATGAAATAAAAGAACAGGCTATGGAAGTTACAAGGACATAATCTGTGTTAAAAAAGAAAGAATTTGTGACATCAAATTGCTTCTTACACTTGCAAACAAAAACATAACACAATCCGGGGATTAGAAATTCAACCTGGATAAATTCTGCTCATGAGAAAGGGGAAAGTAGTTCCTAAACACACAAGTGTAAAACAGATAAAGGCATCAGCCACTGAAACAGATGCTTTCACTAAGTAACAGATTCTCAGTTACTCATTCTCTTTTAACTGAAGCACCAAAAATGCTTTCAAAAGCCTATAGTAGTTCAATCAAGAGGCTGAAAAGAATTGGGTTTTCTGCCCTGCATTAGTCATATGAGAGCCGATGAAAAGGTGCATCCCTTTTTTAGCAGAACTTAGAGCTTAGTATGTTCAATAGAGCACCAAACTTAACACCCCTGATTCCGTGAAATACTTCCGGAGATCAGTAAACCTCTACCATGAACAAGGCCAATCTTTTTAGCCTATCCAGCTGCATGTCAAAATTTTGACAATAATCACATAGTTCACAGCACATATCCTGAAAATATAAAGTGTTCAGAAGCTTCCCTGAACAAGACTCGATAGAACATCCTGCTGAATGTCACTGCTGCTTCAGTAGCTGGGGATTTCTATTAACCACGAGCTCCTGTGTCAGCATGTCCCCACTACTGGTCACATGATGTAATTCTAAAATGTGAGCTGCATTTACACCACATGTAAGCTACAGATTTGCCAACACTTCTCTAGAAAAACAAACCCCAAGGCCTCCTAGCATGATCTTGTCAAAATGTATGCAAACACACTTAGTCATTAATCTTTCAGACTACTTTTCTGCCACAACAGCCAGACTTTTGATTTTTTTCTCCAAAAGCCACAAAAAGCCCAATTAAAAAAAAAAAAAAAAAAAAAGCTATTGCTTTCCAAATTCCTCTTGAATTAAGCTGAACTTCTCATCAGAAGCTAAAAGAAGAACATTGTTGCTTTTCTACCATTTAGAATATAGAGCAGTAAGGTAAGGTCTTTCATCCTGCATGTGATGTGGTTCCACAATTAAGAAATTCACAAAGTAATGAGATGCTCCTTTACACCCAAGATGTTACTTTGTTCCACAATTTTGCATTAGAACCCAAATTTATCAATATCAGACATACAATGTTTGCTTTCTGTTTCAGTGCTCTTCTGAGACCAAAGTACAGCTGCCTCTTCCGCTTGGGGAAAATGAAGCTTATCGTCAGCACAATAATCTAGATGCCTTGAGAAAGGAACAGAGTGGGACAAAAAGCAACGGACAACCTTAAGCTAATATTTGATGTTTCCATTCTCATTGGCATTGCAGCTCTCCACTAAATCTTTTTCACTAGCTTCCCCATGTCATTCCTTAATGGCTGTAAACATCAGAAGCAAGATCAGAGGTAATATCTTTCTTCTTTTGGCTGGCATCAAAGCAACATGCAAAAATCTAATAACCAAGAAACTTAACATCAGTTTGTTCACAACTCAGCTGGATGTTTATAAATCAAGATGAAAAACAGGCAGATGATAGAGCTGCTGAGTTTGTAATAGTTATGCAAAAATGTATGACACTTGGCAGCCATAAGAAAACTGAAGTGCTATTTGCAACTAGGAGGTTTTGCAAAATCAAAGCATAGTCAAGACTATATGGTATTCAGATGCTGAAAAAAAGAGTCACAGAACCGAGCTAAAAGCCTTTCTTCTTACACATGGCAGGCTTGGAGACTGGGTGATTTGACAACCCAGTAACAAAAATGTCAGAATACGGTTTTGAGTGGGCCACATCAGGGAAAGAATGTCAAATGTGATCATTATCTAAATAATCAGACTTGCTTTGTATCACCATTTTCTAGTTTAAACTGACTGTGTTTTATGCAATGCTTCTTTAGAACAAGACAAATTTTACCAAGGATTAGAAATACTAATATTGCCATATGATGAAGTACTTGCCTTAACTTTAATTCCACCGTGCCACAATATATGGATCTTAACCTGTAAAAATTCCCCTTGGGAATCCAGTTTTCTTCTTCATAGATAGAAAAGTTTTACTTTGGGACACGGAACTTATACATGCTACAAAGCAGAAAAAAACCCAAACACATCTAATAAGTTAATTCAAGTATGGGAAGCAGTTTATTTGCATTAGCATATAGGTTCATGTTGTCTAATTTACACTGGTTTACAGCTTTCATAGAGCTCCATGCCACCAAAACTTGATTGCTTTCTGCAAGTGATTCTCACCGTGACCATGGCCCACAAGTACCACTGATCTAAGATATATTCATTTATTTAAAAGTGAAGGAACTGAAAAACTCAAAGTATTTTGTACAATAATAAGGCTATGAATAAAACAGGAGTGTGTAAGTTGCAAGTCAAAACCTCACATAATGCTGTCAAAGCCTTTTCCTCTCAAAGTTGGTGTGACACATCATTAAGGGGAAATGACAGATGAGTTTAAAACTTACTGAGTTTAAAACATCTTTGAAGGTATTAGCTTCTTGTTTAACTCCTTTTATGTCAAGTATTAAGTTTACACTATTGCATTTGGAAGTAGGTAGCAAGAGTTGAATTCTGCAGATGCACAACATCTGAATTCTCTGCTGGAGAATTTAGGGACAACCTTTGCAAAACTAAGTCTTACCATATCAACGCTAATATAGATTAAATATATAGTAGAGCAAATAAATTTTACTTAAGACTCTCACACTCTTCTTTTTCTGAAGAGCAGCAGCAAACTGCAGAAAAACAGAAGTCGCAATGTGTGCCCAATCATGTGAAATCAGAGAAAGATGAGGGGCTATCACATAACGCAGACATTTTTACAGAAGAAATGTTATAAAAGATATTCAGACGGTAAACTAAAACATGAAACATAACTTTTTACCTGTAGTTTATAAAATGATCAGTATCAAAGCTTAGAGGAAACAAACCTGTTACAGGACACATTTTGTCTGTAACTGCTCATAACAAATTGACTAAAAAATCCCAATAATAATTTTAGTAAACGCAGTGATTACTATGCTCTTCTATGAAATAATAAGGCATTCCTAGCACAAACATACTTAAAGGCTCCAAAAAGCAGCCTATTCAGAAAACAAGATCAAAGAAATTTTGTAATTGTCTGTGATTTTTATATCCTAATGAAATCTGAGCATACCAACACTTGGTGTTCATGTTTTAATTTACAAATATACACCATTTCATGTGTACATGTACTATTTAAAGCACAAGCAGACTGCACTTTTCAAAACAGTGTAATAAACAAAAGGGCTCACAGGGTGTCACGTGCTGCTGCTAGTATAATTCAGTCCTTCTGTATTCAAAGGACTTACTGTTCCTGCTTTGCACCCCTAACTTAGATCCTGATCCTGCAACTGGCATTCCCACTAGCACCCATACATATCCAAAGTATCATCTGCAACCATACAGGAGAATTCTCAGAAACAAAACAGAACCCCATACTATCTATGGGATTTCACATATTTTAATTTTTAAAAAACTGGTCTGAATTATTTTTAATCTTTTCAAAATTACATTCAGTCATCAATTTGGAGAACTATTCATGTTTCCTTTTTTTTTATTTACATGCATTTGTGTAAGTGATGTCAAATAAAAAACTAGTTACTAAATACAATTATTCAAGGGAAAAAAACCACAGAGTACCAACACTGCATTCTCAGTGCAATAGTGCCTGACCTATTTTCTAATCACATTATATGGAGTAGAAGATTTAGACTGCCAAAACACCAGAGGCTTCATTTAAAATATAAATAATCATAAAGAATTACATTTCAAGTCTGTCAGAGATTAAAAAAAAGCACATTAATGTACTAAAACTTGTTTTCAAAGGTCAGGGAACACTACCTGCCTTAAATTCTAAAAATTCTTAATGTCTGCTATTCAAATATCCCAGAAGTGTAGTGCATGGAAAAACACAGACAAATTAGAAACATAGAAAATTAGACAAATAACACTGATAAAGTGGTAATTGATTTTCTCCCCATGCTCTATCCATCACCACACAATACTATCAACATAACAAGCACTGGAATTCTTTCTTTATAAAAAATTTCTTATGCTCAATTGAACTTTTCAGATATACCAGTTCTTCAACAGCTTTTGCCTGCTGCATATACATATGCTTTTATAGAGACTGAATCAAACAGCCACCAAAACTCTGACTGTATTTTACAATCGGTACACAATTGTAAATTGTAAATCTGTGAAATACAACTTGTATTTTATAATCTTCTTTTTCTCAACCTGCACAACTTGCAAACATTGACTTATAACGACATCACAATATCTAATCATATCACTACAGTATCTCAGATGCAATTCTAACTCTCTCTCTTCTGCTCATAGTTAATTCAAACTTGATATAAATCTAAATAATCCTGGACCACATACATCTGCTGTTTTCAGAATTTTCATAAAGGCACCAACTTGAAATGAAATGTAATACTAATATGAACACATTTGTAGACTGGATCAAGCAATAATAATAATATCGCCTGACTGAAAATCCTACGATAATTGGTTCCTCTGAAAAATAGTTTTATGTTCTGTTAAGCCACCTTTTCAGGTATTGATTAATTCCACATAAATGACTTCAAGACTGTTAGTAGCTGCCACTACATTTATTTGGAGTAAAGTCTTAGCCTTCTTTATGCACTTAAACAGCTTGTACGACAGAAGGAATGTTCACACTGAATTCCTTTCAGAAAACGTGTAAAAATTTTGCGATAACATTTCTTCTTTATAAATTCAGAATAAAATACAGAAGCGTTAAATTCCTTCATTAAATTATAACACGGAGGTTAAATGAGAATGCTGTACTTTTTTACTTTTACCTAAAGCACCACTACTAATTACCTCTGTAATTGCTATCTTACCTGTCACTACCACAGTGTTTATTCAATACAAGTGAATGTTAAGGCTTTTGCTATGGTCAGTGTAATGCTTTAGCAGTTTAAAATATTTATAGGTCTGCTGGCAAGATATTCTACTTCACATTGTGGTCATCAGTCTTCAGAAGCATAGTGATCAGTTTTCACACATTAGGAGGTCAAAACTCACATAAGCTTTCTTAAATAAAAGAAACTAGAAAAAAAAAAAAAGCTACCAGAATACAACAGGCAGATGAATTTTGCTATCTATTTACTAAATACATTTCAAATAGATATTAAAGATAGCAATATAAGCGAAAGACAGTGAAGAGAAAAGGAAACATGCAATATCACAACATCCTACTACTGTAGTAAATCAGGGTGGTTTTATTAGCTAATGATTTTCAGAAACTTATTTTCAAATACCAGATATTTAGCAAAATATTTTTGTTTTCTTTCAGAAAAAAATGGAGGGATGGGCATGTAATTTATGATTACAAACTGTTACTTGTTATTTCACAGAAATATATATAATGTTACAAAAAGGTTCCTTAATTACATATAACAAGAACCAGTACTTCCTACTTTTATACAGTATCAGTCTAAGTATTTATTAATACATTTCATAAGATTCCTCTAGGAATAACTTTCCATGAAATAATTGATGGAAGGGAAATTACATACACTGAGTTTATCTCACTGTGATTTACACAAGTGGTTCCAGAGAAAAATAAATTATTTCAGATCCAAACTTGAGACTGGGAATCTTTATGCATTTCAGTCACACACAAGTAGTTGAACTTCTTAAAAACATGCATGCAGTGGAATACATATTTTATGTATATCAATATACCCTTGCATTTTATAGCAATCATGATAGATGGAAGTCTAAGATAGCATTGGGTGATCAAAAATTCAACACTGGTTGTTTTTTTTTAAATAATTGATCTATTAATGCTTTCCAAACTGCAAAAGAGATTCCTGATGCTAGCAAAAATAATGGTGTATTGACAACCATATCTACAAGAAAACAGAATGTTTTCATTTGTCTCACATTATTAAATAATAATAAGCTTTTAAAGAAACTTGGTTATGCATAAGTATAAAAACATTTATGTCTTGTCAAAAGCCAGGCAGGTTTTAAAAATATTATTAGAATATTTGTATTGCAACACACAAAAAGAAATTATTTGCGATAAACAGCAACAACTGTCAGACAATACTGTTCTTTCCTATTCTTTTTCTTTAGCAATGCATATTAAGATCATAGCCAAGAAAATGGCAACACTTAAGGCCACTGTTTTGAATGATAACTTTAACACAGTGAGTTTATTAAACACCATCTACAAACTCACCCAAAGTCTTAGTTTTCCTTGAACTAGAAATGAACCTAAAGCTGTACTTTGACACTTGTTAAACCTAAACCACAACAAAATGAACCAAACTGAAAAATGTGCTGGTTGCTCTTTAGGTGTACATACAACAGTACCTGTCAAATACAGAACAAGACAAGGGTGGGAGTGGGGTGAAGATGGCAAGTGTTGCGCAAAAACTTCATTATTACCAATTTCAGCTTTATGTTCATAGAACATAAAATAATTTTTTTAATCTTTTCACATAGTATTCCAAAAATGCTGCCACATATTGTACTGAGTAACACAATGCTACGTGCACAGCTTCATTTAGTACCATTCAGATTTTTTTATTATTCATTACCCAACCACAGGACGACCTCTTCCCAAATGTGTACTCATTTCTAACTTCCTTCACTCCCTATCTATGTTAGAGAAATGCACAAAAAATGTTCAATTAAAATGTAAACATTATGCCAAGACTATTTAGAACCAAATATAATGTTAAAGTTTCCTATACAGATTCTACTCAGAAACTAACTCAAGAGACCCTTTTTTCC
This sequence comes from Chiroxiphia lanceolata, assembly GCF_009829145.1. Taxonomy (NCBI): domain Eukaryota; kingdom Metazoa; phylum Chordata; class Aves; order Passeriformes; family Pipridae; genus Chiroxiphia; species Chiroxiphia lanceolata. The sequence continues at coordinate 24,171,202 of NC_045642.1, forward strand.
AGATAATTTATTCTTACGATGAAATACACATGACCCAGCATAGCAGGATAAGATGAAACCTTGCATTACACTGTTTTTATTATGAAAATTAACCATATATTCTGTTTTTTCTATTCCCTTATGGGGTTACAAATTCACAAAAAGACTGTTTCTCTTTTCCCAGAAGAATTTTGTTTTTCTAAAAGTGATTGTTGAAAAGCCTTGCCAAAACCAGGCAACTTAATTATAGTTTATTGATCAGCTCACCTCTACATTGGCTCTTCTTCAATGTACCATACTTAAATACATATCAAATAACTTTTTTTCACAGTTGCTCCAGATTTATTTGGCACAGGAGTTAAGCTTACATACCTTTTACTTCAAAGACCAGCTTCAAAATTCTTTTAAAATAAGGTTCTATTAAATATGACAGCTTCTGGTTTTCTGGTACAGAGCCTAATATAAGCAATAGTTACACAAGAAAGTCAGTTCTATGTATACAAATGAATAGGATTTGGTCCTAGTACCAAAGTATAGTCAATTAAGATGCAGGTATAACCTATGAAAGAATTCTGTTTTCAGGGAGGAGTGGGGGTCAACATTTCACAGTGCTGTTGAGAAAGGTTTCCCACACAGAATACAAACTTTTGGAACAGTTTGACATAAGGGGTTTTTTTGTTGTTTGGCATTTGGTTTGGTTTGAATTTGAGGTTTTTCTGTTAGCTTGATTGTTAGATGGTTTGGGACATTTTAATGTTTTAAGTGTTAAGCTTACTCTTCTCTCCTGCCCAATTCCCTCAGATTTTCTTTGCTTGATGAAAAAAAAGGTGTATTATAGACCAAACTTAATGTTAGGATATAAATAAAATGTATGAAACAAAATAAATCATTACAATCATACACCATCAAAACATTCTTTACATATAGTTCTGACGATTTTAGAAATGAGGATCATTAATTTAAAACACTGAAGAGATTTATCAAGAAGACAATGGGGGAAGGGAAATCAACTTATTCTGACAATGAATAAAGAAAAACATTGGGCTCCTCTAAACATTTTTTAATCAGCTCTACCAAAATGATCCCAAAATAATTGTTGCATTTGATATTAAAAAATAAAATTTTAGTGATTATATGGTTCTTAAAGTGTTATAAAACAACTTGTCTTCCCTGTTTGCTTAGAAAAAGATATTTTTATCTTTTGTTCCTTAATCTTGTCTAATTAAATGACATGTGGAGAAAGATGAAAATACTCCCACACAGCAGAAAAACTTAGAACCCTCTCCACAATTTGACTGCATGAACTGGTCCAGAGGAATAGAGGAAAACAAATGGTAAAATTGTTCTTGCCTTGAAGAACACTGAACAGACACACTGAGAAATCCAGCAGCTGAACAAAGATAATCAATTCACAAACACAACAATCTTACTAGATGAAAGCAACATTTGATTAGTCATCACAACAGGTCAGGAATTAGAAACATAAAAATACTTGCAGCATTAAGTTGAGTACCAGAATAAATCACATTTCAGAAAAAATAATGTAGCTGTGAACAAAAAAGAAAACCGGAAAAAACATTTGTTCATACTATGACTGCTATAAAGAAAATAAACCAAAATTAAAAAAAGAATCCTTTTCTGTGTACGTATGGATACATAACATGCTCCTAACATCTCTAAAGAAATGGCACAGATTAAGATACTTGGAATACAAGATACTAACAGAAGTACCTGGCAATGACTTAGGGAGTGTCCATGTGGAAAGGGCACATGCATGTATGGACGTACTAAATTGCATCAAAGTCCTGATTATTTTCTGCATCAAGCTACAGGTTATTCCTTCTGATGCTTCTTTACAGTCTGTTTTGAGTCTCATTATATACAGACCTGGAGAAAATCCATAGATTTTAGGAAATCACACAAAACCTATTCATTATATTTGATGTGCTCTTGGAAAACATCTCATCCCCTCTGCCATGAACTCCATCTCTAGATGATATGTTTACAACAGTGACAGTTACTAAATTATGAAAAAGCTGATGCAAAGGAATAAATGAAAAGCAGGCAATAAGCAATCCTTTGACATAAGGCAAAATGGGAAAAACCCCAAGTACTGCCAAATTTGAGGGATTTGCAGAGTTCAAGACTGAAAGATCAGTGTTCCAAAAAGGCATGTGTAAGAAAAAAACACAGAATGACAGGTGGAGAGCTTCTTCTATTAAGATACTCTCTGAAGCCATTAGAATTCAGGAACTATATTCCACTAATTTTTTGAGCAGAGATGGAGTTTTCCTTTTTCTTGACCTTGCTTCATGCTATGATCCCTGCTCTAGTGAGGCATCAAAATATTAATCCACTTAAATATATGTTGCTGTAAAATGCTCCCAAACTCAGAGATTATTTTACAATGGTCACATCCTAAGAACACTCTCTGGAATAGTCCTGTTGTACTCAACAGCCAAAACTAAATATAAGCTGGTAGCTGAAAAATCTAGGTTTGGTGGAAGAGTTCTCAGTGATTTTGTAGCATGTTCAGAGTACATGTACACGCCATTACTTTTGACCTAAAGTCAAAACATTTTCAGAAATATACCATTTCAAATATATTATGAAGCATTGATGTAAAATGAATGTTCAATTTTCAGTTTTTGCAAAATAATTTCCAAAGTATCAGCATTAACTTTTCCCATCCAACAGAGTTTAGTTATTCAGATTCATCATACAAATCATTTTATATCAGAATACATTTTAAGAATATATTAGTTAACAGCAACAATTATTAACTGAAAAACAGAGATTCCAGCTACATGTAAACTAGTTTTCTGGAATATACCAGGAAAAACAGGATATAACATTATAAAACAGTAAGAAAACATGGAGATCAGCAGATTGAAAACAATTAGATGAATTGTTTTAATGGAACTAGTGGGACAAAATTAGTGTAAGCATCTTTAATCTCAATGTGAATTTAACATAGAAATGGTTTAGTAACAGAAAAATACAAAGATCATTAAATATGTTTAGCAAAATAACTTAAGAACCTATTTTAATAGTACTGCTACACTGGAAAATTTTTTTTTCCGGAAAGGATTAATTATCATACTACTGCTAACAGTGGCACATCACTTGTTTTTGTAAACATTCTGGCCCCTGTTCACAAAATCCTGTAACCACAGAAAGGTGTACAATACAGTTGACTTTCCAGAGCCTTTTTTATCACTAAGATACGATTTATACGAACTGTTTTACAATGCTCTGTGAGATGTTAATCACAGCATTCTGGAAATTATGAAAGCTCAAGAGTCCACTTCTCACAACTTCATTAGTGGTTTTTTAGTGTCCTTTTTATAAAATACCTGTGGCTTATCACACCAGTTTTCATTCTGCCACCCTCCAGAAGAAACATTAATTCTTCTCAGATGAGTGTTATGTACATACAACAATAGCATACATAATTTTTCCATATTTGTTTGACTTCGGCAACTACCAAACCACACCAAAATGAAGACAAGACAATCAAGAAGAAAGGATGCATGGCACAGATGATGCACAAAAACCACAAACTGCTGCAAGTATTCACTGACCACCTGCACAGTGCTGAGTGGTGCTTTTGGGTCTGTGAAAAAAAGCAACAAGTTATAAGTTCATTCACTCTTCCAGTTATAGGACAATCAGTAATCTTTCAGATTATGTTCATGCCAAACACGACTGCACATTACACTGACAACAAAATCAAAGTAATTTGACAATGGCTCAAAATGAAAAGATTGCCCTCCAGAAATTTGCAATCCCAGACTACTATCAGTCACCAGATCATCTGCTTCAAGGAAAACATAAAGTAAATAGCTATTATCACATAGTAAGAGCCACTGAAAACACGACCTTCTGCCCAGCACTGCAACTGTAACATGAAGGAAAAAATATTTTAAGACAATGGAATTTCTAAACTGTGATGAATCAAGACAAGAGAGACCTATGGCAGTTCTACCTTCCTAAGCCAATCTTAAGCACAGAGGTGAAAGAAGTACTTTTCTACAGTTAAAAAAATAATACCGTGAATACTAATATGGCTAGGAAGGAAGGTGCAAAAAGCGGTCTTTTAAAAACAGAACTTTGTGAAAACATTAGCATATTTCCTGGACAGGGACATATGCAGTGGCAGAATTGCAATGCCAACATTCATTCAGAAGGATTCTACCATTAGACCTACAGGTGAAATTCTACCTACTGTCTAGAGAGTAGAAAGGAGTAATACAACTTCTGCATAAGAAGATGCAACATGATGCTTGAATATGCATTTGGCTGGCTGAAAAGCAGATAGTAATGCCTTGAGACAAGAATGGATTTCACAGACTCAGTGTTACTGTGCACATTGTATTTTACATGGTATTTGTGACAAAAACGTTACCAGTAATACACTGACTTTGGTAAGGGTATATTAATATCCTGTTGGCAGAGGGGACTATGGTACCAAGAACTGAACTGGGATTCCTCTATAATAGTCTGTAACATGCTTGTTCCCTGAGCCAGAAAACAAGGTCTCAGTTCCATCTGCAAGACCAATGGCAATCCTTCCTTTCTTTCCATCTTATTTGAATGTTCTACTACATTGTCTTGTTGCCCTGACTCTAATATGTCATGACTACCATCTTTGCTTGCCAAGTAGCCTTTTTATCAACAGAGAAGCTCAGAAAATTATTATCTATGCTATGTCTTCCCTTCTTCTAATCAAAATGAGATTTTCAGGTGTCTGATATCTCAACCAAAGGCTACTGATGGAAAGCATGGATTTATTTTGTTCATGTTAAACAAGGAGGAGTGTGGGGGAGAACACAAATACATTTTTCCTAGGAGAAGTCAAATTAGATCAGTTTGTTTCAGGAGTGGTTTGTCACCACCTTCCAGAGAACTGTAAACCATTCATCATAGCTTTCTTACAGATACTAAAAGGCTGTTGGTTGAACTGTTGAGTAGTTGAAGATACAAATGTAGACACAGTGCATTAAAATAGCCAAAATTTTAGAGGCAGTGGCAATTATGGCTGTTGTATGATACTGAAGTCAATCGTGGCAAGATCACATCTGGAATACTGTGTTCAGTTTTGGGCCCACTACAACACAGACACTGAAGTGCTGGAGTGTGTCCACAGAAGGGCAACAAAGCTGGTGAACTGTCCAGGGAACAAACCCTATGAGGAAAGGCAGAAAGAGCCGGGGTTGTTTAGCCTGGAGAAAAGGAGGTTCAGGGGAGACCTTATCAGGCTCTACCACTTCCTGAAAGGAGCAAGGTGGAGGTCAGCCTCTTCTCCTAAGTAACAGTTGAAAGAACAAGAGGAAACAGCTTCACGTTGTGTGTGGGGAGGCTCAGATTGGATATTAGGAAAAATTTCTTCAGTGAAAGGGTTGTCATGCATTGGAATATGTTCAAGTAAGTGGCTGAGTCTCTATCCCTAAAGGTATTTGAAAGACATGTTAGGGACAGGTTTAGTGGCAGACCTGGTAGTGTTAAGTAAACAGCTGGGCTCTACAATCTTAAGGGTCTTTTCCAACCTAAATAATTCTATGATTTGACAGCATGGAAAAGGCATCTGCTCAAAACTTTACCAAAACAACACATAAAGAAAAAAAAAAAGAATTTAAGAAATGCCTTATTGTACCATTCATATTTCCAGTTTACCACCCAAATCTGGCTTAAAAATCAGTTAGTTTGGTCAGTTAACTACTACCTTACTTTCAAAGAGTATTTCAGATCTCCAACATATTTTATTTTTATGGCCTTGGTTGTGACATGGTTTTGATTGCAATTAATTGCTTTTATAGTACATAACCAGAATTTCTACCTGGTTGCCAGAACACAATAGCTTATCCAATTTCATGGAATTGTTATCGCCTACTAGGTATTTAAGATGTTTTGAGAGCTAGTTCTTTCCTTTCTTTTCCTTACCACATACTCAGAGCTACAATGAGAAAATTGCCAGGGAGGGAAGAAGAATATTCTTGTGGCAGCTTAACATAAAAATAATAAATACAAGCTACGCCTCTGAACTCACTTAACCCATTCATCAATCCTCATACAGGTATCCAAAGGATTCTTGCTTTCCCTAAGAGTCTGTATCTGTTGGTACACCACCTTTTCATGAATTAATTTTCATGGATGTAACTATCATACCCTCTTTTGAGTCTTGAAAGAAATCCACTCTCATGTAATAATGATCCTAATGTATTCCACATAGGGATGGCATGAAACTGCATCAGAAAGTCAAAACCATGGACAGCAGCATCCACGTTTCAACTAATATATTTTTCTCTTCTGGTAAAAGTCACCTATCACCCAACTTTGCATTCTTTTCCTGGTTCTCTTCTTGTATAACTATTATATACACAGAGGTATTTCTGGTAGGTGGAGGTGCACTTTCTTCTGCCCAATGGAAGGACAAGAGGCAATAGACACAATGTGGACCACAGCAAATTCCAGCTCAATAACAAAAAAAAAAATAAAATTGAATTATGATAATTGTCAAACACTGGAGTAGGTCTCAGATGATATAGAATCTCCATTCCTGGAAGATACACAAAAGGAGAGTTGAGCAAGGTGCTCTGACCCAAGCTGTTACTGAGGGGTTGAACTAAATGGAAATCCTCTCCAGTAAGATCCTACAATTCACACATGCTGAAAATAAACCTGTGTTGTTTATGTTACACAGACTGCAGCATGAAAAAAGTTTTCCAAAACACACTGGTTAATTTTAAAGACAGTAGCTTGATTCCTATCATAGCAACCATTAGGCAACTGAAATTCTGAGGAACATCAGTGAAAGATAATTTCACAAGACAAGGAATATGGCATCTACAGAGTGAACCAACATTAGAAAGAGACTTTTATTCATTTACAAAATAATTTTGCTTAAATCCTAGATTTAGCTTTATCAGCAAAAGTGCATTTTGAAATAAGACATGCAAAGCTAACATAAGTGCTATTCCTACAAGCAAAATGTTGAATTATGAGCTTCACCACAAATCTACGTTCTTCCTATTTCAATAAACTAGGTCTGAATTATAGCCAAATCACAAGGAGTTTTTTAATAAAACAATCATGTAAGTTCAGCCACTTACAAGCCTACATTTATGTAGTATGAATGAAGGTTAACTGCAGTAGTTACAATGCTTTCTGAAATTTTTATGGAATTGATCACTGAAATCCAAAGATCATTGAAACATTTTCCTATTTTTTTGCATCAGAATCACACATATTCTTCCAGGTAATGCACATCTTTTACTAAAACCATCCATGAGATTCAATCACATTAAATGAGAGAATTAGAGAGAATGAATAATTCCCAAATAAATTGCTCAACTAGTTAGTTACCAAACAAGTCTGAAAACAAGTCTGTTTTCAGCTCTCACCAATTCCCTTTCATATGGATTAAAGCACAAATCTTCATTACTTCTCAAGTAACACTTCAATAGAACAAGGTTCTTAAATCTCTAAAATGAGATACACTCTCACAGACTCAGAATTCTTATAGCTTTTCTAAACTTATTCTTAACACTAATTCTGAATAGTCTTAGGAACTTCAACCTAGCCATAATGTACACACCACAGTCCAATAATACTGTATACAGCAGTTATACCTCCCCTTCATCCCTTCTACTGGTTGTGTTATTCAAAAATACTGTCTGCAACTTGTAAGTGCAATCTACAATATTAGTCTCCAGACCTGGGATCAAACATTTGGTTCATTTAATTGCAAAGCAATTTATTCAGAGATTTATTAGGAGCCAAGAGTTAGCAAAGGCAATGACCAAGAACCTCCTGCCATTTAGCCATACAGGAACCTTCTTTAGGTTTTGAAAGTTCCGTGCTTACTGACAGTTTTTGCATTCATTAACGAATTTTAATACAGTTAACACGAGTTACAACAAATATGCTTAGGAAAAATCAATCTCATTAAAAGACTGTATCATTAGGATCAATTTCAAGTGAATCATCCTATAATTAACCTCTGTCTTGATTGGGTTTTTATACATACTGGCAAGCATCTAATTTTTCTTATTCCCTTTAGATTTGGTTTATTTCAACAGTTGTTTATAAGAATAAAAGTAACAAAAAAAAAAAATCCACCAAGACTGAAGTGTAAAAAGAATTAAATGAAGACTTTCCTATGCCAACAGGTTCTTCCAATTTCAGAAGTGTTTATTAGTCATTATTTAACATAATCAAAACAATAAAGTACAGAATTATTAGTATAGTATAATTACATCATTAAAAAAGAGCAAAGCCAAAACAACTGCAGAATACTTCTATATTGTAGGTGTTGCCTTGATATTTATCCTCATATTGTTCTTCTCACCATGACAAGTACAATTTCTTTCTTCATATTAAACAAAAAATGAAAAAAAAATCCTGTGACATAGATCCTCACATATTTAACTGCAGGAACTTGTGAAGCAAGAAACATTGCAGACAAAATAGACTTCTTGCCTGGCTATTTGCTCTGATCTTGTCCCCTTAAACAATTTGTCAACACATAGGTTTTGATTAATTTAACAGTCTAATCATAGACATTTTAAAAGGCATAAGTTATCAGTGATATTTGAAATTTGATTTTTCAGGTACTATAAAAATAATACTAACTTAGAGCCAAATAATATCCACCAGGTTACCATGTCTAGTTTTTTCAAATTTTCAGTCACTGTTTTAGATTTGGACTATTTAAGTTTAAAATTATATCCATTCAAGATAAAAAGTTACCTGTTACCTGGTCCATTGGAAGAAAATATTTAGGCTAAAAAAATTTTAAAATAAAAAGACTGCTTTCTGTATAAAGAATTCTATGCTGCTTCTCGGCATCTTTTGCAAAAAGCTGCTCTCCCTATGCTCCACTCACAAAAGAGATAGACAATTAAGAGGGGGAAAAAAAACCAACACCAGAAAACCCCCAAAAACAAAACATCTAGAAACTAGGCATTAAATCATAAAATGTAGTAAGATTATCAGAAGGTTATTAGATCACTCCTCTCCTCTAACAGGATATCACACAAGCTCTTGCATCTGACTACATTTTATGAACTTCCAAAGACAGACATATGCTCTTCCCAGTCTATTGCAGTGCTTCATAAGCCACAATGCATTAATCTCCACTGGTAAAAATGTAAGCTCATTAGGTTTTATGGTCTTCCAAAAGACCTAGAATAGCAACACTTACTCTTTGCATTAATTCAGCCTCATATTATTTCAACTTCTTTTGGTCTTGGATCCAGTTTTATGATCTTGAATACTATTTTATTCTGGACTCTCCAATTTGGCAGGATAATTTTTATTTGTTTGCATGTACTAAGTGCCTGGTTCCAAACTGGACACAATGACCTTGGTGATTCCACTCCTAAGCTATGCAGAGAGATTTACATGGTGTTTTATGACAGCACTTCCATTTATTCATCCTGATGTGATGTTACATTTTCAGAACTATTTTTTATGCACAATACTGTTGACTTAAGGTCAGTGCTTAACCCTCAATATTTTTCTTCAGAACTCTCAGCCATTTCTTAGCTTGTACTTGCCTATTTTCTCTTTCCTTAATTTAAAAGCAATATTTTAAGTTTGCCCTTAATGGCTTGTATCCCATTTTCCCCCGACCATTCTAATGTGTTGCTTCGTGTAAAATCCTACTCTAGTTTTCCATCCTCTCTCAGTGTCTCAATTTGGTATCATTTTTCACTGCAGTAAATGTGCAAGTCAATGGCTACATTAGCAACCTCTTTTCTTGAAAAGAAAAACGTGAAAGACTGTTGTTTGTGCTGCTGCATCAGAACTGACTTATATAGAAAGCACTTTTAATAGAGAATACATTTCAGAGAGTCAGAGAAGCAATAAGCCATTTTTCAAGCAGGAATCCAAGCTAAATTACTACCAGAATACAAGAGTGAACTGAAACAAAATGTTTCAGAGCAAGAAACAGACTTTGCTGAACCTCAGGCAAGGGGGAAATCTGTAGCAAGCAAGAAAGGTAGTAGATACTCCAGAACCACAGATAAACGGTCTTGATAAAACGGCAGGGCTAATTCAGCAATATACCCTTCTGAAAACATATTTTCTTTTTCCATCAGGAATCATACACTGATCTATTTAGATATGTAGAAACAGCGAATATCTATCCCAGATTTTAGGTGCCCTTACAATAAATAAAACTCAAGATATACAGGCCTTTTGTGGAGATTAGTTTATCTTCAAAAGCCCATCACAGATTAATCTAATTTACATAATGCCCAAGAAAGGATAAGAAAGTATTTTAGAATGTAATAAAAAATGTGCAGTTGATCTTTCTTTTTTTAATAAACTACAAAATTGCAGTTCACAATTCAATGGATTAGACTAAGTGTGAAATATGATTTGGAAAAAAAAGGGAAAGACTACCGTGGAAACGTTTGTACATGTGGAAAGAATCACGAAAAAAATATTAAATTAGTAAATGGATTAAATACAGTTTTTCCAAGCCAGACTGTGATAGCAAAAAGTAATTCCAAATGCAGTTTGCTATGCAATCTGACAGGAAGCAAGAATCCAACACAATCCATAGATTGCATAATCAAGTAATATGGGGAAGGTATCACCTTCACTCTAGTACTTAGTTACTTGTCTCAGCCTACCAGCACTACCTACATCTTACCTAGACACTAAGCTTAAATCAGCTTTGCTCCACTGCTCAATCTCCCTTTAGTAGCTGAGCAATGCGAACAAAACCACTGGCTTAACTAGTGCTCCAGGCACTGCAATTTATAGACCTGAACAAATCCTTTTAATTAACTTCCCATACAGATGGAACAGAAAAGGCAAGAAGAGGTTTCATGCAGTTTTCAACCAGTGTTCCTTGTTCTTGCCAAAGGAAGGAATGCATCTCTACAGAAGGTACAACCATCATCACAGCTTACAGACAAATCAAGGTAGTGTGAACACAACATGAAGTATAAAACTATAAGTTAAGTACATATGCATTCATGCAGGCTCTAACAAACAAACAAATTTTAGTTTACAAATTTGTAAACCAAGATACAGACAAATAACTGTACTATGTAACATCATATACAAGGGACCAGCCAATTCTGATTAGAAGTGAGGTTTTGACAAGTCGTGCAATTCTTCACGTGTACCTTTCATTTATTTTCAGGACTTGGAGATAATACACATGATACTACACAGATACTACACATGGGGCTGGAGAGTTGAAGGGCAGCAGGTGGATGGGGGAAGATTATTACAGATTTTCTAGTTATCTGCTAAGATTTTTTCCCTCCGAATCATTGTTTCTATTCTGTATCAACAGGTCATTCCTACTAACAGCAATGCGGGATCTACCAAAATTAGCCAATTCTAGTCTAAAGTTTTCATAGAAGCCATGTCTGTTCCTCACCAAGGTCAAATTATCAATTTCCAGTCTAACAACTTTAAAACACCATTACTGCAACCTGCTGGACAGATTCACTGACTACTGGCTGCTGCCTGGAGGGACAGGTTATGCTCCCATACTATTTGCTCCTGCCTGCAGAGTCTTGTTTCTTCCTTTGCACCACTAGAACATTCCTGGAACACTTATCTGAGCTGATCCAATCCACAAACCCAGAAACAAAATTAGCCACCTCTTTTCTGCATTTGTAAGATAATTCAGTTAACCGGTTTCATCAGAATAGGGAAGAAAGCTGGGTTCAGAAATGGAAACAACTCCTTTCAGCAACAGGAAACAGTTACAACAGCTAACCCAGTTTCAAGGCACCTAACCAGACACTAGATGCGTGGAAAACTACCACCATATTCTTTGTTCTGTTCTGACCCCAAGGTCCTTAGAACATCATTTGAAATCCCATATTTTCTTTTTTTTTTTTAAACTATTCATTAAACTCTTACACTAACATAGTGCTTCTAGAATTATAACTGTATAAATAAATCATAATAATTGAGAGTACTTTAGATGTCATCAACCTGACAGTACTGAAGTTGGGTGAACTGTAAAAGCATCTCATCTGCAACAAATTTGCTTGAACTTCTTGTTCAGTTGTGAAAGTTCAAGACATTTTCACAACTTTTTTATCCTTATCATAATTAAGAATACTGATCATAACAGTCTTTTCTGTTTCTTTGCATCAAAAAAAGAATAATGTCATAACGCTCTTGGTTTCCAAGTTCACACCTGAATCCATGTTTCAGTGAAGTTCATTTCATCAAGCAACTTCTCAAAACGAAGAGAGTTTTATTTAAATAAAAAATTGTATCCTAAAAGATGAGTATTATCATACTTGCACAGACCTTCAAAACTGTAAGAATATGAAGTATTAAGTTTTTAATAGTTGCCACCATATGAGAAAAATCTAGCACTGGATCTAGGATATCCAAGAGCACACAATACTTTCCAGCCACAAAAGCTTAGTTACTTATAACTCTCATAGACACTTCATGGAACAGGGCCTGTGCCCAGTTTCTACAGAAGTATCTTTGAAAAATACATGTAATATCTGCAATACAGGTGAAAGGGCCCAAAAATACTGTCAAAGAAATAAGGGCTTTGTACCTAAGATGAAGAATATATTAAAAATGTTTTGATAGATTCATTTTTTTTTTTAGAGATGAGACACAAGGAGGAGAAGGGAGAAAAATAGGTGTAAGGAAAAACGAAAGGTGAAACAGGTGACTGACCCAATTTAGTCAGTAATCTGACACAAAAGTGAAGGAGCTGACCTCTCTTTTGCAAAGTTTGTTTTTTTCAGCTGACAAGGATTTATCAACAAAAAAGCAGTTTTCAGTTTTGGACACAACATCACAAAGAACAAGAAGTACTTACTTAAGAACAACAATTTTTATTCAAATTAGTACTTTTGGGGACTCTTCTTCCACACTTCCATTTTGAAGCATAGGTAGTTCTCTGAAAGTAGAAAAGGAAAAGAAGGTCATTAGTTTTTATCACAGAATCATTTAGTTTGGAAAAGACCTTTAAGATCAGCCAGTCCAGCCATAAACCTACCACTGCCAAGTCCGCCACTAAATCATGTCCTTGAGAGCTACATCTACACAACTATTAAATATTCCCAGGGACAGAGGCTCAACAACTTTCCTGGGCAGTCTGTTACAGTGCTTGACAACCCTTTTAGTGAAGAAACAATTGTTTTAAACAAAACCTTACTTTTAGGTTATCAAGGCAGAGAGTTATCACATAATTTCATGACAGTTGCCTAATTCAGAATGGCAGCACACTACTGAACCAAATGTTGATTCCCAGCCATTTAACAGAAAAGCAATCAAAAGCTGCACATATCTGACTGTGAAACAGCAATAAATTGGCTGTTGAAAAAGCTTATTTGTGAACCTGATTTCAAGGGAAGGAATAAAAGCAGGAAAGAAAAATAAATAGGAAACCAATTCAAGCAACAATAGTACCAGGAACAGGAGAGAAGAAGAGAAAATGATAAATGCTTCAGATAACTGACTTTTACTGCAATGAGAATTCTGCCAAATAAGTCTTATTGTTGAACAATAATTAAGTGATTTGATATTTCAAAAATAAGCTTCAACAGCTGTAGCATTAAATGAAGAAGGTGAACTGGCAACTCTAAATCTCTCAAAAGCAGCAACAGTGATTGAAAAAAAACAAAACAAACAAAAAAAAATAAAACCCTGAATTTTGTGTTTTCTTTTTCATGTAATAAATTATTTAAAATAATCAGCACCTACAAAGTCAGAGCCCATGAACTTCCAAAACTTTCCTGTGGAAAAGAAGGAGATAGCCTATTTTCATTTCCATTTGAGATTGACAGCTTTGGTATACTTCAGCTAAGGCAGCACTCAATGAAGATTATAGCTTTTCCTGTGATAAAGTATCTCAGGCATTCAAATAAAAAAAAAAATATAACATTATTATTCCATGTATAAAAAGCAAAATCAGGGTTTTACCTTCCCAGAAAAAATAAACTATTTCTTTTATTGTACCGCTCATCAAATCAGTTACACTGCCTGCTTCACGAAAATGGAAAGGTGAAACTTTCAGCTGAAGGTAAGTCAAGAAGCCAGGCAGAATGAAATACAGGGCCCATCTGTTCCAAGAGCTACCCCTACAGTGAACCCATCAGAGTATGGTTTAGAACGATAGTTACTTTTACTTTTGTATGAAACATTATGATGTATCTTCTTACAAGTTCAGATTTGCAACCTCATTAACAAGTAGAAGGTAGTACATTACGTGAGTATGGAAAAATAGATTTAGACAGATTGGCTCATGGTAAACATGAAGTCGAAACATTTACATTTCATATAATAATGAAAAGAACTATTATTAAATTTACAAGCTGATTTATTTGTAAGTAATAAAATTGCAAGCAGTACCAAAAGACCTTCCAGTCCTACCAGGCTCAGAAAATCACCGTGCTCTACAAAAACTTCCCAAAATTTTAAACTGTGATAACCTAAAATATATAAAAACACATAGAACAATAAAAAGAAAGCAAGAATATCTGGGTTGGTTTTTTCCACACTAATCTACCATCAGAGTGAAGTAGCTACTCAATAGTTGTTGATAAAGCAGAGGAGGAAAAAAACCAAAAAGTTCCAATGTAGTTTATACCTCTACTGCAGGAAAATTTGTCCACATACTGTCAATGATAAATTAAAAAAAAAAAATAAAAAATTACAAAACACTGAAATATGTGGAGTTGATTTGACACGAAACAACCCAGCCTAGGCTGGACAAGACATTCGTAGCTCTACTTCATGCTCCCTGTATGACAGTTAAATTTTAATGTGAGTTACGAGTTTTGTTTTGCAACCAACTATGTACTTATTTTAGAGTATTTTCTTGTAGCCCGTAGTCTGCTCAGACTAACTCACAAAGAAGTAACAAATACTGTACTGTAATCAGGATGCATGAAAACAGCAAATTTTCCTGTCAATCTACAAATCTATAACTAAGAGGAAAGAAATATAGCTTTTTGGGGCTTTTTTCCACAGTTCCACAGAAAGAATAGACAGTAATTTTGCATAAGTTGTGATTATCTTAAAACAGCCTACTCTGAGACATTCAAACTTCAAACTATCAAAGAGTTTGCAAGTTTCCAGCTTAGTATTGCTAATAAATCCCTGAAAATAGAATTCTATTTATAATGTAAAAGATAAAACTATTTTTAAAAATCTTTGCATTTGTTGTTCAATCCCCTCAACAATATTTACAAATATCACTAATTAGACAGTGGTTTCTTCCAGATAAATCTGCTCCTCTTGCAGAGATCTTTATGGAAATAAAGGTCACGAAGTGACCTTGCAGATAGGAAATTTTGGTTATATGCCTAGTTCTGACTGAATTGTTGGGTGAACATGAACTAGTCACTACAATTATATTTTAGAAAAATTAATCTATTTATTAAAAAAATATATACCCTTATAAAGGGTTCAATACCATCTGCAGTGTTTACTTCAGTCTCCTGCATTGCAAGAACCCATTCAAAACCAAGTCCAAAACATTTCCTCAGCATTTTTCACGTAATTTGAAATTGAATTTGAAAAAGACACAAAACCTGAATGCACAACAGCAAGATAATAGAGTTCCAGGATGCCACACTTTAAGTGCCTGCAACTACATGTTAGATGAAAAGACCTACATCACCTTGGGAATACAGAAGGATGCAGCAGTGGGAAGAAAATGGAAACACTTCTCCCTTCCCATTTGTCTGGGGTAAACTGATTTAACTTTGAACATAGACACTAGATCCTTATGCCAGGCCAGGACTACTTGCCTAATACCACAGAAAGAATCAGACGTCACTCAAAATCCCACCTTTAGCAAATGGTAAATTGTCACTGCTTCAAAAAAGATAAACTGTGCACCAAGAAAAAAATAAAAATAAAAAATATTTCCCTCTGATCTGAACAGGATACAAGTGGTAGCGCCCTAAGGAACAGAATTTGTAAACTTAGAAGCTTTTGACAAATAACAATCAAATATTTTCTTGTCTGCTCTATCCTCTTTCTCAGAGATTTTTGTTATTCTGTGACTACAAAATCTCATATGTTTACTTTTAATTTCTGACTTGAGGATCAACCTCATAATCTTACACAGTCTTTTTATATAAATATATAAAACATCATCTTGAACCACTGAGTTTCTTTCTCCCCATTACTGAGACTAGACCTCATCCTCTGATTTTCAAACAAGATTTGTTATTAAGTTTATCCCTCAGAAACATTTATTTTCAGATGTTCCTCTCCCATATATGCCCTCAAATCCAATTCAGACTTTTGTTATTCTTCCTAGGTCTTACTTGCCAAATTCTTTCATTCTCCTTTAAGAAGGCAACTTCAGCTTAATCACACTAACAGTTCTTTCTTATCCCAAGGACTCAGTCTTTTCTGGGTGTGACTATGATCAGAGTTATATGCCATTCTAAATGTAAATCAACTTTTACCTAGCAATCTTTTTCAAAAGCTAGAAACCAGGGGGTGTGGTTTAGAATCAAGTTACACTCACAAAGTCACATGATCTGAGAAAGGAACAGATCAGGATCTGGGTCACACAAGAACAATCCATCTTTCTGGTACCAGGAGTTCTCATCAGTGCTCAAGTATGTGAATTTGCAATCTATTTTTTTTTTATTAAACTTAAATCATTTTCTATTACTCCAAACAGACAAATCTACTATTAAGTGTGAAAATCCTACCTTCTCCAGTACAAGCAATTTCTGAAGCACACAGACCAGCTTTTTAGTGAAGTCACTTGCATATTTTAGTGCTGGCTCTACAGTTTTAAGTAGCTGGCAGAGAACTCACTGAATCTGTGTTAGGGAAAACATTATATGAAAAGAATCAATTTTAACCAATAAAACCACTTAAACAACAAAATCAGCAAATTAGAAAAGAAAAAAAATCATTCCATCTGTAAGCCAAGTGAGGCTCAGAACATGATTCTTCCAGTTTTAAGACATACTGTTGTATTCTAATAGAGAAGTAGTTATTTAACTGAAAAACCGAACTTCGTTTCTCTTATACCCATCAATCCATCTGTCTGGTAGCATTATTAGTTGCTGATACTAAGCAAATTTATTTAAACAAATATGGAAGGAAAGAACATCCCAGGGAAACAGAGGGACAGATCACCTTTTTAATGATTATATTAAAAAAAAATAAGGTTATCAATATATATTATATAATGGCTTGGGGCTTGGTTGGGTGTTTTTTTCCTTATGATTCCTTACTGCTAGAGCTAAAGAAGGTGGAATATATTCAATCCATAATAAGCAAGGATCAAAGCCAAATCATCTAACTTCTACTGCACACAGAAGAAAGCTCTCGGGAATTAGCTGTTTTGCAGAGAAGTGCAAAGGATTCTTTCTGCAGTTCAACTCTGTAAAGGAGGTTCCCCTTCAAACAAGCTTTGATTACCACTGGTTTGAGAAGGACATACAGTTGTTCAATAAAATTCCACTTCAATCAAACAAGATCTGGGAGCATTATTCCTCACTATTCCTCAAAGTAAGCCTAAAAGACAAAGATCACCTCACACTTGTTTTTCTTTATCAGATATGTCTTTGACACTTCGACCTTGTTCTAAAAGTACACCATTTTTAATGGCACAAATAACAGTTAGGAGCAAAATTCAGTATCATTTAGTGTTTATCCTTTACAGAAGAAAACATAAAATAATTGCTATAAGGTATAAAGTCCCTTCATGATATTGAAATTTTCACACATAATCATTTCTCAAGGCATAAACTCAGCACTGTCTACAAAACTGATACAGTACACAGAACAGTACAAAATCCACTGATTTCTTTTATGGACGTATTAAAGAGACAAACAATTAAGTTACTAAATAACATCCCAAATATAAGCATATTTTTAATCAATGTGACGCTATGCAAGTTCTTTCCTGCTCCCCTCCTTCAAGATACACTGACTGGCCCAACCACTTGACTTATTTTTCCATTTTATTTACATGTCCCTAGCTGACACATCCTATTATTCCCGGAAGACAGGTCACTGTTGTTCAGTGTCTGCAGCCCTACATTTTTCACTTTATAAGGTTCACGTATGCTAGAGTGACATTGCTCACACATTACACTATTGCATGTGTAGCACAAATTTGGGGAAAATTTGGAAAAACACTTCAAGCACTGGACCTCTCTTAGTTCTCTAAAATCCAGGAAAACATATGTTTCTTTTCCCCAGAGTTCCACTTTTTCTCAGCCATATGAAGTGCCATCTGTGCTTCCCAACCTGGCAGGCTAAAAATTTGCTGTCATTCAAATCACCAGTGAGCAAATTAAAGGCAAAGAGTGTCCTCTTTGATAAAATAACAAGATTTACAAATGGCAACCTAGATCACAGCTCCAAAGTAATGAGTGGCAAGTGTGGGTAGTTAAAGGGTCACAGGGAGGAGAAGGTGGTAAACAGTAGACTATCTTCAGAGCTTTCTTGTGAACTTCTGATTCTCAGTAAACTAACACAAGAACTATGGGGAATAAAAATAAGGGTTGCTGGAAATCTCAGAAAATAAACAAAAATATAACTCAACTGACACAATACATTTAGTGGGATACTCCATAGCGTTAGAGAGCATACTTGGCTCAGGAAGGACGGATATATATGGTGGAGCAGGAATCTTGTCTTGAATATCTTAAGATTTGTATACTTGTTCTGAGATCCAGAATGCAACAGAAGCCAAACACTCCACATAACATTAGAATGAGAAAGTTACAGTGAGAAGGAAAGTGTAGACCTCCTGTAAATTACCAAATCAGAAAATTTAAGTGGATGAGGACTTGGAAGGACTGTTGAGAGAGATTGTTAGATTGTTGTGTTTTGGTTTTTTTTTGGTTGTTGGGTTTCTTTTTTCTTTTTTATTCTAGACAGCTAGTAGAATCATTCAAAGCACAAAATTTAATAATAATGATTCACAGAGTAGGCCTTTTAGGAAGCAGATCACAGATAAAACTGAGTTAACCTAGCTGGTAACTGGCTTGACTACTGCCTTTATAAAAGTTAACCTTAAAGGTTACATCAATATATTAATGACTAAAACTTTCCCAGACACTAAAATGCAAATCATCATGTCAGAACAAGTCCTGAAATACTTTTGATAAAGGCCAACTGCACTCTTCCAACCTCTGGGAACAATCTGAGGGTTATCACATGGCTGGGAAAACTTCCAAATGGTACTGCACATAGCTACCTGTTTTGAAGGCTGAAAGATTAACAGAAAGGACAAATCTCAATCCGTGCCAGCTGTCCTCAATACCAGACAATGGTCCACTTTATTAGTGCTGATGCAGTCAAAAGGGATTTGAAATCAAACCAGCTTAAGGGAACTAAAATTAAGTGCAGATAAAGTCCGGAAAAGTACATAAAAGAAGAGGAAAAAGTAGTAACCATTTTTAGAAATTTAACTAAAAGAATCAGAAAATTTAGAGGCAAGAAAACCACACAGAAAGAACACTCACTGTAGACACAGGCTAATGAATGAAATGACTGAAAAAAAGCTGTCAGGAAAGCCCAATTAAGAATATTGTTAAGTGAGAATACAATCAACATAAAAACGAAATAAAAGCTGAAATGCTGGCAAAACCTGTCTCTTGAAATAAGGTTAAGAAATAAAATAAGAAAAACAAACCTGGGTTTGAATTTGAGGAAGGAAACAGTTTGTGCAGTACAGCTCATGATTATTTGTTACAAATTGCAGTAATTAGTTCAAAAGAGAAAGTCTATCCTACCAAAAGACAAGGCCATGAGCAATGTAGGACAGTCACAGAAAAAAAAAAAAGGATCAGCAAGCTTCACAGAAGAAAGAAGATGGTACCATACATGTCACTGAAAAACAATTATGATGTTGAAAACATAACACGAAGGAACATGGCTGTAAGCTAATAAAAAATCTAACTTGCTTCTAGTTCATTTATATAAAAAAGCAAGGGGGGCTTGCTATTAATTAGGAAGGATCATTTTAAACTCTGGGGGTTCATTCAGCTTATCAAACTTCTGACATAAAGGAGGTAAAGTTTTTTAAAAATTAAAAAATATACACTTTACTATCCACTACAAATACCACCTATGCCTACAAATAACATTACCCAAATCTTTTACAGTCAGAGAAATTTATATTGAAAAAGATGAGAACACACAAGAGAAATATCAACAGAATTATTAAAAATCCTTTATGTATGAATTGAAACAACTCATTTAGTAGATTAAAAGAAAGAAACCTCATTTTGTACTGTGCCTTAGATGGCCCCACCCTTTTTCTTCCTCTTTTTTCCTTCTTAAAAAAGTAAGTTCTTCAAACCTGCCCACACTGAGCACACGGTTTGATTTTGCTATGGAAATTATAGTAAGAATTCATATATTATTTCGTCTTTCCTTTTAAGTTTTTCAAGCAAGAACCAAATAAAAATCATAGCACTTTATTCCAAAGTCTATCATTGATCAGCTGAGTGACTCTGCTTTTACTAACTGACTGGTCAAATAGCAGTGCATTAACAAGATTGTGGTCAACCTCACTGCTGTGACTCAGAGCCATACCAGCAGCTGGGCAGATTTAAAAGATAGTATCAGTTTCGTACTGCTGCCACTGCTCCTCTGTGGGAAGGCTATGAACAGATGCAAGCAGCGTTCAGCATCCAGGAAGCTGAAAAAAGGGAAGACACAACACTGCTTCCCTTGAGAGAGCAATACAGCTTCATGTTCATATCAGACATGATAAATGTTCATATTTATCAGACAGATTAATAAAGGCAGATCTTCAAACAAATGTCACAAAAACTATCAAATCTGAGATCCTGGCAATTAAGATCAAAGAACTGGTCAGGGATTTTCAATAAGAAAAATCTAAAAGACCTTTCTGAAATTTGCCTGGTAGGCAGCTGATGGTGCCTGATAATGAAGGAAGCTGAAAATTTGTATTGAATTAATTCCATCAGCATGAATATTATACAAAAACCCATGCAATTTATACCATTCAATACACCAGAAAATGCCTTTGAATCTATTCCTTGATACTACACACCAAGTTTAATAGAGCCTAAATGTTAGGGGAAAAAACATGCACTAATACTAGAGTACATTTCATTTCAGAAAGGTTTCAGGTGTTTTAAGTTTCTCATATTTGCATAAATCCTGACACATCTTTTCCTTGAGCACGCTTCACCACAAACAGACTAAAATAGTGTGATATTAAGAAACTGTTGCTAAACGTATGCTTCAAGCTTCCTCCTGAAGTGATTGCTATTTTTCTATCTCCCACTTTTACTATCCATTAGGCAATCTTGTGTTTGCCTCTTACTCCTCTGACTCCTAATCCATGAAGGAAATTTTTTGAAAATTATACATGTGTCTTTCCTAATTGGTGACAAAAAGCACATAAAATTTTTAAAGTTACACGTTGAGTTTAATCAAGCTAAATTTCATTTTTTTATCTCTTTCAGTCTATAATATATGAAAGAAAGCAAACAGACACTTCAATGACTTTACTGTGGGTTAAAGGGTCCACAAATGAGTGCTCCATTCGTTCCCAAAACAAGTAAATATTGGTAGTAAGCCATCTTTCCCTACACTGTACAATGACCATGATACAAGCTACCCTATTGTGTTGAGTTGACCTTGGCTAGACAACCAGTGCCCACCAAGATGATCTATTACTCCCCCTTCTCAGCTGGACAGAGGAGAGAAAATAAGATGGAAAACAACTCCTAGGTTGAAAGAAGGCAGTTTACCAAAGCCAAATCGAAAGTTTGTGCATGAACGAGCAAAGAGGAAAAAAAGATAATTTTTATTCTCTCTTTCCCATCAGCAAGTGCTGTCCAGCCACTTCCCAGGAAGCAGAGTTTCAGCATGTGTCGTGGTTGTTCCAGAGGGCAAACATTGTAAATAACAAATGGCCCACTTTCCTCCTCCTTTTCTTAGCTTTTTCATTTAAGCTGACATCACACGGTATGGAATATCCCCTTGGTTAATTGGCTCAGCCGTCCTAGTTGTGTCCCTGCTCAGGATCTTTCCCACCACCAGCCTATTGTTGGGGGGCAGAATGTTGAAGAAACAGTGCTGATGCTGTGCCAGCACCACTTAACAGTAGCCAAACACCAGTGTGTTATCACCACCTTTCCAGCCACCAATGCAAAGCACAGCACTGTGAGGGCTGCTATGGGAAAAATGAACTCCATCTCAGCCAGATCCAATACACCTACGTGACCAGTATAAGGTATAAACCAGTATAACTACATAGTTTTGTATATACTTACGTCTATACGTGTATTATACGGATATGTACAGTCTACATGTATAATCTAGTTTTCAAGCAGGAAAGAACTTTATAAATTGCACCAAGCACCACTTCTGTTTTCCTTTATAACAGCAGCTTCAATTAACCACAGATCACCCCTTCTCACTGCAGTCAAGTTGCTGCCAGATACCAAGCAAAGAAAACAAAGCAGAACTCAAACACTCAGAGATACAGAATCATGAAAATGGTTTTATGCTAAATCTTGATTCCAGTAAGAGGACAGTAGGAAAGTAAAAAGTAATATATGGAAGAACTATGGGAAGCACGAAAGAAAAGACACTGAGACAATGCTAAAAAAAACCCCAACATTGATATGTAATCTTAAAACTGACATAAAAGCAAATTTTGTAGCAGTTTTCACTATACATGTAGTTTTAATAAGATACAGTTTGACATCAGTGTTGTCCATCATTGAACTCACTAGATTGTTTACTGGACAAAGGAGAAACTTGTGACTACATTTCTGACAAGAAATAGAAAGTCTTGTGCTGATAAAGCACAAGATGAAAGATAAAAGATAAAAGACAGATGAGAGAGAAGATGTTGAGGCTCAAACTGCACCCTCAAGAATTGATGACTGCCTTCCAAAGATCTTTTCTCTACACATTGTACATGCTACCACCAATTACATATACCTAATAAGTGCAGGTTAGGGAAGACAGACCCCTGTAATAGTATAAATATCATTAGAAATCACAGTTCAAAAGAAAATACTTTGTTTTGGTTTACCACACTCCAGCAGAAACTTTTCACACTGATATGTGCTACTAATACACCACAAAAAGTATTTAGACTGATTCTGATTATTCTTAAAGACCATCATATGGTATTTGGGGTTTTTTATGTCAGTACATACTAACTGCACACCTGAACTATCCACCTTCAAAATAAAAGTCCTTACACAGCACATCCAAACACAGATGAAGAATTCTCAGATGGGAATACACAGTTTTTTCATCTATAATCACATCTGACCTTACATAAAAATTTTTAAAATGCCACAACCTAAGGGCCCTGAGCTCTAGATACACTTCAACACCAGATGATGACAGTCAAACACCATATTAAAAACATTTTCAAGCAACAACCAGGAAAAGAACTGTCCAAAGGAGCATTCCACATGCTTCCATTTCACAGCACTTATGATTTCAAAAAGAACAGTTAAAGCTAACACCTTTTTTGATAAGATATGGCTAAGCCAGATAAAGAAATAATCAATCTCATTGTAGTTGCTTCTGCCAGGGAAGGTAAGAAGTTTAAATTACATACTGCACAATTGTAGGAGACTTCAGGAGAAAAGCCAGTACCAAAAGCTTATCAATCTAAAGATTCCCTGTTTGTTTATGACTTCGAGGAGCCCTTGAATGATAGTATGGCAGAGAAACATTAACTACACAAGCAGTTCTTTACTGTCCTAGAAGTCAGATCAGTGGAAACTCCTGTAAGAAACAAAAAACTGTACTGGTTAAATGTTTGACTTGCAGGTGTCACTGAGTTATATCCACTATTTACAAATTTCTCAGCAGGAACCAATAATCTTCATGAACATCCAGGATGCACCTTTGCTGTCTAACACAGTGTGAGCATATTGCAACATTTCACATCGATGTCATAAGGAAATATATTTAAATGAAAATTTAATGACTGTGGAAAAGCGCTTACATGTTTATATTAGCCATATAAACATGAAGAAAGTCAAAAGGCCTGACTGCAATGAAAGCTGTACACACCTTTGAGGTAGCACTCTGAAATAAACAAGATACAATTCTGCTTACTATTTTTCACACTTATTTTAAAATATAACCATGTAATTGATACCTTGGTTAACATTTCTGATGGGACACTAAACCATATTTCCATTTACTAGCTCAGATTTTTGAAAACAAAAAAACTTAAATAAATCTATAAAAACAAAAGACCATCAAAATTAATCATTTATTTTCCTAAACAATCTGTAGCAAAACACATTTTGTGTGGTTTAAAGGACAAGCTGCCATCCAGAGGGACCTGGACAAGCTTGAGAAGTGGGCCTGTGGCAATCTGATGAGATTTAATAAGGTCAAGTGCAAGGTGTTACACCTGAATCAGGGCAACGCCCGTGTCCTGGTTCTGGCCAGGACAGGGTTAATGTTTTGCAGTAACTCGAAGGGAGCATGGCTAGGACACCAAGGTTATTCTGTATCACCTCCTGTCATTGCCTGGGCCAGGAAAAGGGGACTCTCACTTCTAAGGAGAAGGGATTCCTTCCAGTCAAGAAAACGTGGTTGATGAAGCCGTTCGGTATTGTCTATTATTGGGAATGTTTGTCCATGTGAATCATTTCTTTTCTCATACCTTTTGTTATTAATATTGTTACTCTTACTGTTCCTTTTCTTATCTCATTGCTGTTTCCAGCAAATTGTTCTTATCTCAACCCATTCATATCTCAACCCATCTTTGCCTTTTGTGTCTCCAGTTGGAGGGAGGAAGGGGAGCTCCAGGTGGTTTGGAGAGTCTTGGTGGGGGCATTGAACCAAGGAGTACCCTTCCTAAACCACAACACCCTGGTATCAGTACAGCCTGGGGATGAACAGATCAAGAGCAGCCCTGCTGAGGACTTGGAGATGCTGGTGGATGAGAAACTGGACGTGGGCTGGCAATGTGCACTCGAAGCCCAGAAAGCCAAACGTAACCTGGGCTGCATCAAAAGCAGTGTGGCCAGCAGGATAAGGGAGGGGATTCTGCCCCTCTGCTCTGCTCTAGTGAGATCTCACTTGGAATACTGTGTCCAGCTCTTGGGTCCCCAGCACAGGAAGGACATCGACCTGTTGGAGTCAGTCCAGAGGAGGCCATAAAATTATTAGAGAGATGGAGCACCTCTCTTCTGAGAAAGGCAAAGAGATTTGGGATTGTTCAGCCTAGAAAAGAGAATGCTTTGGGGTGATCTAACGGAGGTTTTCCCACACCTGAAGGAAGCCCACAAGAAAGATGGAGAGGGACTTTTTACAAGAGCATTTAGTGATAGGACAAGGGGGAATGCCTTCAAACTGAAAGTGAGTAGGTTTAGATTAGATATTAGGAAGAAATTCTTTACTGTGAAGGTGGTGAGGCACTGGAAGGTGTGCATGCCCCAATCCTGGAAGTGTTCAAGGCCAGGTTGGATGGAGCTCTGAACAACCTGGTCTAGTGACAAGTGTCCGGGTCCATGGCAGGGAGGTTGAAACTACATGATCTTTAAAGTCCCTTCCAACCTGAACCATTCTATAATTTCATGACATTCAGAATATCATACAGATGCCATAACCAACATGACGTAAACTTGAATATACCTGAAAATCTTTACTACATTGTACCACAGTGAATTTTATGTTTGTCTTCCAAAATACATAATTTTTTTTCATAAATCTCCACTTTAAGGAGAGGGCTCTCTGCCTGAGAAAGCAGGATATTATTTAATCAAGAGCAAACCCAGAATCAGACAGGCCAAAGTACTGCACAAGGGATCCCCAAAATTAACAAACTGGTAAAATTTACATTGTATTAAAGTTCCAATCAAAGACCAGTTGGTGGGGAGTAGCAGGGTTTGAGGAGGGGCAGGGAAGTGAATACATGTCATGTCAACAAAAACTGCAGATAAAAAAGATTCATATTTAATCTTTTCCCATAAAAAATTGAATAAAAGGATAGCTTAACCACAGGTGAAACCTGTAACTGTGATCAAACCAACACTGGAGACCAGCATGCAGCTAACTAATCCACTTAGTTGGCATACAAATGTGACAGTTCCCTTCAATACTTGTGAAGAAAGAGCAAGCCCAGGCCAAACAGTCACTGCATTCAAATAGTGAAGCTGAGATTAATACACTTGGACTAGTAGATATATTCACAATCTGCTTAAGAAAATGTGTCACAAAAAACACAGTCCTGGAAGGCCTAACTGAAAATATAGTTGCTCACAAAACTGTAACTGTCTCTGCAAAGCAAGGACAGCAGGATCTTATCTCCTTAGGACTTTAGAAAACAGTGGATTTGGAAGTAAACAAAAAATCAACATTCTGCAGAACAGTATTTTGAACTCATTCTGTGGAGACTCTAGGATCAAAACATCTCTGGCAAAGAGATTCCAGTATATCCTGTTATATCTCAACACACAGTTTTATGACCTTTCTGTCAGATTTCAGTACTTGGGGTATTTCCTATTCTTGGCCCAATAGCTTTAAGCAACTAGATGTGTTCAGTGTGTCTGAGGATAAACTGCAAGTGATTTTTTACACACTTACAGAGAGGTCTTAAGAGTAAGCAACTGAATAGAGACCATGTTCTCTCAGCTCTTCTGTAGACACAGAATTCTTAACATTACCTATGCATGACACTCCAGTATGTTGTACAGGAAAATTAAATAAGCATTTTAAATTGTGCTGATCTCTCTGTATCTCATATGTATGCCTAACTCCTTGAGAGACCAACATTTCTGTGCTCTAGTTATACCCTCATCCTGTAAGAGCACTGTCCATTGTAATCAAATGAGGAAGGATAAAAGGGCTTTCTCATACACATTACAAGGATCCTGCTGCCACTGAAGGAAAAAAATTACATCAGAAGAAATCATCAACAACCTGCTAAGGAACACCCCTTGCTCCCTAGAAAGTACACAAAGCACACATCTGCAGAGTTTGAAGATGATGTTATAGGGTGGAAGCTGCCATATTAGCCAAATTGCCACCCATCTTTACAGCCTGGCATGGCAAAGTTCTGAGTACTGATACCTAGTCCAGCGCTACCTCATCGAAATTAAAAGACAAAACTGGTTGCAGAGAGAATGTCTAGCAGTTCAATCCAAAATCCAGACTGCTGAATAGGCATCTGCAATGAAGAATAACTCAAGGAGAACATCCTTCAATGACAATGGATGCCTCCAGTGAGCCACATGAGGAAAAAGGTGTAATTCATACTGTCCTAACTACTATAAATTAAAACCACCCTAAGTAGTAGACAAATCAAAAAGTCAGATGCTGTACTGTTTAAAAAAAAATCCCAACAGAACCATGAAACAGATTTAGTTATTGAATAGGAATGTGAAGACATGCATCCAGAAGACTGTAAACCCCAAGTCATTGTAAACCCCAGATTATAGAAAAAGGAAGGGCAGAGACTATCTAAGCATACCAAAGCATGGCACAATACCATGAAGGTGTCTCAGTGAAACCCCAAAAGTAGGGGAAACAATTAATTTTTTTTTGTTTGTTTCTTTTAGTTTTTCTCCTGTGAACTCAAACATTGCCCTAAAATAAGGAATAAATGCTTGCCTAGGCAGATGAAAGGAACGAAAGACATAACGTGCCCTGCCATGAATGGTCTTATACCACTGGGGTGGGAGAAAAACAGAAGAGAGAGAGATATAAAAAGAGTCCATCAACACATCACATATATTAGATGACCATACACTTGAGATGGAATAGTTTTTGCTGTTGCAGTATGAGTATCCATACTGATTGTCAGACACAGGAAGTTATTTAGCAAACATCCAAAAAGAGACCAGATGTCAGCTACGTACAGCATATCAGAAACCTGTATACATATTTCAGGTATATTACGTATTTTATCATCATAAATGGAGGCATGGAGCTAAAAACAAAAATCACAGGCAATCTGAAAGCTCATATTTTGACACTTCGTCAACAGAAACCTCCCTAGAGGCAAAGTGAATAAACTAATAATTTAAAGAAATTAAAAATAAAAAGTTTTATGAACTGTTCAATAAACAGCATATTGGACAAATACTTAAATACTTAAATATTTATTACATACATGCACATAGACAACTCCAAATAAAATAAACTCCAAAAAGCTTAACAAGTTTATTGGTACTCATACAAATCAGACTTACCTTGAAAAGTTACTATGTCACTGTGCAAGTTCTAAACAAATTACAGTTAAGTTTAACATAAATAATATAATAAACTAAAGATGAAAATTGGGAGGTTATTGGAACAGAATTCCTACTGTTCTTTTAGAAAATCTTTTGTAATAGCAATGCTTTGAAGAAAGAGCTTAACTCACAGCAACCCAAAATTAATGTCCAGAAGATATTCACAGCAATGTTCCACAAGCTTCTAAAAAGAGTCTTTAGCTTGCAGAATTAATAATGTCATGGTGATACTCATTGCTATTAACTGTCTCACAAAAGAAATTCCCTACCATTACAGAAAATTATTTCATCTTACTACTACAAAGTTATGAAGCAAACATACAATGAAAGCAGACTCCTAAAAAGCATTTACATTCAGAATTAATATTGCTACCACAAAGAAGTTGTAGCAACACAAACTTCATCAAATTCTAGAATTACCAACAGCTAAAGTGTTTCATTTTATTTTTTATGTATTATATATTCTGAAAATAAGTTATGTAAATTATGCTTTATTAATATCTAATATTTGAAGGAGCTAAGTTAAATGGTTGATTCACTGGAAACTATGCTTTGCTACAGAAATCACCACTTTTTTTGGGGAGGATACCTAAAGACTACAGGTTAGCAAACACAAATAAAGAGGTAAAAACCTCAGGAAAAAATCATTCCTCATGTAACATCTCATCCTTGAATAACAAAACGGAAAAATAAATTTTACAAATATATATGTGAGTATGTATATATATGTGTGTGTGTGCATATATATATATATGCACTCAGCCTGTTATTTAACAGTAGTTCTTTGCTACACACAACTCTTCTGATTTGAAGACTTTTAGCCAAAAGCTTTCCAAAACAGTTACTGAGCTCCTTGCATCTTAGGACTTCTTCTCTTCCTTTATTTATTTCCCAACCTCACCCTGAAAATGTGGTAGGGGATGGAGGGAGAGAGAAAAGAACAGGAAGAAACAATAATCACGTGAGGGAACTAGTGTATAATGTTTGGGGGTGGGGGGAGAATCAGAATTGATTGCAACTGATTTAACATACTGTCAGAAAATCACCACGTTAAAATGATGCATTATAAGGTACATAATATGAATTTACATACTTATCATGACAAATGACCAAGAGAGATCACCTATTTTTAAGGCTGACAGATACTTCCTTGTAGAAGCTTCATTTTTGTTTCTTTTAACTTGCCAAAGGCTTTTCAAGATGACCCCTTCTGTGCCAGATGTCCATGTCAAAGCTGAACTACTTCAAAGTTTCCATTATATACAAAATATATTTTTCCCCTTTCCAAGGAAAGCTACAGAGAACTACACTTTTGCCTCATTACAAAAGGCTATTTTTTCTTTAAAAACATTAATCACTTGCATGCTTTAAGTTCCACATGCATCTTTCTAAGAGACAGCAAAACGCTTATCCTGACATACAAATGACGCTTTTGTCAAGCTCACTGTAATGTTAGTGTCACTGATTTTGTTTTGATATGTTGCAGCTGAACCACCTACATATTCTGTCTGTACTGATTCCATTCCAATGTAAGCTTCTAGAAGCTAAACATCCATAGTTGTATTATCACTGGATAACACAGGTTGGAAGGGACTTCCACATGTTCCCTAATCTAACCTCCTGCTCAAAGTCAGCTATGAGATCTGAACAGGTTGCTGAGCTTTACCCATTTGGGTCTTGAAAATCTCACAGCTTCTCAGGGCAACCTCTTATACAGCTTGACTACACTCACGAAGAGAAAGTTTTTCCTTATATCCAGTCTGAACCTTCTTTATTTCAATGTATGAACACTGCCTCATGTCCTCACACCACACATCTCAATAAAGAGCCTGACTCCATCTTCTTAGTGATGTCATCAAAAACACCAGCAGGATGATGTTAGATCTCACTGAAGCCACCTCTTCTCCAGCTCTCTCTCTCAGCCTCTCCTCACAGGGCAAGTGTTCCAGCTCTCTAATTATCTTGGTAGCCCTCCACCATCTTCACTTCTTTTTATCAATGTCTTTCCTGTATTGAGAGTCACAAAACTGGGCACAGTACTCTAGATGTGGTCTAATGAGCACCAAACAGAGAGGGATAACCACTTCCCTCCATCTACTGCCTATATTCCTTCTAATAAAATCCCAGGATGTTGTGGCCCTTCTTTTCTTTAGGTTGTGAGTCGGGGTTGTTCAGCTTGAGGAAGACAAGAGAAGAGAAGACTCCTGTGAAATCTTACAGCACCCTCCAGGATCTAAAGGAGAGCTGGAGAGGGACTTATGACAAATGCATGTAGTGATAAGACAAGGAGGAATGACCTTCAGCTGAAAGAGGGAAGGTTTAGAAAAGATATTACAAAAACATTTTTTACTGTGAGACTGGTGAGACACTGCAGCAGGTTGCCCAAAGAGGTTTTAGATGCCCCATGGCTGGAAGTCTTCAAGGCCAGGCTGGATGGGGCTTTGAGCGACCTGGTCTAGTGAAAGGTGTCCCTGCCCATGGCAGTGGGATTGGAGCTAAATGACCTTTAACATCCCTTCCAGCTCAAACCATTCCATAATTCTGCAGCAGCATGCTGCTGCTGACCCATGCTCAGAGTGCTGTCTACCAGGACTCCAGGTTTCTCCAGTAGAGCTGCTTGCCAGCCTGTATCACTGCAAGGTGCTCTTCTTTCCCAGGTGTAGGACTCCGCATTTGTTTTTGAATAAAGCTCCAGATGGGCCTTGTGTTCACAGTGACAAAGTCCCTCTTAGTGCATCCTCATGCATATCAACTATTCCCCCCAGTCTGATGTCATCTGCAAGCACAAGAGTACACTGTATCACCTTCTCAGGACCCCACTTGCTACCAACCTCCCTATGTGGCATTTATTTATGAGTCCATCCATCCAATCAGTCTTTTACTCATCTAGTTCTCCATCCACTGAACCTGTAATGTCCAAATCTGGATTACAGAATATTGTTGGAGACACAGTTGAAAGTCTTGCTAAAGTCAAGGTAAATGAAATCCACTGTTTTTTCCCTCGTAAAAACATTCAAACATTTTACTGTAGAAGGCAATCAGCCTAGTCATTCATGATTTACATTTGATAAGCCCATGCCTATTGTTCCTATTCACTTCCTTCTTGTGCCCAGAAATGCATTCCAAAAACACCCATGCCCTTATTTTCCCAGGGACAAAAAGGAAGCTAGCCAGCTTTGTAGCTCTTTGGACTGTATTTTGGCCTTTTTTGAAGGGTGCAACACATGCCTTTGTTCAGTCATTAGGAGGTTCTTCTGGTATCCAAGACATTTCAAAGATGATGGGGAAAGACCTCACTGTGACTCTGGCCAGCTCTATCAACATCCTCAGCCACAGTCCATCTGGTCACATGCGCTTGTATGATTTGAGTTCTCTCAGTAATTCCCAACTGAACCTTCAGCCACTGCTGGTAGCTGGTCTCCTCAAACCCTGCTACTAAGCACAGAGGCCTGGGAGACCTTGCTGGTGAAGACTCACTAAGCAACAGAGGGCATTGAGTACCTCAGCCTTCTCTGTGTCCACTGTCACTAAATGACACATCACACTCCAAAAGAAGCTCATATTTCACTTGTCCTGCTTTTTACTACTGAAGTACTAGAAGAAACTCTTCTTGCTGCCCTTGACCTCCCTTGCAAGTGTCATCTCTAGGTGAGCATTGGCTCCCGTGATGTCATCCCTACATAATAGGACCATTTTTCTAAATTTCTCCTTTGTAGTCTGTCCCTGCTGCCACTGCTTGTATATCCCACTTTTGCACTGCAGCTCAGACATGGGTTCCCTGTTAAGCCAAGCTCATCTTTGGATAGGCCTGCTTGTTTTCCTGACTATCAGGATGAATCAATGGCATCTAAATTTATTCTCGGTGAATCCCTGCTGGATAGAGCAAGTATGAAAAGGTAAGCCATCCATGTGAACAAAAGGGTGGAAAAGAGAGGAACCAATAGAATCTGACTGAAGAAAGAACTGCAATGTGGGAAAAAGCTGGTACAGTTGACACGGTGAACATAATCTTGAATTTAGGATACAGACCAAGTCTGAGATGGGTAAGAAAACAGGTAGGAAAGGAAAAAACAAATTCAAATGGAGTCAGATGCAGAACATAGAGAGTATAGATCCTAGTTATGATGGAGAACTGAATGTGAAACTGAGGATAGTGGACAGAAACCTGAGACCATCAGACAAGAGTGTGAATAGCTGGAAAGCAAAGAACACTGGGATAAAAAATTTATTAGGCAAAATCTCCCCACACAGCAGTTCTGGATCTCAGACAAGAAGCCCTTCAACAAGAAACAAACTGTTTACATTGGGAAAATAGGATTGCGACAAAAATTTCAGAATAGGACAAAAAAGATTGGGACAGGAAGATATCACACAAGGAATAAGCAAAAAAATCAGCATCCAACAGAATATGCTCACTGGAATAGAACTGAAGATTCCAGAGTTTTATCACTACTTTGAAACACTTAAAAATCTCAGAAAACCATTCGCAGATTACATCATTTGGACCACAGATGAAATACAAATTACTAGTATCACATTCTCTGCTAGCTCAAATGGTAAAAGTCTCATGGCAAAATGTACAAACTTCAGCATTTCTAAAGACTTACATGCTATTAGACATATTAGTCTTATATATGCAATCCCACAAGACAGAAGGTTTCCCCCTGTCCATCAGGGTTGCTGACTTTTTTTTCTTTTTTCATCTAGTGTGTTGAACATTTTGTTTATGTGTAAAGAATTTTTTTTAAAACAAGTATCCTTGTTTTAACCCTTCATTTAAAAAAACCCTTCATTTAAAAAAAATACAGTCACACCACAAAAATTAAAGATTATTTGATCTTGTTCTCTGCGCCCTTGTGCCCAAGATATTCTTGCTATGATCCTGAACAAAATGTTAAAAAAAATTAAAATAACAACACTATATGATAGAAGTGCCATATGCACTGCAAATGTTGGCATGTGCACTGTTAATAAGACAGGTACTGCAGGAAAACAGAGGAAATTACTATTGTCCTGGAGAATTGTATTTTCTTCTTGTTTCTTGCACACAAGTCATCTCTAAAAGAAAAAGAGAAAAAATATATAAAAAAAAATCAACAAACTTTTAATGACCAATCCATTCTTCATCAAAACTATGGCCTTAGTAGCTTGTGTTTAATGTTGCAACAGATCTAAGTATTTATACTTGCAGTCTAAATCAACACACACCATACTACAAATGAAGCAGTGAGGTCTTTTCTAGATATGGAGTCATGTATCCCTGCTGAAGGGTCCATTAAAAACAACAAAGAAAAGCCAGGTTATTGTTAGTAAATTAAACCTGTAAGGGAAAACCTATTAGAACACACAAATCATTAAAACACTGATAGATTATTTTGAAAAATCATACCATAAAGGCCCTAAATTGGACATTCAGTGTGAAGGGATATTTTATATATTTCCAGGGATTTCTGTGAAAATATTACTAGTGAAACATGCAGGCACTAGAGACTAAAGGTAATGAAACAGCAGAAGAGGAAATTAAGAAGGTATAGCATGAACAGCGCATAACCAAATAGTAAGACCACACTTCATTTGATACCAAGAAAAAGGATTCAAAATTGAATATCGAACACAGTCTATGCCATTCTAAGCTATATACCAGAAGAAACATTGTAGGGAAAAGTAGCATTTAACCCTACATTTACAGGCCAAATTACAGCTCTTACAAGAATCTCTAATTTTGGCATTTCATGATTTATAAGAGCTTGACCTTGCAACTTCAAAGTTCTTTGAATACAGTTTATGTTGCACAACAGCAAAACACGCACTATTTCCCTGAAAAACACACACATCACTTCACTTGCAGATTATATTCATCATACAAGAGATGCATATTAATGCAATCACACATAGCATCCATGCATTTGTTTTCCTTATTGTATTAGTAGCATATTCTATGACCAAACAAGCGTTTGAATGAGTCCAGAAAAAAACTGTCATATTTTGCTTTGACACTAGCTCCCCCTCCAGACCAGCCTAAGATTATAGTAATGACTTCTTATTTTCATTCTGGCTCTGCAACAAGATATAAATACTCAAATCCAAACCTTCTTCATTTTTATCCACTTAAATGTCAATTAACAGACTGATCAGAGAAACTATATATAAAATTATCATTTTAATTTTTTTTTACTGTGCATAGATTCCAAGCCTGGGAAAATAATTTGGTTTAGAAAAGATCTGACAGATAAAGCACCAATTCCATACAGCCACAGAAAGACAGGAATGGACCAAAAATACAATTTTTACACTATGAATTGTGTGCAGTATTTGTAATACTTAAACATTCAATTACACAATTGAGCCTCTATTTGCAGTCCCAATAAAGTGATCACAAACCACAAACGCCAAACCAAAAGGAAGCCCTACATGGTTTAGTACTACCTTTACTAATCCACTTAAGCTGAATCAGTTCCATTTCTACTTCAGCAAGTATAGCTAACATTTTTCTTGTTCTCACGTTACCTAGAATTAATCTTTTTCAGTTGTTCAGCCAATAAGACTGCCAAAATTTTAAACAAACGAAGACACAAGACTAAACAGTAAAGAAAGCTACAACTTCCAACTGACCTTCTGTATTTCCCTGTTGTCAAATGTCCTGGTAGCTACATAACTAAAAGAGTGAATTTGACTGATTCAACACTCCATGTTGATTGCTGTCTTTCCCTCATTGTTGAACTGCTCGCTCAGAAAATATGAATAATTAATTATACTTTCTACTCTGAAAAAGGTTGTCTTATTACATGTTGTTGGGCAAGTATGCAAACTTTGCAATATGCTAGTCTGCCAGTATAAGGTACATATACATATGAAACCCTAACAAGTATCAATAAAAACTTGGCAGCAAGCATACCTGCAAGAACCGGAGAAACAGACACTAATGGAAATACATCAAAGCACAGTCACCAACTCCTAATAACTAGTTTTCTTTAATAATGGAAGGAATTGTAACAGTCACCTGTAAAACCACCCCAAGCACCAGCAGCACAGGCTATGTTGGCCATTTATTTGCTTATATAGTTCAGACTTTTCTAAAGTTTTTGACAATTTACAGTGGAGAATTATTTGGAAAATGAAACAAGATTAATGCTATAAAATCAAACCTCTTCATGCTTACACACTCTTCCAGAAGCATTTACTCCGTTAGCTTTCAGGCCTAGACATTAAAATACTGCATTTCAGGGTAGAAAGAGTATGTGTGCGTATATGTAACATGTATACCGAAACATACACTTTCCAGCTGCTGTGTGTGTTTCAGTATGCAAACACAGGCAAAAAAATAAAAAGGCACTAAGCGCTAATGCAAGATCACAGGTGAAGAATGCTTTCCACATCCATGGTTGCTTTCCACATCCATGTGGATCACGGTGTACCATGTGTGCATTGAGGACACAAGGACAGCAGGTACTGCCCCGAGGAAGTTAGTCTTTCAAAAAGCAATTTTGCAGCTGATGTCTTTGCCCATAGGCTTCTTGGTACAACCTGCACCACGGCATTACAGTTCCTGCCTATTCCTGTACCCTCAACCATCAGCTTCTGAAAGCAGAGGGTCACAGCCTGGTCTTCTGAGAGCGTCAAGAAGAACACAGTGTGAGCACAATTGCACTCGCGAGTGAAAGACCTGAGCATACATCAAGCACAAACCCGCCTA
Organism: Chiroxiphia lanceolata; assembly: GCF_009829145.1. Classification (NCBI taxonomy): domain Eukaryota; kingdom Metazoa; phylum Chordata; class Aves; order Passeriformes; family Pipridae; genus Chiroxiphia; species Chiroxiphia lanceolata. The sequence continues at coordinate 24,207,079 of NC_045642.1, forward strand.
GAGGTAAAATCGCCAGAGCCTTGTCGGTAACAGAATCCATGACCAAAGCAGCTAATTGTGCCGAAATACGGTAAAGGTCGCCGTGGGAAAAGCCCCAAGCAACAACCGATGGCTCTGCATCCTTGTCACACAAGCACTTCCTCGAGCTACCAGCCGGCCCTAGAGCGTGAGGTCCGTCTACAAAGCCCACGTTTCCCGTTTATTTCTCTCTGCCAAAACCAGGCGTCCCCCCGGGCGGTCGCAGTTCCCGGGACAAGGAAAGTTGGAGGCCGCCTCCCGCGCCCTGCGGCCGTGGCGCACCGGACGGCGGCGGCCGCGCTGCCCGACCCGCGCTGCCCACGCCCGCCCCGGGGCAACGCCGCCGCCCGGGGCTCGCACGCATCTCCCTCCTGGGCCCGGCCCGGCTGCCCACGGTGATGCCCCGGCCGCCCGCCGAGCCCCGGCCTCCCTTTCCTCCGCCGCGCTCTCCGGTGGCCCCAGGCCCCACCAGCGACCCTCAGGTGAGGGAGCCCACGGGGACCCCGGTACACGGCAGGGACCGGCCCCCTCCCCGCCATCATCACCCCAGCGGCGGCGCCCGTTGCTGAGCAGCGCCGGGGTCGCAAAAGCGGCGGCGCCAGGCCCGGGGGAGGGATGGGGAGCGCTACCCGGAGCAGCTCCGTCTCGCCTCGGTACCCGCTTCGCCGCCGCCGCGGCTCACGCTCAGCCCCCGCATCCCCTTACCCGAGTGCCGGCGCCGCTGGCGAAGCCCGCTTTGCCGCTGCCCAGGGTGCCGGGCGTGGGGAGTCGGCGGGGCGGGCGGGGGGAGCGGCGTGGAGGGCGGGGGCGCTCGGCGGGGAGGAGACGGAAGCAGGAACCCGCCGGCGCGGAGCGGAGCGGGCGGCGGGGACGGGGCGCGGGCAGGGCGCGCGCCGAGGGCGGGGAGCGGCGCGCGGGCACCGCGGTGACAGCGGCGCACGGCCGGGGCAGCGCGCGCCCCCGCGAGCGCGCCGGGGAGAGCCGCGCCGCGGGCGCGCGCCTGCCGGGGGAAGCAGCCTATGGGAGCGCGAGCCCGGCCCCGCTGCTGCGGGAGCGCCCCCGTCACGGAGCGCCGGAGCGCGCATGCGCGCCCTGGAGCTGCCACGGCCGCTCCTCCAGCCCCCCCCGCCGCCTCCTCCCGCGAACCTCCCGCCCCGGGGGCGGCCGGGCGGGACGGCGGCGGCGTCCCTGCATCCCTGCACCGGGCTTTCCCTGACGGGCGCGGGGCCGCAGGGCGGCGGCGGCGGGAGCTCGCGGGAGGGGGGAGCGGGAGCGGCCGCGTTCAGCCCGGCGATGGGTGCGAGTGAGTGGGGAGCAGCGCCTGGCTGAACCGCCGCTGCGGTCCTTCCTCCTGCGGGGGAGCGCGGAGGGGATGGGGCGCTGGGAGGGGCGTTGCGGGGCTCCCCTGATCTGCCGTTTGTACCCTCCGGGGAGACGTCCCACCCCGGGGCCGCGTTATTGCCGGCGGCGGTGCCGTGCCGGCGGGCAGGGCCGGCCGCAGCCCCCTGAGCTCGGCGGCGCCGCCCGGAGCCCCCGCCAGCGCTGCTGCCGCAACAGGCTGGTCCCCGCCCGCAGCGCCGGTGCATCGCGCCCGGGGAACTGGCTCAGCATGGTTCGGTGTTCTTAATGTGAAGATCCCTACAAAGGACAGAAATCTTACAAAAAATTATACCGTGAGAGTAAAAGGAGTACTCTCTGTCTGCTGGGTGACAGCAGGACTTGGGAGAGGTCCGCTCTAAGCACCCCGGACTGACTGCTACTTGAGCACATACAACTTGTTCTGCTTCTGTGGCTTACCAAAACCCTTCCTGAAAGAGCACATAAAGAGGTAAATTCGGGTAGATGCAGAATTTCAGGGCATTTAATGTAACTATCATTTCCTAAACATTCACATGGGAAAGTTATATATACATTTCCAAAGTTTGTAATGGGAAGGTTTCGACGTGCTTGGGAGATAAAATGGCAGAGATGGGAAGGCAGCATGTGCAGTGGGAATTGCAGTAGGAGTATGTTTCGGGGTACTGTGGTTTCTGTGAAAGCCAGAGATGGTAAGGATGGATGTTTTGTAACTGGCACATCCTTCTTGCACCCCCTCCTAGGCTCAGAAGAGCTGTCCTGCATATTGGCGCTCTGTCATGTATTTGTTCACACTTGTCATCTCTAGTTTGTTCCACAATCCCTCTTCTTGTTTTTTATTTTGTTTTGTTTTGTTTTCCCCAGAACTAGTAAACATTCACAAATATCCTTGTAAGGTCTCTGCAAGTGTGTCTTCATTTTTCTTTTTTGACTTCATATGTTAGGGGTGAGCTGTGTGCTAACGTGGAGCTTGGGGTACAACTGCTGCCAGCATTGTCTGGGGGACAGAAAGAAAAATTATAATATTCTATGCCAATAGCAACCTTCCAGAGAGATCTGAAAATTCAAAAATAATTAATACATCTTTTTTCCCTAAGGTTTCAATTCCTAACTGACAATACTACAGATTAGTTTAGAAATTGAGATCATAAGCAGATTGCCAATCATTGTCAAGAATTGAGTAGCAGTTGCTAGCTCCTATTACTGTGACAGTTGTTGTGTCTATTACCAATTATATTGCCTACAAATTTAGCCAAGGATTTGGATTTCATAGACCCAGTTCCAAAAGTCAAAAGCATTTTAAAAGTCTAGGCATATGCAAAAGAGCCAAAACTGCATGCAGGTAAAGGAAGGTAGCCCCCATCCTGGAAACATTCGACATCAGGTTGAACAGGTCTGGTTGAAGATGTGCAGGGGGTTTGGATTAGATGACCTTTAAAGGCCCCTTCCAACACAAATCCTTCTATGGTTGTAAGCTACATCAAGATGATCCAGAAGCTAAGGCACAGCTTTCCAAACTATATGTTTAACTGCATGTTGCCTTTGCTTGGAGGATCTCACCTAAAGAAAGACGCTAAAAGAAAAAAAAAGTCATTGAGGGAGACATCTGAAAACTGGAGATCTTCTTCTGATGGGTCTTTCCTGTTTAGTAGGAAAATACTGTTTTATAGACATGTCTGACTACTAACTCACAAAATATTAAGGTACATTCAATGCAAACGATTCTGAGATACAATGTTTGCAAACTGAAAAAAATCAGGCCAAAAAAAATAGGCTGTTTCATTAGTACACTTGTGGTGATTTCAGTTGTAATTACTATGGTGTGAAATTAAATGCATTTCAAGTGATTGCTTAATGCAATGAGGAAACTACCACTGGTTTACTTGCTTTCAAGCCCATGATATTCTACAAGCCCATGTGCTGTAGGCATATTATCTTAAATCAAAGAAAATGACACAGTACTAGACCTAGTACCCACTGGAGATACCACTGGATAAAATGTGATCAATCTGCACATAACTTGTACGGTTATGTGTTATTTTTATTTGTATTTTAGGTCTAACCATGCTATAGCAGCTACTGCTATCAGCCTCATTTTTATTTTGAGGAATTGTTGACCTGAGCAGTGCTAAGCCATGACGTAATGGGAGAAAGACAATTAAATTACTAGGGAGAAAGATGAAAAGCTACCGAGGGAAGTGCTGTTATAGATCGCTAACTTGTTACAAATGCTAAATGCAGCAGGTATATACATTTAAAAGGACATTTCCCAAATCAGACTGAAAGGCCAGTAGCTAATTTTATTTTCACCACAAAAAGCTCGTTGTTGATATGGAACCCCACTTGTGACTCCAACAACTCCTTCATCACATGACCAAGGGTCAGAGTCTTGTTGATGCTCTGAAACCCTTGAGAAGGGAAATTTTCAGTAGAATATCAGACACATTTTCCCTACTATGCTTAGGAAATCAATTATCCTAAAGAATTTTAAGGTGGAAGATTCTAGTTTCAGTGTCCAGTGTATGTTTTCTAATGCTTAATCTCACAACCTAATGAATCACTTTACCTGATACAGACTCAAAATCTGCTGGAGTCAGCTAATTTTTCTGATTTGGCAAGAAAGTGGTAGCACTTTTACAAAGCAGGTGGAATCTCAGCAGGGTAACTCTAGTTTCTCTTTGATGAGATATCCTGCCACCTGTCTCAGAAGTTTCTCTGAGTAGCAACTTGAGTTAAGATGAAATGTAAAGGTAGTTTAAGTTTTCCCTCAAATACATGAACACATACTGGAGTCCACACTTAAATATCAGAGTAAATAAAATTCTACCTTTGTCCATTTTTTCTTTCTCTTTGCAGTGCTAGCTTCTCCTGTTCTTCACTGTCTCTGAACTCACAGCCACAAAGCAGTCTTAATGGATACCAACAACTCCCCCAGAAAATACCTGACTTCTTAAATCCTTATCCCTTTATATGAAATGCATCCTCATCCCAGTTGTATAGTGGTCTCAAAAACTTTAGAAGCAAATTCAGATTTAGTTGTCATAGTAAGCTTGAAAGGAAGAATCCCCAGAGCTGGAAAGCATGTTAAAAAATGCTTCTTTAAAAAAAGCATCAGTTTTGGGGTATGGTTACCTTAGGTTTCCTGAACACTTTTTATTTATTGCAGTATAACTGTACCTTGGAAATACTTCACTTATACAGATACCCAACTCTCCAGGTGATGCCAGAGTTAAAGCACACACTTATCTGAATCTCTCCATATGCAGCTTGGTGCTTCAAACTGGCTTTATTTCATGCCAACTATTCTATATTATCTGTTGCAGACCACTGTAAAATGGTAGAACTCAAGTACCACTAAAACTAAAATGAGAACAGGAGGGGGTTACAGGTATTTTTCTCTGTGCTGACCACAAAGAACAATACAGTTTCTAGCATAATTTATCCAAGCTTTATTTTGTCATATGAAGTAGGAATAAGGCATGGGTAGAAACCAAGATCCATATATTTAAGAAACAAATGAAGAAATTACATTTGAAAAATGGAATTGGAGTGGGAGGGTGTTACACCTTTGTCCCTCTTAAATATAGACTGTATATACTGGGGAGGAGGAAGAGCTGGGAAAGAGTACTAGCTTCTAAATCAGTTAATTTAACCTCCATATAGAAGTCAACATGTTATGAGTACTCAGACACTGTACCAGTCAGGAAACTGCAGAAATGCAACCATACCATAAGAATTACAGAAAACATATCACAAGGGTTAAAGGAAATTCAAGACACAGTCAGCAGGGAAATTACAGAAACTGCCATTGTTAAATAAACCTTGTTTTTAAAATGTCTAAGAATGTTACCAATCATTTAATACAAACCCAAATTTCTTAAATTCTAAGGAATGTTTTAAAGAGTCCATCAAACGCTTCTTTTCTAGCCCTCAATGTTTTTCCTGCTTTTTCCAATGACTTGAAATCTGATCTTGTACTTGTTAAGTCTCAGTTTCAAGTAGAATAGAACTGCAAATAATTGAAAAATACACAAGCTAGTAATGTTATAAGAAACTTTTTAAAACATTTTAACTAAGACTTGTATCTGTGTCCATTAAAGGATATCAAGAAAACCTGTATTTATTTCTCATTTTCCAGGAAATGCTAGCAGGTACAGCCAGTCACTGTAAGTGTAGTACAAGGTAATGGTTTCTCCTCCATGGAAAACAAAACAAAACAAAATTTTCTGAGTAACTGAGATGTATTGCTGTTATAAGATTAAGATAGTGCTTCAGCATAACATACAGAAGTAGTTGCAGCTGCAGAGCAACTTAACACACTTTTCTGTCCCATTTATCAAAACACTTTCAGTTTCCAGCTTAAAGCAGGTGAAACCATAACAAATATTGCACAAGGACTGTTTATCTGTAGCCAAAGCATTTGAATAAAGTGTTTATATAAATCAGTGTAAACTTATTTTCTCTTGACACTTCTGCTTTTACAATGTTTCACTTTGAATTCTGGTGGGATTTGATGTGGCATACCAGTTTGTTTCTGTCCACACTGGTTTTGTTGCAAGCAAAGGCTTAAAGGTCAGAAGGAACGAAGTGCAAACAATATTAAAATGTACTGGGTGGGTCATGTAATCAAAAAATCACATTGTGGGTGTTCCTTAAACATCAAAGGTGCCTGTAGATATGTGAAAAATATAGCTGCACAGTGGTATCTCTTCTGGGGGAATAAAGCAGGAACAGCTTTACTACCACAGCAGCACTCTATGCATCTCAATAGAACAGAGATGATGCCTTCATAATATTGGAAAGACAATAAAGTAAACGCAAAGACAAAAGGATCTTCTCCAAGTGTATTTTTTTTAAAAATTGAGCCACAAGTAGTGCAGCTGTGTAAACATAATCATTTGTCCCTGCAGATAAGTAAGTAAAAAACAAATTATCCAAAAATCGTTATTTGGATTATCCAAAACTATGCACAGTAAATGTTGCTCCAACAATGCAACTTGCATTACAAGCTGGATGAGCTGCAGTGTGGACACTGTCACCTGAAGTTGGCTCAGCACTTCCCACATGAAGATCCCATTTCAGTTGCTGACAGCAGAAGTACTCGATTTCACAAACTGTCAGCCATTTGGACCAGCATTTCCAAAGCTCCGTCCCTTTTCCTTCAAGTGCTTTGAGGTTTGGAGTAAGAGTTTCAAATTTGTCAGGATTATGCTGGTGAAGAGAGTGTGCTTTTCCCCTAAAAATCTACTTGTATTTAGCCAGAGTATTTCTATAAGGAGTAAGGGGAGGATATGACTTTAAAAATCATATTTTTCACACCCTCAGAACTGCCATATAAACAAATTGAGTTTTGCAACTATGTTTTCTAATCAAATTTCCCAAAGATGATACATGTATCAGATATGGTCTACTCTTTCAGTAGGACCTAATCAGAAACCGAATTTCTGGTCTAGCTGTATATTGGAGACAAAAAGACAGAAGGAAGTCCTCTTACTCCTGCAGAAGCTAAGACATCTTTACAGAGAGACAAACTCATCACTTTTTCCACTGTAAAATACTAGAAGAGACAGCATTTCTAGAGCTGACTAATGAATACAAACCTCTAAATATGTTAATGTGCTATTGCTAAGATGTTAATTGCTACAATATTCAAGGTTTCCTCACTCAGATTTATTTTATCATAAGGGTGAATGCATGACACCCAGAAGGGTGCTGGCATCCACATTATTTGTATAGTATGTTACAGCTGTATTAATTCTTTCTTCTAGACACTATTTCCCTCTATGAAGGAGATGCAGTTGTTCATCATCAATACATTTTGACATGAGAATTTCCTAGCTTTACTCAGGTCCTGTGTCTACCACAGGAGGGAAGGGGAAAGTGGTAATTTTTATTGAACACTTGACTGTGCAACAGTGTTTCTTCAGAGTAGTGTTTGGTTTGTATATATCCAGAGGGAAATAAATAAAGCTACTAAGTTACCAGTGTTTTTGTACACCAGGTCACTCTCTTGCTTTAAGATCCTGGCCCTTGAATTAGGGATTCTTGCTAATTTGCAGTAATTTATTCCAGATTGATCATTTATCTTTCCATTGGACTGGGCATTAAAACTCTTACTTGTTAATTTGCTTCCTCTCTCACATGAAGTTGCCTACCCCAACAAATTTGTGTAAATAAATTTATCATTTCTAGTAGGATTTTCAATATTGCAATTTAACAAGAGCATTATCAGATAATTTCTAGGTATTCACTGAGAACAAGAACTTATCTGAGAGCCCCATCTGTGTGCTCACAGGGGTGTGGTGGCTCCATTAGCTTTCCAAACAATGGATTTCCTGTAAAGGTAAACTTACACTCAAGAACAGCCCGATCTGGTTTACAGTCTGAAATAGAAATGTGGAACATTTTATCTGTGGTTTATAGAGAAAATACTATCGCCTTTTCAAATAATAACCCCAGCTGTCCTCTTTCTCAGCATTACCTTTGCAAGAGGTTTATGCATACACTTTCAAAGAACAAGAAGCCAATAAAAGATCTGCTGGAGAAAGGCAGTCTGTAGCACTGACCCAGCACGTCACATGAAACTCTACTGAGTTCTGGACATAAATACTTCTGTAAACTGAAACCAGGAAAGACAAATGCATTTTATTCTATTAGGTTTTCATTAAACTATTACATTCAATTATTTTATTTTTCTTTTGACTAATTTATGTGAATTTATTATTACATCAGTAACTGTAATTGAAATAGTTCTTAAATGTCCCAAGGGCATTTCATTGTTGTTGTGTTTATCAGTATTTGGCACAAATGGAAAAACTGCTAATAAGCAAGCAAAATCAATTTATCAGTGTAATTTACTTATCAGCTCATTCTCAAGTCACATGTCCCACATGTAACTTGAACGACCAGTTTTTCCTTCCATTAGCAAGTACATTAAGAAAAAGGATCTACCTCTCAGCAAGTGCCAGATAAACCAGATACTGTACCCTACCTGGAAATTTAAAAGTTATATACAGGGCCTTCAGTTGAATTTCATTCCTGTTTCTAGCAGCATCAGCACAAAGCAAAGACTATGGCTAATAAATAAGTATAAAGCATGACTTTTTATCTCATAAAATAAAATAAACTCCCCACAGTCATAAGTATCTACCAGGAAAGAAATACAGCCTTCACTTCTACCAGGCCTTCTCCTGCAATTGAGGCAAAACATCTACTTGCAGCTCTGGAAAAGGGTCTTGCTACAGTGATAGATGTACTCAAGACTTTATTTCTAACTTATTAAAGTGTATTATCCCTGAGAAAAAAATCCTCCAGATGGTTAAAAATATACCAAGTTCTTTGCTGGGAATGAAAGGCTGTAGGGAAAGAAGGGCTGTTGTGAGCAAGCTACTCTAGTATGCCCATCTGTGTTGTTTCTCCACCAAATGCCAAGGTTGTTTAAGGTTTTGCTTCCAACATCCAGCATTCCCACATGGTGGCAGTTCCCTTAGCGTCCCACTGTAACCAGAAAACTGCCAGCTAGTGGAGAGAAACAAAGCTTGTGTCAGTAATGCTCAGAGCCACTGCACTGTTACCAGGTTTCAGAACTGGCTATCTCCTTTCTTAGTTCTCTCTGGATCCTTTTGATAATCAATTATTTCTAACTTTGAACAAGAAAAATATATTTAGAAAAGTAAAATTGTTAAGACTTCTCTAGTAATTCTGAAAACTGTTATATCGTGTAATATGAGGAATTGACTTTCAGCTAACCTTCAGCTTTCTTGAATTCAAGTGATGACATCAGAGCATCTCTCACAATCAGCTGGGGGGGTTAGACATGGATAATATACAGTTAGTCTTTCTGAAAAGTCTGATAGTTCTTAGATTAAGTATTTAACCATTGTTTAAGGTGGCCTTCTCTCCTGCCAGTTTAAGCTGACTTGCTGCAACGCCTTCCAGCAACATGAAAAGTAGCAGAGGTTAGGACCTGGTTTGGCTACTGAAGTAGTGTTTATTTGCACTACTATTAACTACTGTATGCAAGTATTTTCCAGTTCTGAAGTAAAATTTGGATATGAAGATGGCACATGTGTGAGATTAAAATTCATTTTATCTAAATTGGTAGCACAAAACTTGAATTTGCACAGGGAATAGAGAGAGAAGTGCTTTACTAATTTGAGAGTTACACCCAAAAGCATGCAGGGGGTAAATAAGGTTTTCTTCCTCAAGAGGGCTCAAAATGGGTGAGCCTCTTTTTGTGCTCTTCTCTTCCCTTGTATGCTGCAGATTGTAGATAGGCTGAACTAGGAACACGTTTATAATCTATCTAGTGTTATCTTAGCAAAGGTAAATTAAAATTCTTTTCCAATTCCATCTAATTGAATTTACTTTTGCAGGGTGGCCACAGAACAGCTGATAAGTGGCAACATATTTTACACTACCCTCTATCATGGTTAGTGCAGCACAGCAATCCTATAAAGCCTACGTGGTCTCTATTTACATCATGTTCAAGTAAGACTTGCTATCTGTTTGAACTCTAAGAGTTGCCTCCAGGGAAGGGTTGAAGACAGCTTAGCTCCTCTGTCATTGGAGACATCAAGGATGAAAAGTTCACATAATCTTTTACAAATGTATTTTAACACAAATTATTATTTCCTTTTGATGTTTCTATTTCCTCTTGATCCTACAGCCAAGTTCGTATTTGATAACAGAAATAGGAGTGCCATGAGAGAGAACTGGTAAAAACTGACATATGTAGATGCAACTTAACCATTAAGAAGTCAAAAGCATGTTAATGGCAGCACAGATCTTGGAGCAGCAAGATTCATATAGCAGGTTTTAATCATTCCAGGGTTCCTCTATGGGCATATTGTCACAATCCAGAATGCCTTCAAACGTGTAATAATATTATAAGCATTTTTGTTTTCACACTTGTGTAACATAAAACTTTACATAGATAAAATAATGTAATTAGAGAATTAAATAATAAATTGTATTGTTATGAAGTACATATGCATGTATTTCTACTTACTGCAAGCGTATCAATGAGTCAAAACCCAAAAAGGATTTGGATGCATAAGCAACCAAGAAGTATTTTCTAAAGGCAGAGTCCTAGAAGGTGCAGCAACTCTTGGAAAGAAATGCATGTGTGTATTGGATAGACATTATATTCTGCACATCCAGGGAAAGCAAAGCAACTGCTGTCCCCACCTAAACAATTGATGCAGGTCATGTCTCATCTGCCAATGTCTTCTCTGAGTTTTGAGCGGCAATCAGCCATACCTCACTTGCATCATCAATACAACTATAAAAGTATATACAAAACCTTTGACCATTTCACCTCTTGACGTGGTAGAACTGTTCTCATTAATAAGTTTCTAACTATTCTGAATCAGAATGTGCACAAGTAAAAGAACATTTTAAATCTCTACCCTAATAGTTTGAAACGTTTCAAAACATCCACTGACATGGACAAAATAGCTACTATTGCCAGAAATTATTATTGGTCACCAGTGGAGAGAAACTTCCATGCTATTCTGTTACTATAAGTGTCTGTAGTCTCCTTCTGACAAGAATAAGAAATATGTGAAGTGTTGAAAGATAAACATGTGAAGTGGCTTTTGCTAGTTTTGCGGGATAATCATGCAATTCATGCAATCTGTCTTTCAGTGAGACTAACTGCTCCCTTGGGCTCAAGTGCCTATCAGCTTCACCAACACTGTAAAACTGAACTCGATTTCCTATCTTGAATCTTTTTTTTCAATTCACTTTTCTCCAACTTTTTCTGCCCAGATTTTAAATTCATTTTTCGTAAAATTCAACTTCATTACTCTGATGAACAAGTGCAGAATGGTACGCTATAGTGTGTAGTTTTAGTGTAGCAGTGCTAGATTAACCCTAGGATGGCTGCACAAAACATGACACATTTTGTAAATATTAAACTGGCAGGATAAACCCAGTGTCAGATACACCTTATAGATGAATATGGCTACAGTAGATGAACTAGAATTAAAATGTTTCTCCTATCAGCTCTGCTGTTGATTTGTTGTGTGAAGTTTGATCACTTTATTAGTCTATTCATCATTACCCTTCCTGCTCTCATCTGCAGAACAGTGAGATAACAGCTATCTCAAAGGCAGTGAGCCAACATGTGCAGAAGAGCTCTCAGATCAACAGATAGACAGTGGCTCTCAGAGGACAGCAATGGGATGTATCTGATGCTATAGTTCCTTTTTAAATAATATTGGACACTGGATTTTTGTCAGAAGCTAGCGCAAAGTTTTATTTCTCTGTTGGCATGACAAAGATGTTCTTTTATTAGTATCTTGGAGAGGTTAATTACATTGAAGTGTTTTGTTTTAAAGTTCAAACCTTCAGTGAAGGCAGGTGAGCTGCTTTCTTATCATAAGATTTCATCATACACCCTATTCCTCGGGGCTTTTTCTGACTGTTAACAGTCCTATTGGTTCAAATTTTATTTCAGTAGATTTTATATTCTCTGGTATTGCCAACTCTCTTCAACTCTTACAGAGACCCACCCTATGTAGGCTGTGAATTTAGAATTTATTGAATGGGTGAAATATTTACTTAGCTGTAATAAGCCTCGTACAGTGTTCAGTAAATGATACTTGTATAATATTTTGGAGAATGCTCTGAGATCCTGCAGGGTGAACAGCTGAAAATACTAGCTGTTACACAGATGGCATTGCATAAGAGACCTCAGGTACTACAGAGCCAGTTTAGAAGTTGAAAGAGAATATAAGGGTACACTTCCCAAAATGCTGCTCTGTGCACACCAAAGAACACTCCATGGCTACCAGCTTTCTTAAGGAAAATGTCAGAAATGTGGACAAACAACAATGTAAGTATAACCCCAGTGTTCATATAAGTGTGAAAGACACTGAACTCCAAGCACCTTTTTTTCACCTGGCACACCATGTGCATTTTAAAATAAGGTTTCACAAGTTGAAAGATCATTTAGCACAGATGGCAGTTCATTGCAGGAGGCTAACTACCTTAATTCCAGCTAATGGTATGGTTTTAGCAGTAGAGAATTGGACTTTTCCTTGATGTAAGAGGGATATATGGCCCATAATTCACGGTAAAGGGTGTGAGTGACAAATAGTTCAAAAAGGTTTACACATTGTGCCATGCAGAATTTAGGAAAACTGGTAGAAAATATTATTATTTTTTGATAAATTATCTGATTGTGTAAGTAACTAGTGGACAGTAGCATAGACACTGACATCCAGAGCTGGCACTATGAAATAGCACAGAAGTAATGCAACTATTCTGGAAGCATGGCATCCAGCATCTGGGGCTCTGCCTGTACAGTGACTTGCCATAGCCTCTAGGCATTCCTTGTGTCTGCTGAAAACAGTGCTGAAGGTTCCCTGTAAGCTGAGTCTAATAGAGCTATGGCAAAGAAACATACTTATTCCACTTCTGGAACACAGAAATATATTTCATATGTCTAAGGACCACCAGGAATTTTACACTACATATTTTATAGAAAAGCGCAAGGACCTGCAACTAGCAGTTAGCAAAAAACCTGCCCCCCACGGTGTCTCCATTCACTATTCAATAATTGAAGGCATTTGATTAGTTAAGTGTGAGAGTCTATATCCCTGATAAACCTTTAATTTCATTGTTTTAACAAAATCACCTGTTTGAATCTAGACCTCTGTATCACCAAAGAAGTTGAAACTACACTATGTCAGCAAATTCTTCAGGCTGTTACCTTCTACCCAAAGTTTACTAGGTCAAAAAGTAGCAAAAATCTACCCTCATAAGGCATAAAATTTGTGTCAAGAGGTAACTGGGAATGACAGAGTTGCTTAATATCTTCAATGTAAATATGGTTCGTCATCTGGCAGGTTTGAACATAGAAGTCAGTTATCTGACTTGCTTCCTGTTAAATGCTATCTTGATCAGAAATTGTAAACAAGCTCTTTATTGTGTGATTACGTGATCCTCAGATGACTCGTCAAACTATTGAAAAAGTGAACATGTGCAGATCAAAGTTAATATTCATATACTAAATGTGTTCAATAAAATTGTAACCAGATCTACAAGGCATAGCCCAGCTCTGTGCTCTGTGTGTCAGTTCATCGAGTGGTGCTTGGACTATTTCAACATTGCAATTCTAATATTCCCTGAAGCTCTCACTGGCAGTTTTAAGGCATGATGTAACAAATCTTTAGTGGGTGGAATGCTGCGCAGCCCTGAGGTAGTTTTTTTGGTTTGGCTTTGGCTTCTGCATAAGCAATTTGCATGTTGATCTTTTACATGGTAGATAAAAAGGCAAACTGTGCCTACACCTTTTCCTGTTTCTTCCACAGACTCCTTGTATAAAGCAGCTAGTCAGCTTCACATCACTTATTTTACAATCTTTCTTTTTTTCAGTTTATTAAAGTTAACATTGACTTTGAATGTTACTGAATATTCCTCCTAAATGTGCACAATTTAAAGGACTTTTCATTTACAGAGTTACTTCCCTACCCCAGTCACTGCTGTCATACTCACATTTAAGTATTCACTATTGAAATATTCTCTGTTCTCATACTACCTGTGGAATAAGCTATATAAGGCAAATAAGCTATATAACCCAAATTCTCACCAAAGCAGTAATATCAGAACAATTTATTTGGGAAGTAGACCTAAGTCCAAAAAGGAGAATACACAGTTCTACTTTGTTTTATGAACCTTTAGGCCATTAATTATTTTTAGGTAGGCTACAAAGGTTGTAAATACCTTCAAGCGTCTATTAAATTTACATCATAAGCAATAAACACAAAGGCAAATCTTGGATGACTGCTTCACTTGGTCTAAAGAGACAGAACTTCTTTGAAATCAGTAAATTTACAGATTTGCACCATTTCAGAATCTGACACACATATATACAGAAATACACATAAATTAATTATTTCCATGAAATTGAATGTGTAGAATTACCTGTTCTAAAAGATACTAGACAATTTCTATTATCAAAGGGCAAAAGGGTCTAATTTAGCAGTAGTACTGAAAGCTGAAAGGAAATATTTCCATTTGGAGAATGATTTAATTAGGTCTCTTAGGTCTGGAAAAGAGTGGCCTGGGTTGGAGGTGATCATCTAGAAAAGTGGCTCGCAGCAGCCAGGTCCAAAGCAAACAAGAAAGGTGATTTTTCATGTGACAGATGGTGAACCTGTGCAACTTCTCACCACAATTGTAGACAATAAAGTTCATGTGAGCTCAAGGAGAGGCCTTCTAAGGTTTGTTAAACACTGCAAAACCACATTCAGCCCAAGCAACAGAGCTGAAAACAGATGGAGTGCAGGAATGTATTTGGAGGAAGTGTCATTTCTGCCTGCCTTGCTCTTCTTTCTGGGCATCTCTGTATGGCCAGTGCTGTACCTGGGACACTGGGCTAGCTGAGCCTTTCATCTGACCCAGTACACACAGTACAAGTTCTTAGATGATACAGGCTCTTAGGTGAAAACATCAGTGATGCATTTCAGAGTAAATGGAGTCTTACCTTCTCCACTCCATGTAATATTAAGCTTAACCATCTCTCCCCACCTATTACAGAGCAGCACACTACCAAATAAACGTGGGTTTCAGTCTGTGGCCAAATCAGCCCTCACAATCGCAGAATGGCAAAACTTGGATATGCTAATTTTTAATCAAATAAATTAC
This sequence comes from Chiroxiphia lanceolata, assembly GCF_009829145.1. NCBI lineage: Eukaryota > Metazoa > Chordata > Aves > Passeriformes > Pipridae > Chiroxiphia > Chiroxiphia lanceolata. The sequence continues at coordinate 24,222,109 of NC_045642.1, forward strand.
CTTCAGTTGCCAATTTGAAACACCAGCAAATACCTAGCCCACCAGTAGTCTGACACCTTTACAGTCTGGCTAAACTGATTTCTATGTAATCAACCCCAAAGGTTGATCATACTTTATATGATATACAGAATACATAACTGTCAGTATTAAAAGGTGTCATCACCTTGAGTTTATATTTTTCATGATGGAGTTAAGCAATTGCACAAACATTGACAAAGAACTTACATGGTGATACAGTATAAAATTGTGTCCATTCACTGACAGGAGAAAGAGTGAAGAGAGACAAATAGTTATTCTAGGAAAGCTTTGCTTTGTTTTTTGTAAATGCACTGGGACTGATTTTTCAAATTTGATTCAAATTTGATTTTTGTTCAAATTGCTTTACTTGTAAAGTGAAGTGACTCCATCATCACAAGTCTTGCTGCAGAGTGTTCTAGGAAAACCATAAAAACATTAACAGAGACTAATGAGCTTGTCCACAAGGGAGTGCACAATAAAGCAGGAGATAAATTCAAAGCATCCTAGACAGCTTGCAATAATATTGTAGTCTATTTCCACATGCAGGAACAAACTAGTGTCACATCTGACAACTTATACTTTTCCAAAGTTGTATGTAAATTACAGACTCTATGAGAAACATGGTATCTCATGGTCTCTCCTTTCTTACTGCTAAAGACCTTCTCTCTGTTGCCTAAAAATCAACTCTAGTCACCTGAAGTCTTTCCATTTTCATGCACAGAAGAGATTATCATTGGCTATACGAGGCACTGGGCAGAGGTTAAGAGAAAATTTTGCATATAAAGAAGAAAAATTTTTCTTTGAAATATATATGGAATTATTGCTTTTAAAATTGAGAGGACTGTGCTGAGTTCAAGAGGAGGAATGCACAGGTCTTCAAAAGCCATTGAGCTTGTCTTCCATGGACCGTTCATCCTCAGGTTCATCCATGCACTAATCCACAAGTAGCATATCCATGCACTAACGCGGTGGATCCTTGGTTAGTAAACTGGGAGGGAAGAATAACAAGAAATCTAGCAACAGCACCACACTGAATTTACATCACTAGGAGTAGGTAGAAAGACCAGATCCGTGAAGTTAATCTTTGTAGGTGAACTTGCTCCTGTAACTCTGGGTGAGTTTTCAGGGGAGCTGCAGACTCTGACTTTTGACAGCTTTATGAGGTGAACCATTTCCATTCAGCATGTGTGCTCGGACACATACGCACTCTGAATAAACAGGCCTCCCACAGTCTCTACAATATCTCTTGCAGGTATCATCCAAATCAACTGATCAGCTCAAAATGGAGATGACATAAAGAGATGTTGTGATAATACTGAAGTAGGTTCAGTGGTCTGCCTGGACCACACACAGTCGTGTGTTCCTGAACAATCCAGACTCAAACAAGAATAAAATGAACTGTGGATTAAAATTTTTGCCCCTCTTCTGGTACAAGCTGATATAGACCATAATTTTATTTATAGTTATAAAATTATTAAAGCCATTTCAGAAATTTCACCTTCCGTTCAGTGTCCATTTGCAGTTTAGCTATGAAGTAAAATCAGTTTTACAGAGCAGATTTTGTTAAAAGCCTCTGTGAAAACCAGCACTATATCTTTACTGTTTAAATGGGCTTCGGTAACCTTGCTCTTGCTTGGACTGTAAGGTAAAACAGGAGCTGACTGGGATGCAGTGCTGTAAATCTGAGGGGTTTATATATCCTTTCAGAAATTTTTAGTGCTAAATTATGTATAGACACTTCATCTTATTACAGCTCTTTGTAGGATTATGGTGCAGAGAACCTTTGTGTTGAAAGAAGTATATGGCATGTCAAGAAGTGAGGGCAAAATACTGCCTTAAATATTAAGTGCCATTGAATTCACCTCATTTGGCAACATCTTTCAACAACGAGTTACATTGCAGTTTGTAGCAATAGTTATTAGACAGAGTTCATTTTTCCTATAGTGTCTTAATGTATTATATTACATTAATACATTAATAAATTAATACATTAATACATGTGAAGAAGACAAAGAAGGCTCATGGACAAAAAAAATATGGAACTGGTATAGAAAAGAACATGGTCACAAACCAGGGTCGCAAACTAGGGCGATGAAATACACACAAGGCAGAGATCTACTTGAAGAGGCTTGTAAGAAACTCGTAAGAGAAAAACCTACTGCAACGAATAATTTAAAATCAGGCACCCAGTGTTAGTCTGTACACCAAGTTTTCTTGTATGTACACTGAAATAAACCACAAGCAATTTTGTATAGATAATTTCTGGCTTCCTTTAGCATGCATATTAATTACTGCAAGTGTTTCTAATTAATCAGAATTTTAAATATGGAAAACGTGCTTTATGCAATAGTAATGGAGTTCTACAGAAGCCTAAGCTTTCAACTACTCTAAGTTCAACATAAAAAGGTTGTGTTCCATTTTAATTTACTGTTCAAGGTTTTGCTATAATTTTGTGCAAACCAGCAATGAGGGACCACTAAAATGCAACTAGTCCTGCTGGCACAACCCTGCAATGAATTTAACATAAAGGTCTATTCCTCTAATGCTAATTTAGTGAGGTTATAAGCTGAAACAGATTTAAATGAGATAATGGCAGAGAGTTACACTGCTTTTATTTTTCTGCTACTGAAGATCTGGGGGAAAATACTATATCTAAGTGGTTGCATTACAATCGATTTCCTGGAGAAACTTTATTGAGTAAAACCCCACAAATTTAAAAAGAAATGCTAGAAAACTGTAATCAACAAGAAACAGACAGCAGAAGAAAAGCAAAATAAATTAAGTGTGGGAAGGTTTGGCATGTAATCCAGAGGCAAGGGAGGTTTTGGGAAGACTCAAGAATTTAAGACAATAATGTAAGAATGCTTCTAAGTGTTTTCACCAAAATGGTCTGGAGGAAAAAATGAACATGGTGATATCTGAGGTACAAAATCAATGCTACTGAGATGATATGAAGCAATTTACTCTTTTTTCACAGCAGTTGATTCTGTCCATCTGCAATATCTAGTGGATTTAACTTAGAATGTTCATAGTTAGAAGATTCTCAATGACAAAATATGTAGGCCTATTTTTATTTTTGTTCAACTATGTTTATATGTACCCATAACTGAGTCCTCTTTCTCCTGCTTGTTCATATCGTTAGTTTCCTGTAACTGAAGTAGGCACTTTTTAGCTACTTGTTGAAACTGTACTACTGTACTATTGTACAGTCTCTAGAAAAATAGTGGCCTGAAGAAGCTGTCTAGACTTCACTGCAATTATATAGCCATTACTATTAACCTCAACTGCAACCCACTTCCATAAGCTATTTTATCGCAGACGGATAATTTCATAGTTCTCTACAAGCAGTGCATAAGAAGCAGATTGCAACTTAACAGCAAATAACTATTCAACCAAAACACTAAAATTTGATGGCAATTACATGAACAGTAGTACATTACAAGGCAGCCAGCTATTACAAATTTAAAGCATAAACCACTATCTACAGAATAGGTTTTGACACACATATTAAATAATATTTTTGAGAAGCTTTCTTGTTCTAATCTAGGCATGACACAAAGGCTAAAATCCATGTTTCAAAACTCTCCACGTATTGGTCAGAACTGAGGTTATTGCCTGTCAAGTATGATGTGTCCATTTATCTCATGTTACTGTAAGAGTCATGGTCTTATCTGATGGTACATAAGTAAGCTGCAATTTCCTTGCTCCTATTTACTTGATTTCTTTTTGCTTGATTTAGGTCTGAAACTGGGAGCTGAACCTACTGCCACCGAGGAGCTGTTACTGCTTGTGGAAATGAAGCTGTCTGTTGTAATGCTATACCTGCAGTACTTCATAAACTGAAGTACTAACAAAATTTTCAGCAGAAATTGCTCAAGGCAAAATCAAATTCTTACTTAGTACAGGATCCTAATTTCACTCCTATGCAGGCAGTTGTGTGTGGTCTCTGGGATTTATGAAATACGGTGACTGAAAACTCGACTGGAGAGATGGCTCTTATACTCCTGAATTGAAAATGAGGAGCATCCCTCATAACCAGGCCCACTAGAGAGTATTTCTTCTCTGCTGCCTCTCATTGTCTGTCACTCAATTATAAAAGACCTCTATCCTTGATTTCTTGCCTCAGTTATGTTTTTATTTTGGGTTGTAAGAAATTCTCTCTGCAAGTATATGATTTAGGATCTTACCTCTGAAATGTTGAATTTAATTCATTGCTGGTATTTCTGAAACAATTCAGCTGATATCCTATGGTGAAAGGACAATTTATTCTGCTCTCTTTTTTTTTTTTAATTTCTATTCTTGTTGGTTTTTAATGGAAGTATTTCCATGCCAAGTATTGATGTTCTTCTATTCATAAGGTCCCAAAATCATTGCCCACTATTTTTTTAAATATTAGTTACTAATGAAAGGTCATTGAGAATAAAATAAGCAAAATAAGATTTGTATGACTTGAAAGCCATATAGACTTCTTATTGCATGAACTGTAGTGCAGAATAACTTTACATGCCTCAGAAATAAATTTGCATCTCAACTTGTAACAAGAGAAAGATTTCTTGTGTATGTGACAGAATTGTGAACATTTACATGAAAATTTATCAAGGCTGATAAAAGGGCAGCTCAGTTTTCACTGTGGCTATGAATTAATTTATGAAGTTTCAGAAAGATATTATATTCTTCCTTTCTCTTCCAGAAAAATCAAGGCTTTTTTCTTCTTTTACTTCTGCATTTAAAAGGCAATTTTGTCAATTACAGGGGGATGGATTATAAAGAGAATGCTCAGGCACAGTGGCAGTCACCAGCAGCTACAAAGCTAAGGAACTGACATTTGTGAGAAGAGTGCTCAGGTAGAAAACAAGAGAAATGGGAGAAACATTAAGGGAGAAAATAGCATAAAGGAGGACTTAGAGACATGAAGAGGGACACCTTTAACAAGATGAAGTCAAGATGCAGAAAGAATGGGTTCACAAATGGAGGTCAAACCAGAAATCTGAATGACTAAAAATTTGTAGGAGACATTTTGACAAAAGAAGTCAACTAAGATAAAAGTAGCTAAAACTAGATATGAAATAAAAGAAAAAGACCTCAAAGTTAAATAATGAAACACTGAGTGAAAGAGTGAAAAAGAGCAGTTCTATGAGCAACAGAATTCCTGTTGTCTGGTTTCTTACAAATTTGTTGTGATTTCATTTTCTTTTGTCCAGGAAAATGTGAACTCTGAATGAATTTTCTTCCTAGTGTTGACCATTAATAATTAATAATTGTGCATTCACTGGAAGGAGCACATGCTTCAGCCTTTCCAGCAGTATAGGCAAGTGCAGATCTTTTTTCTTCACCCAGTCATCAATCTTCAGGAAAACTGCAAGAAGCTGGTATTTTTAAGACCTTCCCTCTGTTATCGCTGAGGTTTCAGCTTACCAATGGGTTAAAAACCAGGTCATTAGATTTAGATGCTAACATAAACACACGCATAGCTGAATCAAATAAGCCTTAAGAAATAAGATAAATTGGGTGGAACAAATCCCAGAGGAAGAAGAGCTGGGGTTATTGAGTGGAAAGGAGATGAATGAGGCAAGACAAAGAGAAAGCTGACTTTGTCATGGCTTCAGGACAAATGGTGAAAGAGGAGGTAAAATATACCAAGACAGTGTTTAATAGAAACAGAACTAGGAAGAAGGCAGAAGGGAGAGATTTATTGAAAAGCAGGAGAGGAAGGGATAGGATGTGAAAAGGCTATGGCTGACAGTCTGAAGTAGGAAGGGGAAGAGGAAGCTGTGGTACCCCAGTGACAGGTAATATGAAAAAAGGGCTTTAAAAGCAGAAGAGAGCTCAGTAAACTGAAGGAGGAGACAATGAGAAGAGAAAAAAAGTGGGCATATGCAGCAGTGGGAAATAGAGTAGTGCCACCTGACCAAAGTAACAGAAGGCAGTGGGCACAGGCAGGCAAGGACAGAGATGTGGATGGAGAAAGGATAAGCTGACATAAGGATGAATTGTGTGAAGAAAATTGAGTAATGGGCACTAGATCACTTCTACTTTGCAGCTGTGTGCCAGGGCTTGAGGAGGAAGGCTGGAAGGGGCTGGCAGGCCTGCTCAGCTATTCTGTGTTATGGACACTGCCAAAGGGGCAGGTGGAGCATAACAGGTACTTTGTTCATGGGAGAAATATTGAATTGTCTGGTAATTATACAGCAAGGGAACTAAAGATAATGATGTGTCCGTCCATCAGTGCCTCTGGGAGTATCAATTAATCATTGTACTAGCTAAAGCTGGTTGTGAACTCTCCAACAAGACATGGCTTCATCACAGCAGGCTAGTATCAGCACTGGGAATAGCATCCTTGATGAACCATGAAGTGGGATTCCAAGGGACCACCAGGCATCCAGCCCCTGCAAGCAAGAGAGCCAGCTGGCTTGGGGGTCTAGAAACTCTGAAACTACATCCATAGAGCAGACACATCCAGCAATCCAGACCTGGGAAAGGACCAGACACTGAGCAAAATTGACACAATCATGAAAGTCACAGCTGCTGTTCAGGAGGTAGACAGCACTGAGCCCAGTGAGCACCATACCAATTTCAGCCAGCAGCTGCCAGGGGTCATATTTCATTTCAGAAATACCATGTGTTGGTATTTGCAGACTATGTTTTCAACAGAAATTCCAGCTTACAGGAAAAATCAGAAAATGCTGTCTTTCCCGGTCTGAACAAAACATATTTGTATTTCTAAGATTTGGCCAACTTTGTTTGCCACATGTATTTGCTACTTGCAGCATCACTGATTTCCTCGTAATGGTGAATCATTAAAAGGTTTTCACACTTGGCAATTTGTCCATCATCTTTCAACATCTGTCACTGATTTGATAATGGACATAAAATCTTTTTGGTATGACTTGAGTCTTCTCGAATGCAGGTCATGTAAAGGGGAAGAGACCCTCTGCTGACTGGACTATCTCAGCAAAAGTGCAGAACAGATGCAAATACAAACTGAGTCAAGAAGGTGCCAGCACGAATCACTGATGTTTTGTGAGTGAATATTTGTTTCTCAACTTAAGAGAAGTTTAAAAAATTTCAACCTATGACTTACTGTCCTTCAATCTCACCATCTGTAAATGGGAAACAGGCTTACATACTCTGAGATGCAATCCCAACAGTTTTAGTGTGCACATAGGCCAGAAGATGCCTATGGGTCTTTTCTTAGAGACAGCACAGAGGAGAAAAAAATCATGCTTTTTTTGTTTGGACACAGCTTCACTAAAACCCAAGATTTCTGAACACAAAAAAGACGACACAAAATGAAAAAGCCTTTTTCAGTTATTTTTTCCTCCCTCTCCCTATTTATGGTATCCAGTTTCTTGGCTTTCTCTGTCATGTTCTCTGAGGTTACAGCAGTGTCCTGTCCTTCAGGCAATCAGAGGTTAGCCACAGTGATGTTACAGCAGCCTGTATGAGGACGATAAAACCCAGATTTGCTTCCCTGTCAGCCACTGCTGAAACACAGATGTTGAAAATGGTTTAAGATCATGGGGTTTGTTGCTTGTAGTGACAAGCTGGCAGGAGCTCCTCTCCTTGTTGCTTATCAGAAAGAAGTCAGCTGCCTTTAACATGAACTCTCCTTGCTGCTGTCTTAACTGCTCTTTTAGTATCTTCCTCACATAGACCAAGTCTAAAATGTCACCTTATCATGTCACATGTTGTAGTTTAAAAAGAAATATTTCTATTACAGGAAAGAAATGGCCTTCTTTATCTGTTTTTAGGATGTAAGCACAAAATGGAAAACATAGAAAAATATTCCACCCTTAACTGTGATTACTACATAACTGTAAGCTTATCTTTACTAGTATCATTACTGTCTCACATTTCAGGTGTCTATAAGATATAGTCATATTTCTAGATATAAACATTTTCCCTTCATTATTTATGTGTATCATGTTATATATAGATAAGTTCTGAGACAAGGTTTATATAGGAAGTTTCTGGTCTATGATAAAACAAAAACAATGACCAAGCCCTTTCTGAGCAAGGGACTGTGAAATCATGGCCATTCTATGATTTTACAGCTCCTTGCTCTAGCTCAGAGAAACATACAAGGCTGGATGAAGTCTTGACAATCTTGATCAGTACACAGCCTTGGATGGGGTCAGTCCAGAATGCTCAAGGAGAGGTCTGATGGGTATAACTGGACTAATGACAAAAACTTTTCAACTGTGAGGGGATGAAAGTGTTCCACTTGCTGTTGTTTTCTTCCTGTTCCCAAGCAGTGTGAATCTTGTAATCAATAAGTAAATAGACTGTACAGATCTTTCGTCTGCAAGAAGCACGTACAGCTGTGCAGGAACTTGAGGTGGAACAATATAAAACTCCCATCTAAATACAGTTACAACATTTGAATAAACTGGGTTAAGCTCCTTGAAGAAAATCACAAGTAACTACTAACAAGTCTGCAAAGTTAAACGGGGAATAGGGGACCACACAAGCCAGTAACAATGAAATGGTGACTAATTGTGTGTAGTCATGACATTCAATAAACAGTCTGTTAGAAGAGAATGAGATGGTTAAATATAATATATTAGTGTCACAGCTGCTACTGCCTATAATGCTTTTCTCCTTGTTTTCAAGGTGAGATTAACTGTATTATCTATAAATAGATTAAACTGTGCAAGTTCTTTACCTACAAATAGCACACACAATTCTTCGCAAAGTACCTTGCTCAGGCTGATCTGAACAAGAGAAAAGATGTGTTGTGTAATGGTGGAGAGGATACTGCTGACAGTTGGTGGTTACTGAGGTTGAAATCTTCCACATAACCACAGACCTATGACATCAATGATACAAGGTTCCCTCCAGACTTTGCCTTTATTGTTCTTCTATGTTGACCCGTATGAGAGAACTCTGCAGGTGAAAGATATGCCTATAAACCTTACTATCTTATTTCCTTGGTTAACAAGTCTGACATTGATACTACTTCTAGTTTCTAGCCACAAGAAATTGCATTTCATAATCATATCAAGACAAATATATGCCCTTAAGTAATCTAACTTGCTGGAAGAAAATGAAGCAGTTGAGAATGTACTGAGGTATTTTCCAGCAGGGAGAGGGAACCATTCTCAGCAGCTTGCAAAAATTTTCCAGGAAAAAAAAAAATCAGTGTTTACTTTTAATCTTGCACATATTTTTTCTATCAGCACTTTTTGTGATTCTTCTTAGTTGGGTCTCTTATTTATCTTCACATAAGATCCCCTAATCGTTCTCTGATAGCCATTATTGTCAGGAACCAATTTTTGCAAGCTGAACTTCCTTAAAGCTAAGTTTCTCCTTAGCAACATTATTCCCTTCACCCCAAAGATACAAAAGTTTCGGTTTGCATTTCATCTAGGTGATGCTTCAAGAATTACTTTCTCCTTCATCAAAACAACAGTAACATTTGGCTCTTAACCCAGTGTGGGGCAGTTCAGAAATCCCTCGCTTTCTCCTTCTTACCCTGTTCAGCCCTCTTACTCCCTTTCCTATATTGCAGCAGGCTGTGTTTCGAGTCAGTGGAACAGGGTAAGCAAATTCTGGCCAGCTGTACTTGTAGTAGCAAGTGAAAAAGAAAACCTTTTGTATTCAACACCATAGTCAGCCAGTTGTGCTAATTCATAAAGAACCCCTACCCCTCCACAAATCCATCTTGGGGCCGAGGGAAGCTGGGCAGTAAAGTTTGAGTCAGACACGTAGCACACTCCATGCGTCACAACAGCAGGCAGGTTGTCAAAGTGCAAGACACCTGGGCTTTGGTCACATGCATCTGACCAGGAAAAGACATTGACGTTCCATCTGCCTGCTAACTGCCTCCTGCAGGAATGCTGAGTGGAGCTGCAAATGCAGAAATTGTACCAGTGCAAAATCCTTTTTAATTTTTGTCCAATTTGCCTTATGCTGTGATAGAAAAATATATTTATTTTAAATTTTAATTCTAAAGGAAATCAAGAAAAGTTTCCCTAAGAAACACAGATACTCCTTCATTTTAAAAATCTGTAAGAACAGTAAGTCATTACTCGTTGAAACAAGTACTTTTCTGGATCAAAGTGCTGTCTATTTTTATTACTACTTTCATTATGATACAAACAGAAGATACTCTGATCTAGCAAACAGATAAAATATTTCAACCATTACAAAGTAGCGAACTCGATTCTTTATTTTTGAGATAAACACAGCTCTTTTATGATGGCATATGGTAGTAGTAACATAAAATGCTCACTAGTAGTTAAAATTTAGGAAACAACAAATGCTAAGTGGAAATGCCGAAATTCTGAAATTAATTTGTTCAAGAATAGTTTTCATTTTATTGCATTTTCCTGAGGAATATTAACTGAAAGTCAGAAGTTTACAAAAAATGTTATTTTGAAACATTTTCCTGCCAAGCTGTTTTAATTACACTTTCTGGCCAATGTTATACTTTCATAAGTTTTTCTGGTATTTTACTTTGCAGATCCTTATTGAAGTGTCCCATTCTGGATGGAAGTGGAGAAATCCTCATTCAGCTTCCTAGTTTTACTAAAATCATCTGTTTTAAACTTAGAGGTTAAGGCATGTAACTAGAAGCTCAATGGCATTTTTGATTCCTAAAGGCAAATGATCAGTAGCGTCTCTTGTCTTGTGCCAAGTGGGGAGCCTCTACTATCTACAAACACTGAAGATGGTGAAGCTAAGATGGTGAAGCTTCCAGCCCTTGCTTCTGGAGAAGCTCTGCTCTGTACCATTTGAAGTATGACTCTATAATTCCCTTACCACCCACCTAAGAGGTGGATGATCTGTACTGGAGGTAAACTGAGGAATAAAGTAATTACCCTTCTGAGGTGGTAAACATCATCCTGAAATTATGGAAGTTTAAAAGATTAGTGTTCTCTTTGCAAGAGGATTCCAAATTTAGTATGTCTTGCAGCTGGAATAGAGCAACTGTCTTCATGTCTTCTCCAAAAAGTGCACTCAAGCTGGCTAAACAGTGAACAAGAGACTAAATGTCAGGGCAAGTGGCAGACAAGATGGGATTCAGGAGACCTGCTCCTACCTACTTGTATCTATCCTAATACCTGGTCAATGTGGGATGTCAGGAGAGCAAACAAGCTTCAGATATATCTGAGCTATAAGGGATTGTATCCAGCATGGGACAACTCAGACTCTTAACATGAGCATTCTGGCAGACTTCTCTTCAGCAGGGCAGAAATTTCATTACAAAACAACATTTAAATTGAAAAATTATCATTTATTGATCCCCAAAGAGTTGCTTATAAACATTTTAGGCCCTGCAGCAATCAATGTCCATACTTCTGGAGACCTTCATGTGGCCTCAGCAGGCCCAGATTCATAGGTATGGAAGCAGAAAGCTGTACCAGTGCTTGTCCTAGCCCAAAAAGCCTGAAGCCATGGATCAGGGTCCTAGGTTTCACAGCAGTCCAACAGGTCAGACAAGAGATACTGAGTCCTGCAGACTCCTGACCTATTTGGAGATCCATACGAACAAGGAGTAGGGAGCCTAATGATTTTAAGCTTTGGGCTATTTTCAGGGCAGCCAACCACAATCTCAGCAGCCTTAGCAGCAGCTGAAGAGAACGAGCATCTTCCCCCTTACAGAGAAGTGTACCTCTATGAAGGTTATGAGTAGCCCTGCTTCTTTGACTGGGATATGTCTCTGACTTTTTTTCTAATTTTGAGCAACTATGCTGACAAAACTAGTTTATGGTTTAAACCAAGCCTCAATCCAAGGCAAAAATACACTGAAGTAAACCCAAGAGGTGAAGGAATTCATTCATTCAATAACAGAGTTACCAAAGGCTCTGTGTGTGGCTGCTCTTTTATCATTTTTAGGCAGGCTCTCTTACCTTCATAAAGATCACTGCAGCTTCTATTTAATCTAATGACCTTTAGAGAAACAATGGCAGAATTGCATAAGGGCACAGAGGCACTCATACCTTTAACCATTTTGGGAGAGTCTGCAGAAGAGAAACTCACCAATCTGAAAAATAAAAGAGTAAGATGATGCCAAGTAATTTCATCATAATAGCATTCACCAATTTGTGTCCTCAGAACAGTATTAATACATTAAGTAGCATTTTCACCAACTCGTGGTGGGCTAGGGAAAACATTATCCCCACTACGAGAAGAGGAAACTAGGAAGACAGTCACAAAGAGAGCTGAAAGGATCTTTTCCACAGGAACTCTTTGGAAAAAAACAACTGAGATTTATTCTCAGCTAGTGTATGACTAGTGTTGGACTTGACAACATTTAAAATAATATTATGTAATATTCCATTATGATGTCACTTAATTACAGCAGTCGGGATGTGAGAAGCTCTGTGTAAATGCAGCAGCATTAGACCAGTAATTCAAACATCTCTCTCAGACCTATGAAATTCTCTTTAAGTTAATTTCTCATTCACCAAATAATTGTTTTTCATACTATTTCATGTAGAAGAACATGAAGAACAAAGGCACAAATTTAAAATGGTCAATTATTCTTTATATATCATATAATAATTTCACATTGCATTGAAGATCTATTACACTGCTTCCATAGCTGCCTAATTTACCATTTACCTATTTGGATCAAGAACTACTTACTTTCGGTTCCTAACATCTCTATTACATTTACTAGTGTGCGATGATAAAAATGTTACTTAGACCTAAACAGCTGCTGACACTTTGAGTCTCTGCTGTGGTAGGAACAGCAGTAATACAACTCCACAATCATCCTGTTGGTATTCCAGTTTGCTGAAGACAAAACATGAGTCATAGTTCCTTCTGTCAACAGTGCACTGGTCATCTATAGGGTTTTGACCTTACAAGAGAGAGTTTGCTTTGTTATCTGGCTTTCTGCTGGGAGAGGACATTGTCTTAGGAACCAAAAGCCCACTGAAGGGTGCCCTTCTTGGTGTCTCCAGCCACGGCCCTGGTCATATTTGAGGCACTGCAGCACTGGTCTTGGATTGTGCCCTGAGAGACAGGGAGTTGGTGTTACTCATGATACAATTGCTTCTGCTCCTGGGTGAGGTTTTACTGACTTGGCCTTGATCTACAGCTTACATTGACAGAAACTGACTTAAACAAAGACTAAATATAGTTGTGCCTCAATGTGACTATTCACGCATGCAAGGAAGGTGATGAAAAACAAATGAAGAGTGTATTATAGCTTTTTTTTAGTTTGTAATACATTTAGAAGCTACCTCCCAGTGCTATTCCATTTTTCCAAATTTGACTGGAAGTTAGGACCTCATTCTCCAGTGCTTTGCACTTAACAGGGGAAAAGTGCTGCTATCATGATAAGTTAAATTTCTGCAACTCCCAGTTTTTAAATATATAAAAACAAGAGTATCACTGAGAATCAGATCTAGACAACATGATTTTTAGCTGAATTCAAATGAGCTCTTCTGATTCACCCAAACTGATTATCCTGATTTGGTCTTTACATGAAGCTTAATGTGCTTCATGTTTGAACTTCCCAAAGAAATCTGACGGTAACTGACGGACAAGTCCACAGCTGCATAACAAAGCAGGTTGCACTTTTCATTTGAAACCATAGTTAGCTAAGAAAAGCAAATTCTTCAGTCATATGAGCTAGCCTACAGAGGCACAAAGACAATACAAAGAAAGTCGGAGATAGCTTTTGCCACATGCCCATTTAACTGTCACTTGAAGACATAATCACTTAATTATCACTACAGTGATTACTGATTAATGCTAAATATTTTAATTCCAGCCTTCTGGATGATTTTGATGGTCTTTATGAATCGTGATTAATTAGATATTTGTTCCAAAATACTAGATACCAATGAACTCAAGTGCTTCCTGTTTGTAAACATCTTTTTTCCTGTCATTCACAAATCCTACTTAAATAAAGCTTCACCACCGTATCATACATAAAGATCCACAAAAATTATTTCATTGTCAATATGCAAGAAAATTCAATAATTTCTCAGATAAACAGTAGGACTTAATTTAAACCTCACATTTATTAGTATTTGGTATGGCTTTTCTTGATCTTGTCCCATTTCATTTCTCTAGCTAGGGAGAGAGATGCTGTCTGAGGACCTCCCAGTACCTCACTATGCATTGCCTAAAAATGAAAGATGACTACTGAGTGATACAGACTTATTCCAAGACGCTAAGAACATGAAAATAGCATCTAAAACACTGATATCATGAAAATCCCTGACAGCTCTACTATTTGTCAAAGATAGACTCGGTAATCAGGGAAGAAGTCACAGAGGTTATGAGTTTGAGTGATTTCAAATGAATGTGTCCAGCCAACCACACTATACTTGAAAGACAAAAACGGTATATTAAGAAAACAAGGCTATTTACAACTTCAGAACATTTTAGGAAATAAACTCTAGTGAACAAGCAAATCAAGAAGATTTGTCTTGCTGCAAGAGCTAGTATGAAACAGATTTGAAAATATCTGATTCTAATATAGTGAAAGAATTACCTGGTGACCTCAGCAAGACAAAGAAATTCTTAAAAATTAGGAAGACTATTGAACAAATGGATATGCTGTTAAATGCTGTAAAGTATTTGAGATACAGTCAATTTCCTGCTTGTAAGAACACTTCACTCTTTGGTGAGAGAAGATTTGTTGATCATCAACTTGTCACAAAGATGCAATTTTTAAACTTAAACCAAACCTTTTTGGTTTTGTTTTTTTTTAATCCAGGGTCTTATAGACCTTCTTCTTTAATGCAAAAGAAAGAGTTTAAAATGCTGCTGTTGAGGATTGTAAATAGTAATACTTACACAGGTGAAGCAGCACCCAAAAGGCTTTATAAAAAAAAGAAGCTTTTTGGTATATATAAATATAATAATATAAAAGAGGATTTCTCCATATGGAATAACACAGATTACGAAGAAGAAAACTTTAACATTTTAGCTATCAATGCTAAGTTCTTCATCTTTTGGAGAAATTATTTTCTGAGTAATTTTCAAATGAATAAAAATTATCTACAAAAATCCTCTGGCTTATCATAGAGGGGAAAAAAAGTTAAAAAAATAAACAAAAATCATTGTGGATAAATTAAGACATTCATTAGAACCCTGCGTAGTAGCTCAAGCAGGTGGAATTATCTGGTAAAATCTAGAAACTTGTTGTCCTTCTCTGACCAAAACAAGTAAACAAAGCCAAAAGCAAAAAGAAATATTTTAGAAAAAATTCCAATGGCCAAGAATAAAACACAGTAACTTAGAAAACATGAAAGGAGAGTAAATAGGATGGAAAAGCCGGTGGCAGCATATTTCAAACAATATGTTAGGGCCATGTGTATCACAACCTTCGTGGGATGGGGCATTAGGAGGCAATTATGACTGGATCATAAAACAGTAAACTTACTGTCATTATAGCAATTACAAGACTTTTCCCCCAACATTCTGGCACCCATGAAATATCACCTGATAATTAAAACTATATTTACTAATTGGACACATAAGAGACAAGCTACTGAGTAAAAAAAATAAAAATTCAGAGCTCACAAATGTATCTTAATCAGAAGGAAAATAAAAATACTTTTATATCTTCATTGAAAGAAACTGTATTAAATACATGATTTCTTACTAGGAGGAAGACAAAAAGCTAGGGAAGGAGAAAGGGGATCATTCAATATAAATGTATACTATTTTCTTATGTTATTTATAACATTTCCAGACAAGACACAAACTAAACTGGATTCATTAGAAAGTATAATACCAAGGCTGAAGTTTCCATGATCAAGATTATGTCTAGAATATATGATTCATAGCTGTTTTTAAAAGACAAACTGCATGAAAACTGTTAAGTTATTTAGTCTTGACTGTAAATATGAAATAACAGGGGAAGACTGAGATGAGATCTTGCACATGATAAATACTTTCTCCGAAACTGTCAGACAGGATCCAGTACTATCTAGTTTACAGAATGTATATTTCTCCATTGTTATCTCACAAAATACATAATATTGCCCCAGATGTTTATATGAAATGCAAAACAGCCTGGTTTTCCTTCATACATACAATATGGGAATACTAGATGGTAAAAATATTTTGAAAATCCATCTTGAAAGCAATAAAAAATTGCTAGAGACAGAACTTGAAGAGAACTCATAGATATGTGTATTGGGATTCGGTCCATTCAGAAGATTTAAGATAGGCATGAGGAAGCTGCTCTTGTTGTTGCTTTTTGTAGGAAAAAAATAGTAATCTAAAAACCATGGACCCAAGCAACAGCTTCCACTAGGTATTGCTGGGAAAAAGCTATTAGTACAGCATCTAATAATGGAAAACTTGACATATTCTGTGAGAATAATGTCAAGCAAATTCTACGAAATGGACAAAAGAGGTGGTATACCTTGCAAAGGAAAGATGACACAGTGGAAAAACTGAGCTTATGGAGAAGCTTTGATACAGACAGTATAATCTTGTGAAAACAAAAGAAGCGAAGAACATCCCAAGGGAAAAAAATAATTGAATTGGGTAGTTCTCCTTCTCTAATCTTCTATACTACCTGCTTTCCAAATAATTTTCACCTCCTCCATACTAGTAAATATTCAGCTTCACAGTATAAGCTACTAGAAAAGGTTAAATATTCACATAATTTTAAAATAGAGGACAGCTGTACTTATTATGCAGTTATGTATTCTTAATCATGTGAAAAGTTTTCTTAATGCCTGCCACAGTAACCACAATTGAAATGGTTTTGTTACAAATGGCTAAAAATAAATGCATCTCTTTTTGAAAACATTTTAAAATTTTTTTTACTAAAACATTCTTTTCTTTGTTTCTCTGTTTCTTTTTCCTACTCAAGTATTTCAGTTTACAGGGGACAAATAGGCAGTCAATCTGAAAAGAGATACAAAGGAAAATGAGTTTAGTATGGCAGATAAAACCCAACTTCCTTCCTTCAGCATCTTGGCTACTCAGATTACTTTAGGACTGTGTTATCACATGGGTGGAACTGTTCAGAGGCACGACATCCTTATTTACAGGGATGTTTGCAGGTATAAGTTGCAGCTGAATATATGCACTCAAAGTAGTTAAGTACAAGTCAAGTCAGTAAAAGTTCTATAATTATTTAAGAAATGGAGATGTTAGATGAAAATAAAGAAGCAAACACAGCCTGGTCAGAAAACTAGACACATGTCAGCAAAAAGAAGACTCTAATTTCTGTGACTGGAAGAGGAGCAGAGATGAGTTGAAGCCCTTTGTACCACATCCAAATCTTCCTGTGAATTTGCTTCACAAAGGCTGTAGTGGGTTGACCCTGGCTGGACGCCAGGTACTCACTTCAGGCACTCCCTCACTCCCCTCTTCAACTGGACAGAGGAGAGAAAAAAACAGTGAAGGATTCATGAGTACAGATAAGAGCTGGGAGAGGTCACTTACTGATCACCATCACAGGCAAAACAAACTCAAAGTGGGGATATCAATTGAATTTATTACTAACAGGGTCAGAGCAAAGGAGTGAGAAGTAAAATATCTTAAAACCACCAGCCCCCCACCTCTCCTTCCTTCCATGTTCTCCCTCTTCCCCCCCCCAGCAGTGCAGGGGGATGGGGAACGGGGGTTGCAGTCAGTTGCTGTTTCTGTCGTTGCTGAGGGAGAGGAGTCCTTCTCCTGCTCCCGTGGGGGCCCTCCCATGGGAGACAGCCCTTGATGGACCTCTCTGACATAAGTCCATCCCTCAGGCAGCAGTTCTTCATGAAACTGCTGTCCCATGGGTCACTCCTCCATGGGGTGCAGTCCTTCACGAATGAGCTGTACTGATGTGGGTCCCCCACAGGGGTCACGAGTCCTACCTGGGAAAAACCTGCTCCAGCAGGCCCCTCTCTTCACAGGCTGCAGGTCTCTGGCAGAACCCTGCTCCATCTTGGGCCTTCCACAGGGTCTCAGCCTCCTTCAGATATCCACCTGCTCCGGCAAGGGCTCCTCCATGGGCTGCAGGTGGGTCTCCGCACCCCGATGGTGCTCCATGGGCTGCAGGGGCACAACTGCTCCACCATGGTCTGCATCATGGGCTGCAGGGGCCACAGCTCCAGCACCTGGAGCACCTCCTCTCCCTCCTTCTGCAATGACCTTGGTGCGTGCATTGTTGTTCTCACTCTGCTCTTCCCTGGCTGGAATTTTCACTGCGCAATAGCTTTCTGTTCTCAAACTGTTATCATGGGGGCAGTACTATCTCTCTTGATTGGCTCAGTCTTGGCCAGCGGCAGGAAGCCCATCCTGGAGCCAGCTGGCATTGGCTCTACCAGCCAGGGGAAGCTTCTAGCAGCTTCTAACAATAGCCACCTCTGTAGCCCCACTGCTACCAAAACCTAGCCACAAAAACCCACTACAAAGGCACGAAGAGAAATTAAAACAGGTGAGGCTCCTCTGCTCTGCAGCTCTGGTCCTTGCAGGCTAAATGCCATGCTAGTAAGATGGCTACAAAATCTTGTCATCAGTGAAACAAGAAATTTCAAGTCTAGCTTTCTATATAAGAACAAACTGCACTGGGAACAACACAATCCCACGCAGTATCGTAGCCTTCCAAACATGTCCTGGTGTCTACAAATTAAGCACCAATACCAATATCTAAATGTCTCTTTTCACACAGAAAGAAACCAAGAAGAAGAAAAGAATAGTGATGCAGTGTGGGACTAGATAACGAAACATTTATCAACTTCAGACGGTTTCCACGTCTTTAAGTACTGTGTTTTTCAAAGCACTGATGAAGAAGCAATATTAATGGTACAACAAAAGAAAATGAAGTTCTGTCCAATAAACAGTTCAAAATTAAATGGGAAATAGTTTATGTTCTCTTTTCTGCAGTTTCTTTCTGTTCAGACAAGGCTAAGTAACCTTGACATTAAGACTTCAAACCATATTTGTGAGATCAAGTTTCCATTCCCAGACTCTGCTGAAGAACTGCTGTATCACCTCAAGCCAGTCACTTTCCCTCTCTGTAGCCTCAATTTCCGTCGGTACCCAAAGGCTAATATGACAGTCATACCCAGCTTCGTACAATTTATTTCATTTTAAATTGTAAAGTAATCACTGAGTCTTGCTGCTTGTTCATGTAGACACAAAAACAACCCTATTTTTTGTCTTGCAGCTATTCAAAAGATTTTGTTCTTAGAGCCTGCAGTGCAAGTGCCAATATATCAGGATGCAAGCTAATCTCTCATCGTTGCCAGCCTGTATAGAACTAGGTGAGACCTAGAAACACATGAAAAAACTCTGCCCCTCTCACACACATGCACACTAAGCCACCTGTCTCTACCAGTCTGGCAATCAAAGGGAAGTTCTAAGAAAGTTTCTGTGAAATTTTTCTGGTATTATCTGAATGATATCTTATGAAAGATTCATATCAATAGTTTTGTTTCAAGTGCAAGGAGTTATATGTGCATAAACTGCAAGCTGCCTGTGAAACCCAAAAAGGAATCAAAAAGATTTATGATATCACCGTTCTGGAGTCATAATGCATTCCCCACCTGAGCACAGAACTGATCTACTTCAAGCAGTGACACTCATGCTCTGGAGTCATGGAAATTGTATGTCTCCTGTGCAAGGGAACCAAGCAAGTAAAATGGTTGTGGAAAATTACTGGAAGCCAGCCTCTTTTCCTCGTGTGTTGTATTACATGGCTTAACACTGTGAACTATGCTTTGAAAAACAACTCTGCCCTGCCAACTGGACTGTGCTTGTATCTTTACTGCCCAGCTTTACTATTTTAATGATCAGTGACAGAATCTAGTGTCATTATCACTCTTCCACTATGTCATCCCCAACTCTTGGACTTAAGACCATCTATCAGTATCCTTCAAAGAAGCTACCAGTAATTCTGTTCTACACATGTTCTTGATATACAGAGCAGAACCAAATTCATACACAGCTTATAAATATCTAGAATAATCTCTAGTATAATTAATTCAGCACTGATCTCCCAGCTATTTCCCAACTCAGATTTAAGAACAGAAGACATTTTCACAGGACTGCTTTGAGACAGACAATTGTTTGACAAGAGGCTGTTTATAGGACTGATATAGACCTAATATTAAAGACGAAGGGGAAAAAGTATGTTTTGTCCAATAAATAGTCAAAAATAAACCAAAAACCAGTTTATATTCTTTTTTTTCCCCTGAAGTTCCTTTCTGTTCAGGAAAGGCTGAATGACCTTGACAACAAGGCTCCAGACGACACCCGTGAGATCAGGTTTCCACTCCCAGCCTCTGCTGAAGAATTGTAAGACTTAAGAAGTTTCTGTTGTTGCACAAAGATTGAATTTCATTAACATGAAACAAACAACCCAGGGTTCAGAATGCTGCAAAATAGATCAAAAGGTTAATTCTTCCTTTGATGGAACAAGAAAGAGCTTTTAATACTTCAGCATGCCCACAATGCTGACAGTAATACAGGCTTGTGAGTTTGTCAGTCGCAGCCTGAAAGGTGATAGCATTAGTCACTTAGAGGAGATCTGGGCCTGAATCCTGCCGTGTGACAAATGCATGATAAAGCACTTTCACCGACAAACAGCAGAATGCATCAAACACATGAAGATTTCATCACCAGAGCGCAATATTCTTGAATGAAAACAATAGTCCTCTGAAAGGAACTTTGTTCACAGCAAAACAGCCACTTTGGGTTTTGGTTACTATGCTGGCACTCCGCCGGCATCTACAAGATTTCATCACATGGCGACAAAACCTGATTACAGACCTTCATTTTCCCTTTAACTTTAAAATTTCTCTCTCTTTTTTTTCTCTCTTTTTTTTTTTTTGGCAGGGGGTGAAGGATGGGTATGAGATCCAAAGTTGCCAGATTTTTTCTAAGATTTGCCTATTAGTTCTAGAGATTTTCCCATAGTGCTTTTGTCCAAGTTGCAGAAACCCTTCTTGAAAGTTAAAAGACCTTTAGTTCATCTCTTATTCACTTGAAGGTAACATAACAGTCTCCTACTGGAATAAAGGCTGGACAAAGCATTCTTTTCTCTTTGGATCATTTTCTACAAACATACTGGGGTTTGAGTTTTTTTCGTTGGAGAATTGGGACTTTCAGAATTGTCAGACTAACAATATTTCTGTATTTTTTTTGCCCCTAAAGATGAAAATATTAAATGTTTTAGTGTTCCCAAAGTAAAATCTTAGGTTCCAATACATGAAACTGAAGCAGACTCTGTCTCAGCACAATGTCAAATCACAACTCCCTAGACTGGCATATGCCTCATGTCCACACTCTTCTCTGAAGGCTGAGCTCCCCTTTGGCTTACACCTTCTGTGAGGCACAGTGACCTCCCTTCTTGCTCTTTTCCACAGTGCAGGTACCATCAAGTTTGACACACAAATAGCTTTCCAAATCCATTTTATTTCTTGAAGAAGTATTCGAGCGGAGTTTCTTTCATCTCAATGAAAGCTGTCTGCAAAAAGAAACTCTTAGCAACTCTGTTTGGCTGAAACCTCTTTCTCCGTCAGGTGTTTCCTTTAGATTTTCTATTTGAGTCATAGATTAATTTTGTTATTTCTAGCAAAATAAATTTTATTATTTATACCATATTTAGATATGGGTGTTAACTGCTAAGCTGGGGAATAGGACAGGACAGGATAGAACAAGACAGGTTGCTTTACCAATGCATCAAGCTATTTGCACACAGAATATTTAGATCTCACTTTCTCCTTTGGAAACCAGCTTGTAAGCTTCCATTCAAACTGCAGGAAAAGTGCTTCTGTGCTTAATGTCTGGTGAATGTGGCTGCTCCTCCTCTGCTGTACTATAAAGATCCTACACTTCAACATGTATGTGATATCTCATACTGGAAACTGCAGTCTTTGCAAACTGCACTTCATAAACACAGTGAATGTTGCCATCTGCATTATTTTTTAAAAGCACTAATTCTTGCAAAGTAAAATATTTATGTATATGCTGTCCACTGCTCTATAAAAAGGTAGAGAAGAGGGAAGTTCTTAGGCAATAGCTTCCCACACCATCATCTTTTTGGAGTCTCTAAATGGCTGGCAAAGAGAAATCTATCATGCAAAGAGAAATGATATCTGCATTCATCTTCGTATACATCTGAATGATCTTCAGCTATAAAGTGAGATGAAGATTTCTGCGTCTATTTAAGCTGTGAGTCAAGGCCAAAACAAGTCCAGCATTTACTGTAACAAAAATTCAAACTTTTTTGCAGATTCCTGATAGCACTGTAACAGATACATTTTTTCTGAAAGTGCTATTGTCTTCAGGATGCTATTCCCATTCACTGCTGAATCTAGCTTGTAGAAGACACTAGTACAACATTTTGAGAATAAGTCTGATCCTTTATTAGAAAAGACTTAGTCTATCTCATTCATCTTTACCATCAGCTTTGAGGGATTTTCCCTCTCTTTCTGTATAACTTAGTCAGATACTTTATCTCAGCTCTCAGTTCAGATCCAAAGAAAGGAAAACTACTAGGATCTATCTCACTGCAGAAATGCTATACACCACAGAATGCACTGGCTTCTGTTGGAGGGAAAGAGATATGAAGAGGATTGTGGGTTTGTTTCCTTTGTACAGATGCAAGTTTTCGTTCAACCAGATGTTTTTAAAGCACACAAAACAACAAGCTATCTCCCATCAGAATAATTTTTTAAACAATCACTTCAACACATTTGGTCCTTTAAGTAGGAAAATGTAACCTGGGAAATAACCCAGCTCTAGTTGATGATACATTTATAGACAAGTATAGGCAATGAGAGTCCCTGCCATTTTAGTCAAACTATTGACTCTGCAGGTGCTGTTCTGCACAAAATAGGACCTGGTTCTGAAGTTAAAGGGTCTGTCTGAGTGCATGAGTTTTCACTTTGGCAAGGGAATCAAAGGCAGATAATGTCCTTTCTAGCTTTTAACTCTGGAGTGAGCAGAGGTCAGCTCCTGTTCAAAAAGCTTCAGGGTGCTCTCTCCACAAATTCCTTTCAAACCATTCTCTAACTTGGGACTGATGGACCCCACTGGGTCCTAGCTACTCCCACTACTATCCTCAGTATATTCCTCGAGGCAAAGGCAGCAATTAGGAGTTAAGTGTATCATGTTTATTCAAGCAATGACAGCACAGGAACCACAGCTGAGGCTGGTGTGGAGAGCATATCCATGTCACTCCGTTTGTTCAAAGGGATCTTTTTGGGGACTGAAAATCCTGCCCTTCATTTTCAAGTGTAATTCACTTTTGAAATACAGTATTTCCTGGTAGAAAGATTTCTCACCTAGATCAATCTTCATGCTGCTGGGATCAAACAAACAATGATCAGAAGAGCTTCTTAACCATAAGAAGGACCTATTTCAAGCACAGTATCTGATCATGTCCCAACCTGTGCTGGGCATCTCACAGCACTGATCCTGTGCCCCAGAGATTTTGGCTGTACACTGCATCAGGTACAGCAAAAAGGCAGGAAGCAGTAGGGAGGAAATGAAACAGAAAACAACAAGAATACAAGAGCAACACACCAGATGTGCTGTGGGAACAGCAGGGCTTGTTGTTCCTAATGAACCACAACAGAGCTCTGATTGCCTCTTGGTTGTGATAGATTCAGTTCTTGTGGAAAGATTTGGGCATGGCAAGTGACAACAGGAAGGTATTCTTGACATGCTGAGTATACAGTCATCCCACTGACTATTGTATAGCACAGAGATATGTCCAAGTTTAAAATTAGCTACGCTGGGTACAGTGTGCAATATTGATCTCACAAGAGGGAAGGTCAGAATGGGAGCAAAATCCAGCTAAGGAGATGAAGAAAATGAGCTTATGCTGGGCTCTGTGCTGCACTGAACCAATGGCAAAATGAGGCAGTCTAAATCTAGCTAGGATGCATCTCTGAAGATGTCACTAATTTGAGGGCAGTGTAGACATATACTGACTGGGGTACACCCAATGGACAAAGAGACTTCAACTCCTCCCCCTCTCACACACAGATGCACACGTGATTTGAGAAAGTTCCATCTTCCTTGCTCCTCCTGAGTCACTCCACACCACTTGCCCCACAGGACAGAGATCTGGTGCAAGTATGACTAGAAAATTGGTTTTATTATATGTTTGCAGAGAGGTCTCTCTGGAACTGTAGAGCCTTGGAGAGTTTTTTTAACTTAGCATGTTTTATTAGGTGGAGCATAAACCTATACCTCTTCAAGTTCCAGGGTTAGTACAGGTATGGTTATCAGCTGGGGATCTCTGTATCACAGTCTGCTGATGGGTATGTACATACCGTTAAAAGCTTATTGAAGGGGATCTCGTACAGCACATGGAGTACTCTTATTCTTGTTGGGTTTATTCATTCAAGAAGAGTCATCATCGAGAGGAGAAACCCTTAATGGCTGGAAGCTCCTAATACCCTTGAGTTGTCCAAGCCAGGGTAGCAGATTATTTCTCCAGCCCTAAATATATATAATGGCAAATATTAAAGTAATGTCATCATTAACCTAAGTGGACTGTGGGGAAAAAAAGTCTTGTGCCAACACCTAAGTGCATAATGTTGGTCTTTCAATCTGTATGAAAGGCTCCTACATAAAAGTAGCCAGATTTCCATGTAAGAGAATTCTCAGAATATGAATGTAGATTGCTTAATATTAGTTTCTGACTTCAAAAATATTGACCTCAGATTGAAAATTCAAGAGGCAGAATCAAAACCAAGAGTGCAGTATTCACAACTTGGTGATGAAGTATTTACATCTGGACATTCTCTCTTGGCTACAGCATATACAGTAAAAGTATTCTCTAAGTCTCCCAAGCAATAGGACTAAAGGCCCATTAAACCTGCAAGGGGTTTGAAGGACACTGTCAAAGAATCATAAAAATTACAAACCCTATTAATTCACATCCTGCCTATATGTCTTCCAAAGAAGGGATTATTTTCTTTGACTCATCCAGTTTTAAAATGGATGAGGAGATCCCATTTTATTGCAAAGGAGCTCTAATTAACGTTCGTTTACAGCTCTGGGGAGTTAATTCCAATTCTGAGCTGCACCTACAGCATTGCAGCCATCATCTCAAAACCAGCGAAAGACATTTAAGCTCAAGAGCAGCTATTCCTCTTTCTGTGATATTCCCCTGTGACATTCCTCTTTGTCCTTCCCTTCTGATGCTATCTATAGGAAAACAGGATTTGTTTAGCAGTTCATCTGTGCCTGCTGCATAATCCTCTGCAGCACACTGCTGGCAGTTGCAGGGATAATTGTGTGATCAGGAAGGTTCTGGCAGCGGGTAGTGCCCAGTGGCAGGAATGAATGAATTTGAAAAGATTAGTTTATTTCCATGCAGAGTCCTTCAAGAAAGACAGAGGAATGTTGAGAAATCAGTGGGAAGGAATGTCCAAAACCACAGAATTTGCAGGCACTATCCCAAATCTGTCTACCCAGTGCTGTCACAGCACTTTGACCAAGTCATTTAGCTTTGCCATATCTCAGGCTTCTCAGCTGCAAAGCAGGGACAAAATACTCCTGACAAGGATGTTCTGTTTCCGTCTTAAGACAGGGCTTGTAAGTTGGGCACTGATAAAACATTTTCAGACTCATGGAACTAGGTTTAAATATTATTAAACACAGAAGACAGCTGAATTCCTGAACAGAATGTGCTTTCAACAGGGCTCAGTGTTTTCTTAAAGGGTTTTTGTATGGTAATGTGACATTTTACAGCCTATATGCAGGCAATTATCTTTGAAAGAAAAATGACTCTTTTTGGAGAAGAGCCTTTGATTAAAACCCATTTCTGGGGGAGCTGATATGCAAGGACAGAATGTGGATACAAAGCTGTACCCTGGAGCTGTTATTAAAGGTACTAGAATTAAGGAACATGAACAGGCCTTAGCTAGGGGCATTCAGACACCAGACTCTGGCACCAACTGGAACCAGTGTAGTCTATTGTGTCTGTAACTTATTTTGCAGTATCTCTTAGCTCTTCCACAACTAGATTGTTGTACTCCAACAAGATTCCAAATGAATGACAGAAAAGAATAACTAAAAGGCTTGTTGTTGCTGCTTAACATCTCAAAATTTTTTGGATTGTTGTGTTAACAGGACATGCCGAATTAAACATCAATAATATCTGGTCATATTGCTTTGAGTGCAAATTCACTAGAAGTTCCTATTGTCCTTAGAAAATGTTATTGCTCCTACATCAAGGAAGTCAGTGGAGTTTTTATCACAATTACACTGGGAACAGGAACAGGTCCTATGGACAGAGGCTTTAAAACTGCAGTCTAAAACATGCATGTCATCTCCATTTGCATAGTACCCTTGCAGTGCTAGCAGAAATATTTATTTTGCTTTTGCTCATGAGCAGCACCAAACGTTATAGCAGCTGTCATGCATACAGCATTTCTGCATGCTGTATGTGTGATGTCATTGCCTGCTCAGGGCACAGGTGATTAGTTGCATTCCCAGATTACAAGGCCCTAACTAAACAAGACTTCAGGATGTTTGGTAATCTGCAAGCCAGGGACATGCAGCCTGTATTCATAACCATTCCTTCCAAATCCATTTGGTTTTCCACCTACATTCTTTCCTGTTATAATTTGACATTAATCTACCATTCCTACATTCCACAGTTACACCAACAAAAGAATAAATTTAGGTCCCTTCAAACACCTCCTTTAACCACTCCTTCCTTCCATACTCTCTCTCACACATAACAGTCATACTTTTATGAGCTTATGGTTGAGCATGCTCACCACAGGGATAAATAAGAAGGCAGGAAGACAGGTTGGGCAGCAAACTGAAAAAGCAAATGTAAATGCCTTCAAGATTCAACACTTCAGTGTCTGTGCTGGATGTCGGTACTTTCGAAGTGATGTTTTATCCATCTGCTCCCCTTGATGTGTAGTCCAGGAGACCTGAAAAATAAGAGACTTCATTTAACAGAACAAAAACTTACAACCTGTGGGTTAGGCTAGGACTACATAAACATAAATTGCAACCAGTCCTTTTTAAATCAGAGGGGACAAGGAGTAGAAAAACAACAAAATAATTTTTTTAAAGGAGTTTTTTTTTTGTTCAGAATGAAAATAGAGCCAGATTCTAGGCAGCTTCATTGATGAACCTCCACTTATAAGTAATAACTTGAGTCAATTACACTAACTTATTAATTCCTTCTTCTTCCACATTTTATTTCCTGGATTTTGTCTTTCTTAGGCCTAAAGATAAAATGTGAGACAGAGAACAAACAATACCATTCCTCCTCTGCCAAGAAAGTAAGCTACTCAGCTTTTCTATGGAATAGTTTTCTTCTTCCTGTGTATCTGAAGAGCAACAAGGTTGACAGAACAAGGACTCCAGTGGAGCAGTAGGCTGCTTACACAATTTCCTATTACCAGAGAGTCTGTCAGAGCAGTGAAGTGTTTATTCTACTGGAAAGCAAGTTGGGTCTGATGTTGCTTAAGCCTTCCAGCTGAGTCACTGCTAACATAAGAAATGTATTCCCCCAACAGCATTGGGGTTTTGGTCTGTTTTTCGAAAGAAGTGAGTCAATATCTTCATACTATTAGACATCTCTTCCAAAAACCTGTTAGCCTGTTTGAACCAAATTTGTGAGAGGATATAGATTCCTCACTAACGTGAAACTAGGTAGTCAGATAGGGAAATGCAGTAATGCCTCAACTGGAGGATGTGCAGTAAGTAAGTAGCTTCTCTTCAAACATCTAAGGGTCTACACAAGAGTCCAGCCCCAAGATAAAAACCTCTGGGAAAACAGGTTTCACTGGTTCAACTTCTGCTGAAAACATTTATTTTAGCTTTTAATGTCAAGTGAGAGATAAAAAGGCTGTTAATGATGCCTGTTATTGCACAAAACATATAATAGAGCCTTCTCTTAAACTGACCACAGTCTATCATAAAACCACTTGTGTTTTCTGTCCCACAATTCTATTTGAAAGGCTGTCTCAGAATGTCACTGCTCTGACCGTCAGAAGTCTGAAAGTTAGAAAGAAGTTCAGTATTTCTTGGCTCTGCTCTAAAGCCAACATTGCTCTTTAGCTGAAAGACCTCTTCTCTCCCATCTACCTTCCCCAGACTCCACTGTGAATTTCCAGAGCCTCTACCCTCTTACCTTTTGCTTACCAAGGCTAAACCAGACAAATTCTGTTAATACCCTTTGTATTACAAACTGTCCATTCCCATCATCATCTGTTTTCTTTCCTGAACATGTTTGCTCAGATGTCTACAAGCCATGCATTATACCTTACTGTTAGTGCTTTATTTCTTCTTTCACATTCTTGATACAAGTTTTAAGATTACACTTACTTTTTCATGGTTCTATTACACTGACAACTGACAGACATCCTGTGTCGTTCCCCTCCTTTGTCATTTCCAACTCGTGAACTCTAAACATGTCCCAGAATTTCTGGTTATTTATTCTATACATGATCTTAATACATGGAAATATTAAAAATCATCCTGTTTCTCAGATATTTAAGGTCTTTTGGTACTTTCTGTGCCATATCCCAGTTTGTTATCTGATTGTGTCTCCCTACTTTGGGCAAGCCATAATTTTATCAGCATAATTTTGGTTTTGTGTCAATATCATAAAAAACTGTAAATTGGATTGGTCCCAGAACTGATCTTTCTGAAGCTCCACCACTAATCTTCCTCCAAGCTGGTTCTTCCATGACAATAACTTTTTATCACAATTTTAACAGACATGCAGTTCTGTTAATTAGTCTCCTCATGTTGCAAATTTTTGTATATTCAAAAATTTGTGCCCTCTTCAGTCTCTCCATGTCATTCCATGACAAATTACTCCCATATATTAACCCTCACAATAGTTCCAGTCTGTGTCTTGTAACTACATCAGTCACACTGGCCAGTTTAAAACTAATAGGACGTAGCACAATCTTCTTGCCAGCCACAGACAATAATTAACATTTTTCACCTCCAAAGCTATTGTTTGTGCAGTACAGGCTAAGTAGACTCTAAGGCTTGCATTCAATGGGAGTGATTGCTATTGGGGAAGACCATTTCCATCTGAGCACTTTTTCTCCTTTGTTTCATTACTGTCTTATCTAACTTCAGCCAGAGCCAGCCATCTCTTCAGGGCAAGTGAAAACTGGGAGATCATGATATTCAACAGCCTAGAATGAGGGGTCCTCCACAGAATACTGGGACTTCAAACTCTCACCATCTTTTCTGATGTCTCCATGCACATACTGGTAGAGAAGCTGAGCTTTCAGACTATATGTATGAAATGAGAGAAATTTTTTATTGGTTATGAGGTTTAAGCTCAGAATCAAGAGTGTTACTACTGTAGCTCTGTTCTTATGGGACCTGAGAAAGAATGGGCAGGGAATAGAATATGGGCGAAGTATCTGACTATACAAAAATGACAGGTGAAAGTGAATATATGTAAAGGACAGGGATTGTAAATTTGTATAATATTATAATAATAATATTATATAATATTATAAACCAAATAAATAAAAGCTGTATTACTTTTAGTATTCTTCAGTATTACTCAATTTTTAGAGTCTTAGGAGATGTCTACTAAGGATTGTTGATTCAGCCTCCTAAACAGAATAGTAATTTTTGAGATTATGATGCCTTCCATCCATAGGATCAGTTATCTTGCTGAGAAAACAGATACCCTTCTCAAAATTTCACAAACAGAAGACAAAAGGTTGGTCAGACTTTTTTTGATAGCACTGTCTTTTAACTAAACACATACATGCATTCATCTCACAGTTGTTGTTCTTGGGAGCTCACACAAAAAGCAAATTCATAAAGAACTGGTTTTAACAGTTTTGGAGACTGGGATTGCAAGACACTTTTTTCCAACAGTCATTAGTCACTGGTCCCTCCAAAAATGCTCTTAACATCCCGCTTCTATTTCAAACCACAAAAACTGACTACTATCTCTATAAAAGGAGAGTTCTACATGCATTTAAGAATTAAAGGGGAACATTCCAGTGAACTACCAATTGTACAGGTTTTCAATGATCCATTCGTGATCACAATTAAAACCATGTTTTCCCCTAATAGGAAAACATAATAAAAGATGCTCTGCTACTTTACCAAAAATAGTTGTCCAAATAGAGGAAAGATTCTTTTAATATACCACTATAAACCATTTACATATTCATTCACCTACTGCCTCCAAAATCACTGGCCTTGAGTTTTGGCCTAAGTAACAATTATCTGTGACCACTGTTGAGGACAGGATATTGATCTATATTGTCTACTGGTCTGACCAGGTACAACTGGGCTTGTGTTCTTATATTAACTTATTAGACTGAACACTTAATATTCAGACACAGCAGGCTCCATCCCAGTGGAGCAGGTGTAACATTAGTGCTGGACTGCTGTAATATACTACATCAGCACAGAGCCTCTTTGAGATGAAAGACAGCTGACTTGCAAATCAGGTTTGGTCATGTTGACAGAGTTACACTGATAAAGAAGTTAACAGACTCACAGCTTAAATAAAACCCTCCAACTTATGTTCTGTAGAAAACCTGATTAATATTTTATGATTTATTACCATTCTTTTGGTAAATTATTCAAAAGCATAGCTCGGCAAAGCACATGGAAATTCCACAGTGTCAGGTCAATTAGTTCTTTAAGCATTATGTAGAATTTCAAGTATTTGTTTCCAATTATAGAATAAAAATGTTATGATTGCGGAACAAGAGGAAGTGAGGTAGGTTAGATATATTCCTTTTATGAAAAATCCACTTAAATATTTGGGGATTAGTACCCCAAGTGTTAGACTTCTCTTTGTCACTACAGTTCTTGTAGCAATGGTAGTACTAAGGCAAAAACTTATGTTCCTGCATGCTAGCTGAGAAATATCAGACATATAGCTGAAGGTTTAATTCCTGCATCCCTTTCTCATGATTAAATGAGTAAACCAACCAACTACAAAAGGAACCACTCTATTAGGGATCGTTTAACAATCTCTCCAAAAATTTGTGGGCAGTTTGTAATTTCAGAAAGAGAGAAAACAATCATTAGCTGATGTATTCTATCTTCCTGCTACTGTGAAATTACTCTCTATTGTGCATTTCCAATTGATCCCTCCAGGCCACTGCAGCTTTTTAAGTCCTATATATAGGGAACAATGCCTTCCTTCAAGCGCTCCTTCCAACACAGCAGAGCTCATCAGGAAAGACAGCCAGTCCAAGTATTTCTTCTTAATTGAGTTTCCCACAGTCTCTCCCACTCTGGAAACAGTTCTAGCTGTATATACACATCATTCTGGTATGTAAACACCCTAAATGCTCTCTTAATTACTCCATCAGGTTCACTATAACTCTACGTGTTTAAAAGCATGAAATGTTTCAGCATTTCATGGGCAAAATCTCTAACTTTTCCTTAGTGACTGTTGTGGTAGTGCCCTCATTTTTCCACAGTCCTCGATGCTCCTTTGACAATACATGCACATCTACCCACGCACCACTGAAAATTTAATAAATAATCCTGAAACAATAAAAGGTAATGAGAAGGTTAAGATCCTCAGTGTCATCCTTCAAGGCTATGATTAGGCTCCAACCCATTCTTCTAGGTGCTATTTAATGTTCTCCTGTGCAACACATGCCTTCGTCATTGTCTTGTGCTGGCAGCAGGTAACTTTGCCTTTGATTCTGGAAACCTGAAGAAGCCAGTCAATGCATATTGGATGCATCATTATCTGATTTTAAAATGGCTGCTCACCTTCACACCATCACAATCATCCCAGCTGAGCCTAGACACCCTCCTTTTAGGTTTATCTTTGCAGTTTGACAAAATCAGGGGTAAATCAATATGTCTTTTGCACAGTATCCTGAAAACTCCTGGTCTTCTGGTTTTTCAAAGCAAGAACCTCTCGGTTCCTGACTCTAGTGATCACATTTCCGACAGATTTCTGCTTTTTCTACAGACCTAAGTCATGGAAAAGCATTAGTCCTATAATGATTCTGTCTGTGATTACACAGATTGTAATCTCAATCTCTGATTACACAGAGATTACACAGATTGTAATCTCAATCCATGCCAGTGGGGAAAGTAATGGTCCTGTCCACTTCCACATTACTAAACACTTCCACTATGTCCCTTGCCTTGGATTAAGAGTCCCCATAGGTTCACAGAGAGCTAGATCAGGCACCTGGTTTGCCAGAAAAAAGGGACAAAGTAAGTCATGGCAAGGCAAAACAAAGGAAAGGAGACAGAAGAGAGAAGGAAGAGTGGAGTAGGATGAGAGGAAGAAGACTTCAACTAGATTTAGCGTATGTGGTTGTACAAATGTTGGTGCCTTATCAAAACACACAGTGAAAAACTTCCAGAAGCAGAGAATAAAGGGAGACTACCACTCTCCATGTCAAGCTAACTTGTGTTAGCACTCTCCTGTGCTAACTTGAACAGGCTGCATAACCACAGCTCGTAAGTCACAAAAGATCAGGCTTTCTGACTAAGTCAGTAAACCTACTACACAGGAGCATCCTGACTTTTAGCTGAGACACCTGTCCGATACCTCAGGGCCAAATGGACTGACATGTCATGTAAGAAGCAGGAATTGCACTCAAAGCAGTGTTGATTATAGAAAAACCTGATGAAAGAAAGGAAGAAATACAAAAAAATGAATGCTTTAAATTGCCTCAGCATAAAGGCAAGCTGAAAATACCATTCATAGACTAATCAAATAATTTCCAGACATATCTGAGCCAGAGAAGCAGGCAGATCTCATACCATTCTCCATTTACATTTTACAGGGTCATTCCAACCTAAACAATTCTATGATTCCATTACCCCTTGCTTTCCAAATCATTAGGTATAGACCACAGTCAGCAACCAAATTGGCAGTACAGTGGCGTGATAAAGTAATTCGCGTAAGTATTTTTAATACCTGGCCTTTTTTCAGTTATTCCAAAGTTCTTCAGACAAAGAATGAATTTCACTTCACAGCAAGCTGATAAAGTACAGAAAACCCTATTGCGGTGTTAGAAAACAGAGGCACAGATCATTACTGTCTGTAACCACATGGTAAAGTAGTTGCATCATGACAATATTCATCTGTATAAAAATGTAAGATCTGTGATGTCAGACAGCACCAGCAGTGGTCACAGTGGCAGTCACCACCACTGACTGTTGTAGATTTTGGATGGACAGACTTCAAGATACACTGAAATAGCTCACTCCCTCTTCCACCTTTCAGTTAAATGTTTCAGGTACTGGCAAGAAAGAATTGTCTTCTGAGGCATACAAAGTAACTTTGTGAGCCAGTGTTTACACCTTCCCCAAAGGCAAGCCCAGAAGAGGTCTTTGGTTAGCTACAGAAATGTCACTGAAATGTGGAGCCTTCCAGTCAATTGCTGATTGGCTCAAGTAACAAGACAAAAAGAAAACAAGTGTACTTAAGAGAATCTGTATATTTTTCCTTTGTTACTTTCAGAACAGTATGACAAGCCATGCGTCCTTTGGCAGACCGTTTTCTGCTTTGCACCACAGTGAAATAAATACATTAGTACCTGCTTCTAAGGTATTAGCTTTACAAATTGTGGAAACCTCTTCGTGAGAGTACTGAAACTCAGCTCTGCCAGACTGTTTACACCTGCCAGTTGGAGATAAATTTATACATTAAGAGGCAGTGGAAACCTCCAGGAAAAAGTCAAATTTCAATCTCTTCTGACTACCCTTGCAGAAAATGATACCCCTGATGGCTCTGATGAGGTGGGTTGTGGGTTTCCTTTTTTCCATTGCCTGGCACCACAGGAAATTTAAGTGCTTTCAGATCATTTAATAATAGTACTCTTGAGTACCTCAAAGGATTTTATATTCATCTTTTTGGCACATGCAAGAAAACCAACCTTTTCAATGTACCAGTGCAGCAGCTTGGCTGCCGTTAGACACCTATCCTTTACATTTCCTGTCTTTCTGCCTTTTGGTACACATGACAGCTTCTTTAAGTGAAACTATTCTTAAGCCACAGTGGAACATGAAACATCTCTCTTGAATGCTGGGGGCAGAGAACCAAGTGGTACAAAACTGAGCCTTTGCCTTGCAATATAACACAGCTACTGCAACATGCACCTCTGTGAGTGGACTGGGTCAAACTGCAGCACCTTACATCACTACAGAAATCCCCTGTGCCAGAAATGCAGCATGCACTGCTGCATAATGTCCTCTGCAAACACTGCACAGGATCATTTTAACCGTACCAGAATTTCCTCCAATTTTCCAAAAAGAAGGACACACCTTTTTTACAATGTACTTTCTCACATTAACATTTTCAGTTCATTCTAATTTCTCTACACTATACAAAAATAGATGTCATGTTTTTAGGAGACCTGTGCACACTTTTCCTTGAGAGTGACACACTGCAGCTCCACAGGGATACACATCTTTCCTCACAGAGTCAGAGCATGTTTCACACATAATTTAAAAGGAAGAGATCTTGAGAGTAAATAGGGACAGCAGAAGGAGACTCATTTATGGAAAAATAATTTGTTAATTTGATCTTACACTTTCTAGTTCTGCTTAGGTTTGCAATTCTAAAATTATTTTTCATTGAAAAGTGACATTAAAACAATGATTGCATATGCACAGATCTCCCTGTGAAACTGTAGTAAAGCATGATGGCAGGGGAAAAAAATGTAAATTAAAGGGACCAAAACCAAATTGTAATTTTAAAATAGTCTACAAAAAAATTTGAGGACACTAGTGCAAAGGAACTCAGCTTCAGATTTCCACATGGTTGTCATTTCACAAAAAAAACCAAAACCAATTATGGTTCTGCAAAAGCCGAAACACAATATCCTCTCTAACACAGTGCATTTAGAGCATTTCTCAGTGCCCTTAAAGGGAGACTGTCATCCTTACCTCCAATGAACTTCATGCTGCAAGATCACTCACATTTCAGCTATATCACTGGTTCCTCAGTTTCCTTTTCTCACTTCTGGCTTTATTGTCATTTTTTTCACTACCTTTAGAGGCTCACACAAATGAAAAAGCAATAGCTTTTTTGAGTCATAAAGATGAATTACTGTAGATGTAAAACAGTAAAGATAATTACACTTTAAGTGTTACCAGAAGAGGAAAAGGTTAGAGAGAGGAAATACTTTTTAGTAGTACTCTCTCAGTAAATTTGTGCATTACTTTTAGCATCAGGTGAAAGTGCTTGGATAGAACTGTGCAACCCAATGGTCTTGCAGTGGGAAACCCCAGATCACTTTGCTCCCATAAAAGCGAAATTAAAAAAACCCTCAATGAGCAGTTAGCAGTTCTTTCAGTTTCATATAAAGGGTGTATGTGGGGAAATAATGATATCATACAGGTAACGTCTTGGTAGTCTCTCTGCCAGCATGTTCCATTAGGATTGGCATCACCAGCGTGTCACTGGCAAAGCACTCCACAGATTCTTGCACTCAAGTTTCTCATTCTATAAATTCCTCTGGGAGCATTTGCCATCGTGCTCTCTATATGGTCAAAATGTTACATACAACTTTGAAACATCTGTCAAGGACTTTCTCTGACAGGTAGCCTAAGCAGTTTGGTTTTTAGCTTCAGGCTACTGGAGTTGTCCTTCCAAGTTCAGGGACTGTGAGCAACTCACTTGCATGTGTTATTATGCCTTATCATATACATGTCACTGTAAGCATGTGTGATAGTTTAGAAAAACTAAATGCAATCCTTTCTCCAGAGTCAGGCAGCACCCATGTGAAATTATCATTCAGGAGTAAAGTCAAAGGAAGTGAAGGGAGCAGTGGAGCCTTCATCTTTGGAGAAAGATGTCAAATTTAAGGAACAGTTGAAAGGGAGATCACATTTTGCATATGCATATGATAATACAAAAATATATAAAATAGAATAATATGTAATATATACATACATATTTTTCACAGATGTTGGAAGTCTGGGGGTAGAGAGGAATCCCAGCACAAAGTTCTGTGTGGGAGAGACACAAAAGGAGCAGTTGAGAGACAAGATTGGCAAAAACAGCATGTGGATTTGTGGGCAGAGAGCTGTGTGGGCAGAGCTGTTTACAGCCTTGAAAGCAAGGACAAGGAATATGAACTTAATGTGGATTTTCAATAAAGCACATTGCAATATTTTACAATTACTTGGTTAACGTTTCTAGACTGTTCTACCCTCTAGTATCTTCTAGACTGCTTCTTCTAAGCACCTTCTGAGTCCTTAACCTTGAAAAAGTCAGGGCAAGGGACTGATACAGTATTGCAATAAGACAAAATGTCTGATACATGGAAAATTCCATCAGCAGAGATTTCCCGAGAAAATGTGTCCATCTCTCATTTGCTCAATTTCTTGCACAAATGTATGGATACTTTTTTTAAATCATGTAACAGGCAGGTATCAGAAGGATGTATGACAGCAAGCTATTCACCTTTAAGAAACTTATTTGATAAAGTTCTGCAAATAATGATTCCATTCTTGTCAGAATGGGTAAAATACAGGCTGCTGGCACATGGACATAAGAATATGTCAGGCAAAGAACAGTGATCCCCCTCCTGTTGTCTTACTCACCCAATGGAAAGTAAATATTGCAAAATTACACCCTGTATCTCCAGTGCTCTAAATTCCCATGTCAGCAGAGTGCCATGGGCAATCTTTTCGTTGTACATGCTGCCTCCCTGGCTGCCAGGCACCAAGATCAGAGCCCCTCAGCCCCTGAGAGCACCCTGAGGCAGTCAGGTGGGTGGCACAGCAATGCCCGGAGGATGACACTGAACGTCATACTGCCAAGTGGGCACGACCTAGTAAATATGTGATCATGTCTTACTTCAGCTGAATGTGGAGAGGTTTCTTAGTATAAATTGGGTAAGCAATCCTATATGTCTGAAAATACAAAAAGCAGAACAGAAATACAGATCTTTTTGAGTTAAACATTCAATCATGTTCGTGGCAGCTCTTTTGAGTGTTATAAAAAATGTCTTTGACACATAGATTAGGATCAAAATCTCACAGATGGATTTTCATCTTAGCTGAAAACAAAAGCAGAAAATTAATCCATGTATCTGAGATATCATGGTAAGTATCATGCTTCTCTCAACTTTTCCATTCTAAGACTTGGAATGGGTGGAAAGTGCTACTCTTATAGCTTTGGGGCCTGCTGACAGCTGCAGTTCATCTTTGGTGGGACCACAGTGATGGGTAGAAAAGGACAAAAATACTTTCTGTGTAAAAAGTCTCCACAATCAGTGTAAGCCTGGCCTGCTACATCTTCACCAGCTCCTTTGTCTTAGGCTGGGAGACAGAATGTGGTCACTGTGAGAGAATATAGTATTGCAGTAATTCCTGTTCCAACAGGCCTACAGGAAGCTTAGTGTGGGTGACAGCAGCCCAAAAGTGCAGCTTATGGGGGAATCTATGGAGGTGTGTGGTTTAACCCCAGGCAGCAACCAAGTCCCACGCAGCCACTTGTTCACATACACCCCCCTCAGTGGGATGGGAGAAAGAATCAGAAGAGTAAAAGTGAGAAAACTGGTGGGTTGAGATAAAGACAGTTCAATAGGTGTAGCAAAAGCTGCACACTCAAGCAATGCAAAACAAGGAATTAATTCACTGCTTCCCATCCACAGTCAGGTGTTCAGCCATCTCTAGGAAAGCAGGGCTGCATCACACATAACAGTTACCTGGGAAGACAACTCCAAATGTCCCTGTCTTTTTTCCTCTTCACCCAATTTTATATGCTGAGCATGTTGCCAAATGGTACGGGATATCCCTTATGTCAGTTGGGGTCAGCTGTCCTGTCTGTGTCCCTTCTCATCTACCTTGCACAGCACCAGCCTTCTCACTGGTGGGGTGGGGTGAGGAGCAGAAAAGGCCTTGGCTCTGTATGAGCACTGCTCAGCGGCAAAAAAAAAATCCCTGTGTTATCAACACTGTGTGCAGCACAAATCCAAACAGCCACACACTAGCTACTGGCAAGAAAATTAACTCTATCCCAGCCTAAACCAGCACAGAAGGTAAAGTCTTCCTGTGCCTGCACAGAGCACCCTCATTGCCATCAACAACACAGGAATAAAATAATTGAGGTTGCAGGCTTCTAGTCACAGCAGGAATTACAGGACTATAAATTTGCCCGTCAGAGAACCTCACCTGTCATTTGACAGAAGTAGCTTCAGAGGCAAGAAAACAATTCGCTCGCTACATTACCTCAAAGACTTCGCATTTTTTGAGGTAATTCTAAAAATTGGACTAAATTGTCATATGTCTAAGACATGAATGCTCATCAGGTTCAAATGAGATCATAATCTACTTGTTCTTCTTCTGAGGCGCATCCTGTGTCCAAGCAGTGCAATAGTTGAGATGCACTAGTTTTTATAACCAGTAGCACAGAAGGGACCATTTTAGCTATCAGTTCATCCAGTCACTTTTGATTTCTCCTTCTCCACAAATAACTAAATATATGCCTGCAACTGGGCTGACAGGAGAGCTGAAAACCAAAGAAAAGGTAGACTCATACTACACATCCAGACACAAGATATCATAACTGTATCAGGTCTTTTTGCTGAAGTGAAATTACTAGCCTCTACCAATGAAAATCGATATACAGCTCCTTTGTCTAGAAGTCAGTCTTCCCATGGCATGGATGTCTCCAGTACAATGAATGCAGTCCAGACATACCCCATTCACATGACAAACATTCGCATCCATGTCCTTATGTGTTTTTGCTAAGTGGGTTTTACCTCTCCATAGCATAAAGTGGGGCAAGGGGCCCTCAGGAAGGAAATACCAGGGATGAGATTGCAAGTAAAGTAAATTGTGCTGACAGATAGATCTGGATTGTAAATCATCAATTGCATGTTTTTTACAAACACATTGCAAAGCATGTTTTTGCTTGTCTTTGCCAATCAGCTGCACAACGCTTGCAATCAAACCTGCACCTCGGTCAGGAAACCTCTTTTGCTTTGTACCATAGCACTGCCACGTTTTCCTCTCTGTAGGAAAGCAGCAGAAAACACATGACAATTACTTTTTTTTATAGAAACTCATTTAGTAAGAAGCAGCTACCTCTCTTAATCTCATATTATTTAGAACTACTCTCTTGCTGGGCTTCGTTTTATTCACAGATTTGCAGTAGCCCAACCAAATCCATTTCAAACTCTCTACCCACTCTCACCATTCAGAGCACTTTTTTCTTAGTACAAATAATTATAGCACATTCCAATTTTCCTCCTAGTTGGGGAAGTGTGCCTGCCATACCAAATTAACAGAGCTTATTTAACACTGGCCCAGGGTGCTCAGCAGCAGCCAGGAGAGGGGGACCTGTTTCAGCCAGACACCACTAACCTGCTACAAGGGCAGCAGGGGCAGGGACAGTTTCGATCTCATTGTCTCAGGGGTAGCAAGGAAAAGACACAT
The DNA here is from genome assembly GCF_009829145.1 of Chiroxiphia lanceolata. Taxonomy (NCBI): domain Eukaryota; kingdom Metazoa; phylum Chordata; class Aves; order Passeriformes; family Pipridae; genus Chiroxiphia; species Chiroxiphia lanceolata. The sequence continues at coordinate 24,261,403 of NC_045642.1, forward strand.
CCTTAGAATTTGTGAAGTGTAAATCCTGGTGCCCAGAAGTAATCTGCAAGACACTTGGAGGCAGGAGAGTGTCCAGGTACATCTGTTTTCAAGCTTTTCTCAGAGACACCTGTGCTCCAGAAGCACTGCAAAGAGGGGAGGAACAGCAATGAAACTTTGTACCTTCAAATATGTCAGTCCCTCTCTTTCTTGGTGCTCTTTGCAAAGGTAAGGGTTTCAGATCTGCCAGGAAGGGAAGGGATTGAGAGGCTAAATGAGGTAGAGGGGCTAGACAGGGGGTCCAGGAAGTGACTTCTCCCCTCCTGCCCTCCCTGCCTCCTGAGGGCACAGAGTGCACACATCAGCTTTGCCAGACCTCCCCCTGAACAAGACAGTTCTCTTACTGTTTCCACAGGGATCTCACCCTGCTCCAGCCCTGCCCTGCTTCCCCCAAATAGCAGAGGAGCATTTCCACCCAAGTGTTAAGGGAAGGGGAGCAGTGTTGCTCAGAGGAGTGCTTCGCTCTCTCCTGGTAAGAAGGGGTTGGCTCTTCTCTCCCTCTCATTGCCTCGTCATCCTTGCCTCTTCCTTCCCTCACACCGCCACACCCCTATGAAGGAGCATCTGCATTCCCCTCCCTCACTCCCAGCCCAGCCCAACCCTACAGCCAGGCCTGAGGGGTGTGAACTCCCACCACAGCAGTGTCAAGCAATTGAGACAGCTCACATCAGGTGCACCATGGACATTAGGCAGACAATGGGAAGAAGAGAGGTAAAAATATATTTTAAGTTGGCAGCACACCATGAATGGCTGTGCCAATGGAGCCAAGAGAATATGGGGAGAGCACAGCATAGGGTCAATGAATTTGGAGAGCTGGGAGGAATATGAAAGGTCCACTATGAGGAAGTCCCATAAAAGGATTGGCATGGCTTGGTCTCATATAAGTACATGGTAGGGGCTGATGCTACCTTAGCTGCTGTGCTCGTCTGAGTGTAGAACCGTGCCACCCTCAACCCTCACCAGTGCATTCCGGGTTGTACTGTTCCAGTGAAAATATACACAATAGCAACTCTTTGTCACTATTTGGATTCATTGTTGGGTTTTTTTAAACTATGTAGGAATTTTCCATGTGTGGGGAATCCCATTTTAAGTCTCTGAGTAACACAGTGGCCTCTGTTTGCAAAGGGAATCTCTCCCCCAGCCAGCCCTAGCTGTGTCATGTCACCTGGGTATCCTATGCAGACTCAGGAAGCTTTTTAGCTTTGTTATACAGGGTACATGGGTACCCTGCTCTAATAGCTGATATTACTGTCATTTGCAGATAACACTAAGTTGGATAGGAGTGTTGATCTCATGGAGGGTATGAAAGCTCTGCAGAGGGATCTGGACAGGCTGGATCAATGGGCTAAGGACAACTGCATGAGGTTCAACAAGGTGAAGTTGTGAACTGTGGTCACAAAACCCCATGCCATGCTATGTGCTTGGAGCAAGAGTGGCTGGAGAGCTGCCTGGCAGAAAAGGATCTGGGTGTGTGAATTGACAGCAGCAGAACATGAACTGGTAATGTGCGCAGGTGACAGAAGGCAAATGATATCCTGGATTGTATCAGAAATAGTGTGACCAGCAGGACTAGGGAACTGATCATCTCCTCCCCAGTACTCCGCACTGGTGAGGCCACACTTCAAATCCTGTGTCCAGTTTTGGGTCCTTCACTTCAAGAAAAACATTGAGGTCCTTGAGTGTGTTTAGAGAAGAGCAATGAAGCTGGTGAAGGGGCTGGTACATAAGCCCTACAAGGACTGGCTGAAGGAGCTGGAGTTGTTTAGCCTGGAATAAAAAAGACTCAGAGGGATGTTATTGCCCTCTACAACTACTTGAAAGGAGGTTGTGGCAAGATGGGGCTTGGTCTCCTCTCTCAGGCAACTAGTGACAGGATAAGGGGAAATGACCTCAAGTTGCACCAGGGGAGGTTTGGGTTGGATATCAGGAAAACTTTCTTCACTGAAAGCATGGTTAAGTGCTGGAACAGGCTGCCCAAGGAAGTGGTGGAGTCACCATGCCTAGAAGTGTTCAAAAAATGAGTAGATGTGGCACTTCGTGATATTGTTTAACGGGCATGATGGTGTTCCATCAAAGGCTGGACTTGATGGTCTGGGAGGTCTTTTCCAACCTTATGACTCTATGATTCTAGATTTTAACATCTCATGACAATTCTCCTATAGATGTACCATTCTTTTTAGAAGACAGGAATGAAAAGTACCTCCACCACACAAGTAGTTTTCAATGCAGTTTGCATTCACTGTATGTAACATACAGGGGGCTGTTCCCCAGCCCATGGTGCCTGTCATCTGTGCATCTCTATAGAGATGACAGGCAACGATTTACTAACACATGTACAATTGCAATGTCAAATTTCAGCTCTTGAAATACAAAGCTTAGCTCCATGATATATGGCAAGACATGTAAAAGTACGTATACCACTTCCACAAAATCTGCCTTGGACCAGTCCTTTATCAACTCAGATATTAGGGTCCTTCATTAATGCAAACTACTAATGGCTGAAGTTTTTAATACAGAACTCTCTCTATTGTAAAACATTGACCAGTCATGAACTTCTTTTATATTCACTGCTGACACACCTGGTAAATCCTGAATCTTTTTCTTTTGGGGAAATTCAGGTGTAATTGGAAGAAATTCAAGAGAAAAGTTAAATAAAATAAGAAACTGAATCAGCTGTAGAAGATTCACAAGTACAGATCTGTGGACAGCAGAATTGTAATTTATTAACATGGTATTTGACATCCCAAAAATTCATGTAAGTCATAATAGTCCTCAGTATAACTGAAAGTTAAACAATGTTACAAAAGTCTTAAGTCAGTCAAGCAATGTTATGAAAGGGTGATAGGATGATGTATGCATCCCACTGCAAAATTCCTTAAATTTCTGTAGGAGTAATAGGCAAGACATTAACTGATTATGTTAAATTCTTTCTTTCCTACTCTGCCTGTTCCTCCAAGCAGTAGCTGTAGGGACTTAAGATTCACAGTCAACTTTTTTCAGTAATGTCCTTGGAGTGAAAAGTTATCTTTAGCAAGAATGTGAAAAGACAAACACAGACCATTGGCACTTATTATAGCTTTTCATATGGTTATGCAGTTACATAGTAAGCATTTTCACTGCTGTTCCTACAGTGTGTTCCAAGAATCTCAGGAGTTTGAAAAGCAGACTGTTGGGTTTTTCCCTGTTGGGTTTTTTCTGAGGAATAAATTCTTATTCCCTGGAAACCTAATAATCCTTGGCATTCTCAGTTAACAACAGGAACAATAGCTGATGTTACAAGATTTATGATGATCCAAGATTTTTTTTTAACTCCTTCCTTAAACTGTTTCTTTGTCTTTTAACCCATCTCCCACAAATTATTATGTAAATTGGGACTCAAGTTTGGTATAATCTATATTTAAAAGAATGGTGGAGGTATTAAGGATAATTGTCTTTGCGTTTTGTGCTAGGCAGGTGAAACGCAAGGGAGGAAGAACTGATACATTGTACATTTTCTTTGTCAGCAAATGGCTCAAAGCCAGTCAGGCTCAGGACCAGATGGAGACCTTGGGGACATCTAGAGCTACTGCTGGGAGAAGAGATAGTACTTAGGGGGACAAAATATATAGATCCATGAGAAATCAGACTTACTCTACTTATTCTGTACCTCTTGGAAAACCTTTTCTAGCTCTGTGTTTTACTAAAAGATTGGTGTATCTGCTAGGTGAGATTTTTGTCTCTCCTCCATTTTTATGTGCACATCTAGTATTTGAAGGTCTCTTGCAAAGTAAAATCTTCCTTCATCTTGCAGATCTACACAGTAGTAACTCTGAATTTTGTATTGTCATGTTTAGTTTGCTTTCAGTGGCATTTCTCTCAGCTTTCTCATTATTCTTAGGATACCTCGACAAGGAAAGGCTGTGCTGGAACCAGCAAATCTTACTGCATGTCTGAAACTCTGTCTGAGAGTTGATGCTTACTGTCAGTCCTCAAAACCTTCCAGTTTTCCTGCCTTGCAAACTTTGATTTTATCTCAGAAATCAGCATTCAGTACTTTTGACGGCTTCATAACATTCAAATATAATTCAATTAACCATAGATACTTTTCTCTATCATACTCAAAATGAACACCCCTCTCCAGATTTTGCTATGATTTGTGCAGGTATTCATTACTATAAATTAGTTGTTTGTTTATTCTCTTCAGAAGCAATTATGTGTATCATATTGAATTGCCCTATATCTTATGTGAATGCTCCTTCCAAGTGAAATGAAATGCTACTTCTCATTTGATTGTGTTTTTCTTTTCCTAGATGACTAGTTTACATGTCAGCAGTTACTTCTTTTCTCTGTTCTACTAGGATAATCACTCACTCTTCTATTAGTAAAATGCTCATCTTAATAAATTCTTTCCTAAAGTGCTGACGTTGTACCAGTTCATGCTCAAAATTTCTCCTTTCTTCTAACCATCCTTGCAAAATTTCTGTTTATGCTAAAAAAACTATGTAAGTCCCAGTGTGAAATTCTGTTAATTTTGAAATTATAAAAGCAGCATGCTTCACTACATAAGTTTCATACCCATCGATATCTCTTTCATGTAGTATTGATCTGTTTATCACTCTACACAAGAAATCCATATTTCCTCCCTTATTTATATTCTACAGAAAAATCATGTCCCTGTAGCTTCAGCATCAGATGTACGACTTTAGCTCGTGGTAAACGGAAAAGTTTCTACAATGTGAGCAAATCTGAAACTCTTGCAGGTTTGATAGGTACACTTCAAAAAACCAAAATGGAACCAGTTCTAACTAATTCCTTTTCAAACTTAAAATATTTTCTTCCACAGCAAAAGAGATCTCAGGGAATATACAACTGACTTCTTGAGAACACTCAGATCTGTATTTCTGGAAGACGCCTTTGGTGGAAATATACCGGACTGGAGCAGATACTTTTCATTTGCTATTTGCCAGTGCGTTAAGTAAGTCTTTCATCTGATTCTGAATAGCAACAAAAGTCCTAATACAGCATGTGATGTCTCCATTCTATCCAAGGCTGTGAAGAATTAATTTATTAAATGTGCTTATGAACATACAGTTCATAAGATGGATCAGGTAAATAAGCTCACCCTTCCAGTAGACTACACGGAAGGGCAAATACATAACCTTAGCAGAAAAAAAATGGGGGGGGGGGGGGGTCACTTAGCACTTCCATCACTGCTTTAAATACCATCTGAGACTGTCACTAAGATCACAAATAGCCCTGCACAGGCAAATCTGTTTCAATATTACTTTTGTGAGGGGATTTTTGTTTTTACAAGCAAAATTTTTGAGCAGCAAGGGGTTTAGTTGCTGATCAACTACAGAGAAGCTTTTAAAGCTACTTTGGTTCCTTGGATTCCATGGTCACTTGAGTGACCATCGTTGAATGGAGGTGATTCGAAACAGTTTCTGTGGTTCTGTCCTTGTTGCTGGAAGAAACTCAGCTGCAAAGACATCAAGGCCAGCATCAGGACAGGCAGGGGAGCAAGTGAGAAGATATGCAAAACTAACAAATCAGAGAAAAAGATTTCTCTTATCTGCACAGCATGCAGAGAGCATCCAGAGCATGCAGAGAGCATCCAGCAGACCTAAGAGAAGAGATGCCGCTCCAGGTAGCCCCCAACATGGTTAACTTTAGATCAAATCTATACCTGCAACATCAGTCTAAGTCCCATCTTTTTCTTAAGATCAGAAATGCATTTCAACAAAATCAAATATCTAATGAGCCATTTGTAACTGCCCAAAACACACAGGTGTTATTGTCCCTTGATTTACTTGGCTGGATAAGATCCTACATACATCCAAGTTGCTGCCCAAGGTTTAGCATCTGCAAAACAGATTGAAAGTATAATTAATACCAACATAGATAGAGGCAGAGATTATTCTGAATGAGATACAAACTTGTACTTAACATCTAAATGAAGAACTTCTTATATAGACACTTGACCTTGCAACTCAGACAAATACAAGAAGTCAGAGAGACTTTTATAATACATTTCACTTCACCTTTTCTTTCCTCTGGTACAACAGAAAAAATAGCTACAGGCAGCTGGCTGCATTTTTTGGAGGGTAATTCAAATCTCAGTGTTCTGGCAGAATGCCAAGTCTTTGGTTCCATAAAATCCCAAATATACAAAACGGTCTTTGGGAACTAGCTCTTCCTCTGTAATTCCATGGAGAATCTAATGTGAATATAATTTTCTGCTGTGTTTTCAGCCTATTCAAAGCAGCCTTGTTCTAATGCAGAAAAGTCTTAAGCAGAAGTGAAACCTACTGGTCTATTTTCAGCATCCATGCCCCAAGATGAGTGAAAAGCCAAACACTGCTAATGATGAAACGTAAATAATTTTCATTCTTTCAGTAGTAACTTTCAGCTGGTAACTTGAACATTTTATTATGATTTTTTATAGTGATGGTATCCTCTTAAAATAAAATAATAGCTGAATTAAGAATGTAAATGTGTCCATAAATATATGCATAAAAATTCAATGGCCCCATATTTCTGTGTGCATAGGAAGTAAGGAGAAAAAAATGTACAGAAAGAGGTTGATCTGTACCATTTTGTTAAGTTGCTACAAGTGGAGGAAAAGGGGAGGAGATTGCATCCATTGTATAGAATGTGCATTTGTATCAAACCCATTGGATAAAAAAATGCTTGTAGAAGAGTTTGTTGAACCAGATTCTCATCGAGCTGGAGCTTTAGTCTTTAGTGGAAATAAATAAACTCATTTGATGTGAGAGGAGTGGTTGATGAGGGTGGAAAGAATGAAAGGGCTTTTTGAGTAATCAGAGTTTAAGCTTAGAGGAAACAAATGTCGACTTGCTAGAGATCACTTCACCTCCATATGGCAGGTGTTCATTGTGGAGGAGTCACAATCTAAGCTGTGGAGAGTGGACAGTAAAGGAATGGAGAGCTCCTTCCAGTAACCAGAACTCCAGGAATAATCTAAGTGATGATGCATAACTTTATATCAGCAAGCAAACACAAGTGTTTGCATCTAACTAGGTATCTGAAGGTTTTGTGAGAGATCAATTAGAGCTTGGAATTGGAAATAAAAAATAAATGTAGGTAAACCTGCACATCATTGTCATAACGGAACTGGAGATGAGTTCTGAAAAGGTCTTTGGACAACAGTGAATTTGTCCTTACCTGTTGGAGAGAAGAGACAGAGAGAGAGGCCTACAGAAGAAATACGGGGAAGTAAATAGATGGGTAGGTTTCAGATGTGAAGCAAAGATAACTTGACAACACAGAGAACAAAGCTCTTAAGCTCTAGTTAAGTAGTCTTATACTCAGAAAAAAAACCCATAAATTTACTAGTAAAACGTAAAGTTGGAAAACATTATGACCTCATGGATCCAAACCAGGCCACAGATGCATCCAGAATCAGGAGTCTGTTCAAACTCACATCCAGAGATAATGCTTCTTATTCTTGTTCAACATATAAAAATAATTCCAAATTATTATTTAAAGACTCTCACATTTAGAATTAAATTGGTGCCAAAAAAAGACTGCAACTAGAAAGCCTTAGAGGTTTTTTTTTCAGATACCTACAGTATAGATACAAGGCAAGAAATGTCACAGCATGCTTCCTTGTCTCAGAGATGGGAAACTGTTCATGAGCTATATTTAGTCTCAGTCTTGGACACATTAAGTGCACAGACACAAAAAGTCCATTTACTGACAGGAAAGCTCTCAGATGCACTGTGGTGTTCTTTTGCCCCAATATACACATATCTCTGGTCTCTGCTGCACTTTGCTGCCTTTGTACAGCAAGTTGCAGAACAGTACCTTCCTGCAAACTATTCAGTCTGCTGCTTTCCTGTGTTTGACCACCACAGAAAAGGATGGAAGTGTTTCACAGCTTTGAAAATGACAGAAGAGGGAATGGCATCCCCAGGATGCCCCACCAGGAAAGCTTGGGCTTTCCCTGCTGCTGAAATAGAGAATAGGAATTTTGAGCTGATGCATCCCTGACATATTTCTGTGACATAGTGTGGACTTCCCATTTCCTCCAGAGGACAGAGAAGCAACTGGAAACTTCCTGTCTCACCATGTCAAAACAGCATCTACAAATCTTGTAAGAAGTACTGAAGTCTTCTGAGTGCTCCCTGCCACCTTGGTGTTGAGAAGGTGTCCGATGTCTTCTGAGTTCCAAGGCAAGATAATGGCACAGGGAACATTTAAGCAAATATCTCCCAGTTCCCTAAAATTATTCTGGCTGCTCCCGATGCTGCTCCCAATCTAGCTAGCTTGATTCTCAGATTGGTGCTTATAGTTTTACTGAATATGCCTGCCCAGCTCTTCCCCAGGTTATTCTGTTCGGCCCTCGGGATGGCAAGTCCCCACATCAGCCTTATTCAGCCTTTGCACCGATCTGGACAGACCGCTGTAAGAGCATGAAGGAAGTTTGTTCTCCAGGATCTGTTAAGCTTCTGGCCTCTGTCAGGGGCTGATATATGATTAATTAATACCAACTTTGATGATGGATTTCAATTTAGAATTTGGGCAGTGACTAGTCTGAGCACCGAGTTGTGAAAATTTAACAGAAATTTATCGGTCCTTTCTCTCTTGCATTTGTCTGTCAATATGGCCTTTCTGGTCCACTCAGAGAAAGTGAACTTATTTGTCACAGTCTGTAATCATTACTGGAGGAAGAGTAGACACCTCAAAAAGTTATGGTAATAATTTAAATCATCAACAGGTTCTGTTACACACTGGCATATGAAGCTGAAAACACAAAAACTTTCTGTGATGTTCAATCATTGTCCTCCTCTGATGGTGGTATTAAATTGTGCACAGTGGCAAGAAAAGCAAAGAGCCCAAACCTACCGACTGCTCTGATAAGAGAGAAAATCCTGAAGTGAACAGGACTGCAGTGGGATTGTGACATTTTAATGACAGAAATACAAAAATGCCTGAAGTGGAGATAGTGAGTCTTCTATTCATTCTCTTTCTGTGTGAATAGCAGTCACCTGGTGGAAGCATAAGGTAAAATTCATCCTCTTTCTAGAGAGAGATTTAAGAAACCATTTTAAATCAGAAATAATTTTTATCTGTAGTGTGTTTTAGTTTTGCATCTACAAAGTTTTATCTATGATCGGTAATACAAACACTTTGCACATGGCCCTGCTTTCTTCCGTAATTTTTTCCCCAAAGTTCACAGGATTTGAGCCAAACCTAATGACTCATAATCCCCCCAAACAATGTCTTCCTAAATTTTTAAGATTTTCCATTAGATCTCATGATGTAACACTAGAAATTCTGTCAGTCTGACACAAAACTTTTATAATAGGCAGTTGAATACAAAATTGTAGCTATTGGGCTAAATTTGTAACTATTGTTTTGCAATTGAAATTGATGGAACTATGAAGGTAGATCAATGGAGAGAGAAAGGGAGAGAGAAAGACAGTGCCTGAGTATAGGTGAGGAAGATTTAGGATGGAGAGATCACAGCTAGACTAAGGAAGTAAACTGTGTTAAAAACGTGATGTTTCAGTCAGTGCAGCCTCTAGGCTGCCTTCAGGACTCAATAAAAATAGTTTTCGTCACTTCCACTGGGACTTTAGGAAGCTAAGAGCTTTGAAAAAGCTCTTTAAAAATATATCTTATGTTCAGGCAAAATGTAGTTTCGTGAAAGTAGCAGAAGAAGAAGCTGTAGAGTAGAGGGTATTTCACAGAGCACCAAAGAAGGAAACGAAATACATATGGATGGGTTTTGGGGGGATCTGTAGCCTAAAGGCCTGTATGTGGAACATTATATTTGCCTCACACCAAATCATACCCAAGACTCCTTGGTTTAGTTCAGGAAACAAAAGGTTTTATAATATCTATTTGCTTGATACAGTCGCATAAAATAGTAAAACTGAGATAACAGTACCCAGTCTGTAATTATTAGAAGGAATCAGACAACTGGCACCAAATCTGCAAATCAGTAAAATCCATCAGGTCAGGCCAAAATGGGCTGGTTTTCATACGTGAGAAGTAATCCTTTGGACCACACTCATCTGCCCATGCTGAAGGTCCTACAAACAGCTGTTATACACCAGGGGCTAGAGGTCTGGACAAGATGTCCACTTCATTTCCAGCCTTCCTCATGGAATTATAGATGGTATGGGTTGGAAGGAACAATAAAGATCACTTAATTCAAACCCCCCTGCCATGGGCAGGAACAACTTTCACTAAAATAGGTTGCTCAAAGTCCTATCCAACCTGACCTTGAACACTTCCAGGGATGGGGCATCCACAATTCTGTGGAGCAGTCTGTTCCAGTGCCTCACCACATCCTCACAGTACAGAGTTTCTTCCTGATATCTAATCTAAACCTACTCTTCTTCAGCTTAATGCTGTTATCTCTTGTGCTATCACTAGGCTCCCTGATAAACAATCCCTCCTTATGCTTCTTGTGGACCCACTTTAGGTACTGGAAGGCTGGTATAAGGCTTCCCCGGAACCTTCTCTTCTCCAGACTGAACAACCCCAACTCTCTCAGTCTATCTTCACCAGAGAGGTGCTCCAGCCCTCTGTTCATCTTCGTGGCCCTCTTCTGGACCCAATCAAATGAGTTCATGTCCTTGTTATGTTGGGGACCCCAGAGCTGCATGAGTACCCCAGGTGGGGTCTCACGACGGCAGAGTGGAAGGAGAGAATTCCTCAGTCTGCTGGTCACGCTTCTTTTGGTGCAGCCCAGGATGCAGTCGGCTTTCTGGGTTGTGAGCACACATTGCTGAGTCATATTGAGCTTCTCATCAACCAATCCCCCAATCATTCTCCTCAGGGCTGCTCTCAGTCAATTCTCTGACCAGCCTGTATTTGTGCTTGCAATTGCCCAGGTGCAGGATCTTGCACTTGGCCTTGTTGAACTTCATGAGGTTCGACAGACCCACATCTCAAGCCTGTCAAGATCCCTCTGGATGGCATCCCTTCCCTACAGGATGTCAACTGCACCACACAGCTTGGTGTTGTCGGCACACTTGCTGAGGGTGTGCTCAGCCCCACTGTTCATGTCACCGACAAAGATGCTACACAGCACCAGTCCCAATACAGACCCTTGAGGAAGGCATCAAACAGCTCTCAATCCAGGCTATCTCTAATCTTGAAAAAAAAAGAACCAAGGCAGTGGCCCCCAAGCCAAAATGGCATCACACTCACAGTCTAAAGTCTTATATAACTGGTGTGATATATGCTTGAACTTCCATTGTCAGCAGATGAACAGCCTAGCTGGAATTTTGAGACTTCATAGCGTCTCAAGTCTCACAGGTGCTCCCATCATAGTGACCTCAATTACATGTTTATGGTTGCAATAGATCCTATGTGAGCAATAGTGAGGTTTTGGGGGAGACAAATCCCATGTTGAGCAAACATGGTCTAAGTCTGTGGATGAAATTTTAACATATTTTGACTGACTACATCCCTTAGACAAGAGATTAACTTAGATTCAGTTAGAAAGGGCTACAGTCTAGAAACAGCTGCAGATATGGTTCTCCCTGAGTTCAAGGTTAGACTCTTTTGAAGACCCTGTTTTGTCCCCTGGCTCTGGCAGAATCAGACCCGCATGTGCATAGGACCAAAAAGGGAGTATGTGTATATTTGCTTGATTTTGAGGGATAAGCTCTAGACTTTGAAAGTACTATGGCCAGAGACCTGTACAGTTTCATCAGAACAGAGGAGCTGCAGAGATGAAAGAAGTGACTTTTAATCAGTGCCTGCCCGTACGACTCAGTGCACCAGGCAGTGGCCAGTAGCTTTCTGAGCTTATAAGTCATTCAAAAATTAATAGAAGTTTAATAGTACAATAAACGTGATAAACTGATTACACATTCCAGGATAAATACCATCACTGTGTACCATAGTTTTTTAAGGTCTGCCTTCCATTCTAGTTCACTGTATCATGTTGTTACCAACTTTTCCTCAGATCATTCTCTTCTCTTCCAAAATAGCCTATATTCTCTTCATAAAGTTAATATTGCTAATAATACATTGATGGATTAATAAATTTACCATACGAGATTTAAACAAAATTCCTCTTTACACACCCAAAAAGGTTAGAAGAAGAGTAGTCTTGGCTTCAGACATTCATATTTCATTCCCCTTTGCCTTGATGAAATACATTACTTCTTCTTCACAGCACATAAATGAGAACAGTTACCTTCCCATGCAAGAGAGAATGTAAACAAAACACAGTTCTGCCTTCAGCAGCGGAACAACAAAATAACCAAAACAATACTGGGATTCTGTTTGGAAAACAATGTAGTCCAGAGTTTTTCAGTTTACCACAGGGGTTTTGCAGACTTATCTTAGGATGAGCACTTCTAGCAGGTTCTCAAGTGTTAGTACTAACATCGGTTTGCTCTGGCGCACTGTTGAAACTATGTAAATATTAAATATAAGTAACTACACTTTTTGTAAGGGTCTGGGATCATATTTGCATTTCACTGGCTCACCAGAAAAGAGTCTTACTCGAGAACTGGATCCAGTGACCTGGTATGAGGGAGCAGAAGAGAGCTGCTCTGCAAGGGAAGGTGATCTGGGAGCCGAGGGTGGCAGCAAGGCAGTGTCCTCATAAAAAAGGGTGCAGTCCAACCCTACACAAGCAGGTCTGGAGGTATTAAGCAGGATCAGCAGAAAATCCAGTGCTTGCTAGACAAGTCTTCAGGGGTGTAACAGATCAAAGGCAACTCAGAGATTGAGATCAGGAGATCTGTCCCAGGAAAGTACCTAGCCAGATTACATAACTGCAATGTAACTCAGACAAGGACTGAGATAGGACTTGAGCCTAAGAAGATGTTCTTCACAGCCCAGTGGCCCAATCTTACAGAGCTTCTTGCAGATCAGCCTCACCCCTGCATGAATCAGAGCTGATCATGCTCATGGGCAGCCAAAGCCCTTGAAGGGGGCAAAGGCTGTCCCCGGGCTCTGACAACTAAAGCCCAGGAGGGTTGATAAGAGAGGGTTTGCTTATCTACAAGGGTTGCAAGTATGCTTAACAGAGATAGAAATCATTTCTTTTGAGTTCCTCATTCACCTTAAACCAGATTTATCAGTTAAGCTTGCACTGACAAATTTACAGTAACAGTCAATCCCCAAGTAATCCACTTTGATAGGAACTTTTGTTTAATCACAGAAAAAAAGTGTGTGTTGGTAGCTCTTCCTTTTGGCCAGGTGTTTATGGGTCATACCTGAGATAATTAATAATCCAGACAGTGTAGCTGGAAATAGTAGTATTACAGGACTTCCAGATTCAGTTAAAGTAATAGTAATTTTAATATCTGCCTGGTTCCACATTTGCACCTTTAACTGCCTGTTCTCTGATATCTTAAAGCAACATAGTTCAATTCCTCCAGCAACACAGGACAGATGGCAGCTTCACAGGCCACACAGGGGTTGTAAATGTGGAGCCACTCTCCTATATGAGAGGAAACATGGCTGCAGTCTGTCTTTCTTCTCCCGTGGAAATTCAGTCTTAAAGCCCCTGAATTCTACAAGCACAAGCTGAGATGTTCAGCTGGTTAGGCAAAGAGCACACACTATCAAACAGACACTTGTCTCCTCTCAGGAAGCAGAGATGGGCTGGGTGTACTGCGTACTCCCCAGCCTGCCAGCTGGACCATGTTGAATTCAAAGAAGAAATCCTCATAATGCTTGTTTATGTTTCTCTGCCTGGTCCCTTTGGATTGCAAGATGTAGTGAGCAACTAATTCTGACAGTAGAATGTTATAGTCCTCATAGCTACAGGTTAGCTCATCACTTTCTTTAAAAAAAATAATTAAATATTTCATAAGGAATCTTGGTTGACAGTCAAAAAGTAAAATATTTTCTTTTTTATTAAATTTAGGAGGGGCAATTTAGGGGGGTCATCTTTTGCAACTGAATATTTGAACCTATGCTTGTTTTGATCAGTTCTTGTATAGGTTTTATTTCTTTTTTTTTAATGCCTTAAGCATGTTCCTCTTCTATTGTTTGCAGTATGACTGATAGATTCAAATGCAAATAACATGGAAGTAAATAATTCACTTGTCATATAAACAGAACCTTAATTGGAATTTAAGTTCAGAAACTTATGAAACTTGTCTAGTAAATCTCAGAGCTCATCAAAAAAATCTTAAATATCAATGCAATCTTGAAAGATTAATCTTTTAATAATAGAAGTTACGTTAAAAAGAAATAAACCTTGCAACAGGAGAAATATTATGTACATTAATAATGTCCAAAACCATAAAAGTGCTGCTGTAAAATTATTTTAAATTAAACATGAGAATCTAACAAAGATAAGTCTGATCAACTTAGCTCCTTCTATGAAAATTGCACTGAAATTTTTTTATTGGCTCCTGCCATCTACTGCATGGTGTAGGAAATGCAGCAGAGAAGTGTGAAAACCGCACAAAGAAGTGTATTTGCTAACAGTTCCACGTAACAGAAATAGCCCCTCATTTCTAACACTTTTAAATCTTAAATACCCTGTACAACATGCTTTCCATATCTCTGTGTATTCAGAAAATTGTTTTCCAGTGTATCATTCATTGAATGCATCAGAGTCACTCTGGTACTGTGATGTAAGGTGCAGCTGAGGGAAACCATGTAAAGGCTGAGGAAAGAATAAGAAACTCGTTGCACAAGTCCTAGGGAGAACAGCAGTCACCTCGGATTATGCTCTTGGCCCAAAGCTTTGCAGACTGACTGCACCTGATCTGCTTCCCACTGTGAATTAGTAGTGTAGTCTGGACAAAGTTGTCCTGAAGGCAGAATGATATCCTGATGTAGTGAGGCCACTTACAGCCACATCTGTTCTTTTTGGCACTGAAGACAGAGAGCATAGGTGAAGGAGGAGTCTACTTCTTTTATTCAGCAAGCTAATGGAGTTTAATTTCAGAAATATTGCTCTAAGCAAGCTCTCATGCTGCACACTGTCTGTCTTAGAAATGCATCAACTACTAAGGGAAGCACCTGTAAGATCAGTTAGCATTGTTTTGTCCAGAAACGATTGCCCTGGTGAATTTTATTTTTACTAAAGAGAGCAACATCTGTGTACTGTTTAGACTTGAACTATTAAAACAAATGGTGTTTGCCTTAGGCATCCAGGATTCATTTTAACATTTTTTCTGTAATTTAGTTAATGGTGATCCAGCCTAAATATGCTACCCCTCAGCAGATTTTCATATTCTTGTGAGCAGCCTTTCCATAACTGTCCTTACGCGACACCTGCTCACCTTCAACCAGTTTTAATTGATGATCCCTGAGAAAGTCAGTAGATGGTTTCCAAGGCTGGTAGGCTGATAACCTCGCAGACAAAGAGGCAGAAAGACATACTAGAATCTCTCTTGCCTGCATGCAAAAGGCTGATAAAAAGACACTTGTTTCCAGGGAAATACATTATGACCCAGGTATCTCCAGGGTTGAGGAGATTCAGGACTGGTGCACTGTTTTTTATAGTGCACTAACAACCTTAATGGTTCTGACTGGCTTCACCTGGGGCCTGTGTTGGGCCTGGGGTCTGTATTTAAACTCAGCCCTGTCCCGAACTGTGTTGTAGGTGTGTCTATTCCCACTTTTGCCACTGCTGTGCCCATGGGCACTATTGTTCCAGGCCCTGCTCAGGCAGGTTTCCAGCTCTGCTTTGGGCCTGTCACGCTACTGAGATTTCTCCCAGTGCTCTGGCCTCCCCGCCATCATTTGGGGTCAGCTGTCCCTGGCTCTTTTGCCTGGGTCTGCCCAGATGGGATGACCCTGGTGGCCCTGGCCTGTGGGGCTCTGCCCCTGTGCTGCCTGTGTCTTGGTGTCCCATCCCCTGTCTGTGGGGAACGAGCAGCCCTGGCTGTCCTCTGGGCCAAGGTTGGCCTCGCTGCACTGTGCAGGGTGTACAAGTCCTTTGACACCGCTATGCCAAACCTCGCTGCCCATTCCCATCAGGGAATGAGGGAAATCAGCATCTCCCTTTCAAAGTTCAAAGGACGAAAAAACGCTTGTTAAGGTCCCTTCCAACTCAAACCATTCTATGAGTCTTCAACTTGTAGCTTGATTTCTTCAACTCGGAGCTCAGAAAATTCTCCCCTAACCTTCTGTTAAATTACATTACATTACATATGATGGTGTCAGTGATGATATCGCATATTGACATTAGCTGTTCTGCTGCAGACACCTTCTTTAAAAACTTGCTCTAAGTCTGTGGATGAAATTTTAACATATTTTGACTGATTACATCCCCTAGACAACAGATTCAGTTAAAAAGGGCTACTATCTGGAAACAGCTATGGATGTGGTTCTCCTTGGGTCAAGATTAAGACTCCGTTGAAAGCTCCATTTTGTCCCCTGACTCCGGAAAAATCAGATCCCTGTGTGTATAGGACAAAAAAAGGACTTAAGGCTGACCAAGTCTTTGCTATTGCTCATGGCCTTGTCAGAAAATCCTATGAATAAGATACAGTTCTCTCAAGAGTAAGGAAGAGGAAAAGATTAGACTTTCTTACCTCCCAGTTTCCTCTATATTTTGAATTCTCTTTGCCATGAAATGGCATTTCAGAATAAATTTTAGGTAGTTGATTAACAGTAGACTTTTCTTAGTTAAATGAGTTTCTAAATGAGAAATCCAATACTAAATAATTTCTAACATCCAAACTTGCAAGGACCTCCCCCGGTTAAAGTTTCTTAGATGAAATTTTGGTAATTATAAAAAGGTCCCTTTTTATAAAAATTATGAAAAGGTCCCTTTTGCATACTGTTCTTAAAATGTCAGCATTTAATCAGGCTATAAACCCTATAAGTTCTGTAACTGTTTAAAATTAATAGCAATTCAAAAAGCATTGTTGGAGCTAAAGTCCTACTGATTAACTTTATATAGTTGGGAACTGGTCACTGCTAGAAAAATCAATTTAAAAGCCACCAGCATGATAAAAATTGTAATATAACTCAGAAGTTAGAAACTGCTTTGTTTCCGTGTATGAAATTCAAACAAGAACAATGTCAAAATAGTATATATTTGTTAGAATGTGTATGTCTGTGCAGATCTGTATTCATGAAAGTAGGGCTGTCCTCTAATTATGGGAGCATTTTGAATCAGGTCAAGTTTCATATATTTGCAACCCATCTGCCAAAAGAACTGGGGGACTGAAAGGAACAAAATACAAGTTGCAATGTCAAAGGTAGTTCACATTAATTGTCCTGCAGTTCAAGAGGTAATCTGGTTGCTTTGGGATTTCTACATGGGTTTGGGTGTCATCCATTAAGCAAAGAACATGCTTTGTAATTTTACTCTCTCCTCTGCAACAAAGAACTCTAAAGTGTGAGAGAAGTGCCAAGAAAATTCCTTGGCTCGCTATCTTTTAGCAAATTGGTTGTTCAATCAGTACCAGAAATAATGGGGCCTAGTGACCTACAGAACTTTGTCTCTGGATTTCCTTGTTTCTTCCACTCTCTCAGTACCTCCAGATGGATTGCTCCCCCAGTTTCTACTTGCTTGGCTGAACAAAGGGCAGCATGGTTTGCTGGGTTACCAGTTTGCAATTACCTTTGAGCCAACTCTCTGCTCAGAGCCTCCAGGCTGTCTCCCTTGCCAGCTAATACCTCTTAAATGGATAAGGGGATCTCTCTCTCCTCATGACCGACGTGATCTTTGTTGCACAAGAAAACCAGATTAAAAGCCCCAGAGCGGCTGAAGAGTTGAAGGCTCCTATTTGAATTATTCCCGCCCTGGAATTTGGCCCTGTTGTGTCAAAGGAAGAAACATTACTGGTTCTCTATTTCGTCTCTTTCCAGCAGGGAAAGTCACCACACCATTTTAGATTTGGGGTGTACTGGAGAGAATTCCAATGAGGCAAGGCCTCATTTCTGTCCTTCATGATGCTCACAATGTGTGATTTGAGAAACGTCATTATGCTGTCCAGCATTTGCATAAATAGGATTTCCCCCTCAAAGTCACCACAATTCTAGAAGACAAAGGAGAAGTGTTGATATATTAGCTCAATAATTATCTTGGAAACCTTCCTTTTCTTTTACAGTACACTGTGTGTCATCTAGCCACATCGTTTGATGAGCAATATTAATTAAAGGAGACGTTATGTGGGATGGATTGCAACAATTTTATGTGTCTGCACAGGGCAGGAAGAAGGCACAGACTACCAAAGCATGTGAGAATCTTGGTCTTTCACTTGTAATAGGCTTTGAAATATTCGCATCTGACATGTTTCTCCAATTTTCTTATGTTTGTTAAGTAAAGGTGTTTCATTTCAGATTCCTGTGTTAAGATGTTTCTTAGACTTTATTCCTAGGAGGGAGCCTGTGTATGTAGGCACTGGAAAAATAAGCCATTGTATATCAGCTGCTCAAGGGTAACTGAACTTTCTTCAAGAAATTTGAGACAGATCATTCAAAACTGATTTTTATACTATATTTAGAGAGACATTAGTAAATATGAAAGATATTAAATATTTTTTTCCTAACCCAATACTGACTATTAATTTAGTGATTCAGAGCTGACCTAATTGTGGCTGTATACCATATTTTTCCTTCAAGAGGGCTCACATTTGAATATGCTCCTTCTTTACAACTTTTGAATATGCTTCTTGCTTACAACTTTTGAGATCTTTCTTTTCTAAATCTTTCTGGTATTTTATAAATTTTTGTAACCTGTCCCAGGACTCCATCAGTCTCCAATCATATCCTACTCTCCATTGTTTCTCTCAGTCTATCACTCCCTCACCAAAAGGAGCACTCATATGGAGAATATTTCAAGGGACACTATACATTTATTTTGTACAGCCGCTCTTCCTGTTTTATTTCACACTCTGATTCTGCCAGGTCTTCCCTGATACTTATTTCTGGTACAGGTCTGTGTGTATTTTCTTAAGAAGAAAATACATCTCTATTTTCAGAGAACTTACTGAGTTCCTCTTTATCATCTAGAAGGACAGGGCAGCAACAAAAGGAAATTACTGACCCATTTTGTAGATGAAACACGGTAGTTTATGATTTAACCACAGGCTCTTCTAAAGTATGATGTAGCAACAAGAACTAAATTTTTATTGCCCAAGATAAGTTTATGTAGATGACTGAATCATATTTTAAAAGGTTAAGAGCTTTGACTCCAAAAGCTTTTTGTACCAGAAGCACTGCCTTCAGCTTAATTTTTAACTTAATATTTTTTTCTCTCAAAGCAAAAGAGACTTTACATCCCTCGTATATCCTTCTTACATTTCTGTGTTTGCTGATGGCAAGCATGAAAGTATCTTCCTGCATCTGATGACTCATGAAGTTATTTCTTTGACTGGTCAGCCTTTGGCTTGATATGCTCAAGAATCAAGCCAAACAGGAACTTCCTGTTTACACCAGTGGGTTTTTTCCCCTTTTCTCTTATAAGCTGATATATCAATTGTCACAAGAGTTGTCTCCTAAATCATTTTGTTCTTCCACATGAATACATCATTGGTCCTTCTAGATGTTCACAATTATACTATTTTTCCTCTTAAAAGAATAATGAGATTAATTCAATTTTTACATTCTAATGAGGTACATCAGACAGCCAAAACGATCATCTGCCTACTTCCAAAATCTAAAATGTGGTCTGTTCCAATCATCATGGTTTCATGACTCATTGGCCAAAGGATGGCAATTAGAGGACATCACATGCTCATGAGCCTGTACATCTGCCAGAAGGATACTGTTCTTTTGGACATGTTTCCAATTCCGGATGGAAAAGGCCAACAGCATTGCTCTGCAAACACACAGCATGTGTTTGATTCTGTGATTCTGTGATTGTGTTTTACCAAGCAGGCGTCAACAGCAATGGTGAACTTAACTCATAAAGTTTTCCCAATATTTTTATTCAGTTCATCTTCTATTTTGGCACTATACATTATCTGTCCTAGTTTTCTGAAATTTCCACAAGGCAAGAGGAAAAAAGGAGGCTGGTTATACATACCTGGAGGTATAACACAAAGCACTGTTTCTCAAAGCACATGTAAAATGCAGCTCTGCAATACCTGAGAAAGAAACTCTCACCAAATAAATCCATTGGTTGAGTTGCCTTCTTTGTAGTTCCTACCTTTCTCTCAGGCTGGGGATTGTTATCACAGTTGGAAGCTGTCAGTTTCAGAAACAGGACAAAGAGGTAAAGTCCCTTTTCACATTTTCCCTCTCATAATATTTTTTGCTTTCTTGCTTTGTCATATATGGTGCTGCACCACCGACAAGCTGCACTTTTCTGTTAGATGGAATGAGAAAAACAAACAAAGAAAGCAGCAGGAAGTAATACTTCATTTTCCAACAAAGGATTACATTTTGCTGAGTTGGAAATCAAGAGTCAGAAACCAAATATATTGCACAAATCCTTGTACAAGTCCATTTACAACTTTGGCAAAAGATGCCTTTGAAAACTCCTCCCTAAAGGACTTATCTCTTACAAAAGGGATAAAAGGGACACATGGCAAAAGGGAAATACGAGACAATGTGAGGTCTCAGAGTTACTCTTTATTAAACTTCATGTTGAAACCAAACTGAGAATTGGTGAAGCTTCCAGGAAAATTTAGCAAAGAAACAGCTTGCAGTAATCTACCAACCAGGGTTACTATGGCAATAGCAGTACACTGTGAAATTTAGTAGATATAATTTTCCATGATTCACTGTATATTTTTAGCTATTTTTCTTTTTGTTCTCTCAGGCTAATTTTCTTTCTGAAGAAAAGGAAGTACTGAACAGTAAGGTTATGCCCTCAGAAAAGAGAGGGGTGTCAGCTGGTGCTTAAGGGAAGCCCTTGTGTTTTAGCCTCAAATGATCAACTGTGCTAAGGAAATCTTGGGATCTTGACTCCTACCCCATTCATCTTATCTTGAGTCTTTAAGACCACTGTTCTCTGCTTCTTGAAATCTTTCTATTTCTTATTCACCTTAATTTACTTCTCTAATGATTCTTCCTGCTAGTTCACATTCTGAACCACATGAATAATTTTTCTCCTTTCCTTCTTTTGCAGATATTATCCAAAATGATTCTTTTTCATAACACCACCTCTTCTCTTCGTGACATGTTTTCAGCTCAGGGACTCAAAAATCTCCCGTGTCCTCACCCACCTCCTTCCATGCAGTCCTTTCTTTGGCCTCCCTGTGGCTTGCTCACAACCTGAGATGATTGAGACTTAAAAGTTTCTTCACTCTCAATCACACTGATTCAGTGAGGCTGATATACAGTCATGATTTACACAGAGACCATGATTTTTATATGGCTCTGACATGCAAAATGACATGCTCCGTTTACCATCATAATATCTCTAAGATCTAGCTTCCTATTCTTTGACCAAATGTCAGAACTTGTCATATGAGTCCTTCTCTTTTCCACTAGAGCTAGAGCCTCTGCTCCTGGGCCACATGTGCTCAGAGCTTATTATTTCATCAGCTCCAGCTTTTGTTATTTTATTTACAACTTGTACTACTGATATCTTAGTGTTTTGTTACATTGACCTTGATACATGATAGATGAGTTACAGAAAAAATAGAGAATATCTCCTTTAGCTCCTTTTTTGCAACTCACCTCTGTCACCTGTCATGGTTTAATCCCAACCAGCAACTAAGTGCCACACACCAGTCCCTCACTTCACCTCACTACACCACCCATCCTGGTGGGAAGGGAATCATAAAGAAAGGATAAACCTCTGGGGCTAAGAAAAGAACAGTGAATTGAAACGAAATGAAATATTATAATAATACTAATAATAATAATAATTTTAAAAGAGAGAGAGAGAGGGATGGAAAAAGGAGAAACAAGTGCAATACAACAGCACATCACCTACTGACTGATGCCCAGCCCACCCCTGAGCAGCAGTCTTCAGGGCCCAAGACAACTCCCCCAGTTTATATACTGGTCATGGCATTCCATGATATGAAATGTTCCTTAGTGCAGGTCAGCTGACTGGGCTCTCTCCCAGCTTCTTGTGCAGTTCCTCAGTGACAGAGCCTGGGAAACTGAAAAGTCCCTAACTTAGAGTAAGCACTACTTAACAACAACTAAGTAATAACATCAGTGTGTTATCAACATTATTCTCATAATAAATCCAAAACATGGCACTGCACCATCTAGCAGAAAAAATTAACTCTACTCCATCTGAAATGAGGACACACCTTATATGAAACAGTAGCATCTAAGTACACTTAGGCAACTAGAAAACTTCACAGAATCACGGGCAATCACCAGAACTTGCTCATGCTGTTATTACTTGACCTTCCTTACTCTTCACCTCTAACCAATTGTTTGTTGAGCTCTCTTTGGTATTGTCAGTCTGCATTGTCAAAAGCAGTCGGTAGAATCCCAAAAGATAAGGGGATAATATGTATGTTTCAAATATTTATAACCTGGCTTGGCTGTGGAGCCAACCAAGGATCATTGGTAATAACAGACAAGGATTGTTGGAAATAATGCACCATGAGAAAGAACAAGATGGGTCTGGAGAAGAGGGGCCAGGTGGAGATAGGGCAGCACTTTTCTGGGACAAACATCCTTGTTTGTGCAGGAATGAGACCAAGAAGTGGACATGGACTGTAGGGGGCGATCAAGACCACCAAAGACTCCCAAAGTCCTCTGACCCATTTCCAGAAAGATCTGAAAGAACAGACTGTGCACGGTAAGTCATTTGCGTAGAAAGCAAGAAACCTCTTCAAGCCGGGGAAAACCTATCTACAAAAAGGTACCCCCGCCAAGCCCAGGTGTGTGCCCCAGGATCCTGGACATCCCATCGGCCAGACCAACGCTAGAACCAGGACTGCTGATCTCTCTTTTATTGTCTTTTTTTCTTTTTCTTCTCTTTTTTTTTCTTTTTCTTTTCTTCTTTTTTCTTTTTCTTTTTCTTCTCTTTTTTGTTTTCTTTTCTTTTTTGTTTTTCTTTTTTCTTTTTCTTTTCTTTTTTTCTTTTTCATTTTCTTCTTCTTTTTCTTCTTTTTCTTTTTTTTTTTCTTTTTTCCTTCCTTCCTTTCTTCCTTCCTTCCTTCCTTTTCGACTCACCCTTTTATCCAAAACCCACTGCCAAGTGCTTATATAGTAGGTCAGGGACTAACATATCAATTTCCATACCGAGTGTGTAGTTTACTAATAAAACCTGGTAAGTTTTTGCGGACCTCTGACTTTAGTAGTTCCCTTCAACCACAAGCATCTAGGAATCTTGGGTGATCCCTTCTCCTTAGGACTGGGGCATCACAGGCTCTAAGAGTTTTAAGACTGGGACTGCCTGCTATATTGCTGTATATAAAAAGCTCTGTGAAGCTTCTATGAATTTTGGAAGGAAGGCATAAATGGAAGGAGTGGAAAAGGTGCTGAAAAAGAGCAATTCTTTAAGTCAGTCAAGGCTGGGGAGGCTTACAAGAATCTCTGTTAAACTTAATAAGGGACCAGAATCTGGATACCCACCATTCTATACTCCTACAGTTTATAGCTTTAGCTGCTAATAACAGCATACATAAAAACAAATAAACCATAAAAGATAAGAAAACATTATTAGAAATAAAAGTTAAAACCATACCAAAAAATCATTTATTACAGCACAATATATTTATATATTCAAACTTCCTGCTGTAAGATGCAGAAAAAGGCTATGCATTTGTTTATGTATATTCATGTGCATTTAAAAGGACCACAGTGCTTCCATCTCAAGATGCAGATGATCAGTAGCTGGGGCTGTGGTGCAGTGTTATATAATGCAAATTTATGACTTGGTAAGATGTCATTTTCCTTTCCAGTATTTATGGATTTCCTTTTTTCTGTGTTTAGAAAGTAGAGCATTTCAAAGAAACACTTACTTTATAGGGCTTTTTTGCACCGTGTAAAAAAGATGTAATAGGAAATATTAGACATGATCCCAGTATAAAATACAGCAATACTAATTGTCTTCTGACACAGAGGATAGTAGACTACAGAGGTCCTCATCTGTTCTATGATAACAACCCTGTGTTCCTGAAATTACATTTTTCCGCTGTCTGAATACCTATGAGACATCACAATACGGGCATAAGGAGAAGTCAAAAGAAAAGCTTCTCAGTTCTGAGCAACTGTCTGTCCATGAGGAAGCAGGAAATACCCCATCCCTCAGAATTTCCTGATTTTAGGCAGGTGGTTTATGAAAAACCCTGAGAATGAGAGTTCTTCTCACAAGAATCAGCAGTTCCAAGGCTCCATTGGCTCCTCAGTAATATCAGAAGACTCTCATGTTGCAGCAGGCTCAGCTCGCGCAGGCTCTGCTGTGCTCCAGTGGGGCAGGCAGCACCACAGGGTGGTAACTCTTGTTCAGCCCACTGCACGGCTGCCCTGCTGCAAGGCACAGCACCTTCTGTGAGAACACAGCATTGCCCTAGCAAAGAAAATGTAGCCTGTAATTAAACCAGTAACTGATCTGTGTCATTATAGCTGTTCATGATTCTCAACATCTATTCAGTTTCAGAGAGATTTAAAACAGTCACTGTAGAGTTCTGCTAGTGTTATTTTCAACAAGTCTTTTCCATGCATATCAGGTGCATCCCTCTTTGAATCTGCCAAATTAATGTCTGACAACGCCTTATAGCCAAGACATTCAAGACTTCTACTTCCCCCCGCGCTTTATGTTTTTCTGGCACAATCCAAATTCATTTTACCTCCATAAGGTGACTTGGACTGCTGCCTTCTGACTGTAAATTATTTTTCTGGGTTTCAAATGGTCAAATTGTTCTACAGCTAAAATAAATAATGTTACATTTGTAATTAAATTACATATTGCTACTTCAGAATATATCCTGTTCCTACAATACTTTCTACTGCATGAAGCTAGAACTATTTAGGCAGAAAATCCCTATTTAAATCCCATGTTTTACCCAAAAAGTTCCAGAAACTAAAGAAAATATGAAACGTACTAAAAAAGAAGGAGTCTGAACTGTTCTGCCTATTCTGGATGGCTTGCCTAATACAATAATGGTATGAATCATACTTAGTATTGCAGTTTCCAAACTGTATTCCCTGTACTATCCAGCAGATGATGCTAATGTATTACAAACTGTTCTCTGTTCAATTTTAATTAGAGGAAAAATGCCCAGCTACAAGATGCAGTTCTGTCACGTACCAGGCATTTTAAAATTTTTTTTCAATTGTCCTCTTTAATTCTTCTCTTTCCTAATATGTGTGATTCTGAGTGTAAGGACAAGTTGTTTTTCTGAAGAAGTTTTATTACTAAAGGTTGACCCTTTCAAGTACCTACTTACCAATCTTTCATAAGCCTCTGACATTCCAGTGTGTTTGATATACATATGACCATTTTGGCTATATTTACCATCTCTTTACTCATATTTTGTAATATACAGCATTAAGTTTTCTGCTATGTTGAGCATTTATTTCTGTTTTCAGTCTGCAGTAAATAATTTAAGCCAAGACTTTTCACTAAAAAGACAAAAACTGGGAGGGGAAATATACCATTCATATATATAATGAGAAAGATGGGACTGAGTTTCCATGAATCTTCCAGGATCTTCAGCTTTCTCTAGTGTAACCATACTTTAATTATAGACTATGAAAGGAAGTTTTATTATCGCTTTTATTTTGCAACATATTCTGATTTTCTTACTCAGTGAGATTGGCTCCTAATTTCACAAGAAGCATCCACAGAGGCATTTGGAATTACTTGAAGAATGAGAATGCTACTAATCATATATACCAGGGTCCGAGATTTTTCAAACAGAGGGACAGTGCCTTCATAGCATTTACAGACATTGTTTGTATTTTCCTTCTGAAAGGAATGTAGGGTATGAAGAATAGGTTTTCCAAACTGGTGGCAGGAAAAAAACCTTGAATTTTCTCTGCTTGCTTCAGTCTTGATCTCATTCTCAGAAATGGTGGGATCATAGCCAGACTTCTCCAGAAGCTAGGCACTAGTGACTATTTCTCCTATGCTTGGAGACTAGCATTTATGGTCCTTCCAGTCACTGGATCCTGTTGCAGCTGTTACCTAATTGCTGAATTGTTGCACTACTAGAAGGAGAAGAGCCGAGAGGACCAAATCTCAACTTCTGAGGGGAAAATAAAAAGTACAAAAGAGGAAATTCAGCTGTCTTTCTTTGTCCTTTATTTCTTTTTCTGTCTCTTTTTTTTAACTCTGATCCTTTGGGAAAAGTATGGGCTCCTGAGGAGACGGAGAAAGATCCTTCTTGCTTCCTGCAGTGCAGAAGGCTGCTGTTTGTCCTTTCCAGACTGTGAGTCTGAGACTAATTAGACCATTTGGCTTTTCTTATACCTTTTTCCCCCCAGGAGGGCTGAGTTAAAGAGAAAGTTGAAGTTTCCTATGTCACTCTGCAGCAGGCTCGAGGACAGGCGAAACCCATTACTGATAATTTTATTGCAAGCGTTTGGCTAGAGGAGATCTAAGAATAGGCTGCCCAACCATCAGCTGGGGCATGAAGCAGACAGGACATGCAGGATTCAAGGTCTAGGCCTTAGGGATTGTGTGCCTTAGGCTAACGACTGGGGAAAAAGTTCCAAAGCTTACAAGTAAATCAGCACAGAACACTTCAGCAGAAGCATATTTAGTCCTGTAAATCATACAGGCACAGTTGTGTGGTTAGTTGTTGTGTAGTCATTAAACAAAGGAAAACATGAAATCAGCAGGCAGGCAAATTAAACAGAGAACACACAGGAGTCACACCATCTTCTGCTTCCCTGGCATCAGTCACCAACAAACACACCTTAGTCATCATGCTCAAGGTGAAGAGGAGGAAGTAAGAGAGGAATAGAGAAAGCACAGTGCTTCAGCCAACAACACGTCTTTTCTCTTGAAGAAGAATCATTTGCCTGGCCAGAAACCTGCTTCAGATCTGGTTTTATGACATGTGAGTCCAGAACTTTATACAAGTGTAGCAAAGACACTACGTTAATGTTAGAGGTAAATCCCTAAAGTACATGATAATTTGTATTGCAGGAATAGTTGTGCTTTTGGAAGAATTTGTAACAGAAAGGTAGAAACTTTGTTTTTGCTTAGGAAGCCTGAAATGTGCCTTCTCAAGAGAGTTAGATTTTTTTTTTCCCTTCTGCAGTCCAGGGGGTGTTGCAGAGAGAGCTGTGTTCTCTCTTTCTGCTACACCAGAGAGAGATAACCCTAACAGACATGTACAGAGGCCTTAGGAAGGTAGGGTAGAAACAGAGAGGATAAAAAGGCTCTGGAGAGGGCAGGAACTTGCCTTTTTCTCTCTGGGGCCCGGTGCTTAAATAGCACTGTCAGGTATTTTTAAGTTTCTCGTGTTCTGGCCTTCTAAATAAACTTCTGTAAGGTAGAAGCACTTAACAGAAGTACTTGGGTTCCTCTGCTCAGTGCTTGTCTCTGTGAAGCAGGAGACGAAAAAGCGTTTTACAGAAATCTAAAAGAAGATGGAATGACTGAGAAAACACAGAGGGAGGTTGCCTTCAGCCATGGAACTGGAGAGACAAATATTAAAGAACTGAATGTGTTTTGTTTTAATTTGAATTTTGATACACCTACACCCTGGAGAAGGGGAGAGAGGCTT
The DNA here is from genome assembly GCF_009829145.1 of Chiroxiphia lanceolata. NCBI lineage: Eukaryota > Metazoa > Chordata > Aves > Passeriformes > Pipridae > Chiroxiphia > Chiroxiphia lanceolata. Next base: position 24,288,939 of record NC_045642.1, read on the forward strand.
TTATATAACTGACAGGAATTTTAACATAGAAGTACAGCTGGATGATGAGAAAGAAGCTTCTGGTTGCTATAGCTTGATAGAATTCATCAAGGATGACTTTCCTTCCTGTGATGAGTGGGCACGGGAGACTTTTGATTGCTACTGCGGGGACTGTTTTTAATTCACTGGAGACATTTGGGCTGGGACGCTGAGCTTTATGGGCCATTCTATTTAAGTAATTTGGAACAATAATTTGAAGTGCTATAGGGGAAGCTAGGTTTAGAGCATATTGACAATCAGGAAGAAACATTGAAGCCGTCCTATAAAAAGTCTTGGTTGGAGTAGTATGCGTAGCTTTGCATGTACACTTCTTTGTATACATTAAGTTGGGTATTTTTTAGTTTAGTAGAAAAAATTTACCTTAAAATAATTTAGCTTTAGGGTATACAAACATGAATTTTTGGGCTGAACGCTTGTGTCTGGACAAATCTTTATGTATAATAAAGATGCATCCAAAGAAGGTAGATAATGGGAAATTAAATTAATTTCCAAACAATTAACAGGAGTCCAAGTGTCCAAGATATGTCATCTAGAATGGCCACAATGCAGAAAAAGTTTCTTTCAAGGCATCAATCATTTTTTTAGGAGAAACTGAATTTTTACTGATAAAAAGCTTATAATAAACATCCAGTTTATCTAATATTAAGTACTTAGCATTCTGAAGGAATACCAGGTTCTTTTTTACTTTGTACAGCATACAGTAAAAGTACATACACTATCATTTCTATCACTTCTTTGTGTGCAATCTCTGCATGTCTAAATTGCTTAGAAAATTGTATCACAAACAATGTGAGACTGCATGATTCACACGTGAGATATCAAGGGAATTAGAGTATACTGGGTAAGGAGTTACACATTAGAATGTGAAGGTTTGGGATCTTGAGAAGAACTGTAAATGTTCTAAATACATTAATGCAAGGAAACAGTATATACAGAGGTAGAAACTACCAAATAGAAGAAGTCTGATCGAGCTTCATTTTCCTATGGAGAAGCAGGGAGTAGGGGCAGAGTTGCAAAGAAAATAGGACATGATGACAATTTCCACCTATGTCAGGTTTTTAGATGAAAATTGAATACAGTTTGTACTTTAATATTTTTGCTTCAAGGAGTAACAAGAAAAGAAAATTACTCATAAATTATAACAAATGGAATGTGTGTTAAGTTCATTCTGTGATTTCAATTAGAGATCTGAATATCAGGAAAATATTTTTATTCAAATAGCAAAGCTCATTGTTTGCAGACAAAGGAGCTGGCATAGATGGAAAGACAAAAGTACTCTCTTTTCCCTTTTGAGTTAAATACATATAACTTAGCACAGATGGCAGTTGTGTAGGAAATTTTTTGAAGGAAAAATACATTTTGAGTGATAAAACTGACTTGGAGGCATCTTCCATAGCACCTAAGTCTCAAGAATGACAGAGAAGGTAGTTTCCAAATGTAGAATATGTCTTCAAAATATATACTTTTCACTTTTTTAATGAGTCAGGGACAGTGCTGCCCTCTGATCAATTCTTTTCAGAAACATACATGTAATGAATGCCTTGGACTTTGTTATGAAGATCTAGGATTCAATCAAAGTTAGCTTTAACAGGGAATGGAAAGAGGATGCTGCTATTTTCCAGCACTGTTTGAAATCAAAAATAGTAAAGAAATCATCACTCAAGAAATGAGACTTTATGGCTGTGTTCTGTTGAGTGGGCACAGTAGTGTAAAGGGGTGATTGCAGACACTTCTGTTTTGTCATAATTGACTCAAAATAATGTGACTTATCACACATGCAGACTGGTAGCTTATTTCAACAGAGTTAAGTGCTAAATTGAGAACCATGGAAGTGAAAAAGGCTATCTTGAAGAGCTGGGGTGTTTATGCATGCTGATCATTGGCCTGTGCTCAGACTTAGAGACAGGGGGATTTTACAGCCGTGTAAGACAGTTGAAGGAACTGCGTAAGCACAACCAGAAGGTTTACATAAGCCTTATGAAGAGACCTAACCTGGTCTTCTCAGCAGGTTGTGTAAGTGTTCGAGGGTGCCAGTTGACAAACATTTCATCTGTTGGCAGTGCTGCTTTAGGCTGCCCTTGCCCATGACTGATTTCTGACAGATGTCAGGACAATAGTTTGTGAAAATGCACAATGAACAAGACCAGGGACCTCATTCAGGTGACTAATTGCATCCTTTTTTTTCTTAGACTATTTTCCAGATGTATCCATTTCCTAACGTGGGTCTGTGTACTCATCCAGAAACATTTAAAAACACAATTGAGGGGCAAGAAAAAAATGTAAAAGGTTAGAGGTTACTGCTTAGACCAACACTGCTTACATTTGTTCAGTTATACTCACAGAGGCTCAGAATTTCCCAAGTGTGTTGTTATCAGTAAAAATCACTTGGCAGAGTGTTTGTTTTATAATTTCAACTAATAAGGAGAGATCTTGAGTCCTGAGGATGCCTAAAGGAGAGCTGATAGTAATAAAAATGTGTCAATTTACAGAATTTAAAAAATGTTAAGAATCAAACCTTAAACCCACATAGAAATTAGGAATATGGTGGAATTCTCATAATATGCACATTGTCAAATTGAAATATTGAAGAACTGAGTTACTGAAAAGATTGATCAACCCTGTAGAAATTTTTCTCGGTGTCTTTGACATATGTTCTGATTCGTATCTTGGAGTGAGGATGAAGGGTTTAATATTCAGATTTCCAGCAAAACAGCTCAGAGATGAAAAGTAATTTTAGCTGTGGGAAAATGTCCACATAAGTCAGAATTTAATGCAGGGGACTTGCAGGAAAAGCAAAGATACATATATATAGGTACACCCTATGGAAAGGAAGATTTTGATACGGTTTTATTGTGTGCCTAAAATAAAGAATTATACTATCTTCATTTGGATATAAAAGATAGTAAAAAGAAATCTACGTGTTTTAATAAGTTCATACAAATTTTATTATCATTTAAAAAAGCTCTGAATTCAGCTGTCAGTGGATACCACTTTAGTTAAGATATTTATGTACCAAGGAAATAATTTATTCTCTGTTTACATAATTACTATTAACAAATTTGGGGGGTTTGTTTGGGCTTCTGAATGGATACAAGTACAATGGTATTGTTAATGTTTCCTGCCCGCATATGCTAACTAATCTTCATCTTTAGAAGCTGATATTGGGAAAATATTATTGAATATAGCCATTAAAGACTTGGTTTTGATACTCACTTGTATCCTATTGATACGTGAAAGGAATAAATTTTCCAGAATATTTGTAAGGAAAAAGGACAAAGACTCAAAGAGGAAGGGGAAAACCGATACCTATAAAGACGCTTTTCTTCTTTGGTAGTTGGATGGGAATTAGTTGTTAGGCAAAATGTTTTAAAACAATTCTTGTTTGGGGTTTGGTTTTGTTTGTTTGTTTGCTTGCTTGCTTGTTTCTCCTAACTGAATGAGATAGATTTCTTTGTGGTGTAAGAGGATCTGTTGCTGAGTATATACAAGGCCTATATATGTGTCTATAGGTGTCCCAGTGGAATTCAGAGCTGTATCTCTCTCTGACATATGTTAACTTCTTCAAATATAAGCAAAAATACTTATTTTCTTTCAGGAGAATTTTTAACATTCTTTTAATGTTTGGTCATTGTGAAATGCTTGTCAGAACTTCAAATTTCATGGAATTATAACATGCCTTCCTTCTTACACAGGTTATGTGAATCCTCAACATTCCAGTCATGAGAATCATTCTGACATTTCAGCATTGTCAGTTATATAAAAATTCTTTTTATCCTCAAGAATTGCAATTTTTTTTAATTATTCTTGTTTCTCAGACCCTAGCTTTCAGAGACAAGCAGAGAAATATTTCTTTCAATTCTTTGACACCTTATGTGTTCCATCCACCAAGTTTAAACAATATTTTTCCTACATTCTTCTTATGTTGTCAGTTTTGGGTCTTCCTGGCTGCTTGTCCAATGGAAAAGATCAGCATTCATGTCTACGAAGTACAGCAAAATTGTAGCATGATGCCCTATTATCATTGTGCTGTTGGCTTTATCTGCCTTTTTTTCATGGAGTTACCAGCAGCTATTGCTCACCTTCTTGCAAGAAGTCCCATCAGATATGCCCTGAAATTTTCTGTTACATTTTGCCAGACAAGTTCCTGCAAGGTGTCTTGCTGGGAGTCTAACACCTATTCGATAAGTTGAGTGTTTTCCAGATTTTTTTGCCACGTCATAAGCTGTCAGTCAGCCACAAGGGTTTCAGCTTTTTCCTTCTGATCCCTGCCAGTGATAACCAACGTAGTAATTTGAGAAATATTAATCTGCTCCCGCTGTACCCAAGATTACACTTCAATCACACAAACATAACTTATGCTGCATTTCTGCTGGCATGCACCACATGCACCCAGAATCTCTTTCAGTTAGCAAAGAAGGAAAACACAGCACATCCAGCACTTTTCACAGGTGTTGTTCCCTCCTTATTCATGCACGTGGCATAGAACTACTCCTCTATAGAAGTAATCATAGTCTCCCTCTGACCTACCTTTCCAAATGGACCTACTCCAGACTTCAACAAACACAGAATATCTCCCCACTTGGCTTTCTGTCATTACAACACAGTCCAGACCTGATACGATCAATGACCCCCAAAGCTCAAGCTTTGAATTCTTCTAAAAGAAACGATATGCATATCTCTCTTAAGTGGGGTGTTCAGAATCATAGAAACCCAGACCACAAAAAGAAACAAACCAAACCAAAGCTCACCAAATCTCCCCTCATTTCCAAGAACAAGATTTGTAGGTGGGGGTCTCAAAAAATCCTGTTAGTTATTTACCCATGATGGTAATTGATGATGTTCTTTGCTGTGGTGAGATTTCATTGTAAGTCAAGTGACATTAACTTGACTTACAGTTAGTGTCTGCTATCAGCTGATCATTTAATTTCCAGGTTAGTAATAAATATACAAACAGCAGTAGCCTGATGCAGGATTTTTGCCACATCAAAAATGGACCACAGAGATTTATTTATTTTAGCCTTACACTGTTCCACTATAAGTTGGTTTACTTACTAGCAAGTCTTTATGTATTCTTGAAGTATTCTTTTTAATCCTTAGGCTTGTTTGAATCACTACTTACTTTGACATTTCTCATCTTTATAGTGATATGATACAGATAAAGGATTACAAATATGGCACATATTGATCACCAAGGGTACAATCAAGAGCAGTAAAACAGCTAATAAGGAATATGCATGCATCAAGACCAGAAGGTTTACACTCCAATACAGCCACATCAAAGAAAACAGCAGAAAACCAGGGCTCTGATAATAGGAGAATGGGAACAAGGTTTCAATATGTCACATGGCCCATTCCTTTTCTCTCAGCAGGAAGGCAGCAACAAAGATACTCAGAATGATAAAAAAAAAGATGATGGGCATCAGCCTTGTTTAAGAGTTAGGGAGGATGAAATATGCAAAACTAAGGCCATAAACATGCCATAATGATTGCTTGACTCCCAGGAGACATAAATAGGTTGTCAAAATTATAGCTTGTTATGCCTGGTCAACACAAACCTAAGAGGCATATCAAGCTTGTGTCCCCTGTTCTCTGTGTCACACACACACATACACACACACTATGGTCCTGAGCAGACCACACAGACACACCTCATGATGCTTGTGAGTATGAGTGAATATGTGAAATAGAAATGGATGAGTGCAAGTGACTGAAATCAGTTTTATGTAAAATAAATATGAACATCCTCTTCCATGGAGTCTTTAACTTTGTAACACTGATCCTTACACCTCTAAGACTGTCATTTATTAATGAGTTACACCATGAAAATTTTCATAATGCTAACACCAAAAGAGCATTCCAGTGCACCCATGGGGCTTCAAGGGATATGCCCTCGTGGAAAAGACTTTTACCTGCAGTGAAGGCAACAGTATGAGACGGGACTAGAAGGTCTTCTTCTCTTCTCCATTTTTGGGAAGTGTATTCCTTTCCTGCCACAAAACCTCTACCTTCTCCTGCCTCCTTCCTAAGAACTCTCAGATAAGGCAGCTCTGCTCTGCTTCAACACTTTTCCAGGGAGATGCAGTAAATCCATTGGCTACTGCTGGGTTCAGAAGCACAGTTCACTTCTCAGCCCTCTGCCTTTCCTAAGCCATGGCAGAGGAAGTATGTACCAGTATTGCCCCAATGAGAAAGAAAAACTGGCTGGCAGAGGCAGAGCAGAGCACAGATCACCGGGACTACACAGGACAATGCAAAATAAAGGTCTATTTTACAATACTGTAGTATCCTAGTACTGAATCAGTTGACCCCAGTGGCAACATACATACTTAGAAGGACAATTTCTCATACTGTTGATAAATTACTTATCATTGCTATCATTCCCAGATGATTAAAAGGAATATATTTGTCTAGGCTATGTTCAAGATGAGCATTCTCATATCCTGGGAGTTAGTGGTCCATTCATTCCTGCAGGAGCAGTAAATTGGGTGTTGAGTAATCCATCCTTTGAAATGTGTAAAGAAGCTGTTAAGAGAGCACAAAATATGTTTAGGCAGCAGTACCAGCTGGATGTGAGCCCATACAGGATATACTCCTCTCATCCGACAGCTGTTATCAGATCCATATGAGAGTTAGTTTCTAACTCTCTCATGTCTCATTCTGCCTGTCATCAACACCTTTGTTTTGCTCTGTAGGAGGGAAGATGAAAGATATAACATAGGGACAATGGGTAGAGATTTACGTAGTAGCAGCTTTTGGTATGATGTGCACACCACATTAGACAAGCTATTGAGTGGAGGGAAGTTCTCGTTATGCCAGAAATTGCCTTCTTGCACTAAAAAGCAAATGACTTTCTGGTCATTCCATCTGTCAGTCCTCTTTCTCTCTGAAGAAAGCTATTAGTTTTTCTTTCTTTTTTTTTTCCCCCACTCTCTTTCTATTGTAGGGATCAGCCTTGTGACTGGTACATGGGTGCACTGTGTACTCTGACACCTCATGAGGAAGGGAGGGAAGGGGAAAGGGGTGATGTAAAAACTGATTCAAATGTGTCTGTTACTGCAACAGGGGAAAGTACTGGTGTCTGTCACAAGAGGGTAAGTGGAGATGGAGGTTGGAAAGCAGAGCAGGCCAACACAGGGCAACAAAGGCTGCACTATTCACTAGGAGAAGTATTACTTGGTGCCCCATCTGTAGTCCGAGAGAGTACAATGCCATTTAAATTGCCCTCATAGCAGCCGGGTATAGGAGAGTGAAAGACCTTTTGAGTTGGACAGCTAGAAGACTTTTTAAAGATTCAGACCTTTACATCTTCTTTCTGGAAGTCAACATCAGATTTTACAGGACTAACAATAAACATGCTTTACAAAACCCCAAATTTGCTCTTCAACACAGAACCGGAATGTGAAAAGCCTGGTATTTTGCTGTCAGCAGAAATCAATGGCAGCCTTCAAAGGAACAAGTACTAGCCTTGTTGTTGTTAGGTGATGATCTAAGGCAAGCCAAGCTTTCTAGAGAGAGAGACAAGCTTTTGATGAACCAAATAACACAGTTAGTCTATAGACATGCTTTGGGACTCACAAATCTCCAGAGCAGAAGGTCAGACATGAACACGCTCTCGGGTAGTCAAAACCCTGTCGTTTCCCCCAGTTACATCCTTTGGTCCAGCTAAGGCTATTAGCTCTCCCTCATGGACCTGACCGAGGACTGCCGGGGTGGGAGCACTGTCCCGAGTCGCTTAGCCCGGGACTGGAGGGCGCTGGGCTCTTCCCTCGCCACCCCCAGGGCGGTCCGGCCGGTCCCACACCGCTGCCCGGGAGGGGAGCAGCGTTGGGCAATCCCCCGCTTCCCTCTGTCGCCGCAGACGCCACCGTGCTGAATGAAAGGCTGGTGCATAGTCCCGCGGCGCTCGTTTCCTGCGCCCTCTCCTCCCGGGAAGGCAGCAAGGAGCCCAGCCCGGTTTTGTCACTCCGCCGCATCGCTCCGTCGCCCTTTCCCGTGTGGGTGCTCACACGCCCCACCCCGGTACGCAGCGCCCGCCGGCGCCGCAGCCTCCCGAAGACCGACCGGACTGCGGCGCTGACGGGGGCTCCGAGACCCTCCGCCCCGCCACCCCCTCCCCTTCCCCTCTCCCGCCCGCCCCCGGGCCCTCCTCCCGTCACTGATTCGGCGCCGGAGCCCCGGGTGCCCGAGCCCCCCTCCCAGTCCCGGTCCCCGCCGCCGCCGCCACCGCCGCTGCCGCGGCTCCCGAGCTGTCAGTGCGCAGGCAGCGCCGGGGCCCCGCACCCAGCACCGCGCCCAGCATCGCTCCCAGCATCTCTCCCAGCACCGCGCCCAGCATCGCTCCCAGCATCGCGTCCAGCACCGCGCCCAGCACCGCGCTCGGACCCCGCCGCCGCGGAGCCGCCACCGCGGGGCGGCAGCAGGTACCGCGCCGGGGGAGCTGCTGCTGCGGGGGCCGGGCTGCACCTGCAGGGCCGGGGACTAAGATGGGATCCCCCGGTCGGACAGGGGCGATAGAGCGGGACCGAGGCCCCGGGGGGAGGCCACCGGTGCGGAGCGGTGCCCGGGCGGCGGCGGAGGGGCCGTCGGGGCTCTGTCGGCGGCCGCCGCGGTCCTTGGGAAGGCGGGCGCTCGGGGCAGCTGCGGTGTCCCAGCCCCTGGCCTCGGGGCGGCGGGCAGGGCGCGGGCTGAGCACCCTCCCTTCCCACTGAGCGGCTGGACAAAAGCGGGAAATGCCCGAGTTATCCTCCCTTACCCATTTTATTTCCAATATGAAATGACTAGAGTTTATATGGGAAAAGGTATAAAATTTTGGCCCCACTTTGCACGGAGCCGAGGTTGGAAAACCTCCCGGGGACCAGTCATGGGGAAGAGAATCCTGGAAAATTTCCACAGAGGCAGTTTCTCAGGTGGGAAATAGCATTAATCTTGCATGGATCTGTAATCTCCTGGGGGAACTGAATATCAAGGGTTTTCCCAAGAGTGACATATGCAACTGATTCTATAATGTACAATTTTCTGTTAGACAAGCTAGTTTAATCCTTCTCTGTGTACTTGGCAATCCCACCATCATCTCTTCAACCCATTCCCGAAAAGCTCCCAGGGAAGTAGGTCAGTATTTCCAGATGATGTTTCTATTAGACACCGGGTGAGTTTCTGCGATGCTGGCTGACTAGAAGGCAGCATTGTGACCCTTCAGTTTATGCACATACTGAATGAGCCGTGCTTCAATTATTCATTCTGATGCTATTGCAACCTTCTTCTCCAGGGACATGATGTGTAATAAGACTTTGAAACAGTTTGCCAATGAGGCTGCAATCTTGTCTAGGCATATAGCCATTTTTAAGGGTTAATTTGTAGCAGTGAAAGGTATGTCAAGGAGGCATAAGGATTCCCGGTAGGGTAACATTACCCTCTACATTCCTTCTGTTTCCCTCAAAAAAGCCATAATTCAGAGAACTGAATGGTTCGTGGACTAGGCTCTGCAAGTGAGTTTTGAATTTTCCATCTGGAAGAACCAATACCTTCAAAGTACATTTGGTTTCTATAGTGGAGAACCTATGGCTTTGATACAGAATTGATTTAAATCTGATAATTTGTTGATGTTGTAGACATTTGCTATTTTGTAGATGAAGAAACAGATGCACAAATAAAATACATTGGAACCAGAGATTTGACGCCAAAACTTGGAACCCTGTTTGTTGTTGTTTATGTTTACTGGTGTGATCATCTGCCCATTGTGCTGTGCTGTCCACTGATAAACTGCAAACCATTCATATTTCCAAATACATGAGGCTGGGTGGACCCACAGTGGCAGCAGCTATACTTATGGAAAAATGGAATAACTACACTGTGACCTGTGGTCAATTAGGTGTATGATAGCTTTTATACTCTCCTTTTTAATAACAGACATATTGCCGAACAGCAGCAAGCCTGACTGTTGAGCGCCAGTTCTTGGAACACCAACTCTTGTATAAAATAATAACCTGGATGAAAACAGGCACAGTGAGAAACATGGTATGTCAGAGGTGTAAAGAGACAAGATAGTTTGAACCTTCTGTGCAGAGCACCCTGTAATATGAACACCAAAGGAAAAAGAGGCCAGTGCTAGTGGAACTGGGTCCTAGTGGGAAGTAGACAAGCAGTGAGCCTCCAAGAGATCACTGTCCTTCTGCCGGAATTTCCACATTCTTATGGTTAATTGTAGGCAGAGAGCATTGAAACAAATTAATCTGATAGTGACAGTAGACTTCCAAGATGGAGAGTACCTTTGAGAATATAATATTCTCAGCTGAGAAATGTCTCCCTCCAAGAGGTACTCATCTCTGCATTGACCCTAAGAATGAGAATAAAGAAAAAAAATAGGGCTTAAACTTGCTAGAGCCTTACAAATTATGAAGTCCAGGACTTTGTTATCAGCATCTGAGGTCAGATGTTAGGATTTGGTGGGTTTTATTCCTGAACTCTTCCATTCACCCATCCTTTTAAAACACCAAAATATGAAGTATGGATTTTACTCCAAGATGCACAGTTAAGGAAAATGATGTTTCACTGAATTACAATTTACTGACTAGTCTGTAGGAGTAAGGATCTTTCTACTGTCTTGGACAACACATTAAGGCTTAGCAATTTGTTAGTTCAGCATACAATATTTGAAAGACTGACTGTGATTTTCACCCAGTAAAAATTAAAAGCTTCGGCTCTTACATCTTGTTTGATGCACAGAAATTTAGTATAGATCCCATTGGCCAAGTACAAGCTGAAGTAAAGTTAGGACTTCATTTTTCCTTTCAGCTTTCCTTTACCGTTTCCTTTGACCCTTTTCTTGGTAAGGAAATTTACCTGATGTTCAAATGAGATAAGCCAGTAATATGCAATTACTGTGCTGCTGGCTCTCTGTCAATCCATTGTCTACTGCAAGTGCTTTCTTGTCCCTGTAAAGCTTCTCTCTAGTTGCATGCTGGCTCTAGACAGATTAGAGAACAAAGGAGGAATTCCTGCTGCATCTAAGCAAAGGTCTGAGGTTTCCAGCAGAGGTAACAGCACCAGAATCAGATGATCACAGAGCAAGCAGTGAGTGTTACTCCGGGGACTAATAATTGATTACCAGGGCTCCATCAGGAAACAGTAAAAATTCATAAAGTCCTATTTCTTCCTCTTCACCCTCCAGCTGGTTAATTCACACCATGCATGTTTTCTGCTGTGCCAGGATCTCAGCCACAGTGCCTGGAAAACTGTCTGTATTTGGTTAAGGAATCTGGGGAGATTATGGTAATGCTTACTGGAATAAGAGCCAGAGCTAGATGAGAGATTCAAGCTTCTGTTGTCAGGAGGAATACCAGATCATCATTATTCCAATGTACACAAAGGCTTACTTTCTGTTATGTGCCTGCTTATGACCATCATGGCTGGCATTTAATCTCCAAGGAAAGGATCCTGCAGTCCTTTGGTCAAGAGCAGATGCAAAGAAAATGTTTAGTCCATTGAAATCAACCATCTGCCTTGGTGCTGCCCTTGAAGTTTATTCTTGTAACTACAGTGAATGCAATAAATTATGTCATTTCTAATATATCCCGAAGTCAATTAAGAGAAATGGTCACATCTTTCCCATTTATTTTTTCATATTCCAGCAGGTTTGACAGCATTGGCTTTTGTTCATTTTGTTCATATTAAAAGATATTTGTGGCATAGGAGATTTAATTTGAGGTTGGTTTTTGTTTTAAGTAAAAGTTGAGATTCTTGACTGTGGTTACACATTAATTTAAATATTTGCTTTGGTGAGCCATGGGGCATAGCAGGTGAAGGAGGTTATAAACTGAATAAACATGATTATCTGAACAGGCAGATCTTCTTTAAATAATATCAGAAGATTCAGAACTCATAATCTGTATGCTTTTAGTCTGTACCAGTCCTTCAGAGAGGTCACAAGCTGCTTAACACTGATAGGATAGCTGTGTCGGGGTGTCCCGGATCTGCTTTTCTTCAGTGTTTTTAGGTGACCTGAATGGTAATTTAAGGAGTGAGTAAATCACATTTTCCAGGGGCATGAAACTGTGACACTTGAAATATGCTGGAGGAAAAGATTAGAATTCAAAAATTTTCCAACAAATTAGAAGCACTGCTCGGAAAAGAGCAGGATGAAATTTGGTAGGGATAAAGGCAAGATGCTGCAGTAAGGCAGAAATTATCAACTGCATAAGCACAAGACACAAGTAAATTACTAGGTTGCAACTCTGCAGAAAAGAATCTGTTATGATAGATCACAAGCTGAACATGAGTCAATGTCATGCTGTTGCAAATGAAGGCAAACATCTTGCTAGGATATGTAAAAGACATTGGAAGCCTGGAAGACATGAGAAATCCTCTGGTCTGTTCAGCATTGCTTCAGCTTGGAACCTGTGCAAAGTTTTGGTTATTGCACTTTGAGAGACGTGCAATTCAATCAAAGACAGTTGAGAGAAGGGCAGCAGGACTCATCACAGGTCAGAAAAATGTGACCTGCAGGATGATTTGAAATAACTGAAATTTTTTAGAACAGAAATTTGACAGCGAAATATAACAGTCTTTAGATACAAAATAGAGGAGGGAACGATCTTTTCTTTGGGCTTATGGTGGACAGAATGGAAAGCAAGAAATAGCAGAAAGAATGATTATTGTAGACTACAAGGGTAATTTTCTAGAACCTAGGAAAGTAAAACCTCTTGAATATTCTGTCTAGACAGGTTGTGAAGACATTTTAAGAACAGGTTATCAGAGACAATTATCTCTGAAGAATCAAATAAGGGTAGTTATCCTATCATAGGAAAGCACCTTGGACTATTTAATGTTTTAAGTTCTCTTCTAGACAGTTCTTCTGTCATTTTATAAAGGCAACACAATAATTTTGTGGAAGCAAAATAAAAGCAGTCTGCTGACCCTATTCTGATGTTTGTCTGATATCCAAGGATAGCACAGCACCAAAACCACAGACCAGGTCTTTCTGAAAAGAGTCTGAAAGAAAAGTAAGAGCTTCTAGAAGGCCATGAGAAGAGGTCTCTCTTTTTGGAGAAGACATGGAGACTTCCTCATTTCTCTGGAGTAGATGCTTGACTGAGTCTATGAATGCTGAAAACAATGATATGGAAAAAGAAAAATGAATGAGTGTTAGCAGTTAGTAAGATTATCTGAAGTGAAGATACAAACTCTTCTGGTAATTTACTCCTTGAATGAAAGACTGTAGTCCAAAAATGCTTTTTTAGAGGTAAAATGAAATAAAATAATGAAATTCAGAATAGAAATAAAATAAAGCATAGTTCTAGAATTTATATTTTAGACACTTCTCCAGGGAAAGAAAATCTAGGTCTTCTAGTATTCATGGTTTAACATATATTGTTTAATATAAATGGAACAGACAGTCCCCTGTGCATTCTGAGAAATCCTGGATCTCTGTGAGGAGACAGATAGAAAGAAATAAGAGAACAATGATCAACTCTTCTGTATGCTGCAGTGGTGGGCTGCACATAAGATCCTGAATAGAACACATTCTGAGTCCAAACAAAAAATTTTTTAGTCGTTTAAAGGCAGAGCGGTTTTTCTCTCTCCTCAGGCTCTAGACCTTTCCACTCAGGCAAAAAGAAAAGCTCTTGGAGAAGTTAAAGACATACTTGGAGGAGTGAAAGTGTTTTTATACCACATAGGCAATAGGGAATTTTTTCTATGAAAAGAGGTACTCTCTGGGACTGAAAGGCTGCAAAGCAACTGCTGGAAAGAATCTGTGTTGAATGAACAAGACAGGGAGAAAACGAAAAATTAGGCTGCACTTTTTAGAAGGCTGTTTTCACAGAGCAGTTGTTCAGTGAACTGTAGCATATTAGCACAATAATCTGTTGTAATTTAAACAGTCTTACACTGGTATTATCCATGAGTTGATAGAAATCCTCATATTTTGATTTACTCTGGGACATATGAGCACAAGCTGTAACACTGTATAAGCTCTGATTGATTTACCCCCTGCCCCCATCTTCTATTACATCTGGAGCACCTCAGGAAAAATAATTATATGCTTAGAAAGCCAGTGACTTGATGCCGCAGATATTTCAAAGTGAATTCACATCCCTTCCAACCAAGGACTGAGCAGTGCCTCAAGTTAGCTTGTACTGCATTGCCTGAGTTTATTTCATCATTCCTTTTCTCACCCTTCCCTTTGCTTTCTTTATTTGGGAGACAGAAAGGGTATCCAAAAGAAGGATTACTGTGATCTGATGCTAAAGGAGGTTTAGCTTTGGAACAAGGTGGTTCTGGAAGGAAATAAAGCAAATATAGCCAATGTAAAAAAAAATTCCCGTGTTAATTAATAGGAGAAGGCAACAAGATGAGAGGGTTGTTCTCCAGGAAATTTGTGAGGAAATCTGAAACAGACTGTGCAGAAAAATACTGAACATGCTGGATGGTGTTCTGCAGATGGTAATCTCCCGGTGGAAGATGTTGATAATTGTCTTGAAAAAGAATGGTATTAGGCAGAAGTAGCTAGAAGGAAGGTAGGGGACTGAAAGAATTTAAATAGAGGGAGCACTGGCTTGAAATATGAACTGTATATGAACATTTGGATTTAGGGTGCATGAGTGGAATTCCTCAGTGTGATTGTGAGGAAATTGTGTAGGCTATTGCAAATGGCACTTCTCTCAGTATGAGCTGCATATTTAATGCAAAGCAATGATATCCAACCCTGCTTTAAATAAAGTATCTGCATAACAGAGGTTAGAGCAGCCATATCCTTCATGTTCTTTATATTATGTCCGACTAGGGTCTAAAAGTCAGGTAAAACCTGCCAGTGCATTGCTGCAGTTGTTATTTCAGTATTTTAGCAAAATTCTTTTCCTATAAGCAAAAATCAAAGGCATCAGCTTCAAGCTGTCAAAGGCAATTCTGCCTAGGAGGAAACTGGCTGGTCACGCAGATGAGCCTGGAATCTGTGAACACTTGACAGGCACTGAGCGGTTCCTCACTGTGAATGAGGAACTGATGAGTGAACAGCAGTGTCCAGCAGCACTTTTTGATGGTAATGCCAAAGCCTTTTGCCAGCAGCTTCCCAGTGCAGATGGAGTTTTACAGAAATAGTCATACAAGCATTTCTACTGCCATTATGAAGGGACTGGCATTTTTTAAATACTGGAAACAATATAAAGCTAGAAAGCAGATATGGGAAAAACTTTGTAAAGCTTTGTGTGAATTGAGGAGATTTTTCAGTAAATGCTTCTTTCTGTTCCTTCAGCCAGGGCAGTAGATTCTGCATTGTAGGCAGCAGCACCTCTCTGTCAGATTGTCACAGAAAAATCCACATTCAAAAGCACACTGTGAAAACTTGACTTTATGGAGTTTTGAGGAGGAACTTCACAGTTCCCTGTTGAAGAAGATGACAAGCTGATTAAATCCATGGACCAAAAATATACTCAGAGTTAAAAGGTGGAAGCAGAAACTGTGGTTTTCCTGAAGATATCAGCTATCAATTCACAGTCTTGGGATGTCTCATTTTCAACAGCTGTAGCATTCTGAGAAAAGGTTGCTAGTAAAATGGCTAAAAAATCGAAAGGACTGAGGTTACAGCTGT
This sequence comes from Chiroxiphia lanceolata, assembly GCF_009829145.1. Classification (NCBI taxonomy): domain Eukaryota; kingdom Metazoa; phylum Chordata; class Aves; order Passeriformes; family Pipridae; genus Chiroxiphia; species Chiroxiphia lanceolata. Next base: position 24,304,561 of record NC_045642.1, read on the forward strand.
TTATAGACATCCCTTGGAGAGGTCTTTTTACAGGATTTGGCAGGAAAGACCACTGGAAATGGGGAACTACACATTGCTGGTTGTAAAGGGTCAGTATTAATAAACATGATGATGACTAACCCTGCTGATTTCCTTTCCTGCTCTTAGTTGTGTAAGAAAGAATGTTGTTGGGTCAAGAATTGGATAAACCTGATTCCTTAAAAGCAATTGATATTGAAGATCACTGTATGTATTGCAGAGTTTCATTATTCACTGACTTCTGTACCACCCAGGGGAAGTTTCTGTCTCAAGACACTCTCTGGCGACAAAAATGAGGGTAGTCACATGCAACGACTGTTCTTCCAATGTTTTTTTCCCAATCTGTAAACCAATTCATTGGGTACAAAAGCAACAGGATTCTCATGGATATTAGGAAGGAATTCTTTACTATGAGGGTGGTGAGGCACTGGAACAGGTTGCCCAGAGAGGTTGTGGATGCCTCATCCCTGGAAGTGCTCAAGGCCAGGTTGGGTGGAGCTTAGTCTAGTGGAAGGTCTCTGGCCCATGGCAGGGGGTTGGAGCTAAATGATTTTTAAGGTCTCTCTTCCAACCCAAACCATTTTATGATCCTATGATCCTGTTGACCAATTAGAGAACAGAACCAGAGGAGAGACTTATTAATGTATGTGTACTTTGACTGATACCTCCTTTTCCCCAAAAAGAGTTTTGATTCTGGAATAATACTGGCCTCTACAGAGTGTATGATGATTGTTCTCCAGCTCCAGGTCTATATCCTGACTCAGCGGGAGGAGAGGCAGAAATGAAGATGCCAGAGCAGAGATGAAAGATACACAGATCTTAATGCCTTTTATCACTTTCTTCACTGAATTAGAGCTCAGTGAATTTCCAAATTGAGATGTTGCAGCATGTTGACAGTGAAGAGCAGCACTGCAGTGCAATTCACAGTGTTCTCTGAGTTTCTTTACAGTAATGAAACAGCAGGTCATGAAAAGATATGAATGTGGGGGTTTGACTGAGTTTGATGGCAGATGTTGAAAGACAGCATGTTTTCCTGCCTTACCTGTCAAGACATGCTAAAAAACTTGCAAGGAAAGCAGCATTCCTGTAGGCAAATGCACCAGTACAAATAGGTTTTTCAGATGGATTTGCAAAGCCTACCGTCGGAAAATACCACTCAGTAGCTTGTGACATTTTCTCAAAGTATATTATAGTGAAGCCTTTGATGGATAAAATGACCAAAGCAATTATGTTTCCGTTGATGAAACATAGTTTTACAATTTGATTTATCAAGCAAAAGAAGGCGAACCTTAGCCTTTCTGAAAGTTTTTGTTAACTGCAGATAATCAAGATGGGAACTGGATTTACCCAACTTGTGAAAATTTTTGGCTGCATTGCTAAATCAGCTCTTAGCAGGCCATGAGCTCAGACATAACTAGGAAACGAAAATGCTTTTTGTTGTCATTGTGTGTAATCCCAGCTGGCACTCAGCTATCCATTAATTCCCTTAGGGGACAACTGCTGGGCTCCACAGGTTCATCCTAACTTTGAATTTGATGATCAACCAACAAGTACCAGCATATTCCCTCTAGCTTTTACCCAGGTGGGTGATGTGAAGGGTCTTAGAGCTATGACTGGAGGGCAGCATTCCAGTGAGTATGGAAGGGATTGAAAGCAACTTCTGCAGGCACAGAGTTCCAGAAAAAATTATAATTATTTGCCAACTCAAGTGAGAAAGAGAAGGTATGGCTATGCAACTAGAGAAGAAAACAGAAAAGAAAAATCTAAAACTTGGGTTTTTTGTTTGATTAGAACCTTACATAGCAGTTAAATTAAAATCATGTATTGGCTGATACAAAGTGCAGCACTGACTCACAGAAAGAAAATTGAGGACATAAAACCATCTCAGAGAGGACAATGAACAAACCTTGAGAGTACACCACAGGTTCCAATATCTCTTGTAATATCAGCTCACTTTCAAGTACAGCAGACTTCAATAGGAAGGTATGACACAAAAGTTACAATTTCTGTAATATATAGGCAGTCAAAATTACTTTCCTATTTAGTGCACCTTTGTGGGGCTCAGATTCCACAGGTTCCTAGTAGTTCCTGGACAAATAAACCTACTAATAACAGCTATTTTCATTCTTAGTGAGGAGATGAGAGGAGAACATGAAAGAATCACTGCAAGATTTTGCCCAACTGATGGTGCTGTACCATTTGGCTTGATGACTGGTAATGAGAATGAAAGTGGCAATATGGAACAGGAAGCAAAGCCAATACATCCTGTGTTTAACTGGAATATTTACTCTCATCTTGATGACATTTACTTTAATGTCTATAAATATTTGTTACAATTAAGGATTGAAAGAAAATTGACAAATACAGCATCAACTCTGAGAACAGCCTGGGAACCTCCTCTTCCAGTGAGCGTGATCAGAGGATGAAAATTCATTCAGCTGCAGTGAAGAAAACTACTGCTTAGATGCATAGAGGAAAGTGTGGGTCAAAAAAACCAAAAATCAAATACCTATACTGCAGGTATATTTGTCTATAGTGAATATCGTAAATACCGTAAACAGTCTCTGAACTGTTTCTAGACTTTCATTTATTAACAGAGGGAGTGGGGATTTTCCTGGGAGCTAAACTTTCTTCACTGGAAGTGATGTAGAAAAACTACTAGAAAGAGCCATGGTGTTTAACAATAAAACAGAAAGAATAAAGGGGTTAGAATCTGAGTTGATTCCAGAGTACTGATTCCAGTGTCATTCTGCCTGCCTAGTGTTTCCACTTTGTCACTTACAGCTCAGTTTACCTAACCGAGTTTAATGAAGAGATTTTATTTTTTTAAATGTCCCTAAGATGTGAGCTACACCACCACTTCAGGAAAACCTACTAATAAGCTTGTGTTCAGTAGAGCTGTCTAAACAGCTTTTTCATTCTTTATGAACGCTTTCAATTCCCCGTGCTCCATTAGTTATTGGGAAAAAACATTTATCTTTTTCCCACACAAACTCTTACTAAAAGAGAAAAATGGCAACAGTAGCCTGTGATGCTAAATCCATCTGCATTTTTCTTACTTTCCCAGATTTTGTCTCCAACCCAGAAAAGTCCTCTGCGAACACTTATAAACTTTCTTCATCATTGCCTCTTAAGTCAGTCTCTCATGATTTGTATAGCTATAACCTTCCTCTTCACATTCTTTTGCAGCACTGCTGTGGTACTAACTGGATCTTGCTTGTTCATTTCAGTTTGTCAGATGATGAAATAAAACCATTTTATTTCATAGACTTATAGAATCATGAAATGGTTTGGGTTGAAAGGGACCTTAAAGATGACCTGTTTTCAGCTCCTCTGCCATGGGCAGGGACACCTTCCATTAGACCAGGTTGCTAAAAGCTTCATCCAACCTGGCCTTCCAGGGATGAGGCATCCACAGCCTTTCTGGGCATTTTGTTCCAGTCCTTCACCACCCTCACAGTAAAGAGTTTCTTGCAAATATCTAATCTACTTTCAGTTGAAGGTCATTCCCCCCTTGTGTTATCACTACATGCCCTTGTAACAAGTCCCTCTTCTGCTTTCTTGTAGCCCCCTCTAGGAACTGGAAGGCTGCAATAAGGTCACCCTGAAGCCCTCTCCTCTTCAGGTTGAACAAATCCAACTCTATCAGCCAGTCTTCATAGAAGAGGTGCTCCAGCCCTCTGATCATCTTTGTGGCTTTTCTCTGGGCTCACTCCAACACGTCCATGTCTTTAACATCCCATCCAGGATATTAAGTTTAAATATCTTAAGCCAGGTGAGAAATTTAAAACAAAACAAGTGTGTTGCTGGGACAGTCTTTCTGGCAGTGTCCTTGTGCCTTATATGGTTTTACTTCCACAGTCAAAGCAAAAAAAAAAAAACAGGACTTCTGTGAAAAAGTCTTGCTGCTACATGGCTTCTAGCCCAGCCACCTGGAACAACAAAATTGCCCTCTAATTCATTCTCTAAGGTCTCTGTGTCTTCCTCTCTCTTTAGAACTAGTTTTTGAACCGTGCACTCTGCCTCTGGAGCCCTCTTCTCTCACTGTCTTAACTGAGGTCTTTATGGTATATGCTGCCAAAGTGTCAGTTATTTCTTTTACCTCTCAATATACCTCCCGGTATTCCAGGCCAGACTCTCCATTAATCCTTTATGCCACTGTGATTTGCCTTCTGGTGCAACAATACAGTTCCTGCTGGAGAGATGGGATGCTCCAACAAAGCCTTGTTCCACAGGCTCAGCATCTCTTGTGGCCACCTGAAGAAAGAAATACACATAAACCAGGCTATAAAACACAAGTAGGTTTTCGGAGTGAGAAAAGAGATGGTTTTAACTTTGCATTACTGTAACTGTAATGGGATTCATGTGAAAATTCCTACTGTTGAAATGGTCTCAGTGTTTTATGTCTAAAGGTAGCAGTGTTAAACAAACACTGCACAGCAACATTCTGGCTTTCTCAGGCTGTGGTTTTCAGTTTCCTCTGGCCTCTGCTTTCACAGAAACTGTTGGTCATTGAACTCATTTCCAGCAATGGCTAGTTTTTTTGCTAATTACTGCCTGTGTAATTTCAGTGATTGCTTATCAACAGTTGGTTTAACTGCATGTGCAGAACAACTTTATAGTATTCAATACATTTCATGAACTACAGTTTAAACTAACAGATTCTAGCAGTGTTTTCTGTTCTTCCATTTCTGATCAGTGTTAGAGTATGTTTCTTTGCTTTACAGTTTTAGTCCTGTTTGCTCGAGCGGTGTATATGTGCTGGAGAGGTAGATTTGTGTCATGTGTTCATTTAGAAAAGAATATAAAAAAAAAATTACATTTTAAAGCATTAGTTTGTTAGAATAACTCTTTGCTCTCATCTAGGGCAGATTCAGCTATCTTCTCTACTAAAACCCCATTTTTTCTGTCTAAATTAAAATATTTTTAAATATACATAGTAGCCAAAACAGAAGACACAGTGTGTCACTCTGTCCCTTCAAATATGTATGACAAATTTTCTTGAGTGCTGTTAAATAAGAAAAACCTTAATGTTGGAACAATCATATTTCATTTTGGTCAGCGAATACACATCATTTTATATAACATCATTTTAGCTTAAATAGGGTTGTTAGGGCTTTGGTTGAAACATAGCAGGTTTAATTCATATTCTGAGGTGCAGGCTAACATTAGTGGTTTATGCGAAAATACAGTCTCTCCATTTCCTTTTCCCCAGTATGGCTGGAGTTGAGGCACTTCAAAATATTTTTTGTCTCTCCACAGATCTTTGAGTACACAAAGGCTAGTTTATTATGTTAAAAGACTCCCTTGACTCAAGGAAACATTCAAAATCAAGTACTTTCTATATTAATGCCACACAGTTCTGTCATTGAAAGTGTGGCTTAGAGTTTCCAAAAAGCATTCAATATTTTACCTCTCAGGATTGTTCCAAAGTTAAAAAGCCCGCACATTCATCAAAAGCAAAGAAAGGCCAGAGCCATAAGTGAATCCCTGATTTTTTTACTCTTGTACTCTTTATACAGATTTCGCTTTTGAGGATGTGCTACAATTAATTTCTCCTTGATGTTGGAAGAAGTGGTACATTGCATTTGCATCATTATCTGATGTTCTTAATATGTATCAGATGAGTAGAACAGACAGTATGTGGTATCTGGGGAAAAAAATCTTGCAAACTGTAGTCCAAGAGAGATGTTCATTACACAGGCTTTCACTGATTCAAGTAATTGAAACATTTGCAACTGTCCTTAAATATTAGGGTGAGAGCTAGGAAGAACAGGGCTTTGCTCTTGCAGCTTAGAGGATTTAAGAGCCTTTTACTAACAGTTAATCCAACTGCATTGCTTCAGTTTTGTTTCATATCTCTTCAGCGATATTCTGGGCAAAATTCCCACTGAAATTAAAGGACTCTTGCATAAGGTAGGACTAGGGAATCTAGATAATTAGTATTTTGGAATAAAAAAAAAAACCTTGTGAGTTTTACAAGCATGTCAGACCTGCAAGTCTAGAAATTGGGTGACCTTTCTATTGTTGAAAGTCCTTTTGTACATCTGTGGATTTAAGTAGAAGAGTAAAACTGATTGTCTTTTCACTGGTGGATTGACTTTGTTCCAGGACAGAAAAATCACCTCTAGCAAACACAAAGCTATTAAAATTTCCTGGGTCATGCAAATGGTGAATTCTGACTTTCTTTTCAAGGAACATTTGCAACTCTTGTTCTGCTATGTGAGTCACTACCATTTAGCCCCTTCTTTTCAGGTCATTAATTTAATGTCAGTGCCTTTGAGAATTTTTTAGCTCCGTCATGGGTTTTGTGCCTCTGATTCCAAAATTAGGTTCTTTACTTCTCTGTGGGCAGCTGTCCCTATTGGTAGCATAAAGGCAGTAGCATACCTGGTTTATCCCTTGGGTCTGCTTAGCTTCATTACATACTTCTGTGGTATTGAGACAATAAGGAATGGTAGGGTAGGGGAAAAGGGCTCTGATTCATATATGAGTGTAGTGAGAATAACACAGCTGCTATCTATGACATATGGTAAAGACCCACTTCTCATCTCTAGCCTGGGTCTTCCACCTCACTCTTCAGCTTTAAAACTTATGCCATAGCATCAGACTTAAGGCTGATATCTCAGTGTCCACTGCCAGCTTCACATTCCGGGTGCTATCTCTTCCATGCCGGAAGAAAATTATACCAATAAAAGACTTGGGCATCAGAAACACTTTCTAGGGGAGCAAGAGAGCATTTTGGAAGCTTTATCTTTCAGAAGTACTATGCTAACACTCAAGTCCAAAAGTTGGTCATGAGCTACCTCTGTTTATGGCACACCTGTAGCTACGTGAGCCTTCCTAATGATTGGGAAATCATTCTTAGACTGGTTTAGTGTGACACTTTATTAGATACTTTTTTATATACTTTCTAAATTATTTTTAAAAGTATCTAAATAGTTCTGAAAGTGCTGAGTGGGAGCTGTCAAGGAAACAACTTGCTAATAGAAACACAACATAATTAACTGCTTAATTTAAATGATTTGCCAGAAGAGCTAATAAATAAGGGACAGCAGCAGCAGAGGGTCTTTGCAACTGTACAAAGTGATCCAACATTTAATAAGTGACCTTATTACAGAGAAATTAGCTTTCAAACAGAAACAATGTCATTTGAAGGGCACTGCATAATTTATTAAGCTGTTTTGTCTTTTCGTGTTTTTTGACCAACAGTGGTGTGCTTGCACACACCTGACTCCTGGATACGCTCAGCGAGCTCTGGAGCACATTTTCGAACCAGACTCATTGTTAAAAATACAAATGCCAAATCTTCTCCTCTCGTTTCTTTTCTCAAGAGCATGCAGCCATGTCACAGTCATCCTGGTTCTCCATGAAGCCACACCATGGTGATCACAGGGATAACAATGGATAAGTATGAATCAGAAACATCTAATAGCCCTTATAAGTTTGCCTTTAGGTCTCAGTTTTCTAAGCTGGAAGCTGGTATGAGCCTGCCATGCTAGATGTAGCACTCTGCACTCTGCAAAAATTATACTGCTGAATCAGAAGCTGAGCTCATGTTGTGACGGTTTGGGATTTGGTTCTTGGTGGGATGGTAGGGTCTGTTAGTATTTTTTAAATGGCAGCAGTAGCCAAATGCTATACAGACATGGGAAGAGAGAGAGTCTTTGCCCTGAGGTATTCATAAACTAAGTGACAAATAAGGAAAAATAAAGACAGCATGGGAGCAGATGCATGACAATTAGCTATACATTAATAGTTCCATTGAAAATGCTTTCTTAAATTAATTTGCTGGCTGGAAGATAGTCTGTGTTTTAGACCTAACATTAGTTGGTTATTTCCATGTAAGTATCATGGCTAGGGTTATCAGCAAGTGAATTTTCAACAGTGAGAAGGCAGTAGCCATGGAATTCAGTTATGGAATCAGGAATCATGACATAGGTCCTCTCCAGTCCAAGCTCCTGCTGAAAGCAGGACCAACACTGAATGCAGATCAGATTGCTCACAACTTAATCCAGTCTGGTTTGTAAACTTCCAAGTTTACAAACTCTCTTCCAAGGAGATTTTGCAATCTCTCTGGGCAAACTGTTACATTCTTACATGCCTCATGGCAAATGGTTGCATGGCATGGAATTATTCTGCTTATATCTATTCTGAATCTTCCACTTTAGATGTTATGACCATTGTCTCTTATTCTTCTACCATAGCCATCAGTACCTAGCACTGTCATCTCAGTAACCTCTAAAAGCACTGGAAGGCTGCTACTAGACCCCTCCAAAATTTTTCTTCTCCAGGCTTAACAAGTCCAGTGCCCTCAGCCTCTCCTCATAGGGCAGGTGCTCCAGACCTCAGCCATCTTGGCTGCTGTCTTCTGGAGTCACTCAAGTGCTAACTAAAGAGGAATAATCACAGCCTGTTGATACTGGCTGCATTCTGTTGATGCACCCCAGAGTCTGTTTGCCTTCATTACCTGCAGGGCACAGCACTAACTCAGGTACAAATTATTGTTCTCCAGGACTCGTAGATCCTCTTTAGTAGCATTGCTCCCCAACTAGTTCGTCACCAGCCTGTACCAACACACAGGGTTAGTCTATCCCAAGTATAGGAATTTGTATTTATCCTTACTGAATTTCTTTTCAGTCCATTATGCCAGCCTCTCCTAGGTCCCTCTGAATAGCAGCTGTGCCTCCAAGTATCTGTTTTAGTGTCATGTACAGTCTTGATCAGTGAGCGTTCTGTGTCCCTCTCCAGAATATTGATAAAAAATACAAAAGAGGACACCTGAAATTAAATAGTAAGGACTCATTCTTGAGCCTGATAACCCAGTTGGTTTTTCACCTACTTATCTAACATCACAACTTGGATAGAGGAATGTTCTCGGAGACTGTAACAAAAGCCTTGCTAAAGAATAGGTGATCTCCACTGGTCCCTTCCCACAAGAAGGCAATCAGTTTCATTAGACACAATCTACCTTCAGTTGAACAATATATGCTAAATGACATGTACTTTGACTAGAAATGCGTTGCAAGAAGAACATTCCATGATTTTCCCAGAGACTAAAGTGAGGGGCTATCCGGTTGACCAGCCTGTAGTTTTTCAGGTTGTCTCACTTGTGCTTTCTGAAGATGGGTGCAACATTTGCCTTTCTCCGGTAATCAGGGATCTCCTTTGATCTCCATTACCTTTCAAAGATGATAGAGAGTGGCCTCAGTATGACATTAGTCAGATCTCTCATCACCCTTCAGTGCAGCCCATGGGGTTGAGGAGAAGCAGGCTAGGTCAGGAAAAACATTCTGAATTCAGGGGCATGGAGGAAAATGTGGAGGTATTGTCATGTGCAGAGTGTGAGCTTCAGACTAAGTTTGTTAGAGAAGCTCTCCCACTGAGTCACAAAGTGCAGAAAGGACTCCCTTGCTTTCTAAACTCCTTCTCAGAGAGGAGCCTAAGTGCAGCTTGTTCCAATCTGGATCCAGTCTGGATCCAGTCTTAGCCCCAGACCTAATCAATGGTTTATATCTAAAGAATTACACTGGTGTAATTGTACTTTTCTACAACTTTGTCCTGCAGAATTAAGGATGGCAACCCAAATATATTTATATATATAGAACAAATGATTTATTTAAATTTCTTACAAAAATTATAATGATTAGAAAAAAAAGCTTAATTAGAATAATTTACAACAAAGTATGAATAGCTGTAACTACTAGTAAAGTGCACTGTTTTTGAAGCAATATTGAGGTAATTCTATTAAAGCAAATATATTGAAGCAATTATATTAAAGCTAACAAAACAATTATTAAGTAGAGATTGATGTTACTTACCCATGCCAACAACCATGGGCAAATATCTTTTGCTCAGCCTTGAGGAATAACCATCCCCACTCAAGGGAAGGATCTTCACGCGCCTTAGGGAGGTACTCTAGGAGTCCTTGCTGTGCAAAAGTGGGTCTGGCCTTTATAGCATAAAGGGATTCGCTGTCAATCATATGCCTTTTTTAGATTATGTGTTATCAGGCTTACTCCACAAAATATGCTTTGTACTGGAAAGGATGGTAGCAGCCCTTTAGTTTCTTTTGCTCAACACTTCTGACTGTCACTTCCATATTAGGACCTGCACATCCTTGCTGCTCCCAGCCTCAGTCAGGGAGCCTCTGTCTTGCAGGTCCTTGTGGTAGGTTTGATAGTCTGGTCAAGCTGGTCTCATATTCTTCAACAATAAGAACAGCAGACCCTCCTCACTCAATCTTATCACTTATCAGCAGACTCTCCTTGCTCAGGCCATCACTGATAAACTTGTAAGACAAATTTCAAGCTGATGTTTCCCTGGTTAGGCAGAGAGTCATGCTACAGATATCTGTGAGAGAAGTAATCTAGTGTAAAATTAGGACATGGATGGATATTTGTTTTTATCTTTGCTAGTGTGTCATTTTCATGTAGTTAAGTGGGAATCTAATTCATTGGGTTCATATCTGTTAAAGCTGCATCTCAGATTTCAGTTTTATTCTTAAGTGTGAAAGAGCACGGACTGTAGGTCAAACTGAATTCCTGCTGGTGAGTGATGCTAGGTATCACATCTTGCCAAAACAGGATCCCATTGCCACCTGGCAGTCTATGTGGATTCCATCTGCTTTGCTTCTATTATTAGGCCATCTCAGATGATTCAAATATTTACCTCTTTATCCTTTTAAATTCAGGATTTGTCTTCAGCCCTCCCCCCAGTAAGTTGCATGTTTTGCTCCTGTTCTGCTGGTCTGTGAATTCTTTGTTTGGAGGCTGGCAAGGCACCAGTTCTGGGGTGACAGATGGAGCAGACTGCAAACCAGGCAGCTGCCTCCTAGCCTGAATGATATTTTAATAAGCACAGAGAGGTGACAGAGAGAGGCGCTTCTCACTGGAATGACTGGCAGTTTTGTTTTCAGTCTGAAAGCACTAATAGATAATTTTTGGCCTCAGTCCAAAAAAAAAAAAAAACCCACAGAAATTAGAAACAGAAAATCCTATTAGCTCCTAATTTATCTCTCTTCTTTTTAGGGTCAAAGAAGTTTTTTATGTCTGGTCTATTATCCAGATTGTTTCCCCATTTTTGGTATTTTAGTTCTCTCTCAGGAACTGCATACTTTAGGAGACTTTCCTTTTATTTACTATTTTGTTTTCCTTCCTTTTTTATTATTTCAATAATTTTCTCCATTGTCTTCCTTTCCTAAATATTCCCTGTTCTTCATATTTCTTTACACTCTTCACAGGTTCATGCTGAAGTCTGAATAATGGGATCTAACAACTTGGCTTCTAGCTTCCACATTCTGTGAAACAGCCAGTGCAGTGCAAGGCAATGGCATCTGCATGGGAATCTCTAGAGCACGTCCTCTTCTCCCTGTCTTTCAGTTGTATCTCAGTTGTATAATACAGGGTTTGTGTAGGGCTTTGTTTCATCCTTACAAATAAAAGCACAACAAAAGGGGGCTCTGGCAAAGCCCCAACAGGCTTTGAGATCCCTCTGCGTTGTGAGCAACACAGCGTTCTGCAGACAAACTGTAGGACAGTCAGGCTTTCAAAGGAGGAGATTTTTTTTCTTCCAATGAGTACGGGTTAAAAAAGATCCAGCTCTTGCTAGGAAAATATAAGACTGGTGCTGGGATCAAACTATCCTACAGTTTGTCTGCAGAACTGAGGTATGGTCCCATACACTGCTCAGAGAACACACTGGAAACTTCTCAATACTTGGACATAGACCTTCATGGCTGTGTAGCAAGTCTACAGGTCTGGGTTTCAACTGGTGTATGAGCTGTAAATTGGTGGTATTCCTGCTAAAATACACTTCTTTTTTCTTTCAGATACAATGATGACACTGAACGCTCGGATCTTCTTTGGCTTCCTTTGCTGCATTATTTTTGTTCCTACAGATGGCTTCCCAGCAGACACCAGTACTGAATTTCGCTCTGCTTTCTCTGTGGCCAGAACCAGCAGCATGGAAGGAAGCTCCGAGATGGTTATTACCTTTGACAAAGTGTATGTGAATATTGGCAATGATTTTGATCCCAAGACTGGATTGTTCCGCTGTCGAATCCCTGGAGCCTACTACTTTTCCTTCACTGTTGGGAAATACCCAAAGAAAAACTTATCTGTCATGCTAATGAGAAACAAGAATGAGGTGCAAGTAATTGTGTATGATGAACATCACCGCAAGGAACGGAAGGTAGCCAGCCAGAGTGCCATGCTGCAGCTTGACTATGGTGACACAGTTTGGCTGCGTTTACATGGAGATCCCAAGTATGCTCTTTACAGCAACGTGGGCCCCTATACAACTTTCAATGGCTACCTAATCTATCCTGACACTTCTGCCTTCTTCCAGAATGCTCTTAGCTCCCAAGAGCTGGGGCCACACCCTCACAAAATTCAGCAGCTTCCCAGAGAGCAGAGTGAAGCTTCGCAGCGACACATGTTATCTGATCAACCAAACAGGGTACAAGACCCTCGTTCTGCATTTTCTGTTGCCCGCTCACAGAGTCTCCTGGGGACAGATAATAAGCAAACCCAGCACGAGCCAATCACATTTGACACAGAGTTTGTGAACATTGGAAAGGATTTCAATTCTTCCACTGGTATCTTCTCATGCCGTATACCTGGTGCATACTACTTCTCCTTCACCATTGGCAAAATGCCCTTTAAGACTATGTCTGTGAAACTTATGAAGAACCACAATGAGGTGCAGGCCATGATCTATGATGACAACCACTCCAAGAGGCGAGAGATGCAGAGTCAGAGTATCATGCTGCCTCTGCAATATGGGGACACGGTTTGGCTCTACAGCCATCAACACGATGGCTATGGTGCCTATAGCAACCATGGCAAGTACATCACCTTCACAGGCTTCCTGATCTATCCAGAGGCTCAGCCGAAGCGGCTTTCAGGTGCCAGCTCACTTCAAGGGTCAAATAATTAAATGCAGATGTTAAAGGAGCATAAGAAGAGCCAAGATGCCATGAACTTGAGTATAGCTCCTCTTTGAATATCATCCTCTGCTTTGAGCATGCTATCATGTGTCCAGTGCTTTCCTTATGCTGCACGCTTTCGTGCCCTGTCTGCAGGGCCACGGCTGTGTCTGCCATTCATCTATAGAGAGGCCTTTCAGGTTGTACCTGCGCGTCCTGTGTTGGTGTTTGATTTACGCATAAAGCATGAGGTAGTTTTGGGGCAGGGGTGGGGCGGTGTAGTGAGGTGCTGAGGATCAGAAAACCACTGCATTCATGTTACTGCATGATCCCCAGCATCCAGAGAGCAAAGGATGTGGTGACTTTCCTTGTATATCTGGGGAGGGAATAAATGTAATGGAAATGAATGTAATAAAAATACAAAAGATGTAAAATGTTCTCAGTTTGAAATTTGTTGCTACTTTGTAGCTTTTGTGCTTGTTACTGGCTGAGGTACCAGCTCAGGTGAGAAAGCAGCATGGTGATTGTATGACCTGCATTATGTGTTACTGAGCGAGTCTGTCTGTGTACACTCTTTTTTATCACTTGTGTGTGTGATTTAATTGCAAATTTCACAATATTTGATGCTATTCTTAGTCTGATGTAGATGAAGTCAAGAAGCTGTGTTTGAGAATTTCAGCTTCCATGTCATGGAAAGAATACATATAGAAACAAACAAAAAAGTAGGCTTCTAGCCTTTGCACTGAAAGATGAGGGCTTAAATCCAGGAACAGACCATCCTGTGAAAGTTCGGAAGCAAGATAAGTAAGAAGAAAAAAAAAATGTATTTTTAAATCTCTGAAGATTTGGGTCAGGAGCAGGCTCATAATGTGTAAGTGTGAGTAGTATCATGCCATGCAGTGGCACTGCTGACTGCAGGGACATTACATTTCCCAGAAATGAGCCCCTTGAATACTAGGGTACTGCTAACCTGCCATGTGCTGCATCGATAGCCTAGTGCAAGCATGATCAAAGGAACCATGAAGTGATGTTTTCAGCACCTGTGTTCCAGTGTTTTCTTACACACCATGTTCTGCTGAGCTGCAGTGCAGCTGTAGAGAGGCCATCGTGGCTGTAGAGGACCCTGCTGTGTTCCTGCAGTTGGACGGACAGACAGACAGGCAGCTGGCAGGATCCACTGAGGAGGTAGTAGGAGCAGAGGAGTCTGGAGGCTTCGTCGTGGCACCACTGGTGCTGTTTCAGTTGAGCTAAACTCTGGTTTGTCTCCCTAAAGGACATAAACTGCAAAAGTGCATCATTTCAAGCATGCACAAAACTTTGCGATATCACTTGAGTTGAATTTATAATCTGCTCAACAGATAGCAATGCTCTTAAACTACTACTAACAAAATCCTGAGTTCAAAGCAGTGTATTTGCATCTGAGTTATAAGCCAACCCACTCAGCCTTTATCCATACATTCATATGGCTCAGACTGTATATTCTCCAGCAAGATAGTACTTTCATGCACTAGTGCCATGTTGGCTCAGCTTTTAGATATTTTCTGCTCAAACTGGACTTAACTGCAGCCACTCACTGCCTCTGTCGCTCCATACATATCCTAGATGTTAAAGACTGGGGGCATGTTTGGCAAAAAGATGACGGGTAGATATTGGAGGTATGTAAAAACACAGCATAAGAATAGTAGAACATTAGATGGGACAAGAAGTTTTACTTCAAATAAAATTCTGATCTTAATTCCTACATCTTTTGGAGTGAAAAACAAACAAACAAGTCCAACCCCAAAGCACAAAGCAAAATGAAACAAATAAACACACAAAACAAAAAAATCAGCAACAACCAATCTGTTTTATTAACTATGTAAATCTGTCTCCTCCTGTCATAGCCCTAACCTGACCTCTAAAACCATTGTCTGTGACATCTTGCTTCCAGGTTTCTTGTTCCTGCCTTACTATTTCTCTTCTCCATCTGTTGGGCTGCAATTGCTTGGAAGAAGATTAACTAGGTCAAAAGCTAACAGTTGCCACTTTGAATGTTGCACATGCCTCTTTTGTTGAGCATAGAAAAATTATAGAAAGGGAATTAGGGATTCCATCATCTAAGCACATGTAATAAATGTTCAAAATTAATGTATCTCTAATGGCAGTGGGAAACCTAGTAGAAACAACAAAAAAGAAAATCAAAATCCTCCTGAGGAGATAATTACATTTATTTCATTCCAAACTGCAATTTTTAAGACAAAGATATGTTAATTATATTTTTCTGTAAAATTATTATATTTCTGATTTTGAGGATAGAGATTCAATATTTATTATTTTTGGCTTGTAAAGTGCCATAGTTGTACAAAAAAAAACTTTATAGAAGAGAGGCAAAGTCTGCTGAAGAAATATCTAGGTCACGATCCTTCAGAATTTAAATGAGATTTCAGGAAGTATATTCCAAACTGATAACTGAAACAAAGCTGTGTATGTGTGTAAATATGATATGCAAATGCTAGAAACCTTCAGGGAATACATACATTTTCAGGTTGCTTTTTAAAGAAAAATGAATACATGAGATGGGAAATTATTATTGACATATAAAATGTGATGCCACATGAGCAGAAAAATGAAATTAAATATATGAGCTGTATCATGAAACACAGCAAAATCTGCTTATCTGCTTACTGGAGAGGAGAAAAGATCCTGTATTTGGCTGAAACCATAGGGAGAATATAAGGAGGCTGAACTGAATGATCTGAAATGCGGTCAGCTAGGACACCAGCATAACATCCTGGAAAAATACTTCCAAGCTCTCTCTCCTGTAAGCATCAGTGATCAAGACAGATAAGACATCTAAGTAGCACTGCTGCCCTCAGCACACACCACTTAGCAAAAAATCAGGAGAGGTAAAATGCACTTTATAGTTTTGTCTTTTTTCATTTAAAAGTAAAAAGTTGTGTATAAAGTCTTATAGGGTTGCCAGCACAGTGCAGAAAGCAGGACAAAAAGGTGTGGTATATTTGTACAAAGTCCTGCATAATGTAGAAAGCATTGAAAATAACCTAGGACGCAGCTGAAGTCAGGTGTGTCCATTCCTATGGTAGTTTCCCTCATTAAGTGTCTCTCTTGGTCCTGGGCAAGTTAGAATGATAGAAGCGTTTCAGGGATGCTAAATGCGAAGGCTTCTCCTTCCAAGGCCAGGAAGCCAGGAGGAGGGTGGTATTTGCAGGGCAGAGCCCCTTGCACAGGTCACGAAAGACTTCATCAACCAGCTGAGAGAAAAAACGAATCCAGAGATTTTTATCCAGACCCTGCATGGAACGAACCTGATAGGCAGAGTATACACCAGTGAAAAGGAGGCGGTCAAACTCTTTTAGAGGCAAGGGGGTATCAGTCAGTGAATAATATCTCAGATGCTGCTCAATCTCTGTTGGTGTTTTGGGAACCTCATCGTCTAAAATCTGCAGGAACTGCCGTGCTGGGCGCAGGGAGGCCAGCTCTTCATCCTGCAGCCGGATTGTCCCGTTGGCCTGAATATCCAGCCTTCCCCAGAGCATCTGGAAGAAAGGAGCATCATGCGAACAGAAAGCCCAGCACAAACCCTCCATCAGCTACAAAGGAGTTGTGAAGCCATCTGCAGTGCTGCCAAATCTCGGGCGGGTCGGGAGGCGGCCACTCCCTGACTCGCTGCCCACGGCACACCCAGTCCCACTCCGTGTCCTCCTCTGCCAGCGCCACACCCCTTTTCTGACCGACCCCACAGGTCCCCATGGGACCTGCCCAGCTCTTGCCTCCTGCCCAGCCTCTCCCCACACAGTTCCATCTGCAGCAGCTCCCCGGTGCGGCCGCCTTGGGCAAGGTGCTTGGCCCTTTTTGAGGGAGTCACCGAACCCAGCGGGAACGGTCCCTTGTCCCACCCTGGGGGTGTGAGGTGCCACGGAGCGGGGCAGAGCCCCCTTCACCTGCACCCCACAATGGGAGGGAGCACAAATGCAATGAGGCATTGCCAAGGCGTTCTCAAGGGGCTCCTGAAATCCATCAGGGATGAGAACAAACAGAACAGGTGAGTTTTTACATGCAGATAGGAGGGAGCACAGCCACTAGCAGTGCCTCGGCCCACGGGCCCCCAGTGCTCAGGAGACCTCTAACATGATGTTGGCGTCCTCTGGGCTGCGGTGAAGTGTGTTGGTCCCACTGTGAGGATGTTCATCTGGAAGACATCAGGAGAGTTTGGTAGTGCAAGACCTTCCTGTTTATGTTTTCAGTATTTCTGAGCTACCACTCATAGTTTGCCAAAAATGATAGATGCTGTCCATGGGATTTTGATAAGCATAACAAGGTTTTTAAGAGAAGCAGCAGTGGTTAAGTGAGGCAAGGGAAAATTTTGGATATCATGGCCCTTAATCCCTCCAACAGAGCTAAGGCATACAGCAGCAAAGGCACTTGGTTTGACAGGTAGCAAGGAAGCCTCTCACCCAAGTATGGGTGTTTTTGAACTGATGGGTTTTGTTTGCTTGGTGGTTTTTGCTAGAGAAAGTAATGCTGCCCAATGGAGGGGGGGAGCTGAGAGGCTTCTCAAACTGCTGGTGAAAACATAACCTGATGCTTATCCTGGTTTTATACTTCTTCCCTAAGCTTCTGCTGCTAGCAGGGGCAGAATGTGAAGGTTAAAGGAAACCTTGTCAGATCCATTATGGCTCATTTAATGTCCAGCTAATTACTTGCTGGCCACATGACGCCACGTGAAGTGGAAAAAAATGTATATGAGGCCAGAGAAATGGTAGTTTTGGATAAGAAAATCACATTAACTCTAATAATTGTTTAGTTATTATTTAATAATACTTCTAATTCTTTAACTTTCTGCATTTATTTTGCCTTTGTTATTCCTTTCTTTGTGAAAAAGGAGGCACAAGCAGTCTTGGTCCAGGACTGTGAGAGAGAGGCTGCATCACTGCCCTTCTCTATGTTGATCAGTACCATCATGTAGCCAAGACCCTCTTCTATTTCTTACATACTCATCCTTCAGGTCAAGAAATATAAAATGGAAAAAGCTTGTCTAAAATAGTAAGCTCTCTGACACATTTTGGTTTGGTTTTGTTTTTGGGTTTTTTTCATTTTTATATGGATGAAGACTTTTTTATATGAAAAGAGTGAGAATTTATATTGAATACTCCAGAGTTAAGGTCAGCAGGTGCATCTAAAAAGTCGCAAAATTATTCAGTACTCTTTGTGTTTGATGACTGCTACCAAATACTGCTTCCAACTTCCCATTCTTGATTAATGCTTTTCAGGGAGATGTACGAGCTGCCTGAAGAAGTGCACTGCCACCCCGCACGGTGCAGAGATTTGTTTCTCTGCACAGCTGCAGGCTTCATGATCCAAGCCAGCTGTGGCTTTGGAATGTGAGCAGGGACGTAGCTTGTCTTCTCTATTCCTCCACAGATGTGCTAGCAAGACTTTTAGCTCAGGTAAAAATATTATATCATCTGAAAATTTTGTCACTGGTCTTTTCTCTACTAACTGATCCTCTAGGTTCACAGATCCCTCTACTGAGAATGTCTGACTGGCTGCAAAGTGCATTTGTTGAATAGATGCCAAACTCTGTTATTAGTAACTGCCTCATAAATACACACAGTGGTAGATTTTGAGTAGAGAAAAATTAAACAAAGCATAACAACTAATATATTGAAATAATATGTAATATCCTCTGCGGAATGGAAAATAGTTCCTTACTTATCACTCAACAGGTTTGGGTTTTTTTCTTCAAAAAGTATATGGAAAATCCACAAACATTATTGCAGGAGCAGGGTTTTTTTCAGTGGAGACCTGAGAAAACCCTCCCCTTGCCAGCAAAAATATCAGCAGGTCTTCAGCCTGCAAGTAGGTTACCAGTGCCTCTCCCAGCAAATCCCCCAGCTGGATTCCAGCTCTCTCCCATGCCAGTACAGCTACCCAAAGCCTCTAATCATATTTGAGGAAGCAGGCAAAACATCACACAAATGGCATTGCACAGATGTTTGTTGAGCCAAGAAGCCACGTCACCAGCAGATGCATTTCCTACCTGTCAGCTTCTGGGATCCAGCAAACACACACAGGACCAGCCAGGCGCTGAACTGTGCCTGGGCCATAGCAGCTCTGCCCGGGAGCAGCTGCCACCCGCTCCACAGAGAGTGCTGTGGAGCCAGAGAGTTTGCTGTGACGTCTTCCCTTGCTGCTCCTGGCCTCAGCAGCCTCTCTTGGAACAGATCCATCTTACTGTGTTTCTGGTTGCAGTCCTGGGAAGGGCTTGCAGTTCAGCTTGCTGACCCTGAAGGATATTTTCCATCATATTTTGGAAACTTGGAAAACTTAGTTGTTTTTGGCAGAACTGTTTAAACTTCTTTTCCAAAGAATGACTTCCCACTGCAATGCCTTAAAGGAAGCTATTGGTTGCAAGAAATTACACTACATATGTTTGCCTCTGAAGAAGGGAGGACCTCCTAGTCCCTTCCATATCTGCACAGTGCCTCTGTCACATCTCTGTGACACCTGCTCAGCTCCTTGGCTTCATTTCCAGTTTTCCTTTTTCCCAGGTTTGAAAATCTGCAAACAATCCTGAAATGTCACAAACAAATAAGGTCATCAGACTGCAGTCTCGTGGAAGGGTAGCAGCAGCCAAAATATACAAACAGGCAGTAGAAATATCGTTGGTTCAGTTCTATATCAAACCTCCTGGAGGGAGAACTCAGTAAACTGATCTAGCAAACAAGTATTGGAGTCCCTGAGGCTTTAGCATCTCATTGTCTTCTGCTGTGACTGGATTTCTGGGTTACAATGGGCACAGTCTGCCTTAGATGTTGTGAATTACATAGACAAAACTTCGTCTGATTCCCGTTGCAGAAGATATCTGTTTTCTACACATCTTTACACTTTCATTAGTGCCCTATCCTCAGTCAAGCTGTTCTGTATTTCTACTCTGTATGGCACAGTATGAGATGCTAGGGTTATACAAATATGTAATAGCATGTATAAGTAAGTAAAAATACCATCTCCCTCAAGTTAAAGGGAGAAAGAAGTCTGCATAGAAAAGAGATGAAGTAGAGCTGACATGCATCCCTTTCTCAGCAAATTACAGAACATCAGTTTGTAGTGACTACTGTCACCAGAGAGTTTACTTAGGGTTGGGATGATGTCCCAGTTAGTAAGTTGTCAGTGTGCAAACGACTACATCTTATGAAACTTTCAGGATCTGTACCTGTACCTGGCAATACATGGGCTCACACCAGCTAAGAGAAGCAGCACATAATGGGAGAGTCGCAGACTAGTCGTGGGAGAAGTGGCCCACAATATCCAGAGCCACTCTTACCCTCAGTTTGGATTCAGAATAAGACCTGTGTTTCTGTGTGGCAGTAAATCTGCATTATATGGGAAATCTGTTGTTTAAATGTGTCTTAAAATGGCTTTTGGTGGTCTTTGCAAACACATGCTTCCTCTTCCCGACACCCCCTGTGAAGCTATTGTCTCCCATACAGAGTGTCCTGGGAAGGTGTCCTGAGATGTTTCTCATTGGTCCCTTGTTAACCCCTTTCTATTGGCTGTTGACCCTTTACCTGATGGTTTTTTCTATGTGACCCTGAACTTGTGATTGGTCCCCTTTGACCCTCCTGAAAGCCTTATAAACCCCAACCCCACAATAAACTTCCTCTTTCGTCCGTCCCTCCCTGGTGGTCTGTGTGCTCCTTGCGGGGTCGCAGGGCCACGTGCTGGGGGGCAGGGGGAAGAGGCATTCACCTCGCAGGTAATGGGCTAGCAGCCTAAGGCCTGGAGGTCTCCCCCATCCCACTAATCCGTCGTAATTTCTGTCATAGCCTTAGCTGTCTTCCAGTCAGGTGGTGCTGCTTTGTTTTTCATTATTTTCTGATGCTTGTGCTTTAGTCCATCCTTTTCTTCTGGGATGTGGTATCTTTTATTAAAAAGTGAATCACAAGCTCATAAGGCAGATACTGGTGGCTGGTCTGTGCAGTAAGATGATGTGCTTCTGCTTTGTGTCAGAGTCCCTTACAGTCCACAGTGTGCACAACTTTGTCTAGAATTCACTATGCAAATACCCCTGTGTCTCACAGGCCATGAAATAGCTTCCTTTAGCATGCAGCACATGACAAAAGGAGGAGCTCAGGATTTTGGCCAACATCTGCGAGGGCTGTACATGGTTTTGTCAACAGGAGAATTTCCTAAGGACAGCTTGCAGCGGAATTGCCTAGAGGAGGATATCCTGTAGGTGAGAGGCAGAAGAGAGGAGGCTCAGATCTGTGCTCAAGGTGACTGATACAGTGGCAGGCAAGGCACAGCATCAGTGTGGGTGTTGCCTTGAGCTAGGGGAATTTGTAGAATTACCTCACTATCCCACACAGAAAGGCAAATGCAGAGGGGTAAACTGTCTGTACAACAGCAATACTTGCAAAGAAACAAGCCTGAGCTTCTGACAGCTGCCTAGAGTCCCTACGTGTTTGGCAGTGCACCTACTCCTCCTGAAGGATTTTGTCCTTGCCAGATATTCACAGCTGAGTGTGCACAACCCTGCCTCTCTGCACTGCCCCTGGTCATACCGTCTGTTGTCAGAGCAGTTTCAAAACGTCATAACAAGCCAGTTTACGCAGGGGTTACCTTGACTGGTTTCATCTTTTCACCACGACCTCCTGAAGAAGGAGAGATGGGAAATGGGAACAAGATAGAGGGATCAAAAACTGCAGGAGCTGGGTTGGATGTTATTGAAGCACAATATGTGATTATACAGCATCAGAAGAGCCTCTTGGGATGGAGGTTTCTTTGAAATGGGACTGCAGGGAGATAGCATATTCACAAAAAAGAAATTCTGCTTATAGATTGGAGAAATCACTTGCTTCAATCATCCCACGCAGAACTTCGGAAGATCACAGTCACCTGGGTCTGTCTGGCAGGTGCCCAGGGGAGAAAGATTAGGAGAAGAAGTCTGAGGAAAGAGGGAAAGGAAGAACGACATACATGGCTCCCATAGAAGGTGAAGTTTGAATCACTGAAGGGGAAGAAGGAAGAAAACCTGAGGAAAGTAGGAGTGAAGTGCTGACCATAACCAGACAGGACCTCTGTTACACCAGTATTTCCAGATATGGTGCTGCCAGTCCTTATGCAGATGCTTTCCTTGTCCTTTTCTTCCAGTTCATAAGAGGCATCCACTGCTTGAAGGACTAATGAGCTATGTAACAGTGACAGGAAAGCCCATCCCACTGCACCTACTGCACAACAGACTCCCACAGGCCTTGCACAACTTGGAGAAATGTCATGGGATGCAGCGTAGTATGTGGCATGCTGTTATCCAGCCTGTCCTTCCGTAGTCCCATAAGCTCCATTCTGCAGGAGTGCTAGGCTCAGCTGGAGTCCCCATTTGGATTTTGACTGGAGATCAATTATAAGGCCTATACCAACTGTGTGGCCATGATGTGGGTGGACACTCTGACAGTGTCTACAGCACATGCTCAGGGAGGAGAGTCGCTAGCCTGGCTGTACGGAGAAATGCCAGAGTTCTGGAAAACACCAGTGAAACCTACTCAGCTGGGGAAGCTCAACATGGTGACTGTGAGTCATCACCTAAAGTCTATTTGTCCCTGTAGTATCAGAAAATCTCTCTTCTAAACAGTGTGTCTGTAAGTCTGCTACATCTGACTTTAATCTCATCCAACATCCTCCTACACTTGAGGAATCCAACACAGGCTAACAAGCCCTGTGGAAGCTGGCAATGCAGAACAAGCAGGGACAGAGGATTTGGAAGACAGCTTGGTGCTTGACCAAGATGATCACACCTTACCCAGCATGAGGCAAACGTCGACCAGCCACAAGGAAGCCAGAGTGAGCAGGCTCCATAGGCAAAAATGGCCCCTGGAGATCAGGAGCAGTGGAGAGGGAGGTAGACTGCCAACACTGGCAGTACTTAGTGAGGCTGTGTAACCTCTTGTGCCCTGGGATAATGTTTATGGGTGAGTAAATTGTCATCTTCATGATCTTCCAGGCTAAGCTAAAGAGAAGTGATTTAGCTCCATTAGCAACTATTCGACATATTAAAGACCTGCTGGAAGCAATGCCTGTCCCCATTGGGGCCAGCTGCTTTCCAGTACATACATTCTTGAGCAAAGCGTTGTATGTTGTCTAACTTAACAGGGCATTGTGTCTAACATTTCTTCATGTCCATCAATCAAATTCTCCCTCTGCACAAACATCGGGTTACCATCAGTCTTCTGACTTATCGTACTGGGAAATATGTATTTTTTAAAATACAGAGACCACAAGTGGTCTATGGCATCTCAAGCAACCTGGGGATGAAGAAGAACAGAGAGAGGATATGTGCTTCATAAAGAATTTCATGGTACAGAAGTGAGTGGTGACAGGAACTTTTCTGTCTTGTGCAATAGGGCATCAGCCTGCTATGAGAGCTGCTGCAACAGAAATAGAACCAGCTGTGGAACATCTTGTAGGAAGAATTCAAAAGTGCATTTCCTATTTAATCAGCTCAATTGATGGCAACCCGAAATGGAGCTAAGAATTGTATAAAATCCAATACTTCTGCTGTTTTGTGTTCCATTCACATTCCCATGTGGAGCTACAGCTTTTAAGGTGAGCAGCAAATGCTATTAATTTTAACCAGAGAACACTGTGAGTCACATCTCAACACTGCTGGCCACAGCAGCCTGAAATAAATTGAAAAAAAAAAAATAAAATGTAAGTAACCCATGCTTACAAGGCTGGAGTGAAACAATCACAAAACCCAATTCTTAGTAGTTTAGCTCTTTACTCTTGAAAACAGATCACATCATTCTAGTCACAGTGAGTAGTTGGTTTTTTTCTTAATTGAATTTACTATTGTCCTATCCTTTCCTCCATCCATACTCTAACATCCCTCAAACCTCTATTTATTTAGTACTTTTACAGTTAAAAGCTTAAATAGTTATTCAGGGAATCTCTACAAACAGCTTGGGGATTATTTATGAAATCTCTTATACAATAGTTTTCAGATCTTAATCAAGCCAGTTAGCTTCTGATGCAGAACTGCACTATGCGTTTTCCAGACCAAGGACAAGGGACATTATGAATTGATGACTGTCAATGAACTACAGTGTACTTCCAGCTTTTTTGGAGAAAACTGAGATTTTCCATAAAAGCAAAGAAAGTGTTAATGCTATTATATCATTAAGCTCAAAATAATTGGAATAGTGACCAAAAGGCAACAGACTCTTGTCTATGAGATGGGGAAGATATTTTGGCTGCAGAAAAGCAGCACAGTCTGAAGACGTTGGATGAAAGTAAAGACTGCTTGATTGTGAACAAAAAGCCACCATGAGGGAGTGTCAAATCAGAGGTTATCTGCAATTCCTGTCTGGAGAAAAGGGACTGACCTAATTTCCATGGAAACAACACAGAGATTTCCATAATTGTTTTGGTCTGGATCCAGGTGTATTTGTGTTGTCCTAATAAGAACTGCATTATAATCATTTATAAAGCTTTGCATGTTTGCCATATTATTACCATTTCCCAACACCCATTCTGGAAAGCTAAGATACTGCTGTCCCACTGCTTAAGCTCCACAGTTGCTTCAGTACAGTTTCCTAGCGAGCACTCAGGTTATGACTTATGCCTTCAAGGACTGCTAGCAGTAGTGTATACAGAACACCTTAGCCACAGGGAATGCCTGCACTCCATTGAATTTGCAAACCAAAAAGACAGATCGAGTGTTTTACAACTCAAAGCACCAGATAAACATCTACTAGTTGGATTATCAGGATTGTAAGTGAGCATTCCCTCACCTTGTGCTTTTCATCTAGCTGGAAAACATTATTCATGAGATCACACCAGGCAAGTATCTCTCATCAATTTTATTATTATAAATACTATGTTAGAACAGAAAGGATGATGCTGGGCATCCACTCTGTTCTGCTGCTATTTTGCGTCTTCTTTCTTGGCTCCTGCTTCTATTTTCAGGGGTTCTGGAGCTGCACGATAGGCAGGAAATGCCTCCCATGGACTATTCAGATCAAACTTGCGAAATTCCTGAGACAGCTCCACAGGCTCTGCCACTACCCGTTTCACTTCATCATCATATCGCACCTAGAACAGTGCAAAGGACACAACCAGTCATTTTCACCCAGTCCCAATAGCATCTGTGATGAGCCGTACACAGTCATGACCCACACCACCCTCCAGTGCAGGGAATTCTACTCCTTACGCCACGGACAGCCCACAGGCCTCTGCCACAGCTTCAGTTCCCCCCATTACTAAACAAGAACCCTCCATATGCTACTAAAATCTCTGGACTCTCCAGGAAAACACTCCTCTTTGCTACCATGCACCTCAGGTGTCAAGACTAACCACCTAGAATTAGGAGTGCTCAGCCTAACAGTCCAGATGAAGTTCACATGGAATAACACTTTTAGTTTGTCATATGACAAAGGAATTTCTCCTGAGTCACTGAAATAAGGTGACTGGGCCTGGCATAGCTGAGACTACACTCATGAATCCTTATAATATGGCATTCGTTTGGTTTCAGTTGTTCTAATTTTAGCATAACACTCAGAACATGGGGAAAAGATTACAAATGGGATGAAGTGCAGGTGAGTACCAGACTCTTCTGACTGGCTTGCTTATCCTCACTGTGTTAGTCCAAATCTCCAAACCCCAACTCAGGAGTTGCTGCCTGCTCTTCACTTCTGCATTCTATTGCTTAAAGAACCCCACTGGTTCCTCCTGAGACACAGCTCAGTCTTAAAAACTGCACAAAATATTGTCTGTTTCTGAAAGGCGATCATTTGAAACTAGGCAGATACCAAACACTCATTTCACCTGTGGTTTGACATACAGAAAGTAAATGATAATCGCAAGAGTCAGTTTAACTAGTTTTATAAACTGGGCCTACAAAACCTCAACAAAGTAAAGTTCTAAATGAATTAAGAACAATTCAGTCCTTTACCCCTCTAGAAAGGTTCAGTTTTGCAGTGGAAACTTTAATCTTCTAGAAAACATGCTAAATGAATTTCAGGCACTTTCCTCTTGCCTGACAGGTATCTTTGGTATATTATATGGCACATAACATTTGCTCAACGTCTTTGGCCTTAGGCTGCCTTATTATGGATAATATTTTGTGTGATACTTCAAATTTCCATGCAGGAGATCTCTACAACTCCTCTGGAATACACACAAGTGAAACATCCTTAGTACCTTTCGGACAAATGACTGTAAAACAGTCACATCTTTGTATGAAAACTCAGATAAGAGTATTAGAGAGACTTGATAACTTTAGACATGACTGTATCTCCTACCTCCACGTAACCAGAGAGCGGGAAGTCCTTCCGGAAGGGGATGGCCCTCAAACCCATAGTCTGTGAGGATTCGCCTTAGGTCAGGGTGGTTGGCAAAGAAAACACCATACATGTCCCAAACCTAAATGAAATGGAGCCAAGTAAGTTGAATGATATCTGAAATTAAAAAAAAAAAGCCAAAAAGCTGCATGTATTATGTCCGTAAAATTTCAGTTACGTGCCTGGCTTTGTACAGCACCAGCAAAACTGATGCAAGAATTAGTCAAAAAGTAAATCAAACACTCTTTATCCCCTACTCTGAAAAGGCAGCGAAGGAAACACTTCTTTCTTCCTGAGGGCCCTGGGAAATCAGTTTAATCAGGAAAATACAGCCTCTCTCCACAAAGACTGTTCCCAAGCACACCAGCACTCACCTCTCTCTCATACCAGTTTGCTGCCTTGTGCACAGACACTGCTGAGTCAACAGGTGTCAGCTCATCTGTGTACGTCTTTACACGATCCGACTGTTGAACCGCAGGGACAGCAGATTGTACACAATCTGAATCAGATAAAAAGCAGCATTGGTCTTGTACGGCATTTATGGATCCCTCTGCAGTACAGCACTGGCTAAGGAAAGCCACACAAAGACTATTTCAAATATTCTTTATGAGCAGAATCATATCCACCACTTTAGAGCTGGCCACTAAAAGACATTATAACAACTGAGGTTCCAATAGTTTATCACTTTGGTCCTTAGAAGTGTAACAAAAATGATGTGAGATTTAGAAGCATGACTGATGAAGAAGAATGGAAGTAAAGAGGGATACTAAATCTTAAAAGACAGAATACTGAAGGATGGAAATACTTGACAATAGTCTACCTCAAAGAAATGGCGATCAATTACTAGTGCAATTACTATCAGTGGTAGAAGGTGAAGAAATACACTGAATTTTACAGATCAAAATGAAACTACAATAACATCTTTGCAACAATACCGTGGACAAAGCTTTCTCATAGTAGTGAGAAGAGAATATGCTGAGTCTGTAGTTCACAAAAGCTGTATCTTTTCTTTTTCTAGTTGCAGCTGAGGTTCTTCTGCGCTGAAAAGCTATACAGTAATATGTTCAAAAGCATCCGTGGGAACCAAATCTCCAGTATCCACTGAAAGTCAGGATCAAAGTTCAGTACCCAAAATCTTCGAGAGCCTTCTGAAAATCTGCCTCATCTCCCATTTGGCCTTAACTTAAAGAAATGTTTTTAAAACAACTAAATAGGGGTTTTTTTTTGCTTTGGGGTTGTTTTTTTTTTTTTTTAAGAGGAAAATTGTTAAGAAGACTGTGGTATTAAAGAAAATATTTGTGTCAACAGCAATTGATGGCCTACAGGGAAGAAGGATGAGCACTAACTCACAGCTGGCCAGAAAAAAGTCTGAAGACATTTGCTAAAGCTA
Source organism: Chiroxiphia lanceolata (assembly GCF_009829145.1). Taxonomy (NCBI): domain Eukaryota; kingdom Metazoa; phylum Chordata; class Aves; order Passeriformes; family Pipridae; genus Chiroxiphia; species Chiroxiphia lanceolata. Next base: position 24,332,234 of record NC_045642.1, read on the forward strand.
AAAGAAATCAAAGGAAAAAAATTAAAAGAAAAAAAAAAGAGACTTTTAGCAGAGTGAGGAAGGAAAGCCAGACTAAGAACCCATGCAGTATCAGTCTGCTACTACTTCCATGATTAACAGATTAAACCAAACCCAGCATTTCGAAGTGATATTCTTCTCACTGTCAGAAACCAAAAAAGTGATCAGAGCTGCAACCAGCACCCACAGCCGTCAGCACTTGTGAAACCCTCTATGTTCTGCACCTATGAGCAGTTCTTACCTCAAGCGATACTGCCGAGATGGGACATCAACAGCAGTCAAGTCAGCCAAGGATTTGAACTGGGCATTGGTGTGATCACGAAGGAAGGTCAGAACTGGAATGATCCCATCTGGATGGATCAAAGTTCCAGCTCATTGAAACAGGTCACCTGACAAAAACAGAATGGTGAGTGGGAAGGGCATGAGTACAAACACCAACAGGACTAAACATTATGCTGATTCCAGCAGAATACTCAACAAAGTGATACAGCAGACACAAAATTACATCAGAACAAGGTGTCTAATATAGCAGTTATTTTCATGCAATTCTGACAATTTTTCTTCCCCAGAACAACTTCTGAAAACAGTTAACAAGCAAGTGGTACGTTGACTGGGCCCTGTCCCGCCACAAGAACAATTTTTGAATAGCACCTACCTGTACTTGCTGGATATACTTGGGCAGAATCTCAGCCACATACTCCCCAAAAGCACATAGCTGCTTCTGTTCTACTTCATTTTTTGGTCTGACAGTAGCTAAAGAGAAAAACAAAGTCTTCAAGATTACAATAGGGAATACAGAAAGCTACAGAAAAAAGAGTAGCAAGTCCCATCCCTGACTTAAAAATCCCTTTAACCAGTCTAGCTGTCTGTCAGAGACTGGACCTTAGCAACATAGTGTGCTACAAAGAACACAGAACTAGACACTTCGATAAGGAACGAAATTTGTGTCAGTATACATGGAATTTTTTTTGTGTACTCTAAACAGAGCAGGAACAGTCGAAAAAGATGACACAGAAGAAAGTAACATGATGGAAAAGAGGAAGGTAGAAATGACAGAACAATATGAACTAAGATACTGCCCATGCGATTCAACCTGGGTCTAGAAAGGATCTTTTTTTCTGGTGTTGTTTGACCTGCCAGCATCTAAGTAACTTCCTCATAATTAAAACACAAACAACAGGATGTTGTCTGAGGTTTTTTTTCACTGTCGAATGATTACAAACCCTCAGATTCAGGGCAATGAGGAACTATGAAGCTGCTGTCCAGATACAGAAAGAACAGGTGGACCCACGAGAAGGATGCACATGGGAATCCAAAGCAGGGTACCCCATTTTCTGCACAAAATCTGGGTTTACGCGCGACAGGTCCCAAACCCTTTCCCGACACCCTTCCCCTACACTAAAGCGGTTCTATCGCCCAGGAACGTCCTTGGGGCAGCTCAGCGCCCTCCCGCGGAGCCAGCGGCTGGCAGGGGCACAGCCGCACGCCTCGGGCTCCCCGCCGCCCCCCGCCAAGAAACCGGCCCCGCACTTACGGCGAGTCTCCCCGGCAGAGCTCCCCGCCAGCCGGGCCCGCGCCGCCGCCGGTGCCGCGCCAGCTGCGGAGAGAAACGGACACGTCTCACCGACCGCCGCCAACCGCCCGGCCCGGCCCGGCCGCCCCCCGGGACAGCCCCCGAGCCCCGGGCGGCCTCACCTCGTAACGCGGCCCGCACCAGGCCCCGCGCCGCCACCGCCAACATCCCGCCGGGACACGGAGGGGCAAGGGCACGGGGCGGAAGCGGAAAGCACCTCCGCCACCGCGCTGCCCCCGGGGGCGGAAGCGAGCAAATAGCTTCCCGGGACGGCGCCGGGTCGGTGGCGGGAGCGGCGAGTGCCCGGCAGCGCCTGGCACAGGGTGAGGAGCAGGAGCAGCCGCTGGGGCACCCCGGGGCGGCGGCATGAAGGGAGGCGCCGCAGGTGGGTGCTGAGCTGCGGGGCCGGGGCGGGAGCAGTGCGACCGCCGGCCCGGGGACGGGGCAGCGAGCGGCGTGGAGGGCGGGGGCGGCGGCAGCCCCCGGGCTGAGCCAGCGGTGCGGGGCGAGGGAACGAGCTGGCGCTTTGCACGGCGCCCGCATGGGCCTGATGGGGGTCTGCGCGTCTCCGAGGATTAGCGTTTCTTCCTTCCTTCCTTCTCCCCGCCCCGGACCGTGAGGTCGTTGTCAGTTGTGTTTGAGTTCCGCGATCCCGGGCGCTGCCGCGGCATCCGCGATCCTGTCAGGAGCAAGGAAGAAAGTAACCTGGAGCACAGGTCCTATGAGGAGCGGCTGAGAGAGCTGAGGTTGTTTATCCTGGAGATAAGGAGGCTCAGGGGTGACCTTATAGCCCTCTGCAACTACCTGAAAGGAGGTTGTAAGCCAGGTAGGAGTCGGCCTCTCCTCCTGAGTAATTAGTGACGGGTCGAGAGGATATAGGCTTAAACTGCACCAGGAGTGGTTCAGGTTGGAAATTAGGAAGAATTTCTTCACAGAAAGGGTGGTTGGACATTGGAAAGGACTGTCGAGGGAGCTGATGGAGTTACCATCCCTGGTAGGTGTTTAAGAAAAGACTGGATGTGGCACTTGGTGTCTAGTTGACACGGTGGTGTTTGGTCATAGGTTTGACTTGATGATCTCCCAGCTAAATAGATCCTGTGATTCTGTGAAGGACGTGTGCCAGGTGTTGGTTACATAGCTATCACCAGCAGCCTGCCCTACGGAATACACATGAATACACAGAGTGTAAGATTCGGCTTTATGGGACACTTAACTATCCTCCACACCTTTTTCTTTTGTATCAGAGACACCATGTGTTGCAAAGAAGGATGTGAGATTTGCAGCAGTCTTTAGTTGCTGTTGGTATTTCTTTTGTGACTTGGTACCAGTCCTCTGGGGATTTTGGAGGGCAGTGTGGGAAGCTGGTTCTGTCGTATCAAGAGGGCAGGGTAGTTCATCCCTCTGTATCCTGGTGCACTTCATATCTCTTCAGCATTCTGGGCTTATCTCTGAGCACTTTGACTGTAAGGATAAAGAGCTTTAACGGAAGTAGAAGCTAATTTGCAGGATAGGCTCATACTTGGTAAGCTGGAAAAAATAGTACTGATGTGTACTGTGCTAATTCCTCAGTCTCTTACAGACTAATGTATAGGTATTTTTCAGACAGACCGGAACTACTGTAAAATCGTGGTAAGGGTATAATTAAGATAGGCAATCACCAGAGATGGGACAGACCTGTCCAGGCAATTAGGGATGTAGACATTACTTTCTGTGAACTGAATTTGAGCAAAGAACTTAGGAGCTGTCCTGTCTCAAACAGAGCTATTGTAAGAAAATGCATGTTTGACAAATAAATCATGGAAGAGTCACTATGAATCTCCTGGAGAAAAATCATATCTTTGGGAACATTGGACTGGAAATCATGTTCAGTATTGACTGAAGAAATTTGTGATATCAGCCACCATGGCTAATAGTTCAGTTGTAAAAATAAGTTTAAAGCGAATGCAGGTGGGCAACTATTTGTTCTTAATGCTGTCAAGAGCCAAGTTAAAAAAGAGCTCCTCCTATAGCAGTCCTCATTTCCAGAAGCTTTTTTGTCCCATAAACTACCTGGAACTCTGCAAACATCTGTAGTACCTATTAAGAGGTGTTTTCTTTAAATTTTATTCCCCTTTCTGCTTGAGAAACAGTGACTAACAACATCTAACATGTTGTTTTGCATGCTGAAGGTGCCTGGCACATTAACAAGCAGAGTATAACCATTAGTTGTCTCATTTGGTTAGCTTGAAGGACTGGTGGTTACGTCTGGCAAACTTCTCACGCATCTTTTTGGTAAAAACAAGTTCACCTTACTTGATAACACTGTGCAGATTCATCATGTTGGGTTTGGATGGTAATTATACTAATGATATGAGTTGCTGCCTGTGCTCTTTGTTAGTACAGTATTGTAATCCTTTTTACATCTAGTCCAGCTATGCTGCTGCCACTTTTTTTTTGGCTTTACAAGTTTCCTAGGGCAGTTGCTGGACTTTCCACTTGAATAACTATTGATGCATTTCTTTGTGTCAGTGAAATGAGTGGTGAAAAGATATGCACGTCTCCCAGCTCTGCTGGGATGTGATGCTCACTGTAGTGGAAGTTGGTATATATTATAATTTTAATTATGCCAACTTCTCATTTGTTGTTTGAGATTCTGAAGCTCAAGCAGAAGTTTCTGGCTGTGCTATTTATATTCAGTCTAAAATATGCTGGACTCTTACCAATACGTTTGATTTTCCCTGTACTCTGAAGTACTGCATAATCTTGTTAGTGTAGAGAGAAAGCCATATAATTATTGTGATTTACAGATTGCTGGAGGTCTGATCTGTGCAGCACCATGGACTCGTCAGAAGAGACTGGAGGCTCCTCTGCAGAAGAAAACTACTTTGTGAACTACACCTTCACTGACCCGCTCCCACCTCAGGCCGTGTGGCCCAGGGTATTATGAAATTATGCTTGGAGGATGAGCTCTTTGCCGATGTTACAATATCAGTGGAAGGCAAAGATTCCAGCTGCACCGCTTGGTCTCTCAGCTCAGAGTTGCTTTTTTCGTTCTATGTTCACTTCCAACCTAAAGGAGGCCCACAACCGGGTGATTGAGCTGCAGGACGTTAGCGAAAGTGTCTTTCAGCTTCTTGTGGACTACATTTACCATGGAACTGTAAAGCTGAGGGCAGAGGAGTTGCAGAAACCTATGAAGTGGCAGACATGTACCAGCTGACTGCCCTTTTTGAAGAGTGCTCCCGTTTTCTGGCCCGTACGTGCAGGTTAGAAAACTGTCTGCAGGTCATGTGGTTGGCAGACCAACACAGTGACATGGAGCTCTACACAGCTGCAAAACACTGTGCAAAGTCACATTTGTCTCAGCTGCAAGACACAGAGGAGTTCCTACACCTGCCTGTCCGCCTACTGACAGACATCCTTACAGGTAAGGAGTTCTTGAAACTAGCCAGGATGTGGATGTAGAAAGAGACTTTCAGAGAGTCTATCAGGGATTGAATGAAATAAATGGAAAGATCCAAGCTTTCATAATCGCAGTGTACTCAGAGACTTAGCTAAGCAAAGCAAAGCAAAACATTCTGGATAACTTAATCAGAAAAAAACCAAAGCTATTGTTACTGGACATGAAACATCTAAGCTGTAGAAAAGGGTCATAGAGGATGCTGTTAGTTCCCAGCAGTTCCCGAGTCAACAGGTTAGAAGTATTACAGGTTTGAAACATAAATTCCAAAATTTGTTGGAGTTTTGTTTGCATTAAAACAAAGGAAACCTTACCCAAAATAAACATCTTATGAAAGTCTTTTTTTCCCATTTTAGTTCCTAATCATTTAACATAGTAATGCAATAACTCAACGTTTGTAAGAGGCTTGAGCACAACCCATATTTTTAGAATATATTGGTGTTATTTACAATTGTATATAATTGTTAGGATTATTTAGGCTAGCCACTCAGCTGACTGAAATAGAGGCATTGTAGTGTCTTAGATAATACAGCAACTATCCTTCTTGTAAAGGTAATAGCCTTCCACAGTAATGGATGCAATGACTCAGTGTGTGAAGGATGTGTCAACACATAAACTTAGTCTGGCTTGCACCAATCCTTGAAGGTCATCTGCTGCCCTAGTAGTACAGCCAGTACTTGGTTACCCCTCCAGGATGCAGTCACAACTCAATTTTTGTGTATTTATGTATCATTGCTAGAGGAAGCAGGAATGTAGAAGCAGCTCATACATTCAAATATGCCCCTTCCTTGCTTTAATTGCTCTTTGTAAATGAGTAAATAACTGCTCTGTGCATCATGGGTTTTGTGTGCTGTTACAACAATAAACCTACCATGACTGTCTTCTTTGGAATACTGGCAAATCTGTCCATAAGGCTTAAATAGCCTTTGGAGTTGATGCTATGCATATGAGAGTCTTTACAGCTATTGCCTTATATTATCTCTATTACATCTAAAGAAATTTTCAATAAAAAAACTATTGAGTATATGTACTGATAGCTCAAAAATATGATAAAATTAGAGTAATTTTGATAAGTATCTAGCTAAAATTTTTAAAGAGCCATTGAGTTTATTAAAAAATCCCTCTAAAATCATGAAATAAAACTCTAGAGGTCAATCACCTTTAAGTTCTTAGGGATTCCACATAGTAATCATGTTTTAGGACTATGGACCTAAATTGTGGTGGTCCTAAATTAAATAATTGCTCAATAAAACTTTTTTTCCATGCATCGTCTATTTCCATATATAGAATCACATTACTCAATATTTATGCTGCACTTAGCTCATAAAATGGATTTAAATCTGAAATACACTCCTGCTGGTAGGGAAATCCTTGCTTTTGCATTTCCTGCGTCTTTGTTTAGTTAATGAAGAATTAGAGGAAGCTATTAGTAGCAAGAATTAAAATTTATTAATAAAATAGTAACTTATGAAGTTTAGCTTTTGTTGCACTCTAGGACCAATTTCAAAATCCAGGTTTTTCAATTTAATCACTACATGTGATGGTTGGCTTATGGAAATCCCTTTTACTAATAAACAGAGTTAAAATACCTGCTTTTGTGCCATGCTTTGTCTCCTCCCTTCCAATATAGAGAAAAGAGTTGGAATTTGTCTGGTGCCTTCGGCATCATTGAATTTGGGGTTTGTCATGAGAACAGACTACAAAATCAGAGATCCTTCGTAGGGAAACTTCTCAGTGAATACAATCATAATTGCTTGCAAACTGGAAGGAAATACTTAAAATCTTCTAGGTAATGTACTGACAATGATCACAATGATGATGCAATAGTGTGTGGCTTAACCAAAACTTCCAGTTATGTCTGGAAACAGATTGAAATCTGATGCAATCTGTGAGTGTTTCTACTGTCACATGGCTAAGAAAAAGCTATAGTAGCTCATTGGGGATTTCCAAATGTTAAGAGGATAGCAGCAACACCAGATGTTCAGTCATGAAGGTCAGCTGTCTGACAGGGCTCAGACACATTCTGCAGATGACTTTTGCTAGATAGGTTTCTAGGACCAGCCAGAAAGGAAGGCAGGTGCTGAGATTCTGAATAAGAGAATCTTTTTACCTAAATGATTAAATAAGAAAATACTTGTCATCAACACACAGCATGTAAATTCTCCTTCCTGCCCTCTTTCTCTTGGACATAGGTTCCTTTGTTGTAACTCATCCAAAGCGCTTAAGATCTGGCAGCTCCGTCTTCTGATATTTATCCAGACTAATTTCATTGTAGTTGTCTGGCTGCCAGTGCTGATCATGCCTGCCAAAACCTATGAATCTCTGTATCAATTTTTCCTCTCTAGAAAGTAGAGTTTGTGGTGGGAGTAGGGGAAGGCCGTCGCAGGGAAAGGATGATTCTGAGTACACACACCTTTGTCTAGATATCATAAATGCCTTTCTGTCCCTGAACTGCAGATGGCGTTCCATGTTCTCAGAATCCAACGGTTGCCATAGAAACCTGGATCAACTTCAACAAGGAGGAGAGAGCTGGCTTTTCAGAGACTCTGCGATCAAGTCTGAAGGTATAAAAAGACCTTCTGTTCTGGGGCTGGTGTAGCACTTGGTGGTTTCACACTTCCCAGGGCAGGATATTCTGCTCACAGGTGTGACTTCAAAGTTGCAAAACATAAATGCCGTTGAAATTCATGGTGCTTGTGAGAGAATACTTTCATTGTCATAAATAGCAACCCCACTGACAGCTTTTTGTTAATATAACCTGATGTTGATATCACTGGTGATTGGAGCAATGCCACAAATACCTTCTTTAACTCGATGCTCAGTTACCAAAGAGACTGTTCAGAAATCTACGTTTGGCATTCCCCTTAAAATAACCGTACTCCATCAGTGATGTAACCGTCCCTTATCTAAACCATAAACAGTGATGTCTCTGGCTATTTTGCTGTCAGATATAGCTGGTATCTTAAAAAGGCCTTGAGGCTCTGAATCCTGAATGCTGTAAGGTGGCAAGATTGGGAAAAAAGGTTTTATACCTCAGGCCCACAGATGGGTCCTATGCTGAAAAATCCAGTGATGTTTGTGTAAACAGATCTAATTCTCCTTTCTCTCAGGTGATTGGAGAAATGTTCACATCTACCTGATTGGAAAGGAGTCTTCACGTACACATTCGCTCGCTGTCTCTCTACATTGTGCTGACGATGACTCCATTAGTGTGAGTGGCCAGAACAGCTTGTGTCACCAGATCACCGCAGCCTGCAAGCACGGTAGTGACCTATATGTTGTTGGTGGCTCCATTCCACGACGCATGTGGAAATGCAACAATGCGACTATAGACTGGGAATGGTGTGCCCCTCTGCCCCGTGACCGGCTCCAACACACCCTCGTCTCTGTGCCAAGCAAGGATGCAATATATTCACTGGGGGGGAAAACTCTACAGGACACTCTCTCTAATGCTGTCATATATTACAGAGTACGAGACAACGTCTGGACAGAGACCAGCCAGTTGGAAGTGGCAGTCTCTGGAGCTGCAGGTGTAAACCTCAATGGTGTCATTTACCTGCTGGGTGGGGAGGAAAATGACTTGGACTTCTTCACCAAGCCCTCTCGGCTAATTCAGTGCTACGATACCAACACAGAGAAATGCCACGTGAAGCCATACGTGCTGCCTTTTGCGGGGCGCATGCACGCTGCTGTGCACAAGGACGTGGTGTTCATTGTCGCTGAGGGGGATTCACTGCTATGCTATAATCCCCTACTGGATAGCTTCACCCGGCTATGCCTCCCCGATGCCTGGAGTTCAGTACCATCCCTCTGGAAAATTGCCAGCTGCAATGGCAGCATCTATGTCTTTCGTGACCGCTATAAAAAGGGTGATGCAAATACTTTTAAACTTAACCCAGCCACCTCTGTTGTAACAGTCACGAGTGGCATCAAAGTGCTGCTCACTAACCTGCAGTTTGTCCTGGCCTAAGCAGGAAAAACAGGCCAGTGATAGAAAGGGCAGCAACAGTGTCCTGCTGTGCAGCTTGGAGACACCTACCACCCTCAGCACCAGTCCCAATTACCACAAGCTCACAACATCCAGTAAAGACCCCATTCTCTGTACCTGTGCAGAGGAAGTACAGGCTTTCTGATTGTGGGCCTATTCTTTTACATAGCACTATTGAACTTTATTGAACTCTTGTACTTTAGATTTCAGATGAACTAAATGCCATTCCTTTGATTCCTTGATGATAAGCTGCTTGTGTTTGAGGCACAAACTGCAGCAAATGGCTATTTTAGCCTGGAACCAATCTACAAATAACAAATCCTGTGGCATACGGACAACATCTTCCTTGGCCCAGGCTGCTAGTTTTAACTGCCTAGGAGCCCACGTGTTGCTGCCATGTCAGTCACAGAGCTAGATGTGCACTGTAGCCCCAGGGATATCCCCATTTAAACATTCCTATGTCCTATTGCAGAAGGAGGGCATGGCAGACAGATTCCAGAGCTGACCCTAGGACCTTAAGTAGGTTGCATTCAGCACTTCTCCTAGAGGAGTGGTAACTAACTGGGTACTTGCTTACTGCTCTGTCATCACCTAGCATAAAGAAGGAGATAATTTTTAGACACTGGCTTCCTTTACTGTACAGGGAATCCCCACCTGTAATTATAACATAGTGTTGGTGAAAGACAGAATTAAGACCACTTCCTATTACCCATCTCTCTTGGCACTGTAACCCTTTGGGTAAGAATCTGAATAAAGTCTCTGTTGAGACAAAGGTATTTTTTTTTCCTTTGCTTCAAATACAAATATTTTCAACTTCCTGTGGAATTCCAGTTCAGCTGAGCACTGATATCTGGAAAAGAACTATGAGGCTCCAAGAGAACTAAGGTATTAACTACAAGAAAAGAAAGCTTTAATGAAACAGCCCAATTTCCCCTTTACTGTAGTTTATGTAAAAACTTCTTTATTGTTGGTCAAGAAGAACAACACTTAAGCCTTGATTAGATCATAAAAACATTTTTTTAAAGCAGCTGAGATGGGGATTTTGGTAGTTCTTACTGACATTATGCAGCTGTCCCAGTGATCATGTTCCTGTGAAATTTCTCCAGGACCTGGACTTGCTTGTGTCGAATGAGAATGTGGGGACGAATCTTGGCAATGGCCTGAATTGCTTCCTGAGGGCTCCAGTGATGCAGCTGAAAAGGCAGAAACCCAGCAAGTGAAAATCCATTCCATCCCTGCACCATTTAATGGAACCTTCTCAGAGGCTATAGGCAACATTAGAGGTGTTAGAAAACTTACTGCTTTGCCCCTTCTGTTTACTTCATGTTCCTGTCAGAGAAGCCTGAATGTCATGCAATCATTCATGAAATGAGTCCCTCGGTTAAAGAGGGATGGTTGCTGCCTGGGCCCTCCAATTTCTATCTCACTTACTCTTCCTTCATGTTGTGAATAGGTTCCTGTCCTAGTCCCACCAGACCGGAGCAAAAGCGCAGCTTGCATTTTTAAATTTTTAAAAAACTTTACTGGTGCTCATGTCGCACTCCAGCACTTAGTGAGAAAATTTTCCCTTCAGCACTAGTGGAAAGTTTTCCAGGGAGCACTTAATAACACCGACAGAAGAATCCACGGGCAGAATTTTGTTCTTAGGGCTGGCTTACCCAGTTGGGTCAGTAGAGGAGCTCAGAAAACCAAGTCAGTTCTCTTGATCATTAATTGTATTTATTGAAAAGCATAGGAAGGCTCACCATTTCAGTGAACCACAGAGAAAATCTGAACCAAAAAGGGTGTTTTATCTGCTCCGTGAACCTATCCTCACGAGTGACTTGTTATTCCCACCTCAATCTGTTTCTCCATAGAAAGAATTAAGAACAGCAGAATCATTCAAAACAGCAAGATGAGTTTGAGGCCTCTCTTAAATAGGTGTACAAACTCTGTAAAATCATGGAATATTAATGAACCTGTACATGCTCAGGTTTCTTGAGCAAGAGCAAACCTATAAAGGTTGTCTGCTTTTGCCTAGACTGTATGAAAGTAAACCCATTTAGCATAGACTCCTTACTTGAATTAAATATGCTGCTACCATGGTGGCACTGCGGGAGCGTCCTGCCTTGCAGTGCACATAGACAGTGTTACCGCAGGCTCGGTGTTTCAGGATGAAGTCAACGCCCTTGTGGAGGTTTTTCCAAGGTGGGGACTCCAGTTAGATCCACAGTGCTGAGACACAGTTGCTCCACTCCCATTGCCTCCCATTCCTGAAATGGACATAGCAGATTTGGTCAGTTAATTTTCTGTTTGGTTTTTTTTTTCCCTGAAAGAAACCCAAAACCTGTTCAGACAGTTGAGAACTCAGTGGGACTGTAAACAGACTTTGAATGTCAATCCTTTAAATCAGATGTATGAAAAGTTTAGTGCTGACCATCAGAAACGAGTAGTTAAAGGGAACTGAAAAGATGTATTTCAGCTAAAGGAAAAGAGGGGAGTTGGGATCTCTTACCAAAACAAAAGGCATTCCTGTATAGTGGTGTACGTGGATTCAATGCTCCCCGTCCCTCCCCGCCACTGCAGCTGTAACAGTTCACTCGCATCATCACGTTTTAGTGGTTTGTAAGTAAAGTAAGTTTTACGGTGCGAGAAGTCACGTCTTTGCTGTCACAGGACTTGGCGGTCGCTGCCGGGAACGCGGCAGGAGGCGGATAAAGCCTCGCTGCGCCGGGACCGACGGAGCGTCAAGGAGACCTGTCCAGGGGTCATAGGCAATGCCCGGGCTCACCTGTGGGGAACAGCAGAAGAAGCGGGTCTCGTAGTTCTCGGTGAGGGTGACCACGGCGCGCACGTTCTCCTCCGCCACCATCTGCGGGTACAGGCGCGGTCAGGAACAGCCGCCCTCCTGGCCGGCCCGGCCCGGCCGCCCGCCCGCCTTACCCGGCGGCTGCGCCCCCGCAGCGGCAGCGCCCCGAGCAGCACGGCCCTCGTCGATGCGGTGGAACCAGGGCCGGCGAGACCCCGGCAGCCGCGCCCAGCGCCGCCGTGTACAGCAGCGAGGGGTAGAAGAGCAGCCGCGCCGCGCCGGCGCCCAGCGCCTCCGCCACCCCCATCGGCGCCGGGGCCGCGCCGCGCCGGGCCGGGCCGTGCCGAGGGCCGGACGAGCGCCGCGGCCGCACGCAGCGACCGTGAGCACAAGGGGCGCCGGGGCGGGGCCGGGCCGGGGGCGGGCGGGTCCCGGCGGGGCCGAGGCGGGGCGAGGCCGGGCAGGGCGCAGCGGCGGCGGCGGCTCGGGGGGGGCGGGAGCGGGAGCACCGCCCCGGCCCCCCCACCCCGCGCTCGCCGTGGTCTCTCCCGGAAGCGCCGCCATCTTGCGGAGCCGGCCCGAGGCGGCGCAGGGAGCGGAGCGGGCGCGGCGGATCCCGGGGCAGGTGAGGGCGGCGCCGCCGGGAGGAGCTCGGGCCGGGCCGGGCCGGGCACGGCGGGGCCGAGCCGAGCCGAGCCGGCAGGAAGCGCGGTTCGCCTCGCGCAGGTAACGGCTCCTTTCCCCTTCGCCCCCCGGTTCCCCGGGGCTCCCGCCGCGAGGCCGCTCGTGCAGGGCCGCGGCGACTGCCCCGCTCCCCTCCGCGGGGGAGCCGCCGCCGCCCTGCGTGCGCCATCCCGGGGCGGTGCCGCGCGGCGGGGCCCGGGGCCGGAGGCTGCCGGGTGCCGTGTGTGATCCGGGCGCTGACAGCGCCGCGGGCGGTGGCGGGGGCGCTGCGGGGGCGAGCGCGGCCCGCGGCGGCGGCGCCATTGGGGCCGGGGTGCTGCGGCGGAGCCGGGCGGACCCCGCGGCGGGGGAGCGGCTCCCCCGGGTTCGGCCGCCGCCGGCCTGCCGGGCTGGGCGCTTATCGTAGCAACCGGCGTGCGGTTCCCTGCTGTCGTCGGCACGGTGGGGTCTGTCCTCCGGAGCAGTGAAACGTTTGCTGGTGCACCAGGGAGTGGAGGTTGGTCGGGTGTACGAGAAGCGCGAGCAGGGAAATTGGAGTTCGGCACAGTGTGAGGAATTGCAGCCTCAAGCGTGAGAAGGCGTGGCAGACACTGCTGGAATGAAGTAGGAAGGGGAATATAAAAACCAGGAGAGACGGAGCATAAAATAGATGATAGGTGATTGAAGAAGAAAAAGGTTGATAACCGCATGCGATTTTTATAGGACTGTTTATGAGTAGGAAGTTGAGAGGCAGCCTTCTGATAAAGTGTGGAACCTTCACTCCTTTAAATTCCTGAGGAATTGTGGCCCATTTTCACCTTTGAGATACAGGCATTCTCTTCTGCCAGAAGTTGTCGGGGAACATTTTTCGAATGTTGCAGCTTTCTTGTATGTACTGCTTGAGTGTGGTCGTTGGGTGTGTTTCACCAGGAGTTCGCTTGATTTAAAAAGTATTGGTGGGATTTATATCTTGAAGTATGCTTTGCTTCTGGCTCACAAGACCTTGAACTTTCTGAGTATCTTTAATTTCTGGTTTAAATTTATTTTTTTGTATATGTATGTCCTGCCAGTCTTGCTCTTTGTTGCAGTGATCACAAAAAATTGCTAATTGTCTCCTGATCTCTTTTGCTGTCTTCTCTATTGTTTTCTATAGGTAGTTCAACAGATAGATTTTACTGCACTGGCTTGGTATTGCATAGCCATAACAAATGCATCACATTTTTATTTTTTTTTCCATTCCCCTCAGCTCTTTTCTTGGGATCTCTGCATGATGTAGATACTGTATCTTCCTCGAGTTGTGTCTGGACCCAAGTATTTAAAAGGCAGCGTTGTTGGAAATCCTGCTGCTGCAGTAGGTGTTCAAAATTAATAAATACATCTTTAGACTGAGATAGGAAATATTCCGGTGGGCAAAGATTGCATCCAGCAGCTTAGTATGTTCAGTTGCGTTCCTGCCGATGAAGAGCCCCTCAGGGCAGCAGCACGATTCTTATATCTGCTCAGGGACGTGGGTGCAGATATATACCACCAGTAAAATTCCTAAATAGGGTTTTTAAAATACAGTGATGTAAAGAACTATTTTTTCTTAAGGTGCTTACAGTTCTCTTTCAGCCTGTGCTCACATACAAAGTTATTGGTGATACTTATTCTGGGAAAGTGTAGGCTGTTTTGTGGAGTGTGTTCACTCTTTCTGAATGATCACTCTTGGATGGCTGTGTTTTTCCTTTCCCTGTCAAAGTCTCTAATGTTACATTAGGGAAAAATCAGTCCCAGATCCTACCTACTTAGTTACATTTGCCCTTTTGTATCTACTTTTTTTTTTTTTTTTGGGTATTTGAAGCAAAATAGTTGATGCAGGCCTAGGAAATTCTGTGTACATGCAGAAGAAAGTAGGAACACAGCATCTGTAGAAAAGTAGAGGATTGAAAAGTGATTGTCCTAAAATCATGAACATTAAAACGTGAAGATTTATATGTTAGGTAGTTTTGTTTTGAAAGTAAATGGCTTACAATAGTGAGAAGAACTTATCCATCTTTCACAATAGAAGACAGGTAAAGAACTCCTTGGTATTACAGAGTAGTAAATTCACATTTTTGTAGTCCTTCACAGTTCGATGCACTCGTAAGATGATCTTTACGCGGTAAGAGGAAGGCGTCTTTGACTTTTATTTCTTCTGCTGTGAGTAGAGATTCTGAAAACATGCTGCCTGGCACTATTTCCCTAAATGGGAAAGCAAGAAAGGTGGCAGTATCATAGATATACAATAATTGTCTTTCTCATTAATAATAAATCCGTAACTTGCAAGTAACCTTTACATCAGTTGAAGAATCATTAGTTGAAACAAAGTACGGTGCTTTGGCATGAGAGAAGTATTAATATAAGAGAAATATTTGTAATATTGTGTAAATTTTCTTCTGAAATTATTGCTAACAATATGCTGAATTAGTTGAATTTCATAAAAGCTACATGGTATGTGGTTCTTAAATATTTAGATTCACATTGAGTTAAGATTCTACCTGTAATCTAGTGCCTAATTGAACTTAGTAAGAAACTTTGTTATGAGCAGGTTGCTCCTTAACTATTTCTTGTTTATTTTTCAGAAATGAGGTTATGGACTATCAGTTACTGAGCCATCTGCCACAAGTCTTTTCAGAGTGCCCACTCTAATTTTTTCTTTAGTGCCTTTTTTTTAGACTAGATGGGAAGTGATACAAATTCTCATCCTTTTTGAGATTTCCTGCTTGTTAGTCCCTAACTCTGGGATCCAAGAACCCACTGGTCAGGCTGTTGAACTGGAGACTCTTGTTCAGCAATATGTCCACGAGGCAGTCCAGTTTTCCAAGTCATAATGTGAGTTTGGTTACAGAAACAGCAGCAGTCCAAGAGACTGAGATCTATATTTCTGCACTCTTATTTTTTAGTCTTACCATGAATGTCTTAAATGTTTTGTTTCAACCTGGGCATGTTCAGTATTGCTTCTTGTCCTTCAGGGAGGAGTTATTCACTGCCTTGGTAACTGTCTTCTGGCAAGAAAGTATCATTTTTATCCATTGATCAGGTATTTGGCAGGAGAGAAAAAACAGTGTAAATCAAAGCAGGCTAAAATACTTCAGGGTTTATTAGAATGGGAGTTGTAATTTGAGAAGAGTTATCTAGGGCCTCTAATGGGTTTTTCTGGTGAAGTATCACAGCACAGAATCTTAAGATGTGATCCTGTTACAAGACTTCTTGAGGCAAGAGAGATTATCTTGACTGAAAAAAGTAACTTGTAGTTTTATTGCCCTTCCTTCAGTCATTAGAGATGGTTGTCATTATAGATCTTGCTATATGAAAAAATGCAAGATACCATTTTTCTGCTATTTTAAAAAGGTGCCAAGACACTTTGGGACATAACAGTGAAAAGAGAGAGCTTTAAAGTTCACGTTTTCAAGAAGAGATTTCCCTAACATCAACTGAACATCATCGTTTGCACCTGATGCAAGATTCAAGTGTGCAAAGCTAAAATATACATTAGGTCAAAGCAGGAAATTTAGATAGAGCAAGGGAGAAAATGTAAACCACTTTAAAGCTGCAGTGCCAATTAGCCTGCAAATGCTTTGCTGTAGGGAGGAATAGTTCACAAGTCTGAACTGTGATAGACAGAGCAGGCTTATTTGTTCCACAGCAGTATAGTGCAGCAGTTGTCATCCCAGGGAAAGGAAGTGTTTTTTCTGACATCTTGAGTAGCTTAAAACTTCCAGCTATCTTAGCTCTGTGCATTTTGAAAGAAAAGGCATTGTTGCTAACTGAATTCAATATGAACAGTGAGCAACTAGATGGATGAACAGAAGTCTTCAGTAGTTTTCAAATTTTGGTGCGGAATTTCAGTTTAGATGATGCACTTTGTCACAGAAATATATGTAAGTGAAAGCCTTCTGCCAGAAGTGAAATCCTTGTGCACAAGTTGTCTTGTCTGTCCCATGTATACGTATTACCCTTTCGTATTCAGTATACTTAGTATATCATGGTCTGGTTTTTGTTTTGATTTTAGAAAAGATATACTGGCTTATTGGCTGCTCTGTTAGAGGCAGAGTATGAGTGGCAAACTGACAAACTGTGAGTTTTGATAATGAGTCTACTGATGTAGAGATTTATAACTGATTTAATGGTTTGACTTGCAGTGTTAAAGTTACAGGTAAATTTAAAGTTATATAAACTCGGCTTAAAATGGTATCTCTGTGGAATTTTAACATTGGTTTGACTAAATTACTTGTAAATATAAAAATCTTATGGATGAGAGGATGAGTGTTTGTTGAGTATCTAGTGTCATGCTGGTATGGTGTCTGGCAGGCTTTCCTTTGCAGACAGGTGGTTTTTTTTGATGCTTGCATACTGTGTATTCTGTCAGAGCTGAATGCTCTCCCGATTCATATAATAACAAGGGTGGATGTCTTACATTGCTTTTACTTTAAGTAATGTGAGTTTTTCAGGACCTTGGCTTCTTTATTTCACCACCATCAAAACTGTACTTTCTGGTAGTTTTCACTTCTGTCTGTGGGCTGTTTCATATTGCACCTTTCACAAAAATAATGCGGTTGTTATCCACTAGATTTCAGCACCTCACATCTCAAAGTAAAACTGTTGTTCTGCAAACATCTTATCATTTAGAATTCAGGCTTTGACTGAACCTATGAATATTCTCTGCTATTTTTGCCTCGAACTATGCAGTTCAAAAGATATTCCGACAAACGCATGCTATCCACAAATCTTTTACACTGTTGGAAAGGGAATATTCATGTCTGGTTTTTTCCAAAGCAGAGGAGTTGGTTATTTATGAAGCTTGTAATTCAGATTATTTAGCAGTATTTAGCAGACAATGCATAAGTCTACATACAAAAATGATAGCATCTTTCTTAATACATGTAGAGGTTTGCAAGATGGACACCACGCATCTTATTATCTGAAAAATCTTACAAGATAAAGCTTTGACAAATGATTCTTCAGAAGACAATGAAATATTGCTCTTTCAGGAAGAGAAGATATATTTTGAATGCCACATCTAGCTTTTGCATTTCATGTGGGTACAACAGAGTGTAGAAGTAATTCTTCACTTATAGTTTCATTTTCCTAAACTATCCACTATCCACTATTCCACTGTCTTAAAATCTTTTTGCTGACTTACCTCTGCTTCCTTGTTATTTGCCTTGAAAAAATTCCTGTTCTCTGATTAAACTCCTGAATTAAAAAGCATACATCTGGATGACAGATCAATGTAGTGAAGAATTGTATTTCTTTGGGTTTTTTCTTGTCTTGGCTGTCGTTGTTTTATGACTGTACAATGTGTAGCATGATTCATGAAACAGTAAAGATTCTTTGCACAGTCCTAAGTGACGTTAGAAGTGATACTGTTTAAAATTATCAATATGCAAAATCTTTGGGAGGAAAAAAAAGGTTGTATATTTACTTCTCTGAAGCAGTTTTGACCACTCAGAAATCCATGATTATATGCTTTAGTGACTTAAGAAAAGTTAAGTGAGGATATTCTGATATTTATGGAGTAAAGCCACCCATGTTACATTTTGAATTGTGCGTTTGTGGCCAGAATTTGATCACTAGTAGAGAATGGCTGTGGGTGGTACTGTCTGTATTTAGCAGGGTGGAAGCTGCTTTGACACTAATTCTCTGATGTAGAAATTTGCTTTACAGTTTCTTTGGGTTTAGAAGTATTTTTTCATTTGTTTCAAGACTGAGTTTAATAGACATTTCATGAGGAGCATTTTTGTGAGGAAAATAATTTAGGCTATGCTTATAGGTGTAGAGCTAATTCAGAGTATTCTGGTGTCTTCCTGAATTTGCAGGGAGCCTAAAGCATTATCTCAGTGATGAGAAATCTGAAAAAATAACAAGATTGTTGGTTTAAATACCAGCACCTTTATATCTACTTGCAAGTTACATTAACAGACCTGCCTGACTAGTGTACTTCTCTGAGTTCTAAATTGGCTACTATGTTCCTGATATAGCTTAAAGTTGTAGCTTCCAGTTATTCCTATGAGAGAACTTTTCTGGTAACTTCTGTAAAGTAGCTTTGTATCACCACAAAAATGTGGGATACATCAAGTAGAAGAAATAGGCAGCAGCATAGGGTAATAAATCTCTCATGAAAAGATTTAGTTTTTTATATAAATTAAACTGCTTTTGAGTTTGCAGACTGTCATACTTCTGTACTAAAAAAAAAAAAAAAGTCATAGACTATGCCCCTTATTTTATTTTTTCTTTGAATTCCTAGGGATATGGGTTTTCAGTTACACTTGCTCCTTCCATGCCAGAACATGAAAAGGGGTGGGGCAGGTGGAGAGAGAAGGAGATGCTGCATAGAAGTGTATTTTTTTCTGTTTTTAAGAAGAATGCATAGAAAAAGTTTTCATTTGTGTTTAAACACTGGCAAAAAGGACTACTGGGAAAGCAGACATGATATGGCAGATCACCATAGTAATTGGCATCAGCTAATGAGAAAGGTTGTGGTTGCTGGTTTCGGACAATACTTAAGAAGGGAGAAGGGTTTAAAAAGATGGCTATAATTCAGTTTGGGCTGCGGGGAGAGAAGGTCAAACCAAGAACTTAATATGTGAATGTATGTCCAAAAGCAACAAGGAAGACCTTGCCAGTTCAGTAGTTCTTGAAATGCTGGTGGATGTGGGGATTCCCTGGAACGGAGATTTTTGTCTTGTTTTGGAGTTACTGCTCAGATTCGGTTGGTGAATAAAGCAAAACGTACTTGGAACTCATTTCTAAGCGGTAACTCCTTTAAGTCTGTACACTTTAATTCTTTTCCTTCCTGCACGGTGTGACAGTGAATGAGGCTGTGCGTGTGTAAAGGAACTTGTCTTAGCAATGGTCTCTCTCAGAGACCATGTATGGGTAAAGCAGTTCGGCTGGTTCAGCTCCTGCTCCTCCCTCTCGCAGAGCTGAGCAGAATCTCTTCTGCTGAAACGGTTGTTCCACTTTCTGCTTTCTATATTTGTCCAGCAGCAGCAGCAGCACACTGGATAACTAGGCAGTGTGGCTGGCCTGGTGGGCATTGCTGAGCAGAATTGAGAGCCAGGGCTTACAGTCTCTGTTGCGTCCGTCTGTCTGTCTGTCTGCGTCTCTGGGGAGGACTGGAGTTCCAAGTGAAAGGTGATCTGTTTGTAGATGTTGTTTTTTTGTAAAATTCAGTTCATTCAAATTTGGGAGTCTAGGGACAGGGAGCAGAGGAAGGAAGGCAGTTGTCTTGCAGGGACAGTATGTGTGTAGTGAGTGGCAGTAGCATCAGAAAGATACAGACAGATTTAACCTCCAAAAGAGCTGCTGTATCCTGGGATGAGGATTTTAATCTCCCTTACTGCTTTGGGGTATGATTAACCAGGGCCTGTATTTTTCCATAAAAGGTCTGTTGTCACTGTCTGCCTTGAAGATTAATGAAAGCTAGATCCTGTCCCGGAAGATCTGAGTGGTGTCTTTGCTTGTTATGGGCAATGGGGATTAATGAGGAGGTGGACCCTGCCCTGCCTAGTTGGAAATCAGGAGTTGGTATTGAGGGATGGGGTTTGGGGGAAATACCTTGTTAGGAAGAACTGGAAACTTGTAGCTAAGACTTTCCTGACTGTGTGCTTGTGTAAACTTTGTATTAAGGCCCTGCACGCATTGGGATGATGACTACTCACAATTGCTTTTTGAAGTAGTAGATCAGGTGAACAAATAGTACAGAAAGTCTGTTAGCTACTGTAGTAAACTGTTCTTTGAGTAGCAGAAAGGTGCTCGAAATTGTGGCAGCAACTGAATACACTATTAACATTGGCAATAATTTTTTTGAGTGGGAGAAAGAGGGAAAAGGAGAAATAGTTTTTTGGGAATACCATCCACTTACGAATTCTCCTGCCTTTTGAATATCTATGCAAA
The DNA here is from genome assembly GCF_009829145.1 of Chiroxiphia lanceolata. Classification (NCBI taxonomy): domain Eukaryota; kingdom Metazoa; phylum Chordata; class Aves; order Passeriformes; family Pipridae; genus Chiroxiphia; species Chiroxiphia lanceolata. Next base: position 24,352,620 of record NC_045642.1, read on the forward strand.
TAGGCATCAGACCTTTTGGTTATGGAATTTGAGCAAGGAAAACATTGTTTCAGTTGTGAAATAGAAGTCAGCATCTTGCTAAAATCATTCTTGAGGACCATATTCCATAAACTCAGTCTGAATTATTTTTCTTTCCTACCACTGCAGTGTCTTCAGTGTATTTCCTCCTGAGAAAGCTGTATGTCTTGAATTTGGAAGAAGCAAATTTTAGTGGTAAATTGGTGGCTCTCAGCTGCCTGGCAATATCTGAATCGCACTGATGTCCGCAGGCAGGGACCTGTGACAGAGGGTCATCTTCTTGAACTGCTTGAACTCAAGCAACTTTGTTGTGTGGCTGTTTTCCGATCATTCTTTCTTTAATGGGGACACACTGCAATAATTGTTCCATGTTCATCTGGAAAACCTAAGAATATGCAGCTTCTGGGATGCTAAGCTTGTTGCCTTAAGTGTCTTGACATTTTTCCTAATTCTGGCATCCTCTGCCAGAATTCGGTCCGCTACCTGTGTTTCTTCCTTCTTTTCCACTTCCTGAGTCCTTAGTTGATGTCTTTTCATTTGTATGAGTTAACCAGTGAAAGGTAATTCTTGGTACTGTTCGATACCAGTGGTTGGGGTTTTGTAATTCCTCTACTTTGAAGTGCTTTTTGGTAGCATACTTACCTTTTTTTTTTTTTTTTTTTTTTTGTAGCCTCGTAGCAGGAATATGATTAGGCAGTTACAAAGGCCTCTTGGAAGTGCACTATTGCATGTTTAAAAAATACTGTGTCCATTCTGTGAAAGATGTCATGATAAATGGGTAGAACACTGGATAAACATATGTGCACCTAGGGCATTGAGTAGATGAAAGATAGGCTATAGGATGGCACTAGGGAATTTAAATCTTACTATTTTGTAAGAATCTTCCTAAAGGCAGTATATAAGAAAGTGACATTGTTCAGACCTAAGATAAGCCGTCAAGACAGGAAATCTTATTTGCCAAATATACTTTGAGTTTGGGTAATCCATTCTAGATTGGCTGTGTTACCCTGTTTACAGAAAAGATTTAATCAGGATTAGAGACAAATAAAAAATTAACTTCTGTCTGATGTCCTTTGAAGGTACTGAAATTCCACAGGTAGGGGTAATTTTTTATTTTCTTCTTGCCCTATTTTATTTTTTACAAAAATAATTCTGTTTTTAAGGTCATAATCATGCAGTCGAATAATAAAGTTAAGACTGGAAATGTGGGAAGATTATGGGAATTTGGAATTAAGTCTAGTGTTCATTTGAAATTAATGAAACATATAACTGCTGTTGGAAAGCAATTACAGGTATTAAACTCCGGGAAGAATAAATGAAAGTTAAAAAATATTTACTTGTGATTTTAAAAAGCTGAATCATATATTTTAATCAAGGATAGTGAGTGCCGTGTCTTTCAATATCGGATGCAGTCCACTGACAAAGAATTGGGACAGTAAAGGTGATTATATGGAAGAGCATGTATGTGCTTCTTGGAAGTATAATGGTTTTTTAACAGAAACAGTGGAAGCCTTCTTTGTCACTTGAGGCCTTTAGAAAGAATTAATCAGTAGAGAATTAATGATGTGAAATTCAGCACCTAAATCTGATTATCTAGTTCCATGAGTAATTTAAATGAGCATCTGCCAGTATTGCTCTGAAAGTCTCGTGCCATCTTTGTGTTTTTCGTTTCCTTTGTGCCACCAAGACTATGTGTGGTCGTGCAGTGAATTGAATCTGGGAGCATGCTTGGATTAAAACTATCATATTTATGTTGTTGTTGGTAGCCTTAATCACACCTTGCCCGTTTCCTTTCTCAGGCTTGTTATACAGAGGTGGGGATGGATAGCTGGTGAGGAAAGAGTTGTGCACTATTCTTTTGGCAAGAGCATCAGCTTAAATTGAATCTACAATAGGAATATCTTGATCTATTTGTATTTCCTCCTCATTTCTATAAAATGTTTCTGGAGAGCTGTACCCAGTACTACTCTCTGTAATATAGGCCCAAAAAAATTAAGTAAGAATTGTTTGCAAGTGTTACCTGCTGTGGCACGTGTAATTTGGTTCTCTACTGGGAAGTACTAAATGTTGTCTTAACATACTTCTTTATAAAGGCAGTATTTGATACACACTGTGTTTGATACTGCTGTACAGAGAAGCTTGCTGTTCATCTGGGAAGAAATCAGTGAGCTTTTCTGATGTGAGGGCAGAGAGAAAATAATGTGCCACATATACTCTCCCTGAATCAAAACCTTATATGTGACAATCTAAGGTACCTCCAGAATTTAGGTACAAGGTATAAGAACCATGAGAATCCGGCAAGATATGTGAGGATTTTATGTCTGTTTAGACTCCTCATGCAGCCAAAACTGTATTTATAGCACTCGTTTTTGCCATAAAGTTTCTGGAGTCTCCTTCTGCTAGCAGTGGAAACCAGCTGATGTTATACTGTGCCTTCCAGGAAAAGTGAATGGAAAGAATTGATGGATAAGTGTGTAAGAGAAGAACATCTGAAAATACGTGCGTGAGACTTCAAGCAAGTACTGACTCTGGTTCTTGGCAAAGTGCATTGACACTCTTTATCCTTCTCCCCTCAGTCTAAGATCATGTTGCAGATCCAGCAGGGAGGGTTTCTGAGGCCTTGGGAAGAGAAAGGAGCAAACCAAGCTGTGCTGGCACGAGAGTCAGTGAGCATCAATCACCGGAGAGAAGCAGCCTGGAGAGGGTGTTTCAGGGTCACAGAATGGGCCGTGAGGGTAGTTTGTGGATTAAAAGGCTGCTGATACCAGTAGGAAAAACATTCTATTAGATGTTCATAACTAAGAATGAAAGCTGCTTCAGACAGGGAAAAGTTAATTTAAAATGTGACATCACATTTGTGAATGGTAGTCAGACAAAAATAATGCTTCAAGGTGCTGCATGTGTTTATGCATTCATGTGTTTTCAGGAGATTGTAAATTAATGCAGATTTTTTGGTTTTTTCTGTATTATTTACAGTTGTTTGTGTGCTTTAGGTACTATATAAAGATAATGAAGAGGGTAGTAAATGTTGCAAAAAAAGAAATTGAAGTATATACAAATAATGCTACAAATGATGACAAATTGGAAACCTTCAGAGCTGGAGTAGAAGCTCAGTAAGAACTGCTTTACAGTGAAATGGTTAGATTTTATTAAATTTTTTATTAAAAGTCGGGACATTGCTAAGTTGATGTTCCCACAGAAATGCCAGCATTTGCCTCTGAAGAAAAAGAAATAGCATGAAATACTTTTTAAAGCTTCGGCTCTACACACCAATATTAAATCTCTTTAAATGTTAATGAAAACTGTCTGCTGTTGAAAGTAATTTGAATCAGTATTCATTTGTTATAATAGAGCAGTGACTTCAATTCTTTGCAGATGTAAATGAGTGTAATTTGAGACTTGTATCCATTTACTTCTGCAAAGGGTTTGACCATGTACCTGTTACAAAATAAAGATAAAAATAATTGAGCATATTTTTACTCTTTGGTTTGCAGGCGTGGCAATGGCAGATTCTGCACGGTAGAGTTCATGGCAAGTATTTGTCTAATATAAGCCAAGCAAGACGCACATACAAGCTTAAGGTAAATCAGTCTTTCTTAGTTGTGCTTCTTTGAAATAAAATATAAATGATTATACGTAAACACTTTGCAAATACAGAATTTCAGGCCTACTCAGAATTTTGCATCCAGATTAATTCTGATCCTTCAAAACTGGGACACCTCAAAATTATTTTCTTCTGAAACTGGCAGTAAATGCTGGAAACGGCCATGTGCACTGTGTCCTCTTTTAGTATTTCAGGTGTGATAATACAGAATAGTGGTTGCATTTGAGGATCTTTTTTCTCTGCGTTTGAATCTATTCCCTTTTGTACAGTCAGAAGAAAGGTATGTAAGTACCTTGAATTTTTAACGCAGAGCTATGCAAACTGTGTCTGTCTAAACATTGCACAGGGATGATTTTCCCGTCGAGACTTTTTTACTTTACTTTTAATGATAGGTAAGTGAAAGTGTTAGTCTTGTGGCTGAGATGGATGAGGTTGTTAAAGTTCAGCTAAAGTTCAATTGCTTCTAGGAGTAGGTTCAGTGGTTAAACTGAAAATATTGTTCCTGTTCACTAAACCTCAATCTTCTGCTCAAAAGAAGATATAAAACTGCTACATTTGATAGGTCTTGCTGCAGTGTGTACAGTATCCATAAAGCAAAACATGAATGCATGTTTTCTAAGTATTTTGAATCTTCATTCAAAAAGTAGATGATATGTTGCTTTTGTTTTGTATTTGTAACTCGTGATATATTTTGAAAGTCCCTTAATGCCATAATCTGGATGGAGATAGCAAGCTTAAATCTTTTGTTGGTGAGATTCTTTGGGTTTTATTAACAGACAGATGTTTTATGGACATTTTTTTGTGAAGTTGTTTACTAGGTTTTCAACTGAGATGCAACTGTAACAGCGTGATGATATTTTCTTATTCAACACACTCTGTCACTAGTTCTCAAAATACTTTTTCACAAAATAAAAAAGATCATAATATTGTACGAATGGAAACTCTTTAGTACCAAAATTTGACAATGACTTGTCAAATGCTATTTAACCCATAGTTAATAATATAACTGATACCTTCTAAGTCCCAGTCTCATGTTTTCAACAGTAGATCATAGGATTGTTTTGCATTCTTAAAGTGTGTCTCTTGACCCTTTCATTATGGGTTGTAAGGCTTAATGATCGGTCTTGGGAACGTTTGGGCTGTAATTGCTGACTGGGCATGGAACAGACATTGCAAATATGGGCAGCGTGCCAAATGTTAAGTATTTTATGATGTCCTGGTTAGAGGAACTTGAAACATAGCATTTTAAATGTTTTCCTCTCTTTTCTTTTTGTCTTAATCTGCAGTAGTCCCAAAATGTGCACCTCTTCTATTCTTCAGTCTGTTCTTACATTAAAAAAAACTTACATTCTTATAGTGGAACATACTGTTATGAGTAATTCAACTGGTCCACTTGCTAACCTGTATGCCTGATAGTATTTGTGCTGGCAGCACTCAACAGCTCTGTCTGCAAAAATGAAGTGAGCAGGCAATGAAGTAATTGGGAGCTGTGACCTCGCAGTGAACACGTGGCTCCTGGTGCTGTGAGGTTTGGGTGGTGTAAAGACTGCAGTAGAAGGGCATTTCTCCGATAAGAAAGTAGGGCTGCTTCCGTGCTGAGGTTTTTATACTGCAAGAGTTTCTCCTCACTTATCTCTGTTGTCTTGCTTCCTCGTAAGTAAGAGTTACTAGAAAGTGACACATTTTGTGTGGGTTGTGGCCTAAGCTGTATAGTAATTGAAACTTATCTGATTTGTATAGGCCTCTCTGTTCATACACCGATTAGTGCACTTGCTCCGTCACTCTGCGATGCATTGTTATATCTCTCTTTTACTTCCTCCAAAGAAATAGTTCTTTTTATATTTTCAAATTTTTGTTATTGGTCATATTGGTACTTAAAAATATGTAAATCTGCAGTGAGCCCAGACTGAGTGCTGATTTATGTGAGAGACTGTTGACGCCAGGATGTATCTGAGGTTGAGCTGTGTGGTCTGTTAGCCTCTTTAATTGCCATTGGTAACCTGGACATCCCATAAACATTAGTTCCTGGAAAATGTAATGAGAAATCAGAACAAACTAGTCTAGACAAGTGGTAACTGTGACAGTAATGTCATTGATCAGAATCCATTAAATGATCTGGTATTCTCTTAGATGGTCCTGGATGCTGGTGAGACTGAAGTTTTGTATCAAAAGTAGTATCAAAGCAACATCCCTAGATTTATTGGGCTCATATCCACTGTCTAGTACTTAGTGGCTAGAGCCACTTGTTTTCATTACCAGCTGTAATTCTATTTATATTATATTGCATATCAGAAGTTACAACTGTTCATCAGTGAGAGTATATTTTGTCACTCTTAGATCTACCAGGCTTAGTATTAAATCGAAGTGTTAAACCTTTGTTTTTCTACATGGAGTTGTCAGGTGGTGTCCTAGTTCCTCCCAGCTTGGTACCATAGTTGAAAGTGACATCTGTACTCGAATGCAGCACTTCAGTCGGGGGCAACTTCAGGAAAAATCTTAGCAAAAGCTGTGATAAGATGTCTCAATTCATGCCTGTTAAGTGTTTTGCTGATCCCACTAAGAGCCTACACTCATGCAACTATGAAAACAGTTGGCTGTCAGCATCTAATGCTGGGCTGGGGAGGATCTAATTTGCACAAGAGCTTTCTGCCACGTCAGTTAATTACAGAAATGGCTGTGTCGCGCTGGTTGCACACATTGGATACCTTGATCTGGCGTATCCAAGTCCTGATTTCTTCTGAGAAAAAACACAGTTGTCAGATTCTTTGGCCTTTGATTCAAGTTTGTCTGATGTATGAACTTGGATAAATGATTCAGTGTATTTATGTTCTGCATGCAATTAAATGAACCATTATAGAACAATTTATGATTTAAGAATGTTCTCCCAGGCTTTCTGCAGCTCGTTGTCAGATTTGCTGCTTGGTTTTTGAAGTTTTTATTGTCTTGGATTTTGCCTTTGATTCAATGAGGTGTATATTTTTTCCCAAAGGTGTCCAAGAGTTATGGGCTCCTCTGGCTATGTTAGCTGCACTTTTGGTTCCTTTGAAGTTTTAAATTAATTCATTAGAGGGAATTAATGGCTACATGTGTGAAGGGAATATTTTCTTTTTAACATAAAAAAGATGTTTATATAGATATTCTTAAGCATTTATAAGATAAATAAATTGTGTATTTCATTTTTTCTGAAAGCTGATTATCAAAGGAGCAAAACTTAGCATATATGACAATTTTCATAGGGTTTAAATATCTGGCAAAAATTTGGTTTAAAATAAACAGAAGAAAAAAACTGTATGTTTTGAAGGCAGGTCTGTTAGCAGGAATCTGAGACCATTTTTTTGGCCATAAACAAATATCTTGTAATTAAACTTCAGAAAGCAAAGGAATGTGGGTGAGGTGTAAGGAGGTGTCCTCAGGTAACGTACTTGCCTGACTCACTAGTTGGAGCTTCATAATTCAGAATGCTGTTGTGAAGCAGAACAAAAATAAATATGTAAAGTGTTCCCTGAACAATAGTCAGTTTTCAGTAATATCCTGGAAAATATAAATTCATAATTTTGAAAATGCACATTTCAAATAACTGAGTTGTGTTTGTCAGGATTCATGATTGATTTCTATTGTTCTTAACAACTATTATAAGAAAATTAATTTTGTTCTTGTGTTTAGGATTCTTTTTTGCTTTAGAAGCTATGGTACTTTAATAAATCAATTGAACAAATAGAAAGAAATTAGAACAATTGAAAATTACTACAAAATAGCAATTGAAAATTTTTGAGATCTCCCTTTGGAAAAGAAGGCATGAGACATGATGACATGTATATTACATGAGACAAGTATATTACAAGGCAAGTTAGAAGAGGATATGGATCACTTATCCCCATTTATTAAAAAATATAGAACAAAGGTTATAAAGGGGCCTGCAAAGTAGCGAAAATGTGGGAGCACAGATAGCTTTGTGTAATTTACAAAAAAAAAAGGAAAGCCACTCCACAACTAAAAAAATCCAAAGTTTGTAGTTAAATATATGTGCTAGCTTGTGCTGTGGGTCAGTTACTGAGTTTGCAAAAAGAGAACTGTGAATCATGGAGTAGCATCTCTCATTTATCAGGTGCTAGTACAGAAAATCTGTATGGTTCCTGGTTGATGATTTGCTTAAGATGTAGAAATCACATTTTTATCTTGAGTTGTTAAGTCTTTGTGGTCTTTGTGTTCCCCGATTCAGTGCATTTCCATTTATGCAGTCTTACATTAGAGTTCCCACCTGCAGGTTCATGGTCATCTGTTAAGGCTGCAGCTGTCAAAATAGTGTGATACAGGAGTTTAGGACTGTGGGTACTGCTGTTGGTAACTGCTTCTGTTGTGACAGTCAAAAAGCCAGACAGGTAGGATAAGTCCACTGAATGTTATTAGGGAGTTTTAAGACTCCTGTTTTCAGCCGTGTTGCATTGCAGTCCTTTCTTTTACCCCCTCTAAACTACTCTGTATCTTGAAATATGCAACTTCAGGTTTGAGTCTAATGAGGGTAGTCAGCATCTCATGATCACTTCTGTTTTTAGAAATATGCTTTACTTTCACAGTCCCCCGTGCTTTATAAGGTGGAGTTCATGTTGTAGTGATTGTTGCTATCCGATTTTAACTCTGGAGTTCTCAATATCTGTTTTTTCCTTATCTTTTAGACTGAAGACTGGAACGGCTAGAGGGAGGTGCATAGCTGCAGGTATGAACCAACTACTGTTTGTATCCCTCATTTGTGTATTGGATCTTCCTTTCAAATGTTTAGAGAGAAGTTGTTTTTACATTCAGTGATGAAAGCAGTCATTTTCCACTGCAGTGAGCAGTGCTCCCTGAACCTTAAACTCTGCAGTTTCCTGCCTTTGTACTGCTAAAGGGGGTTGGGAATGTTAACGGTTTAGTACTGTTAGTACCAAGTCAATAGGCATCTTTAACTCCATCTGTAATTTAATAACTTTAGAAACATAACTGCAAAGTAGAAATGCATGTCTTCTTAGTAATTTCTTGACCAGAGCAAATCTACAGTATTCTGTAGTGCACGAAACCCTACAGTGTAATAACTCCCCTAGGCTGAGACAAATCTGATTATGTGCAGCAGAACAGGAACTTAGTCTAGTGTGAAAATGCTTGGATCCAAATGCAAGGATCTTCTAGTGCAATTTTCTTAATGCTAGAAGTTCAGTAAGGATATAGTTTCACATGACAGCTGAATCAATTGCCCCTTCCTTTCTTACTGAGTTTCCAGGCCTGTGTCCTTTGATTATGCTTGGTTCTCATGGTAGTTTGCATAGTAGACAAAGTCAGCTTGACAACCCAATAAACAGCTCTTCTGTGATCACGTTGTTATTTCCCCGGTTTAGGAATTTGGAATGATTTACTGTGTGGTCAGAGAAGTACCTAAAGAATAGATCAGACTGTTTGGAACTGTGTACCTTAAGAGTTTCAGTTCACTTCTGAGGACAGTTGACCTGTAACTGCTGTGTTAAGTAACACTGTCATGCTCAAGTGTGGTGATTTTTGCTTTTCTGGTGAATCATTTCTGCCATGACAGAAAGATTATGTGCTTTGGTCTGGACAACCAGGGAGAGTTTTTTTTATTGCCTTGAGGAAACGGTTGTTTTCTACTGTGGACAGACATTTGCTACAGTTTACATAAATACATTGGAAAGGATTTAGTTATGTCTATATCAGAAAGAAAAACAAATTTGTCTTTAAAGTGCAGGATATCCTGCCTCTCTATATGTTGCTCATCAGACTAGAAAGATCTAAAACTGGTTTAAGAAATCCAGAAACACCTTCATTTTTTAGAGAGTTGGTGATTGACCTCTGTGTTTGGAAGTACCAGTTTGAGGGCAGTTGTCTCCAGGCATTGTGTGTTGCAGAACACTCAGCTTCTTTCCTACTTACTGGTGCCTTATACTTTGCCCTTCCTGCTCCTTTGCAGCTCCATTAGGACCATACAGAAGATTGGAAAGAGAAAATACTGATCCTTGTTTGTGGGTTTTGTCTGAAGAGTTTGCATCTTTTGAGACAGACTAGTCTGATTAGGCCTAGTTTTTCAAACTCATGGGATTCTGCCAGTTGCAAAACACAGGTCCAGAATCCATAGATCTGGATTACTTAAATAACAAAATAATCAGATTATTTAGAAAGCAAAGTAATCGCGAAGTTTCTGGTTGATGAAAACAAGTCACTTCTATTTGCTGCAAGATCCATGATTTCCAGCAAAATAAAGTTGAGTTCATCTGTCTAAATGTGAACGTAGAAAGGTGTCCAAGTGAAAGAGAATGGAGTCTTGAACATCTGATAATGGTATATGAAATTGTTTGTATACATTTGTTTACATTTCATACCCGGTATGAAATGTAAACATTTAACTCTACAGAGATATATCAGAATAAAACTGATGGCATTCTGCTCCTGGTCTGGTACAGAGAAAAAAATTGAGGAGGGATCAGCTTTGCTTTGAGATAAGGAATCAATCAGCCTTTGAAATAACACTTGATTTTGTTCCCCAGTTTTCTCATAGATACTACCTTGAACCAGAAAAGTTTTTAAACAGAGAGTTTACTCAGAGATTCAGGATTTTTTCTTGTGTTTGGGCATTTATATGCCACACTTTGCCAAAGCAGATTAAACAGATATTCTGTCAAATAATATTGCCCTACAAGTCCTTATGAGCACTGACAGTTTCAAGACTGAGGAGCTCCTACCTTTGTATTGACTCTTGTTATATCCACATTTAACATGCTGATATTCTGCTGGAGGACAAAAATGCCTTTGTACTATGAATAGAGAGCACTGTAGGGTTCATATTATTTTACTGTCCTACCCCTCCTCAAGGATCATCCTGTTGTTTTCCTGAAGGTAAGCTCTAATGAAAACTCCATTGAGACACATTTGTAAACATGTTGTGTAATGAAGAATAGCACCTTACCTGTTTTTACTTGAAACATGTATGTGCAGAAATTTTATTTGAACAGACCTGAGCTCCTTCCAAAGTGGAAGTCTTTCACATGGAGATAAAAATGGGCAGCAAAAATTGTAGATTAAGTGATAGTCATAGAATTTTTAAGGTTGGAAAAGACCCTTGAGGTCCTAGTCCAGCCATTAACATAACACTGCCAAGTCTGCCATTAAACCTATCCCCAAGCATCTACACATCTTTGCTTGCATTCTCAGGGATACGTACATATCCCATTCCCATCTCCACTCTCCTCATGGACAATACTGGTGCTATGCCTTTGCAGCCTCATGCCAAGAGCCATGACTTACTGTGTTCCAAGGTGGTGCTCTGCGTAGTAATTGTTATTGCAGCGCTTACTGTTCTAACTGCATGGTGTGCTCTCCTGGAGAGCCCCCACCTGGGTTACATTTGAACTTTCTTCTGATAACATGCAACAAAAAGCTGTACTTTGGATAAAATGAAATGAGAGAAATAGTGACTTTTTGTAATATAATATTAACTGCATCTGGTACTATTAGTAGAAACAATTTGAGATTAAAGGCTTGTGTGGCTGTTCTGATGGCTGCAAAGGACAATGAAACATGTTGCTTTTAGTCCAAAAGGTCTCTTGAAACTTAACAGAAGAAGAAAAAACACTTTATTAGAAAAAATTTCAAACAGGTCTGACTGCTATTCTAGACATTTCAGTAAGGAGAGTAATAATATGCAGTTTGTTCCTTTAAGATAACACATAACATGTCTTAAGGAAAAAGGAAACTCTGGCCAGTTCTTACTTTAAGGTTTTTTACTTTACATGTGCACAAGGTGTGTTGCTTGCAAAAAACTTTCAGGCATTTTTGATTCACTGAGGTTCTCCTGTAGGTTAATATAACAATCTTTGTACATGGTTTTGTCCTGGAATTGTTTAGCAGGTTCTGTAGTCTCCCCTGGGCCCGATACACAATCACACAGCAATTCTCTGTGTAAATGCAGTTGCTTTGCCCATTGTAATGGATCATGACATGTTTGGGCTGAACACAAGTAGACTGTTCAGAGCTTTCCAGGACCTAGTGGATTTCCAGCTCCTTCAGAGGAATAACTTCTCTCTCTCTTTCAATGGCAGAAAACTACCTTAAAAATCTGGTAAATAGCACAGAGATGGCAAAATGTTTGTTTCCAATGCATCTTTTTGACTAAGTACAGAGCCACGGACTCCTATAATATGGGAAAGGATAGCAGAATTCAGTCTTATCTGAAACCAGATTTCTAGGTCTTGTGTTTGTATTTACAAAGGAAAAAGGTTCAAAGATAATCAAAGATAATAAGTTTTCTGTTTCATGGAATTGCTTGCAGGATTGTTTCTTGCACAAAAAGATAAAATAGCTGAAGATAAACTTCTGGCCAGTCTTAGGAAAGGTCATTTCTGTAAGCTCAGAGGCAACATTTGGGGAGAGAAAGAGGACAGACACTGTAAGTGGCATCTGCACCTAACCTGCAGGGCAAGATTGCTTCCAAACCCTATGTTCTTACTCTTTTCTACTGAAGATTTAAGCCTCGTAGTGCAAGTGTGCTTTGCCATCTCTATTTCTGTGTGTCTCAGAGTCTGAATTCAGTCGATAAACAAAGAGTGCAAGGAGAAAACTCTCAAATCTTACTGCTGCCTTAAATGTTCCATCCTGTCGCCTTTTAGTGTTTCCCTGTCATTCCAGAGGGTAGAAATGCATGTCCTCGCTTCTTATACTCATTTCCTGCCTTGTCTCCTGTTGTGTGTCGTACAGCTGCCTTTATTTCCTCTTACTATTGTTGTGACAAACCACTTTTCCTCCTTTCTCAAGAAGTTTTTTCTGTCTACAGTGCCAAAGTCTGTACATGGCATTAAGGTCTCTTAGGTACTTAAGGTTTTTATAGTTTGTCTCTTGCAAAATGCAAGCATTATTTGTTCTAGCACTGTGATTATAAAAACTCAAAATGCTTCTCAAACTATGTCTGGTGGAATCTTGGCATATGTTTAAAAAAACCCACAATTTTAGACTGAAATTTTCTTTTGCATACCTTCCTGTAAACCTTAAGCAGTACCTGAAATTAGACATTTCACATCTATACACACGCACAAAACAAAAGGCAATCCACAACCTACAGGTAAGGATAAAAGGATTTAATTTTTTTACTTCTGTTTGTTATTGTTGTTTTTATTGTACTACTATGAGGGGAAGAAACCTATACACATCTGCTTTAAAAGCAATTGCCCTGGATACATCAGTGCTTCTTCCTAATATCAATTATTAACTTTAAAATGTCTTGCAAAGAGGGTTAAACATGCGATGTTTACTCCTTGTCTATGATTTGCCAAAGTTAATTATTCTAGGGAACCTGCATTAAAGCTTGTTGTTATCTGTTCTGCAGGTACAGATGCTCTAAGAGGTTGCCCAGCATTAATTGCTCCCAGTTCAAGATTTAGTCTTTTGGCAATTTTTTTGTCTGCTTCCATGCTTCATGTCTAATAACTTTCATACAGTGTCATCTCAGCCCAACCTTTGTTGTTTTCTTTGCATCACAGTAAATCTCACTGTGTCGTGTGTTTTTAAGTTCACCTTCTCCGTTCTCTTAGTCTGAAAAAGGCAAGGAAATATGCAAGGGAAAGAAAAAAGTTTATCTGGGAAAACCAGAAATTTAATATAAATTTCAGATCACCATTCTGAAGGTCGTAATTGGGAACTTTAATTACAAAATCAGAGCTAGCAAAAGAAAATATCTCACAGTATAAGGGAAAGAAAACAACCCAGGTACCTCTTCTTATATTTCTGTGAAGATTAATGGAAGTGTGTAATGTATCTTTGGGGAACAGGTATAAGAAGGAGATTACTAAACACCAAAGAGAAGATGGGGCTTCTAGGAAACGATCTTAATTTGGAGATTTTTACTTATATGAGCATATTTTTTATTGAATTTACTGTGTTAATGTAGTAGGCTACTATCCTAGTGCTGTACAAGTACTCTCCTTGAAAGCAGGGTGAGCAGATAGTGGCTGCCTTTAGAAAAAGTCCATGTGTACTAACTGAAGTTGTCTTCACTCTGTAAATAGCGCTATTGCACACTGAGATACTTGAAGTTCTTTGGAAGTTCTGTCTTTGTGTAAGAAAAAAAATTAAATAAATACAGGTTCTTGAAACAATAGTTGTGTTACACCTCAAAATAATGCTTTGAAGGCTATCAGCTTGCATATTGCTCATTGACGATAGGGTAATGAGAAACTTTATGGTCGGAGATGGGGTGTTTTAGGTCACTGTCAGGAGATGGTCTCATGGGCCTGTCTATTCCATTTTTTTTCTCTCTTTGGTCCTGCCTGTGCAAGCCTTTTTCAGATCATCACTGAAGTAGCAGACACAGCTGCAGTGGGTCAAGCATTGGGTTAGCAACCTCATGCTGCTGTGTTAGCTGACAGCTGTGCACTAAGAAAGTAAACCTCAGGGTAGCATTGTGCAGCTGTTCTGCCCTAGAAAAGCAGATCATTGTCTACAGAGCTGTCGGTTGCTCACATCACAAAATTCCACTACCCACAGCCCCGTCAAGATATTCACAGCACACTCCTACATCCCCTCTCAGGCAAGCAGATGAAGAGGCAATGTATCAGAGGCAATGAGAGGAAAATTGAACAAGTTTGTAGGCCACTGCCTTAAACGTTGTAAACTTCGTTCATATGCTACAAGAGGGTCTTAGGACTGATAACTCAACTTCTTCCATGTTCTTTTTAGATGTCCTGTTGGTAGCAGTAACTGACAGAGCTGGACCTAGTAGTGGTTTGGAATTTGTTGTTTCTGGGAGTTTTTTTGGCTTCTTGGATTTGAACAGATGTTGTAACCTGTTTCCTGGTAGATAAGCTCTCATATTGCAGAGCTACTGTCTGCCATTTGGTGTAAGTTGTCCTCAGGAGTGAGCCAGATATTGAGCATGTCACAGATTGAATTCCTCAGTTACATGATAGCATACTGAAAGCAATTGCAAGGCATTTTAAAAAGGAGGTAAAGTGTATAAACTGGTTGTTATCTGTGCTGTCATGTTTCCTGAAGTCCAGATGTATGGGGTTTTGGGTTTTGTTTCTTGTGTAGTTTGAAGGGGGAGAGAGGAGGGGTGTTGGGGAGGGTTTAGTGTTACACCAGTAATAGCTGAGCACTTTTAATTAGCATTTACCTAACATGTATAGTTCAGTTCTTGAGTAGCTTTAACAGGACAACTCTTCTCTTTTTTTACATAGTATTTTTTTATGTTGTCCCAACACAAATGCATAGGCATACTCCTGCTCTTCGACATGTTCCAGACCTATCTTCACCGTTTGCAGAGGCTGATAACCCGTAGTGTTTGTTTTCACCACAAAACTGACTCGGTGATCTCTCGGCCTCTCTGGTTTTAGCTCAGAAGAACCCAACCTACTGTGGTTTGTCTAGTGGCCTCTGATGGGTCCCTTCCAAGTACTTGTCCAATTTGTTTTTCCACGCATGTAAGCTTATTGCATCTGCACTATCCTGCCAAGGAGTTTCAAGAATCTACTACCCTATGTATGAAGTACCATCTGCTTTCCTCCTCAGAGGACAAATGCTGTTGTATCAGTCACTAAGGTTTTGCTTTCTTAGCTGTGATTTGTAAATTGATTTGGAGCTACAAACTGCCTAAGAAGGTAATAGCCACACACAAGCTTTTACAAGGTTGTGCATTCACATGCATTCACTTCATGGCTTGTTGTTTGAAGTAAAAGCAAGAGGGACACCTAGACTGTGCAGACAAATAATAAATATATGGCAGTCAAAGCAGAACTGTTTGGCATCGTAGTGATACCAGTACCACCAGTACCAGAAGGGAGCCTACAAGAAAGATGGAGAGACTATTTACAAGAGCATGTAGTGACAGGACAAGGGAAAATGGCTTCAAACTGAAAGAGAGTAGGATAGATAAGATGTTAGGAAGAAATTCTTTACTGTGAGGGTAGTGAGACACTGAAACAGGCTGCCCAGAGAGGTTGTGGATGTCCCATCCTTGCAAGTGTTCAAGGCCAGTTTGCATGGGGTCCTGAGCAACCTGATCTAGTGAAAGGGTTCCCTGCCCATGGCAGAGGGCAATGGAACTAGATGATCTTTAAGGTCCCTTCCAACCCAAACCATTGTATGATTCTATGCTCTCAATGAAGTTCGTCTCCATGAGGAAGGCAGCCTTAGAGAACATGGTGCCAGTTATACACTCTTTTGGTCAGGTAAGCCCAGAACTGAAAGGCATCTTTCAGGAGTTGGCTTCATGATTAAAAACTATTGTCCCTAAACTTGAAAATCTGCCAACAGGTCATTCTGGTCGCATTATCTCCTTACGCTTTCCACTGCACAACAAGCAACATGTTGTCCTCTTTAGTATATATGCCCCAATTCTCCAAGCCGACCCTGCCGAAAAAGATAAATTTTATACCAACCTGCGAGGCCTTACCCAAAAGGTTCCCACAGATGATAAGATCATTATCCTTGGTGATTTCAATGCCAGAGTAGGAAAGAACTTTGAAGCCTGGAAAGGAGTATTAGGCAAGCATGGTGTTGGAAACTGCAATGATAATGGACGCCTTCTGCTAGAATCCTGTGCGGAGCAACAGCTCACTAATACTATCTTTCAGCAGAAAAATAGTCTGAAGACAACCTGGATGCATCCTAGATCTAAGCATTGGCACCTCATTGATTATGTCTTGGTGTGACAGAGAGATGTTCGTGATGTTCATCATACCCACACGATGCCTAGTGCAGAATGCCAAACAGACCATCGACTTGTGCGCTGTAAACTTAACTTCAACCTTAAGTTCAAACTTAAAAGGGGTGGTATTCCAAGGAGGAGACTCCAAGTTAACAATCTTCAAACAGCTGCAGTGAGAGACAGATTCCAGGCAAATCTTCAAACTAGGCTCGAAAATCATTCCATAGATCCCTCTTCTGAAACACTTTGGCAACATATTAAAAAAAGCATCCTGCAGTCCTCTGAAGAATCCTTAGGGTTCTCCTTCAAGAAGAACAAGGACTGGTTTGATGAAAATAATCAAGAGATCCAGGAATTGTTGAGGAAGAAGAGAACTGATCACCAAGCACACCTTGCTCAGCCATCTTGTCATGTAAGAAAAGCAGCCTTTCATCTTGCATGCAGCAAGCTCCAACAGAAACTCTGTGACATCCAGAACAAGTGGTGGATCAATCCAGCAGAAAAAATTCAATTATGTGTAGATACAGGTGATCACAGAGGTTTCTATGAGGCCCTGAAAACAGCATACGGGCCTACATACCAGGTCCAAAGCCCTCTACTCAGCACAGATGGTAAAATGCTTCTCACAGATAAAATCTCCATTCTGATTTGGTGGTCTGAACACTTTCAGACTCTTTTCAATACTAGCTGTGTAGTTCAAGACTCAGCAATTCAGTACATTATGCAAGAACCGGGGACGAATTAATTGGATATTGCCCCTACTATGGAGAAACCCTTAAGGCCATACAGCAGGTGAAAACTGGCAAGGCAGCTGGGGTTGATGGAATTCTACCTGAATTCTGGAAGCATGGGGGCCAAGCACTCCATGCTAAATTTCATGAGTTTGTGGTGCACTGTTGGGAGCTAGGCGAACTACCATCAGACCTTCATGATGCAGTCATCATCACTTTGTACAAGAAGAAGGGAGATAAATCAGACTGTTCAAATTACCGTGGTATTACTCTGCTCAATATTACTGTCAAAATCCTTGCAAGAATACTTTTGAACAGACTAATACCCACTATAGCAGAAGAACTTCTACCTGAAAGCCAATGTGGTTTCAGAGCCAACAGGAGTACCACAGACATGGTATTTGTTCTCAGACAACTGCAAGAGAAGTGTAGGGAACAGAACAAATGTCTCTATGTAACCTTTGTTGATCTCACCAAGGCTTTTGATACTGTGAGCAGAAAAGGTCTATGGCAGATTTTGGAACATTTAGGATGTCCCCCCAAGTTCCTTAAAACGATCATCTCACTTCACGAGGATCAGCGTGGCCAAGTCAGATATGGTGACACACTTTCTGAACCCTTTCTAATAAAGAATGGTGTGAAACAAGGCTGGTTCTCGCACCAACCCTATTCACAATTTTTTTCAGCATCATGCTCCAGAGGGCCACAGCAGACCTCAGTGATGAAGATGGTTTCCATTTGCCTTAGCCAATCTGCTTTACTCATATGAACATAGGAAACTGCAACTGTTTTGTGAATTGTGGGGCAGCAGATTCTGTTTGAAGTGAATGTCGCATAGCAGGAAGAACAGAAGTAGAGCTTTCAAAAGAAGCATATGCATTTGAGGAAGCCCATAGACAATTCAAAAGAAAATTTACCTGTATGTGTTTCTTGTCTATCTTTTTACAAACTCCACTATTTAGAATTAATTAGAATAATAAATTTGTTCACTTCAGTGGAAAGATTTGTCTCCTTTTTCTAGAAAAATAATTCCCTAATTTTACAAAATAAATGTTGTATGATTTGCTTTTGTCATTTGTCTTTACTATAAAAAAAAGGTACATTTAGTTGTTCTTTCATTTTCCCTAAGAATACTTGGGCAGAGAAAACATCCTTTAAACCAGAGGGATAGGTGACTTGCTGTTTGATCTGCTGGCAGAGAGCTGGGAGTCCTGGGGATTCCTCAGTCAGACAAAAGTTCATAATTCATTCCTTTTGAGCTTTCGCAGAATTAATTGAAGTAGAAGCTACAGAACTTCATTCACAAGCCAGAGAAATAGGTCAAGAATGTATTGATTTATCTAAAATTTTTCCCCAGAAACATTTTGAGGAAGGGGAAGGAAAAAAAAGCTTATAGTAAAATCTATTTTTAGAATTAAATTTACTAACCTAATTGGTAAAAATTTATCTAGGTCTAGATCTCATTTATCTGCTCTCAGATAAATGTGTACAAGAGAGCACTGTGAAACTGTGCCATTTCCAAGATAAAGGCAATTTTCTTTCCCTTCTACCTCTTTTCTCTACCTGGAAACTTCTAGGAAAGTTCATATAAATAAAAATATTTTTCAGTTAATTGAATCTGAATTATGGGCAGCCCAAAAACTTCATGTATTTTGATGGTAAATTCAACGTTCTGAATGTGTCAGATTTGTGTACCCACGATGCATAATGGTCAAAGAGATTGGCAGAGGAAGAAACTGCACTTTTGGCAACTAGGTAAGTGGCTTTTTTGTACCCAGCAAGGCACGAGGAGATAGTTTGGATTTCAACACAGGCAGAAAACAGTCTGACCACATGCCTACATGATCAAAAATGAAACAACAAAATATTGACAAGTAGTTAGTGTATTTTGATGCATGTAACCTAGGAGTTATCTGTTTAAAAACAAAATTGCAATTCAGCAGCACTGTAGGAATCTGGATATGCACAGATAATACAAGGGGAAGTTTATTCTAGGACCTGTCTCCTTCAGAGCTTCACAGTGTCTGATTTCCCCATAGCCTACATCCTTTCCCATAGTTTGCTCTCACCATCCCAGTAGTCCCTCAGCTTCAAATTTGAGTATGCTGTCTGAGATTCAGATTGTATAAAATAAAAGACAGTATTATCTTCAGCTTTCAGAGTTAATTGTTCATTAGAACTAGGCTTTCTTAGGAAAGAAAATATGATGCAGGATTTTTGGTTTTGTGGTGGATTTTTGGTTTTGTGCCCCGGGATGTAATATAATTCTGCAAACCTAAAAGCAAAAACTTTCAGCATTTGTACTTTGCAATCTCTGAGGAGCACATGTAGTGATACATTCTACAGCATCCTCTCGGGCTTTAGAAGTGTAAAAAAGTGAGATCTAATATATAGTATGTAGAAGTTTTTTAATGTACGTATTGTCAGATGAGCACCACATTTAAATGTGTAGCTACAGTCCATAGAGCTTGGAATTTCAGACATTGTTTCCATTATCCTTTGAATAGAAATAGTCGAAGAATGGATCTGGAAGCCAGCAGGAATTTGATAATCTGAGCAAAAAATAAGTGTGTTTAGCTCTTATTTTTCTTTCTTTGTGAGCTGTGGTTAGGATTACTTTTGTGGTTTTCTTTAATTTAAAGAAAGGCTGCATCCTCATTTAATTCTTATTTCTGTGCAATAGCGAAATACTATCTTTTTCCACTCTTTTCACAATGAAGTTATTTTCACAAATGAAGTCCGTAATTATTTTAATTCACTATCTTGAAGCCTTCAACTAAATAATGTTAAAACAAACCTGTTTCTACACTAGTGGTTCATCATTGAAGTTGCCATCGTTGCTTCAGAAGTACGGCACCCTGAGGCACTGAGTCTTGACTAACATACCTTCAGATATTTATTCACCATTCTAATATTGATTCTTCTTTTCCACCAAACTGTGCCTGTTACTTTGCAGCTTTGTTTTATCGGAACAAGCAGATAGAACTTTGATTGTGAGGAAGGGGTGGGCACAGGTTCAAATCATAATGATGTAGTGATTTTTTTTCAGTAAACTGATCAATCTCAGTAACCTTTTTAAAAACCGTTTTCTGGAGTTGCCATCATTATCTTTCATCTTTCATCAAACGTACGGTGAGCATGGCTGCTGGGGCACTTTACTGGTTGCTGAAAAAAGCTAAAGATGACTGGAAGACCAGAAGGAATGAATTCTGGTCTTCATGGATAGGGCCAGAATTTACAGTGTTGGTCTATAGATTTATGTGATCAATGGCAAGAACCCCACCCTATCATCTGCTGTTCTAATTATGTAAATATGAGGTGTTTTTCTCTACAGGCTCTTTATTTAGAGAAATGCAGGAAGTGGGCTCTGGTCTCAATATACCATTTCAATATAATGTGTTTTATGCAACATGGCATTTTTCGAGTGGGAAACCCATAATACATGTCTAGAGGTAGATTGAACAATTTAATTTACTGAAAGCTAAAAAATTGACCCACGCTCCCTAGTGCTTATTTGCATGCTCTTAAAAATGGTGCATAGCATGTAGCTTACACCTTTTTCATTAAAGAATAAGCTTTCTTGCATTTACCACATAGTAAGAGCACGTATGAAGTAGTTACTGTTGAATATCTGATGTGTGAGAAATTCGTGTCCTCTTATTTTGCAGTAACATGCATGCCTCTTTGTATTATAAGACCTAATCCTTTTTAGTAACCTTTTAATTAACCTCACCGTAGGGAAAAGATCAGCAATGTTCTTATTTTTCCGAGGTTGGAAATGTTATTTATGAAAAAATAATTGACATACTGTAACTGTGCAAGCTTAAATAAAGCTGTATATTTCGACTGTCCAGTCAAAATAACTGCAAATACATGTTGCAGTCATTAACAAATAAGAAAGACATGATCACAGCTGCTCCAGCATACGGTCTTTGATGCTCTAAGGGTTTATTTTGTGGTTATCGACCATATATAAGGCTTATCTGGATTCACAGTTGACTCTAATTAATCATTCTTACTGGAGTGCTTGGACACACCCAGCTGCCTCTGCAGCACTCACTCTCCACAGTCAAATATTTCTGCATCTCACAGTGCATCCCTTTTTATCCACATTATCTCCCCGTTACAGATTTAAAAAGAAGTCTGTATTGTGTGTATAAATACACCTCACATTTCCTTGATCAATGTGTCATTCCTGTTTTAATAATGAAGCGGCTGAGGTGTTCTGATTAGTGTTTTCAAAGATTATAAAACAGTTTTCAACAAATCGTTGTGTTTTTTCCCTTTATCATCTATAGGTTCTGTATATCTCTTATTTTATAGATGCATGATGGACAAAGAATTGTTTCCAGAACAATGTATGTTTTACTCCTATAGAAAGAGGAGTCAGTTTTTATGTTCTGTGGTTGTTAAGAAATGTTTGAGTAATCATATCTTATTAGCTTTGATTTTTTTTGCAGATTTAGAGAAACATTTTACTTGGCATTTTTTGCCATAGAATTTAAGAGAGTGTCAATAATAGAGCACAAGGTGAAGAGAGTGAGATCAGCTATTGAAAATGTTTATGGTGAAGGAGCCTCTTGACTTCATAGCTTAATATTGCTAAAATGGGAAGTGTCTGTCTGAACCTCAAGGCCTTGGACTGCCATTTTGGGAGACAAGGAGTTAGTTGGGGATGGAAAGACTGGAGTTTGTATTCTTTCTGCTCTGTTAGCCATTGCTATCTTCATGGATCTGACACTCTGTTTATCTGACAGTGCACTCAGTACTGCTTCGCCAGGGAAAATTGCACAAAACAAGCCTAGTGCATCAGCATTTTCATTGTGTATTAAGCTGAGCCTCCCTTCACATGGTCACATCCCCTTTTTAATCTGGGATTCCATGTCCCTTTCCCAGTCCAGCCTGTTTCTGTGGTGTCTATTGCTGGTCTCCCTGAGCTTCTGTTTCTGTGGTTTGAGTGTTTTTTGTGTGGCTGAGTGTTAAGACCTGCAGGACTTTTGGAAGTGGCGTTGTTTGGGGGTTAGGCAATACACTGCTTTAGCGTTAGTAGTTTGTCATAGACTGAGGTGATGGCTGCGTTCAAGTTGGATTTCCTCCCAGAGATGATGGTGGACCATTGCTCCTTGAATGCAAGCCCTGTGTAAGTATTTTGTCTTCATGCCTAAGTTGTAACTAAAATGATAGTTGGAATTGCTGTCTCTAAAGCCTTTGCTGTCTAATGAACTCCACTTGGGGCAGGGGGCCTGGGAGAGCATGCAGTTTGTTTTCTTGAAGAAATCCTAGTGGTCATTGACAACTGATGTTGGTTTCTAAGGGGGAAAAATGGTCTGATAATTGTGGGAATAAGGGCTAAGGAGGAATAAAGCTGTTTGGCAATATTGTTTATAGTATGCTACAGGTGCTGATATTATAAAATTGATTGTTTAAATCAGTTGTTGGAGAGAACAGTTACTGTTCTTCCCTATTAATGACTCCAGACTAAACCTTTTAATTAGGAGTGAAATAATTCTTGAATACTGCTGAGGTCATATTAGGAGTTGCCCAGTTAACAGGAGCCATGCTATGCTCTTGAAGCTATGCATGGCATAGAAGGTAAGGCTGAAAATTATTATTGGAAGAGGGTAAAATATTTACAGTTGTTTTCACCTGAACTGAAAAGAGGAGGCTTACATCTCTGTAAAAGGTATTGTTTGCCGTGGCAATTTGAAGAGATGGTGACCCTTTCTGAGTGGAAAGGTGGAGTGGAGCGAAAGGATTTGTGATGATACCCTTCCCTTCTAGTAAGAAGCTTTGTTGTTTCTGAGGTCTGTTCATACAACTATAAAATTATGAGCTTTCCCTGGCATCAGTTTTTCCTTAGGCTCTGAACAGCAGCATATTGAAGGAAAAATCAAGTAAACATTACCTGGTTTGGATTTTTTTTGAAGTCTATTCAAAGGGAATATGGTTTCAGATGGACAGTGAGAGGAATACTGTTTACTGTCATGTGCAGTTATTAAGCTATTCAGACTATCTTCAAAGGAAAAAACAGAGATGAAGTGAGCTGACTACTCTGGAAGAAGGCCACCTGTATTCTTCAACAAAGAGTTTGGGGGCGGGGGGCATCATTGTATAGTTATTGTTCCACTCCCCATGTCCTTTCTAGATTATGCAGGGATTGGTCAGCAATTTTAACCTACTAATCACTATAGCTACAATAGGGTGTCACTACAGTCAGACTTCCACAGAGATAGGTCCTCTGGTATACCAAGCTGTGACTACTGATAGATAACAAGACCTCATATTGCACTTAACAAATAATGAGGAGTCAGTACAGAGAGCAGTGTATGACTGTCAACTTGCTGGGTAGAGCGTAACACAAGTTTTGTTCATAGAGTGTAAACTGTTTTATGGCTACATATAATGCCTTGAAACCTATTGAAGATTTCCATACTCAAAACTTCTCTGTTGTTGTAGTCTAAGAAGTGACTTTTTTTTCTGTATTAACCTCCTGCCATTACTCAACCTGATTGTTTGTGACTAACTGGGTTGTCCAATCCCAACCTATTCATGTACAATCTCAGCCTGCTTTTTTGCCAATTATTGTTGAAAGCTCCTTAGTTTCACAGAGGTATTGCCTTGTAAACCTGTAAAGAAACTTTTAATCTAGTCAGTTGTATCTGTTTCTCTCTTTGAAGATGGATCTTTACCTTGGGAAACAGTTACAGTTAGTAACATATAAAATCATTTTTAAAATGTTATCCTCTCATTTTCAGTGGTTACTGATAACTTCAGTGGTTCCCGAATAGGCTTGAGTTTAGATTCCTTTCTGTTCTGGTTTTTTTTCTATAAAATTTTACGTGGTTGAACTAGTGATATTTTTCAGTTATCTCAGCAGATTTATATCCTGAATCCCAGGTGTTGACTACATTATAGAGCCAAAGTTTTAAGCAGCTGTGTAGAGTGTGTTTGATTTCCAAGTACGCAGATTGCTAATGAATGTGAATATTCTCCTGTGTGCAGTGCTGGGAATGTGCAAGAGTCTCTCTTTGTGTGTAAATTTTAATCATATACATTTATATATGTGTAGAAATATTTTTTTTGTCTTACTGTAAGCATGCTTTTGTCTGTGGAAGATATAAACCAGAAATTCCTTCTTGTTTTTCATAGCTCAAAGAAAATGAATGGCACACTGGATCACCCAGACCAACCTGATCTAGATGCTATCAAGATGTTTGTGGGTCAAGTCCCACGGAGCTGGTGTGAGAAGGATCTAAGAGAACTTTTTGAACAGTATGGTGCTGTCTATGAAATCAATGTCTTGAGGGACAGGAGCCAAAACCCTCCCCAAAGCAAAGGTGAGAACTTCTGTGCTTTTCATGTGACACTTGGGGTTTCAGCCAGTTTCACATAGTTGCAGTCTTAGCTGATTGCTTATTCAGAGATCCCTGTGTGTTGGAGCTCTGTGTGACCAGGTGTGCATGCAAGCCTGAGCTTTATAGTCTTTAAGTGTGTTTGTCTAATTATACTTGAACTGTGATCTAGTCATTAGCTGAGCTGAAGAAAATTATAATTTTTTTTTTTTAGAGCTCAGTAGTGATGAGGATACTTGAGGAGTATGGATTATAATTGCAAAGCAGAACATCAAATTAATACTCTGTTGTCCACAGCATTGTGATGGAATACATTTTGCATTGGAAGGATGGAAGTGGGATTTGCAATTTCTGTACAGCATGTCAAAATTTGGTGTTCTTTCCCAGCTAGCATTTTGTTTTAATTGCAGGGTGCTGTTTTGTTACATTTTATACCCGTAAAGCTGCACTAGAAGCACAGAATGCTCTTCACAACATGAAGATCCTCCCAGGGGTAAGAACGGAGTCCTGCTTTCTGCATAACTCTGTCTTGTTTTTCTGAGCTCCAGGACCACTGAAGTACAAATACATGTTATCATGCCCTCAAATAATGTTTTAAAACAACTATTCAAAGGATCAGTGTCATGAGATTTATATGATAACAGATCTTAAGGGAATTTTAGAGCATTTAGGAGAATAATATGGTAGTGAAGTGGGTGGGCATTGCTTT
Organism: Chiroxiphia lanceolata; assembly: GCF_009829145.1. NCBI lineage: Eukaryota > Metazoa > Chordata > Aves > Passeriformes > Pipridae > Chiroxiphia > Chiroxiphia lanceolata. Next base: position 24,377,710 of record NC_045642.1, read on the forward strand.
TATAATACTCTCTGAGGAGGAATGATGATATGTAATTAGGAAAGCCTTTCTTCTAGGAATTTATGTAATGTTACATATGCACCTCTAGAGGCAATTTAGACTATAATTTCTTCCATAATTCTTATGGGATGTATTTCATATAATATGAAGTGAATGTAGTAGGATTAAATAATCTTTTTTGCGTTTCAGATGCACCATCCTATCCAGATGAAACCAGCTGACAGTGAAAAGAGCAATGGTAAGCTTTACTAAAGTCTGAGTTTGGTGGCGTTATTTGTGCTAATTGGGAAGCTTGAGGATTTCCCTTTTGTTAAACAGCTTTTGATGAAGTCTTGAATTGGAGGCCTGCTTTTTTAAAAGAAAAATATGAAAAGAGAAAGGTATGTTTTGAATATAGTAGGTAGTGTGAGTGATGTCTCCAAAATTCCATGACTCAGACTATCTCCCACTGCTGCTGCTTGTGGTAGAACCATGTTGTCAGTTGGGGAAACATCCAGTGAGTTCTTCTTTGTGCTAAGGTGGTTTAAATCTTTGTTGGGGACGTGGACAGTGGGATTGAGTGCACCCTCAGCAAGCTTATGGATGACGTCATGCTGAGTGCTGTGGTTGATACCCTAGAGGGGAGGGATGCCATCCAGAGGAGCCTTGACAGGCTGGAGAGGTGGGCCTGTGAGAACCTCATGAAGTTCAAAAGGCCAAGTTTGCAAGGTCCTGCAAACATGGATACAGGCTGAGTGATAAGTGGGTTGAGACCAGTCCTGAGGAGAAGGACTGGGGGTATTTTTGGATGAAAAACTGAATATAAACTAGCAGCATGCACTTGCAGCCCAGCCAGCCAGCCATATTCTGGGCTGCATCAAAAGAAGGGCTAGCAGGTCAAGAAATGTGATTTTCCCACTCTACTCCACTGTTATGAGATCCTACCTGTAGTACTGCATCCAGCTCTGGGACCCCCAGCATAAGACATGGACCAGCTCAAGCATGTCCACGGGAAGGCCGTCAAGATGATCAGAGGGCTGGAGCATCTCCCGTGTGAGGATGGGCTGAGAGAGTTGGGGTTGTTCAGCCTGGAGAAGACACCTTCTAGCAGCCTTACAGTAGCTAAAGGAGGCCTACGAGAAGGACAGGGAGGAATTGTTTATCCAGGAGTCTAGTGATAGCACAGGGGATAACAGTATTAAACTGAAACAGATTTAGATTTAGATTAGATATTAAGAAGAAATTATTTACTGTGAGGATGGTGAGACACTGGAACAGATTGCCTAGAGTAGCTGTGGATGCCCCATCCCTGGAAGTGTTCAAGACCTGGCTGGATGGGGCTTTGAGCTGCCTGGTCTAGTGGAAGGTGTCCTTGCCCGTGGCAGGGACTTAGAACTAGATAATCTTTAAGGTCCTTTCCAACCCAAACTATACTATGATTCTATGAAATCTAGAAGTGCTTTTTCAAGTGCTTGTCCAGCTCAAAGCCTTTGAAGAAAGTTTGTTGCAGCTAGGATGGGAGTCAAAACTACTTCTTGTAGTATACAAGAAAGGTTGAGAATTAACAACAGTTCAGTAGAGAAGAAAAACTGAGTATTTCTGCACATTGGCCACTTCGGATGGATTAAGAATTTAGCATCCACCACTGGGTAAATGATCATTTAGTCATGCATTTTCATTTTGAGTTTATATACATACATACATGCATGTTCAAATATATGTGTATCTATGTATACTGCTGCAACATAAGCAAATAAAGTGTTTAGCATCTTGTAGTTTCAGCCTTTCTAGGCTTGGCTGAATTTTATTTTCTTCATTTGCAGTAGTTTCTATAAGATTATTGTTGCATCATGGAGAAGATAATCCTTGTTTCAGAAAGCTTAGGTCTTAAGATAATTGAAAACAGACAATGGAATATATGGGTAGCATAAAGTAGGAGTAATTCCATCTGCAAATTCCTTCATGTGTTTACAGAATAAGTTTCTGTGTAAATATATATAGAAGAGAGTCATTCCTTTGAAGTATTGTTGGAAGGAGAACTGAATAGGTTCTCTAAACTAAAATGCATCTTCCTTTACACACGCACACACACACACACACAAGTATCCTGGGAAAATAATGGAAAGAAAAAAAGTAGTGGAATTTTAGGGTGATAATTCTGAGACTATTGCATAATTATATGAGTTTTAGTAAAAGGTGTAGGTGACAACAATGAATAAAGCATTAGTTAAGAAAGTGTTTGAACTTGCCACTAATAAAAGAGATTCTGGATCTCTTGAACTCAAATGGATTGCAAAAAGTATTGAAAAGCAGCTTTCCGCTCTAAAAGCGGAAAGTGAACTAAGTACAACATTAAGATTTAATAGCCAGTTAAAGTCATATCGGCTGCAATAGTCTGGAATTTTCCTTCCTAGCATCATAGCACACTCAGCAAACAAGTTGATTTCCTCTCACCCTGGCACTGAATCAGAGAAGACTTAATCGAAGCTTCAAATTGTGCTACAGCCTTCATCATACTATATTTTATATTGTGATGAATGCTGTATTCCTAAACTGGTTTATATTTTCAAGTGTTATTCCGCATAATTTGCTTCATCCCATAAAAGAAAATGTTTCAGAGATGGTTAACATCCTTAAATAAGTAAATCAAGAGGTATAAAATTCTGCTCTGAATTCAAATTTACCCCACTCCCTCAAGTGACCTTTAACTGACATTAGTAACCATTAACTGAAAAGTTAAAAGAAATGTCTTTCTGAACCATTTATTTTAAAATAATCTGCACACTGAAAGGTATTCTTCAACTCTAATGTGTCTAGTAGCATCAGGGTTCAGAGGCAAGATACAGTACAACACAGTCCATGGCTTATTTTTATGCTTTTGGTACAGATCAGTACATATCACTTTTGGTGCGTATCAATAACAGAAATAAAACTGTTCTGTTTTAGCAACTCCTGTTGCTTGCACTGTTGAGAGAGGAGCATAAGGAAGTAGACACATCTAAATTTAAGTGATTGGTATGATGAAGAGGCTAGAAAGCAGCTTTCTGCAGTTCACTTGCTTGTTTATATACAGTTAGGTATGTTGGTAGTCTAAAGATAGAAGAGGCAGAGGAATGACAATGAAAATAGTCCAGTAAACCACATTCTTTTCTTACCAGGAACTGAAAAGATACAGAGAAGTGCTGAATCTGACATATTTTTTCCTTTTTTTTTTTTTACATTCTTGCTGCTCACAGGCTTTGTAAGGAAAAATCAGTGAATTGTAAACATAAAACATCATAAAACAGGCATCCTTCAGGTTCATTGAAGTATCTCATATGCATCCTCCTTAATTGAAAACACAGTCCATTATTGGGAATCTGGTTGTGATAAGTCTCTACCCTAAATACAGGGTAATAGAGAAGACTTGACAAAATAAGATCTAATAAGCACATATTTGCTGGTAATACTCTTTACCTTTTGATTTCTTAGCAGTAGAAGATAGGAAGTTGTTTATTGGAATGATATCCAAGAAGTGCAATGAAAATGATATCCGAGTGATGTTCTCCCCCTTTGGGCAGATTGAAGAATGCAGGATATTACGGGGCCCAGATGGCCTGAGCAGAGGTAAGCAGGAAGCTTTTTTGGCAATTGGAGGATACTGCTTTTTGCAACTTAACATGGCATTTCAGCTTTTTCTGTGATTCCCACCTACACCCCCTCCCCGCCCAGTAGGCACTTTGATTTCTGTATTCATCCCTGTAATTGTGGATGTAGTGGAAGATTTGGTTTCTTTTTGCTTTTTTCCCAGGTTGTGCATTTGTGACTTTTACAACAAGAGCCATGGCACAAACAGCAATCAAAGCAATGCACCAAGCACAAACCATGGAGGTAAAACAAGTTAGTGGGTGTCAGGAGCAGATGTAATTTGTCTGGCAGTCATTGTGGAGTTTAAGGGACCAGTGGGCATACAGAGAAGGATAGGTGCAGTGTGTGTTTCTTCACAAATACTGTTCCTGGACCTTTGTGTTTGTTCTGCTCCTATTTTTAGAGTTCAAGATAGGAATTTCATCTGCAGGGAAAATTCCAAAATACAAAATAGAATTACAAGCAAACACAATTTTAAACCTTTAATGAAATGTGCTATTTGAATATATATATATATATATATATATATTCTAATATATATGGGGTGAGGGAATTGCTTCTAGTGACAGGGTCATAATGCAGTATTTTTGTGACTGCTGGGGATAGCAAGTACGTAACTGTTTGAATTGCTGTTTGCAGGGCTGCTCTTCTCCCATTGTGGTAAAATTTGCAGACACCCAGAAGGACAAAGAGCAGAAACGAATTGCTCAGCAACTCCAGCAACAAATGCAACAGATCAGTGCTGCCTCAATATGGGGAAACCTGGCTGGTCTCAACACACTTGGACCCCAGTACTTAGCAGTGAGTTTCTGATTTGGGTTCTTTTCATCTCTTCAGGGATTGCAGTGTCTGACTGTCTTGCAGTGTTTAATGTATTCATTTTTAGAAGGCTTCTGATAGACAGGGGCAGGATTCTTAATCCCTGTTGTGTGGATGAGAAGGCTGAAATTGTTATGTGGTAGCATCTAGTCAGGATACATTTAAGGGAGGATTTCCACCCCAGTCACAGAAGCCCTAATTACTGAATCCCTGGGTTTTTCTCCTGCATTCTGTAGACTGACTTCGTGCTTTTTCTTTATATATTACAGCCTTAAAATTTACCCTCGTAAATGACCTTTTCATGTCTATCTGATGAAGTGGTTCTCGTATTCTTTTATCATTTTTCCTTTTTCAGCCTTTATTTCTCTTATCCTCTTCCAATGAAACCTGAAACAGTACTCGGCACTGTCCAAATAGAAAAGGTGATCAGGTTGGAAACAGAGTAAAAAACCTAAACAATAAAAACCAAAGAAATAAACAAAAATAAACCCTACAGAAAATAGAGAAACTATTCTCTTTAGCAGAAATAGTGCAACAGACTGCTGGACTAGCTCTTTGTCACCAACTGCTGTTTGTCACTGATTTTAGTTGATTTTGCTGGGTCCCTAAGGGATGAACTTTCCGTAAACTGATGTGCTCTGACTTATGTGGGTTTCTAGAGTAGTTCTGAGAACTGTATTCATGCAATATAAGGTCTGAAGGACAGAAAAAGAAAATTTCATCTCATTCTCGATATGGTGTGTAGTTGAAATGGGGCAATTATCTTAGTACTTTTTTAGTTTTGGTAGGTTGGAATTTTTTTTAGAACAGCTAGTTAATGGAAAAAGGAATTGGAAATCTCTAGCTTCCGAGCTGAGTCTGAAATCTCTCATGTCTATGTGCATAAGGAAAGTGGAGAAAGTTCCCTCACGTGGTGACCCTTTGGTTTTGATATGACATTGCCATTTGTCCCGTGCTGGGCAGTGTCAGCTGTAAACTCTGATGTGAGGTAGCACATCCTTAGGGGTGGCAGTCCTGCCTTAGGTGCTTTGAGTAGGAATTTCTCTTACACTACTGATTCTGCTTGTTTTGTCTTGGTGTACTAGCTATAATTTTCCCTCACTATTGATGATATTGAGTGAGAAAAGCATTGTGCTGCTGCTTTGGCTGCAATGTGATGCATGGGCTACATGGATTTTCACTATGGTGGTGCTCTGGCTGTATTGTGCAAGGGGAATTCTCTTTATGCTTTGCTACGATGAGGTGCATGGGCAGCGGGAATTCATTTGTGACGGCGCTCTGGCTGTGGTGTGATGCAGTTTCCCCCAGAAGCAGAGCCAGCCCTCACTCTCACTCTTGTTTTGTTTTTTGGTGTAATGTCTAGCTTTATTTGCAGCTCCTTCAGCAGACAGCAGCTGCTTCATCTGGGAACCTGAACACATTGAGCAGCCTCCACCCAATGGGAGGTAAGTTTTTTCCGTCAGAAGACAAATTAAGTACCAAACAAAAGAGGATGAGGGTAGAGAAAGTAGCCAAAAGGCTGTTGATACATTAATGTAATTTGACTTAACTAGTCCTGAGTTTATCCACTGCTTCAGAATGAATGGAATCCTCTGTTACAAGTGTGGATGTTCCTTCTTTATCTTAGTTAAGTATTGTCTCCAAGGTAAGTGCTGTTATCCTTCCAATCTCTGGCATTTAAAATTATCTTCCCTTGTGGATAACAAAGAGTGCTCTCTATATTTTCATCCAAACAGGTGCATGTGTGAAGAACTGCGTTTTGAAATAGGCATTAATGCACATGTTTCGGTGATAATGTATTCTTAGTTTTCCCATTTTCAAAGCATTTAAGAACAAAACATTTAAGTTGACAACACAGTGTTGTTAGGAATCTGAGCTAGTCCTTTATTCAGGTGTTTTCATTCATTCATTTGAATTATTATTAATTATACCATTGCTGTTAGGGAAGTACCAGCTTAATAGGTATGAGCCAAATTCCTTGCTGGGGACTGCTAGTCAGAATATTCACTAAGTATAGCAGTACTGGGGCTGTAAGTTGATTGTCCCTTCTGTCTTCACAGGGTTGGGAATAATAAAATACGTTAGTAACTCCATTCACCACATTCTCTAAACTCTTCTGTTGGAAAAAAAATCTGTAGTTTGGTTTTAATACTGAGCACTTCAAGCTTTTAAAATTGCCTCCTGGAGTTTTAGAGTCATTCCCAGTATCACGTGCCCTGTCTGTGCAGAGTTTGATCTATAAGTGTCTTTGTACATCTGATTCGTGTTGGTTGGTGCACCCATCAGTAACAATTACAAGCTTTTGCAAAGTGTTATGTTTTCAATTTTAAGAACTTCGATTTTATACTTGAAGTCGATTCTAATGTCAGGTTCCTATATTGACTTTTTTCATGTTAGACCTCTTCAGAGCTCTTACATCTAAGATTCTTGCAAAAAAGCAATTTTTTTTTTAAATCAGTTTCACTAATATCCTGTAGGGTGGTGATCTATAATGGATTTTGTTATGCATGTGATACTCTTTTTCTCCCCTCTTGTGTCTGTTTGAAAGCAAGTTTTGTGATAAAGGAGAAAGTACGGCAGTAAGGACTGGAGAGGGTGAAAGGGGCTAACTACCTGAGATTTTCCCTGAAGTTTCCAGGGTAATTCTATCATCACTATTTTAAAAAAAAAAAACCTTAAAAATTGAGAAATCATATATATAAATAGCATGTTGCAGGGTGTTTAAAAAAAATTACTCCAAGTCTGTGATTGTTTACAGAAAAAGTTGTAGTTTCAAAGTCCTTTTAGTATCTCAGCTCCTTTCTTGAAGTTCATAGAAAGAGAAATTAAGTAGGTAATTAGATCCCAAACTATTAGACCTTGTAGACAAAATTTAATCTCGACCCTGTTTGAAAGCAGATGGGAAAACAGTGTGATGACAAGAGGGCAGATGCAGTGTACATGTGACAAACTGTTTCAGTTAAGGAAGCAAGCTGCTCTGTTCCTCATAAGCTCCAGCACTTGCACTTTTAACTCTCTATAGCACAATAAAAGCCAAAAATAAAACTTTTTTTATTTTAACTTTGTGTTTTTATGTTACAATGGCACCTTGAATCTAAATAAAGACAGAATCCCCTTGTTTTGGGAACTAAACTTGGCTAGGGAAGCAGACCCTGTCACAAAGAGAAAACAATTGCAAAAGAGTTAAAAAACCAAACAAATGATACTAAAGGTAGTAGAAGTATTATAGAAAATAATTAGTTTATACTGCATTGTCACTTACATTTTTGTTGTCTGCTTACATGCTTAAATTACAAAACAGAGCTTTAGTTATTTGAGATGTATGTTTTGCCACTAAGCTCTTACTGTGTCAAAAGATGAGAGCCACCTCTGCCTACGATGTTTTGATGTTGTTAAATGAAAAGTGATTAATTTAATTTTGGTTTTAATTATGTTGGGAAGAAATACTAGGGAGTATTTGGAATGGTTAAAAGAAGCAAAGATAGAGACAAAAAATGGAAAATAAGGGAAAAGGGAAGAGAGGCAGAATTGGAAGAATGAAGCTAGTCTACCAAAGGATGGCTAAAATACAGAATTCAGGAAGAAATCCATTTCAGTGATAATCCCACAGCAGGAAAAGAGGGCAAAATGTGGTGCCAGTACTGACCAAATGGTTTCATTCAAAAATGATGACTCAAGATGAAGGTGAGTCAAATGAATAAAGTGACTAGTAAAAGTTCATAAGCACAGAGGTACCTTCTTGCCCCTACAGTATTCCTTGCTACCTGCCTACAACGTGATGTTTCCTGTTTTCCTTGCCACTGTGTTTTACCAGCTAACTGGTCTACACAGACATTGGCTGATCTTGTGGTCAAGAGTTGCCACTTAACAATTGTCTCACAACTGACTGTTGTTTCTTGACTGCCAGGGGGACCAAACAAAACATACTGATGCTTAGCTGATGGTGGGTTAAAGCTGTGGCCAATGTGGTGTGAGGCCTGCTTGAAATAATTTTGCAGTTACTGCTGTTCCCATTCCAAGGGAGTGGAGGGACATGAAAGCAGAGGAAGGTATTGGCCTGGTGTCTAGGCAAGTTCTCCAGCTTGCACATGAGCTGTCAGATCCTGACTTAACTCTCATTTAAAGCTGCTGTTCTTTTGTGACTGGAGAGAACACTGCTTAAAAATTTCTGTACTCTGGAGTCTACGTCTGGGATAATGAATACCTGGCCTTTTCACGTACTAAATCACATCTATCCAGGCAAAGAAAAACTTCTTTTTTAATTATAGCAAGGAATCATGATATAGAAAAGATCAGTAACTAGTATTAAGCCTGTTGCTTTTAAGCTCCTTTCTGTTACTCTCTTGTGATGTGCTGAGTTTGCTGGATCTGTTACCCTTGGTTGGTGGTGACTATTATAGGAGGAACTCTGCATTCTTCAATGTGTTGCAGGACTGAATGCGATGCAATTACAGAACCTGGCTGCGTTAGCAGCTGCAGCCAGTGCAGCTCAGAACACACCGAGTGGTACCGCTGCACTCACTTCCTCCAGCAGTCCCCTGAGTGTGCTCACCAGCTCAGGTAAGAGACTGCCTATGCTGCAGTGCGTTATGACATGAGTTGCCTTAGGAGTCCTTTCAGGATAGATATCATCTGTTTTGTCTATCGCTTTTTGTCATTTTCATGTTGATTCCTTAATACATAAACAGTTTTACTGGTAGATTCACTGGCCTTTGCTTAGGATAGATACCTTTGCCACCAGCAAAGGCTTTTTTACCTGCTGTGTTCCTTCCTCCAGATGGTCAGATTAATTTAGAGTAAAAAGAATTTTTGAGGTCATAATGAAGCAGAAAGGTAGGTGACCTCCTTCCAGTCATGTTATTGCAATCTCATCACATACTTGATTTATCTGTGGTTTTAGGCAGGCACTGTGGCAGATGTGCCCTGTTCCTCTCAACATGGAAACAGAAAATGCCTTAAGCATGAAGTAATGCATTCTGTGCACTAGGACAGTACTGTTTATATTCCATAGAGGAAGAAAAGGATACTGTAACTTCCTCATAGAAGCAGGAAAACAGAAACCTAGCATATGTACTGGAAAGCAGTTGTCTAGAACTTAGTGTACAAGTTGCACATAAAAATCTTCCTCTTATATGGCTTTTGTGTGTTTTGTTTGGGTTTTTTAACTTTAGGCTATGTGTATTAACCAGAGACACTAAAATGTCTGAGTAGTATTCTTTTGCTGCCTTACTGTCAAATGTGCTCATTAAAAGCAACAAGCAAAAAAACCAAACAAATTCTGTTATGCTTACAGAAGACATGCTCAGTTTTTACCGCAAATGAGGATCAGTATTCTACTCAATTATTTCTATCCTATTTTGAGTTATTACTAAATCCTGACATGGGAAGGGAGACCCTGTATATTCAGGGTGTCAGTTTTACAATATCTGTGGCATCCAGCCTACAGAGTTGACATCCTCATCTGTGAATGTGAGAGACTAAAGGGAGTTGGAGGGGATTTTAAATTTCCACAGGTAGCTTTTTGAATTGTGTAGAAGGACCAAGGAGCTGGACCAAGAGGTTAAGAGATTACAAGGAAAAGCTGTTTAGAACTTTGTCACGTGATTGGAAGTTAAATTATGGGTGCTTTGCACAGTTTTCTACTTCAAGAAATTCCCAAGAAAGAATGTAGTTCAAAGAGTATTCTGTTGCTGGACAATTTTTACATAAAAACTTTGTGGTCCGCATCCTTAAAAGATTAAAATTTTAAAATTTGTCTTTACTCCCAGCTATGTATTTTATTCCATAATTGAAAAACAAACAAACAAAAACCAACAAAAAATTACAAGTTGAGACTACAGAAGAGCTGCATTTATACCCAATAATGCTGCTTCATCATTAAGGGAATACAAAGGTGAATATATTTGACAATTTCTCCTGTATTTCTTCATGCAGTAACAGAGCTGAAATTGTCAGGTTACGATTTGCTGTGAGTAGCATTTAGAACTAAGATTTCCTCATTGGCTGTCTTGTCCAATGGCTGGAGCAAGTTTGTTCTCTGTTTTGTTGAGGTGGAGGAAGGGACTGGCAGGTTGTGAAGTTCAAATGTCAGATGTGCTAAAAAAGGCAGAGACCGACTCTTCAGAAGCGTGCAGTGAAAGGACAAGGGCAATGGACACAAATTGCAACAGAGAAAATTTTGACTAAATAGAAAAAGAAAATTAATGGCAAGAGTGATTAAGCTCAGGAACCAGGTACCAGAGGGGCTGTGGAATCTCCATCATTTCAGAGACTGAGAATGCTGTTGGAAAGGACTCTGAACAAACCCTGAACAAACTCAGAGGTTAGACCAGCTCTGAACAGACTGTTAGACTGGATGATCCACAGAGGTCCCTTTCAACTGAAGTTATGCTGTTATGTTACTGTGTGATTCTTTGGAATTTGTTTCCCCTCTGTGAATTTTGGCTGTTTCACAGAACTCTGGAAGTTCTTTTTCCCTTGATGAAAGACATATTTCAGGACTCTGTTCCATTTTTTATCATGCTGGTGGAGGGGCTGGGGAGTAGGGAGCAGCTCATTTTTAAGTACTTTCTGTGCTCAATCCAAATAACCTTCTGATTGCTGGTCATATCAATAAATTATTGTGTGTCAACAATTAAGTTATCCTGATGGGACATTTGAATTAATATTCAATACAGATGTATCAGTTCACTCTTCACAGGCTTATAACATGAAGCAGGCAGTATTGTGTTGCTCTTTAAACTTAATTTCAAGTATAATTTTAAAGAGTAGAGATGACTTTTGTTCAAAAGAAAATTTTGGAGGATATGCGGTCTACAAGTAGTCACTGACATCAAACTCTAAAACAGTTTCAGTACTTTTCATTAAAGGTATGAATATGCTTCACATTTTAAAACTGAAATTGGGCTTAGGGGAAGCCTCAATGTGTACAGACGCATTCAATCTCATGATATTTCCTATGATTATACAGCTTTTTTTAACTCTTTAGTCTGAGGTACTGTTATGTCTTACAAAAGCAAACTTGAAATTCTCTTTTGATTAATATTTATATGCATATTCATTCTGTATGTATTCACATAGATGGCTGTTGGAATCCACACAGAAAGCATCTATCCCTCCTGAACCACACCCAGACCTTGAAAAAACTCAGTATATAGCAGTTCAGTACTATGTAAATGCCTGCCTTGTCTGTGGGACATATGGCAACATCTACTGTGATAACCTCTTAAACCTAAGTGCAGATGAGGTGGCTACCTCCTTGACTTCTCTCCATCTGTCATCCAAGTGTTCACCTGATGCTTATTTCGACATTTCTCTTCAAATTGCATAATTGGTGGAAAAATCCAGGCAGCCCTTATGCATAGTTACCTTTTTTACTTTCTTTCATCTGCACCGATATCATTTGTGTCTGGGGAACTTGGAAGTCCACACAGTGCAGTCTGTGGACTATGAATAGGCTGAATGTCAGAATGGTTGAACTCAGTGGTGTTAAGTATTTTTTTCGTGCTGTCTTCCTACCCATTTCAGACAATATTTTTAGGTAGTTCCAAGCAGTATTGTGTATTTTGATGTGGACTAGGATAAAGCAAAACCTTCAACCTTGCTGAAGATGAGCTGCTCTTTGGAACTGAACAGTCTACTGCTGTACCCACCTATAGGTAACCGATGCTGCAGAGGCCATGGCCTTAGATAAACTCATTCAAACTGCTAACTTGTGAAAGGGACGTTCCAGAAAATATTATAGAAATATCTCAGGATTGGAATGTCTTGTCTGCCATCTTTTTTACTCTGACACCAATAAGAATTTTCTGCTCCAGAGCAAAATAGAACGGTTGCAAATGCTGAGGTATGTTTCCATTTCTCCTCCTTCTAAAGGCAACCACCAAAGGTCTAGCAAAGCCTAGATGATTTTGATGGCCTTAGTGTGTCTCTGGCAAAATTGTTTTCAGAGATATCATAGTATTTCTATTTTTACTGGAACTAATTCTGGTACAGTTCAGTCAGATTTATTGCCTGAATTTAAGTTCTCTTCGGGTCATTGCCTGGATTCAGATGACTGAATTAGGACAGACTTACTGTTTCCTCAAGTTTACCAACCTCCACAAGTTGTTACTTGATGTCCAAGTTTCACTATCTTTCCTAGCTGTTCTTTATTACATATTCAAATTTTCTTTTTTACATATTCAAACCTTCTCAAATACTTTCCACCTGGTTCTCTTAGAGTTAGCCTTTTTGACTAGATAGAACTCAGTAGATAGATCTAAGAAAATGTAACCCTAATAGCAAGAAAAAATCCCCAACCACCCACCAAAAACTGCACAGAAACAATGTTAAGAATTAGGGATGGAATAAAGAACAGCTACAAAGCGATACTGGCTTTTCATGCCTGTTGCTGTGTGCTGTTTTCTGATCTAAAATATAACGTAAAAAACATAAAGAACAGAAATGATGACTAGAACTGTGGAACTCCTTCCCTCTTAGGAGCGACAACCTGAAAAATGGAAGACTGATATGGGAGAAGGATATGATTAAAGCCTACAAATATATTAGTGTTATGATGAAGGTGAACAGGGAAAGAACAGTCCTTAGATATTTCAATAAAAGAATTGCAGGATATTAGGCCAAGTTGTCAACTGACAGTTCAAAAATAAAAAAAGATATTTCTTTGCATAGCGCATGATTAAATCGCAGAAGTCATGCCTTAGAACATACTAGAGTCCAACAATTCGGTGTTCAAAATGCAGTGAAATTAATGAATGAAAATTTATTACAAAGACATTGCTTTTGGCTGAAAAAATCCTAATTCACAAATGGCTGCATTGGTCTATAGACTATACATAGGAAGCATTCCTTTGTGATTGCCCTGTATTTCTGCTCTTCTGTTATTTATCTCCCTTTAGTCATTATCAGGAAAGGGATGCTGACTTATTTTATGTATATAGGAATTGCTATACTAAAGATAAAAATAAACAAAAGTCTTCAGTTTTCTTGGTATTTTCAGTACTAAAGCATTTCTTGTTTTGTCTAAAGAAATTTCAGATAAAGGCAGCTAAACTAAATTAACTGTGTGTCCAGCTTTTTATAGTGGTTTAACTGAATTTATTTAAAATCACAACCTTTAAAGTAGGGAAGGCATCCATTCTCCCTTTTACTTTGCTCTCTAACTTTTTACCTTAACTGTTACTGTTTTATTGTGGATGATTTCGGGGTTTTTTTTTTAAACAGTGTTCTCATCTGTCAAATGGCTTTTTTTTTTTTTTTTTTACGTAAAGTATACTATGTTGCCTTCATCTGTTCCTTACTAGCCTTTTTTACAGAAATAACTTAAGAAGTTGAATTATCAGGACCAAAAAATATTGCTTGAAGTTTAATTATTTTATTTTAATAGCAGGTTCCTCACCTAGCTCCAGTAGCAGCTCCTCTGTTAATCCAATGGCCTCTCTTGGAGCATTGCAGACGCTGGCAGGGGCTACAGCAGGCCTCAACGTTAGCTCTTTAGCAGGTAAGTTATGTGTTGTGGTGGGTTGGGGGAGTAGCTGAGTAACATTCCTCGGCCTGTGCTGGTTCTGTGGGGTTATTTTTTCTACTCCCTGCTTTTTGTAATACTGCGGAGTATTTGAAAGGTTATCAGTCTGGCTCAGTGGAAGCACTCAGTCATCTTTTATTTCCTCTTTCTTAATCCAGGAATGGCAGCCTTAAATGGAGGACTTGGCAGTGGTGGTCTTTCAAATGGGACAGGTAGCACAATGGAAGCCCTCACACAGGCTTATTCTGGAATCCAGCAATATGCTGCTGCTGCACTGCCCACGCTCTATAACCAGAGTCTCTTAACACAGCAGAGTATTGGTGCAGCGGGAAGTCAAAAAGAAGGTAGGCAGAAAGCTGTAAAAACAACTTGAGAGGGGTTGTCAAAAGGGCAAGGTTAGCCCTTGCAACTACCTTATCTGCAGATCTTTCATTTGGTGGCATTTTTTTAGAATCTTGGAGTTACTGAAGGTAAAGAAGGAAAATCTGCACGATCTTTCTGTAAAGGGCTGCCCAAAGTAGTTTTTGTACAGGAGGTTTCTCACAGGGTTTATGTAGTCTTAAACACTTTGTAATCATACTCCTCCATTTTCTCGGGGGGAAGAAGCGTATAAGTGTACAGCGTGATACTGTCAGAGAATCAGATGTGGTTTTGTTAATGTCATTTTCTTGGTCCTTCACCTCTTCCCATAGATACTTATGCCAGTCTTCACTCTTCAGATTCAGGTTCAATTTAATATTTAGTGTAAAGTAATGAAGAATGTAGGAGTTAGTTTTCAGCAGAATATGTAGGATGTTTAGAAAAGAATCTGTCAGATATAAAGCAATACAATGATTTGTATTTTGTATTGACATTCATTTAGTTGTTTTGGGACCACAAGCTTTGCATAGCCATTTTTGGTTTAGTCAGCATCTGGGAGTCAAACTTATTGTGTGAGCAAAGATCTATGTTTTGCACAATGTGTAAAATTTCAAGCAAAAATGGTGAGAAAGAGCTAGAATTTTTTGAATGCTCAATCCCCACTAAGAGTCATGCTAATTTATTCTGGAATCAAGTTCTCTGCAGAAATATGAACAGCAATTTGATTGTTTTATCCAGAAAATTTGGCTTGAGTGGCTCTTTCACCTTTTTTTTGTGCAGTGGGCATATGTTATCCATGCTCTTTCTGAATTTATATTCCTACTTGTCGTTTGAAGGTCCAGAAGGAGCCAATCTGTTTATCTACCATCTTCCCCAGGAGTTTGGGGATCAGGATCTGCTGCAGATGTTCATGCCGTTTGGAAATGTCGTCTCTGCCAAGGTGTTCATTGACAAGCAGACCAATCTAAGCAAGTGTTTTGGTACGTTGGTACAGCTTCCTCACAAGGGGAAGTGGAGAGGCAGGCACTCTTCTGCTCTCTCTGAGGACTCATGATAGGATCCAAGGGAACAGCATGAAGATGTGTCGGGGAGGTTTAGGTTGGGTAGTAGGAAAAGGTTCTTCATCCAGAGGGTGGCTGAGCACTGGAACAGGCTCCCCGGGAAAGTGGCCACAGCACCAAGCCTGACAGAGTTCAAGAAGTGTTTGAACAATGCCCTGAGACGCATAGTGTGATTCTTGGGGCTGTTGTGTGCAGGGACTTCAGTGATCCTTGTGGATCCTCTCCAATTCAGGATATTTTATAAATCATTATCTGTAGAAAGGTAGCTTCTTTCTTATAATCTCTTTTTGAGTATATTGTCTAGTCTAGCTTTTAGGTGAAGTAGGGAGCCTTTCTCTATCTTCCCAAAAAATAAGTAAACCAAACGCTTTCAGCAATAAACTGTATTTTTCTGATTTTCATTGTGACTTTTTGCTTTTCCCAATTTCATACTATTATGCCTCGTTATACTCTTCTGGCCCTAGATAATTCACCCTGAGCTCAGTGGGTTAGAGCATGGTGCTGATAACACTAGGGTCATGGGTTCAAACCCCATATGGGCCATTGACTTAAGAGTTGAACTCAATGATTCTTGTGGATCCCTTCCAACTCAGAATATTCTGTGATTATGATTTGTGTTTGCAGACTGTAATCATGGTATAGTTCCTTCTCTTCCTTCTTTCTGTCTTTTCAACAATTGTTTGTGTTGCTGTATATACTACTTAGTACATTATAATTATGAATTATTATATTAATATCTTTATGTATAATTATTGTGGCTACCCTATTGCATTCTTGTAGTGCTATAAGCTCTTGTGACTCTTTTGATAGATGGAGGTTCCTTCTGATGGAATAGGAGAAGTGAGCCTTTCTCTATGGTTTTGATAGCTTTGTGTCTACATAATATCCTGAATTTTTTTGTATTTGAGGCAAGCGGTGTGGACAATCTGGTGCTTTGTGAGAACACAACAATATGCTGATCATTAAGCTGTAACACATGCATATTGTGGATAGGTAGCCATTGACTGGAGTGGGTTATTATTCCCAGCTTATTTAAAATAAGCTCCTTTAAAATCCTAGATAAGTTTGTTTTGAGGATGATCTTTTCCAGCAATGATATATAACTTGTCATCCAAGAAAAACCTAAATATAATGGTGGTACAAGTGCTACACTCCCTAGAGAGCTACTTCACTTAAAAAAAATATGCTCCCATAGTATCACGAGGGTGATTTCAGTCTTGTATCTTTAATGAGCTTTTGCATATAGATTAACATTTTCCACATTTGGTTTTCTTCCAGGTGTGAGTTCTTATAAAACAAACAGCAGTACTCATTTTTGTTGATAGACTAGAAAATGTTATTTTAATTTCCTGAGCTTTGTGTATCTTTTGGCCAAAGTTCCATATGTCAGAAAGCAATGATTTATTTGAGAGCCCTTAGTAAGGAGTTATTATGAAGAGTCTAAAACACTTGTGATCTTCTGAAGGTGGCATTTCATGCCAGCTTCTCTGATCTTGTGAGTGCCTGCATTTCCAATTGTGAGTAGCTGTTTTGGGCAGCTTTGTCATGTTTATTATGTCTTTTCCTTTCTTCAGGTTTTGTAAGCTACGACAATCCTGTCTCTGCACAGGCTGCCATTCAGTCAATGAACGGCTTTCAGATTGGCATGAAGCGTCTGAAAGTACAGCTCAAGCGCTCTAAGAATGACAGCAAGCCATACTGAGCACCCTCCCCTCCGGGACTGGAGTGAGAAGGATCTTCTGGTAAGTTGGAGAGGAGCGCACTTAAGTGATTCGAAGCCCTAAGGCTGTGTTTTTACAGTCCTGGAAGCTGATCCATGCCTTCTATCTGGCACATCTTCCCTTGAAGACTCTGCTGCAGCCTCTGCTGAGAATCCCGCTTCGGATGGAGGACAAGTTTGTGCTTTTGTTTCCAGTGTTTTACTTTGGAGTTTAGGTGCCATATCGCTGAGGTTTTTTTGTTTAGTTTTGTTTTTTTTTCTCCCTTATTTGAAGTTTGCTGTGTTTGTAACCAGTGTGTGTTGAGAAGGACCAATGCCAGCTCCTTGTGGATGGGGAGAGAAGGTTAAAGGGAGCAGCAGAAACTGACACCACACTGCCTTGGGTAGAGAGGAGAAGGGAAAGCAGAAATAACACAGAACAGCTGATGAAAACAAAGACAGGGAAGGAGAACAGTCTTGGGTGAAGAAGAACCGACTCCATGTAGTCTTTGTCATGCCCCATCTGCTCATGGAAATTTCCTTAACTGTATGCCATGGTGAGGATTTAGTAAATCATCTCTAAAGCAGGAGACAGGCTAAAAGGGTGAACATATTAACAAGCCAAAGGAAAACTGCAGTGGGTTTTTTTTTTTTTTTGCTGTATATAAAGTAGTGTTTATATAGCACTGTGAATGTACACAGCACTTTATAAAATTATTAGATAATGTCTCTGCCCAGAAAATTTCACTGTCTGTTTACAGTGGAATATTAATGAGATGCAGTGAATTTCTCCATATATAAGAAAACATCTCCTATGTACTTTATCTAGGTTTTGTGGGAAGGTAGAGACAACTTAGTCTGGATGAATACATCTGAGGCTGGAAACAAACTTTTGATCCCTGGTAACCTGCAGTTTTTTGACAATTTTTCTTCTTAACAGTTGATCACATTCCCCATTTCTGTGGAATAATGTCCTTTTTTGCTATGATAGCTATGAATTCCTTCTCATAAGCATAATGTAAGTGCTGATTGTTTATTGAAATGATAACTTCCTCTTTTGTTGAGGGGTTTTTTGTTTGTTGGTTTTTTTAACAAACAGAACAATTTGTGCAGTGACATGGTCTAGTAATTAGGTGTTTTTTTATACTGCAGTTTTCCTTTAAGGTGGTGTGTACCAGTGCAGAACAGGCTAACCCAAGAGCTGTGGAACCAGAGTATTGAGCCACTCATTCAGTCTTTTTCTGCCTTTTGGTACTAGCTGTTATCTTCTCTATTGAGGGAAAATTAAACACACCCCTTAAGTGCACACACACTTTTTCTGCATATTAGTGAAATTGCTAATGCCTTGCTAAGGGCCTTTTGTTATTCACTGGTTTTAGGGGGCTCAAAGGACTTTTGACACTCTGGCCTGAGCTGTTGTAAGAAATCTGTGTAGAATTCCATTTCATAACCACCAAAATCCACCTCTGTCACAAGAGGAAGTTTACAATTTCTGTGTGTCTTTAACAGAGGTTCGATTTACCTCATATTTTCTTCTTTTCCTTGTTTTTTTTGTATTCCTGCTTTGTGAGGCTGTTTCCCAGGGCACCAGCTAACACTGCAATCTGGAAACCAGCTGCTAGATGATGAGTGCCTGGGTCAGAGGTGGGGTCAGAACTTTGTGTTCTGCTCCACCAGGAGGAGCAGTAAACCCATCAAACCTGAGATCTCAGTCAGAATCCCCACTTGTGTGCAGTGATCTGTTGGGAATGTCAGGCATTTCCAGGAACTGGGCCCCCTGTGATCTCAAACCTCAGAAAACAAGGCCTGACCTGTAACATCCAAGGGGGAGCCCTTTTCAGCTCTTAGATTGAAAATCAAACAGTTAATGTCAGTCTGTCCATATTGATGGCAGACAGATAAATCTGTCAGTATTATTCAAATAGTTTTGTGGTGGCTAAATTTCAAAGGCCAGACTGCCAAATTTCCCAGTTATGCTGGCATGTGGTACCCTTCTATGTTAATTATTTGAATCTCTCTAGAAACGTAAACATACACTGAAGTGAACCATGTACACTTGAATTCTGCACCATGGGAAAGATGTGTCCTGGTTTTCTGAGAAAAGAGTGTTGGAGTGTGAAGGCCTCCAGGGTGATAATGGGATTTTTTTATATATATATAAATAATATACTTTTCAGAAAAAGAAAAAAAAAACAGGAAAAAAAAACATAGTTGGGAGCAACTGCTCCAAGTGCAACCTGCTGTAACCAAGAATGTTGTTTCTATTTTTATAGAAGTTTTATACCGCTCCAGGGTGGAGAATATTTATTACCTAAATTATTTCACTGGAAAAAAGGCCAGGGTTTTGTAGAATCCTGAATGTGATTGTTTAACACACATAATGATGTGCATGATTGAAACTACTGATTTTCAGTGGCCTGTTTGCAGCCCAACAACTGCTAAACGAGGAAGATGAATGCTGTGAACCAGTGGAGGAGAGCACTGTGCTCTGGGGTCTCTACAGTCACTCTTACCTTCTTTGTACCCTACCCCACTGTACTGTCCAAGACCTTTGTCCTGTTTTTCTTTTAACCTGATGCTCTGGCCTCTTTACTAGTCATTTCAGTTGCCCATAATTAGATATTTTAGCTTCTTCATCCTACAGTGTGTCCTCAATACTGTAACTGATGGATCAAGCTTGGCATTGTTGGAAATAGGTGTGACCCCTGTTGACTTCAGGAGATTCACCAGTTTACACTGTGGCTTAGTTTGATCAGTGACTCCTCCCAGACATAATCACCTTAAGTCACCTAACTTGGGCTAGCTCTTGTGCCTTACTGGCATAACTATAAGTATTGCCAAAAAGAAAAGGAAAATAAATCTATGCAGGTTAAATTTTAAAAGATGTGATCCTCAGATGGTTTGACTCAATGCAGTTCAGCTCTCTTCAGTAGAGAGCTGCATCAGTTTTCACCAGCTGAAGATGTTGCCCTTTTTTGTGTATTTGTTTCAGATTTCCTTTTCTTGGTGTATCAATGTGTATGTTGCCAAAGTTAATAAATGTATCAAGTTTGTGACTTGGGCAGATTTTTTTTTCTGATAACAGAACTGATCAGATAAAGTCAACTTTCTATGTCTGTTTGATGGCTGCCACTGATTATGGAGATTTAGGCTGCTCTTGCTTTTCAGTCTTAAGCCAGTTTTCTTCCTCAGTCATTGGCAGGAAAATCTGGGATTTTGGGTACTTGGGGTTTACATATTTTATTTTATTCTTAATTCTTATCATGCTCTCATTCAAGTGCAAATCAAATCAATGTCAAATACTTTATTTCCTGGATAGCAAGGTAAAAATCAGTTGGATTCAAATAAACTGCAAAAGGTTGCCTGAAGTAGCCACATAGACAAAGTATGCTGTATGCTCAAAACCAAAGAACCTGCATTTTCTACAACAAAAAGGAGGACTTCAGATTAAATACAATTCCTTATTATGCGTGCCACCAGGAAATATTTAATGTATTTTAAGTTACAAGGTGGGATTATCTACTTCATAGATTTATTTTTTTTCTCAGGAGTTATTTGATTTTACTGCTGTAACAAGGTGAAAGTATTATGAACTTAGTCTGATACTACTTAATGTCAGTATTTTAGTAATTGAAATCATAATTTTTTCAGTCCCCTAGATAATCAACAGTCCAAAATAGGATAGCTCTTTGTAATTTAGTTTTTTTCTTCCATTAGTGCAAAGCTTGCATTATTAAAAAGTTCCTTTGATATATAGTAACTAAAATTTAATCCTAAGCAGAATGAGGATTGGAATTTTTCAAAAATCTCTGAGTCAAAAATGGGGAATAGCTGTTTATATTTTGTTGGCGAGGTAGTTTCCTAGCTGTGGACATTGCTATTTGGAAAATAGGCACCTCAGAAAAATTTTCACTGGCAAATACATGTATCAAGAAAAAGTTTTTCTCCTGAATACTGAAAGTATTCAAGTAGTCTCCTGAATACTTGAGATACTGCAAGCTGAATCTAACTGAACTGTTTTTTCTTGTTAATGATTGTGAGTTAGGGAAAAACAGCCAAACAGAATGAAGTTGTTCCTGTTTCATTTGTAAGTGTCTAAAAAAAACTTGCATAAAGCAAATTTCAAATGAAGGGTGCAACTATGAACATGTAAGATGTTTTGAAAGCCTCTTGTTGTGGGCATTTAAACCTGAGGATGTTTTATTATCCCTGAACATACCTAGCACAAAATATGAAACACAGAAGGCAGATTTATCACTGTTGTGAAAATTAAAAAAGGACAAACTGGAATAACTTTCTCTGAGTCTTTAAGTTCTTCTCCAGCATCTCATGGTTCTGTTCTTGTAGGCCAGTCTTGCCGTAGGACTTTGATGAAACTTATTCTTTCCCCTCAACATTGCTAAGTGAAATATTTGAAAAATCTCTGTAAAACAAACAAATCACACAGAGCATTTTGATGGTACATGCATAGATGTCACTTGATTTCATGCTGCTTCTTGTTTCTCATGCCTCAGTTCATGATGAATTTGCCTTTCTAGTTTAGTAGTGAAACCTTACAACTATCTGCAAACTATCTAGAGTATTTCTAGAAATATAAAAAAAACTGCAAGAGTTGCATTGTACTCTGTTTGCTGGAGTTGGTTTAAACTCTATACTAAGTCCTTTCCTTTTATTGGAAAGCATGAAGAGCAAATTAATCTCAGCAGTACTAATAAGAGGAGTGTTGCCGGTTTAGTTGACAATGTGCTTCTTGTTGCTTCGGAACTAGAAACAACACTTGTTACTCTCAAATATGCTATAAATGCTGTAAGATAATATGCAAATCTCACCTTGTTCTAGTCTCTAACCAGCAGCTTTGAGATGTGCTGAAGACTAAGGCCACAGACAGGAGCTAAAGGGGTATTGGGGAGGCAGAAAAAGAAAACAAATCACTTCCTCTCTCTTCTACCTCCCACTCTCAACTCAAAATGTTCCTTGTCACTTGCAGATCACAAGCTGAGGGGAGGGAACAGATGTATTTATATCACTTAATATAAAAATTACTTTTTTATAAACTCTTCAAGAAAACTTCAGGAAACACAGTTTTTCTGCTCATCAAACTGGCAACAGTGACTGTAGAGCTTCTCAGAGCTCAGAATCCCCTCCTCATGAATTCAGGGAGCTGGGGGCTATTACATAAAAGGTTGGGAACAGAAAAATCCCTGTGCAGGTCTAATGGTATGAAAAGTGCGCAGCTAGGACAAGTCTTAACTTGCAGTCAAGTCTTAAGGAATTCTTCTCCTATGCGTGGGCTTTTTGTCTTGTATAATCTTTTTTTTTTCCCCCCTTTTCCAAATCACCCACCCCCAGTTTCGTGGGCTCCTAGGGAATGAGAAGGGACTGTAGCTGAAGGATTTGCTGGGCTACTACTGCCTAAGAACTTCACATGTTAGAGTGCAAGAAAAGTCTCAACCGTCAAACCACCTGTGAATCCCTTGTGTCCTCTGTCTTGTCTGTCATGGTCTCAGTCTCTGTGGCCAAATGTTAGCCCTGGAGTCGTATTTTTTTGAATTGGTCTCCTGGGGAGGGAGCCTGCTCTGTTCTTCTCCTAAACAGAGGTAGTGGAGACACGGGGCACGGGGTAAGGTGAATGCATGCTAATCGATGTGTCACTAGGCTGTGGAATGCTCCACAGACTGGGTGCTGAGAGGGAAATCCAGGCCTCTGCTTCCATTTGGTTTCTGGCAGTTTGATGTTTACTTGGTGTCTTTCATGTACTTTGACTTTTACTTGTCCATCGTTGGCATGTGCTGCCCTCCCCTGTCAACTCCCTTCCCCAGGAGATCTCATTGTACAGTGCCCATTCTTGTTCTCTCTCTCTGTGTTTGGATGTACTGCTCTGTGTAACTCAGTGGGTCTCCCTCTTTCTGGTTTGTTTTTTTTTCTAGATTCCTGCCGTTTGTTCATCGTTGTGCCTAAAGCATGTCGATGTGGCGTTCAAGTACATCGTCCAAATCCTTGTCTCTTCAGCTTCTCTGATGCTTGAACTCTCACCTTTGACCTTGTGTTGACCTTTGATGCTGATGTGTATTTTTATTACGTTTGTTTCTTTCTTTTTTTTTTTTTTGTGCTGCCAAATTGGTTTTGCTAGAAAGACTGCTGAAGGGGAATATTTAAACTTGCATTTGAATATAAAAGAATTTCTATTTTTCTAGACCTTCGTAAGATAACCACTTGATTTTGTGAATTTGATTCTTTGTAATTGTCTTCAGAGCAGCCTTGCTAGCATACCTTGTGGAGTATTTGTATTTCTGTGAACATACAGCCAATCACTTTCTAGGCTTAGTTTTTTCTGTGTGCTTAGTTTTAAAAACACAGTTTGAATTAAAAGTCAGTTATATGGTGTGACTTAATCTTTCAGGAGACTTCCTAGTCACATTTTGCTGATTTGGTTTCTGTGCTTGAGGAGACAGCATGTGTTTTTATGAGTTCAAACTTGTGACTTGAAGTGGCATCAACAGAAAACACTTGAACTACATTTTCCTCTGATTGTAGCTACATTTTTGCCCTGGCATTTACTGATTTTTTTTTTTTTAATTATTATTATTTTTTCCCCCGCTTCCCTGTGTGATTATCAGTCTGCAGTGAAAATTTGATCAAAGTTGATGTTGTATTTTGTTAAGCTCCAGCATGCTTGGTTTTTTTGTAACTGCAATCTCCTCAGCAAAATGTGATGGTTTTGTTTTAATCTTTCAAACTAAGATAGTGCCCAGAAATGTTTTGCATGTTTCCTGCTGTTTTCTTCACATCCTCGTATATATCACCTTCACCTCTCTGTTTTCTATAGTTTGTGCAAAAACTGAGCAATTTAATGAGTTTCAAAGGTATCCTTTAAATTGGTGGTTTTGGTATGACAAATATCTGATCAGAAGCCACCTGAGGGCATCTACCTGTGCACTTAGACTGTCTGCCTGACAGAGCACCTGGACCTTGTTCCATATCCAGTGCAGTCAGAGGCTCTGAGGGTGCTTGGTTGCACTGTTCACATAGTAGAAGTTTTGGTGGAAGGGCATAGCTGGGAGCAGGAAGGTCGGGGAACTTCACAATATTTCTGTTTCCAAAGTAATGTGAAGTCAAGGCTCCTTTCAAACACTTATGAGCATTTTGTACAAGTCAGGGCACATTTCTGTGAAGTCCATCCCCAGTTTAAGACCATCAGTCAGAGCTTGGTGGCAGGATTCTGGAAGAATCTAGGTTAGCTCGTGAAACAAAGCGTTTTAAATATCCCAGAGAAAGCATTTGTAAACCTGATCCTACAACTGCTGGCTCTTTTCCCAAGTGACAAGCACAATACAACAGCCTCTGAAGCTGTTACCTGAACAGGGTACCATCCCCAGCTCTCTTCTCAAGGGCCTTAGCTGGGGAATCTCTGCGGAGATTTTTTAATTTTTGTTTAGTTTTTAATTGGGTAATGAGCTGAGCAGTTTTGCTGGCTTGCAGGATGAACTAGAACAGGTTACTGCTCTCTGGGTAGCAGGCTTCCCCCTGCCCTACATACCGTCTGCACAGGTAGGAACTGGGAAGTAGCTTCTAGACGAAGGCACCTGAAGAGTGTGTGCTGTGATGAAGTTTCAGCCAGCAGCAGCAAGCTAGTGTAGGTATCTTAACAGTAGAAATAATGTGAAACGAAATCCCAGGAGAAGGGTTTTTGCTGAGAAAACAAATAGAGTTTCATTGGATAGAAATCTTAATTTTGTCCAGTGTTTGGGATAATGCAAAGATGTAAAGATTTTTTTTCTACCCTACTCCCGAGTTGGCTGAGGATACTGTATTCTCAATAGGTATTGACCAGACTTGTGTAGACAGTCCTTAATCTGCTTATAAAAGAGAGCATGTTTGGATATGGTACATGTACCTGGGAGTGAAATGTGAGGCTGGATGAAGAAAGGGTAGAGATTTATTTATTTGGGAAGTAGGGTTGTGGGCTGGCTGCTGTTAGTCCCACAGTCTGAATGCACAGGGCTGTGTGCCGGAGGGCACTGATGCCCTGCAGAGTATGGAGTAACTATCAATACATTTCTGTACATGCGCGTTTGGTTCCATAAGGAACTTTGGGGAAACCTGTGGAAAATTATCTGAAGAAAACCAAAATGCCAAATGTTGGGTGTTTCTTTCCTTTCTTCTTTCCTTTCCTTCCTTTGGTTGTTTTAATTGTTCTGTGGTGGTTTTAATGGATTTGAGACAGTGGAGCAGCAGCTGCCTTTCTGATTTTTGGCTGCTTTTTGTGAATAATTTAAAAAGAAAATTTACATTTTGGAGACAAACCTGTGGGCTTTTTTATTGGTACAAACATTGTATTTAACACTAGGGGTTTTGTACAGTTTTTTGCCTTTTCTACTAGAAAACAATGTAAAGTGATTCACAATGTGACGAGAAAACAAATTGCCACTATGACCAAATGTAGAGTCTGTTCTGCAGTAACAGGATTTAATCAACTCGAAGTCGTGGTTCAGTCGTAGAAATGCTTTTCTTTACCTTGTTTGAGCTGTTCCTTTTCTTCTTGTTTTGATTTGCAAAACAAAATGTCTTTTTGTGTGAAATTGTGTTGTACTCTGTAGAGAATTTACTTTAATGGTTTAAAAAGCAGAGGAGCGCATGTTGCTTTTCTGATCTGATCACAGAGTTTGTGTAGTGGATTTAAAAATGAAAAGATTTGTTACAAGTTTGGAACAAGCAAGTATGTGTTAAAGGAATTTTTCTTCCTTTTGTGTGTGTGTGTTTTTTTTTTCTTTTTGTCCCAAAGGGCAACTTAAAGCTGTTTTAATTGCACAGACACACCAACAACAAGTCATTTTGTATATGCCAAGTGTGGTACCTTCCTTTGTTTATTTGCTATTAAACTGTTTGAGAAGAGTCCTTGTGTGTTGTATTTGTGTCTTAAACTTGAGGTTCTTTTGGGGTCCAAGCATGGGAAGATGAGGAGAGAGAACTATTTTCTGGTTTCTTGGCTGTGAGTCACAAAACTTTTCATGGCCCAATACCACTTGTTCTGGATGTACAGTATAGCCCTGGATTTTAACTTCCATGTAGACAAGCTACTTTGAGTAGAAATTGAAAAGATTTTTTTTTTTTGGTTGAGACACCTCCGCTTTGTATCATTTGACAGCCAAGTCCTCTTTAGATATTAGATACGGAGAAGCTGAGGATCTTGGATAATGAGAGAACGTGTTACACTGCGGAGTGAGGTGTAGGCATATCCAGCCTCACAGAATGGATGCCATGTGGCCACGTGCCTGTCCATGCACTGCACTTAATGGTGTTTCAAAGGCTAAATACCTTCAGCGTAACACCAGACTTCAGCAGGAACAGCACGTGTGCGTGGTGGTGTGTGGGATTAGGCACCAGCTGATACCGCTCTCACAAGCCCCATACCCACTACTGCCTCCTTACCCCTTCCAGGAACATGGCCAAGCTTGCTGAATCTGTCCTGGTTCTGCAATATGAAGGTATCTGCAGCCCCCAGTGCTCCTGGTCCTGGAAATACTGCATAGGAACTCCAAATGGATTTGGATTACTGACTAGTAATAAGCAAAAGCTACCCGCTTTGTGGTTAGAACTAAGGTATCTTTACAATTCATTTTATTTCAAATTAATAAAAAGTATCTAGCATAGCCAAAGCATAATTCATTGAGCAACTTGCCACAAGTTTGACATTAATAGTGCCTCTCTCAGAAGGAACGTACCACAGTGGCTATGATTTTGCCACATTTCTGAAAGCTTCTAAAATTCCGTGATGTTACTCCTTCCTCCTGCTGTCTTGCATCTCAGAGACTGCAAGCATTTTCAGAGCAGTTATGTTTCTTCTCTGTGTCCTTTTCCTCAGTTATCTGGCATACTCTGTTTCACCCCATTACTTCCTACATGATTGTAAATCTGAGAGCATTTTCAGGCCTCAGGATTCAGTACTGCATTCCTTGCCCTGCAGCGCACCAATTGCGAAGTGAGGCACTGAGCCACCTGTTACAGAGTGTGCTGGGATCCCTGCAGTTAATTTGCAGCTGTTGAGAAGAGAGGCTGGAGAGATTTCAGTTCAGATATGACTTGAGGTGAAGGATGGAGAGAAACAATTGAATCAGAAAAAGGGGTTTTTTAGGCAGAATGGAAGATTCCAGCTTGTGCAAACAATTCACGAGGCTGGTCTTACACAGGCAAAGCTTTGTCAGTTGCATCTTACAGAACTGACACTAGGCAGGTGGGGGTTTATGTTTGTTTGGGGGGGTTGTTGGTTGTTTGGGGTTTTTTAAGGTTTTTTCTTTAATTTAAAAGGCCACCAAAAATCAGTAGACAATTAAACTACAAATAAGAGCCAGTGTATTAGTCCCTGAAAATAATAAGCATTTTCAGATGAGTTGTTACATTGGTCAACATCAGTAGAAAATACACAGAGTTTCAGGTAAAATCCTGATATTGAATGTTTTAGGGGAATTTTTTTTCCTCTCACATCCACCTCACTTGCACTACTTGTTTGGACTCCCATCTCTGATCTTCCTGACTTTACCAGCCATGTTCCTGGCCATGTCTTCATATGGCCAGGAGTCGTCACCAGGGCCATGTTATGAAGAGCAGTGGGGAAAAGGACAAGCAGCTCAGTGTGGTCACTGAAGAAGTGAATGCATGATTAGCCACACTGCATGCTCTGCTGCATGACAGGTGAGATTCCGTAATTTGGTGTTTTCAGGCACTATTCAGGCTTATTTATTTGCAGGTCTTGAGAAGAAACTGGGGATCATTTACTGTAGAAGCTGTACCTGAATCTTGTATGAACTAGAGCTGTCTTGAACCACAGACTGAAGCCATTACTTTTTTGAAGCACTACGGGCAATCAGTGTCAGTCTTTAATCCCTCCTTATTTAGGTAGGCACTAGGTTCAGAGTGGTATGTTCCATGTCTCAGAGCATGTTCCTGGTTTTTGAAGATGACCAGTTTGAACTTGATGGATCTAGCCGTTATTTTACTAGGGTAAGTTTTTACCTCAACATGTGAGTTGTGAGTTGATTACAAAGAGACTAAGCACTGTTTCATAGGAGATCTCAAAAGCAAGGAAGTCCAGTGTGATTAACAAAATGCAGGACAGATCATTTCCTGTTATAGATGGGTTTTGCCAGGCTGCAAGGCATCCTCCTGTTAGCTTTGGCTGTGCTGTATGGGGAAGGAGCAGTGCTTTGCTGTGTGGTCCAAAAGCATCAGGATGAGTTTGAGTTACAGGCAGGTCACTTGTGGAAGGTTAATTTTGCAAAGTAGTGTGATCTAGCAAAGAATTTTTGTTTCCCCCCTTCTTAAGTCCTGGCTTGATTCTATTATATAGCAGGCTCCAATGTTGCTTTCCTGGCCTCTTAACTTGATGGCCTCACCATTATCAATGCTTTCCATGGGGATCGATCTTCAGGATCTTGTCTCCATCCCACCACCCACCCCTAGAGGGAAATATAAAAATTACTGCAGGGAAGAGAGACTTTTTAAAATTCTGAATTGGACTTCCATGGGAGTCTTAAAATCTATAAAGTACTAGATAATAATTTAATGCTGCTGCTGAAGTGATCTTTACACATTAACCAGCTGTGCTCACTGTTATTTTTCTTCAGCTTTTGTAGATTTTTTCTACAGTTTCTACTCCCATAGTTTGAGAGTACACATAGTCTATGCTGAAACATCATCTAGCACATTCCCTCTCTGAAAAACAATGCTAAATTAAATGATGCAAATATCATAGTATATATAAGCTCCCAAAAGAGAATCAGTCTGATTGCAGTAAAACTTTCTACAATTTAATATGCTTTTCTTTTTAAAATATTTTTTCTGAAGAAATTTTGGATAAAGGTACAGATGTAATCTCTTACGATCATAACTCCTATGATCTAAAGCCTCGACGTAGACTGTGGCTCCTTATTTTGTGTCCTGCTTTCCTTGGGGATTTTACCTCAGGAAGGCATCCTTGGGTTTGTGTTGACACAGGCCAGGATGGTCTGATTGGTGTCCTATGAGGTAATTCTGCTGATATTTACCTGTGCTTGGGGAAGAACCGCCACCAAATTCACATAGAAGCAGGGAGGCAGCTGGAGACATGCCTGCTTTTGCAAGTGGGTCTGTTGTTAAAACTCAAAATTGCAATTGCTTCTTTTTACATAGTAAAAGGATCCCAAACTAAGTTCCTGGGACTTCTGTATTGAAAAAACATTAGACATCCCTGAGGCATTCTCCACCCACCCTCCCACCCCCAGATTTGGTGTATCTTCTTAGGAAGGACAGAGTAAATCTATAGACAACCAAGGCTGTGGCCATTAAAAATGCAGCACATCAATAAGGGTATGAAACTTGACTCCTAGAGGAACCAGTCTAACTTTTACTTTTTCAACGGAGTGTGGGAAAGTTGAAACTATATTCTACTTGGGCTAAGAACTCTCTCATGCAGTCAGAAAGTGCAGAAATCTGTTGCTCTGTGTCTTCATTGTCATTCATCATGAAAGATCAGCAAGTTCTGGATGCAGAATTTCAGCAGTGCCTTTGACAACTTCTGTTAGAAACTCTTGGACGACTGCCACAGGCATCTGATGGCAGGAAGCAACAGTCAATCAAGAATAAAGGTTTTCAGGATTGTTAGCTTCTTGTCTCTGAAATTAGGAAGTCAGTCCTGTATTTGCAGCAAATCTGTGACCTGTGTCCACAGAAACAGTCCGTGTTTACAGCAGAGGTCTTCAAAAGGGAGGCTGAATTTTGTGCCTAGCAAAGTATCAGACACATTGTTGCAAGTGCAGTCATCTAGTTCATACCTGACAAAAAGGCATGTATTTTTTCTACTATTCTGTATATTTCCTACTATTCTACCTGAGTCTGCTAGCTCCTAGGCTAGCCCACCACCAGCAGTGCATGTTAAAGGAGATGGCCAGAGAGAGAGGAAAGAGACAACTGAGGCATCCCTGTTACTGCAGCCAATTGTCTCTCCCTGGGGTATTTATAAGCTGCATATTGGTGGGCAGGGGTGGGCAGTTGGCACGCTGTGACCTTGGGAGCTGAGAAGCCTGACTAGCATTCCTGGGAGCCACGTGAGCCAGACTGGCAGGAGCAGCTGCAGCCAATGGGGAGGAGACCAGCACTGACTGCTCAGATTGAGTTTCACTCCTGTCGCTTGAGATTTTTCTCTTTCTCTCCCTGTTGTGCTTTTCGTCTTTGTTTATGGGATTGGACAGGCGAATGCACTGATGGAGCCCTAGTGAGGAAGATCTTTGCCTAGTGGATTTGGGAGCAACCAGTTCTTGCCATTGCCTACCACAACTCCAGCCCCCTGACACGGATGGGCTTCTACAGCTCCGGGCCTTCTGAGCACACAACCTGCCCTCCTCTAGTGGGGCATTTTAAGTTGTGTTCTCTTGTAAGCACTTCCTTTTTGCTGTCCTTAGAGGTTAGTGTATGAGGCTTTTTAATGCATGGGAGATGGGTCAGGACCAGACAAAGCACCAGATAGAGAAAGGACTTCATCTTTATCAGTCTAATCAGACCGAAAAGGCCCTGCGAGTCTGGATGAGGGTTTTGGAGAAGTCTGCGGATCCTGCTGGCAGGTTTCGGGTTTTGGGTTGCCTCATCACTGCTCATGCAGAGATGGGCAGATACAAAGACATGCTGAAGGTAAGGTAAACTGGAGATGAATGCATGCCATTGTGTCGCACCCACTATGGAATGTGGCTGGAGATTAGAACCTCAAATCAGGGGGTGGGGGGAGTATTTTGTATATAACGGAAAATACCAGCTATTGAGCGCATCTTGTGGGCTGCTGTAATCACTGTGCTGACCAGTAACTCCAGCCCACAAGATACACAGAATACTGTTTTTCACTGGGTCTGGTCCCTCAGGATTCCTGGGTTATTTAGGTTCTCCAGTTGATCATGGAGACCTTTCTTGATTTGTTTCCCACATACAGCCACACCATGTTATCAGGCTTCAGGAAAAGGTATGAAAACAGGGCCTTTGCTCCACTTCAAGCTGTATTGTGTATGTCAGTGTAAAAAGAGATCTCCAAGTGGATTCTGTAGGATAAGCACCAGTCTTGTGGAAACATGTCTGTTATCTTGCTCAACTTCTGTCTGATATCTAATACAGATCTTACATTGGGGTGTTTTTTTATTATTACAATTAGTAAAAAAAAGGGGGCTGATTAAGAGAGAAAAGATGATGCTTTTTTGGTGGGGCAGTTCAGACACTCCAGGAGATTCCTGACAGTTGAGGTCAGAGAGCAGCTCCTGGTTGTCAGGACAGCATAGAAGAAAGAAAGAAAGAGGGACAGGAGGCTTGATGGAAGAGTGGTAAAAAGAAGCTGAAGTTACATTTCAAGAGCATGAGGATAAACTGTTTAAGTATATAAACAAAAAGAAGCTGATGTGTGGATCTGAAAAGTAACAGGATGCATATAGAGAGCATTTGGGAGGGCGACTCAAGAATCTGTAAGACAAGTCAAGAGGATGTTGTAACAGTCTTAAGAAACTATCCCAGCCTGAAATAGGGTCTTGCTAAAGGGCCTTGATATTCTTGTCCTGATGGTTTTGGTTGCCACTTACCAGACTGGTAGTCATTCAGCATTTAGAGCAAAAGGGGAAGGGGGTGTCTGTGGAAAACCAAACAGGTGTTCAACCCAGAATGTCAGCAGGTGTCTACAGCTCATTGAAAAGTTTTTGATAGCTCTGTTTAAAATTGGAGTGGAGGGGGGCACATCTTACTAGTAAACCCATAGACATGTCAAAGCCCTATATCAAAACCAAATACTTAGGATAAATAAGAGAAGAGGGGTATTAATATACTTGAAAAACATATGAAGACAAGCAATTGTGTTAAGTAGTGGCAGAAGCAACAGACTGATTAGGGAAGAGAGAAGGAAAAAAGGTAAGATGTAGCTACCTGAAGGAAATACTGAAAGGTTCATGGAAAAAAAAAAAAAAGCAAAGCAAAGGAGTGGGCTCAGTATACCTGAACATCGATTTGTTACTTGAGAAGATGAAAGAAAGTGGGATCAAAGTAGGTGAATTATAGTTCTTCCTAGTGTTAGGAAGGCAAAATGGCTTCAGTCAAACCAAAGATTTTATGCAGCAAGTGACCAAAGATAAGGAAGGAAGAACTTAAGCAATAAGTCATTGAGCGAGGAAATAACAGGAGAAAAGTAGTCAGAATTAAAGGTGTGAAGTAAACAGTGATTTAAGCAGGGTTGTGATGCTCAACCTCTTTTTGAGAGAAAAATTACTTCACACCAAGAAAAGAGAAGCTGTGGCAATCAGCAAATAATGAAGAACTTGTGCAAAGGTAAGGGAATGTGGGTAAGCTGAGCTAATGCACATCAGTGGATCCACACAGCAGCCTTCCTAAACTAGGGAAACTAAGAAGATGTACAAACCTAAACATGCCCAATTTATAGTTGGTGGGGTTTGGTTTTTTCAGTTTGTTTGTTGTTTTGGGTGGTTTTTTTGTGAAGAATGTAAAATGTTCTAGTAACTTAAATTATTATGTGCTACCACTATACAAAAAGGAAGTAATTGATTCCCTTGGGAATTGATATCCATAAACCTAATTTATAATCTCTAATGAAAATTGCTAAATATTTTCCTTTGCTACTGGTACTAATTCAAGCCTGCAGTGTGCTTGGTTCATCACAAAACACAAGTCACTGCTTAGAAGAGTTTGCAGTCTGAAAGAAAAAGACTTCTTTTTAGAGAACAGAGAGCAATGAATTTAAGAGAACAGTGTGCAATGGATCCTGAAGGTTATAGAACAAAAACTGTCAAGACTGCAATTTATTGGGGAAAAAAGTCATGATAGAAGTAGCTCACTTGCTTTCTTTTATTAATAGACTAATAACTTAAGAATGTCAGAGAAAGTGGAATACATTAACCTGAGCGAAAGAAAACTGAGCTGCATTGTGTCAGATGTTTCCTGCTTCACCTGCTTCTCTTTAGGGCCATTTAACAGCTTGTTTGCACTAACCACTAGCCTAGTTCATCTTCCCTGCCCCAGGGACTGTGTGGAGAGAGGGAGAGGTTTCTTCAGTGTTCAGAGGCCTTTTAAACCACCAGATAACTGCTCAATGCATATGATGCTTCTCAGTCTGTGCTGATTGATCTGCCCTGCTCAGAGATGAGCCTATTCTCCAGTATAGGGTGCTACTCTGTGGCTCCTTGAGCTGTATTTAAATAAACTACACATTTTTATAAACACTGTCTTCTCTACTTAAAGTTTGCAGTGGTACAGATTGACACAGCACGGGAGCTGGAAGACCCAGATTACCTTACAGAGAGCTACCTAAACCTGGCTCGCAGCAATGAGAAACTCTGTGAATTCCAGAAAACAATCTCTTACTGTAAGACATGCCTGAACATGCAGGGTACCACTGTGAGCCTGCAGCTGAATGGCCAGGTGAGCCTGAGCATGGGCAATGCCTTCTTGGGCCTCAGCATTTTCCAGAAGGCTTTGGAGTGCTTTGAGAAAGCTTTGCGCTACGCACACAACAACGATGACAAGATGCTGGAGTGTCGAGTCTGCTGCAGCCTCGGGAACTTCTATACCCAGATAAAGGTGCGGTAACCAAACGGACAGAGGGGTGACTGTCTCATGGATTCAGGAAAGAATAGGAAATAGTGTGAATTTCAGCTTATGTCTTTCCTATAGGAAGCGAACTACTGAGAGAACACTGTAAGCTAAAATCCCTTTGTAAAATCATCAGGAGTACTCTTGGTTCACAGTAAGGATGGGAGGATCATGTTTATACAGCACAGCAGAAGCAGCTGTGAATATGTGTTGAAAAGATCAAATTCAGCTTCAAAGAAGATCACATCAGAGAAGATACTGTCTGCACACAGAGCTGGCAGCCAGAACTCATGGATTCTCTATGTCTACCACTGTTGTAGGCAAATAGCTGCCAGGAAGCAGCTGTAGGTAAAACCAGGCAGGAACTGAGCATGGAGGCGATTTGGCAGTTCTAATTGCTATTACAAACAGCAACAAGTAGGTTTTTCTCACAAAGTCTTGATTTTTGTCACTAATTAAACACTCAACAACTGAATTGTGGAAAATTATAAGTAACCTTCCCTTATAATACCCAAAATAAAGAAAATAACATTGTGCTGGATACTTTTCAAGTATGAAATAAGAAAGGAGAAAGGAAATTTTAAAAGTTTAGATTTCCTTTGTGTGTTGTGGAGAATTAAAAAAAAAATGAGGACTTTTTCACTTCTGCAGTCTCATAACTTGAGAATGGTTTTAGATATTTAGATAAGTTTTACATAATTATTGCAAAATAAGTTTTATTTCTAAAATTATTCTAATTCAAAAAGATGCTTGAGAATGAAATGTATTATTACTTATTGTGAATTGGGTGAGGCCATGATTCTTAATTCCTGTTTCCTGCAATGATGTATAACCAGCTTTTTGGAGATCTCAACTCACCTATGAAAAACATGAAGGCTCCATGTAAATGTTGAAAACAAAGATTTAAGAGCAGAGAAAGTTTTCAGCCTTTGGTTACAGAGGAGGGTAAATGGTTCCTGCAGAGTAAAGCTGATGGCATACTACATCAAATTCATTTGCTGGGTCATTACCCCAGTGTCTGAACCCAGAGAATAATATGAATTCAATATATGGCAATTCCACCTTTCACAGTTTAAGATCCAGTGAAATACAGCCTGTGGAAGAGGAGCAGAACAAGTTTAAAGGTGTATAGAAATCTGCTAGATGCTGCATTGTTAGTAAAGTTGGGGGTTTTTTCTTGTTTCCTTTTTGCTCTATTCTTGCTGTGACTGCTGTCTGTCTGCTTATCTGCATTACAGGACTACGAGAAAGCCTTGTTCTTCCCATGTAAAGCAGCTGAGCTGGTGAATGATTACGGAAAGGGCTGGAGCTTGAAGTACCGTGCAATGAGCCAGTATCACATGGCCGTGGCCTACCGGAAGCTGGGGCGCCTGGCCGATGCCATGGACTGCTGTGAGGTACAGGGTGTGGGCAGCCACTGAGCTCTCTTGACTCTAGATGTTCCTGCTGCCTCCCAGCCTTAGAGCTGTGGTTTCAGTAGCCCAGGGGGCTTCAAAATTTGGGTTTACGAATGGCCCTTGGCTGGGAACATGAGAAAAAGACTTTCCGTGCCTTAAAAGGTGGTGCCATTTTGCCATTTCTTTGGAGCCGATCTTTCAGTGGCCAGAGTGCACGGTCCCAGCCCTGCTGTTTTGAACGAGGAATAAGCTCTTCTACTGACCAAAGACAATTTCTTTCAGGAGTCCATGAAGATTGCCCTGCAGCATGGTGACCGGCCACTGCAAGCGCTGTGTCTGCTATGCTTTGCAGATATCCATCGCAGTCGCAAAGACGTGCAGGTACAGCTCTTTCCTGCCAGGAAGGATAGAGGGAGTAGGGAGTAGCAAGAGGGTATGAAAAGCAAGCAACAGCAAAACAGGTGTTTTCCTCCCTGCTTCTGCAGACAGCCTTTCCTCGGTATGATTCTTCCATGAGCATCATGACAGAGATTGGAAACCGCCTGGGCCTGATCCAGGTGCTGCTAGGAGTGACTAAGTGCTGGATGATTCAGAAGGAGCTGGACAAGGTCAGTTCAAACTTGGTTCTACAGAAGTTTGTTAGACAAGACTGGAGCGTATAGTCTGCCTTTGATGGGGGTGCAGTTCAGGAGAGACCTCTACTCCTTAGTTCTACCAATGGAGTCTGTTTCTTGTACAGTTACATTACTCTGAATGGTCTCTCTCAGCCAGGAATTTGTTACTAATAGTAGGAATATCCATTCTGAGTCAGGCTGCTAAATTACAGAATTGACTCATAAGTCAATCGTGATGACTTTAAGCACTACATTGAGAAACCAGCAGTGGAGGAAGGAAGCCTTATACTCTGAAATAGATTCCTCTGTCTACTTTTTAGTTATATTACTAAGCTCATTGATGTGCTAGTGATGATGCTTAGACAGCTCTACAGCTCCACCATGTGCTTCGTAGGCAAACGTGGCATCAAATTCCTGGAGAAACTTTAAACCTATAAACTCTGATGTGAAACAGAGAAATGAGAGCAGAAAGTCATTTGGGAATAGACAACCAGTCAATATAGAGCAAGGGGATGAAGTTACTTATTTTGAAAATGCTTAGGCCATGTATGTATGCTATAGTCCAGATTGCACTAGATGCAGCACATTGTACTGCAGGATCATTATTTAGCCACAGAGTGAAATGCTCAAAGGTTACCCCTGAAACTAGTGCTGAACAGCCTGGAATAGACCTGCACAGTGCCACATCAAGATGCTGGTTTCAGTCTAGACACAATGAAGATTTGGTCTTATCACTCATATTGAGACATAAGGAATTTTAGCTCAAATGAGGCATCCCAGATACCAGGATGTCAAGTATATGTCTGTCAGAAAAGACAAGTTCAAGGTGCAGTCAGCATTTGAGTTGCCTACAACAGGGAATCAGCTGCGTGAGACACACTGTGCAATCTCAGTGAGTAAACACTATGTTAGCAATAGAAGAAGAAACTATAGACTTAAAAAGTTTTCTCAATGTCAATAGAATGGGACAGGACACAGCAGGTAGGCCTCTAGAGAAGATAATATTCAGAGCACTCATCAAACTCCTACATCTGCTGATCCCATCTCCAGCCGCTACCACTCTGATATCAGAAGCAGCTCTCACTTGTGAGAGCATGGTGACAGCGTTGCACAGAACCCTAATGTCACCAAAACCCACAGAAGAAGACAATGGATGAATCTTATATTCTGTTACAGGCATTAGAGGGAAGTCTGCCCTGGTGGGTCAGAGGCCTTAAGCCTGTTGCCCAAATGTGGCCTCCTTAGAGGTCACAGCCCTGAATACTCACCCAAGCCTGTGCTTCAACTTGCCAGTCCCAGTTTCCATTTCTTATGCTTCTCATTCCAGTTACCTAATAAAGCAATTTGCTAACTTTCCACTTGCAGAGTCCCTATTCTTGTCCTAGCTTCCTCCATCTTCCCGGTCTCCTTGGCCAGTTAGTCCATTTCATTTGCATGTTGTCAATACTATTGCAGATCCTCCCAGGTTGCTCTCACAGCTTGCTTGCCCTCGTTCTTGTGCAGTCTTATATTCCTGTCCAAGACAAACTGTCCCCTGGACTTGTCAAGATCTCTTCTCCCTCCCCCCCCCCGACCCTGCCATGCTTCGCTTTGATTCTTAGTCATTAATTTAAAGGTTTCCCAGTAAACACTGAGTCTTTCTAGGCACAGTCCTCAGTTATGTTCTCCCTGCTAGCCTTCAATTCCTGCTTCCCTCTTCTAAAAGTTCCTTATACTAGGCTGTTGCTGCCACCACAGGTCTAATACCATCTTCTCTGCATTCACAGTGCATTTTTTCATCTCATCTAGTCCTCTTCTTCTAGAATAGCAGTAATGCTGAATTATAGGGTAAGAATTTTATAATGTTCCTCCTGAAAACTACTCCATCACAAGGGAGACCTCTTCTTCCCCTTGAACAAATATGAAGCAGATCTCTATAGTTCTGGAGAAGAGAGACTAATGATCAAGGAACACTGTGACAACTAGGGGAAAGTAGGGATTCATTTGGTATGACAGCTGCTATGCTAAATATTTCCTTCAGATTTAAAAAATGGATAGCAGAACACTCCTACATCACACCATGTGTAAGTAAGGCAAAGTGGATATATGAACAGCAGGGAAAAAATGGATGAGCATAATGTATTGGTGCTGCTGATCCCTTTCCTCGTCTCTTGTACAAGTGAAATTGGAGTTGCCCAACGATTAATGAGCCTGTAAGGTAGGATGGGGAAAAGGCTTGCTTTGCTTGTGCTCCATCCCAACCCCAATGAGCATGTGTCACAGAGTTTAAATAAGTCTATATTGTCTCTGCTTGGAAACACCAGCCTCTGCCAATATTTGCACTGGGTGGCTGGAACATAAATGTAGCTCTTGGATTATTTGTGGTCTTTTAGAAACTAAGCTTTTCTCATTAACTTTTGGGAGGGAAATCTGCCAGACACCTATCTTGCATCTCCAGAGTTGCAGTGATGCTTGTTTATCCAAATTTTACTCTGTACCTCTTTTAATAATTCCCACAGGACATTCATACAAGTCTGGTTTTGATATATTAGACTGAGAACTGATGATGCACATTCTCCGTTCACAGGCTCTGGAAAGCATTGAAAAGGCACAGGAGCTGGCAGAGGGACTAGGGAACAAGGTAGGATCCTACAGCTTCTCTTCAGCACTGTTCATAGTCTTCTCTCAGGCAACATGAGAAGTCAAGTATTAAAGTATCCGGACTTGTTATCGCCTATTAACATGTCTGTATTAATCAGTCAATGCTTGGGACTTGCTTTGTTTTTTCATGGGCTGTTGCACAGATAATCATCAGTGTGCAAGTCTGAAAAGTGAGCGAGGAGTCACAGTGGGATAACCAAAGGGGAATGGGAAGCAGTAAGAATGAGGTATGAAACAAGCAGAGAGCTAGAGAATTAGGGGTCTTTTCTTGAAAAAATATTTTTGCCCTGAGCAGCAAGCGAGCTGTGTGCTGGCTGGAGGCAAAGGGAAATGAAATACACTGTGTGTTGTGGGTAGCTCAGGAAAACCGTCGATGAAAGAGCTGCAGAGTGCCTCAAACCTGGTGTCACCTTTTGTGACACAAAGAAGTAGGGTTATAGCAGGAAGTGCTGAAAGACCAAATGTCCTTATGACTGATCCTATCCTTTGCACAGCTTTCTCTGCTGATGTTTCTCCAGTTGGCTGATGGGGCTGTAGTGGTTCCTATTCCTGTTTCTGGTCTGTCTTCACCTTGTTCACTTTTCTTATGTTTCTGTCCATGTGCAGCTTGGCCTGCTGAAGCTCCACTGCCTGTGTGAAAGGATCTATCGCACAAAGGAGCAGCAGCGAGAATTGCGTGACCATGTAGTGAAGTTCCATGAATGCGTGGAGGAGATGGAGCTGTACTGTGGCATGTGTGGAGAGTCCATTGGGGAGAAGAACAACCAGCTCCAGGCACTACCTTGTTCCCACTTCTTCCACTTAAAGTAATTAGCTGGAAGATTGTTGTCATGACATTAGTCATAGGAAAGAGCTGTTTATGCCCAGAGTAGGACAGTCCTATACATGTCTGTCTGCTTACCTGTGCCTTGCAGGATCCCGTTGCAGCGCTGTGAGTCTCATGGCCTTGAAGGGTGAGATGAAGCCATAATATCCATCACACTCACACATCTGTCCTCTAAATGATTGTTTACCAATGTCCTCACTTTGTAGGTATTCAGTCCAGTTCACAGATTCTTATTTGATTCCTCTTGGGGAATCAATTCTTCTCTCCCAGAGACAGTTTGGATTTTTCCTGAGTCCCCTCTTTCTCTCTTGGCTAGTGACACACGGAGGTGAAGTTGTTCAGCCTGTTATTGTGCTACTGCCATGACAGAAGTTAGCTGTACCATCATTTTATTTTTAGAAGAAAGATGAATGTAACAAAACACTTAATTCTGAAGATTAAGGATTTAAAAACAAAGCCTCCCACTGACACCAAAATTAGGATCAGACTGCTGGGCAGTAAGAGGTGCCCGATGAACCCTGTGGATTCGCCTCCAGCAACACAGAAACGTAGTTCTGTAGAGGAACGTGCTGAAGTGCCTCTATGGAAGGGGTGGGAAAGAGATCAAATCTTTGCCCGTGGCGAGAGGGAACATGGGGAAAAGCTGTGGTGTGGAATAGCCGTGGGAGCGGCGCTGGGGGAGCCTCCGGCCGCGGAGCCGCCCCGAACCGACCTCCTCCCTTTGCAGGTGCCTCCAGACCAACGGGACCCGCGGCTGCCCCAACTGCCGCCGCCTGTCGGTGAAACCCGGCTACGTGTGACCGCCCGCGGGGCTCGGCGGTGCCGCGGGCACTGACGGAGCCGCTCCCGGGCCCCGCTGGGCCATGCGGGGCCACCGGCGGCCGCGGGGGCGTCCTCGGCTTCTCCTGCGTGTGGCTCACCGCGACTCGGCCCGACCCCGCCGCCTTCCCCCTCGCTCCTCTGTACGGGCACTGACTGTAATAAAGCTTTCTCCGGGAGAGCGCCCCGGCTGCCTCCGCCGCCGGGCTCTGGGCACCGCCCCGCCCCGCCCCCGGATGGCGGCGCCGCCATCACTCAGCAGATTTGGGGACGGCACGTGACCCGCCGGCGGCTCCCGTCCCGCCCCGCCGGCAGATTCGGCACGTCCGCGCTCGGCGGGGCCGCGGGGCTGCGGTCCGGGAGGCGGCAGCGCCAAGGGAGAGAAGGGGCCGCGGGACCCCCGAGCCGCCCTTCCCGCCGCCTCCCGCCCTGAGCGGGCGAGGGCAGTGCGGAATCTGCCGCCCCGAACCCGCCGCGCGGTGCGCGTCCGCAGCCCGGCGGAAAAATGGCGTCGGTGTGGGATGAGTCGGAGGTGAGGGACCGGAGTTGGGACCAGGGGCGGCGGGGCTGGGGCTGGGGCGAGGCCGAGCCGAGGGTGACGCTGCCGTTGTGCCCCCGCAGGACGGCGTCGGCGAGGAGGTGCTGAAGATGTCCACGGAGGAGATCGTGCAGCGCACCCGCCTCCTCGACAGCGAGATCAAGGTAGCGGCCCGGGGCCGCCGCCGGGCCGGGTAGCGCGGCGGGGCCGGGCCGGGCCGTCCGGCCTTGGGAGCCTCGCGCTGCTGGAGCTCGGGGCGGGCTTAGCGCAGCCACGGGGCAGCGGAAAGACGCGGTTAACTAGATCGGGAACGGCAGATTGAGGAGTGGTGATTCTCGGGAGAGCAAGCCCGGGGAAGCTGAGTGGGCGGTTGTTCTACACAGCCTTGGATGGTTTTGCCTGCCTCGTAGGCACAGGGGAGCGGGAGATCTGTTCTGTAGCCTGAGACACAAGTGTGTCATCGGGTAGTTCATGTTGGAAGGGAGTTGAGAAGACTTCCAGGCCGAGCTCCTTTTCAAAGCAGGGTCAGCCGTAAGCCAGGCTGCTCAGGGCTTTATCCTGTTGAATCTTGAAAGCCTTTGAAGACAGATATTGCACCACTTCTCTGGATGTTCAGTGCTGCCACCTGAGAGACCTCGTGAGGATAAAGATTTGCTTTACACGGAGGCTGAGCGTCTCTTGTTTCAGTCTTTGTCTGTTATCTCATCCATCCACTGTGTACTCCTGTAAAGTGTCTGGCTCAGTCTTCTTAATACCTTCCCTAGTAGTTCTCCAGCTGAACAAGCCCACTTCCCTCAGCTACTTCTCAGAGGGGCTGTGCTCCAGTCCCCTATTCATCTCAGTGGCTCTATGCTGAACTCAGTCCAGTTTATCAATGTCTTTACTGTATGGGGCGGGCCAGACTGGATCAGAGTGTTGAGTAAAGGGGACTGATCACTTTTCCCCATCTACTGCCTTCACTCCTGTTAGTGCAGCCTGGGATGCTGTTTGCCACACTGTCAGAGTACATGGCTGGCTCCTGTTCACTTTGCTGTCAATGGACACCCCCAGGTCCATTTCGTCAGAGCTGGTTTCCAGCCAGCCAGTGACTAGCCTGTGTCATTGCAAGGTGCACTTCTTTCCCAGGTGCTGGGCTCTGCATTTGTCCTTAAATTTTGTCAGGTTCCTATGTGCCTATTTCTCCAGTCCCTCAAGGTCCCTGTGAGTGGCAGTCCTGCCCTTGAGACTATGCCCACCAATTTGGTGTCATCTGCAAACATCATGAGAATACACTCCATCTTCTTATCTTGTTTATTCATTAAGATATTATCTAGATGGACCTGTATCAAGATAGACTCATTTTGCATAAAAGAGCACTTGTAACTTTAGTATACATTTGTCTGCTGCTTGATGTTAGCAGTATTGAGATAAAATATTTCATAAATTCTGCAGAGCAACTTCATCTTATACTGCTTTAGGCTCCACAAGTAATTCTGACTTATTAACTTTCTTATTCTGTAAGGACAGTAAAGGTAAATGTGTGTCTTATTTTTAAATTACAGAATACAGTAAGGAGTAAAAGTACCCTTCTTCATTTTATAGTAAGAGCTTCATAATTGCAAAATGTTCATTGGTGTCCTCCCATGCAGTTTTCCTTGAATGTTTCCTAGAGTCTGTTTTATTAAATCAAATTTATAAGTTTTTTGCATTTTTATGTAACAGATTCTGTATTGGCTCCTGTAAAAGTTTTGTCCTGTGAATGTGTTACAGCACAATATTATGCTTAGGCATCAAGAGTTTTAAAAAGATATTTTCTCAGAGAAGAGTGGATTTCCCTGTGAAACAGAATCACACCAATTCAGGTGTGACCAGTTCTCCTGAGACCTCATGGTGCTACAGTCACTTCAGTGGGGATCACAAACTGAGTGTTTTCAAACTGTGTGACTAACCAGTAAAGGGAGGAAAACATGTGGGCATCACCCAGACAGCACTACAAAATACCTGTATTGGGTATGTTAGTCTTGGGTGTAAACGTACTTACTGTTGGATGGTGAGTACAGAACTTCTTTTCTTATAGATTTTTTCCCTTACAGTTAGTAGAATCATAGTTTGGGGTGGAAGGGACCTCTAAAGGTCATCTAGTCCAACCCTCCTGCAATGAGCAGGGACATCTTCCACTAGACCAGGTTGCTCAGAGCCCTGTCCAACCTGGCCTTGAACGTTTCCAGGAATGGGGCATCCACTACCTCTCTGGGCAACCTGTTACAGTGTTTTACTAACCTCATTGTAAAAAAATTCTTCCATATATCTGGTTTAAATCTCTCCTTTTTAAGTTTAAAACCATTACCCCTTGTCCTATTGCAACAGGTCTTACTAAAAAAAATCTGTTCCCATCTTTCTTACAAGACCCCTTTAAATACTGAAAGGCCACCATGAGGTCTCCCTGGAAACTTCTCCAGGCTGAATCACAGAATGGTTTGGGTTGGAAGGGACCTTAAAGATCATCTAGTTCCAATCTCCTACAAAACATAACTGTAATATAGGCGTGTGTATATGGATGCCTGCGTGTGTATATGTAGTTACCTGGGTACGTATACATTAAAAAAATCACAACCAAACCACAGTTTCCTTGTCTGGGTCATATTGTTATCTAGGTCACATTGCAACCCAGTAAGCTGATGCATTGATCAGACTAAGGCTACCAGGTGACACTGGGAAGAAATTCTCTTATTAGAGACCAGCCTGCATTCCTAACCCATTTTGGCTAATTTTCTGGGTTTTCCTCTTTTTGTATTACATTTCCCTTTATACCCACTATTTCCTAAGATTTTAGTTTTTATAACTGTTTACTTTTTTGAATAATACATTAATTTTATCTTGTCTTCTGATACTATTCCTATTTCTTTTTTCTGTGTACCAATTCCAGATCATGAAGAGTGAAGTGCTGAGAGTGACCCATGAGCTTCAGGCCATGAAAGACAAGATCAAAGAGAACAGTGAGAAGATCAAAGTGAACAAAACCCTGCCATACCTTGTCTCCAATGTTATTGAGGTGAGAGTGGTGGACTCTTCTGCAGTGACATGGGACTTGTGTGCAGTATATAGTGACAGGGAGAAAGGGAGGGGAGCTCAGCAGTGATACAGGACATGGAGTATTCTCAAACTACTGATGCTTCTGGAGCCAGGACTTTCAGATTTTTCTGTTTGTGACCTGGAGGTGCACGTCATTTGCCCACTTCTTGTCTGGGTCATTCCTTAAGCTTTGGCTACTGTTCATCTGTATGTGGCAGCTATCAGAGGGTGACACAGCCCCACTAAGTGTAGACTTGGGCATGTGAAATTCTGTACGTGCTCTCTGAAACTTGTGACACAGCACATTTGTGACACAAATGAAAGGCAGTAGCTCTGTTACTACATCATATTCTTTTTGTAACTCAGTAATTTTTATGATAGGAAA
Organism: Chiroxiphia lanceolata; assembly: GCF_009829145.1. Taxonomy (NCBI): domain Eukaryota; kingdom Metazoa; phylum Chordata; class Aves; order Passeriformes; family Pipridae; genus Chiroxiphia; species Chiroxiphia lanceolata. Next base: position 24,421,650 of record NC_045642.1, read on the forward strand.
AAAAATGCTGATAGTTTTCTATTTTTAAAAATGGGATTGGTTTGTACTACTGTTTTAAAACTTAATGAACTTAAAACTTAATGTGAGCTGCTTATGGGAGGAGGAATCACTGCCATTAGCTACTACTTTGTTCTGAACTTTGTAGCATCTTTCTATGCATTGTTGTGTGCTGCTTCTTGAGGAAAGAAAGAAATTGATTTTTACGGGAGAGCTTTAATGCTTTCAGGATTCTACTGCTGATGGATGATGGAAAGTTTTACTTCTCCCACTCCATGTAATTTAGAAGCATTAATCCTGGGGTCATTCTGCTAGCCTGTTTACACTTTCATGAAGCCTTTCACTCTGGTTTTCAGCTGCTGGATGTTGACCCCAATGACCAGGAGGAGGATGGAGCAAACATTGACCTGGATTCCCAGAGAAAGGGCAAGTGTGCTGTGATCAAGACCTCCACACGTCAAGTAAGATCCATGTCCCCAGCCAGGTGTGAGGAGTGATGCAAAGCACCTTCTCCTAGTACATCTGGGTTTGCTTACTTTGGTTTCTTTCCTACAGACATATTTCCTACCCGTTATTGGGTTGGTTGATGCTGAGAAGTTGAAGCCTGGAGACCTGGTGGTGAGTGATGCTGTTGTGATAGTTAGATATGATGGTAGTGAGAAAATTGCATATGTCTTACCCTTTAGAAAGGAAACAAATCTGTCCATGTTTCCCCAAGACCATTTCTTTACTAAAATTTTATTAGAAAGATATTATGGGTTCAGTCATATTTGTAGTATTGAACAGTAGTTTAGGATGTGTGTTCTTTACATATAAAAGTAGGTGCTGAAAATTCAGAGATCATCTAGTAAATTTTCTAAACCTAGTCTTTTGTATTGTAAGTAATTTGGACCACTCTTTTAAAATATGGTAGGTTAACTGTGGTATTGTCCATTGTGCCAAGCTGTGGTGATTTGTTGAGCACCAGTGTCAAAGCTGGTTATTCCTGCATCCCTGAGGTCTAGTAAATCATCTTTGATTGCATGTTTATTAATTGCTATCTGAAGGGCCTGTTAAAAGCAAAGCACTTGTGTTTACAGGGGGTGAACAAAGACTCTTACTTGATCCTGGAGACTCTGCCTACTGAATATGATTCACGGGTGAAAGCCATGGAGGTGGATGAGAGGCCCACAGAGCAGTACAGTGACATCGGGGGGCTGGATAAACAAATCCAAGAGGTGATACTTAATGTATAGTTTCTGGTGTGATGGAGGACAACAGTCTTTGAAATTCAATTTAAAAGCAGGCAGCCTGGATCTGTGGACAAGAATAGGTTTATGTATTAATGTTTTTCTTTTGCTGTAGCTCGTGGAGGCCATTGTCCTGCCAATGAATCATAAGGAGAAATTTGAAAATTTGGGTATACAGCCACCCAAAGGAGTCCTTATGTATGGGCCTCCAGGAACAGGGAAGACACTTTTAGCTCGAGCGTGTGCTGCCCAGACTAAGGTAAAAGGAACCTTTGAAAGTGTGTGCTGCTGTAGAATAGTACCTGACAAAGAATATGAACACCTCCAAGGAGAGAGGGGTCATACATACAAATGGGTGTTACAAAGGCTGAGATTTTCTTTTCTGTTTGCTTGCTTGCTTGTTTTAATTAAGGGCTTCTTATAATAGTCGTAGCTGACCCTATTGAGAAATGAGGTATAGGATTCTCTTTCACTTCCCAGGCTACGTTCCTGAAGCTTGCGGGTCCACAACTTGTGCAGATGTTCATTGGTGATGGAGCTAAGCTGGTACGCGATGCTTTTGCTCTCGCGAAGGAGAAAGCTCCTTCCATCATCTTTATTGACGAACTGGATGCCATTGGCACTAAAAGGTGAGGTGTAGGCCATGTTGTAAAGCTCTTGGGAGCAGCCCCCTTTCTCTGTGTATGTGAGCAGAGCCTAGCTTAAAGCATGGTCTAATCAGAAACAAGAGTGTAAACACAGTTGCACATAGCAGTTGCCACAATCCTTGAGCTCACGAGTGACATTCATGAGACTTGATATCTATCTGATAGTCTCCTGCTCTATAAAACTGTTTTGTGATCATTGCAGCGGACACGTGGAGATGTTCACCCTCCTTTACTACTTGGGCCTGGGCAGCATAAACCACATTCAGCTCTAAGGACTGAATTAAGACTCAGGTGCTGCTGACAGTTATTCTATTTGCAGTCCTCATCATAGTAGGACTCCTTGTAGTTTCAAGGAGAAATTTGGAAGCCCTTGGCCAAGGACTATGAACTACAGTCATTCTGTCTTTTGATGTGATTGAAAACATAGGGACAGGTTGGTCAGGTTCATGCTGATAGTTTTACCCTTGTTTCCTCCTCAGGTTTGATAGTGAGAAGGCTGGTGATCGGGAGGTGCAGAGGACCATGCTGGAGCTGCTTAATCAACTTGATGGTTTCCAGCCCAACACGCAAGTCAAGGTTGGGATCTGGCAGGGAGTGCTGCTGAGGTCCAGGGCACTCTAGCAGGGGATGGAAACGATGTCCAGGGAAGAAGCTTGTTGGATCTTTGGGGAGAAGAGGCCTGTTCTCCAGGTGCCTCACACTGATGATCCTACTTCTGCTTAGGTGATTGCTGCAACCAACCGGGTTGATATCTTGGACCCAGCTTTGCTCCGCTCTGGACGATTAGATCGGAAGATTGAGTTTCCAATGCCTAATGAGGAGGCCAGAGCCAGAATTATGCAGATCCATTCACGCAAAATGAATGTCAGGTATGGCCTTCTGGGGCTATGTTTGTCACTCACAATGGTACCTCAGGGCTGAGAAGCGGTTGGCAGTCACTTGTTGAGAGCTTACTGTTGGGTTAAGGAAACTCCCTGCCTTGCTTTTTTTATTTGGTACATGTTTAGACTTTTTTTTCCTTTTTCTGCTCATATCAGCCCTGACGTGAACTATGAGGAACTGGCTCGCTGCACAGATGATTTCAATGGAGCCCAGTGCAAGGCTGTGTGTGTTGAAGCGGTAAGTACTCCTCTACAGCAGCCAGCACTGATGGGAGGGAAATGTGAAAGCTAATGTGGCGTAATTACTTGGAACTCATGTGGTGCTCACATTCCCTTTCTAAATACTGTCTCGTTGGGCAGGGGATGATTGCTCTCCGCCGTGGAGCTACTGAGCTCACCCACGAGGACTACATGGAAGGAATCCTGGAGGTTCAGGCAAAGAAAAAAGCCAACCTGCAGTACTATGCCTGATCTCTGCCCAGTCAAGGTTGTGGCCTTGGCAGAGGACAGGACTAGACTGGACTGTATCACTTACTTTCTGTCTGGAAAAAATAAAGCATTTTTTCCCTTTAAAAACTAATCCGTGATGTGTTGGGGCTGTCACCCTTGCTCGGTGATTCTACATTTGTATAAGGGAGGTTGTAAACTTCCTGTCCATGGTGCCCATTATGCTGCTTTTGGACCGTCCTGTTAGAACTGGATTAAATCCTGCTCTGCTACTTCTGGATGAGGACCAGCAGGTTATACTGCAGTAAGTGTTCTTTGACATTGATGAGCTGCAGCTCAGACAGCATCCCCGGTTTCTACCTGTGCAGCCAGTGAACATTCTACAGCTTTGTTAGTGTTTGAATATTTTGAACTAACACGCATTTTTCAAGGGAGAAGTGAACACAATTCACATATGAATGATGTTTGAACTTAACTCTGGAAGCTTTAACACCATTGCTGGTATGTATGTGAGCTCTCTGATGAATCAGTCTGGTGATTAGTCATAAAGAATTCAAGGGTCCATCCACTGAGCAAGTCTTTCAGTACTTTTAATGCCAGTTGAGAATTACAACTTCCATTTAAAAATTACACTTCTCATAAATACACTGACTTTAGCATTAAGTATCTTACATGCCACTGTATTGTATTTTAAATACAATGTAAACATCTCCAAATGCTGGCCATCTCATCTTTACCTGTGCAGTTTTTGGACGCTTGGGAGAGGGGCAGGGATGTGAGGGGGAAAAAAAAAATCAATGAACGAAAGAAAAATGCACCCCAAAGTACTTTGGCTGATGTTCCTGAGTTAGCCCTAGTACTTCTGCTGGTACCAAGGTCCTTAGTGTCATTTTGGAGGGGGATCTTGTTCCAGCAGAACATGCGTGTTCTTGACACACTGCTCAGGAGGCATTTGACATTAGAAAGGGTGAGTGGAGAAGTGAGCAGAAGCCACACGTTCCTGAGGAAAGTACATTGCGGTTCCTTTGGACGTTAGTATTAGAGGGGGCTGTACATCTGCTAGTTTAGCAGTACTGTTACTTGAGCTTGGGGAGAATTACTCATCTCCTTTCACAGAACAGGAGTGCACCCACAAGATAGTTAGAGGGTGAAGGTTGATCCTGGCAGCTCAAACTGTGACATATTTTGAGAAACATACCCTGGCCTCTAGCGGAACAGTTATAAGCTGCATGTTGCATACATCTCCCCATTAAAAAAAGGGTATGTTAGTCAGCCAAATAAGTAATCTCACCTGTGTAAGAAGCTGAGAAAAACTTTTCCCTCCTTTCCTAAAGCCTGTAAGAGTTTTCTTGGAGTCTTGCTGCTCAGTTACAGCTGGCTCCTTTTCAAAACAGCTTCAGTAGTGAGTAAATAGATGATACCGCAGCAAAGAATAGCACAGGTTTCTGTTTTAAATGAATTAATACTAAGAATGGGCTAATTCTTTGGCCTAAACCTCGGCTTAGATCAAGGTTCTTTTGGGAAAGGATGGCCTGAGCCAACACTAGACACGCCTGTTGCAAAAGTGTTCAAGCCAACTTCACTTAGCTCCTTGCCCTAATTTGGGTCTGAATTACACAGACCTGCAGCAATAGAGTTGGTGCGTAAACATCCCTTACAACTGGACAATAACAGGACCATGGAGGTACAGTTCAAAAAACAGCACAAAAAAAGACACAGCCTTGGACTTAATCCCTTGTAAACAGAAAAAAAAACAAATTGAAAGAACTGTCCCCCTTAAACCATCAATGATCAAGTTGCCCATAATTCAAACCTGGAGTTACTTGCAATGTCCATGTCTGCGACTGGAGGCTGTAGCAGCATCCCAGAGGCTGGTGTTTCAACAGCTATGGCACTGCTCTCCACGTGCCGACATGCCACCTCTTCCTGGTGTTAACCCACAGCTCTGCCCAGGCTGCACTTTCCAGAGTCTCTCCTCACTTCCTCCAGGGTCACACGGCCCCGTTTTCTTGTCTGGGTTTTTGTACGGATGCTCGGGAAGTGTTGAGTGATGGGGCCAATGTGCAGAGGAACCCAGCCAGCAGGGTGAGGCCCAGCCCTCCCCAGGCACAGAACATGGACCAGCCATAGCCATGACTGATGTCCTCTGGCAGCCCATAAACGTAGCGAGGATAGCGAGATAACTCAAAATTGATCCCAGCTACGCATGTGCAGAGTGAGATGATACAGCATGTACCTGCAGGAGAAAAGCAAGAGGGTTCTACACTGCCCTCAGACAGGTTAATTATGCACTGCGTTTTTAACCCTAGGTATTTTCAGTCATGAATTTTCAAAATCAAGAATTACCCTTGGGTTTTTTCTTCAGTCCTACCAGTCATTCTTATTATAAGGCAGAGAAAAAAAAAAAGGGAAAATATGTAGGACTGCAGGATACCTTGATTCACAAATAACCAATACTGTCTTAGCTCCTTCTGTTGCAATTTTGAACTCAGTCATGTATAGTTCAATGACTAATGTCATCAGGTTCCACACAGTACCCGAGCAGTTTCTCCTATAGAAGGTTAATACTGAATCCCAGGGCTGCAAGTGCAGCACTGCTTGGTTTCTACCAGGAACACCCATACTTCTGCCAGCTGTACCCTAGGCCCATAGAGAGTGCCCAGGATTTTGTCATCTGCTACACATTCACTAAACACCTATATAGAGGAAGAAAAAAATCATAAGAAACATAATGCAAGGCACTCTAGTATGTCTAATATGCACTAGTACACTAGTCTCGAGGAGATCATTTTATTCTCTCCAGCTGTACATTTATGTCTAAATACTAATGACAGCTCTTACTGCTGGCAGCATGCTCATCGCACTAAGTGCAAAAGCACTTGAAGGGGACCCAGTCTACCTCTTCCACTTAAAATACTTTACTCGTTCAATGCTGTGCAATAAAGAAACTAAAATGTTCCCAAGGAAACTGCAGTTAAGCAGCACATAAGATTACCAAGGACAGCACAAGCCTAACTTCCAGCCTTTCTAGCATCACACCATGTCGGCAGGGTTTTGTGCAGCCTTCAAAAACACTCCTTGAGAAGGCTTGTCTATGGCAAGGGAAGATTTCCCCACACACCCCACCCCAAAAGAGGCACCAAACCAGTGTCACACCTACTTTTTCAGGTGGTAGAGATGCTGTTAACCAAGAAGTTCCTTGCTTGTAGCCATTATAGATGCTGACACTGGGCCTCTAGGGTAGCAGGTCTGGCTTTTAGGTAATTTGCAATTTTTCATACTTGAAAATTGCATATTTACTGCTTGCACCTCACTCTTGGAGCATCTCAGTACCTCACCCTTTTGGTACACTTGTTGTTGCTACTATGTCCCTTTCAAATAAAGATAAAATACTGACCATTTTTAAGCTGAACAATCAAAGAAAGGTTTTCAGAAAAACCTCTGGCCACCCAGAAAGTCTGCTCCCAGCCAGGACAAACAGATCTAACACACCTGGCAAGCACTAAGTTCATGTCCTTATCACTGAACCAATGTTCTCCCAGGCTTGGCTGGGTTTGGACTTCATCATTACACTTTATCTTTGAGTATCAGAAAGGTGCTCCAAATCAAATTGTTTGTTTGTTTGTTATGATTCCCTAGGAAAACTGAACTGAGCTGTCTGACAGGAGCCACAGGCTGCACATTTGGAGCATGAAAGAGGACAGTGCTCATTGTGCACATGGTCTCTAGGGCTACACACCAGCTCTCTAGAGCTGAAGGCTCATACACATACATTGGGGTCTACTCAGAAACATGCAAATACCCATGCAATCAGAGATCCTGCCCACTGCTGGAAGTGGTAACTGCACTGTGCTGACCGTTTGCTGCACTAAATAATTTTGCTGCTTCGTGTGGTTGCTGTGGGCTAATTTGCCTTTTACAAGCCAGCAATACTGAATGTGGTAACTTGAGGAGCAGAAGCAAAAGGCTCTCACCTCCCATTAGGAAGAGCAGCCCAGCCACGTACTGCATAAGCTCCTGCTGTTTGCAGCAGCCCAGCACACCAATGATCCACCCAAACAGGATGATGGAGACTGCCATGCCAATGAAGCCAGCTGTCATCCTCCGCAGATCTGAAGAAAGAGAAAGGAGAAAAGCAAGAAAGAAGACATGAAGATGGTGGCACCTAGACAGGACAGCCAGAGGAGAGTCCAGACAGATGTAGATTTACTGGTTCTAAAGTTTATACTTCACCCATGGATTCCTCCTCCTGTAGCTTCTTTGAGATAGTTTGCCCAACATGGGATAGAAGGGGTGTATTATGAACTCAGCACTATGCTAATACTGCAGGGGCTTTTTTTCTTTTTTTGATGTGGTGTCTTTCTTTGGGATAGAGTTTGTTGGAGGAGTGACTGCTGAAAATAGAAACAAAAGCGAGAGGGGACACTGAAGAGAACTAAAGGACTAGCGCGTGGAAGGCAACGTGAACTGAAAAGAGGAATAGTGGGAGGACCAAAGCAGACAGCAGATCAGTACAGTATTATGGGAACAACTCCAGTAACAAGCTCTAAAAAAAAGCTTGGGTACCAGTGATATGAAGAGAACTTAGTCATCCATAGTAAAATTGCTGTTCTTGTCTCCTCCTAGTTCAGTCTCTAGCTGAAATAAGATTTTCTTGGCATGGACTCTCACATGACAGGGGCTAGGCTGAATTATGTGAGGCAATAGAAAAAGAAAAAAAAAACCAGAAAAGCGGGAGCAGAAAAAACTGATTAAATCATTCTCAGTCACAGGCTACAGGTCAGTTATCTGTGTGAGACATAAGGTAGCTTGTGGGCCAGGTGCTAGTAACAAGAGGTTGAAAGGACAAACGGAGATGTTCCCTAAAATAGTTGGTCACCGGGGGTTGTACCAGGTCACCAGGTGCACACAGAAAAATGCAACAAGGTCTATACAGTGATGCAGCACCTTTCCTGTAAGCCAGCTAGGACCTGTCTGTCCCCAGATCCACCTTGCAGCACACTCCACACGCACCTGTATTCCTGAATTCACAGCTTTAAGCCCCTCCAAACCTCATGTCCCCTTCCAATTATACTGTCGGCTGCTTGCACTTCCTCACTAATAAATGTGTATTTATGCTTAGAGCCCAGTGACAGCTAGGTGACTCAGAGCCCTCACTTGGCATCGCTTTAAGGCATGAAGTAATCCAAACAGTCTTGTACACTACTTTGGGTTACTTACGGAGCGCATGCCACTCATCCTGCCGGATTGTGTTTGTGATGTTGACAGGCAAGTTGCGAGGCAGAGAGCTGGAGGTGTAGTGGTACTTCACAGCAGTGCAGCGCTGGATAACTCCTGTAAAAGAAACATCAGTGTGAAACAGCATGAAAGCTCTGTGCCTTGCACTTGCTGTTGAGTTCGCTGGCCCAGCAGAACTCACACAGGGGAAGCTTTAGTTCAGTAACAGAGCAAATGTAACCAATGAGCTTCAAAAGTTTACTTCAAAGGCTTTGGGATTAGCAGGGCAGGGAACCTTGCTACAAAGAAACACCAGCAAAGAAGAAACTAGGTGCTGATCCGGGCAAGCTCCGAGAAGCAATAGCTAAAGTAAACATTAAGGACAGTGACCAAAAACATCTCCAGAAGTTTCCTAGAGGAACTGCTATGGGATGTCTCAGGACACAAGAACATGTCTAAGTACCAAGAAGACTTGTTTTGTCTCTAAGACAGAGTTGAACCACTTTGAAAATTTTGAATGAATGCTGGGAAGTGAATTGCATGGGAGAATCATTTGAATTCACTCCAATAGTCATTGACTCTTTGCTTTATTTTCAACAAACAATAGTACCCAGGTAGGCTTGTTTCCACTATAGCTTAAAGAAAAGTGTACCCCACACGTAAATGTGAACAGACAAGCATGCTCTTCTTGAAAGGGATTTTCAGTTCAGAAAATGGGAGAGAATAAACATGGATGGTGGGATAGAAGTGAACAGCTAGAAAGGTAAAAGAGCTAAATAGTACAAAAAGTTCCCCTTAAACAATGGTTACAGGGTCATTACCGCTATTTAAATGTTGGGGCAGAAGAACCAATCAAAAACAATGAGTTGGCCAGTGAGCTAATTAAGCTGGTGAACAATCACTAGCACAGAGCTGCAAACTCAGTGATCAGCTTTGTAAAAGACACCAGAAAACCCAGGAGAAGCAATGGGCTTTGTGCAGCTCCCGCAGCAATGAGAAACATGATTTTGTTCTCTAACGATGTTTACTGGGACTGTACTGACCTGGTTTCTGCAAGGACTTGCAAAGAGGAAACCCCCGTTTCACAAGATTAGGAGTTGCACGCAAGAGGCCCAGCCAATCCAGCCACCAGGCCAGGATGGGAAAGGTGATCTGGATTTCCCCCCATTTCAAACACACCCCCACCCTCAGATGTGCTTCCCACCACACCCTTCCCCTGCCTCGCTCCCTGACACTTCCCCAACACCACAGAGCGCTGGCAGTGAGACACTATACATGGAGTTCTGCCCTTCACCTTAAGCCATTCTGCACCACGCTGTGGAGCAACGCTCCCTCTTTGCACTTATCTCAGGACAAGTGTCTAGAGCCACCTGAGCAAATGATCAGCAAGATAACCCAGTGACAGACTATGCCAGTTCATTTGCAAAGGCTATAAATATTAAGTTAAGAATTTAGGCCATAAGTAGCACATCACAGTATCTAATTAAATTTCATCTGTAACTGCTGACTGAATTCAACTTCAATATTGACATGATTTACATGTGTTGTAGAGTAATATGTATTCAGAATAAACTAATGACACCAGATTTCAGATTACAATGCACTGGACTCATTAAAATATGATCTGTGCACTTACATATTCTGATTATAAAAGTAGCATACATGAAGCAGTATTTTTTCATAAGAGCAAGGATTACTATTTTTATACCTCATTAAAGAAAAAGCGAAGACTAGAGATGTACATCCCTCATGATCAAAGCTATGGAATCCTCAGCTAAAACATCACTGAGAAAAATACTTGCTCCGTATAATTCCAAGAGTTTAACATGTAAACTTAAACTAAGATCTCTTCACCTTCCTATACAAACCTGGTTACTTAGAAGTTTTTGAATATCAATTCATTCTGCCTTTGGTTTAGAAATTATACTCCTAATCCTTTCTTCCCTGTAATTCAAAGTGCTAATTTTATGTAGGTAGCACATACAATTATACTAAAACAGCAAGTCTGCAAAACAAAGAGCTCAGGAGTTCACAAATTTTAGGGTTTTTGCTCAGCACTGATCTCTAATCCACAGGCTTGGTGATGGCCTTTGGACTACACCAGCACAAGCCATTTTTCTAACAAGATTCCCACTTCCCTTATAGCAGAGGCTGGATCCACTCTAGTGTGAGTCACCATAAGCAAAACAAGAGAGGCCTCTCTATGTAGGTCTGCTAAAAAAGCTGAAATAGGCAGGCAGGAGCCAGGGGATCGGGGAAGCAGTGAGGGGGATCTCTCGGTTGAATACCTACTCACTTTCTCACAGAAAACCAAAACATGCACCCAGGCAATCTTCAGTAGCCAGATTTTGCATCTGCAGTCACTAGCTCATGTTTCCCACTTTCTGAGACAATCTCTAGGTCTCATTTGCAGAGACGTCATGCATTCAATTATGGCCAGGTACTCCACAGGGCTGTATTTAAAGTCATATAACACCTTGTTCTCTAAGTACTCAAGAAAAAAAAAGTAAAAATCAAAATCAGGTCTGCAGTCTCAAAATTATTGTGAAGTCAAAGGTATTTCAAAGGTACTCCAATAAGTCCTTTGACCTGATCCCTTACATATCTCAAATTGCAGTCTATAGAACAGGGACAGCATCCTGCCCTCCATTTCAGAAACCTGCTAGCAAAATGATTTCCCTTTTTTTTAATAATACAGTGAGACAAGCACCATAAGAAAGCCTGCCAAAATTAAAACCTTTGCCTTCAGGCAAGGGCTCGAACAGAACAGAGTCACGTAGTGATCAACAAGTAAGTAAGTGTTGTATTTTTTGGCACACAAGTAAATTAAGAATGCAGGACAGAAGGGGGCAGGTGCTCATGTCATTAGCTTACCATAAAGCACATGTACAAGAAAAAGATTAGACAGACAGCCTGATCCCAGCATTTCTAAGGGGTCTTAAAAGAACACTGTGAAAATCGCAAAATGCGCATTTTACTTGTGCAATTTTCTTGATTAAAAGATAAATATGAACTGCAATGAACTCCATCCAGCAGTGTCACAGTGACACTTTAATGGTCAAACTACATGCTTGTGCCTTCTCACAGCCAACATTGTTTCTAACACCTTGTCCTCAATGTGGTTTTTTTTACCCTTCAAGATTACAAATGCAGACAGGTTCCCCTCCCACAACCCTTGGAACTCACACAACCCAAAATAGTACATGTGAGTGTCCCTGAACGAGTCCTTTCTCCTGACTGAGTATGAAGGCTGGGATATATCAGAAGATGCTGGCTAAAATAGCTAGATACCCAGGCAGAGCACAGGTCCCTTGTTCCTAAACCGCCAGAGACCTGGAAACACAGACACAGGCCTGCTGTGATACATTCAGTTTGTAATCCTGGGGTCAGTGCATCCTGACTTTCTCTCAATTTAGTTTTTGTCTCTCTCCAACTTTGAAACATGAGTTTTCTTCTCTTTATTGCCTATGCTCCAGTTACAAGGAGGAAATGAGGGGTTCTCATTTTCAGTTCTGCTATGTGGCCCAGTCCCATCTTAGAGCACTTTGACTCTCACACAGCTGGGAGAGACCCTCTCCTGACCATGAGCAGCCATGGGCAGTTAACAATTGATTACCACATGAGGTCTGGCTCTCCCCTCCCTTATGCCCAGGACTAAGTGGCCACTGAAGTTCCCTGGCGTATTCCTACCGTTTCTGCCCAAGACTGTGAGGAGCATCACAGCTATGGGTTCACTCTGTCCACATCGGCACCCCAAGGCCACCAGACCAAATAAATCAACTTTCCTTTAAGATACCATGATAATTTTTACAGATCACACTTACTGACAGATCATACTTACCAAGGACCATGACCAAACAGACTGAGTTTATTAAACATGCCACTATAGTAGATCGTCTACAGACCTCACAGTCAATCCTCTAAGTCTTCCAATTTATCATCAGTTGGAAAGAATAGGAACAGTACAGATACCAGGACTGAGCAGTTTTCTCTCAAGGGCCTCATTACTGCCACAAACTGTTGTGTTCCTCTGCTTAAGCATCCAGTGGTTCTCCTCACTTTCTCAGCTACATAATGGTAATCTTTTCTGCCCAGTCTATGTGAGACATACCAGTCCCATCCCAGAGACTTTTCAGAGCAAGCTTGAAAAGCAATAAAATCCCCACTTTATCAACAGTGATGAACCTTTCCTTTTTAATTCCTTCAATTTAGTGATGTTAAAATGCATGTTTTTCAAATGAACTCACCAAGTTATCCAAAGCAGCCTGTTAGAATGGATCTCTCCTAACTAATCATTTTCTACTGTCACCATTTTGTAAGCAACACCTTTTTACTCTAATAGGTAGAGAAAACCTCTAAACAGGATATAATAAATCCCTGTAAGACCTCACTACTTAAAAATACTCCATGCAGAAGGTTTTTGTTGTAGCATCAGTTATCCAATGTGTAATCCACATAGCATAGGCTAGAAGATGATGTATTACTCAAGCTCTTGCACTCATAGAGTCCCTCCTTACACACATAGATCCCCGTAATTTCCCCATCAAGTGGTTCAGTTCTCTGGCTGCTATCTCTCACTAACTGCTAATCTCCATTTCTCCCATGTGGTTTGTACATTATTTCTTCTTTTGCCTTCTTAATTGTATTTTTAAAATGAAAAAAGATATTTTTTCACAGTTCCAAAATGGTGATTCTGCATTTTAAGAAAAATCCCACACATCATTCCCGTCTTACGTTTAAACATCTTCCACCTCTCAGTTTTGAGCTACATTTTTTGACTTCTGCCTTTTCATTTTAAACATACAAAGTATATATATTTTACTTTTTTTAATATTTATTTTAGATATATAAATGGATGCATGCATATGCATCATTAGCTACAATGCTCAAGTATGAAAGTTTCCACAGAACCATTTTTTATTAATAGCAGAAGATAAATACAGGACTAAAAATCCATCCAATTATCTAAATGGATAAGATATTTATGGACTTAGTAATTTATTCAGAATTCAAGATAGACACAGAAAGAAATCTTATTCCAGAGAGAGTAAGAAAATGGAAAGTATAAACCCAAACCAAAATTACCACGGGAGCGTGAGAAAAAAAAAATTACTCCTCTGTTACTAAAAGCCTATAAAAATCTATAAATTAGGAAATACTAGGAATATAAGAAGGTATCACACATCACCAAAGAGCTAGCTGAAAACTTAATGCAAATCAAAGGAGGAAGTAGGACTTTCAGAGGTGCACGGTAGTGATCTTCAGTTCACATCAGGGAAAAATCACCTGTTTTTTCTTTTTGGAAGGCCTAGATCTAGTATCATGCTTGAGAGAACAGCTCAGACGCAGCCACACCTGACCGTCAGTTGGAAAAGGCTGCTTAATCACAGTTGTCAGAGAAAAAGACAGACACAGCAGGAACAAGGAAAGGCTGCTAGTAAAGGAGGTCAGGGGAAGGGATAAGAGAGTCATATCTATTTAAAGATCTGATTCTACAAAAACTATTATTAACAATTTCCCTCTATAAGATGACACATAAATCTTTATAGTAGCAACTGCAGACCTAATAGGCAAAGAATATGAGGGAAGCAAGGCTTGTAGGGAAAGGCAAGGTCTGTTTTTAGAGCAGCTGAAAAAAAAAGAAATAAAGTAGAAAGAAAATCTTTAGAGTCCTTATAGTTTTACACATCAGACCCTGAGGAAGATAATTCACCACCCTGTAGTGCCCTCGTGCATGTAGAAAACAGTCTCAAGCCTCTCTGACTGTTGAGGTGTTGGAAAAATATCTCTGAAACAGAAGTACTGAGGGCCAACCAGTATTCCTCCCATTCCTTCCCCCATCTTAGCTAATCTCAATGGAAGCTGAAAGCATTTTGCTTGATGTGAAGCAAAACAATATATAAATATTTTACATGACAGCCACAATTAATAGGAAGAAATTAAAGAGCTGCCTTTTAGTGAAAGGAGCTCAACATGGAAATTAAAAAATGAAAACACATAAAAAGAATCCTAGGAGATTAAATGGAGAAAGAAGCTAAGCACACAGCACTAGACTTTCTAGAAGTAAGAGTCACTGCTGTGCATTGGAAAGAAGGGACAAAGACGAGCTAAGATTCACAGTGCCAGTCTATCCAGCCTCTGCTGTGCAGGACTGGCGTCACAGTTGGAAGCCAAGCCGAAAACTGCACTCGTTTTCTTAAGATAGCATTTCCATTTTGTGCCTCAATGGAAGCACTTCTCCCAGTTCCTCTTCTTCCTGTGCTAATATGTACCTGCGGGAACAGCAAATCCTGTTATCTATCATTAACCATACGTAACCCACTGGCTTCGTGGGTCAGCCCGCTACATTATTTGTACCATCAAGTGCAGGAATTTTATTCATACTTCGTGGCCTGCTTGGCTTTGTAGCATGTGCCACAATAGTAGAAGATCCACAGCTTTCTCTTCTGTCACCCTGGGGACCCTGAGTGACATCCATCACCACGAAAGCCTGGCAATCTATTGCGGCAATGAGAACTCCCCACTGCTAGCAGAGGAACAACAGGTCCCTTTCACCTTGCTATAAAAATCACAGCACTATGAACAATACTGCACATTTCTCAGCACTCAATAAGAAGAAAGTGCCAGGATTAGGAGGACGCCCACCGAGACCACGCTCGAGAGTCAGGCCCTGCACTGGGCCCCCCGAAGGGGCTCTCCGAGGACATGGTTCCACCCAGCACTGCAGTATTTTAAGCAGAGGGAGGCGCACAAAACCGGGATAGGGTCAGGGCCACGCTCGCCGCTTCCCGCATGCCAGGGACACCCGGAGCCACGGGGCTGGTCGGGGCTCCGTCCACGCTCTCCCGCCGGCCCGTCCTCGCCGCAGCAGCGGCAGCCGCGGCCCCGCCCGCAGACCCGGCGCCCCGGCGGGGACGCGCTCAGCACCACGGACAGCGGCGGGGCCGCCACCGCCCCCCGCCCCCGCACCTTTCCGGATGAGCTCCTCGCTGTCCGGCTCGTAGCCCGCGCGGTGGCAGCGCCTCCAGAGCCCCGAGACGGTGGAGTTGAAGCGGCGGCCGCAGTGCGAGTCCAGCGCGGCGGAAGCGGCAGCGGCTGGGGCGGGGGCCGGGGGCCGCCCGGGCAGGAGCGCCCGTGGGGGCCGGGCGCGGAGCGGCAGGTGCGAGCTGGGCGCCGACATGGAGCCGGGCGGGTCGCTGCGCTTGTGGCCGAAGCCGCGGCAGCGCTCGCGGTGCCGCCGCGCGTCCGTCTCGTACCAGGAGTCGGTGCCGATAGCCACGGCCAGGAGGGCGAGGGCGGCGGCGGCCAGGAGCAGCCCGGTGCCGCTCAGCGCCTGAGCCGCGGCCGCCATCTTACCGCGCCGGGGGTGGCAGGGGCGGGCGCTTCCCTGCAGCCCTACTGGGGCCGCCGCCCGCGGCACCGCCCCCGGAAGGGACACCAGGCCAGCGCCCCCCGCGCCCCGGCACCGTGCCGAGCTCCCTGCTATACCGGCGTATCCCCACCGGGGCCCTCCGGCCCGGGATCGAGGGAGTCCCGGACGCCGACCCCCGCCACAGCATCGGGCTCCTGCTCCGCAGACCGAGGCCCCCTCCCTTGGCGGAGTCCCTGTCCCGCCCCCGGCAGCTACCAGGGATGGATGACCGGGAGAAGGGGTGAGCGGAGCCCCCGACCCTTTCCGCGGCCTCCCCTTGTCCGTCCGTCCGGCCTGCCCTGAGGGCAGAAGGGCAGAGATCAGCCCTGCTCACACTGAGAGGTCGCGGCAGCCAGCAGTTTTTCAAACGTAGGCGAAATACAAACACCTCCCCCAACAGCATTTGTTGGCGTTGGATGATGATTCCTCCTTAACCCCTCATTAGCGGTTAATGGAAAATAAGGCCTGAAAAGCTGAAAAACGTCAATTTATTTTATGCAATGAGAAGCAGGCTAAATCCACTCCATTAGTTAAATGCAGCATTTCCAGGGGCACAAAATCCCTTCTGATCACGCTTGTATGGGACTTGTTCCTTCAGCTCCAGCACTATCACTCAGATGCTAAAGGCAGTTGTTAGGCCATTGTCTTGTCAATTCTGGCCCCAGATAAAATGATCTACTGATATGTCAAAATTAAAAATTTATTGCCCAGTTTTGAAATTCTTAGTTTTGTTTGTTAGAAGTACTTTAAATTGTTTCCCAAGATCTCCTACAGATCAACTGTAAGAGATTCAGATCCTTCCCCCCACCCCGCCTTGTCACGTCTTGATCTCTCATCCACACTCAAACACCCTTCCCAGCACTTCTCCCGCAACGCTGCCCAGAACAGCACACTGCTTATCTCCTCAGAGCACTATGCCTGGTGGAAACATGCAGCAGTCACAGCTAAAGCTTGCTTTAACCACATTTCAGCATGATCCTCTTCTGCAGTTTGCACTGGACAGATGGGATTACCATCCATGCAGCTGCACATTAGTGCCTTCAAGGCAGACAAGTTGAAAGGGCTGCTGTCAAAAGAATTTTCTTACACACACCAGCTAAATTAAATCTTCCACATGAAGAGTGAAAAATAATTTTCAAATACAATCACTGCTCTAGATAACATGAAAAAAATCCTTCAATTGTAATAGCTCTTTCCTTTTGGAAAGATCCAAATATTCACATTTCCTAAATCTGCAATCCTATTATGTCACCCTACCCTCTACATCAGCGCCTGAAGCTAGAGTTTTAGAAGACAGGGGCCTCAGAAAAACCATCACCTTAGAAAGTTCCCATGTATGAGCCTCCTTCCAATTATTCTCCCTTCTGTGCTATGCAATTAGTACCAGCACAGACAGAGTGCAGCGTGGTAAATCCAGGGACAGATTCCAAAACGTAGGTTTCTGGTGAAGTCCACAGACCGTGAAATCACACCCTTGATCACCTACCTGCCTTCATCTTCTTCTAGCTCTTGGGCTATGGTTTTCCATCTTCTTACAAAACACTTACAGAACTGAGAGTCATGTACCATTATTTGTAGGCAGAAAATCTTCCAAATGAAGGGTGGGATAAGACATGCACTGAACCCATATTTTTGAAGGGTAGAGAAATTCCTATTAGTCCTTTCTGGGCAATTCTGACACATAATGTTTGATAAGTGCACCTTTGTTCTACATGGCAGATAACCAGCTTAGTGTTAAGTGAGTTTTTTGATAAAAAAAAACCCTGATCACAACAAAGTATAGTTGCAGAACTCTCTGGACAATCAGTTACCATGCAAGCTTTCCCTTGAAAGAGGAGAAACTTATTTGGTGATGCTTTTCAAGGAACCCAGACCGGCAGTCAAAAATTATGATTGGATCACACTGCTCCTGGATGACAGTTCCTTGGCATCAGGAAGAAGAAACCGGATTAGAACCTTCTTTTTCAATTGTGAATGTCTGACAGCAAGACAGAGCCCAGACTTCTCTAGCCTAACCCAGAGATATGGCTCTGTAATTCAAATGAAATCTGAATTGAATTTTAAATTCAAAGAAAAGTAGTAGCTTCCAAAAAACCCAAAACAAAAGAAGCAAACAAACAAAAAAACCCCAACAACATAAACCAACATGGAAAACCATTTATTTCATCTCTATTGTCTCCATGAAGAGCAGATCAATACAGATGAAGTGGGAAATGAATAAGAGCAGCTGAAAAAATAGAGCTAGAAAATACAATTCTCTCTGTATTTCCAAAAGTGACAAATGTGGTGGAGTGATGCTCCATTTCCTCCCAAGGCTCTCCATCCTCAGCTCCAGGGCTGACATAGAAAACTATCAAGCCCCTCCCTCCCACAAGCCCCATGCTACCTCCTACCAGGGTATCTTCCAACAACCACAGACTATCCAGGCCTATGGTAGCAGCCAACAAAAACAGCTCTGAAATTCTTTCTTCAGTGTCATCCACTTTGCATTCCTGAACACTGAGTACAAAATCCTGACTGTGGTTTTCAGTCTTGGCAAGGCTCAGTGCTGATGCAACAACGCCAACTCATGGGCACTCACCTGGCAGTGCCTCAACTTAAATGCCAGCCTTATTTTAGGAAAGAAATCTTAAGAAACAGCAGGCACATTTTTCTGTGCAAACCTGCTTCCTCCAGAGCCCCATTACAGGGTCCACTTAGCTGCAGTCCCTGGGCAGGGGGAACCCCCAAAGCCAGAATTAGAGGGTTAGCATACCCAGCCAGTCCCTGTAGACTAATTGGATTAATCATCCTTCTAGGAAAATGGGAAGCAGATGCTACCTTCAGACAACTGAATGATAGAGTAGTTGGCATAGGAAGGCAACTTTGTAAAGAGGAATAAAACAATTGCTCTAAGCCTCCCTCATTGTTGCAGTGAAATTAGTTACTGCTGTAAGTCCAGGGTAAGGAAAGCTGAAAAAATTTCAGGCAGCAGTTCCTGGGCAGATAGAACTGCAAGCATGAGCTTTCCAGCACTTGCTGAAAAGTAGGACAGGAGCTGTCATAAAAAAGAACTGTGTCAACAGTTGGGGAATCTCTCAGGAAAGTAAATGCTTCTGCTGTCAGCAGCATACCTGCCTCGCTGCTCTGACCCGAATCGCCCTCTGAAGGCATAAGCCCTCTTGATAAGGCCTTGTGCAGGTTGGAGAGCTGTACTGATTTACAAAAGCTGTTTAAAGACAGAGCTAAGTTGGTGCAATTGACATTGGGGCACCTGTTCTGTGCCCGGTGACTCCACCAGTTCAATTAGACCTGTTTTTAAACAAATTTAAGCAAAGCAAGGATAAGCTCTGCAGAAGAGATGATCCAGTAATTGTGCACATCTCTGTGGCAATAAAATATGCCTATGGAATTATGGCCTGGTCAGCCTTGTGAGCTGGGATGCAGGAAAGCACTAGAAATTGTATTTATTTTTATTGATCTCAAATTGCCAAAAATTTTATCCCAAGCATCACAAAACAGAAAACTCTTCTTAAAGCATACCTATCGTGACCCTTTCATATCCCTTTCTCTCCTTACCTAGCACACAACTTTTCTATAAAAATATTTTTTAAATATTTTCACCAGCAGTTTCAGCTTTCCCATTTAAGATCTGTCAGTATTATTCCTTATCCATTCATCCCCAACAGATGAACATCACTGTGAGGTAAGAAGCCCAGAAACAGGCTACCATCTATGCTTTTGGTTATAGCATGCTCTTAAATAGTCTACACTGAACAGAGGAAAAGTTAACCAGGAGTTATCAGTTGCTGGCCAGGCTGTAGTGTTCAGCTACCTCTGCTGTAACAGTCTAGGGGTGCTATAGCATGTCAGGCAGGGCTAACATGCTACACCTCAAGAAAACTCTGAAATATGGTGTGGGGCAGATGGTAGGTGACTCAGGTCTCAAGAGCAAGCTCAGAGCTGTGTTCAACTAATGGTTATGAGGAGAGGGAGCTCAGTCACAGCAGCTACATGTCTTTCCTTCTAGATGTAGGTGAGCTATGGCAATAGAAGAAACATTTACTAATCATTTATCAGATAAACAGGCTGTGCTGGCTTTTGGAGTGGTTAGGGCTGAGGCAAGTAATCTCCAGGCTGAGTCATTTAATTATAGTGACCTATCCTAAAGTGCCTCAAGCTTTTGGCTCAATTTCAACATAAACAAATACAAAATAGACCAAAAGAGCTGGACTGCTGAGGCTAATACTACCCTTTAGGAACAAGCAATGTCAATAAAAAGCCGGAGACCAAGCTGGAAAGGGTCTTTTCCCCTCTATCTCATAGCACCATCAACTTCTCATGGGCAGGGAGTTCTGGCTAAAGCTGTCAGTTTGTTGTTGCTTTGTAATCCCTGTTCTGCCTCCAGCCATTAGAGTGGTAGGAAAAGTCCTTAGTCTTCATCAGCTACAGGAATCGCCTCTGTTGTTTTCACACAAGAGCTTGGGAGGTGCAGTTCCATCAGAACGAACTGAATGAAATATCATTCATTCATAGTGGAGCAGTTGTTCAGTTCATTTCTCCCCAGTGTATCTTTTGCTCCATAAAACCCAACCAATCAGAAAAAATAACAGAAGCCCTGATGTGTGGATTTTAGCAGAACAGGAATAGGAGAGCCAGGGAATGAAGTCCTGCACACCCAGACCTCTTTCTCACCTGCTTCTCATACTAGCAGCCAGATCTGCACGCACACACATAAGAAATAACATTAGTGTTCCTTATTGCTTTGTAACAGCTCAGAGTCACTGTGGTGGCTCTGGGAGGCATCATGAGGTCTGCGCAGAGGTCACTCAGTTGTGAGCGCAAGTAGCACCATGACTATAATGCCTGTACACAGGAGCAGAATTTGCTGCAGGGAGTTCCTGGGAAAGAAACAGCAAAATTAGGAGGAGCCATAGACCAATTCCCATAGGCAACAGCAGAGAGACTCTCAAATCATTTGTTGTTTGCCCTTCACTCTTTCAAGTCTATCGCATGGAGAACATAACAGCTGTATGAAGTCACTAACACAGCTGAGAAGACTCTTTCCCAGCACCCCAAGCAAAGATGTTGTCTATAAACTGACATGTACTTGTTCCACTCAGCTGCAAGGCCCAACTCCAGGTTTCAAAATCAACTTAAGCTGATTCAGTCTTGTAGCTTCAGGTATATATTCCTGTCCTCTCACTCACAAGGGAACCAACACTTCTGCATCATGTTCATAGGCACTTTAGGGATCTCATCCAGCTAACAACCATAGTTACAAAAAGGAAAAAAAAAAAGCAAGATGATGAATTTGGCCATTCTTTTAACACTATCTCAGGTTTATGCTGGATTGAAGTGACTGTATACCTCCCACCTCTGCATACTCTGGCAACAACCTCTGCCAGCACAAGAGGTTACCAACCCAGAAGCAAACTCCCAAATTAGTCATTAACATTTCTCCACCAGAAGTTCCTGCCTCCTCAGGGGGAGCGGAACTGTTTTTTTTGAGGAATGTTTCAGTCAAAATTAACTAGGTGAGCCAAGGCATCTTATTTAAACCACTTAAGTTGCCTGTCTCATTACAACTGAAATAGAGGGGAACATTCAAGGGCAGCTCTGCCAGCAGATCTGAGAGGGCCTTTACTGCAGTACAGCTGGATTTGGAGCTGCTACAGCTTTAATTAGACTGCAAGAAACTAGAATAATACACGGCAGGAGGCCAAATATACTGGAATATATACACCAGTGCAGAAGAGAGATGACTGAGGTGGGATACAATGACAGACTACGAAATGTTGAATGATAAAGAGAAGAAAACTATTATTTTCTACTGACACAGCACCACGGTGGCATCTAATAAAAAAAAAAATCAATAAGCAAGAGCGTAAGAACCAAATAATAAGTATCACTTAACACAGCACTGTAAAGCTATGCAAACTTTCTGCCAAAGGGAGATTGCAGAAGCCTGAACTAATGGATAAGGTCAAAAAGGAATGAGAGAAGCATGGGAAGGATAGATTCACATGTGGTTACAGACATACACACCTCTATGGGACCCTGGTTCAGACAGTCCCTAAAGCAGTACGCGCAAGAAGCTGAAAAGACAGACAGGGCAGCAGCTGTCCTAACTGGACATGTTTCTGAGGAACTTGCTCTAGCTGGTCATGCTACATACTGTGCTAGCACAATATTTTGGGACTGACCCAGTTAAAGTTTCTTGTGTTTTAGAGGGTCTTTGTAGTCCCATAAGCACAACAGTCCCATAGCACAGCAGTCTATTTTGATTCCAGCCTTGCCCATGGGATTTGAAAAGCCAGCATTCACATGCTTCCAGAACAGGCACAGGGGAGGGTTATATCCCTGCTCCCTGGCAGCAAGAATTGCTGCAGCAGAACAGGATGGAGCACTTACCAAGGATTCTTTTCCTCCAGGAGATCAGGCACAACATTTACCAGGGCAATATACAGAAATCCTCCAGAAGTGAAAGGGAGGATCCAGGCTACTGTTTCGCCTGCACAAATACAGGAAGCTTTTGTTATTACTGAGACAGAGCCATGGGAGACAACACGGAAAGAAAAGAAGATACACACGTGGGGACGACAAGCACTCCTTTCCCCACTCCAGAGGTCACAGGGAGCCTTACCTGCTCCTTTTGGTGACTGAGCACATATTGCAAAGCAGGCTCCTAGAATTCCCCCCAGAGCTGTGGAAAGCTGCATTTTGGCTGCACTCCAGCGGTCAAAGCCAGCCCGAAGTAAGATTGCAAAGTCTCCAACCTAAGAAAACCAAGAGTTGACAGTTAATAAATAAGAATATTAAATTCTCAGTCACAAAGGCTGTTGCATTCACAGCAAGACCAGTGCTTCAAGACTGCTTCTGCTTTTCCATGTTGTCAGTTTCCCAGAGGGAGCAGCTTTCAAAAGGACAAGAAAATACGAACCAGACCCAGGCCTCCTCTTAGTAGGTGAAGCACCTTGTAATTCCCCTCACAATGGCAGGATCCAAAGCCCTCTCACCTCATGTGGGATTTCGTGCAGGAGAATGGCCACTGTGGTTAGGAACCCAACCTGCAGCAGAGAGAAGGTGATTAGGAAACTGATATCAGAGTATTCTTGGATTCATCCAAGGTCCCATACAGGGAACCCATGCACCATCAGGTCCCATACACTTACAGGGATCAAGCTGTAACAGCAGATCCTACACCAGTTCAGGGTTGACTGGGAGTTTATCATTCTCACAGTCATGGTCCTCCAGCTCAGGGCACTGGGAACCCGATAGCCCATCATCAGTGTTGAAAACCGAAGTAAAAAAAGCATTAAACATCTCTTCCTTGTCTATGTCCCTGTCTCTGAAGTGACCATCCTCATCATATAAGGGGTCAATGCTATTTCTGGCCTGGCTTTTGAGTAGATGAGCTAATCCTTCCCCCAGTGCCAGTCCAAATGACTAACATGTCCGAGGCTTGAAGAAGCTCTGCATCAGAGGATCAGGATAGAGTTGGTTTTTACTGTAGTCTGCATTTTCTCAGAAAACTCCATAAAATAGGAGGGAACTCCTTACATCTTTGGATGTTCTGCATGTTGCATCACACTTGAAACAAGACCTCTCCAGTTCAGTACACAGCTGGGCACAGAAACCTTACCTTTCTGCTAACCAGGAAGCTGGCTGCTACTGCCAGGCCATGTGTGAAGTTATCAATGGTGTTGGCCAGTAGATTGAGGTATCCACTAATCTGCAAAGAGAAGGCAGAGCCCCTGATAAAGGCAGAGACGTAAGAAGATAAAAGAAAGCACATGGCTTAGACACAGGTTATGCAGTCACAATCAGGTGGGAAACATCAGAACATGGCACTTCTACTGAAGGTCTTAAACTGTCAGTGCCTGAGTACAAATTAAATGTAATTTTTGGTTTTAGAGTAAACTAAGTTTTAGGGTAGGCAAGTATTGTCTGAGATTAGAATAATTACCTTGTGCAAATGACAAAGACCTCTAGATATAGAAAAAGAGAAAGGAAAAAGAAGAAAGCCAAAAATGCAAGAATATATTTAATTCTAAGTTGAACCAATTTTAGGTAACACTGACTACTTTACACAGGTAACTGGCTTCAAATATGGCCTGATCTTGTTTTAAAGCCATGTACTTTAATATCCAACTGTTAAATATCTCCTCCTCAAAAGCTGGCAAGAACAATGCAACAGAAAAATGCTGCTGAAACTGCTTTTTATAACGAAATAAATCTTCAAACATTGTACCAAAAAAGCTTGTGGGTTTGCTTTCCCTTAACAAAGAATAACAAGAGTGATGACAGTCACCAAAAAGCCACCTACTAGAAGGCTGGATAGCATGTATATGTATTTGCATATAAACACATTTCTTAAAATTATAAGCATAAAGCAGCTTCCTTTCTCACAAGTCCATCTCCATGTTAGACTTCCCCATCATTCTAACCATGGTCACCTCAAGAAATATTCTAAGTATTAAAAGGTGGTTTATGAGGGTACCACCCCAGCTCTTTAGCTCACATGTTTTTCGGTTTTCTTCCATCATATATGACTTAAACTACTGTGTGTGGGTCCTGAGATACCACAGTTCACTATATGGCACAGCAGTTTAAATTATTATCAAACCAGGTGCTAGCCAATATACCAGGCTGTCCCTGGACAAGAACTCCAAATATAGGGTAGTATCCAGTGAGTGGAGAGACTATCTAGAAACTGTGAGGCATTAACTTCTTACTTCACCATAGCATCAAATGCCAAAGTTCAGCTGGAAAAGCACAAGTGGGGATGGATTTAATTAGCTCTTTTTGGTCTTCTGCTCTTCCCTGTTTTTATCAATTCTGCTTGGTGCATCTCTTCTTCCTGTCTTCTATATACCACGGCTCAGGTGGGGCTTTCTGTCAAACTTCTCTCTCCAGATCACCACCTTTCTGCAGGGCACTTTTACTTCACAATCTTGGGCCTTTACAGGCTCTAAATTTTTAAAAGTGCATTGATGATTAAATATGACAATAAGGGATTAAGCAAAGCCTAGCTAAGCTCAGTTTTAAGTAATAATCAAAGTAGCATCTCCACAATAGATGCAAAAGAAGTCTCTGCATGCTTTTGTAAAAAAAGAAACAAATAGATGCATGAAGGCAGGCCCAAGAATACAGCAGTTTTACTTCTCATTCTTCATACTCTGGGTCCTAGACAGTCAAATATGACTATCTAAAATTCTCCTTTTCATGTTGTTTTTTTATGTGACTGCATTTTCCCCACAGGATAATAATAATTCTTCACAGAAGTTTTACACAAAAATGCTTTCCCATAGCACCATATAGGGAAAAAATAGACTTCATGATTAAAACATTATGACTTTTTCTTGTCAGTGGCTTGGGCAAAAGCTGTCACTGAAAGAAGCAAAGCCTTGGAGTGCTCAGAAATAAATTGGGTTGATTTGACAGTTATGAGTCTCTGACATTTACATTCTGTGAATCCCTAATAGGATGTTCTTGTTGCTCATAAAGAGCATAGCCAGATGAAGTGTTTATGTTCATGCTTCAGAATTTATGTCACTGTGTAATAAAACATACTTCCTCAAATCAGCAAGGACCCCATGTACCACAGGGAAAAAGAAAGCATAAGCAAGGCAAAAGTACTCTACAGCGTTTTTACTTGTTGAGAATATAAAGGCTGCAATGCAGGACAGAACTGATCTATGTTTGTGTGCAAAGGAAACCTCCCACCTGCAGTTTTCAAGATAGGACAAATTATAGCAGCAGCTAAAAAGCAGAAGTTCTAATATATATGCGAACAATAGTCAACTGTTTACAGCTTCCTAACCATTAAGCCCTGATGGGTGACTTTGTTTAAATAGTACCTTTCCCCTTTTGTTTGCTGAAAAAATGGGGGTTTCTGAGTGAACAGCAGAACCAAAGAAGTCTGTCTTGCTATGGATTTCACCCTTTTCTTTGCAAGCACCTACTTTGTTCATTTCCAGCATCACTGTTTCCCTGCACACCCCTTCACCACCCTGCACTGCATGACAGCCACCTCCCCACCAGGTAAGGGTAGTGAGACTTACCCGGTAAGCTACCAACCAGGTGGACCTGTCGAGCAGCACACAGCAGCTAAGTTCTGACAGTGTTTTATAATAAGGCATTAGTTTGCATTCCTCCTCTACTGCCATGCTGATTTTTATGGAACTTGCAGAAATTGGATCACCTTCAAGACTTCTATCCTCTCTTGAACTCAAGAAAAATTAATTATGGGTTCAAAAGTTATTGAAAATGAAGGGCAGAACAGATGGACAGACAGATGGAATGACTGCTTATGTTGTTGCCTAAGGAAACGGGCTAACAACGCAGGAGGATCTTGGTAGTTTTGGTAATTTCCACCCTACCAGGAAATCTATTATTCAGATCATATGCTCAAAATGTAGAATGTTAAAACTACACGCATTAAGTCATTAGCTATTTCATGCATATCGACAACAGTCTATAAGAGCAAACAGATGTGTTAGGATTTTAAAGCTAGAAGGGCTCTCCAGGGTTGTCTAAACCTTCTACATAACACAACTGAAAGAATCTCATCAATTTCTGCACGAAGTCCATTGTTTGTTAAGCTATAATGTACTTCATAGAGAGCATCTTAAATCACAGTTTAAAGCCAAGTGACAAAGAATCTGCTGTCTCTAAGGTAAGCTAGTCCATTGGCTAGTTACCCTCAGTTACAGAGTTGTCTCTAACTTCTAGTCTGTTACTGTTTGCTATAGCCTTAACTATGCAAATTTAGTCATGTCTCTTACATGGGTATTTGTAAACTTTAAGTTATCCTTGATCTGTCACGACGACAGAGCTAACCTAAAGGAAACCACTTATCATGTACTGCAAACTTAAAATATTTATTTCATCTCTTTCCTGACTCTTTTACAAATTATCAGTAACATTTTGGATATTTGGAATAACACTACTGGAAAAAGTCATATAGCTGTTTCATTATTGCTGTACAGAAAGAGGGACTGTCCCCTCTTCTCTTACATACTATTTCCAACTCACCCATCCTCCTGGCTGTAGCATCATAAGGGAAGAATGTGTTCAAACAATTTCCTACTGTAATTCTCATACCTTTTTCCACTGCATTGACTTCCTAGAAACTATCCCTATCTTGTAAATATGATCTGAGTTCTTTCTCTGATCTATTCCTTAATATTTGCATGTATCAAAACCTGTTAAAAATGCAGCACTTTTGGTGAAGTTACTCAGTTTAGCTGCTATCACTGACTTCATGCAGTCACAATGTGCCATTTATGTAATATAGTAGTACCTGCAAATGTGAAGACATACTGTTTTTATAAATAATCACTTAAAAAAATCATATCCCACCAGTGAACAGATTTGAGGGGGGCTGCCTTAATCCAGTCTCTATTGATAATATAACTGATTTTTAAATAAATATTAGCAAAGTTGATTTCATGTAGTATTAGTTTTATTAGAATGTGAGAAAAAGTTATATATGTTTGTCCTTACCTTTATCAAAAAATTTTATCACTGAATAAAAGGCAGGAGAAAATGTCTGGCTGCTAAGAATTTATCTTCCATAAGATCATACTAATTAGCATTAATTAGATTATTATTTTTTACATTAGGACCATGTCTTGAGCAATCATATCCTCTATTGGTGTTTCATTTCTACTTGAAATCAGTGGTAGACTAACCATCCTTTAAATCTGTAGTTCCTTATATAAACCTTCCTAAAATAAGGGCACAATGTTTCATAACCCAGTAATATTGATTTCTTCACTACTATCACCTCTAGAAACATCAGTGTGGCACCTTGCAGTATGTGTAGTGTTCTGTAAAAATTACATGAATGTGACGGATATCAAAAATACACAGTGATCTCAGCATAACTTTCATGTTGTGTAGGAAGAGCTATTAAGTTACAGCAAAACAGATTTAAAATAGAAAGACAAAAGAGCCTCTGACTGACCACACATCCAGGTTTGGGCTAGTTCATGCAACCACACTTTCTGTTCATAGTTACTCTCATACAATCTTCCACATTTTTATGGGTTTGCAATCTCAAATTGTAGGTCCTCCTTCACCAAAGTGGTTGTTTACTCTCTCACTTGTAATGTGCACCCAGACAAGGGTTTCCACAGTACAAAGATAGTAACATTAAACTGAAAGCAAAGCCAATGTAAAGGTTATCCACTTCCCAATGATACAGTACTCCTTTTCCTCCTCCACCTCCAATCCTATGAGTTTGCTGATCTCCCTTATTCCAGCACTGCAGGCTGCCTGTCTACATGCCAAGCTGATTCAAGAAGTTAAGATAGGAGAGAAACAGACCTGGGGGTGGGAGGTGGGTGTGTAGGTGCAGAAAAAGTCTGTTTAGCTCCCTGAATAGGCTCACTGTGGGGTCAGATGAGACCAGTGCAAAGGAAGTGATGGGAAACACAGTTTTGGAGACAGAAGTGGACAAGAAGTCCTTTTTGGCAGCAGATAAACTGATAATCTGAGAAACTGAACTTCTAAGTTCTATAGTGGATAGCTTCAACACACTTCCAAAAGGTGTCAAAACACTTCCAAAAGGTGCCTTAAAAGGAAAAGTGCAGCTCAAAATTGGTACAATGCAGGCACTAGAGAACAGAGAAATCATGGTACAAAAAATTAAGCAAATAAAGATATACTGACTAGAAAAAATAGAGAAACAAAAGGTGGAATTCTGTATTTTGGTATCAGAATTCAGACAAAACACACATCAGACTTATGCCTTCATAATATTGACTTTGCCTCTTCTGCATAAGCTACAGTGTAGATTTTCTCCAAGTCCGCTGTTTCCTCCCTGCTGTGACCAGGACAGACACTTTGATAGAGCAAAATCAAGCACAACTCGAACATCAAGTTTTCCACTCAGGCACAGTTCTTTCCACAGACAATTCCTGACTAAGATGTGAAGGTGAGTTTATGGGTTTCTTACCTTGATTCTGTTGTTTCTTGTACAAGACTGGAGAGAGGAGCCATTACACTGAGCTCGTGCTTTTTGGGATTGGCCTGCCACCTTTGGCAAGGAACAGCCACTTCCATTGGAAATCTTTCCAGCTGGTGCTTTGGAATCATAGTCCTAAATTAGGGGAAAAAAACTTGTCACTCACTTTTTTTCAGTGATGAATGAGCATGAATCAGGATTAGAAATCCAGTCTTTACCCTTAATCCCTTTGTCCTTACAATGTAAATCAACAGCTTTGGCACACCAGTTTAATAACAACTGCTAGAAATGAGACAGATTCAGAGAGCATTGTGACATCAGCACTGTAAGACAAGAGCAAAGACGTCCTAGTCCTTAAGACTAGTAGAAAGAGAGAGGAACTGGAGTCATGCCCCCTTGGCATGAGCCAAGTTCCTCTAGAAGGACAAGGGACTGAGCCTGCCAATCCTGCTAGCAGCTGCTGCCCACAGAAATATAACTCAACTCGACAGGAAGTGGGGGAAAAAGAGTCTTGCTCTCCCCAGTCCATCACAATAACTAAGCCTACAGAATTATTCTATAGCTGGGATCATTATCTTCCAAACAACAAGATATTTATTTAAGACTTCAGCCTCTCTCTAAATGAGAAGGTGAAGTTCCTTTCAGGCTTTGAAGTCGCAACAATGAGTGAAAGTTAACAGCTACTTGCTCTTATGTAGCGCCTGACCTGCAGTTTCACCTCTCAAAAGTCACAGCAAGGACTGAACAATCTATAGGAGCTGCAACTAGGAGTTGTCCTTATGTCTGAAGACTAGCTCCTCTCCTCTATCTTGGAATTACCTTCTGGTACCTCTGTCTATATTGCCCCTTTGCAGCTGGGTGACTTCTCTGAACTTAGTGTTACCTGGCCACCCATAAACCCCTTCTACCACACAAAGTTACCCAAACATCTGGTCCAGGCCATAACCAAGGAGAAACACCTTCAAGAAGGCTGGTCTTTGTCCTGACTGAGGACCCGGAAAGGGAATGAGTCACGATGGGGTCAGTGGAACATGCATCAGCAAGCTGTCATCCCTCAAAGGTAACTTGAGCAAAAGTCTCATTTGCAGAGTGCTCCAGCTCCCAGTCCCCATAAAAGAGCACCTCTCTTTTACACATACCACATAAAGAACAAAAGTCAAAACCACAAAACAAAAGCCTAGAGATGAAACCTTCTTCTAAGAGACCAGTGTCAAAGAAGTGACAAAAAGCTCCAAAAGAGCAATGACAAGGTACTCACAGCTCCAGGATCATTTGCTGAGCCTGTCAGATAAGGTAGATGAGGTGTTTAGTACAGAGCTTCAAATATAAGAGCCTTCTCTCCCCTCGGGCTGCTAACTTACCACACCAGGGTAGTCCTTCTCTTCTTTCTCTAGGAAGATCTTCTCTAGTACCAGGAAGGTCAGGAAACCAGTGATGACCCAGAGACCCAGAAGCTTCTGCTGCTGAAAGCTCTGCTCTTCTCCTGAAGGACAAGAGAGAAATCTTCATGTCTCTATTAAGTACATAGTTTTTCACATATGAACTCACCACACCCCTTACAGCGCAACCAGCAGTTCCAAGTCAAAACAAGAAATGACTATGGAAAGACTCCCTCCAAGGTAAGAGGAGCAAACACATCTCAAAGCAGATTAGTTTAACTTGCTCATTCTTGATCTAACAGATATCCTCATTTCAGGTCACTCAGAGTGAGAGCTACCACCCCGTTTTCTTCAATAGCACAACCCAAAATATTTCCTGACAACACTGTGAATTTCCCTGGGGTCCAGAGGCAAGTGAAGATTACATCAACAAAAATCCAGCAGCTATATCTACTGAGCAGCAAGCTCTGACATGAAATCTGCTGTTAGTGGAGCTACACACTCACCTTCCCCTTTCTGCCACACCTAGGTAAGTTATTAAGCCCAAAGCTATAAACTTCCTTTTCAATTAGAGCCAAGCTTGTGAGATAATAATCCATTCAGTCTGGCTGCAGAAATGGAGATTGCATTGCAATGGAAGAAGAGAATGACTCTGTAACAAGGGTCAAGGAAACCTTTATGCTTCAGGACAGTCTGGCAGAAGCAAGCAAACTAGAGTAGGAAGACAGAGTAATTTGGGAACCACTGTAGAAAGGGGTAAAAAAAGGAGAGCTGGTTCTGCCTATGGTGCTAGAGCTGTGACAAAGAAGACTAAAGGCCCAGCACATTTGAAATCCTAGGACATAGGTGCAAGAGAGTCTGGGAAACCCAGGGCATCTTCTTTCCTCTGTCATATTCTTTCCCCTCTCATTTTCTTTCCCCTGTTTTCAGCAGGGAAATGATTTACTGGTTTCTCAACAGGTGGGATGCAGCAACACTTGCCTTCTATGCCATCAGTTTTCTGAAGCAGAGAGACACAACCATTATTGGTTTCGACAACCCTGGCTATCTGAGGGATGAAGGAGTTACACTGATATCACAAATTCTATACCAACTCAGACAGTGTTTCATTTGCTGGCGAACACAGGTTTCTGTGACCTGTATTTCCTTTCCCGTCCCCCCACACCTCACTCTCCATTCTTAATTATGGCTCTATGGACAATTTTCCATGATTTCTCCTTGAGCGAAGATTGCGAGGGCAACACATATGAGCTCCCATAAATCCAAGTACCCAACAGAGAGGCCCCAGTTAGTGCCAAGAAAAAGGCTCTAGGATGAACATTGTTATAGGGACAGATTTATAAAAAAGATGCACCTGATCCCCAACTGAGATGGTGCACAAGTTCATATACCAGACCACATACACATTCATAACCTCTCATCAGGTTAAAGAAGCATTCCCTTTCCTTACAGAAAGGACAAAGGAAAATCAACAGAGACTTACAGGAATCCAAGGAAAGATAGGAGAATTTGATAGACAAGAAAACCAATGCAAGTTACTAAACATAAAGTACTCTAATCTCAAAGTCTCTGGAGGACTGCAGAGTACAAAGACAAAGTACTACATGTGTGTTTATTGTTCTTACATCCTTCCCTAGGCATGTGCTTTTATATACTGTTTGAAAGAGAATACCAGCTTAGACCAGTTTTTGGGCTGACCCAGACTGGCTGGTCTTGTGCTTTCAAGATGGAACAGACTCAAAAAATGTAGCAGTAGGCATTGCATGGGCTGCTTCCAGGCATAAAGGCTTTCATACCTGTCGTTGCAGTGCATGTGTAGGCCCAGGCTTCAGGAAGCAGGTGCAGAAATACATTCCCCAGTAATCCACCAATTGCAAAACTCAACAACTGCTTCATACGGTGTGATCCAGCTAAAGAAAAAAAAAGAAAAAAAAAAAAGAAAAAAACCAAACAGACAAACAAACAAAAAAACCCCACACTAATCACAACTCATCCAGGAGCCAAAACATTTCCAGCTGAGATTTTGCACAGAAAAACCTAAATTGGAAGCATCCACAAAGCAAGTTTTCAAAGGAGAGAGCACAAAACAAATGGAGTGCAAGAAAAAGCTCTTGCACCATTTGCCTGGGACAGCAGTGTGTGGGAGGGACCTGGACCAAGCAGGGTAAAAAACAATACTCTTTGTACAAACTCCATCCAGGGCTTACATTTGTCCTATCAGATTCTCAGGTGTGGACTAAAGCACCAAAAACAGACTTTCCACTTTAGAGAACAGTATTTCTGTGACAAAGTCCTGTTCACTACTGTGCTGTTCATTCACTTCCCAGGACTTTTGGCTTCAGAAAGGCCAGTGTGGGTAGCAGGTTTACCTTCTGACTGCAGAGCAGCTCCCGTCTCAAATGGGATCACCAGCAAGGGGAAGACCCCACTCAGCCCCACCATGAATGAACCGATGAGGGAACAGATCCAAGTGTCCAGCCGCTCACTGGTGAAAAGGTTTCCCCAGGACTCTGCCTCCTTCTCACACAGCGAACCAGAACTAGCAGCAACATGACTCTTCGGGACCTGTTGAGCTCCACAGGCCACAATTAGAAACAAGGAGAGTGTCCCATCAAGCAGAAGTTTTTGTTTTGTCATTGCTAAGTGGTCTCAGCCAGGCTGGCCAATCTCTGAAAAGAGAAGGGAGAGCAGTTCTGAGACTGTGCTCATCTCTCCCTCCCATCCTCCCAGAAGAAAGGCCTTGGCCACACCATCCCCCCTTTTCAGTGTCTTAGCACAGGTATGTATACCCGTATACATCTGGACATCTGAAACTCTTCCTGATTTCAACACAGCACTAAAGGACAGAGAGGCTGGTTATCATTGGTGTATGAAACTGCATATGAGACATCTTGTGAAAGCATCTTCCTTCAGGTGGGCTGGACAAGGACTCCAAGTACCCTCATCCTTGCCCTTCAGTGTCCCAAGGCTTCAGAAAAAGGTATTGACCAGAGACGCTATCCAGATAAATCTTTTTTTTGCCATGCAACAGCATCCATGTATAAATTAGGATGCAAGACAGGCAACATAACAGAAGTCTGTAAACTCATGAGTAGTGTAAAGATGGTGAACAGATAGACTATTCACCGTCTCGTCAGACATAAGTACTGACAGCCACCACATGAAGTCAATGAGGGTCAACTTCAAAAGAAACAAATATGACCCTTCATCAGCAAATAACTTGTGTGGTAACACTTCTCCAAAAACAATGAATAATTTTACACGGGTTCATCAAAAGACAGGGCAAGTACTAGAAAGATAAATCTATTGATTGTTAATAGTTAAACAGCTCACATTAGAGTCAAGAAATTCCCTTATGTGAAAGGAGCTAGAGACTGGAAAGATACTTTAAAAATATCACATATATTTGTCCTGGTTTTTTTCTTTCCAAGAAGGATACTGGGTTAGATGGTCTCTTAGTCAAAATCAGCACAGCTGTTAGTAAGAGCTCTGCAGTCACAAGAAAACTGTAGAGAAGAGAGCATGTTAGAAGAGGAAAATAAAGATAATTACACTCTCATTGGCAAACAGGAAAGGAAAGCAAATGATGTAAAGGCTGAAGTACAAATGTTTCTTCAGTTTCCAGAAGAAAAAGTGAAATGTGACAAGCAAAATTAATCTGGAAATGGGAGAAAATAGCACTCTAGGAAAAAATAGCTTAACAAATGTTTGCGAAACAGCTCTTGATTGAGAGGGAATAACAGCATTCACATGAAAGTATGCGAAAAAACAGTTAAAGTAATCTCTGAAGCATTAGGACCATCTTCAAAAATTTACAGGAACAGAGGAAGGCCACAAGAAGGCTGGAGAAGCATCATGCCTCACCTACCTTTTTAAAAGGAAAAAAAAAAGGTGGGAGAAGACTTAAGAAGTTACAGACCAGTAACTTCAATCCTCTGAAGGATTCTTGATCAAATTAAATGATCAGTTTGTAGTTACCTATAAGATAAGAAAGCAATAAAGATACCAAAGCATTAAGTAACAGCCAGACAGAAAGGGACCTGAAATTATCAAGACAAAATTCAGGATGTTGGAGCCAATCCAAGGGCTCACTGCAGATGAAAAAGTGGTGTTGCCCCTTTTCCCCACCCCTTCATGAAGCATCACCTCCCCATGCGCACACCACACTCCATGAGTGAGCAGCGTCAGAACAAACTAGCAGGGAAAACTATTTTTTTAAAGAATCAGCCCTTTGCCAGTTTCAGTCCCTGGATGAAAACACTGCAGGAGGAAGGCACAGCTGCAGTGAGCAATCAAAAAGAAAATTAAGAGACAGGGTCCCATTGGTCCTGGGAAGGAGAACATCAGTCTCCAAGCACAGTGACCATGGATATCAGTAGTGGGGATGCAAGAAGGAATCAATAAAGACACTGTCTTGGTTTGGCAAGCTGTGCAAGAACCACCAAAACTTTTTGTGTAACCTCTCATTTATTTTTTATTTTTTTTTTAACAACAAAAAATAAAATCCCTCAACATAGCAAGTTCAAACCAGCCCAGGACTTCATGGTGTCTTATTGCAGTGTTTTGATCTGGCTGCTAAGGGCAGGGCAGGGGCAGGCACGAGGCCAGGTGTGGAATGAAATAGAAGTGACAATACAGTAAGCCCAATGTGCCACAAAGAAAAAGCATACATTGACTGAGAAATTCATTCTAAGCAAGTGGGTTTATGTTGCTACAAAGTAGGTAAATGTCATCCTGGGACAAATAGTAGTGACACTGTAGGTCTCACACAGGTGAGATATTAGCCAATAGACTGCACCCAGCCCCATGTATTCTTCTTCATGAAATACATGCAAAAATCTACGACATTGCAGTGGAAAGAAACAAAAATTAGAGCATAGAGAGCATGACTTGGAAAAAACAACTGAAGGACCTGGGTGTGTTTAGTCATGGAAAGATAACACTGAAGGGAACAGAACAGCCTGCATACATTAAAAGTCACAAGAAAGGGGGAAAGTGCTAAACTCTTCTTCCACATCAGTTCATACAGTAAACAAGACTCAGCCTGAATATGAAAAAACAAATTTACATAGTGCTAAAGTGGTGATATACTGAAACAGGTTGTCTATGATGCAGAATGTCTAGCATTGGTTGTTGTTTTTATTTTATTTTGAGCAAAAGAAACACCCGATGCAGATGGTATTTTATTGTAAAGATTAGATCCCTCCTCTGAAGTCCCTTCAGCCCTACACCTGTAATTTGATGTAAACTGGAGAGATCCTTGCTCTGCTGACAGGGCCCTATGAAAAGGGGCAGATTTTCAGCTGTAAATCACTATTGGCACAACCACTTCAGAACAACAGGAATGGGGGTTTGGCAGCAAGGGACATTTTCATCTCTCATAGCACTCCATGCACCAACTCAACTCAGACACTGAAGTGAACAGGAACTAAGCTGATGCTTGGAGAGCTAGTAACAACTGCAAGGACAGCCTGATGGGCCAGAGATGCTGCCCTCTGCCCAGCTCCACCACATTGCATACCTGGGACACTGCCAAAACCTCTGGCTCCCTTCATTGCGATTCAGGCTCCCCCCTACAGTTATGCAAACAGACACACAAAACTAGGGTAAAATTATGCCACAGAATCCCCCAAATTTTTCCCTGAAAACAAAACAAACCCAAAAAAAAGACAGGAAGTTCTCAAAATGTTTGCTGTCCCCTAACTGAACAGAGTTTCTTCTGTGCAAAGTAACAATACAGGTTAAAGCCATCAGCTACAGGGGCATCTGTGCAGGTAGGTGATGGGCCTCTTCAAGCAAATTCCATCAGCCACAGTCTTCTCTCTGCTTATTGGCTGCTGCAAAAAACCTGCAGTTTACAGAATTTCCTCCTTTAAAATAGATGGGCACCCCTTCCAACCTGGGAGCAGGCCTGACAGACCTCTTTGTCCTTTTTGACAGGATTAGACGAGGAAAATGACTGAAAACTTTGTGAGGAACACAGTAAAAATAAATCAGGATTTATACAACCATACATATGCCTATGAAGAGGCAATAAATACACAAAAAAACCCCGACCACTCTCTGCAGTTTGGCAATGATGGGAAGCAGCACAAGTCTCTTCTGCAACATCATTGTCACAGCTTTTGAGAACCAATTTCAAAAAGTAATCACTGCAAGTGATCCAACAGGTTGATTTCTTGCATCTCATTCTCCACACTCATATGTGCCCCAAAGGACACCACTTCGACTATGATCAAAATCCTGGAGAGAGGCAGTAGCACACAGGACAAAGAGCATGTCCAGGACTCTGAAAAAGGTCTGCATACTTGGCTTCATGTCCCTCTTCCAGAACAAAAAGGGATCAGATTCCTCCAAAAAGGTATGGTGTTGAACAATAAATGGGCATAAAAGGGTACAAAACTGATTCCTCTAACTCACATTTGTGTCAGCCAACTTTCTGTAGCCAACAGGTCTTTATTCTCCTGTTACTCACTGAGGGAAAACTAGCACATTTCTTTACAGCTGTGCTGCCTGACCACCAAGACTTCCTGACTCAAGAACAACTCCATATCTCATTCAATAAATTCCCGATGTTTATACAACAGCTACGAGAAATTCAGTGTATCACCCAAGACATACCTAAACTGATTTTTGTGCCCAGCTAATTATTTAGAGCATATTGCTTCTTCCTAACACATCATAACCACTTGCTCAAAAAAAAAAAAAAGGCACTTTTTAATCTCTATAGCACCTTTGCTTCTCTGCCTCATTAGTAAAGTCTTTAAATTTAAACTGGTTGCTCCTAAGACAAATATTTAAAGGGATAAAGAGGCACAGTGAAGATGTAGGCCTAGGAGAAAAAACACTCAAGAGGAGGAAAATAATACACTGCCACTACAGTTGCAGAAAGTCTCTACCTACTCCTAATTTTAAACAACAGCATTTGTTTCTGGAACTCAGCTAGAGAACATCTGAGAACATCTCGAGAAATTTCTAGAGAAAACACCTGCAGGTTTTCTCAGAGACATCTGTGGTCACTATAAGGCAGAGGCATAACCAGGTACAGAGAGATGTTTATCAAGAAGGCTGTATCACGTATTTAAGAACGTGCATGGGAGAGAAATAGGCAGTACATTGTTTACTTATCAGCTTTGACAATTGCTCCATTTGGCATCACAGCTCCCAGCCGTGCTGGATCACAACCTGGTCACCATTACCACTGGCAGCACTCTCCAGAGCATGTGTCTGAGTATTCAGGAATCAGCCCCTTCTGAAATGGTCTCAGGACTGAAATAACCATGAGGCTTTCCCAGTTCAGGAAGAACAAACAAATGAGAATCTGTCATTTACACACTCCTGAGCAGGGGCAGAGGGAGGTTGCACACCAAGCCAGCAGACCCATGAGGCTCCCTGGGCCTCACCCTACTTCACCGAGCACCTCTGTAGTTAGCAGTGGCTGGGAACACACAGACAAAACTTAAAATGCCAAGGCAAAAACCTATTGGAAAAGAGAAAATAAAATATTGACACGATGACTATTCCGGCAGGAACCCATCTACTACTCTCCTAGACATTCTGCCTTCTCAGACCATACAGCTTCATCTCTGCCTCAGCGCAATTGCTCGTTGCCACACATTTTAGATGTTGTTCAGGAGGAAGAAATCAGAAAGAAAAGGCTTTTTTACAAGCATTTTCTCTGGAAGCTGGTTGCCTGGCCTTACAGTTGCAACAGAGTACTGCATGGAATGGAAAAAAAGTTAATTTTCCAGGGAGGAAGCATAATTTTCAGCCAAAAAATTCTCCATGAGCCACCTCCCTCCATCGGCCCAGGGGAGAGCTTTGAATACCTCCTGGAGGCCCTTACCTCAGCAGAGGCACAAAAGGTCTCCAGTACTCCCTGAGCACTCCTTTCTCTCTGAGTCACTGCCCATCTTTAGGGAATGCACTGCTCTGGTGGGACCCCTCCCCTCTGCCCCATCGCTCTCATAAAAAACCTCTTTGCACAGAGACTCGCATTTCTGCAAATGACAGCGTTTCGCAGCTAAATGCAGGGGATGCACAGAATTAAGAATAAGTGTAACACAGGTGGGAACAGATTACAGACGCCGGGCAAACCTAAGAGCTGGCAAGGAAGGTAGTTAAAATCGAGTGAACACTACTGGAGTTTGGGAGACAGCGACTCCTTCCCCGTCCTGCATCCTTTCATCCCCAGGATGAAAAGAGGAAAGTTTGCGGACCAGATAATGGCGTTCACTCCCCTCCGGGCTAGGTGGAATCTCTCTCCTCCCAGCCCACTCTCCGTGGCAGCCCGAGGCAGAGGCCAGGCACACCGCCGCCCTCCCGCCCCGTCACCCGGTGCCGCAGCCTTCGCCCGGGCCAGGCTCCGGCACCGCTCTCGCCCGCGGGCCACTAATGCAGCGGGCCCGCTCGTATCGTTGCGTCTCACATCGCGGCGGATGGGACAGACAGCGCGGGTCTTCTATTTGAGGAACGCAGAGCGATGCAAAGTGAGACGTACTTGCCGCGGGGGCAATTGGTAATTAACCCTGCTCACGCATCTCACTGGAGCAGCACATTAGTTGCCCCCCGCCGGGGTCCCTGTGTCACCGTGACCTCGCAGACCCGGCCCCCCCCAGCTCCACGCGTCCCGCGGGGCACCCCCTGCCCGAGACCCTCTCGCGACATTGTCTGCCGGAGGACAGACTTCCAAAACTTTCTCGGCTGCCTCCAGCCCCCGGCACGCCCGCAAAGGCGGGCTGGACCGGGGGGATGCCGGCCCCGGGAGCCCGTGGGCAGCTGGGGCCCTGGGGCGGGTGGCGCGCAGCCCGCGGTCCCGCCGGGCCGGTACACGGCTGCCGGAACCAGCGGCCCGGCCAGGCGCTCCCCGCCACGTCTTCCCAAATTTGCCCCGCGCTCGGCCGGGCCGGGCCCCGCCAGAGCCGAGCTCGGCTCCGCTGCGGACAGCGCTGCCGCCGCCGCTCACCCCGTCCCGTCCCGCCGCCGGCGGCCCCGCTCTCCCCGTCCCGCCGCTGCTGAGCCGCGCTGCCGCGCCCGCCTCCCGCTTTCCCCTCTCGTCCCACAACAGCGGAGCGGAGGCGGCCCAGCGACCCCCGTCCCCTGCCGCGCCGCCCTGGGGCCGCCACCCGCCCTTACCGTGCGCCGCCACCGCCGCCGTGCCCCGGGCCGCCGCTGCCATCCAGCCGCGGCTCGGCGCGGGCCTGCCCCGCCCGGCGGCCCCTCGGCTCCGCCTCCCCCGGCCGGCCACGTCGGTCCCGGCCTCCCCGGCACTAGCGCCGCCGCCCCGCCGGGACCCGCCACCGCCGCGCTCGCGCTTCCGGCCGCCCCCCGGCGGGGCGGGAGTGGGGATCCCGGGGGCGGACACCCGGCGGAGACTGAGTCCTTGGAAATACAGCGAGATGTCCGCACACGTCCCCAGCGCGGGCTGCTGGGGCAGAAACACGCGCGCTGTACGAGACCTGCACTTCTGGAACGTGCTGGCCTGCAGATGTTTGCTTTATTTTTTAATCTCTCTAAATGGATTAATAATTCTTTGGGTTACAGATGCGGAGAGACTAGCACAGTGGAAACCGGTTTTTGAGTAGAATTTCTGTAAGTTGTTAGAACAGAAAGAAGAATGGCAGCCTCCTCTAGGGCTGAACCTAGAAATGCTTTTAGAAGATACAATGACTTTTAAATATACTTGCCTCCTCCTCGTTACAACCTTCGTGATGATACGTATGTAACCCCAGAGCTCCTTAAGCACTGGCGTCCTGACTATTTAGTGGTGGAGAACACCCACGGTTCTTACAGAGATTTGCAGAGGCTGCATGTGCTTAGGAAACTAGGTCGGATGGGAATAAAGATTGACTTTTGTACAAGCCAAGCTAGTTTGGATCTATATTGTTTCCAACATAGACACTTTCCAAAATGTACTGATGTACCTTTTAGTTGCATCTCTTACCATCTTCCCTGAGAGATAGAACTTGTTTCTTGCTCCAGTTTTTGAAATGAATTCCATTCCCCAAGGAGGCAGTGCTGATGCCATGCTTTTTTCTATGATCTCACCCTAGTCCCATTACATCATACCAACGTCATGCCCTGGAGCAAGAGTTAGGAGTTAAGTCAGCCACAGTCACCTGCAATGGCTTTCTCCGTTCACGTAGTGGCAGCACAGTCCTACAGGCTATGCTCTGCAAATGCAGTTAAAGATAAGTTGTATTTTTCTCACATGCAAGGAGAATGTTTGTATAGGAAGCTCAATTTTGAAAGCAAATTTTTAAAGAAAAAGTATTTTGCATTTTGTTCTCAAATTGTACAATCTATGGTTCTTCTGTTCCACAGCTGCCTTCCTACTGTCTGAATAACTATCATCAGCCTTCCTGAGCCTTGCTCCAGTGACACAGTTCCCTGTGCCGATGGATCATAGCTGTGACTATCACAGTTACAACAGGCATCTCCTCAGGTAAACCAAACCACGCTGAGAACTTCAACTATGGCAATCAATACTGGTACCGTGGTTTCAGAGAAATGAGTGGGAGTTTGCTTTTGACTTCAGCAATGTAGGAATTCACTCCAAGACTTTCAGTTTTTATGACTACCTGCCATAAGTCAGCATAGGAAGAATTCTGGCTGAAATGTTCACTCAAGAGCTCATTTCATCAGGTGTCAGCTGCTAGTACACTGTACATCAAATAGAGCTTTTACACAGTTTGTGACTGTGTATTGAATTTTCAGTGATAGTCTAGAGATCAGTACGGAAAAATCAGAGTCCAACAGGCTTGGTCCAAAATTTGGTATTTTGTCACAACTGGAGCAGGGATCTGGAACATTCTCCTGCCTCCTGCAAGCCACAGAACCACTTCAACGTGATTTATGTGAAAATTGCATTTAGATTTCTGTGTTCTTTACTGAATACTGTTTCCTCAGCTGAGGGGGAAAAAACCAAAACCAGATCACTTCTAAATGTAGACTAACAAAACCAGACACTATATATTCAGTTCTTTTTGACTTGTAACTGATTTTCTTGCCTTCCTAATGTCTTTACTTGGATGTCTCCAACACTTACTCTTGTTTTCAACCTTTGTGGTTTCTTGTGTCATTCTTTCAGAAATGTGGAAAGGCAGGCAGTTTCCAGGAAAAAAAAATATTATTTACTGGCATCCATGAAGGCAGAGACGTGGGGTACACCTCATGCATGGCCCCCGAATGCTGACATGTTATGTATCCATAAAAGCCAAGAGGTATTGAAATATTTGCCATGGAGCATGGCAAATATTTTTGTCAATTAATTTGGTTACTGGAAAATTGTAACTCAAAAGTATTAGTCAACTATTTTGATTTTATTAGATTATCAGATTTTATTATTATTATTATTATTATCTTTAAAGTCCTACTTTGATCGATAAAGGAGTATACTATTGTCTGGGTCACCCATCTAAAAAATTCGTCTAGAGTATTCTGGCTGAAAAAAAAAAAAGAATAAATGTAAAAGGAAACCGGAGAAATCAGTTATTCTCACTCTACCGGTTGGTTCCTGACGCGACAGGAGCGGTAGCTCACAGGCTCGGGATCATCCATCCTGCTGCCGCCGGAGCTGCAGTTGTGCGGAGGCACCGCAGAGCGGCACTGCCCGCCCGCCGAACGGCGCAGCCGGGACCCGCGGGGATCGCGCTGAGCGTCTTCCAGCGGGAAAGCAGGGAATTCCACAGGCGACGGGGCAGGGAAGCTATACATCTGGTAGGTTAGATACGATCTTTCGCACAGCGACTGGACACAAGTAACTAAACCCAAGCATGGCACTACGTGAGTGGCCTTGATAAGGCACCTGAACACCGCGGGCAGTTAATGGCACCTGACAGCGACAGCCGGGCGATGGCTTGTTCTGCCATCCTTGTACCTGTCCCTGGTGTGCCCAGTCGGGTTTGTGGAAGGAGGCTCGTGCGGCTGTACCGCTGGTGGTCTCTCCCCACGAAGACGAGGCGTTGTGCTGGCAGGACACAAACAACCCGAGCCCCAGGATAGTGCTAAATCTTCTCCCAGTCACTCCAGTGCCGTGGGAGGCTTTCCTTTAGCCAGGCACAGCCTCAGTGGGATTTAGACCTCGAGTGTCTCAGAAAGCTTGGCGAGCATCTGCTCTGGTTGAAGGAGGGGGGCTCTGCAAAGGAGCCTGGCTCTCTTGCCGCGGCGGGGGGGTGGTCTTCCCGAGGAAGATATTTTGGCATCTGAATTTCCACCACAAAACTTGCTAATAAAGGGATCAGAGTGCCTTAGTAAATCCATGCTTCCTCACACCTAATAGTGCTCTCTGTACTCTGTCCCTGGGATCATATTCTTTCTTGTTTTATAGTCAGAAGCTTGCTTTTGAAAGAGTGTGGGACAGGGACGGTGCCCTTAAAGCAAGCTAACTGCAAAGAGAAGGTACCAGAGTCTCAGCAAAATCTCTGGAGAGGTCACATCAAAACATTTCTAGAGGCCTGAGTGTAAGACTAGATGTTAAGCACTGACAGATAGGGCACAGGCAAGCA
Source organism: Chiroxiphia lanceolata (assembly GCF_009829145.1). Lineage (NCBI taxonomy): Eukaryota > Metazoa > Chordata > Aves > Passeriformes > Pipridae > Chiroxiphia > Chiroxiphia lanceolata. Next base: position 24,464,319 of record NC_045642.1, read on the forward strand.
GAGAAACAGGGTCAGGCCATGAATGTGGACAGGGCAGAAAGATTTTTTAAAGTTCTTCCCAGTTAAGTTGGTTAGGTATTGGAAGAGATGTCCAAGGTTTCTGTGGTATCTCTTGGAGAGTTCAGCTGGCCTTGACCTTGAGCAACCTGATCTATTTGTGAAGCTTTGAGCAGGAGACTGGACAAACTGACCTCCCAGACATCCTTTCCAACCTAATGTTTTCTATGATCCCCTGGTTGGGAAGAAAAAAACAGTATCAAGGGGCAAGAAGTAAATCAGAGAGAGAGCCCTCTAAGTGTGTGAAAGGAGCTGTGAGGCCACAGCAGCAGGCATTTTTGCCCATTGTTTGGTGGGTGCCAAAGGCAGTAACACTATTGCCTGGAAGTCCTGCTCTGACTCATCCCAGGAGACATTTCTGCAAGGCACAGCAGAAAAGGAGAAGTGACTGCTGAGCCCTGAAGCATGGGGGAGGAGGGGAGCTGGCCCCATGGAAGCTCAGAACAGGGAATTTTAGTCTTACTCATCATATTATTTTTATATTTGGGTTTTCAGATGTAAACCTCAGTATTTCTGTCAGCATGTTAACTCTGTGTGCACCTCAAGTTTGTCCACTAGCTGCAGTGACTCCTTTCTGCCTTACTCTGTGCACAGACACACAGCTTCCAGCTGGGAGCTCAGTTTGACTAGCACTTTACTAGTGTTTGTAAGCAATAAATGAACTACCTGGTCAGTGATGTTTAATCTGGGCAGAATTCATTGTCGTATTGGAGAAAGAAGAAAAAAGACGGGCTTGGTCTGAGAAAGATATAACCAGAGAACAGGTTAGGGCAGATGAGTCAAATGTGGCAGATGAGCCATAGAGGATTTGCAGAAGTTGGAAATGAGATTCATGCTGAAAAGGTGATCTACCTAGTCTTAACAAATGTAAGCAAGAAATGGAAGGGAAACCTAAATTATCATGAAAAACAAATAGTGTTGGAAGGGCTAGCAGAATCTAAACCTCTAGCAGAAGACCAGCACAAATTCTTTACTGAGGTTTCAGACTTTAATAGTGAGGCCACAATAGTACCCTGCCAAGCTAGGTATCAGTATGTGTTCTGTGTGTGATACACAATGGTCTTTATTTTATATCTAAATGTAGTTAATTCTGGGTTCTGACCGTGAAAGCGAGTTTTCTTATGTTTTTCAGTGCTTTATAATGAAACCCCTGATTTCAATAAACTAACACATCTTCTACATGCCTCCAGGGTACAGCCCCAACTATGGTTCCTTCACTTTAGTTGACAGAGGACAGGCTGCAGTTCTATATGGAAGTTTCAGTATCAGTGTTACAGGCAAACAAATACTTTATAATCAACATTCACACTTTCATTCTCTGCACATTCTTCCCTAGTGAGAGCCGTATTCTGAACCCTGGTGCCAAGATTCAAACTCTCAGTTACTGAAAGTAGTGAGACCTGTGCTGTCACTCACCTTGAATGCTGTAGGCTTCAGACTGTTCAGAGCTACATAACCTGTAAGAGGAGCAGCCATCACTTGGCAGAATTGTAAGTGTAGTAGTTGTAGGGCATGGTATGCATAGAAGACTTAAATATCAGGCCCCTGAAATGAAGTTGTTAATGGAGTGCAAAAGGATCTCCAAAGCAGTACTACTGTGGTTCAGAACAATGCCTACCTCAAGCCAGTAGAGAAAAAATTAAATTCTCCAGGTTATTAAATTCAGGAGGATGCATTATTAGCATTGGCCACTCAAATTCTAAGTGCAGTGTTTACAGCCTAGTCCACTTTTCTTCTAATGAGGAGGTCATGACAGTGTAGAGGTCAGTGGTTTACAGTCTCCTTCCAGACTCTTGATTAATCTGTGCAGTCTCCATTTGGGTAAAACACAAAACTACTCAGTAGGTTGGTACAAATAGTTTTGTAAAAAGACCAAGGAGAACATCTCCTACTGTGTTTCAAACTGACATGCTGCATTATGAAATAAATTCTCAGAGACGGAAGAAAACTATGAGATCAGGGTTTTTCCATTTCTGTTTGTCTAAGGTGACAGAAGCTGTATAAAGCTGGCACTAAAAAAAGCACAATTGATAGTGAAGTTCATCTGAGGTGCTCAAAGTAGGTGGGGGAAGCCCTTCTTTTTTTCTTTTCTAGTTGACAAAGAAGCCCAGGACTGGGGCAATAGTGGGAGTGTCACAGGCAACACTGAAACTTAGTAGCAGACATTATGGAGGAGGATTCAGAAAAAGAATAGCAAAGAGAATTGTCACTGAATTGCAACTAGCATTCACAGTAACATGTTACCAGTAATCTGAGAAACTCGATGTTTTGATTAAACAGAACAATTCACATGCAACATCCAAGATGAGCAGTCCACTACACAGCAGTGCTTTCCTGGTGCTATGATCAAGGATAGAAATATACAAGCAGAAGTAAATTTACCAGAGACATCAAGAGGAGTGGTAGAAGAAGGAAACAAGCAGCCTGGGGCAAGAAAAGTTGTGTAGATACCAACTTAAAGTAAGTCTTAGGAGGAGAAAATTGGGATGCAGGCTTAGCATCTCGAAGATGAAGTCTATAAAACTGATTTTAGTGGATATGGATGGTATCAGATACAACAGTGATAGAGAAAAGATAGCTGAGAAAATGTTTTAACCAGCCATTTATTTTTATATTCATCCTCTGTTTCTGAGCTTCACAAATCTTTCTCTATCACACAGCACATTTTTTGCCAGCACAGGCATTTACTTAAACTGTGTAAATGCATCTACTGGTTGGCAGAGCCAGTGGCCTCCTAAAGATCACAGATCCTGACTTTGAAAGCTTATCTACCTTCCTCTGTTCTTGCTATTGCCACAGATCTCTTCTCAGCAGTCTGGGGCTTTGCTCCCTGAATGGGGGGCTTGTACTACACAGGTGCCCACCCCTGATAACACAGCTGAGGAGCCCAGAGGAAGTTATAGAAGATGCTTTTGTCAACACTCTTTCCCACATAGACCATCTCCTGTCTCCTTTGTTACTGTAAATTGACATCAGAGTTGCTGAATCATGATACAGTAGTCACAAAAATGTTATTTATGTTGTAGAAACAAGGCCCCCTCCCTCTCATTGTTTCCTGCCTGTGTCAAAATGGAGCCACTGATTTTTGTCCTAGCTCCTCCTGCACTGGCACTTTAGGTGAATTTGTCTGAGTTCTCCTCCTTCAGGCTAAGATAAAATACATGTACAGATACAACCAAGATTTGATTCTGGCCTGCTAAAAGACTGTCTTGCTGAGCAGACACTGTCTGGACAGTTCACCATGAAAAGCCATTCGGAACCAGTTTCTGAGAGATCTGCTTACAAGGTCAGAGCCCCAAGGGAATTTTTCAAATGATACACCGTACATTTGAAAAGCTGACCTCCCACAGAGAGGACTTATTTGCACTACAAAAATATTTTGTTAAGGTGCTTAGTTACAACAGGCTTTATTCCTAAGCCTGTAGATGGAGGTGAACTATGGTTTGACTTTTCAGCACTGTAACTAAGTTCCTAACAAACCAAGATGTTGAGGAAAGAAAACAGTGTCGTATCTGGAAAGAGATGCGCGGAATAGAACGACTTGCAAAGCATGAGACAATGTAGAAAGCCACAAGAAGGACATACAAAAGACAAGAAAGAGATAGGAGGTGACATGGTTATGGTCAGGGAGACACTGATGACCAGAGACAAGAATATTTAAAACATACAAGGAGCAAGACTGAGTTATGTCAAACAGAAAGTGTGAGAGGCCTGGCGAAACACAAGGAAAGCCAGAGATCATTATCAAGCCATCAAAAAACTTAATGATGATCAAAATTTTCTATGTATAAATTCATAAGCATTTAAAATTTTTATGTGCAGACAAATACTTTTCAAAGCCATATCTTCATAGCCCAATGAGATTTCACTTTCTTACTTTAAATCAATACATAGGCTCCATATAGATTTGCTAAAGCATTCAGGGGAAATGTCCAGACTTTGACTGCATAAACAAATTTATCAGGAAAAAATACCTACAGACCTCATGCAGAAATGCAATTTGAAAGTATGACATCAGTTAAAAAAAATCTAGAGAAATTCACAAGTTAATTAATTTAATTCACAAATTACGAGAGAGTTCTAATTTCTTTCACCAGAATCCTATTCCTCTTCTGTTTTCTTTCAAATTTTTATTTTACAACTAGCTAACAAACAAAGTTGTACTATAAAAGAAACTATGGAAAAGCAATAAAAATTTCAGTTCTTCATTTACTGAGTCTTCCCCACAAATTATGACTCACCCTAGGATTATCAAAGTACATAATGAATTCAAAACATCAAATCACTCTGGAATTATGACATAATGTAGCCAACAGAAATAATTGATTTTCAGTGCATTACAAAATTGTTATTGTTGCTATTTTAGCAGTAGGTGAGAACAACATTTGGCTGAATTACACATGGGCAATAAAAAAATCTTGTAACCTAGCTTGAAATCAAATGCAAAAAGTGAATGACAGAACCTATAGAAGAAATTACTGGAGAGAAAAGAAGCTAAATTAAAAAAATATGCTGCTGATTTATATTAACTGTGTGACTTAGGTCATGTGAAAAATTTCTTTTTTAACAACAAATGAAATCATCCTCCTTTCTCAATTCAGCTATCATTGTTTGTCTCATAGCAGTCCAAAACACAGGACAAAATTTAAAACACTTGCATAGTCATTACTGAGTGGCTAGCTAAAAACAGACCATAAAACTCTGCATAAACTTCCTTATCATGTGCTTTATGTATCTCATAGTTTCAAACATACCCATCCCGATTCTATTGAGAAAACATCCTGTGATACCGCTGGTATACAAATATCTGTAAAACTGCTGGAATATCATTGGCTGTTGAACTAACACCCCTTTGAAACAGTGAGCCTATGCTAAGTAAAGTTGGCACCACTTTTCCACTGTATTTCCATTAAATGTAGGGCATTTAGCTGATAAAAGGGGAATGACAGCAGTGACAGTGGGAGCAAATCCTTGCCTCTATTTTTTTTCCAGACTAGCACGGATTTTAAGGCCTGTAGCACAGTTTCAGATGATTTTTCTTTGTGATAATAGCATTTAGTGCTGATATGGTTGCTTTTTTCTTTAAGTAACAGATCTCAAAAATTTTACTCTTCTTTAGACACAGTATTTAACTTCAAACAAGGCACTGAACATATACCTCCCATGACCAACAGGGAAAAGAAAGGCATACAGAATCCAAGTGGCCAGCTAGTGAGTCAAGGAGCCAGAAAATTAACCCAGTATCCTAGATTACAAGCCAGATCCTAAACAGTGAATCATGCTCTCCTAAGTCAGAATTTGCTATTCCTTTTTTTTTATAAAATCTACCTTTCACAAATGTAATTCAGATGTTACAGATAGCTAAAGTGACATTTTTGCTAGTATTTGAAGACTGAAAGAGAACAACAGATGTAGTAGCACAAGATCTCGAGAAAGACATAATCCGGAAAAGAGCACAGCAATGTGGCTTTGATACAAAGACAGGTAAAAACATAGGAAAATTTTAGGAGTCTGGAGGGTGATATTATTGGAAGCGGTAGTTTAGTCACCTTTCATGTTGAGGAGGAGTTATTTATAGCTCTTTGTTTTCCACGTGGTTTGCTGTGGGACTTTGACAGAAAACACATGGTTTTGTATGTCTGGCAAGATGAAGCAGATGACAGATTGGGCTTAAGAGCCAAATGAGACTTCAGTGCTCTGATTTTGCCAGTGCAATTAGTAGTTTTCCAGCTGTGGCTCTTCAAAAAACTTCCATTCTCTATCTTTAGTAGTTTACAATATGGAAAAATAAAAGGTTTTAAATTTGGATTGAATATTCTTGCACACTGAATATCAATGAAATTTATCCATTTACACATGAAATATTTATTTTGGATTTTTTCCTCAGAATTAGTTTGAAATTGGTTAGATTATGAGCAGGAAATCAGGATGATCCAAGTACAGACTTGTCACAAATCTCTAAAGTTTGAGCTTGTGTTTATCAACCGTTTAATATCTCCATTCCTAAGGGACTGAGAGGATAAGCAGATGGTCTGCAAAGCAAAACTGTAGTATTTGAGGCTTGAAGGGAGGGACACGTAGATCTCTCGTTCTATTTAATTCCTCTAATGATTAAGGCATGTGTCCATCACTCAACGAATGGGCTGCAAAATAGTTGTTCCTAGTCATCATATACCTGTCCTAGGATGGGTTTTGTCATGCAATTGATGACCATTTTTTGGATAACACTGAGCAAAATGGTAGCTTGACAGGTCTTTCAAATACAGAGGATAGGCCTGCTTCTGTTGCAGGATAGATGCAAGTTCAAATTAGAAAAGGTGAGGCAGAGATTAATATCTGAAAAATGCATTTTGCCTGAGAGACTATTTAAGAAGCACAAAATCTTAAAGTCAACCACATCTGTCATAAAGGAGCTGCCTTTTCAGTCTGCTAAAAGGGGACTGGCCCTGCTAACAGACAAGGAGATGGTCTCAATGCACTAATGGTTCTTTCCATCCAAATTTCCTGTATGTGTCACAGCTGCAAGTCTGTGCAGCTGTCTCTGGTGGTTTTTTTTTTTTTTGCCTACCCCATCTCATGTTTTTAGATGGTGTATCATTTTATGTTGCATACCAAGGAGATAAAGAGCAAGAAATACTATTCTGATTTCTGTAACATATTGATTACAGAACCCTCAACAGCCATGTATCTGTCCTGTTTGTTAGTGATTAAATAGCAAATACCAACACATTCTTAGTCAGACAAACCTCTACCCATGGGCTTTAGGTTTGTTTTCTTTTTGTTCTCCAGGCACTTATGGTCAGGGCTTTAGCCCCTGCCAAAGGCTTTAGAAGACCCTGCTCCTTGAGAACTCGAGTAAGCAACCACTCTTCCCCTGTAGAAACGAGTTACAGAGAATGCATAAAAACCCATCAGTTTTCCTGTTTATTCATGGGGTTCAACAAATTTCAAATCAGATGTGGGGTGATGTGACCATGTAGTAATGGAACTTTCTGGGAGGTGCCACTAGCCTTCAGGCACAATGCATATATCCCCTTGAGGCATGGGGGGACAATGTTTTTAGTCACAGGTGCCTTCTGGCAGATTGGAGCAGGTGCTATCACCCTCTGATTCCTCCAGCTTTCTCTCATTTCATTCAGCAGCTGTTAGTCAAATTCAGTTCTCATCGCCTAGAGGTGAAGATTAAAGCTTGGGATGAAAAGAAATGACTGATGAAAAGCCCATCCTGACCACTCTGAAGCTCACGCTGTGGCAGGTAGTAGACTGGCACTGGTTTGTAAGAGTATTGCTCCGTAATTGTTAGTCCTTGTGCTGCCCACCCATCTTGTGTTCATGTCACCTTCCTTTTCCTTTTCCATTCTTTGGGCAGATAGACCTCAGTTGCTGAGTGTTGCTTCAGTGTAAAATAACACGTGGTGCTTGTGGTGTGGGAAGGAAGCTGGCTGTGAGAGATAAAGGTTTGAGGTTAAGAGCAGACCGACTGTTATGCTCCTGGGGCTTTGCTGATCTTTGTATAACCTTAGTGTGGCTGAGTGATACAAATCAGCACTACCTTTTCTGATAAAATCCATCTACCAGAGGCAAGCAGCAGCCATACCTCCACATCTTTTTGTAGTTTATTACAGCCCTGGTGTTCCAAAGGGTTTGGATGGGTCAAAGGTTAATTTTCCATTATGTTGCTGGAAGAGAATGACCAAGTTTGGTTAAGGCTCAGAGACTTAGGAAATAAACCGAAGAAAAAAAAACATATCAGAGGACTTGCAAGAACCAAAAGCCTTCAGGGAAATTCCAAGATTGCCAAAGAAAAGAACAATTGCTGAGAATGTTTGTGCAAAACCACCATCTTCTTCCTTCCCACAAGGATTAGTACAACTCACTTTGAAAGAGAAAGAAAGAATCAAGAGAGCAAGAAACATTTCACCCACTCCGCAAAACCCCATTGCTTTACTTCACCCAAAGCAGCAGGCAGAAATGCAAAATCATGCCATTTGTGACCTACAGAAACAAAGCTCAGTGTTTGCATGGGTGGGGGAGAGAGAGAGACAGTCAACCTTATCACCAACTGGAAAAAATGCAGAATAGAAATGCCCTGGTAGATTTTTCTTTTTTTTTAAATTATTTTTTATTTTAAATTTTTTTTCCTTCATGCAAGCTATACTTACTTTTCCTCACAGGAATACAAATCTTAAATGAAGCCAAGCTTCATTGCACATAACAATAGGGATCAAATGTGATTTTGAAGGCTAGAGACTGAAACTAATGGTTCTGGAAGGTGTTGCACCAAAATCAATCTTTAAATCTTCAGTGGAAAACAATAATTAAAATTAAGTTATGAAACACTGAAAAAACAGAGGAGATCTAAGCTGATCTCTTCAAAGTGCTTCTTAGCCCATCTTAAAAAAAATCTTCTACCTGATTTTCTGAAATTTTTTGCGGAAGAGAAAGTTTTTACATTCCTGAGAGCTATAGAATTAGCAAGTATGGTTTATGAGGCAGATCTATGGCAGCTGCAGTCTCTTGCTTTGCAATGTCCAGAGCAGAGCAGACATTGTCCTCAGACAACCTTGTTCAACCATTCTGTCATCTGATTCAGACTCAAGCTGTCTGCTCAAAGGGAAAAAGTACCGTGGGCATCTGCATAATTGAAACCTGAGGCAAGCAGAATGTTAAATAAGGCTAAAATTGCTAAAAATTTTCACAAAGAAAGCAAAAAAAATCTGCTCTTTCTCTGAGGTCATCTTTGTCCTGAACATTGCTCTAGTTCTGTCACATAATCCTGACATAAGGAAGTTACTCCCTCTAAGAAAACTTGGTGGAACCAAGATAGAATTGGCATGTAGAAACCCTGTAATTCAAAACACACTGTTTGCATATTTTAGACACTGGTTTTATTAAAGTTAATAAAGTATTACTGATTCTATAAAATATTTCATAGATCATATTCACCTCTGAAGATCAGATTATTTACTGGTAAAATATCAAGTAGTCTAAATGTTCCAACAACAGCAGCTAAAATCAAGAGAGCTCAGCACCTATGAAAATCAAGTCTGAAGTGTGTAAGAGCAGAACAAACTGTTTCCCTTTCGCACTGTAGAAACTGTAAACAATGACATTAAACAAAATTATGCATCAATTAATGTAATAAAAATATGATTTGAACTAAGGTTGAATTGAGAAATTGATGGACTAAAATACATGTTATTCTGAAAGTGATGAAATTCTGGTTTGTGCTTTCAGCCTTCCTTTTGTTTTCCTTTTTCTCCATTGTTCCAGTTCTTTTTTGGTCTTTCAGTTTTGTCGATGACCAGAAACAACCAAACAACAGAATAACCAAATAAATCTGAACCATATTTTACAGAAGGATTTCTAAAGAGTTCTAGTTTAGCTAAATTAGGTCATGAGGTGTTAAAAGAAGCTGCTGACAGCTGAAAATACAGTAAAGATACCAAACAACCTGAATGTAACCTTGCCAGTTAATTTAAGAGAACAAATGAACAGACAGAATGAAGTGTGCAGAATAATTTTCAAATAAAAACCCAGATGGGTTTGAAATAGAAAATGTGTGTTACAGAATGGCCTCTGGAGAAGTGGTGTTTCCTCTTGTTGTCAGTCAAGGTCTATAGATCAATGCATCAAGGCTTTACCTGAGGCCTTCTATATTCTTGGTAACAACAGCTGAAAGAAAAACTAGAGGAGCCAGCTCAGAGTCTGCCCAGGCAGAGCCCTAGGCAGGAGGGATACCAGCAACTTGCAACTCTGAAAAAACAGTAAGAAAAAATTGATTGAAATCCAATCAAATGTAACTAATGTTGCCTCCTGTAGGACAGATTTTGTTCTTCAAATCACTGATCATGTCCATATTTTAAAGACTGCTTTTCATTTTCCGATCTGCACCCACATGATACAGTGTATTCTAAGTTATGTCTCTGTTCACAGAGAGTATTTTTTCTAGCTTTAAGGGAACTTTGTACCTCTTTGACTTGGAAAGGGCTATGTCAAATCCAGTAAATCTATGCTTTCTCCAATGAGAGGCACAGGAAAAGTCTTATGACAAGAACTTCTCAGTTTCCTAAGCTCTTAAAAGTCACTAGTCCTGAACACTTTAGGGTTCATTTGCATAATGAACCCCTTTCCTTCTATTTCTTGCCTCACACAGTAGATTATTTTCATACTGCATATTAGACCACTAATAAGGTACAAATTTCAGAGAACCTGATCTAGTCTAATAAGCACACAAAGTTTAAGAGGACTTAAAACCTCTGGTTTCCCAGATCATCTTCATTGGCTCTGTGTTTCAGTGCAATAAAAATTAATGATAATGTGTGATTTTTCCACTCAGATTTAAATTTTTATCTGCAGATGTTAATAACACTCAGTTTGAGCACACCATAAGGAAAAAAAATCAATCTCAATAAGTGCTAAGCATGAAACAGGTTTAGATGAATCATCAAAACTCTGGAAAAAAAATGGAAACCAATTGTGAGTTGTAGTGAAAGTTGAATAAAATAATGAGGAAGAACTGGTGGAATAGTTTTTTTCTAAACGTTTGGTTTCTAATATGGGTTTTCATACTAACAGGTATGGTGAGTATGTCCTCCTTGCTCAGGATAGGCTAATTTTCACATTTACATGGCTAGGAGTTCCAGAAGTCCAATCTTGCGAACATGTCCAATACTCCCAAGGGAACAGAATTAAATGTTGACCTCAAATTCAACTGAGTGATTTTTTTTCTTTTTTTTCTTTTTTTTTTGAGTGTGGATGCACACTGGTAAGACATACCTTGGAGTTTAAGTACATGCTGATTTGTGCCCCCCCCCCCAAAAAAAAATCACTGAGCTCTTCCATACAAAAATCTGTGACAAGTGTGTGAACTGGGATATTTTACTAGAAACAAGCAGGTTCAACCTTATATTTTGCCTACTCTGCCACCAAGTGAAAACGATAACTATCATAGTTTTCAGGAGAAAAGGCATAAACAATACAGTAGTATTCTGCCTAGTAAACGTCAAGATTTTCATAATATTTTTAGAACTTTGAAAGTAACCAAGACACAAAATAACCAGCAGGGAGAGAGAGATGTTAAATCAAACTAGAGAGAATATGGATGTGCTATTTTTTGAACTAGTCATGTTGTTAATCTCTGAGCACATTTGAAATGAAAATTTATTTCATGGTAGGAAAAAACCCACAGTTGTGGGAAAAATTCTGAAGTGTATGTTGTTAAGAGTTGATGCAATGAGGGGAGTTACAAGACAAACTAAAGTCACCTGCTGAATGACTGAGCAAAACAAAAGTAATCTGTATAGAATGAGTTACTTCAGAAAGAAGTATAATGAAGTTTTCATCTCAGATTTGGTATTTTCAAAAGTAACCTGTGCTGGAAGTGTTATAAACTCAATTCCAAAGCAATTTAGAGAACAAAAATCTGGATAGAAGTCTCTCCATAATAAAGCAGCAGGTAAAATATTTAATTTAATTTTGGTAGAGGTGCATTTCCATTTGCCCTAGATTAAGTTCAATTGAACTGTGATAAAGAAGAGACTGAGGAGGCAGTGCAGAGAGACAAAGAGATAAAGCATGTATCAACTCTGCTGAATAAGATATTTGACTGAAATCCACATCCAGGCAAGATTGCTTGAAGATTCTACATATAACTTTGCTGCTTTAGTAAAACCAAGCCAAGTTCCTAAGGATATTTCTCTAATGTTCTGATCACATTTTCTTCAAATCTACATTTGGTCTCTGTGTAGGACTTTCAGCACTCTTGCGATACAGCTCTTAATATTCTTTAAATTCCTGTAATGCTGAAGGCTGGATTTCAGGAATCTGACTGCTTTTCTCAGTTTGGTTGAAGATAAGGGAATAATTGACTTTTACTGGCTAAATAAAAGAAAAGGGAGGGGGAAGGAAAACTATGAAATTAATTTCCACTCTAAACATTTACAAAACAATTCAGAGAATTTAACAGGAATCTAGAAATTGTTTGGTTTCCAGGACCAGATTCTCCAATCTGCATTTATTGCACAAATTAAATATCTAACAGAAAAATAATTCCTAGATCTAGTCTCAATAGCTAACATTATCTTCCGTTCCATTCTTTTGAAGCATCTTCTCTAACTCACAAATTCTGCTTTTTTAATGTGAAATCCTCTTCTAAAATTTTACTCACCTGTCATCCAGCATATAAATTTTCATTTTGCCCCTTTGATTTTGCAGAATAAATTTTCAAGGTGATTTTAGTACTCAAGCATATAAAAAAAACTTTTCAAATTTTAAATATTTTTACATGTTGTGTCTTTCCTTTCTCTTTTGTTTGCTGTGTTGTTCTCTTTCAGCCTTTCCAGTTCTATTCCATGCCCCACAGCACCCACAATGAATGGTGTTTTCTACTTAAGAGCAGTCCATCATGCACCTCTTTTACAGGCAGAATGCATCTTTACCCTGTGAAATCTTATGGTGCAGTCCTTTCTCTGCAACCATGAGAGTGAGAAATATTTTTTTTCTTTTTTAATATTAAAAACATCAAAATCACAAGATATACATATAAACCTCCACTCTAAACCCACCCATTTCTTCCATGTTGCCAAGGAAATGAGTACAGAGTTAATCATGATGAACAAAACACAATCCTCTCCACCTTCTCTATTTCTATCTTTCAGTCTGTCAGCGCTCCAGACAAGAAGTTTCTTACTGCATTTCCATACAAATTTTGGAGATGAAACAAAATAATTAAGAAAAAGTCATCATATTCTGAGTAAGAACATCCTAATATAGGGGATTTGAGCTGCAATGACTGAGAAACAGGACATGTTGGTGACTGAGTTAGGCTGTAGGCCTGAGAAAATGAAGCCAGGAATTGCACAGGCCCCCAAAGGTCAGCAGATTTCTCATCTCTTTCGCTGTCTTCTCTGCAGTGTTCTGTTAACATTTTGCAATAGATTCAGCAGCTAAGTTTTTGGGGTGGGTGTAAGAGCGCACCGCTTCCTGTGTGGCCGTTCTGCTTCCTGTTTTCTCAAGGCCGATGGAGACAAGCTGGCGGGGCTGCTGATTTTGAAATAGGGGCAGCTGCATGATTGTCTTGTGAGAGCACAGAATGAATCACCATCCCATTCTCATAGAAAAATCCCAAATATTTCCAGAGTTGGAACTCTAACTCTGTGGCTTTGGGTTACCTGCTCTTTCATTGAGAAGAGTGTGGGGAATGCCCAGAGCACCAAATAGTCAAAAATCAAAAGCCAGACCACAACAGATTATGAGATTACTTCAGAATTCATATAACTTTTGGAAGGTTTTCTCTGCTCACTGAGTTTTCATTCTCTAAGCTACATCATATTCTCTGCAATAAGAGTATGAAATATTTTCTTTTTTAATATGAAAAACACAAAGTATCATGAGACTTTTAATAAAACCACAAGTCAGTAACAATAAATGGATAGGAACGTCACTGAAACACAGAACTACTTTTACACAGATTTTGATAAACATTCAAATAAATATTCAAACCATTGGAGGGTTCAAGGGTACGCAAAATTCAGTTTGTTGGTAAAAGACGAGAGCCCTTTGGTAAAAGACAGGAAAGGAAGGGAAAATAAATTGGCAAAAGAAAAATCCTCTGCTGTAAGAAAAAAGATGCGGAATGAATCTATCCTATTGTAAGCTGTATATGGTTATTATTATTAAAAATTTAGCATCAATATGAGAGATTCCCCATAACTGTTTACAAATAACTACAATCCAACGAAGATTACAGAAGATGCTTCCCTGAGTAGGATATTCTCAAAACCTAAAGAAATATTTGAAGAATCTGCTTGCAAGTGCAAACACTCTCCACCCACCTCAGCCCCCTTCACTCCCCAAAACAGGCAGTCAAATCAATATTCTGCTTAGAGCTTCAGGCTCATATCTGGGGCTAACACCTGTCAGCTAATGTATGCTAATAAATATGCTTGAGAAATATTGTATGGACAAGGCAGTGTGCATTTTTCTGTACATTAAGCTCAACTAAATATTAGTCTTTCCTCTATACTTTAAGATATCCATCATAGAACTAGGCATTTTTGGCAAACTAACATGACTTTTTTTTGACCTGCTTCAGTTCAGATCCAGGCTCCTTAGCCTGCTCCAGACTGTTTCATGATTAAAGTCTTAATCCATTGTTGTTATCAATTCCATGTCCAAAAGCAGCCCAGGTCTACATTTTGGAAACAAGACCTGTGCAAAATGGAAAGGAGACAGTGAGAAAATAAGAGCCCAGAAAATCTCTCTTAAGGCTGAAGGGAGCGGTGTTAAAAGGAAGAACAGGGGGGACCCTCATGTGGGGAGATACGTGTGGTCACTCCTAACGTTTTGAGCCAGCCCAGAAAGGAACAGACTACTATTTAAAGCACATAGCTCTGTTACTCCTTGATCTCATTGTAAACCTTGTGCCTCAAAGGGATTGTATGTTCAACCCAACTGGCTGCCAGATATTTACTTTGGGCTGGATATATTGAACACACATACTCAAGCATACTTTTATATTCCATTACCTGTATGTAAACACCTCTGCTTTTGAGCATCTATTTGAACCTCATGCTACATTGTCTAAGTTCTTGAGAATTCTTGCACATCATCTTCCACTTCCTGGACACTTATACCCTGCTACCCTTGCCTGGTCCCCCACAATCTTAGACTGTGTTTTACATAAATATTCAATAGGGGTGAATGTCCCTTTGCGTTCTGAATTCTTGGGCCTGCCCTGAGTTTTCACAGAGAAGTGAATACGAAAGAGCTTCAGTTCCTCTCCCCATGCTACATTTGTTTCACTTTCTCCTCTTTTCCTTCACTGATTTAATCTGAACCTCTCTGAGCTCAAAGGTAGGGTTTCTGAGTTCCCAGTTCTTAGGATGAAGACATTGGCACTGCTGGAATATGCAAGCAATGAAGACACCCTGTTAGATATTTTCCTGATCTGTGTCAGTGGCTCTACCTAGAAACTTTAATTCCTTTAGTCACATTTTTTTCTGAAAATCTTATCAAACCTGCTTTGTGGTATCTACATGGGGGTTTGCATACAGAACACTGGAATAGGAAAGGGCACATCCCACTTTCACTACCATACCACTGAGCAAAACATACCTTAGAATCAGTCTATGGTGCATTATAAGATAACTTATTTTTTTTTTCCTTTCTGGCTTTAAAAGCAGAATGACTTCAGTTCTCAATCACACACAGTTTTGACTGTCTGGCATGCAGCTCAGTCTGCAGCATTATGGTTATTGTGGGGCAATTACCTATAACCCTTACTGGGAGGTTCACAAACTGGAGAAGCAGTGTAGAGAGGTGCAGACAGTCTTGAAATTTAAGAGGAAATGCAACGCCAAAAGACAAGGATGATGGTAAAAAAAGAGAAAAATCTAGAGATATGTCATCTATGGATTTATCAGTGTCCATCACTTTGGATAATATCATCACATTATGAAAGATACTAAGTTGCCAAAAATGTCCAACGGTGTTTTCTGGACCTGAACACAGCAGATCAAGTCACATAGTTTTGTGATTACTGATGTACAACAGTAGTTCCAAAACTTCCGCATGAGGAAGCAGGCCTTTACAGACCTGTGTGTTAAACCTACCCAGCCCTTTGAAACCACACACCATGAGTGACAGAGCCCATGTTGACTAGAAAGGCAGGCTGCTATCTGGAAATTAGCTACCCAAGGCTGCTACAATTCCGTGGCTTAACCATCAAGTCAACTGTCAGACAGCTGGGTGGGGTGAGGACATTGCAGTGTTATTATGAAAGTTGTTTATCCACTGATTATCAGCAGTGAGAATATACATGAAATACCAGCAGGCTTTTACAGAAAGAGCCTCTGAATTGCATTGTGGTAACAAACAGTGCACTGTGTCCATGGTTTGTGCTCCCACAGAAACATGTGAATAAGTCAACTAAAAACAGTCCTACTATTCCTCTCTTCTTTCGAGGCTGGATAAACACAGACTGATCAACACCAATGTAGACAGCACTAGTGAAGTGTGGAACATGAGAGTTCTAGGGAAATAATGCATATGCAATGTTGGACAATCTGGAATCTTATTCTTTCCCCTTGAAGTAATAATGAGCAGAGTCCACGCAACGCACTGCTAGTCTGCAGTCCTGTCCTTTCACATAACATTGATGTTTTCATTTCAGGTGGTTAGGTGTCATGAGCATGAATACAAGCTTGAACTTGTAACTATCAATTAGATAAGAGGGAAAACTCATGGTGGCAGAATTTCCCAGAAATAAAAAAATTCATATCGCTGCATAAAAGAATGTATTTGTGAAAAATTGCAGGTCTGGGCTGAATGATAATTCAAAAGAAGTAGTTAGGAATTCAGGGACCAATTCTCATTTTCTAAGTAACCTCTTTTCTCTGCTCAGGACCAAGACCATGTGTGTATATCAAACCTACAGGTTTTTTAATTTGGATAAAATGGTATGGAATATGGAACAACAAAAGCTTCTGTTCTCATGTAAGAGGCCCATAAAAAGATACCAGTACTTTCAAGAAGAAAAGTTCTTTTCTTTGTCTTGTTTTCACTCTCGCTCTTCTAGTTGCTTTCCTTATCAAACTGGGAAAACAAGTAATATTCTTTCAACGCTGTAATAAGAAACTAGTAAAAAAAATAACCTTCCTGGTCTGAGTGAAACTTCTTTGACTCCCTTCTATATATGAACCTAAGCAAATGCTGGAGACAGATACAACCAGAGCCACTACAAAATATGAACAGAGTAGCAAAGCTTAGCAACAAACTGTTACAAGGTATGTTTTCTGATTGTTTATGAATGGCTTTTTATGTAATTTAAACAAACTGAGCCTATGGTAAATATTGATAAAGAAATATTTTGTGGAAATTCCTCGCCTTTCCAGTCCAGTCAAATAAAATATACATGGTCCCCTGAAATATATACAAAAAATCCAGAGATAATTAATCTATTGTTTTATCACTATTCAGAGAAGGAGAAGCTCTGTTGTAAAAAAGAATATTCCTCATCTGTGCGAGGCTGATGAGAGTACATTATATTTGTGGTGAACTTGCATGTGTGAAAGGCAATTTTTTGTCCAATAATTGATACTGAACAAGAGGTGTGCCCTTTATCTTTATACAGCTGAAAGAAAAATAAAGAAAACTTGTACCTTGTCTTTATAGCCTTATGTTCCACAACAAGTCTAATATCTCATTGGTAAAAGGCACTTAACAAATGTGAAGGAAGAAAGAGGCTTGGAGATCCGTGCACACAGAACCAGAAGAACCAGAAAATGCAGAAGAACATAATCACTTTAAAACAATTTCAGATGTTTTGTTCATATTGTTGCCAAGTGGATTCCCTAATGACAAATTAGCGATTTCTGACTGCTAGGATGATAACCACCAGAGTCCACGCTACAGATTCTAGTAGAGGTCTCCGGCAAATCTAGCATTTAATCTGTCAGTCAGACCTCAAAGTAATGTAATGTAAATGCAATACATGTTAGACAGACTGAGAAAACAGTTTTAGCCTCAGTGGAGTGTGCTAAACTGATAAAATAAGAGGAAGGTCCTGCTGGCTGACGGGATCTGTGAGAAAATGTCCTAGGATTCAGGCAAATTCTCTGGGGGTATTTTCTTTCTTGGCATGTTACAGTCACAAAGCGCGTCTATAGCGAACACATAGGAATTAAGTTTAAGGAAAAATCCCTGAGAGACTGTAAACTCCCTGATATTTAAATGAGCAGCTATTTTAGTTACTCTTGTATGAGGCTTTATTGTCACAAGATGACTCTGTAAGGAGGATGTGCCAAGAGGGATTAGGTTTGGACAACTTGCCTCTTCTGGAGTGACAGCAACAATAAACAATTTTTACTGAAAAAGCAGTAGATAAACAGGCTATCACAGATTTGAAAAATTCATCTCATCAGATATTTGTGTTTCCAAAATGAAGGTGGTTCTCTATAGAAAAATAAACATGAATCGGAGTCAAGAAGCGTGTAATGCCTTTTAAACTTAGAGGGACTACAGGCTAACATATCCAGTTTCAAAAGTTATGTCTTGATTATTTGAAGAATGTAAAGAATAAAGATTTTGAAAATTAATGTGGGATGGATTAAGACTTTATTTGGAAAAAAACCACTGACAAATGGTTTAATTTTCTTGAAACAGTAGGGTATTGACTTCCTGACTTGGATTATTTTTCATGCTTCATGCAAGCACCTTCCATCAGTGATGTTCCCAACACCAAGCCTGATATAATTCTTTGTGGTCAAGGTGAAAAATTTGTCCTTATTTCTTTGAAAACATATCTAGTCCATTGATGATGACTGACCTTGAAGCCATTCTCTATTCTTGCCTCAGGAATCACAGTTTTATGAGTAAGGACAATAACTGCACTCAATTTTGATCTTTCTATGAACCAATTGGATCAGGAGAACAAACAGAAACATATTTAGGAAGCTTTCTTTCCATGATAGCAGAAAGGTAGCTGGGAGTAATCCCAGGTCTGTGTGCATTGTAAAAGAACTAACTGTATTTGTTGGGTGGCAAGGGAGCTACACAGTGTCTCTCCCCAAGCCTACATATACTGGCCATAATGAAAACCTTTTCTTTTCTGACCTCATGCAAAATGGGAATGGAAAAAAAAGGGAAACATTCTCTGTAGGGGATTCTGAGAATAAGAATCATATTTGTTAGGCCATCCTTACATCTTCAAGAGGTAGCTTGTGGAAAGAAGTAATTTTAGTCTTTCTTCTTTTGAAGGTTTTATATTTAATATTTCATCAAGAAAAATAAATAAATAAAAAAATAAATGGAACACTGCAGATCCCAGTACCAGCTCATAGCTTCTTGTTAAATATAAAGGGCTCTGACACCAGAGCTGAAAAAACCTTGATATATACTGATATCTCAGGCATTATAAGCAAATGTGCTCATACCTTTGGTTCCAAAAAAATCAGTGATAAAGGGAAAGAAATAATTTTTATAAAGTTTGTATGCTTAAACAACCCTTGCAACTATGCTCATCATTTTAGCTGCTTGGAAGTCATGGGAGTCACATGTTCTGTTGCTGCCTTTTCCCTCCCACTTAGAAGAGTTGTTGAGTGTTGTGACCCATACTGACAGGTTGATGGCAGATTGACTGTTTCCTCAGTTTGTCCTCAAGGATCACGCTCAATTCTTCTAGGGCATGCCAGAGACAGCCCTTTTCCTAGGACTAGCATAGCTACTGAAATGGGTTATGACATCTTTATATGGCTTTCATTTTGATTCTTTGTGTTCAGATTCAGAGTAGTGAATATGCAGAGAGACTCTGCCAGGTCCTTCTTTCAAGAGCTAACTATACAGTGTAACACAAAATGCAGTTCACCTGTAGAGCCCCTAAGGCCTCTGCAATGTCGTCTTCTTCCTGAAGTCTTTTGATTAGCTCTACAAGAAGTCAATCCCATCTCCACTGAATCAAAGATGTGATCCCAGAACGACACAAAATAAAGGAGTCTCCAATGCAACTAATTTTAATCATCTGCCTTTCTCACATTATTCCTCAGCTTTCTGAGTTTACCTTTTATGCTCCCACTTTGATGCCGCATATCTTCCATCAGCTAGCTTAGCACTTTTAATTAGACCCGAGGTATAACCTCACAGGAGGTTTGCCTTCTGACTAGAGAACTTCTGATGAGCTAGACTTCCTTCCCAAAGTGAAAGTAGTCAGTCTGTGCCCCACTCCCCAACTGAGCTCTTCAAGACCCTCTTCCCATAGTCTTAGCACCCAGTATAAGACAATGCAGTCGGTAGTGCCTTAGATGATTTTCTGATACTGGTGGTTTGAGCATGAGAAACAATTCCTCTCTTTTCATAGGATGAGAAGAATAATTAAGTTAAATCCATAGCCTGAAGTGAATGGAAATATCAGGAAACAATCTCAGAACAGCTCAGCATATCGTGCAAAGAGGGAGTAAAATGGCAAAAGCTGTTCTAGCAAACTTCTATTTACTGGCATGCTATTGAGCAATAGTTTCAACAACACGGTGTGTATTCATACTTACATACATATAAAAATTCTCACAGATATGCACAAAACCATAGAGAAGTTCTCTAGAATTTGGGTGTGATTTGCAGGTGGTATTCAGAAACAGATGAAGATTGTGGGGATCAGTTTGTAAGATTAGTGCTATTCTTCACAGCACCCTCAACAGCAAAATAGAGCCAAATCTATTTAAAACAGTAAAGCCAGAGAAGTGAAGTTGCCTTTGGTTGTGCTGTTTTTCTCTTTCTCGTTGTAGCTTCCTCTTTCTCTTCACCAGCTCAGCACTGCTGGCAGCTTTTTATAAACCACGATTCCTACTGCTGTCAGCTTATTTGGAAACTATATGTTGAGCTCAGTCCAGCAGCTACTGCTGTGGGTTTATGTTTAATTGCTGGCAGGATCTGCTTTAAATTCTGTATCCACCACCATAATTTTAATTGCAAAACACTCAAAGAGCTCTGTATATTCAAAAATTTTCATTTCAAAGCAGAATTTTCCACTAAACGTGTGCAGTTATGTAGCATAAACTAAAAGTAGAAATGTAATCTCCTAAATAAGTAGTAAAGAACTTCTGCATGATGCATATATGGGATTGATGGCCTCTGGAAGGTTACACTGTGGCAGAGTGGTCAGTAGTGCTGGGTCATTCTAGGTTGACAATAATCTGCACTGAGCATGCACAGTGATGTCATGACCAGAACAATAGCTGTGAAAAAGCAATATTGAGATCTTGATATGTAGAGGAATCTTCTACAATTCCTCAGACACCAGACACCTCAGTCTCCACTAGAGACAGGGTGGATGAGTGAGTAGAGTGCTGTTCAGAAAGGTTATGACTACATGAATGATTCGGAATTAAACAGTGAAAAAACTTCATTTAGATGTAGCATCAAGGAGACATTACCAGGAAAGCAGGCAGAAGCAACCATGGGGAGGAGCAGGGGAAGGAACAGGACTGAGGAAACACTCTTGGGGTAGTGAGATAAACAGCACCAGCACTACTGAAGTCTTTGTACTCTGCCTGCTCCTCCAAAGGCAAACTTGGCCATTGATTTAGTGAAGAGGCTAGGTTGGGACGGGCATGTAACCTTTTTTCTAACCACAGCAGAAATCTTACAGCCCATTAGGGACTGGGGGATGATGATAAGATCTTGGATGGCAACAAATGGTGCTCAGAAGAAAAAGTATAGAAAGAAGATAAAATCAAAGAGTTTCTCTAGGTCATAGAGCTAAAAATTATTTTTAATCGCAGATCTCTAAAATTCTTCTATGGAGGTGCAAACATGTATGCATTTTACATGGTGAGATTAAGCCCCTGATAAGAGGGTTATTTTTTGTTATTTTTCTCATATCCCTCAGAAATGCTCCATGGACTTGTAGAGGCCTACAGACCATGAGTTGAAAAGTCATTAAATCCTGACTGGAAAATATAAGTCTAAACTCAATACCTTCACTGGTTAAACTAAATTTAAATTCTGTATTACCAAATTAAACGAAAACAACAACATTAGTAACAGCATGCTGCAACTGTAAACTATGTTAAATTTAGTCACTGTTGAAAATACACAATACCAGCACCTTAAATTTTAAAGGATTTGTATATGGGTGAGGTCTGTGACTGAAGAGACAAAAAACCTGAGCAAGCCCAGGGGCATAGGAATGGAAATAAGGTGACTGCAGAAGAGTTGAAGCTTTGTTTATCAGTAGAGCACATTTTGTCAGCACCTTTACCTGTATTTGTCCGTGCTGTTCGTAACTGCATGTAGTATTCCTAGTACAACTGTAAGTATCTCAGCCCTTTGCGTTATCAGTCACAGAGGGTCACAGTGGTTGCTAACAGACTCCCCGCAACAGAAAAAGCCATCAGAAAAGTCTGTCCCCTTCTCAGCTGGCAGGAATCCTGCAATCTGGGGACAGTCAGCTGAGTTATAAATACTCAGTCATGGCTATGTTTTGGTGTCTACTCCTCTGTCTCCTACCATCTCCTACTCAGAAAAGAACCATTTCCCTTTTCTTAATGACCACTGAAATCATTTCGGGAATTTCCAGCACATGGTGTACAGATTCTGATTCACTTTAAACACAGAAAATGTTTAACTCCTTCTGGTAATTATTGTGCATTGATCCAGCCCTACAAATGAAGGTATCCCAAGTTCCTCTTTCCCTTTTTCCCTTTCAGCCCTACACAAGCACTTGGCATTCAAATCATTCTTCTCCTCTGCACCCCACTGTCACTGCAGTGAAATCTTAGTCATGAGACTTTAGCTCTCCACATGGTTAATTTGTTCAGATTTGTGAGTCTCTTTTCCTAAAACAGGAAAATAAATTCATTTTTCTCATTTTCTGAGATACATATATGCCTCTTAGTTTATTCTTCTGTGACATTCTTTAAAATGCTACCACTAATTCAATATGGTCAAAACTAAACCTCTCAGTTTTCCTTCCCTTCTACCTCCTTCTTTTAGCAAAGTTATTCTTCTTATTCTCACTGTGACTTGGGTGTTGTCTCTGACACTGTGCCAATCTACTCAAGCAGACTTTATCAAGGATGTGCAGCTTCCTCTTGCAGGACACCTGTAAGAACAAAATTTTTTGCTTTCCTTTCATTGCTTAAACTCTTGCCCACCCATGACCTGAACAATGACAGTCTCCTCTCCCTGGTGTTCCTGGCTTCAAACTCTCTTTTCTCTTTCTCTCCTTTCTTCATTATAAGTGGGATCAAATTGCTGTTCAAATGCTCTCTTGTGTATTTCTCCACTATATTCCTCTCAATTACCACATCAAAACCAACTTTTGAAATCCTTTTAAGTCCCTTCACACAACTGTTCCTCACTAGTCTTTGTTTCTTCAACATCTAATATAATGATGTCATGTAATTGTTTAATGTTTGATGTAACACTTCTGGCACAACAACAACAACAAAAAAGAGTTAAATAGAGTTCAGTACAATACCTACTGAACTGTAGGTACAGAAAATTGCTTGCACTAGAAAAAAAAGATTGCAAAACTAGAAGACCAATTGCCACAGTCATTAGAACAACATGAGGGAGGAAACAAAATATCAGCCCATTGGTTGTTAGCAGAACAACTTTGCAAAAAACACAATACAAAAAATATAGAGAAAAAACCTGCAATCAAGCGCCTTTGATGGGCTTGCAATCTTTACCTGGCTGATGTGTTTGTCAAAGTAGTAAGCAAACTTTGCTTCTAAAGAAGGGTATAGCTTAAGGCCAAGCTAGTTATCTCTAGACTGTTAATTTTTTCTCTCACAAGACTAGTGAAAGATTTTAGATTTTTACAAAACCCTGCAGATTTCAAGGTACCTGAAAAAAATCCACAGCCAAGAAAGCAAAAATGAAAACTGAATAATCTAACTGCATGTGATGGTGTGAAAATGGTCTGAGGTTACAAAAGGCTGAAATGTAATTCAAACACAATTCTTCTAATTAGTAATTACTTCTGTAAGAAAAAGTTTCTATAGATACTATACTACTGAGTGTGTCATACACATCTGTCCCAGCCATAAACAAAAAGCTGTGACCTAAGGCTTGCATACATACTTCACCTCTTATGCAGCCAAATGTCTGTGTGAGGATGTATGAAGAGCACTGGCTTCTAATAGTTTAGTCACTTTGTCTATGCATTCCGTTCTAGGAACAAAGCCCTTGTGAAAGTAGTGGCAGAGAGCAAGAAGCACAGTTTATGTGGCCCACCAGTTACCTAAACACATTTATTTGTGATTAGTGTTTTTCTCTTTAGAATTCTGAGAGATTGCTAAGAGAAATAATACTAATAAGATGCAAGTCTGGAAAGTACTATTTACATTAGGAGAGAAAGAGTCCTTCCTAGATGCAGCTGAACTCTCAAGAAAGATCTCCAAACTCCATACAGCAAAGATATTTCTGACACAGGTTGACAAAGGTCACTACAGACTCCAGAAAAGAATCCTCTCTAATGGTGGATGTAGAACAGCAATTTAGTTCAGATCACGAGACCACTTTTAAAATTAATCTCCTGATCCTCCTCACTTACTATATTTTACGTCACACAGCTGTATTAGAATGCACAAACTAGATTCTTTTCAGATGAAACTGAAGACATGACTCAGGTCTGCAGATGCAAATGGGAATTTAGTCCATGGCATCAGACTAGGATCAGTCTGAAGCGTTACCTTGTCAGAGAAAATACAGGGTGTATTTCCTCCATCAGCAACAAGTATTTTTCTCTACAAATATGCTCTTATTGAGCCATATCACAGATGCATCTTACCCTTATAGCCTAACTTTTACTATTAAAATATCTGGTTGGGAGGCAGGGAGGGAGGAAGACAGAGCCTCTATTGGACTGTAAGTTCTCTTTGAAGGGATGTTAGACAATAAAGCTTGCATCTTACTGGTGCTACTGACTGTAGGTAGTATGTACACTAGGCATAGTCTTCACGAGTAGATGGAATTAAAGCACTCTCCCATGTTAATTGCTTGAAATGTTACAAAGGTTTTGTTTTGAGAGATTGGATGACAATGAAAGAGCAGGAAGATGCATATTGAAAATCTGTTGCCCGCAGAATGCAGAAGATCATCAAAAATTGACATAAAATCTTCCAGTTATTTGAAAATGCCTTAAAACCCAAACGAGTTTTCCCAAATACAATGAACAACAAAATGCAGCTGAGATGGAAACAGATCTTAAAGCTGCATAAATTGCCAAAGGGAGATTTTCTTCTTTGCTGAATTCTGTTTTATGGAGAGCTTAAAAGGTACTAATCAAATGGAAAAATAAGTGCTTTTCATTTCTGTAAGTGTTGCATATCATACACTCTTAGAATATACATGAAGCTTTCTGAATTAATACTCTTTCAAATTATTTCTCTTTCTCCCAGTGAAAACCATTATCTTCATTTTGATATGGATTTAGTCTAGTCTATGCTTGAAAACCTTTGTCGATATAGAGAAGTTAGTTAAGACTGATATTTTAATGACATTTTATGACATTTCCCACCAGCAAAAGTCCTTGTACAGATGCCGTTACATAAAACTCAGAAACTTATGAAAGCTGAACTGTCAAAGGCACTTTTTTGCAAGTAGGAATTGCATCAACTCTGGGAAGGGATACCCACATAGTGAGAAAAAGTCTTTGTTCAAATACAGCCAGGGCAATAAACCTGAATGTATCACAAGGGAACATCAGTGAGTGATAATCTAGCACAGCGGAAACGGGATCATATATTTCAGTGGAGTCTATATTCAGATTGTTAAGGGTGCTGAGGTGCAGGTCCCCATGAGAAAAAGTGGCAACAAATTCTTTTCAGCCAGTAATTTGCAGCAGCCATTTTCTGGCTCCTACTCTCTATCAATACATGCAGCAAAGATATTTCAACTCATATCTTCAACACGGTAGCAGTATATGTAACGAACAGTCATATATAGAGGGCTTTCCTCTAGAGCTCCAGACCCCAGAGGTTCCACACTCAGAGATCCATGTCCTCTGAATGGATATTCAATGTTAAAGGATGGTATACAAGACCCTCAAGCCATATTATGTCCAGATAAAAACAAGTTCGATGGAAAACATAACTCTGAGAAGAACACGGAACATACAAGGGAATCCCTTGCTTAGAGGTCTTGTCTTACTGTTACAAGAAAACTTAGTAGCAGAATCTGTGTAAACACCTGTTTCTGATAAAAAGACTTCAGAATGAGTGATGTCTGTGGTTTTAGTAGGGAGAAAAATTACCTTCTAATCACCAAACAAGGTTTGAGGTAACGGGACCTCTCTGTGATGTGGCTGCTAGTTGAAACCCTTTTGCTTTGGTAGTTTGTGGTTAGAAATAGTGTGAAGAATAAATGGCTTCAGGTAGGGGAAGAAATGTTTCAAAAAGCTGCACACAGCGAGGTGATGCTTAGAGGGCAAATTTTAATATGAATGTTAAATGTTTTCAGAAATAATCTTTCAGAAACTTAATCTTTCAACTCAGCATGTTTTTCTCTAGTTCTCCAAATTTCCATCATGGAGAAGCATCCCTACCTTACTTTAAGAGCCTTTTTGAATATCCAAATACATTCTGTGAGTAGTAGTTGGCACCATATGCCTCTGGAAATCAGTTCTCTACTACACAACTTTTTTGTAACTTCATCTGTTTTCTGTATGTAAGTAATCTAATAATGTAACTGCAAGAATCTGGGGTAATGGTATTGTCTCTAGTAGGCCTTACTTTAGGGGTGAGAAGATTCTGTGATTACGAACAAGAAAAAGACACCAGTTATAGGCAATAGTGAGAAACTAATCTGTGTTGAATTTTAGCAAGATTGTTATTAGTGATATTCCTACAGAAATATGATAGATTAAACAAGCATTTTATTTCAATTTTAGCATTTCCATTTAAGGAGATACTCTCCTTCCTAAGAAGCTTATTCAACTGCTAGACTTTCTACTGGTCCTGAGACTTTATGACATATCATTTAGTTCTAATTCACCATACAGAGAATCAATTTCATTATTTATGTTGATAATCTTGGTGCACTTATGATTACCGTATGTTTAAACCTGGTTGATAATGTTACAATCTAGCATTCTCCCGAGTGCAGTGAGGCTGGTGCAAAATATATATCCTTATTAGGTAATTTCCTGTGCTAAGAGACAGTGCAGAAATATCCTCCAGCCTATGAAATATAGTTGCATTCCACTTTAATAGAAGCCTCTCTGTGTAAAACACTAAGTTTTTAAATCTTTCAGAAGCTGCTTAAGCTGTCTTTCAGAGTGCCATGAATCAGATAGCATATCTTCTTTGTTCTGAATAGCCTTTTTAATAGACACACAATTTCCACAGTTGCTTTTATCGCCTATTATTCAATTACCCACTGTAAGATTTGTGTGTGCTATTGTTCACTCCTCTCTCCTCTGTTTGCACTGAGTTTTATCATCTGAGCTATACTTTACTTCTCTCCCTTCCCCCAGAAGGTTTGCTCACTTCCAGGCTGGTATCCAGGGGGAGACTTGAGAATCATCTCAGAGATAGAACTGGACTGTTAAGCAGCTTGGTTAATCCTGGGTTATAATCAAGAATTAATGATATGAATAAAATAAGAATGAAATGCTTATGTATCACCTCATGCTGACGAAATTCAGTTTGGGGCTTAAAGAGTTAATCATGTTCTTGATGTTATCCCATTGCTAATATGGTTTGCTTGTTGAGTTCCTGAGGCTGGGGAACGAGAGGAACTTGTGAGCCGTCTGGTTTTACCACTGTATAGGGGAGGAAGTCTGTAGTGGCTGAAATTCCCCCTCACACATAGACCCAGGTGAGTGGTGAGCAGGCTGCTTTCAAGAGCAGAACCTGTGGCACATGGGCATAGATTGAAGGGGAACAACTCAGACAATGAAACTTCACTTTTCCAAGACATTAGTAGCTAACTGCAAAGCAAGAAGGCACATTGCAGAATGAGAGTGTTCTCCCCTTGTAGACAAGTCCCATTCCCAACACCCTGCCCCCTGGCCACTGCCAGCACCTCTGTACGAAAGTCATTTGTTCACTGCAGCCAAATGCAAGTAGAACGGTGGGATGAAGAGTGTGGAAAACATCATGTGAGAAGACCTAACACAAAATCTCCGCAAGAAATTTCTGTACCTGACTCTTAGAGAGAAGTCTATAAATTTCATTCTCTACTTGCTGTTGAAGGCACTCAGGACCTGAGAGAAGTCAAGTCATTGCATGGGACATGTAATACTTTCTCCTTTTCCCTACTCACTTTCTCCTTGCAGGAGTTACAAAAGAAAAGAATCCACAAGAAACAAATAAGAAGACAAAGTGTCTTTCACTGAACCAATTACTCTCTTGCAAAGTTTATGACAAAAGTTTCATGGGCATAATTTCAGTGTTTTGTATAAACCTAAGACTGTATATTCGAAACTGCATACTCTTTTTTTCCTACCTGCTAAGTTTTGCCACGTAATTTCAACACAGGACTATTATTAAAGCAAGTCTATGCCACTGCACTGGCCTCACAGAAGTTGTCAGGACTATGTCTTTATGATATACCGTTAAACCAGAGAACAGCACCATTGTTATGGTTCATCTACAGTTGGAAGCACATAGTCTTCCACAGAGTGCTGCACCCATATGCTTGTTTATTGGTAGCAGGCCTGGGCTCTGGGTATCTGATTATACAGTAGCACCTGCCCATGGCAGATCTGGCCGAGCACAGACTTCCTGCTGCAGCGCCGCAGCTCCATAAATGAGAGAGATTTATGCAAACTGGCTAAAGTGTGATGTCACAGCGCTCTGATAGACCCAGGGACTATCTTCCTTCTACAGACATTTGATAAAATCAGGAACTTCACATACGACTTGGAAAGAAGTTCACCTCAGAACCTATTAGGGCAAACTATGAAAACTTGTTAGGGTCCTTCTCCTATCCTGAGATCCACCACTGCAAAGGGACTTTACAGAGTCCGAGGATCTCAGCGGATCTCACTTTTTTCTTTTTTTCTTTTTTCTTTCCTCTTTTTTCTTTTTTTGATGTCATTTTTTTCAAGTCAGTTATGCTGGATGTTTGAAAACTGAATTAAGAAAAATACACTCAGAAGTTGGCTGAATGTTGCAAGCTTGCAAAATGGAAGGATTTCCCCTTATTCCCCCTGTGAGTATATTGGGTTTATTCCTAATACGTATCATTGGGCTCAGTAGAAAAAGGCAAAATAAACCAGGTATTATTATTTGAGAATATCTGTGTTTTGGTCTGTATTTGTAGTGTCAGGAAGTTTGGCTTAGGTCAGTCTATAAAACTAGTGACAACATGGCAGTGAAAGGGAAATTAACATTTCCTCCCCAAACTTGTATCTGATTTTGATCTCCATTTGTTTTCACAGATTAAATGTATGGTATTTTTGTACAACACGAATATAGCAAGCCAGTAAATCTCTTTTCTTCAGTGTTGCCTATGTGATATAAAGCCAAGTCTTTCTTCAGATTGTAGTTATTAATTATCTGGAGTCTCTGACATGGTTTATGTATTTAACTGTCTACCAGTCTGTGAGAGAAGAGTTGTTGAATGCTTATTTTGTGTATTGCAGATTTTAGAACTCTGTGCTCTTTGAAATGATAGCATTTTAGTTTCTAACTTCATCTTGTCTTGAACTGAATTCTCTTGAATTCACTTATCCTGAAAAAGTAATTTGCGAAGGAGAGGAAAAAAACCAGTCCTTATTTGGGAGTTTCTAAGTTTTCTCTAAGGTATAAATTTTTCTATGTGCTTATGAGGCTGTTTTATCCTTTTCTGAACTCTGAAGTATTGTGGAACTGCTCTAGTTTATCTTATGGTGAGTTCAAAAATTATTATTTATGAAGAACATAATGTCACTAACCTGTTTTTCAGAAACAAACCTTAATGAGAAATCTCTAAGTAGAATGGATAAAAGAGGCCCTAACTGGATTTCATTAGGTTTGTAGTAGAAATGCCTCTGAGGCAGGTGCCAGATCAGGTGGTTTACTTGGCTTTTTATGTGGTAGATGACTTACAGCAGTTGCTATACATGTGTCAGAGCACAGAAAGAGACAATGCAGGTTTTTTAACAAAAACTTGTATCGAGTTTTCTATTTGTCTTGTCCCATTTAATGAAGGCTAAAGTCATATTTCCTTATCTTCCATCCAGAACAATGGTCCTTTGAATTCCTGTCATATTCGGTATTTATGCTGACTGAAAATATTTGTCTTCTTTTTGGGGGAGACCCTTTATTCTCTCAGTTTATCATCAGTGTCTCTGATATTCTCTTAATTTATCATCACTGTCCCTGAAATCCCCTATCTACCCAAAGGACAAGAAGACTTTAAAAATAATTTCTCTTGAGTACATGGAGTTGCCAAATGGACCTACTGTAAGTGCATTAGAATAAAAATCTGAAAAGAAACTGAGAAAATGAAAAAGTACACAGAGATTTCTTGATGTGTTGCTTGTTGGGCTTAAAAAAAAAAAAAGTGCAACCTAAATCTTGTCCTCAATCACCCCAGAAATAAACATCTCCATAAAGAAAAAAAAAAAAAAGCTAATTTTCTGTCCTTTCATTCACTCATAGACAATTTTTCTGGACTCTTTTTTTCAGTATTTAGTTCCAGGGCAGATATTAAATCTAACACAGTTTCACTCCTATTCTAACCTGTGTTGCAGTTAATATTCTGGTTGAACTCCTTTTGGTTGAAAAATACAACAGGCAGTAAAAATACAATTACACCTTACAGAAGCACTTGATAGGGCAATTTGAGTTTTATTTTTGTGAATAAAATGTCCAAAAATTAATAATTTTGTGGTTTGTACTTTCAAAATTGCTTTAAGTGCACTTCGGGCACTGCCAGTTAGAGACCTGCACGTCTGTGGCTCCCGGGGCTTTTTCAAAGGGGAGACATAGGCCTGTTTCTAGGCAAGGGTTTCTGCTGCAATACTTCCCTCCTCCACCCCTCCCCGTTCAGTTGAGGGTGGGTCTGTAACTGCCTTCCTCTTGACTATGCTAGAAAACTCTTACCCTTCACTTGGAAAATGGTTTAGGTTCATTATTTAAATGGTTTAGGAGTATACTATCTTCATCTGAAAATTAGGAATTTTGTATGGGAAGTTCTGCAAACTGGGTCCATGTCTTCCAATGCATGAAGAACTAAGTTTTGGTATGAGTTTAAAAATTATTAAGTCAAACACACTGACTTAAAGAGGGTCCCAGTTATACATGAATCTCTAAGTAGCCACCTTTGGCTACTTAGCTGTAGTCACAGCTTTGAATTAAGTATTTTTGCATGAGAGCAAAAATGCCCCACAGAAGTACTGTGTTCCACATAA
Source organism: Chiroxiphia lanceolata (assembly GCF_009829145.1). Classification (NCBI taxonomy): domain Eukaryota; kingdom Metazoa; phylum Chordata; class Aves; order Passeriformes; family Pipridae; genus Chiroxiphia; species Chiroxiphia lanceolata. Next base: position 24,495,220 of record NC_045642.1, read on the forward strand.
CTGCTTTGCCAACACGGTCCAGTGAGGCTGGCCCAATGAGTAATCATGCTAATATTTTTACTCTTCTCTAAAATAGTTACACTGTAATTTGTTTCCAAGAAAATACAGTTAATCTTGGCCTTAAAACTTGGCAGCACATCACTGGAAATTGTGTGAAGTATTTCTGAATCACATGCCACTGAATAGTTATATCAAGGTAACAAAAAAGAAGATCATCATTTAGTGAATTTACAATTGCCTGGAATCATCTGACAAAGTCTTGGTGAATAACAAGACTTTTCAGAGTGCTATTAAGTTCAGTATATCTCTCTTAACTAATGCCAACCATGCTTTCTCTGAGTAGTTTTGTGGCTTTTCCCTAGAGTTTCAGGCAAAGATGGAAGATGAAGGCCACTCTTCATTTGCCAAAGTCTGTGACAATTATGAGTTCCTAACAAAGCTTTCTGTCACTCTTTTACGTGAAAACAACTGATAGCTTGTCATCAGTTATATATTACATTGTAACATAAGCCATTCTTTGCTTTTTGTCATGGGAAACAAAACAGTTCAGTGTCATGGAAGTGCTATCAGTAAGATGATGAAATGAGTGTGTGGGTGGGGACTTCCAGAGAAAGACAGGGCAAGTGGGTAAAGATTGGTAAAAGAGGCAACAACAGTACATGGAGAAGCCTCTTCTCTCTAACTAGAGAAAGAGTTTTTAATGAAACTTAAAAAAAAAAAAAAGAACAACAACCCCTATTAAAAAAACAGAAACAATTAAAATCAGGTTATTGGAAATAGCTTCTCTAATGAATAGGAGAAAAAAATCCCACCTTCCCACAGGATAATCAGAGAGAATACATTCTATACTATCTCCTTTTACCACTGTCTGATTAAGTTTTTATAAACAAACTTTTAAATATTTAATATACCTCTTCCTCTGTTAGTTACTGTATTTTTGAAGATCAGACACTGAGATGGAAAATAGTGCCATTACAAGTCATTTTTGGGGACAGATTGGTCCAGGTTGCATGACTTAACAAGCATATACACGTGCATATCTTATCAAATGGATCACTGCACAGAAAACTAACTCAAGGACAAAAATTCCAAGAATCCATACTAAAGACATTTTGAGCCCCAAACTTTCAAAACAGAGCTTATAGTACCCCAATGCCCTATATAACAGCAGACTCTTAGATGCTGAGTATCTGCAACTCGCTCTGCAGCCAGCTGGATCTGTAAATATTAAGTGAATCACTGTTTTAAGAGTCTATTTAGCACGTCTTCCTTTAGCTCTAATCACTGAATACACATCTGAACTTGTAAAAGTAGCTTTTCAATGGTAAAATACTTCATTCTCAGCTCAGACTGTGAGACACTATTGCCTGTTAATGTATATTGGTCTGAAATGGGGGAGTTGGAAAATCTTTGGGAAGAGACAAAAAAGGAAAAATATAATTAGGAATAGTCAAATATTCTTTCCTGTGTCTAAAATGTGTATTTGTTATCTACTTTTGGACTGATGCTTGGCTATACTCCTGTAAAGATGTGAGTGACAGATACTTTGATGTAGCTGTGGAAATTTTAACAAATTAAGCCTAGATTGACAGGAAACTGATCCCTTAGGAAATTTGTTTACTTTTGGCTGAATAATTATCAGAGTTACAAACTTGGATGCATTTAGGTATGATTTTTTTATATATAATTTCTGTCAGTTTCTAGTATTTTAGTTGAAAAGAAACAAAGATTTTTCTTTCAAACTATATACATTTATACGGCTTTTTTGACCTCCATTTTTCGCAACTAACATCATATGCATTAGCCATTTGGATGTTGAGGTCTCTCCTTTCATAAAATATGACTGCTTTCCTTTCAGTTATAACAAATTTACCATTCTGAATATGAAGGCACAAGTTTATATGTTTTTCAGGTTGGTGTTACTTAACGGGAAGCATATATTTATAGAAAGGAAATAGGGGAGTGGGTGAGCTAATTTGCAACGATAATGAAAAGTAGAAATTCCATTCAGAACTTTATCCTAAAGAGAGCAAACTACAGTCTCATTACTTTTTCTTGTCAGAGATCAGAGTATACCAAAGGTCGAAGGTATGGAGATGAGTGAATACATATAACCATAGAGAGAACATCAAGAAAATACGTAGAGAAAAGCCAGAGGCATCAGAAAGAAGGCACATTGTACTGGCTTCTTTGACTACCTCTCTGAAAGTTGGAAAACAGCTTAGCATTAAATCTCTGTGTAGATGAAGGGCAATTCTATCAGAATCACATAGATTTGGAAATGGAGACTGTGTCTGCATCCTCTGGAGACTAGAAATGAGAAGAGTCTCTTCACTGGTATTTCTGCTGTGGACGCAGTTAAATGACAGTTTGCCCCTTTTCCTTAGTCTTTCCTTTAGATTGTCTTTATTGTGGGTTGTCATCTTCTCAAGATTGCCCCAAAGCAATTATCCACCACCAACAACTATATTTGGAGCTGACAGCTAGGCAATGGATTTTCTCCTGAGTCTTTGAATATTCCATGGATCTGATTCCCACCTAGTGTGTATTTTCTGGAAGCCATGAACTTTTAGACAATCTTACCAGTGCATTTTAATTATACATTAATATAGCACATGACTGCTACTAAGGATTAACCAAGGCCCAAAGTAAATTATGAAAGTTTGGGGGTTTGTTTGTTTGTGTTTGTTTTGATTTGGTTTTGGTTTTCTTGTTTTGGTTTGGGTTTCTTTGGGGGGATTTGGTATGTGTTCTAATATCTTAATCCTCAGAAAAAGACAATCTTTAAATTCTCAGATTCCAACAGAAAGCACTGAAGGAGTTAACCAGAAGAATTAAAGAAAAAAGTCTTTTCCTTTCGCTAGCAGCTTATCTACTACCTCCATCTGGATTTGAATGGCAGCTGCTACCTTAGGTTTCATGTTCTCAAGTAGTCTAGAGAGGGAAGAAAAAGAGAAGCTTGCCTGCATTTCTGTCATGCTGTAACCATAGCATAAGCTTACAAAATGCAGATGTTCCAAAAATGAGACAGATTTATGGAGGGAGATAAGGGATTTGAGATATACAGATAGGTGTATGAACATGTAAATATAGGAACATAAAAATATGTCCATCATCTAAGTTATCATGTTGTTTTAAATATTTGTCCTTTAAAGTTAGTTATGCTGAAGTCATTAATAGAATTAAAATGTTTCTATTAATGCCTACTAGGAATAATTTCCTTTCAAAAGAAAAAGCAAGAAGGTGTTTGAGTTCTCTTTTGCTGTTGACACCACAAGAATTTGTTCAGATTGGAAGAAAATATTGTAACAAACTTAACTGGACTAAAGTTTAACAAAACCCCATAGAGTACATTGTCCTTCTCTAACTCCTCACTCTGGAAAAAAACAAGAAGGAACATTAAGTGAAGCAATGAAACTGTGCAAAGCTAATAATAAACAGCTGACCCTTATTGCAACAACGTAAGATCCTAATCAATATTCATACTGGAATACTAGGCCTGGGGAGAAAAAGAAGTGGGAAAGTAACCCTATATCACCTGTTCTAAGAAGATAGAGAGAATTTTAACCCTACAGTTAAGCATCCAATAGGTCACAACTCAGTATTTGCCCCACATTTGGAGTTTTTATGTCTTCTCTGCACATATCTAAGAGGCCTGTGTAGTTGATTGGAACCAGCAAACATTTAGAGTTTATTTTGGACAAAAATCAAGAAAGAAGATGGTTTTATGCCCTCTGTCAATGTCATTACCTGCATACAAACTGGCACCACTTAGTCAGACCTCCTAGAAACAATCAGAATTATATGTTTAGGCAAGTTTCAGCATTCTCTTTTGTGTGCAATAATAATAACAATAATAATAACTATAATGACAACAACAACAACAATAACAACTATGACAATTATAACTATAATAATTACAATAACAACAATAATATAATGTTTGCTACTACCAAAGAAAATATTTCCCTGCCATGCTGTGCCTGATGTCCACAAGGACTCTAAGCAGTATCCTCAGAAGGCCCAAGTGTGGGATACTAAGGACTTGTATATTACCACAGGACAAGTTCTGCTACACAAACTGGGTGTCTTTTCTACTGGGATTACTCTTTTTCCTTTTTTTTTTGTTTTCAAACCAGTGTTTGGTGTCACGCATTTTATTCCTGCTGATTCAAAAATAACTTGAAATCTCCCCTTTCTTTCCCTAGGCAATATAAAATGGGTTGACATCACCCCTTCACTAACTATGTGAATAATTTGGAAGAGATTTGTGCAAACTTATGGTTCTAAAAATTCCTCTTCTTTTTACAGCCCTCTGAAGATATGGTACCCTATGAGTCAGACCTCTACCGACAGCCCCATGACTATTACCAGTATCTCAACAGTGACGGAGAAAGCCATGGTGGTAAGTCAAAAAATATCTCCTTGGAGCATAAAGTCTCACAGAAAACAGATTTAGGACATCCAAGGAAAGAATAAATTTGTTGCACTGATCTATAATGTATAGACACATATTTTCAAATCAGAAACCAACATTATTTTATTCCACTTAATGGTGCTGTTCCAACCCAGCAACTGCAACAGGGTTTCTCTGAAAGAGAATTTTAGAAAGCACTCTATGATGCTAGGGAGATAGGATCTCATGATCTCTATCCTTCATTATCTTTGCTGTATTTTTACTTTCCTCTGCAGACCAAAAGCACTCATCTTGTTCCACAACTCTTTGAGAACATGGATTTGCAATACTGTATTTCTCTTCTTGTGTTCCCATTTCCAATTCCTGTCTGACTTAGGTCCTAGATAATCTATTTTTGCCTTTATTTTAATTAGATTTCTTTGGTATTTGGCCTTTTTTAACTTCATATATTTCTTTCTTTCTTTTTATGTCTTTTGCATGCTGCCACACCTAGCTTTAACTTTCACTCTTCCTCCAGTACACCCAAGTACTTCCTCTCTCTAAATCTATGTAAAACTTCCTTGTAGCTGTTTGTATGTAAACACAGCTCAGTATAAAAATGCTGTATAATTGTTTATTACTTCAATTTGTGTACGTGATTTCAAAGCTTTGGTGCCTATATTTTGGTGTTTTCTGGGCGCTGCACTGGACTCTAAATCAATGCAGAGGTGATGTCTTGTTTTGTGAATTTTGTCTCCTGTGAAATACAATGGTCCAGCAACACCACCCTGGAAATACCTGAGTCAATATTGACTCAGGAAGGAAAAGCACCGTTCTACTGTATTACTTGTCGCAGTCCCTGCAAATCCTGGAGTTTCCCTGAAAGACTCCCACTGATAGAGCAACTAGACCCATTTCTGCTTAATTTAACTCATTAACTACTCACAGTATAGCACTGTTTTGCCTGTGGCAGCAGAAGCTATTTTAAGGAACAGTTAGTTACAGTAGAGGATTATTCTGAGCATTTAGCTGAAAAGATACCTACCCAAATTTGTTCTCTACATTGCATTCAAGAAATGCCAATGGCATTCTCAACACCTGGAGACAAAGAATTAATTCAGTTTTTATAAGTTATCTCATGGCATCTGTTAGTCACACTAATCAAACCCAGCAAATTCCGCATGGAAATTCAGGGTTTTTACATTATACCCTGTAGCTGTTTACACACTCGTAAAATGAGGATAACATTGATTATCGCAAAAGGCAATTGAGACAATTAAACAATAAATATAAAAGATGCCTTGTAGGAAAAAGCACTGGGAAATAACTTTTCTGTCATTACATCTAGGCTATCTCAAGCAGAAACATCCCTTTATTTTTCATAATTTTATCATCCCATCTGGTTTACTTCCCATTTTTCTATTGGAAGGCTGTTCCTAAGGTACATTTCTCAGATCATTAACATGTTTTTACTCATCCTAATGAACACAACAAAAACTGAGTAGTTACCTATATGGGTTATAGTCTAAGCAGTACCTAAACACCCACTTTGAACAGAAATTTGTCTGTTCTCAAAGTTGTGTGCATTTGTCCAAAAGACCCAAAAACCCCCTGTTTAATGTTTTAAACTCCTACAGTAAGTGCTTATGGAAGAGGCAACTTGAGCCCAGCCTGAGCATTTCAATCAAATTTTTATTTATGAAAGCAACCATGGTTGTGTCTAAATATCTAATGTGCCCTATGCTGTCCTGCATTTCTCACAGTCCAAAAAAGCAATGAACAACCAAAGAATAGAGATGAAGACTGAAAACCACGAACTAACTAATGCATTTTTCTTCTTTCTTATAAACACTGAAAAAGTGAACTTTGGCTTTCATTTTGTTTACATGAAAGAAGTAGTGGATCTTGAGAAGCGCTGTGCAGAAGAGCAGGAAAGGGACGCCACAAAATACTTTCAGAAATATGTACTGAGTGTTCAGAGCAATGAGGATAAAAGCATGGTGATTGAAAAATGGAGGGGAAAAGGAATAAATAAAGTGATAGAGACAGAACCTGATCAGATAGGGGGGGAAAAAGTAGAAAAAAGAACAGAGTTCAATTTGGGGGACAGTGAGATCACTGGCAATGCACAGAAAATAATTTTGCAGGTCACTCAGTAGCACTATGGACCTCAGTGTAAAACTACCAGTTAATGTAAATAGATTATACTAGACAGAATAATACTTCTGATTATGCCAACAACGGACTGCTAAAGAAATAGAAAGTTTTCCTTAAGCGTCAGACTACCTCTCTCTCACTGCTAGCAAACTAATTTTGTGAAAGGGAGAGAGCAACATCTTAATCTGTAGATCTGTGCTACTTGCATTACTGTCACTTTTCTCAAACACAATGCTGAAGGCAACCCTTACTCCATATTTACATGAAGAGGCATAAAAAGCACACAAAACAATGTTCCACTAATATAATACGTAAGAAATCTTTGCCAGTAAGTGAACAGTAGATTCAAAAATGCACCATAATATGTTCATCACCACAGGTATTGTGTGCAATTATTTTCTATACTGCAGTTTAGCTATTTTTTTAAATACTATAATAAACAGAGACACAGTCATGCAGGACAGAAGCTACTTCAAGTGATCATGTATTAGTCCATCACCCAAGCCTGGGCTTGTAAGTCTGTAAATGTAACACAGCATATTTTGTAACACTAATGCAATCTTAGTAATTACAAAATTCCACTGCAGCTTTGTCTCTAAGTTATTACTAATCATTATTGCTTTAGGAAAAATCACTTTTTGTATGAAGCTGAATGCTGACTCTTGTTCATTTTGTTTCTAACCTCATGGAACTTACTAGATCTAGGGTTTTATTTTTGTCCCACCTTCTGGAGTAACATGATCATTTAAGAATCTCAGCTTTGATTTTGTTAGGATCCTGGCTCATGCAGAAGTGGAGGAAAGTCCAAACATGCGAATCTTAGTCTTAAATGCCATATAAAAGAGAGAAAGAATTGCAAACTTCATTAAAAAATCCCCTTCACTCAAAGCCATTCTCATGATTTGTTGGGGTCTGACTCATAGGTATTTGAACATTTGGAATTATTAAAATAATGAAGTTTGTAAAGTGGGAGTTAATGAGATCCTAATATTATTATAGGTAAGACTGGTGCCCTGCCTAGAAGCACAGCATTTCTCCCAAGAATGATTCTGTTCAAGACATTAATCAAGACATTAATTTTCCAGTGTCCTTCAATATTTTTCTCATTTCCTCCATGGGGTTTTTCCTTGACTTGTTTTTTCAGACGTTGGAACATGTAAGCTATGCGATATGGGACTGTGCAAGAAACCCTCTCCTAGTTCATCATGTGTTGGAAAATCTGTACCACCCAGGGCAGAACCACCCAGAAACACTAGCCCAGCCCTCACAAGTGCAGCCATACCAGCAGTCGTCTCCTCAGACGAGGCAGAGCACTGTGCTGACAGAGCTGTTACATTTCCGGTTCAATAGCTGGCTCATGAATTTCTGCATGATTTTGCACTGCGTAATGCCAGTTTAGACTGTTGCTCCACTTTTATTATAAATACCTTCCTTAAGCTTATTTCAAATTCTAACTGCTGGTTCTAACATTATTCAGCTATTACAAGAGCAAAGCAATTTACAGTGATCAGAAGATAATGGAGAAAGTTCAGTCATGTTTTCTCACTCATGAAGTGAGAATCTACCTCTATAGTGAATATTAACACAATACCTTTAGGTCCACTAATGCTTCCCAGCAGGCTAACATCCTCTCTGTCATGGGAGGGAGCTCAGAATCCGTGACTGTCCTTCCTCTAACCTTTCACTACATGCAAGACCAAAACAAACATGATCTCCATGTCTCTACAAAAGAGAATTTTTTTCACATCCTCTTTCACTTCACACGAAATGTCTCATAATGACTCCATTGTGTAGCTATAGCTTGGCTTTTAAAGACATTTTCCTTTACCCAAAGAATAGACACTTTCCATTTCTATAATTTTTCTCTCCTGTCTTTTTTCTTCCTTCCACCTTCATGTTTTAGAGAAAACAATAGAGTTGCTATGTGTTACTGATGTGACACTAACAAAAAACGCAGAAGTAAATAGTTGCTGATAACTTGAATATCAGCAGACACAGATATTTAGATGATATTTTTTTATATTTTCATGTGCAATAACTTCACCACAGAGGGGCTTGTGAAGACAGATCTGGAATTTCTCTTTTAATGTTACTAAACCAATATTATTTTTCCTAAGCATCACTGGGAAATTATAAATAATTTAGGAAGAAGTAAGGACCTTTCCTCCTGTCACAAGTTGAATATTTGGACAAAATTATGTTGAATTAATTTCTGACAGATTTATTTTGTAATGTAATATTATTATGTGATCACTTTAAGGCCTACATGCAGCGTTAATACTACTGTTCTGTTACTGTATTTTTACAGCAGCACCGAAATCCATCATAAAGAAATTTAGTAATGAATAGGGTAAATAGTAAATAGTGATTAATCTTGGTATGCATAAATAGTGTTCCATAGGTTAAGTTATTTGCCAAGGGAAAAGTTTAAAAAGTTCTGGAGCAGTGGTAACCTTGTCATAGGCTTCAAAAAACTAAGAGGTATCTTACAGTATAGAAACATGACTCACGATAAAAGAATATTTTAGAAGAATCCAAAGTAGACCACTTGGAGCATGCACAGATACTCATAGCTATGCATGTTGGAAGTGGTCTGTGTTCTCTCTTGACCACTGTAGTTGCTGCTAGTAAGAAATTCCACAGCTGAAGATCTACCATTAACAGCCTCAGAGACCTTTCCCTGGGCTTTGTCATCATAACAATTATGCATTGATCTCTTCCTCTCTTATAGATTATCAATGACAAGGGGTCATCTGACAGAGCTCTTTCTGCACAGTGAGCAGAGCCAGATCATTTTAAGGAAGAAGAGTTTAGATCACTCCTGCAATGTATTCTCAACACTTTACTGTGCAGAGCTGCCCATGGTATATGGGGCCTTAGTGGTTGGCTCTACTTAGAGAAATCTGTGGCAATTTAACACAGAAAAAACGCAAGTTAGTATGGCTCAATCTTCCAACTAAATGGAAAAATTTCACACTGAAAGTGCCCGAAGCTTCCTATCAAGACACAGCCTTAGACAGTCTATGGATTCAAACTCAGACACTGACGTTTCCTGGGTTGGTGCAGATGTGGATGTAAAAATATCTGGGTTCTTTGCACACATAAAACCAAATTTTTTACCAGAGAAACCAAAATTTTTCTCTAGCACTGCAACATGAAGAAGTGCTACCGTGTACTGTAATTACCGTGCGGCTATAAAATCCATAGCAGCTCACAGAAAGCGCCACACAAAAAACCAAAGAAATTACAAAGTAATGCAGCAGCTCCCTGAATGCTTTTGTAAGCACCTTTCTATCCCTTTCTTATGCAGTGAGGTGATTTATCCGTGAATCAGAAAAGCAGGAAGGAAAAAAAATAAGCCCTGGTGTCTTAAGTTGTCTGATAGAGCCTTCAAGTAAATTTCTACTGGTCTGAGCATAAAGGCAGCTAAAAGAATGTACAACTTTTTAGGTACAACTATTTTTGATACAAGCATATCACTGAGTTCCCTCTAAAGGAAGCCACATTCTGGTTACTCTCCTGCATTTCAAATCCTCAATGAGATTAGACTTAATTGTTTGAAACATAAGTGGGGAAGGATGAGGAGATAGAAGCTGAAAGAAAGAATGAAACTGGTATTTCAGAAAAAATATTAATAGCATATTAATGTCCAGATAATACCATACACAATAACATCATATTCCAGAATGAGACAATTGTTCCTCTATAAATTCAGCACAACACTTAGAGCACTGTGTTCAGTTCTGTTATCAGAAGGATGCCAGCAGCTGGAAGGGAGCTTGAAGAAGTGCACAAGTAAGATTAGAGTAGTGAATGTACTGATTTATATTGAAAGACTGAGGCCTAAATACATGCAACTGGGTTAAGTGATAATTAGAAGGAGATTGCAAGGGTACATGACAGTACATGACCTGAAAACATGTGAAGGGTAGGACAGAAATTATTTATAATAATACAAGAGAAGAAAACTTGGAATAGTAAGGAATAAATTACGACTGCTGTACTGAATATAATAAAGACATTTCAGCTAGGTATAAATTATGCAAGGAAAGTTAAACTATGGAAGGTTAGTTTCTACTTCAGTCAGAGCAGATGACATGATGCTGACATTGATTTTAAAAACAGGTTGCATATAAATGTGTGCACAATTAAGTATGTATTGCCAGTCTTCGCGAACGAAGATTTGGGAAAGGTCTTTACCCTTCGAGCCTGCGCAGTGGATTTTTTTAGGTGAGACACAGTGTGCGTTGAGCTGAGCCCACCCTTTAATCCTAAGGTTCATCTGCCGGGGCCGAGCAAGCTTGGACGGTGGCAGTGAGGTCCTCAGGACGTAGGTTTGTTTAGAGTGACCTTATGGATGGATGGATGGCCTTACAGGGCTGACGAGCTCCATCTGCCCGGGGGACTACCCTGACCGGGAATCGAACCCGGGCCGCGGCGCTGGTGGTCTAGTGGTTAGGATGCACAATTAAGTATGCAGCTACTATCTGTAAGAGAGAAATAGAATTCACAGTGCTCCACATTTTTTCTAGAAGATTTTAAATTTTGAGCAGCAAGTATGAAATTCTAAAATATTTAAAGGCTTATGTTGAAGTAAAAACCCCAGAATCTAAAACTAAAAATTATATGGAATTTAGTTTCAAAGGTAAATGAATCAGGAAACAGGATGGTGGTTAAGTACTTCTTTATGGTTTTGAAAAAAAATCCAAATTGTCACAGGAATTTCAAACATTCTGAAGAGATAAAAATGGTCGAGAAAAAGTCTGCATCAGAATTTAGCCACACTGTAAACAACGTGCACCAGACTGCCACAAAAGTTTATCCTTTTATTTTCTAGTATTGCTACTTAAAAATGTGTGATATAACAACACGTGATAACAGGAAATATCTAAAAAAGTGCCTTTTCTGCAGCATTCCTGAAATTTTGCTAGCACAGTTAAATAAGGACTGAAGATAACTGCAGAACAATCTTTAAATTTTTTCTACCTCCTCATTTCCATGCATTGAGGAAGAATATAATAAGAATATGACAGTATATAAATCAGTAGAATTTGTTGCCTCAAGAATGAAAATGTCTTGAAACTTGTTATGGTCTTTTCTTGAGAAAGGTGCCAACATTAATGTCTTTTGCATCTTGTGCTAGATTATCGTTGAAATCCATCTCATCCTCTAAGAGCATTGTCCTAATTAAAGTGGCCTAAGTATTACTTTCCAGCCGCAGGAACTGATGAGACTAGGGAAAGAAACCTTACAGGGATCTATACAGATTGTCACTGGAGACAGGTCAACAGGGATGGTGTGGAAAGAGTAGAAAGGACAGCAACAGGAGAAAGAATCAATGAAATCCAGGTAAATGCCAAATTTCTTAATCTTGTAATGACGATCTATTTTTACTTTCTTTAGATCATTACTGGGAATACCATCCACACCACATGCACAGTGAGTTTGAGACCTTTGGAGACAACCACTTCACAGAACTGCAGAGTGTACAGCCTCCTCAGCTACAGCAGCTGTACAGGCACATGGAGATTGAACAAATGCATGTCTTGGATTCTGCAATCCCAACCACACACATCGGACTCAACCATCAGGTATGGTTAGCAGCACTTACTCAGAATTTTGGATGACAACTAATGCTAAGGAAAATAATGCATGAGGGGATGCATACTCTTATATGAAAGAGATTGCTGAAATTAATTGCACAAATTCTTCCTGCACTTGATGCAAGACTCTTCATTCTTGGGACAAATGTGGTTTAAGTATTCTTTTTACCTAGATAATGAGAAGTCATGTTCCTCAAACTGTCTAAAAAGACAATTGCATTTTGTGGCGGTGTTTGGAATTTCAAATTTTTGTTTAATTTGGAATGAAAATCAACCGGTTTGTAATTCTGCAGATGAACTGGACCTGAGAAGCTTTGCATCATCCTAGCAAGGGTAGCTATGACTTCCGAGAAGTATTCTGAGCCTTGAAGCAGTAGAAAAGTTTTAAATATTTCCAAGCAATCCTGACAGTTTTACATGACTTGTGTTAGAAATGCTAACAAGCCACTAGTAATTTTACCGCAGGCTAAGAAGGACCCACTTGTACTTATACATGGGAGTAAATAAGTCACAAGCCAAAACACACTGTCCTGTCTTTGCTCGGATTTTACTTGAAGCCAGTCATTTCTCTGTATGAAAAAGATACATCATTATGCAGTGAAGATAGTCACCAAAGCACCAATGAATTTTCACTAATGCTGAAATTATAAGGGGTTCCATAATACTGCAAAGATAATAAGCATTGTGGGTGTTGAGATCACATTTAACTCTTGATCCTACAAGAATGTGCCCAAAGTCATTTCTAGTAGCAGTAGAAAGCTGAGTGATCTTGTGCTAAGGAGTTTCCAAGGCTGGCAAGGTACGCACAATGTCCTAAATACAAGACAGAGTAGAACTGAAGTCAGAGAAAAAAGCATTTTCTGATTACAGTTCTGCATATAAAGGTACCGTTCTGAAACTTCATGAGACAAACCGCATGCATGGAGTTGTCATTTGGGGTTTCTTTGTTCAAAGCAAACTGAAAGAAGAGAAAAATAGAGTGAGCAAGTTAACACTGTCCACAGGAAACTGACTGCAAGCCTTGAAAAAATCAGGAATAAAATATAAGATGTAGATCAAACAAAGAATTAGGAACAGAAAATTACAAATATAAAAAATGCTTCATGGAACAGCAGTCTGTGGAAAGCTTCGAGTCGTTTAAGTTGCTCGGGACAACTGCTAGTACCTAATGACCAACCATTATCTCTGGCCCAAGGGCAAAGGATGAAAATGAGTCCCTTTATGAATGTCTTTGGAAGCACAACAGAAAAACAAGAGGGGGTGCTTCTGCTTATCTCACTTCATTCTACTCAGCTATCATCTTTCATTTCAGGATGAAAGGCAGGGAACTAATTTTATTACAACTTTCTATAAAGAGCACTGTGGTCTCTCTCTGCCCCACCCCACACAAAGCTGCAGATGTTAGTAGGTAGAATTCACCATTACCCTCCTTTTCCTTACCGACTGGAGGCCTTTGGCTTTTTACTTTAGATTTTTTCCTACAGTAGCTCATGCAAATGGTACTTGGCATGCTCTGAGTTTTACTCTGCAATGTATCTCAGTCACAGTCCCAGGCAAAGAAATAGAAGTGGGAAGCAAGTTTTAATCCTCCACTGAATTTGCCAGTTACTAACTACACCCAAGCTTGTCATGTGATATCAGAGTTAGAGTTTGTAAATAAAGGCATAACATTCAAAAATATTTCTTCAATTTTCTGTTGATATCACGTTGTTTTGTGAAATCAAATTTGAGGCTTAAGCTGCTCTTGAACAAGATTTCTTTAAAAAGTTTTGTTAGCCTGACAACAGGGGTCTCACAAATAATAATATAAGAAAAGAATATTAATTCTGGAGGCAGAATGAAAGAAAAAGTTGAAAAAATGTGAGAAGAACTTTAGAAAGAGGAAAACCTCACATGGGTGCCATAGCCCCTGAGACAACAACAGAATATGGAAAGTAGCTAATAGTTTCTTAAGTTTTCTCTCTCCAGAATTGTATTAGTAACCTGGCTCTTTCTAACACACTGGCATGTCCTTTGTGACTCTGTGTAACTTAACTGTGTGATACTGTATTGGCCTATGTTGAGTTTCAGGTGAAAAGTAAGTGTAAGCAAAAATACAACAGTCAAGAAAAGTGGGGACTGCATGAGAAAAGCTTACTTAACTCCCCAGGCAGGCCTCTGCAACTACCTTTGCCCGTGAGACACTGTACCCCTCCCTCCTCCACTACACTCTCCCACCATCCCACTCCATTCCCAAAAGGACAGTTTCCTTACTCCCACACCAACTCCCAGAGCATTCCAGGTTTCCACAACCTTTTTATCTTCAGGAGCAACAACGCCTGTTCTCCTCCCCTGTAAGACTCTGTCCCACCTTCTCATTCCCCTTCCCCCATGGCAGTCTCTCCATTCCTTCCTACCCCTGAAACTGCAGCTTTTTTAACTGTAAAAAGCTAAAGGTGACTCTGTGGTGAGGGCTGAAGTTTTGCTCTTGGGGATCTGGCAGGAAGCTTACACACACTCTTGCCCAATCCTGCCCTTCCTGCCCAATCCGCTCCAGCCAATCTGCCGACTCATTAACCGCCAGCTGCTGCACCCCAAAACCAGCCCTTTGCACACGCCTTATTGGGACATTTTAAGCTGGTGCAAAACTCATCTGAAAAGCACCACTCAGCAAAGTCCAACATGGGGTGGGTGGTGTGACTCATGAACACCCATTCCCCACTTCAGTACCTAAAGTCCCACGGGAAGGGTGCCAGGTTCAAGCCATCCTTTCTCAGTGAAGGAAAAGAAAAGCAGTTCAAAAGAAGCTCACCTTCAAGGACTATTATCTGTCCCATTTCATCAAAACTGCATTCTATATGCTGCTGGGTTTGGGGGATGTTGGCTGGTTTTTTGTAATGAAGGAGCTGAGGTATATTCCACACTACTCCTAACAACACCTCTATATAAGGGCAAGAGAATTTAACACAAGAAAACTTGCTTGCTAGATTTGCAGATGAGAAATCCCCATTAATGGGGAATTTTCAGATAGCCACTCAGGAAAACAGAATGTGAGCCAAGATGGTGTATCCTTTATCTTAGTATTAAGGCTATTCCCCCCCTCATGGGGGAAATTCAAGACAGAAAGCTGACAGACCTGCGTAACCCCATCTCCAGATTTGGATGCAGTCCTGTAGGGATTCAGTGCTGTCAGAAGGTGCTATGCCTGAGAAAGGAAGAGGACAGCAGAGCTAAAGCCAGCCATACTAAGGCAGAACTGTTCAGCTCTTTCAAATTTAAAAGAACAGCTACAGAAGGACTGTGTTAGCAAAAAGGTTGTTCTCAAAAGCAATTTTACTCTGGGGATAAGCAATAGGGATCAGAAAGGCATTAGGAAGAATGCAAGCTGTGGGGACGTGTAGGGGAAGAGGGGCAATATTATTTGCAAGGATATAACATATGGGAAAGTTCTGACTTTAACAACCTTATTTCTCCTTCCCTCTTTTAAAAGGGCTTCGTTGTACGTGTGTAAGTGTTGACTGTTTTCTGAAAGTGTTTCTTAATTGGATGGTAGTTATTATAAATGTCAACAATTAAGTCACTCATTATTACACTAAACACTCATATACCTCTTATTTTCTCCCCCCTTTTCTCTGTAATTCTCCTCATTACATTTAATTCTGATGCTCAACTCTCTATCACTGTCTCCTCTCTCTACTACTCTGTTCTCCAAAAGGTGTCCTATTTGCCCCGGATGTGCCTACAGTACTCCTCTCCACCTCAGCCCAGTTCTGATGAGGAGGACATGGAGAGGCAGAGTCCCCCATTGGAGGTATCAGATGGGGAGAATGATGGTGTGGACCCTGGGCCCGGAATTATGCATGGAGAAACAGGTCAGTGAAAACAGAGGGACTTTGTCAAGCCATGTGGTAAGCAGCTGTTATATTACCTTGATGATAATTAATAAAACTGTAGAACTGCTGTGCTTGTGTTCTATCCCACTGCCATAGGTTTCGTTTCCCTGAGTCCTTGCACCCTTCTGTCTTCCTAAACTTTTACAGCCATAACTGTGTTTATATCTCATTTCTTCATGTACTCCCACTGCCTCCTTCTTCTTTGCTTATTCAGGCTTCTGAATGGAAAGGGATTTTGCCATTTCTACTCCAAATTCAATTAAGAGATGGGAAAACCAAGGCAAGAAGGTCAAGCAAGAACTGATTTAAAAAAATATTTAGCTCTCTTTGCTCAGTACCTGAGAGTCACATTCTGCATAACCTACCAAAATTAGATTTAGATTAGTGTCAAAATAGCTATGTTTTTCAATTAGCTTCTAATTAGAAAATTAATTTCAGAACAAGGGTTTCGCCTTTGGAATTATTCTTGCTTTTTCTTCTTGGTACATCAATCCACACTATGTCCTCACAGTGTTACACTGTTTATTGTTATAAATGCTGCAAACTGAAGAAGTCACAAGCTAGCTGAAACAGTTATACACTTTCTGCTGTTTCACCAGGAACTATACACAAATCATAATGATCCACTGAGTTTCTTTGACTCTCACACAGGCAGCAAGAAAAAGATACGTCTGTATCAGTTCCTTCTGGACCTTCTTCGCAGTGGGGACATGAAGGACAGCATCTGGTGGGTGGACAAGGAAAAAGGTACTTTCCAGTTCTCCTCCAAACACAAAGAAGCATTGGCACATCGCTGGGGCATCCAGAAAGGCAACCGCAAGAAAATGACCTACCAGAAGATGGCACGGGCTTTGAGAAACTATGGCAAGACAGGGGAGGTCAAGAAAGTTAAGAAGAAGTTGACCTACCAGTTTAGTGGAGAGGTGATGGGAAGGGGGGTCACTGATAGGAAGCATTATCCTCACTGAGGCCATGGGACCCTAAGCAAGAAAAATATTAAGGCCTCCTGGCTGGATACCAGCAGAGGAGATGGACACATCTTTCTCTTTGCTTCCTGTGCCCCCTTCTCTGCCTTTAAACAGCCTTTACCATCAGATGTTTCTGGTACGAATTCCCTTCTTCAGCATCTGAGAATCCTAACCATGACAGAATTCTTTGCTTCCATCCTCCAAGTTGGACAGAGTTGGGAAATTTAAACAATGTACAAATATATTATTGTCAGGAAAGATTTTTTTTTTTGATTGTATTGTAACTAAAAAATACAGCCGATGAAGTTTTGCCTCCAAAGGTGGTGCTGTGTCACCCACAGTGACACCGCGATAGCTTTCAGCTTTCAAACTAGCATTAATACAGGCTCTGCCGCAGCTCTCAAGGCTAGAGAGAAGTTTGCAGATCTTGGAATGATACTTGTTCTTTTAAATAGTAATAACATGTACATATTTAATAAAATTAGATATAATGAAGTTCTGGTATTTGCATAATAAATGATTACTTCACAAACAAATCTTGCTCATTCAGTTATGCAGGTATAGGTCCTCTGTGATGTCTGAATAAAAGGCACGCAGGGTTATAGGGCCTTTTCCATCTGTTGCTACTTTTTAATTTACCTAGAAACACCGTCAGTGCTGTCAAACTCAGTAAAAAATATAATAGGTGAGATACATTACTGTGAAAGAGATTACAGTACTGAAGTAAATTTAAATATACATAGATATATAGATATATGTATTTGTCACTATTTTTTCCAGTGCAAACAAAACCCTGCCAGTTGAATAATTTCTATTCATGTATACCAAGAATAGCATTTATAGCTCCGTCTGGTCTAACATAAGAATTAGTCATATTCTCCTGTGGTTTCAGTTATTTTCATGCTCCTGTTGCTTCTTCTGGCTGTCCTCCACAGTGATATCTTGATTTTAGCTTATGAAACTTTCTTAGAATGAAGTTGCATTTAATCATGTCTTTGCAGAATTTTAATACAAAAGAGTTTCAAGATTTTAACTGTGGAGTTTAGTCCCTACAGTAAAACAACTAATAGTAATTAATAACAACTTCATTGTATAGATTACACTCAAAATGCAAAATAAAAGATAACTCAATACCTGAGATACCATGGTAAATTTACCCAGTACATCTAAACATAGAAATGAAATCCAAGGTCAATCAAAACTAAGAAAATTATCATTTTAAATTTTAACATTATTTAACATATCTCATTGGTTTTCAAGCACCCAGAAATCAGGAAAACATCATGACTCTTCCAAAATATATGAGGTAAAATGAGGCAGATCTAGAATGAAGAGAAGGGGTTTGTTCAACAGTATTGATATGCGGTACATCATGCCAAATATGACAATTTGGAAGTCATAACTAAGTAACCTAACTAATTAACTTGAAATTTTTCAGAGCTTGCTCCTCACTGAAACCAAAAATCATTGGCAGTGATGAGCTTTTTACAGATCTGAGTTCTCAAAACCATATCTAAACATAGTCAGTGTTATCTACACTAACAATCTCACTGTGGAAATAAAAAGTCTGGTGACATCACTGGGCTACAGTGTCTCCTTGGAGCCAAACAGGAAGAAGTTCCTGCTTAAAAAACATCACAATGTGCTACTTCCCAGTTCATGAACATGATAAATATGTCAGTCAACAAAAAAATTAACTGAGAATTAAAAGCAAGTAAGGGCTTCAGAATTTTCTCTATCCAAGACAAGAATGACAAATATAAATTGCCTCTCATATTTATAAAAAATCTTACAATTCAACTTTTAATTACTGGAGGATCATGTATACTCTCCTAGTCAAATAATTTTCATTCACTTAGGGTTAAGATAAGTCAAATCTATGAAACAAATTAAGAAGATATTTTGTTTCTAAAATTCCACTGGAAAAATTTATGTCCTATAAACAACATCTACATCCATACTGCAATTTTAGGATGGAAGCTGAAGACACTGAAGGCAGTTCTCAGAGGTCTAGAACAACACTCAGCACTGACATAATATGGGTTTCTTCAATGCTGAACTAGAAACTCAGGACTTTTCTGCTTCGTATTGATGATGATTCTCCACCACTGACTTGGAATTAGAAAGAAATAAAAGACATTTGCACTCATCAGACTTGCAGACTTGATATTCAAGAAAACTAGAGTAATAATTCCTCTCTTCATAAAAATATCTTTATCACAACCATAGCTTGAAAAGCAGAACTGATCCTTCTCTGATGATATAATTTGGAGGAGAAGGATCATTTCCTCTTGCAGGAAAACTATGATAGCTGGAAAGAGTCAAATAGTGAATTAATTGTGGAGATGCTTAGGACATCACAAAAGCAATTTCAAGCTTATCAAAAGCTTTCTAAGATCAATGAGAACTACTTTTCAGTTTTCTTAGTAAGTTTTGCATAAAAACCAGTTAGATGCTGGATAAATAATACAAAATTAAAATAAGCATTCAGACAGAAACAACAAGAACTTTTAAATGAGCTATTTGAGCACTGTGTATTAATATAAAATGTTAATTTAGAGCATCTACTTGTACTTGAATTAAAGAATTTGCATTTCATACTGCTTTTGACGACAAGTAATGTGTAAATGGAAGAATCTGAGAAAAATATTTCGGGGGGCAGTATTATTTATAATTAAAACTTTTAAAAATACTATTAATATAATTTAACAAGCAGGTTTAAAATTTTTGTTATTTCCAAAGTTGGAAACTTTTTCTCTTCCTCTTGTTAATGCTTTGAAATACCGTTTCTAAAAATATTTACTCCCCATCTGTTTCTGGTTAGATTTTTCATCTGTGGCATAAAGAGTGAATAATCATGTGTTGCAGCTGTGAAGGAGACCAAATGATGATGCCTTTCTGCCAAAGTACTGTTTGTATCCCATACAATCCAACTATTCTGGATGGTAGGCTGTCTAATCAAGCTGAATTATCGCCATTCCGTTGCACATGCAAGCAGAAGTTTTTTGGCTGTTTTAGACAAAATACCGTAATTAATGTGACAAAATCACAGGTTCTGCAAAATTACAGAGGAGCAAGCATTCCATTTTCTCTGAAGGTGATGCTGTGCCAGACTGGCAGACACACTGGAAAAAGGTCAGTCAGGTCATTATCTGGAGAGATCACCCATGATTAGTGTAAGTTCATTGGAACATTTTGCAGCTCACTGCTGTTGGAGATCATCAATCCTCTTTCAAAGAAAGTATTCATACTACAGCTGGACATTCAACTTATATATGACCTTTGTAGCCTGCTTTAAAAACCACCTTTATTGGTTGATGAGTGGTTCCTAATCAATTTTTGTGGAAAGATTAGTCAGAGAACTATTGCTGACCTAAATCCAAAATGCTGATTGTAAAATATTTTAGAGTCCTTCCAGCCACACATCAGAGGCGTAGTTGGTAGAAAAATTGCACTTACTATACTGAGGGATAATCTGCTTGTAATAATTTACAGTGATAGCATATATTTTTTAATTCTACTCAGTCAAAGAGAGTTTTAGACATTTCTAGATCTGAGCAACTATACACCTACATCAGAGAGAAATGCAGTGAAAGGTGCTATTATTTGGTTTTGTCTGACAGCCCACATTTATCAAATTCTTCAAACTTCCTGAAAAATACATATGTACATCCCTAATATATCTACTGGGGGTTTTTTGTCTCCTGCTTCATGAAACTGTATCTCTATAACCTCATTTCAAAATCCATACACTGGCAGAGTCTTATAATCTGTATTTGTCTTCACTTGTTATTACAACAGGGCTTACAGTCTGTATTTCCAGGTTTCTTTTCCTCAGTAAACCTGCCTCAGTAATTTTTTCTCTTTGTATCACTTGATTTCTTCATCTTTCTTCCATTTCTTATTATTTTTTTTTCTCCCTCATTGGAATCTCTGCACATAAAATTCACTTCATAATCATTGAGATTAGTTCAAACTATAGTGCCAACTTCATAACTAGTACATATATGACATGACAGTTCAATTCAGTCTATTTATACCATTTCTCTAAATTTTGCTTGTACTCTAACTGCACATTGTAAATTCATAACAGAGACTTTATTACTGATGACAATAAAATAAGCATTTTTTCTTTGAGAATGTCCAGAAGAGTATTTTCTCAATGGAAATCCCACTCTTGTGTATTTAAAATTTATGGATTGCTGATAGAAAAGACTATGATGGCACAGACTGTGGGTACCAATTCCAAAATTTGCATTTATTTCTAATTTATTTTTTGTGGAACTTGCTATCTCACCACATTTCCTTGTTCTAAGCAATACTCAAATCAGATTTACATAATTTTGCATACCCACATACCTAAAACACTGAAAATGTACACTTGTAATAAAAAAGCTACTGTAATGAACCTACTGATATACTACAGGCAAGTAGACAAAGAGCTTTGCTCTTTAAAGCAGTTGTAACAGTAACTAAAACTTCACCAAGCTTCACCTTTCCTCTTTAACAAATTTGCACGTTGCAATTCAGTTGGCTTAGTTGAGCCTGTGGTATCAAGGAGGTCTGTATATAACCGAAATTATCACAGTCCTATTCCAAGAGCTAGGGAACGTGAACTTCTTCCAAAGAACATGAAAACATCACTAGGCTGCAGATATTCTTTCTCATTTTCTGACTCATAACTCATCTGTGTCTGCCTTAGCCCAACGCCTCTCATCAGATGCAGGGTCACAGAGCAACCTAGGTTGGAAGGGACCTTTGGAGGTCGCATCATCCAACCCCCTACCCAAAGCAGCCCAATTAGATCAGGTTTCTCAGGGCAACTTTCTCTACATTCTGTGTTTCTTTCCATTCTCTCCACTCATACAGCCACATCCTCCTTCTTCATGGCTTTAGTTCCCCACAGTGTTACTTTTTACTATTGGGGAGCCAAAGCAGTACGTGAGAATGAGCAGAGCAATCTATGGACAGGAGGAGAATGAGGATGTGGTAGAGCAGATAAGGTTTAGCAGGAGGTGGTGGAGGAGAAAGAAGGGTGGGAGGAGCTGCTGGGGAGACCAAGGTTATGCAAAGGATTGGGGAAGCGGCTTTGTGGTAGGAAGGAATGCAGTTTCTGTGCTTTAAGGGCTCCCTCTGAGCTTCTGTTTTAAGTTCCCAGCAGTAAGCAGCAGTGCTCTTGATATGAGAAGCCCTTTGACGACTAGTGCCTTTGTGCAGAATGCTTTGATTCCTCTGCCTTATGCAAAGTTAAGAGTGTTTGGGTGCTGAGCTGAGCATTTGTGTATACAAATCAGTTTGGGGTTTTTTAGATTTAACTAACTAATTTTCTGAGTTTTGAGTGTCTGCTTTCAGAAACATAATTCTAGATGTCTTCTTTAGACATTCCCTCTTCCACTTTTTTCTGACTCACCAACACTGTACTTTCCCTTCATCAGGCAGTCCAAGCTATCCATTCTTAGTATTTTGTTCAGCTTTTCTCTATATCTACACTCAGCCGCCAGATGCCTCCATATTTAGTAGATCCCAGACCCTTTATCCTCAATGTCCATTTTGAACTTTTGCCCAGTCAGTCTTATTTCTTCCTGTCAGGCCCACTTTTCTCACTTGTGCCTCCGCTCAGCTTCTCTTTATGCGGATGGTTCTCAGTTCCAATGCATTTGTTCAGTCATTTATAACTTTCCCATCTCACATCCTCTTACAGTTTCAGTCTTATCACCTACTGAGTCCTAAGTCTCTTCCCTCCCCGCTGTTTCTATCCCAGCTCTCCATCTACTATTCTTGTCCTTTGAGGATCTGTTTCAAACCCTTTCCGTAACGTCTAGCCTCAATTTTTCTCCTGCCGATCCATGCCCTTCAATCACATATATTCATTTCCTTGTCCCACTCAACTCGGTGTGATCGCTTCTCTCTCTGAAGGTCCAATTATTTGCCCCCCACAAACTGTCCCTTCCTTTTTGGTGTACCTGAGGGAGATGTTGTTTGGAACACAGGGCATATATGCCATTTGCTCTTAGTTCAAGTGTGTGGATTCAGTCCAAGTCCCACAGTAGCCAAGAGATAAATGCATACAAAGGTCTGCTGATCCATGCACTGGACCAGATCGACAGAATCAAAACTTCTTCAGATGATAAAATCTAGAAAGTTCTCACTGAGCATATGCAGACTGCAGGTTTTTTCTATAGTCTAGAATATGGAGTAACTAAGGTTGGTTATCATAAAGCCAGTTAAAAGCACATCCCTGAAATGAAAGAAAGTTGCTGTCAAATGTCCAGAAAGTACTCAAATACGGAGTGCAAAGGGTAGGGATACAAAATGGTTGTGTAGAGGAAAGTTCATATAAGCAGGACCAGCACTCAAATCTCATAAGTCTTTGTGAACTCAAGTTGTCACTAAGGCCAAATGCCTTTGCACTGTACACACTAGAGTTCCGTGATTCAAAAGCTCAAAGGAAACAGTCTTAAGTGAGCTTTAGGCTGGATATCAGGAACAGTTTCTTCACCCAGAGGTTGGTTGGTCACTGGAACACAGCTCCCCAGGGAAGTGGTTACAGCACTAAGCCTGCCAGAGTTCAAGAAAGGTTTGAACAACATTCTTAGGCACATAGCATGACTCCTGGGATTGTCCTGTGCAGGGCCAGGAGTTGAACTTAATGATCCTTGTGGATGTCTTCCAACTCAGGATATTCTATTATTTTATGATTCTACGAGCAGTCAAGTGGATGAGTCCTGCTGGGCCTCTGCTCTGCACTGAGCCACCTCAGGTGTCCCACCATTAACACCAGCAAATCTGCAGTTGCTAGAACTGAGAGTTAATTATGCTGCCTTGTCCTCAGAAACTGTTGAATCATGGAGGAGATGGTATTTTCACAAAACAAAACCAAACAAAGAGGCAGAGAGACAAATGAACAGAGACAGAAACAAGACATTAAACGGCATGACAGAAACTACCAGCCCAAAGTAGAAAAGCAATATATAGATTTTGTTCCTGGATAGCTACATTTGAACAAAGTTGCAACAACCTAAATACATAACCTTTTAATAGGAAGTTGGATAGTCTTATTAGAAGGAGGTGTTGTTAACTTTGGTTATAAATAATCCTTGGGTTTCTTTGCGTAAACCATGCTGCAACTATTCAAAATCACACAGCCTGTCACTGCAGGCCACCTATTACTGTCATTTTTTAACTTGACTTTGAATTACGTGATGAAAGCCACTGTTTGAAGCGCAGAAGAATAATTTCAGACTTGTAAGATAATTCTAACAAGCAAGGACATCCTTTTCCCTCTCCCTCATTATTTTAGCACAGGCCCAGAGACATTTATTACATGTTGCTTCACTGTTCATGGACATCAGTTTCATTTGAATAGAGGATGGAACTTAACACACTTTCTAAAAAATTATTTTGTGTTGTAGTGCATTCGTAAATAGTTATCAAAATCTACTACACATCTATTTTGGGACAGTGTAGCCACTGCAATTATGTATTTAATTTGCATAGCAGTTCAGTTATTTAAAGTAGTGACATAAACAAATATAGAAAATGCCAGAAAAAGTTTACTATTACAACAATGCTGCCACCTGGTAACCTGAAGTGTAATAGCAGAGAAAACATTCTTTTTGTCCAACCTTGAACATGGAGATATATTTAAAATGTTACTTTAAATAACATTTAAAATCACAAAAGCTGCAAAGTTATTACTAAATAGGATCATTTCCCTGCATCAGAGTAAATCATTCTCATGGCTCTGTTTCGTTGTGGGGAAGAAATAATTCATACCTTCCCCAGATTAAACTTGATTCTGAATCTTGGAAGGTATCTATGGAGAATAACCAGCTAAGGGACTGACTCACCACAGTGCTTGAATTAAATAAGCTTGATTTTGGGCACTTAAGTAGTCAGAATTAAGTCCACATTTAAAGTTATTCAAGTACCCCAGTAGGTCAGTAAATGAAAACTATACCACTAAATATTTACAGAAATAATCAACTCTACAGTGAGAAAGATATGACCTAGATAAAACAAAATTCTGAGAAAAGAGACACAAAGAAAATAAGATGTCAGGTGTTGTTGTCATAGGTGAAAAATCCATTAATTAAAAGGAAAATGTTACAAGCACATTAAATAAAGAATATTTATTTAATTAAATAAAAACACATATAATGTTTGGGAAACGTTAAATGCATTGAGAAAAAGTTCCCAAACACTTATGAGAGTCCATAACTTTTAAAATCTAAAACAGTTTCTAAGTATATGTAATAAATAAGCAACAGAGAGTGCAAAAGAGAATAAACTTATTTACATGATCCCAGCAAGAATCAATGGGATGAATTCCTGTCCAGTGCACTCCTTATGCTAATAAAGAAATGCAGAGTGTATTGTTGAACTTTGCTTTCTAATACAAAATGCAAATGCTTCGTCATCTTATTATATATATTTAGCCTAGCATATTAGATCTTTTTGATTAGCATAAACTTCTTTCAAATGCCCCAGGAAATAAAGGCTCATAGATAGTTACTGGGATACCACCCTTAAAAAACACGTCCTTAAAATACAATCTAATGGCTGAGTGTATCTCCTTTGAATAACAACACAATTTTGATTATCCCATAGATTTCTAGAGAAGTATAAGAACACAATTATTCTGCAGGATGAATTCCCTATTTGTCCTGGAGGAAGCAGGACCCTTCCATCACCAGCATAGTGATGGTAGTGACCTCTTTCAGATATGCCATTGTCAGACACATGCCTGGCAAATTTAAAGACAAAAACCTGTCAGTTAGAAAGAAGAAAATGAAGGAAAATGCTTCCGTATGTAATGTCAGGTTTAAAAGTGTTCTAATGTATGACTGTAAAATACACAACTGTATTTTTTGTCCAAAAAAATTGGAGGAGCTGTAACAAAAGTATAGAAAAAAACCAACATTCAGACACTGAATGGCAGATTCTGTTCTCTGTTTTGCCAGGAGATGAGGATCAGCACAAGGAGCACAGGCACCAACTTAAAAGAATAAGCACATAAATTTACTGTTGTGCAAAACAGCAAAGAATTTCAAAAGAAGCAAAGAATTATAGAAGGATAAGCTTAGTAATGCACCTATTAATTACTACAAAGAGTATCTATAGTGATTAAGAAAGATACATCACTAGTTACCCCTTTAATACATTACCATGATCATCATCCAGACCTGCACATCAGTTGGGGAGTCCCTGATCACCACCAAGGGCCTAAGAACCATTCCTGGTAACTGGGAAATCCTATACAGTGCTTCCACTAGTAGGTGAGGCTTCCGTCTTTGCTGTGAAAAGGGCCCAGTTTTTATATTGGTAAACAAATAAACTTACATCACTATTTAATGAAGAAAATATCTGGCTATCTTCTCTGCTTGGATTTCACCCACAGCCTGACCAGGGCTCAGAGGAAAATCAAGGGAGTCAATTTGGACTATCTACTGTCAAACAAGGCCAGCCATCTATTTCCACGGTCTTGACCAGTCTCTAAATGCCGAAAGATAGACATATTCATATCTCATTAATGAACAGATACAAATCTTCATTAATAAGCGAATACCCACATATCTTACTAGCAAGCATACATTTTTACACAGGTGTAGTATTACATATTTTACTAAGGATTATACAGAATTTTGGCTAAATATAACATTAGGTTTGAAGGTTCATCTGGAGATTCAGGCCTCAGCACTTCTTCCAGAACAAGAGAATATTAAAATTAGAAGATGAAAAATTCAGAATCAACAGTAGAATTCCTATTTTTAATATCTGCATTTCGACAGTGGAATCACCACTATTGGAATTAACTATTGATTCCAAAGAGTTAATGTCATTATAGAGGGAAATGAGTATTTAGGTGAATCAATAACATTGAGCATTCCAAGAAATTTGAAGAAATATTTAAGATGTACTTAAGCCAATATCTACTGGCATTAAGAATGAGTTCTCTGTTAGATACGCATTACTCCATGTTTAATTATTCCAAGGTTCCCAGTTTGTGCTTTGAAGCACCTCCTGTTGGACACTCGCAGAGAACAAATACAGGCTTGGCGTGTATGATAAATACTACAAGTCTGCATTTTAAAGAGTTCGTATATAAATATACTTTTAAACACTTAAAAATGGGTTTATTTCCGCTTACACCATTTTAGTTAACAGTAATAAAGGCCTATGGCGCTAACCGCAACAAAACTTCAGAACTGAACATTGTTTTGAATACAAATCTAATGTAACTTCTTGGCATACTGTGTACTTTGTCAAATCAAGAATCTCAGAAAGTACCATATAAGCTTTCAGTAAAATAATTGTTTGCTAATAGGGGAGGGAGAAAGGATGAAGTAGTGCAACTAAATTTTCTAGGCAAAATGATTCCTGAGGAAGGTTACTGATCACAATCACAAGAGGCTCATGTTTTAAATACTGCGTGACTTCTAGTCACTAATTTTCTTTTTAAACATTATTTGTTTTAAAACAATATTTCTTTGTAAACATTATTGCTTTGTAAACACTATGTCAAGGACAACTAAGCCGAGAAAAAAGTGTGGTTCTGATCACAGTCCACCTCTGAATAATCTAAACAGGTATTTATTTATTCCTCCGTGACAGCTCTGCTTCCCATGGTCTCTGTTTCCTAAGGGTGCATGCAGACAGTTTTCTTCCTAGAAGAGATCTGTGTGCAGTTCCAGCACAGTGGTGTGTTGGGGATCAAGTCTGAAGAGAAGAGGGAGTTAATGGCATATCTATAATACAGAGAAACAATTAAGAAAGGAATAGCGATCTTCACTAGTCAAGTGACAGATTTTTTCACACTGTGAGACTCAAGCTCTTTAAATGGCTTCAAGACAAAACAAATAGCTGAAATGTTCTGACTCGCGGTAAAATGCCTCAGGCACAGTATAGTAGGTCAAAAACATAACATGATAACTTGTACTCCACTAGAAACAGAGGCAATGGAAAATATACATAGGTGACATCCTGCCCATCTTCCTCATTCATCCATAAAGAATTCCTCTAAGTGAAGGGGAGGAACTATTTGGCCCAGAATCAGGAGAGGTGTCAGCAGGCATTCTCGCATGTTCACATTTGTCCTATCAGCCTACCCAGAGTCAGACGTGAATGACAGACATAAAGCACTGATGAGCTGCATGCACACTGGTCCATTCTGAGCTCCCTGTCAAAAGAAGAAATCCTTCAGATTGAGGTTTTTACAGGATAGTAAAACTGGAAAAAATGAATATCACAACCTTTTTTAGAAATTATTTTTTTCAATACTTGTGCTGGCTAAAATATGCTAAATATTTGGCCTACAGAATTTCTCTGGTAAAGCTTAAAACTCAAAATGGATATACCATCAACTCAATAAAAGAATGAGTGTCCACAGTTACTATTTTGACATACGCTAAGTGTATGAATAAATAAAAAGCAATGACTGGAGCATGAAATGGCCATACTAGAATAATTTTCTAGTGAGGTTTTCTCCCAGACCTTTTCTATATAATTAAGCAAAAATTAAAACTTCTAGAGGTGTGAAAGAGAACCCTGGAGCTATTTTTAAAATTATACTTAAAAGAAGAAACAAAAAACTCGCTAGGTATCAAGAAATGTATGCTGTGGATCTAGTGGGTGGATGGGAAGGGAGGACTGAAACTATTTAAGTAGTGTCATGCTTTCTACTTGTGACTGCAAATGTCAGTAATGCATAAGTGTCTCTGCAAAAGAAAATTCTTTCCTGCAGGTTCACATTTAATTCTACAAATATGGTCTCTGGTAGAAGAGGAGAAAAAGAGACAAGAAAAACACTCTCTGAGGGACTGTTCAGTTCTGACATAGTTATAACAATAACAAAGATTTAAATAGGTAGCAAGAATGCAAGAAGATACACACTTAAAGTAAGAACTAGCATACAGAAGATTTAACTATCAGATCTAGTTTCCTGAATGTGCTATAAACACAGCAGTGTAGGAGTTCCTAGTGCAATACATGCCCGAAGCTAGAAAGTGTACCGTGCGCATGTGCAACATCGTATTGTGCTCTGGTTTATACCAACAGATCAGTGGTAGCCAGCCTTGGGTGGCTTGAGCTCTCTGGCTCCTGGAACTTGGCTATATTTATCCCAGCTGATGTAGCCTGTCAAGTGTGTTCTGCTGTTGATAAGGTGCTGTAGTTGACAACAGTGGGGGATCAAGGGGGAGGAGCAGGATGGGGGCTTCCATCAACTGTTTCTTTAGGGAGTTTCAAAAGCCCTGCAGTCACATTCCTGTTTAACTCGGACCCTGCTTTCTAGATACAACTGGGAGCTTCATCAGAAACAAAGTGAAGATGCCAGAGCCTCTAAAGAAAACAGGTAAGGATCATAACTGACAGACAAAACCTAAGAATAGCTTGACAGAAAAAGTGTGAGTAGATTATGCATTCTAGAGAAACGAGATGCCACAGTGGAAAAAAATAATAGAAAGGAAAAAAATTTGCATTTTTTACAATTATAAATATAAGAGATATTGAGTGATCTTGCAGAGAAATCAGAGACTGGTTTGTCAACCCTCAGCCACAAAATTTTCTCAAGAGACTTTGGATGAGGAAAAATTAGAGGTGAAATGTATTTAATACTCAGTTTCTTTTAATTTCTCATTTCCTTTCCTAGTAACCTTTAGGACTCCAGAAAAAAAAAAAAAGCTTGTAGTCTCTCTCTTGGACAGTTGAAGAGTATAAGCCTCTCCTGCTTTTATTTTGGGGTTTATTGTTAGTGAAATCTCTGTGAAAATGAGAGCAAACAGGACCTGGTTGAGAGCTTATTCTTTCTCGTTCTTCCAGCCAGTGATAACAGAGCTCTAGGAAAAAAGACAACATTGTACTGTGAAGAATATATGCAATTTCTTTTCCCTCACCCTACTCCATCCTTTCTCCTTGAGCCAGAAGACAACTAGCCCTTCTCAGAAAGCCAAGGTCATAGAGCCGCAGAGAAAAATATCAAGAAAATACTTCAGATTTATGAATGTTGTGATTTAAAATCTACAAATAAGGAATCACTCAGATGCTGCCCACATAGGGGAGGCCTAAGATGGGGTGCAAGGTGCAATGAGTCTGGTTTTTTGAGAAGAACAAAGAGAGACTGGGAAGCAGAGGTAGGGAGATTTTAGCTTCAGGACACCTGGAGAGGAAGATGCCTCAGGAACACTTTTGTGTCCACAAGTAAGTTTGGGAAAAAAAGTTGTCAAAAGCTGAAGTTATGATTGATTGTAAAGTGTGCACATATTCAACACAGAGAGCTGGAGAAAACTGTACAAATCTGGGATTCTTCACTTTAGAGCTTTCACTTCACTGATGCCAGTGCATACCCAGAATCACCACTACCTGAATGTACAGTACAAGGTGCAAATGTTTTTAATAATGTGCAGTTTATAGAGTTAGTCAATATCAGCTGTAGAGACTTACTAATAAAGGCCTTTGTGCTTTGCAAAGGCCTGAGGAGGCATCAGTCTCCTCTTAGGTTGGTCAGTGAGAAAATCCCCTCTGGTCACCACAACAAAGAAGAACTTAAGAAAAAGCTTCATTTGACCGAAGTGTTTGTTATCAGCCACTGCCAGAGATAGCCCATCTCTGCCATTACAGACTACAAAGCACTAAAGCATGACTAACTCCAACAAGATTTTGCTATGTTCCCTCTAGATGATAATCCCGAAGCAACAATGGTGTCACCAATTTCATTACGACTATAACACCATTTCATATTCATAAGGCTGCAATTTCTGGAATCAGATGGAAGTAGATTTGTATATATAAAAAAAGAAATATATACTAGATCTTGAAATTGCAGACAAAACCTTGAAAATATAAGCTGTAAAGTTTAGGTAATTACCCCAAAAAATTAGACATTCATGTCATGTTCTGATTTGAAAATCACATTATTTTTAATATTTAATGAAATGAGTTTAATGGTTGTGAATGCAGGCATAATATATAACAGAGTAGGCAAAATTTGACTGTGTGATCACCTAGGCACTGTGACTTCTGATTTCTAGTTGTTTAACTGCCTTTAAATTAACATTTTCATTCTCTGTGGTTGAGGGGCAATGTCTCTGTTGTGATGATGCCCACCTTTGCTGGTGAATGGTGAAGAGAAATTCTATTCCAACTTATTTCTCCATAGAAATCTAACAGGTGTCTAACATCACTAGTCCTACACAGTTCTTAGGAACAAACCAGACCAAACACTGGGATTATCACAGCAGGGGGAGGAAAAGCTCTTGTTACCTACTCTAACCGAGACAGAACCAGTCACATGCCGTGTAACTTCTAGAGAGGATCTTCTCAGTCTCCCAGGAGACACTAATCCCTTTGTTTTTCTATTTCATGTTGTTTATATAATTCAAGCCATTTCAAGATGAGATGATGTTGAGCACTGTCTGAGGAGGATCAAATAACCATTGGGCATTTCATACTTGGATAAATTATGATTCTTGCCTTTCACACACTGTGTAGTTAGAACACTGAAGAGCCCAAAGAAGTCCCTAGTCTGTATTACTGAAATTTGGGCACTGGTGTATAGGCGAAGGAAAATTCTGCACGTCAGAGGATGATCAGAGATGTTCTGCCTGTATCTGGTTTTTTTGACAGATTTTTAACTTTAAAAAAAAAAAACCAAACCCAAAAAAACCACCAATGAATAAAACATTAAACTTAAAATGGTGGAATAGATTTTCCAACAGGCCTTCTTTCACTTTAAACTGTCCAACTAAAATACTTCAGGATAAGGCACTGCCCTATTTATTTACAGAATGACAAAAGAACTGTCCTAGCATTCCAGAAAATCTATACAATCCCCAAGAGCAACAGGATTTAGAAGACCTGTAACAGTTTAATGTTAGACCAGTCAATCAAATTTGAAAAACTTCACTTTTTGCAGGATTCTGTTGCTGAAACTTTATGTTCTTCTCCTTTGATTTAAAGATTTCATGGTTAATTTTTGTCCAAAGCTCACTTTTTGGAAAATTTTGTTCTTTTTTTTTGTAGTGAAAATTCAGAAAGGTTAAAAAAAGCCCCAACCATTTCCCTAACAATAATTTATGACATTAAGAGGAAACAGCTGACTTTTTAAGTACTAAATTTAGTAGATAAATGGGACTTAATGGGAAATGTGTGTATTACTATATCTGGAAAAGGAGAAGTCTGTATTACTCACCTTCTTTGAAAATCAGACAACTTTTATTCACATATTTTATAGACAGGAGTCTAGATTTTGCAGTTCACATTAGGAAATTTCATCAAGTATTTATAAATACCCTGGCTTGTAAGTACACAGAGGTTTTCATAATAATCGGTGTTGCATAATGAAAAGCAAACTGTAGAAATTTACTTTGAATACAAGATCATTCTTTTACATTTGCAAGCACCTAGCACAGCAAAGTACTACTCCATTATAATGAACTTCTATGCACCATAGAAATGTAGAAAAAACCCTAAATTCATATAGACCTATTTTCCTCTTTTGTAAGTTAAGATTCAAACCAAGCTTAACATTATTTTCCCCATTTTGCAGAAAGTATGATGTATGCATAGAGAGAGAGGTGACTGATTAGTGAAACTATTCCTCGCCTGTTGCTCATGTTGCAGGAATTTGCAATCTCAGCTGTTGAAGTAGGCCAGGAATGATAAGATTGAGTCGTTCAATAGCTTTTGGATCACAGAATGATTAAGCTTGTAATTGCAAGAAGCCACTTAGGTTCTGAGTGAGGAATGAGCAGCATCTTTATATAGTTCCTCAGAAAGGAATTTACAAGGTCCATTACTGAAGTCTGCTTATGCTCAGTTTGCCTTTTAACTCAATGGAAGAGCAAATGGTATAGAAGGAAAACTAGATGCCAAGTGTAAGCAAAGATCAATTTTCAACATGAAGCCTTAACAAATTAAAGAATTCCAAAAGCTAATATTACTTAATATTAATTAAATATATTGACCAATACATATTTTACAACCAAACACACAAAAAGTGCAGTAAGATAACTCAGCTTTTGGGAGAAACCTGTGACTATTTTCTCTAATTTCACTCATCCCAAATTTCTGCTGGAGTTTGTAGGATCTGCATTCAACCAGATACGTTAGATTCTCCTCAAGCATTTATACCTTTAACAGTTTTTATTTCAGAAAGGCAGAAATATCATTTGAAAATCTTATCTAACACACATTCTACTGATGTTCTCATTTCCCTCTCCTCCCTGTAAGTATCATGAATAATGATTGATGAAGAACTGAAGTCAGAGACACCATTCTGAAAACGAGGATGATATAAAAACAAACAAACAAACAAACAAACTAAAAACTACAGCAACAAAACCCACAAAAGAGTGACTGTCTTCTGTCTAGTTAAAAAGACTTTTGTGGAATCCACACTTCTTCCTTGCTTTCATTTCACATACTTCACACATACTTCGAAATTCCATTATTTTGGGCATAAATTTTCAGCTAATACTTGTGATTCTCAACAAGCCAAATTATTTAGATGATGTGGCTAGGAAATTAAAGTATTCCAGTTATTTGAAGATTATTTTAATATACACCTTATCTCTGCTTTTTCTGACAATAATGAGATAATTGCTCTTCTACCTTCTAAAATTAATTAGAAACAAAACAGTGCTTACTAATGATTTGATGCAGTACAAAGACAACAGAAAACAGTCTCTGCCTCAAAACACTTGCAAGATAAAAGCCCAGTAAATAGATTGATAGTTCAACAAGAGTGTAAAGGAAATAATTATTAGTACAATAGACAGAAACCTGGGTAGTAGCTTAGCCATTTCTAGGTTTTTGCATAGGAGAGTATGAAAAAGATTTGAAGCAAAATAGTAAACTAGTTTGACAGTGGATGTTAGAAGGAGATTGCTTCAAAGCTGGTCAAAAAGTAAGGGAGAAAGCATTAACCTGTTAGTATGAAGATTTAATAAATGGCAGCAGTATGAAGGCAGAATACTAGTTTTATGATTTCATTTAGGTGTAAATTAAAGAAAATTAGTTTTGGAACAAATTATTTCTAGTTTAATTTGGCCAAAATTATTATTTTACATTTTTTCATCCTCTTGATCAAAAGACCTATTAATAGAATTTGAAAATGTAATCTAATCTGGACATTCAAATAGAGCTTTTTATTACTATCCAGTGAAACTGCAACTCACATAACATACATAGTTGTATGGCTGATGTGTATGTCTTCAGGTGTTACAAGACTTTTAGAGGATGCAAGTTCTGGTAGATGCAGCATTAGCCCTTGAAAAGTTTTGGCAAGATAACTGCAGACCACATGCAATCTGCTTCCTCTTCCTCCTGGGGAAAAAATTTGCTGGGTTACATTACTCAGAAGTTATGTGTGTTTGCATTATGGAAGCTAGATGTTATTAGGAAGGCCTGAGGTGTAAGTGAAGTGTTGAAAAATAGGTTAGAACAAAGTGGCCCTAACCTCATTTTCTTTTATTAGCTTCACGTTCCTCTTCTCTCCCCACCTTAACTCTACACAGTAATTCCAATTCCTTCCCCACTAAATGCACACACACAGAGCATCTATCACTCTCCTTCCCTTCAATAATTCCTGTCTTCATCAGTACTGTTAACTCATTTGCATCTCTGCTCTCTCTCTCTAGAATTGCTGTAGTATGTTAGTAGTAATGTAATTTTTTTTCTCCTTTGTGCAGGCTGGGTTAGACTAAATCAGGAACCTGAGAGCTAACAAAATGGGTGGCAGAGGACACAGGCTACTTGGTCATCAGGTGTCCCAGCCCTATGGCTCCTAAGTGCATGTTCAGCTGGAGTCTGGATAAACATGTCACAGTGCCTGAGATCTGTCAGTGCCTGACAGGTACAAGAGCTGCAAGTCATTCCACAATATCACACAAGAGGTGTCACAGTCACTGGGTTTTTCACAGTCTGATGGTGGTGGTCATATAGAAGAGTGTTTAGAGTATGAGATAGATATATGGAACTCAGAGGCATATATCTAATCTGGGTAGAAGCCAAACACTGAAGTGAGAGTGCCAAATGGGCAATGTGTTTCTGGTAAAAGCAGGCAGAAGTGCAGTTCTCAGGACAAACCAGTTTTGAATAGTGGTGGTTAGGAACATTCCTAATGAGGAAATAGCTGAATTAGGTTGTTATAACTGCATGAGTAAAAGAAAACTTCTGACAAACTTGGATTTACTTAGTTGAAGTAGCAGCCCCAATGAAGGGGTGGGAGTAACTGATCTCTTTATTTTGTTAAGCAGTCTGGTTTTTCCCCCAGAAGGAAAAACTATGGTATTCTCTTCACACACTTGTTCAGCAATCTCTCTTCTGCAACAAAGTGTTTTCCTGTAAAATCTCCAGCCCTACATCTCTAGTTTTCCTTTGCAAATATGAACAGTGGAAGATGAAAAAGAATACACCTGGATAGAGAGATGTTTCTTTGGACACTGCCCCCCACTGACTCTGAATTTTAAGCACAGGAAAAAGACTCAGTGAAAAACTGAGTCTTCTTTACCTGTGAAAAACCATGCCTCTTTGCTTCTTTGTCTGTAGAATCATAGAGAAAGAAGCCAGATAGTCAGCGTTTCAGGGGTGGGTTTCAGAACTGACTTCTCTCTCCACTGTGCAGCGGCCCGGCCACCTTTATATGTCTCTTGAATTCTATATGTCAAACCTGCTGTCTGCAGTAACTCTCCTGCAATTATTCACTATATGCTGCATCAACGTATACCCTGCTGTGTTATTTACTGAAGTGCAATACTATATCAAAAGGTGTGAAACTGATAACAGGCAGGACACTATAGTACACTATAGTACACTATAGCACACTATAGCATGTAGTCCTATATACTACAAAGTACTGTTTTGTTTAAGAACTATTGCACAGGTTAGAAAAAACCTCAAATATAAGCATGTAGGAGCATTGCACTCCCAAGGGAAATTTTACACGCTTATAACTTAACGTGGAAGGAAAGCATGCCAAAGGATACAACAGGACCTCAGTCAAGGTTTTTATAGGCTCAGTGCAAACTACTTTTTTTTCCCATCAAGTATATAAAATGGGGTGGTGGGGAAGGAAAAAAAGAAATAGAAAAATGTAATTTAGGTTTTTTATATCGCAAAGAAAAGCAAAATTTAAAATATACTACTTTATGAAAGTGTTTGTAATTGATGCTTTAACTGATGTTTAAGCAGCTTTTAATCCTTTGCAAAACAATGCAAGAAACATGAACTGTATTATGACTAAAGACCAAAAGACATTAGATGAAAATTCTGTAGATGTAACTCTGCTAAGATCAACTAATTTATGCAGTCTGAGGATATGCTAGAGGAATAGAGATTTTGTGAAATGAACAGATGGTATTATCAGTAATATACCATTTTATGAACTAAAGCATCTGTTTGAACATGAACTTAAACTTTTTCATTTAAAATATTTTCATGTCATGTTCCTTTCATTTTTATAAAGCAGAATCAAAAGTCCAAAGCTAATTATAACCATTGTTGTGGCCTTTGGAAGGATTCTTGTTGCTGCCAGAGTAGGAGAGCTATCGACAATTTGCACAGTGGTTACAGACAAAATGATACGTGATGAAATTATTAATATTTTATAAAAGCACTGTTATATAGCGATGAGTGACTAAAGAGATGACATAGTGATGCACAAAAAATACTCTGTATGAATCAGAATATTAATTACTGGATTTTTTACACATGAACATAGCTCATCATAATAAGCAAAAAGATAATTTATTTCATTAAGACTTGAGCAAAAAATGCAAAACTTGATTAAAAATAAAGATTGAGAAATATAACTAAATAAATAAATCAATCAAGGTAAAGAAATTAGTAAAATAAGTTACCTTACTAAAATTCTAATCTTGAGAAGGATTAGCATACTCATGGATCAAAATCATGACGCATTGGTTGCTTTACAATTTCCTGCCTGCTGTGCTACTTTGATTATATCAAAATTAAAACATCATTTGGTTTATGCTTGTTCACCCCATATATTAATAACTTCATTAATTCTTATCATAAATGTTTCTTGATACACTGAGGAACTATGTTAATCTATCTTGTAAATAATTAGAAAACTAGTTGTTGTAGAGTGCCACATAGTCAAGTACTTCAACTTTTAATGCTGAAGTGAACTTTTGAATGCAAACAACAATTGATATTAATTTAGGTAGGATTAAATTACAGGGGTCATCATAGGAATGTGGATCCCTTTCCACTAAAGCCTTGGTCAGTCAAAACAGAAGGACTGAAGATGAACCATTAATTTGTTGTGGTATAGTAGGACACAGGTTCGTGCACAAACTACAGTGTTGTTAAGGAACAGATCCTGATCCTCTTTAAAAATGGTACTAAGTATGCATTAGGACAAAATTAATATTTCTAAATAAAACTGAATGGCAAATTAATGTAGAGAGCTCGATATATATGAGACTACATACCACGCCTTCTTGTCACAGATTAAAACATTCACTTATGAAAAAATCAGAGCTCATTATGGGGGGAAAGAAAGATAAAGCCAGACAATGAGGTGAGTTTGCTATCCATTCGAGTTTATTTCATGACAATATGGAGAAGATATGGCATCTCAGCTAGAGACCAAACTCGGTAAACTCAAAGACAATTCCACAACTTCTCTGTGGAAAGTGTTGTAATTTATATCTTGCATGGGCAGATGGAAGAGAAAGGAGACAGCTGCTGCAGCCACAACAGCTGACTACACCAGATATGCCACAATTGCAAAACAGATTTTAGTGAGCCATCTCTCTTTTTTTAGTTTCTGCATTTACCAAGAAGCCAAAGACAACAGAGGTGACAGCCGGAAGCACAGCTGTGTTTGAAGCAGAGACAGAAAAATCTGGCATCAAGGTGAAATGGCAGCGAGCTGGCACAGAAATTACTGAGAGTGAGAAATATGTCATCAAGACAGAAGGAAACAAGCATTCACTGACAATCAATAATGTAGGAAAAGAAGATGATGTGACATATGCTGTAATAGCTGGAAGTTCCAAGGTCAAATTTGAACTCAAGGTCAAGGAACCAGGTACTGCATTTCCTAAGCAATTCTGATTTCATTAGTATTTCCAGTCCCACCTACAACTTTCATGAATGAGATCCATGGAAATTAGCCTATCTTAACACTATAAGATTTCTCTACCAGCATTATACCCAATTATTTGGAGCTATTAATTCATATTAAGCTGAGGAATACATTTGCTGTGGTTAAGACACCCGTTTCCAGATGTCAGAAGTCGACACAGTGGAGATCACAAAAGAAATCTCAACATTCATCTTTAGAATTCTCTGTCAAGCTTTTACACTTAACTATTGAGAAGCAAAGCAAAGCTAATCTAACCTAACATGACCTAAACTAAGATGCCTGCATCTTAGACCTAGTATTTTCTTTTAATTATTTAATTTAAATATGAAATTGTAACAATTGACAAAAGATTTACAAGTTATGCTGTAATGTTTCTAGGAGCTCATATGTTACCCAAAATTGTCTCAAAATCACCTGCTAACAAAAATACATATTTCAAGGCGGACTTAAATATGAATAGTAACCTTTATATTATTTATATATCACCTGTCATTACTACCTCTGTATGCATTAAAGGACCAGTTAGAGGGGAAATTGAAAGAACTTGCCCAGGTTTTTCCCAGGAAGAAATATAGAGACATGAATTCCCTGGAATTTTCTCATGAAAAATGTCTGAAGACGCTTAGAATAGATGAAATGAATTTTGAAATATTTTTACTTTCCTGTTCCCCTTTTCCCACTTACCAATTCTGTTATTTTAATTTTTGCTTTTTATTTTGGTGAAAAGCCTTAAACTTAGGTTGTTTATATCACCTCCCCTCATTTGCTATCACTGTTTAGTCTAGCAAGGTGAGGACACCTTGTGAGATCTGGTGAGCTGAAAAGACACTTGCAAATGTTTAACAGGATTCAAGATATCCTGTTCCAGATTAAAAGACAGTGCATGATGGGTTATGAATAAGGGGAAGTCCTAGTATGGATTAGAAGTGTGATCCTGCTGACTAGCTCATCCCGAAAGCAAACAGGTCCATATTGTACTAGTTATATCTTCATCATTGTCTTTCAGGTTAGTTCCAGGAGGAGCCTGCAATGGGCAGATAACCTGCAAATAATGGAGTTACTGAATCTGGGAGTGCAGTCATTACCTAAAAGCAATACACCTCTGACAAGCACCCACTGGTGATGGAGATATCAGGATGCCAAATGAGAGATAATCTTCCTGTGTACATTATATATTAATGCCTCCAAATAAGCTTTTTTTAAACAGCTACACTATTTACACTGTACTAGATGCTCCAAGTTCTGGGAGCATCTACACTACATCAGTTAAAGTAACATTTAATTCTTTCCAGTAAAAATTTAGTTAAAATTTATTTGGACAAGATCTAAATACTTAACTATTAAAATAATAAAAATAAAATCACGCTGTTCTCTTTCAAGACACAAATAAAGACAGTAAAGGCATAAAGAGTAAAAGGCATACATTTTCTGAGAGCAGAGTTGATGCACATTGATATGTTCACAGATACTGTCTTGTTTTTCAGATCTTACTAAGATGACATTGTTATAGAGTGACTGAATTACCCATTGTTATTTGGAAGAGGCTCCACTACCTAAGGGAAAAAATATCTTGCTGCAACTGATCTCTTTCAAGAAATTCTACCTCCCGCCATCTGTTCCAGTTGCTCACTCCTACTCCATTTTCATACAATTCTGTCTTCTCCATTGTGCAAAATTCATTTGCCTGAATTTTTCTGTGAGGTCATGGTTTAATTGTCAGGACACAAACTTCCATAAGCCAGAAGAAATGACAGATGGATTTTTAAAATGATTTATCCATACTGATTACTAGCAGTGTCTGCAGCTTTTGCCAAGCAGCACACAGCAATTAGCATTCGTAACATTGTATTCCAACAGTGTTGTAAACAAAATCTCATGAATAGGCGAACTATTTACAAAAATAATAATTACATCATTTTGCATTACCTTTTCTGTTTAGACCATTAATGTTAGCATCAAATAATAGCATTATTCATCAGCTGTCAATTTTCTACACATCAAGACTATGGAATTTAAAAATCCAGGCATCAGTTCTTTCCAAGCTCAGCAAAAGAGTGAGCCTCATCATACAGCTTCAGTAGGCCCCTTCTGCTTCCAGCACATGCTTTAGGTTCTAGGAAACCACACCTAACTTCTCTGCATTTTCTAACATAAATCAAAAGCTGTTCTTTTGCAAAATTTTTTTCAGAAAGGAAGTAGACACGTGTCTTTCTCTAATCTTGGCTGACATTCATTTCCAGAAAAGAGTGAGACAGTCCCTCCTGCTGGAGATGCACCAGCCCCAACTGCCTCAGAATCCCCTGCTCCACCAGTAGAGAGCAGCCAAAACACAGAAGGTAATAGAGCACTAATGCTGTCATCAAGTCTGGTTTATTAGCAGAAGGAAAGAAGTTGCAGAGGGACTCCTTAGAGTAAGTGAGGTAGAGACAGTAGATGAAGGCAGACCATAAAGAATAAGGAATCTCAGAGATAAAAGAAATATACTGAGATATTTTAAATTAATTAACTAATGCACTATATAGGCTGATGCAAAATGTTCTAACTGGTAGTTATGATGCTTATTTCAGTTGCATCTGCTGAGACTCAAGCAGAAGAACCTTTGGACCCCATTGGGCTCTTTGTGACACGACCACAGGATGCAGAAGTTACTGTTGGTAAGTACAAAATGTCAGTCAAGTGATATTTGTAAACTGCACCTGTTGCTTGACTATTTAGCTCTCCACATACAGGGTGACAGCAGAGATATAACAGATAAATTAAACACTATTCATAATCTTATTTTAACCTACTTCCCTTACGAGGTGGAAACATCACATTCACTGCCAAAGTAGCAGGTGAGAGCCTACTGAAGAAGCCATCAGTGAAATGGTTCAAAGGAAAGTGGATGGACCTGGGAAGCAAAGTGGGGAAACATCTCCAGCTACATGACAACTATGATCGAAATACCAAGGTACAACTGGGAGGATAGGGTTCTCAGTCTTCTGAGTGATAACCTTTAATTTGGGGAAAATAGAAGCTGATATAGGAATGTTTTGATATTAAGGTATCTAAAGTGACACACAATGCTGTACTAATACCTAGAAGTAAGTCTATGTTTTGACTACACAGACAAGAGACAAGCTCTACATACAGGCTCTTGCGTACTCTTATCTACTGTGAAATGAGAAAATGTCTGGACAACCGGGAAGAAAGTTTTGAACTGTCTACTGCAGGATTCCCTCCATCTTCCTCTCAAGTAATAGATACCTGGTATTTTTAAGAGAAAACAATAAATCAGGACGGTCTATCTTGATCTTAGCAGGTCAAGCATTCCATCATTAGTGTTGGAATTCATTTCATTCTTGTATTGTCTAAACTACTTTAAATAGCTAAGATCCATTTTTTACCACAAATGTGTTCAAAGATACACAAACAAGAGTACAAGTCTGTACCTTGACTTCTCATCCTGTGTAGTATATGAAACACTACTACCCTCTCCTGGATGGAATTAAACAGCCTTGCTCACATTAGCCACTGCTTTTGCTGAATTTTTACATGTACTGCATATATTCTGGGTAGAAGTTGTAACTGTTTAATGAAAGCTTTACTCCTGTTTTCAATTTACATGCAATTAGTGTATGTGGTGACTGCACACACCAATACACCAGCATAGTTTGCTATCCTCAGGGATACCTGTACTGATAGTACTCTTTAGCTGTTCCTGAATTTGGAGCTATAGGTAAGTTTTATTACAGTAATGAGTTGGACACTCAGGACATTCTTAATTTTAAAAGGACACAAACGCATAGTTCATCCCTTGTCTATTTCTCTCCATGTATTCCCTTTCCCTCTGTTTCACCATTTCATTTTCTACCTTATGGATTCTATCATTGGTATCTCTTCTAGGTGTACACCTTTGAACTGGAAATCATAGAGGCAAACATGACTTTTGCGGGAGGGTACAGATGTGAGGTGTCTACCAAGGACAAGTTTGATAGCTCTAGTTTCAACCTGACAGTCAATGGTAAGGTGAACTGACACCTATTTTTTTTCTTCCTGCCCATCAACAATTCCCTCTAGTAAATAGTGGCTGCTAGACAAGCACAGATCTGAAGTAGTTCTGAAGAGCTAAAGGTACACCTAGAGAGGCCCACAGATGAGGACTGGATGGGTGGCAGAGATACAGGTCTTTAGAAATACCACTTAGTTCTCACTCAAGTCAGAACTGTGATGCTCTTAAAGAGGGTACACAGAATCAGCCTGCCTTTTCTCTGGCTTTATTCTGATTTCAGATTCATTCCTCCATTATATTTAATTCAACTAGAATAGAAGATATGGTCATTCTTACTTTGGCAAAAGTTCACTACTGAAAATGGATACTTGGAAAAAAAAAAAAGGGAGGAGGAGGAGAAAAAAAGATTTAGACATGACACTATTGTCTATTCCTTTTTCTTCTTTTCCTGATAAATTCAAGTGATGCAGAAGCACCTTGTGAGATAAAATTGTTTTAAGATTGGATGACTCATTTTACGTAATACATGGTGCCACCCTCACAACTGCTATATTAAAAGGTTATAAAAATTGAAGTACATATTAACATCAGTTTGCCCCTAGTGTGGAAGAATTTAGGTAAAACAGGATAAGCAATAATGGCCTGAAAGAGTTGAGTGTTTGGACCATTTTCTGTTTCAGGGATTCTGTTGAAGGGACTTCAGTATTAACTTGTGTCCAGCTACCAGTGAACCTACTGCAAAGACAAAAGTTTGTTGAAGTTACTCATTCAACAATGTTAATTTTTGAAGTTTCACTAGCTGGCTGTTGGACTCATAAGACTTAGGAGCAGCAACTGAGAACAGTTCTTCTCCCAGTAGTAGTAGTAGTACACCAATTCATACCGATAGAGTAATAAAGTTCTGTCTGTGCAACATCCTCAGTGAATTTCCCTTACATCTCTACATATTTCCGAGAATTTATCTTTCTTTCAGAGGATAGGTTATACTTTATTATTAATAATAGTATTCAGCTAATATTCCATTGTATTCTTATTAGGACTTAAATACCCTATGAAGACGCTATTGAAACTAAAATTTAGCAGCACTAGAATTGGTAAACAAGAGATAAGACAGTTCATCAAGGTCCAGATTATGATGCAACATGAAACAGAAATAAGTTATACACAAAGCACTGGATTTTGAAAGCTTGTTAGTGAAGGCTACATGTTAAAAGATGATGTTTCAAGCTCTCAGTATGCAATTAATCACACTCTACAATATAAGAATTTAGAAAAAGAATTTCTGCAGGTGAAAAGCTGTAGAAATAGCACTGTATTTTTGCATTATTTTGACTTGCTCTCCCACTGTTCTTCATCACTTTTTGTCACATCAGAAGCACCTGTAACTGGAGACTTGGATATTCGAGCTGCCTTCCGACGCACGTGAGTATGCACAGCAGAAACCTATGTAGATCAGATCATAAATCCATGCAGATTTCAGTAAAGCTATCTAAAGGCCAAGTTGTTGTACAAACAAGTACAAATATATGAATGTCTACTAAGAAATATTTCTACTATTAAAATATTATAGAAATCCTAGAAATCACCTAAGAGATTTTGGACTTTGTACTAACATAGTAATCATGCTTGTCTTCAGTTAGGCAATTGATGTGCATCATTCTAAAGAGAACTTCAGCACTTTTTTTCCAGACCTGTAAAGTGCACTCCAGACATAGACCAATAGAGATGGAAAAGATTCTCTGTGTTGTCTAGTCTTGATTTTATCTGGCATGTACCTTAGTATAAACATTTGCTAAAGAAGGAAGTGGAGTTTGAAGTGAGCTCTGTAAGGAGCAGATCTCTGAAAATACTCATGTAAGCATTTTGACTGTATTTGTTTTCTTGTTCTATACCTATATGAATTGAATGAAGACAATGGCATTGCAATTGTCCATGTGAAAACTCAGTTATATGTAGTCTTAGATATT
Organism: Chiroxiphia lanceolata; assembly: GCF_009829145.1. NCBI lineage: Eukaryota > Metazoa > Chordata > Aves > Passeriformes > Pipridae > Chiroxiphia > Chiroxiphia lanceolata. Next base: position 24,539,286 of record NC_045642.1, read on the forward strand.
AAAACCTGCTATTGAAAAGGACATTCTCCCCCCATCTTTAATACCCTCTAAATTGGTGTATAGCTTAATGGAATAATGTTCCCTCCTATTAGTACGATTCACAAAATTGGTTAGGTATTTCTATTTTACTTGACACTACTTTTCACTGTTGTGAATTTCTTCTCCCTTCATGCAATTCAGTTTCCGTTTTAGTTTTTATATATTTTTGCAAAATTACTAGACTAAGAATCTTCCTACAGACCTTTGTTTCTCCATTATAGGGCACAAATCATCTGTGGCTACGCTCTGAGTATTTCTCTATCAGTGCTACTTTTATTTAAGATTTTTTTTTTAGCATTTATCCCAAAGAACTAAAAAAGGTTTGCAGAATTCACCTCCAGAGATCTATCTACAGGTAGCTGACCAGCCATGCTGTGATGGCTGCTAAATAGAGGATGCTCAGTGCATAACTGCATTGTGTTACGTCACTGCAGTGAAAGCAGGCTTGTACAATTAAAATAATTTAGAATAAGTTCAAAGTGAGTGCAGTGTGAGCAGCTTCAGGCTGTTCAGATTGTCAGTTTCTTCTTTAAGAATGGAGCCAAATTTTGAACTGATCTGTTTAAATCTGAAGCTTTGTCTTTGATACCCTCACTCAGGAGCCTAGCAGGAGGGGGGAGACGGATGACTTCAGCCTTTCTCAGGTAGTCACTGCCTGTGTCAACTGAAAAATTTAAGTCTTACAATGAACTGTCTCTCTCTGCTTAGGAAAAGAAAAAAAAAAACAACAAAACTAAGCTGCAGCTCGAATTCCAAATAAATCTTTGTTTACAATACGTAGTATTTATATAAGATTAATACATATGAGTAGTAATGTAAGATAAATAAAGATAAATAAAAAAGATAAAATATAAAAATACAAAAAGATTGAAACAAAAAAAGATAGATAAAAAGAGATAAAAAGAAGAAAGATTAGTGTGATAGTTCAGTGAGAGGCAGATTCATCTACAGAAAACGCATGCGTTTGGCAAGTGGCATCTCCTCACCACTGTTACAAGAAAAAAAGTAACTTCAAATTATATGCATGTCTGCCCCCTCTGTTGTACATGTTCTCCTCTCTACTGAGCACATTCTGACTAAAATTGCCGCTGCTCACAAAAATGTACCAACACACATGTATATGAAAATCTGTTGTCTCCTGGCACACTCCTTATCATATAGTATCATTAAAATTTTCACTTTATGCCTTTTGGTCCTAATGTCTTCTGCTATATCAAAAACAGGAACTCTGAGATTAAACTTAACTCTATGCATGTTAAAGCAATTATTAGGGTCTTATTCTTCAAAAAAGCTAAACCTTGATTGCTGGACCTTCCTGAAAATTTGATTTAATTACCACTTGTGAACAATAACAGGAATAGTAATTCTCCCAGCTGTAGATTTTGATTTTCTGAATATTTGATTACAAGAAAACCTTTTCAAATTTGGGATTATATTAGTGATTTTTATATACATTTTATATACATTTTGCCTGCAAACATGGAAGATTTTCTGAAAGTAGGGAACAAAGTGGCCAAAAATACACTTTTCTCTTTGAGCCTTATACCCGGGAAATTACCTTTTCCAGTGCTATACTATCCTGCAAGTAATCACAGAAGTAAAAACAATACGTTCTTAATGAAAAGATGTCTTCTTACAACATATTCAAAATTACACACATTTAAAATTGTTATTTAACCTGACATTCTCAAGCAGCACAAGAAGTTTGGCACTTGTTTCTGTTCTACTTTTTTAACAGTACTGTTAAAATGCCCATCATTTGTCTGTTGAGACTGATTTCTTACTCTTATTTGATCCTGCAATATTGCTTTTTCCTGACATTCTGATTTATACTTCTACAGACAAACTGATTTTTATTGAAGCAATTAGTACTGTATATCAATAAAGGCAGCATTATGAGCTACAACTGCCACCAGTACAACTGAAAGAAAAAACTCTGCTTATAGAACAGTAATTAGATATAAAGTGTTGCTGCAGGAAGAATATGAATGCTGTGAGATGGCATCATCAGATTCTTGTACTCAAGAAAACAGAGATGTTAAGAGGCAGATGAACATTAATAGTTGAGATAAAAAAATACATTTTGACTTTCTAAAACCTGTTTGAATGCAAAGAAAAATGCAAAAAAGACCTTTTTTTTTCCTAAGTGGAATAATCAACAGTCACAGAATCCACTGTAATTCCCAATACTTTTTATATCAAATCCCTGAAGTGTTATTTTAGGAATTGAATCCAAAAAGTGATTGTAGTGACTTTATACTAAGATTTCAGAGTAGACCAGTGCTTCAAATGTTCAGAAGCACAGCTAAACCACATTTGATTCACAACACAAAAAATAGTATTGTGCATTCCATCCCAGTTCATCATATGTAACAGGCAGAACTACACATCAAAAAACTTCTGCTTGATGCTTCTTGTTCTCACAAGTCAATTCATCACAACATTGCTTGTCATGATGCTTGTTGAACAACAGCATATTGAACCTTATCTGAGGATCACAGAACTCCTTCTTCAACTCTCCCAAGCACCAATGATGTGACACTTTTTTCAGTGTAATGAATTCTGGAATCACAAAGATCCTTAAGAAACAATTACAGCTGGGATAATACTAGGAGGGAAAAAGTGATTTTAGATTGCAAGAAGTTCCACAAAAAGCTTGATTAATGCTGCCCTACATCGTAAAAAAATATCTACGCTCCTGGAAACTAGAGGAAAGAGGAAAGCTTCTGCAATACCTTTATAATAATAAATACATTCCAGACCAATACCACCATCAAATTAATACCCTGTACAACTTTATGCACAATGACTGTAGAAAAAATACAAGTTCATGATATATATTTCTTATACCTATATGAAGACGAATATGGACACAGAGCCTAATTAAGTCACCTTCCATGTCAAGGCACATTCTAAGTCACATAAACACATCTACCACCCACCTGCAAAAAAATGTCATCTACATAATGTTTTAGTCTCACAAGCTATTCCCATCTCCTTCTGAAACTATTTATGATTTTCTATTACTATACAGTGCCGAGGGACATGATGAAGGGGCGGAGTTTGATTTTAGTTCCCTACTGAAAAAAAGGTGAGTAAAAATCCACAGAGTAACCCATATATATAAAGTAACCAGGTTCTGTTGAACAACTCTGAAAACAATAATACTGGAATAGGACAAAGTTTCATAAATTCAAAATCCCTATCATTTTCCTAAAGCAGCTCTAAATGGAAAAAGAATGACAGGTAGTTATGGCAAGTTCCTGAAATACACAATATTTAATGCATTTCTGCTAGGTTTATACTGGAGAAAAAAAAAAACAAAAAAGAGAAAAAATTGTCTTTCCCAAAACAGAAAGGGCCTGGACTCAGGTAATTACATGTTTCTAGCAGGCCTTTTATTAAAAACAAAACAAAACAAAACAAAACCAAACACAACAGTTTACAATATCTACCTATGATGCTGCCTTTTAAAGAATTTTCTGTCCTACCTTTTCACAATTCTTTCCATCAGAGAGTTAGGAGGACAAGCCTTTTTATGAAATATCTAAATGTTACTATTACACTGTACAACTATATATTATATCTTACTTGGTTGTTTATTGTATATATAAAATATATTCTCTGTTGCATAAATATTATAGAAATATTTTTCACTCTTCCATTCTCTCTTAATACTCTTTAATTCTTATTTCTTGCTTTTATTTTTTTTTTAATTTTTTCTCCAATTCTCATCCTTCCTTGACATATCTGTTTTCATAACCTATCTACTCATGTTTTTCTCTTTTTACCAAACTCTTAATCTGGGTGTTTTGGATTCCACTGTTGCCAACAGAGAGTAAGATTTCTATTTCATTTTATTATAAATGCATGGATCAGACTGAATATAAGAATCATTTAGTTTGAAATAATGCATGCATCTTTGTCTTCTTCACATACAAAGCATGACAAAAATTACACAGTATGAAAAAAATTATCAACTGCTAAGTTTTGAGACAGAAACGTTTTTAAACAATTAGTAGAAGTTAAGGGTGGGCCATTCAATTTGATCAATGTATTTCTCTGAATGTTCTTTGGTTTTCACCATCGCTTTTTTTCATAAGCAGTTTTAAATTTTCCTTGACTTTCCAGATTTTCTCAATAACCCGCTGCTTTAAATTCCTGTTGTCATAGTAATTAGAATCAGAAGAATCATTTCCATAATATTGTTGCTGGTGCCTGTCAAACAGGCAATGAAGTTTTGTTTGCTTCTTTCTGTTCACTGACCCTAGCCGTTCACTCTATCTTTTCAGCGCCTGAAGTGACTGTAAACACTTGTTACTAGATTCATGTTTTGCAAATCTCGACTTAGTTTAAGTTTTCACAATCAGCTACTTGGTTGTTGTTGTGAATCTGTGTTCAATTTCTGCTCAGGTAGTGGTATCGCTATTTATAAAAAGTGTTTTATCCTCACAAGCAGCACAGGATCATGTAGAAATATGAAGGAGCTTGGTTACAGAGGCAATAAATACATAATAGTCTCGTGTTTCACTCAGGTTAACTCACCCAAATTTCAGTGGGACAAGCAAGGTCACAGAGGTATAAAAAGCCCTGTGCTGTGCAATATGCAATGCACCCAACTATAGGCGAATTCTGGCTTTGCAGTAACACCACAACCAGAACACCTGAGGGGTTTGATAAGGACACTTATCAAACTTCCTATAACTGACATTGATATCAAAGTTCCTTGTTTCAGCATGACCCAAATTGTTGTACACACACTCTAATTTCTGTAGAAAATGTAAACCAAAAAAGAATTGCTTGTCTTTTTTAAAGAAAATTAAATAAAGGGATGCCAACATGAAAATATTTGCATAATTTCATACAGTCTCCACCTGAAATGAGGTGCTGAGTACTATGAATCCCCCTCCTAGCACCTTTCCCTTTTGCTCTCATAATTGGTTTTGAGCAGTGATCAAACTCTAAAAGGGAGTAAAATCTCCAGTACTTACAGAAATATTCAATTTGTGGATTTAAGTATTCATTATTTGTTAGACTAGAAATATGATTAATTAAAAGAATCTCATCAATATCCCTGCATTTTATCAGTGTTCTTGACATTTCTTGACTTACAAATCTCTGCTTAGTGAATTTAAGCATATAAATTTACTGTTTCTAGTTGTTTTCATGACCACTTCAGAAGTAATTTGTGGATCCTTCAGGCTTTGCACACCTCAAGTTGAAGACCACTCTTATATTAATGATAATAAATAGGTATAAAATCTCATCACGGAATGGAAGAATTTTTCATTAAAAGAGAATGGGAAAAGGTACTTCATGCTGAGGAACTCTCAAGAGCTATGTAGATTCAAATAGAATGAGGATTATTCATTTACCACTTCTGCTTTGTCGCACCTAATTTACAAGTGTCTCTCAATCCAGAGGTAATGATCATTCCCACTACAATAAAGAGCTTCATTTAATACTATATCTCCTATCACTGTAATTTAATTAACTGGTGTTGACATACAGATGTCATGGGCCAAGGAGAGGTCATTGGGAAGAAGGACGGAACAGCTGTCACAGAGCTATTAAATGGGATAGTGAGCAGAGACCTTGAAGGAGGTGACAGCTGACAGGGTCCAATCAGTTGACAGTAACAGGATAGGAAGGAACCATTTCTGGGATGTACAAAACTATTTTTAACCCCTCCACATATGTTTGAAACATATCAGCTGCATATTCCATTTACAGCAGGTTCACTAAGCTGCATCGTAGTGCCCCCAAGTCCATAGTTAACCTATGAGGTGATCACTCTGAATAAGGATCACCAACATCAGGGAGAGTAACATAAGTGTGGGAGAAACTTCAGGAGTTCAAGTGCTCTATTACTTTTCGTACGCTGCTTAGTTCCTGTAGGCAGTGGAAGAGTACAGCCTCCCTGTGCAAACTCTGTGTCTTTGTGGGATCAAAGAGAATGCAAAATAGTGAAAAGGAGTACTAGGATGGGGGAAACTTTGCTCGAAGACATTGTTTTCTTTTCTTTTTCAGAACTCAGTTAAACAGTATAGAAATTACAACCTGTAGCTTTTAGTACCATTTTACATACAACTCACAAGCCTTTTCCTGAAATCAGAAAATATCAGTATTTCCAAGGAAGATACTATATTCTTTCTTATGTTCAAATTTCTTGTACTGTGTACACCAAAACATTATTGCCAGAAAAAAAATGGGATGCAACGGAGTGATGCAAAAGCTAAAGTTAAGCAAGTCTTCTCAATAGTGAGAGATATTAGACTATGGAATTTCTTCCAAATTGGAAGATTTTTCTCACTATGTACTTGAAAATAACTCACACAAAACATTTTTTTGAAAACTCCATGAATATTCCTACCTGTAAATTTTCAGATAAATAGGGGATATGTACAGACAAACCTATAAGTATGCAGATAGACTGAGAGACCACCAATATTTATATAATGTCTTAGGGAAGATAACATTTGAATCTGTTAAGTCTTTATTATTTTCTATGATTTTATACTTCAAGATAGAGTTTCTTCACAGAATTTTAATTTTACTAATACAAATAATTAAAGACATATTTGAAATATTATATGCCCTTAGTTTTATGTACTTATATATCTGTTTTAACTTACATGTATTTAGAAATATTTTAAAATCACTCATTGATATGACCAGGGCAATTAACCCAAGAACTGCCTACGTTAAAAAAAATCTTGGTCTATGTGGCAAATCGGTTCAATTTACCTACTTTCTGCTAGGCAAAACTACAAATCATGTGTAGCTGCCTCAAACTAAATTATACGTGTATGGAGAAAAGGAATCCTGATTAAATTTGTGGGTGATACTGATGTACTGTTATGGCAAAGCAAATACACAGCACACTTATCACAAGCACTCTAAGCTTCAGCTACTCCTATCAATTCAATGAGTGATAGAGAGGATTTAATGCTTACTGAGTGCTAAACCACTTCAAAGATATAAGATATTGCATACCATATTTCAGTTCAAACTCACTGAGCTGAAATCCACTTCTCTTGCTTCCTTTCTGTTCAAGAGCAACAAGGGTGCTGGAAATTCCAAGCCTGGACAGCAGTACTTTAATTAACATAGCACTCTCATTACAAGCCAACCTTTTTCAGGAAATAAAAGGAGTACCAGAAATGTTTGGTTTTACCTGCTGTCTGGACTGACCATAGTAGTACTGTTAAGCAATATTTCTCATAGACTAATTGGACTGTTCTTTTCCTGAAAAAAATGGAAATACACCCAATAACATTTCACTTTTCTCTGCATTACCTGTTGCATAATTTGTCTCCTTGGTGAAGTTTACCACTGAATATGGCTTAATTATAAGGTTGTGTTCTGCTGGACTGGAATCTGTTTGATCCTGGTTATATCAGAAAATACAGCCATGGGAAGTTCCTTTTCCTTAAGAAATTTTTAACTGTTTTACCTGTTTTAACTGTTATTTTTTCCATCATTTCTCTGTTTACCAAAAGGCAAACTATGACAGGTAAAAACTTTATGATGACTGGATTTGTTTCCCTGGAAGGCAATCAGTCATAAATAGGAAAAAACAGAAGTGCCTATTGCACTTACAGTATAAATCTTACAGTGGAACCATACAAAGTTTGGGAGTGAGTTTGCTGTCAATATGGATCAGCATTCTCTTTAGGCCTATTTCATAGCATTTGCATGAACTCCTTCATCTCCCTGCTACTGAAACACAGGCATATTCTGCTAAGGGTGAAGATGACATTCATGGTTCTTTTATATTAACACATGATGCCCTCTTTCTTGCCCACGGGGATGTTGCGTGTTTTTCTGAACGGTTCTCTGCATCATTCTGGAGTACAGCAGCTTCTTGCGCTCCGTAAATCGGTAAGGTTATGCCAATTTCTTTTTCTATTTACAATCTTTTAAATAAAAAATACAGTAGCAGAAAAAGAATGTCTTTCCCAGAGTCAGATAACCAAATTTTTCCTAGGTTTCACTAAACCAAACTTTAATTCTTTCAGAATCACTAGTTCTTTGGTTAAACTATAAAATAAGTAGTCCATCGTAAATACTGTTGCCACTACTTACCAGTCTTTTTATGTTTTATAGTTTACTATAGCCAACAACTGTCTTTACAACAAGTGATAAATGTTTTAATAATCTGTGATTCTTTCTAGTGGGTTTAAAAGGAAGTTAAAATTTATTAGTTTTGGTTATTAGAAATAAAAACTTCAGGACAGCAATTGAATTTTAATCACTGTAAATATAAACATAAGTAAAACTAGTCACCAATTTTATTTCATTATTTTAGGTAATAATATAGTAAAAAGTTAGATTGCTAATTTTTTTTTAAGAAGAAAAAATGGCTTCATCAAGCCAATATGTAGCTGCCAAGCCTAGAGTTGCTTTTAAATACTCTTAATGGTGGCACTCAGAGACACTAATCCTTTTCTGCAGAGGTGAAGCAAAATCTGAATCACAGTCTGACGTTGATGTCTGGGACATCCTGAGGAAAGCTCCTCCTACTGAATATGAGAAAATAGCTTTTCAGTATGGTATTACAGATTTGCGTGGGATGCTGAAGCGCCTCAAACGCATAAAGAAGGAAGAGAAAAAAAGCACAGGTTGGTGAGATGTATTTATTCTAAATATAGAGTTCATGTCTTCCTTTTTGGGAGTTTTCCAAATGTTAACATCAGCTGGAGAGCAGCCAGATACAAGAACATGAGAAATAGGAGTTTCCTCTTCCAGTTGTCACACAGTCTTCATATGAAACGCTGATTACCAAAGTTTGAAGCTAAGCCCAAAGTTCTGAGGTACCTTGTTCTGAAACTCTGGATATACTGTATGTGATCATTTCACTAGTTTCTTCAGCCTGGCCCCTTATATTTCCCTGAACATAAAACAACAACATCCACTACTTGCCTCCACCCACCAAAACTGATCAGTATGTCAGGTATCAGTGATAAATACAAAGAATTTAATTTTCATTGGTATGACATATCTGGAATTCTTGAGCCTTTTCTAGTCCTCTGAAGTATTAATTGCCTTTTTGTAATTAATTAGTTTTAAAAGTCTGAAACAGAGAAGGTAAACTGCCATTCGTCAGTACTGAGATCAAGTATCATTTTCCTGTGTGGGCAGACGTAGCTGCAACTCTATTTAGGATGTGTTGAAGTACATATTCACATCTCATTTAGAATATTCTACTTTGCTTATTTTAGTTTATAACACATGCTCTTCATCCTGTGTTAAGGCATAAAACAGAAAACAGCACAGGATGAAGAACAGACAAAAATGGTAAAAATTCAAACAGTGATGCAGAAAGTGGGGAAGGTTTAAGATGTTGGTAAACAACAGGAAAAGGAATAAAGATTTGTTTTGTGACACAGAATGAGAAAAAATTTAAGTATAAAAATTATTAAGATGCTTTTTTCAATCATTCTTCATCATAGCATTCCTCAAGAAACTGGATCCAGCTTACCAAGTAGACAAAGGACAAAAGATTAAATTAATGGTGGAAGTTGCCAATCCAGATGCTGATGTGAAATGGCTGAAGAATGGACAGGAAATCCAAGTGAGCGGCAGGTAAATTAGAAGTATGAGAAATCAAAAAAGGAATAAGCTACATCTTGGATAAAGTGGAAAAACTAGTTTTTCTTAGAAAGAAAGGAATAAAATAGGGAGAAATAGGAGCTGAGAAAGAATCTATATGGTGCTATGGCTAAGAGGCAGTTTGCTGTTCTCATGACTTTTTCTTTTTCTTCCCTCTGCTCTATTTATCTGCATGTGGAACTGGATGCTTACATCTACATACTTAGCAAGTAAGTACTGAGATTATATTCTGATTTTTCTGTGTATATCCAGAGTTCAAAAGTACTTTCTCATGGTACGGGATATACTTCAGTGTAACTTGTTTGCAAAAGCAATTTCCAATTATTTTTGCTGAAGCTAAATTTAATGGCAGTCAGGCTAGGTCTTAGAAGACCATTTAGCATCATTCAAAGGAGTTTGTATTTCTCACACCTGTATTCTCCAAAATTTCCTATGCTAGTTTGTCAAACACCACTGATGCCCACTGCACCAGGACAGGGATATAAGGGCTCAAGTCCTAAGGCACCTTGCCACTGATGTCTGAAAAATAGTAGGAATCTTTTTCTTTGCCAGGCAGGAGAAGATACTGACTGAGTCCAAGAGGGTTTTTTTCTGATAATTATATTTATATTCTCTTTTCAGATATATTTTTGAGGCTGTTGGAAATAAGAGAATACTGACCATAAACCATTGTTCTCTGGCCGACGATGCAGCATATGAATGTGTGGTGGGGGATGAGAAGAGTTTCACAGAACTATTTGTAAAAGGTGAGGAATGGAAGCAAAAGAAAAGAGATCTCCCCTAACATTTAGCATTGAACTACTGTCATCTTCTCTAGTCTCAGATTAATCTCGTAGGAAAGGAAATTCTCAAACATTAAAAAAAATCAACAAATTCTGAGATTTATTGAAGTAGATATTTTTCTCACAGTTAAATGAAGGAAAATTCTCCCTGTAAAAGCACAGTGACAATTACTATTAATTCTCATTTGGAAAGTGATTTACATCTTCTCAACAGTAGTGCTAGAAACTTATTTCAAATATTTGATTCTGCTCAAGATAAGCATTCACCTCAAGTTCTATAAGCCGATCAAATAGTACAGAAAACTAATACCTCCAGTTTATAATTTCAGAATATATATAAAAACTGATTAATCCTACGTTTTTTTCTGACTCATGAAGCAAAAACCAGAAGGTCATTTGAAAATTCTGATAATGTGATCTGGCATAGCAAATTTTTAAGTTCCAACACAGAGAGGATCACTGTGTTGGCTAGGGGCTCTTCCTGTGGAGTACAGAGTGGTGAAATCTACCTCTGGTCTCCAGCCTTCCAGAATACTGTTTTAATAAAATTGTCTTTATTTCCAGAACCTCCAATCTTGATCACTCACCCGCTGGAGGACCAGATGGTGATGGTTGGAGAGAGAGTGGAGTTTGAGTGTGAAGTGTCTGAGGAAGGTGCTACTGTGAAATGGTAAGGGAGTTGAAGAAAAAAAAAACAAAACAACATGAAACCTTATCCCTCCATGGGACATTCCAAGATCAGTGTTTGTGGACTAGACTTGTGGAACAAAAAGGGAGAAAGCATCCTACACAATTATTTTAAGGAAAAGAAGACAAGATTGGTCCTCCTCTTATATGTCAAACATTGAGAAGGAACTGAGAAGCAAAAATATGACACAAAAACCAAATTAGGTATAGGTATTTTATAGTGTCTCTATAATTTCTTGTTCAGTGTTTACACTTCAGTAATGTCTAACTATTGCCCAGACTAAGCAGATCTGTGTTGTGATTACTTTGTGGAATCTTCTGGTCTTCTCCACTGCAGTGAGGTGTTTGGGTTTTTTAAGTATTTTTTCTTAGATAAAAAGTTAGTGTCTTTTGAGACAGAGAGGGAATGTATCTGTTGTGCCAGTCCTGCAAAGCCAGTCATTATGCATATGCAGTGAGATGGATTAAGATGACAAGCATTTAGACCACGGAGTGCATTTTTTCTTGGGCATTCCAACTGAGCAGAAGCTGGAAGGTTTATGCTGCTTGGACAGGCATGGCAGGCAGGGCTTACATGCCATGCCTTACGCACACTGTTCTCACTTCATTTCTTTACCAGACGGAATTCTCTTGTGCTTGTTAACAGCTTCAGGCACATGGTTATCAAGCGTTCTCACAATGCCCATTACATTCCTGGAAAGTGCCAACCACTGATCTGCTCTCCAAAAGGAAGGAACTGAGAATTTAAATAGATCCCAAGAGCTAGTACAGCGTATGCACTGCACTATTAAAGCCTCATACCCACATGCTATTGTTCAGGAACTGCTTCCACATGCCTGGTCACAAGAGATGGGGACAGACAGATCAGTTCCTCTCAGAGCACAGTGCAGCTGCCACACTTTGATCCTGTGCCTTTGAACAACTCCCATACATCTTGCAGAGCTGATATCTGTGGGATAGGTATTTGGTGTGACACAGGCAAAGCATCAGCTGTCTCAGCCTGAAATACAGCAAGCGGTCAGAAAAACTCATCAAATCATGGCAACAGAAAACTGAGAAGTTAGATATTTACACTGCATTTTACTGGTTTTGTTATGTGAGACTCAGTCAATGCTTTTTGGCAACAAAAGGGAGTATTTTATACAGCAAAGTATCCAGAGAAAACAAGAAACACAGTGTGGAGATAAGAGTTCCAATTTTATGGTACCTTAGGGAAATGCTCAATAGCTTAAGCCAAGTAACAGGCACTAATTCAGAGCACCTGTTAGAGCTCTTGCACCCTTTAAACCTGGAATATGAAATCACAAGCACGTGAACAAAGGCAATTATGTGATTTGCACAAGACAGAAATAAGGGGTAAGCACGGCCATCAGACTAGGGCTTGGAGAATTTCTTATGTGGATCTCTTCATAGTAATCAGGAAAGAATGCTGTCTTGATCACCCAGAAAGGTTTCATATTATTACATCTCTTATGAGGTACTATGGAACAGTTTTTCCTAAACTTCAGATGGTCTTGGAAATTATGTAATTCTTGAAGAAAAAGATGTAATAAAATACATAGTTTTGACCTGATTTTTCTATCTCTGAATGCTGGATATATATCATCTTATCATCTTCTCAGCTACAAACCTTAGTGATGTATATTTATAACAATAAATCTGAGTGTCCCAGTTATCACATAGTACCTATATCAGTGATACTTCAGAAGACATTAACCAATTAATCCTTAGAATCCAAAGAGGAAATAGGAAAGCATTTCCAGACAAAGAGGCATTGAGTTGTAGAGTTGAGAACAGATATCTGATCTTGCAGATGCTTAGGACTTGGATAGATTAAACCATGTCTGATCTACCTATTATTGCACTTGTTTTGCTTCAAATGTGAGGTTGGACCAGATTGCCTATGGTGGTCTTTAAACCAACACTTCTATGATTCTATATAATTCTCCATTTACAATTTAATATAAACAGATTCTTATGCTTCATTGCTCCAGTTGCCAAAGGAAGGCCTGTAGTATTACCTTAAAGAGATAATATTATACTTAAGGTAATATCCGCTTTTCACTGCAGCAGTGTATTTATTTTAAGCCAAGTGATATCTGGGAGTTCTTTTCTGAGCTTTTACAGTTTTATCATTCCTCTATTGGTCACTACACACACCTCTGCAAACACTCTACTTATATACAGCATCTACAATGTCCTGGTCATTAGTATAACAAACAGAAGGTAAATATCCTATTCCCTTCCCAGGGATTTAAGACACTAATCATTGCAATCAGTCTATTTTCATTATTTAGAGAATATTTCAGTAGAACTCTTTCTTACTAAAGGCTGAATAGAACATTCAGATGTCTTTCATGAGCTACATATCAAAATAGACCTCCAAGAAATAAATTTAAAAGCAGCTCTGGAACACTAGCCACAGTTCACATGCCTGGTTTTGCCACAGCAGCATGTTGAACTCTGAGATCACAGTCCATTCTCAGCAGTTCAGCAAATGTTTATACATTGCATTGTAGCACTTGTTTCAGAAGTATCCTGCATGAATCACAATATGAGCCTTAGGAGAGCATGTCAAATGTGGCTTCAGACTCTTGTCTGAAGAGGAATGAAGAGAAAAGATTATCCTGCATTTCAAGTGGTTGTCAAAGGCATCCTCTGTTTCCTCCCTTGCTAGTGCTGTTCTGTGATCTGGAAGGGAGACCAGTCTTTTACTAAAGCAACCATGAATTCCAATAAGCTGTGTTATAATGAACAGTTAGGAGAGAGTAACCTGTAGCTATTTTGAAATGCAGTTGTAGCAGGTACATCTAAGTCACAAGTTGTAGTATTCTTGCCTCTGCCTAAAGTTTTGATCATGTGATTTACTTTAGTGGACTAACAGAGGTAGAAGATTTTCTTGCATACATCTACCTAGAAATTAGAGCTATAGTGTTTTAATGAGTCCCCAGGTAGCATTTCAATTTCCTATACTGTAAGCTCATTTGTTAGACTGAATAGTCACTGGTAAAAAACAAAGGAAATGACACAAGATAGAAGGAGCATTCTTACTTATTAAAAGCATACATCTTTTCTATTTATTTTTCCATGTGACTAAGTATCAAAAAGAAAACCTTTTTCATTTACAAACTGCAGCAATATTCAAGCAATATCATAGAAATATATTCAGATAATAATGAAAATTATAAAATTCTATGAAATTAGTAAGCTGAAGAAATTACAAGTTATTTTCTTGTAGCCTGTTTATGTTATTTAGGATTAGGAACAGGAAACCCTTGAAATATCTTATGTATTTTTGTATGACCTTGACTAACAAGTATGAATATTCCCTGTGCATTTCCCTTCATGAGGATTGGAAATTACAATAATTAAATTTCCTCCTGGGCTGGATGGTGAAGCTTAATTTAGTAAAGTCTTAAATATACTGTGGCATATTTGAATTGAAAGAACAACAAAATTCAAAATACACATTCATTTAAATCCATCTTAAAATTTTCTACTTTTACTGATGCCCACAAACCATGAATTTATAAAAATTATAATTCGCATCAGGAAAATTAAGACTTTTAGGTAATTTCCCCAGCAAGACCCATTTACCTTATGGCAGCTTTTAAGATAGAAAAGTCCCTGCTGGTGAAGTGTGTCTTCACCCCTGTATCTTCTAAAGCATTTAACATACTTTCATGTTTATCTATAGGATATAAATAGTAACAATCAAGTAATACATTGTGGTGAACTCTCTTGAACCAGGAGTCAAATACCTAGTGAAAACTGATGGTCAAGCTAAAGTCATTCTGATTCCAATAGACTCTTTTTTTGCTAACTTGAAATGCTACAAAGATTGGTTTTACCTTGTGTCTTCCAATCTCTAGTAACATTGAGCTGACTCTTACTCTCCTCTTTAAACCATAGAAAAAATGACTCAGCACTGTTTGGCATTGCAGGGAAAAGGATGGAATTGAACTGACACGAGAAGAAACATTCAAATACCGATTCAAGAAAGACGGAAAAAAACAGTATCTAATTATTAATGAGTCAACCAAGGAGGATAGTGGACACTACACCGTGAAGACCAATGGTGGGGTATCAGTCGCTGAACTAATTGTGCAAGGTAGGCACCAGGAATATCACAGAACCAGAGAAGCTTAAAATCTAAAATGGGCAAAGGTAACCTTCTCCAGGATAGTGCATAGAGACAGCATAATCCTCCTGCCAGGGAAAAAGAAGACGTAATAAGGGGCATGGGGTTTGAGGCATAAAGGCCTCAAGGAGAACTCAGACTTCTGTGCCGGATGTAACAGATACTCTGATAATAACAGGTGCTAAGCTATGTGTCCTGTTAAAGCCTTGCATGCTGTGTATTTCCCTTCATATTTCCCCCTTCCACAAACAGCTTGCTCAGCCCTTGCCTTTTCTGCTCACTAAATCCAGATTATCTACTTCTGCGCTATTCTGACTTTTTATGTGTGTATCGATTATTCTCACAATATCAGAGAAAAAGCTGGAAGTTTATCAGAGCATTGCGGACCTGACAGTGAAGGCACGTGACCAGGCAGTCTTCAAGTGTGAAGTTTCTGATGAAAACGTGAAAGGAATCTGGTTGAAAAATGGAAAGGAGGTGGTCCCAGATGAAAGGATAAAGATCTCCCATATTGGCAGGTTAGTCTCGTTTCAGAAATCAGGTACAGGCTTAGGTATTGCATTGCAATTCATAGGAGCTATTATCCCAGGGGATAGGAATATAAAATGAGACTTTGTCCTGGCTTCAGCTAAAAGGAAAAAAGTTTCATATGCAACCAACATTTAGTGACAGACTTGCTTTGTCATGTATGCTGTAGCCTTTCTGAGTTGATGTGTTTTACATGTATGGCATCAGTGGCATATCAGCAGAAGTAAATCTTAGTTTGCATTAGGTTTTCACGTTTTTTTGGTATTCAAACAATCCAGAAAACACATGGTTAATAATTTTAAAACTAGAAGTAGTGTTTAGCAGGCAGATTAAGATACTGCATGTGTGTAAGCCCGACAGAAAAACTAGTGTTTATATTAGCATAAACAGTTGCAATTCTGTGCTCAAGTTTCCTACCAGTCTAACTACTACTGGAAATGGAGACCAAGATTCAGAAGATACAAAAGCATTAAATGCTAGGTGAAATCTTCCTTGGTACTCTTTTCTGTATTCTATTTTGAAATTAAAATAATACAGGGATGGAGCACCATTTTTTAGTTCGTTTATTCAGAGTTTATTGTTGTCATGGTCTGATCAAATGGAACCAGTCAGCAGTGCTACAACTGCCCTTGTAATAGTAAAGGACTGGACTAAAGCAGGGAAACTGCTTCCTCTCTTCAGACTCATCTATGCATCTACCTTGGCAAGAAAAATCCATTTATATACAACATGCTGATATGTATTTGCTTTAATACTGAAAGCAGAGCAGTCTACAACCCTAGTGGTTGTTGACTTGATGTCAGGGCAAAGGAAGAAGAAATAATAATGTCTGTGAAAATCCTATAGCTTGCACCTTATCTCTTGACATAGCCCTGTTTCTCCTGGAAAGGTAAGGTAAGGGAATGGAATACATTTGTTCATGTTTCCAGAATCCATAAACTAACTATTGAGGATGTAACACCAGAGGACGAAGCTGATTATTCCTTTATTCCTCAAGGATTTGCTTACAACCTTTCTGCCAAGCTTCAGTTTTTGGGTAAGTTATCTTACAACATGTAATGGGAATTCTGGAGGGATAAAATGAGGACATCAATTATTTTTATACCAGGAAAGAGTATGCAAATCTCTTTCCTGATACCTCAATATAGGCACATTGCTTTTCCTTGTTATTTTGTGTTATCATTATCACATTGTTTTACAGAGCCTGTTTTCCAGTTTATTGCACAAATCTGCTGATGAATATGCCTTATGAGGTTTTAATCAGTTTTAAAATTACTTTCTGGGTGCAAATGCTATGTAAATTCTGTTTTCTGATCTATTTCTCCTCACTCCTGCCCTCTTTTTCTTTCCCCCAGAGGTCAAGATAGATTTTGTACCAAGAGAAGGTAAGAACAGCAGCCATTAATTATATGCAAGTAAGGATGTCTTCAATAGCAAAAAGAAGCAGTATTTTTATTATTAGTTTAATATATTAATATTCTGGGGTGTAATATTGCGTACAGAATACTCGAACTGTATTTAAAAAAATATTTTTTTTCTCTGCCTTTGCTACAGAACCCCCCAAAATCCACCTTGACTGTCTGGGCCAATCCCCTGACACTATCGTCGTAGTGGCTGGGAACAAACTGAGGTTGGATGTTCCCGTATCAGGAGATCCAACACCCACTGTCATCTGGCAGAAAGTAAACAAGGTAATGTGTAACTTCACACAATGTCTGAGGCAAGGAAATCACAACAGGAAATTAATTTTTCTTTCTCGGATCTTACTTCGATTTACAATTCTTATTTACAAGTATTTTCATCTTCCTTCCAATTTTATTTCTTTAAACCTCAAGAAAAAAAATAAATATCTGCACTGCAGCTTTTTGAGATCTAGCTGGTTTTGTGATTCATCCTGAACTGTTCTTTTTCTGAACTGTTCCTTATTTTTTCAGTCCAAAAAAGGGGTCTGATTATATATGACTAGACATATGTACCATGCAGACAGTAGGATACCACATACATTTATTCTCTTCTTACTTCAGAGAAAAATAAATAAATCATGAGTCACCCCCATCACCTTCACCTGATAGAATAGATATGTGCTGGAGATGGCAGCTTCTTTTTTTAATCTTTCTCAAGAATCCTACAGTCTGTGAAGAGAATGTCATCTTAGCAGACTACTAGCCTAAAACTGAATTTGGTATAATGAAAAGAGAGGACACTTGTTATTTACCTTATCAAAGAAAGTACAAAACATTAGAGAAAGAATTTAGAAGCTAGACTCAAAACATTGAGTGAGCATCCTTTCTGGCTATCTCAGAATACCCCTGCTCCTCACCATCTGCAGGCTCTTGAACTATAACTAGTACAAACCAGAAATACTTTATATAATATTCTATAGCATCATTATACTTCCATAGGCGTGCATACAGAGAAAATAATATTGCCAATTATGTTAATTCTCCCAATCTTATTTCTTCATGATTGTACCACATTCTTTGTTCAGGTTAGTATATTTAATAACATTTAGGACTTTTTTTCTGCAATGCAGAATTAGTATGGAAACAAACAAAAAAAGCCAAGGAATTGACTCTTCTATATAGAAGTTTCTGTAATAAAATGATGATTGGGTATCAGACAACCCCTATCCAGTGTAATTTCAAAAGTGTGAGGTCTCAACACAGGAGTAAAAGCAGTCAGTCTTGATTGAAGGATGTGTAGCATATACTTACTAATGAAATTCTAAACAAACAGTAGCACAGCTTAAGAAGATGTGGTTTAATGTGTGTTACAGACCTGACTGTACTTATGAGTGTTAAAACATTTACATCAAATTACTATACCAATTTTACAGAGAGGAGTAATCCTTTATTTGTGTAGTTACCCAAGACGAGTAATGAGTACCAGAGGACACAGACAGATTCACAACCATTTACAACTCTACTGAAGGAATGTCATGCATCTTTCTTTGTAAAGCTGTAAATTTGGGTTTGATGACTTACACTTTCCTTAATTCACTGCATTCTGATACAACTTTCTCCCTTTCTACTTTTTCCTTTTGTATTGGTAGATTTCCTATCCAGGTCTGCTTGCTGCCTCACTTTTCTCTTCATTTTTCTCACACCTCCAGATTCAATCCCCCTAACAAACCTATGGACTCTTCTCTGTCTGCAGAAACAGCTTTACCAGTCTGCTCAGACTTAGCTGACTTTCTGTGTTTTCTTTGCTTATCTAGAAAAGTGACCTAGTTCGAATCAATGATGATTCCATGGCTCCCTCAGAAAACAGCAGTGATTTAAATACTGATAATAAGGTAAGTTCCTTATTATTTATGCAGATTCACAAACGTGTTTAGTGTTTTCCAGATAAAAGGCCATATTCAAAAAGAAACAAAATTAAGGTCAGTAGATATTAAAACTGGTGAATCAAATAGCATATCAGACCCAACATTCTGCCTCACAATGGTAACTGCTGAAGACTTGACTGGGCACATGAGATTTGGTGAGTAATTTTAGAGTAAGGTGCTGACTAAGGGAATCTTTCTAATCATCATCACATGATGGCTGCATTACAAGGAATCAAAGCAGTAATTTGTAAATTATTTTAAATTTATTTGTGAGTGTTTATCTTTTTTTCTTCCCACTAATCTGTAAGCTTCAATAATAGCTAGAGGAAAAATAACTAGGACAAAAGCTTACAGGACACATGGAAAGATGACAATGTCAAGAGAGTGGACTATAATGCAGTGATAGAGGACTCACTTTTCAACAACGTTCATTGTTGTGCTGAGTAATTTCTCTTTTAATAGAGTCAAAAATATTTTACATTTATTATACAGCAATAAACCATTCTCAGGGTTAGGATTATGCTGTACTAGTCACTATTTGGACACATATTCTTTCTAATGGTTCCTATTCTAAGACTAAAAATACACAGGCACATTAAGAAGAAAGGAGCGTGTTACATATCTACAACAAAGTTGTGATCATTATGTTTAGACTTTAGCAAGGAGTAGAAAGTTTCCCCATATGCCATTATAGAGTGGCAGAAATCACACTGATGTCATTAACAGTTACAAGAAACATGATAATTTTTTGTAGAGAGAAATTGGTCGAATCCATATTATCTGGTGCCAAATATAGATACTGTTGATCAGGAATGTTTGCTCAACCATTTGAATTTTTTTTTTTAAACTTTCTTTAATTTACATGGTACCCAATTGTTATCTATGAAAATCTAGTTTCTAGTGATGCTAGCAACTACCCCAAGTTCCACAAGGAATTTGTGGAAGTACTTAGTAACTTCTTTAAAACGTAACTGGGTTTGTGGGAACCTTAACAACCCACAGATTTTCAGAACCAATTTTATTAATGTTATTTATGTGAGCCAACCAGTCTATATTTCTCTCTTCTACATGCAAATAGAACTTGAAAAGCATTATAGCTTGTCAATAATTTTTATAATATTCAATGATTTGTAGATTTTCACCAGCTTACATACAGAGTCATCAGGCTGTCCCAGGAAAAACTTAAAATTATTTTATCTGTTACTTTCACTGCCCACAGCTTCTGTTTGAATCTGAAGGCAGAGTTCGTGTGGAGATACATGAAGACCATTGTGTCTTCATCATTGAAGGAGCAGAAAAGGAAGATGA
The DNA here is from genome assembly GCF_009829145.1 of Chiroxiphia lanceolata. Lineage (NCBI taxonomy): Eukaryota > Metazoa > Chordata > Aves > Passeriformes > Pipridae > Chiroxiphia > Chiroxiphia lanceolata. The sequence continues at coordinate 24,559,714 of NC_045642.1, forward strand.
GGGAGTATACAGAGTTATACTTAAGAATCCAGTGGGAGAAGATAAGGCTGATATCACAGTCAAAGTTATTGGTAAGTGAAAGAAAGAAGCAAACAGAGAATGAAAGCATCTTCAATTCATTGAAACTCATCCTTCTCTAAAACTGAGCCAAGTTCTGACCTTAGGTTTAGAAAAACTGAAAAAGATTGTAAAGAGAGGAACATTATCAATCATAAATCTGGTAGAAGTATTTTTTCAGAGGTAGTTGCCTTCTGTATGAAAAGTTAAGAGAGCAATTCCCAATAGTAATCCATGTATTTCCTGTTTCAGGTGATCTTATCATTTTATGGATGACATTCTGTTCTAAAGTACATGCTTCATGCTTGTCTGAGATAAGAAAAACTTCTAGTCATTTTGTTGTAGTTTATGTTTTTAAGCAAAGATTACTTCATTCTATAAGCCGTAAACGGTTAATGGAATAAAGAAACATTATGTATCTGATGGAAGATAAACAGATTGACAGGCACTTCAATGAGTCACAGAAGAGCTGGGAGGAATATGATTTGGAGTCAGTTATTTCTAAAAATTTTTCATAATATTTAATTCGCTGATACCCTGGCACACATAACAAGAGGCTGGGTTATAAGCACATTAGAAATGATAAAAGAAAATTACTTGCACCTACAGTATTAAAATTTAGAATTGCTTGGTGAATACTAAGTCTCCTTCCTTATTTTATTAATACTAAGTCAGGTATTTACTATGACTATCTCCAAAGTGACAAAATATGTGAGACATGCAGTCGTATTTTATAATGTTTATTCTAGAGAAAATAAGAAACCCTGGAGCAAGCCTCATCTTATGGAGCAGAATTACCTCATTACCTTATATTTTTGCAAAAAGTTTATTATATCTGAGAAGAAAAAGGGAGCTGAATAATCACTGGTATTTAAAGGAAGCATGAAAGAGTAGGATTCACTTTAGACTAAGTTGATACATTCTCAGTTGTACCTGCTGTTGCTATCTGACAATGCTGTATCGCAGAATCATGGAATCAATTAGGTTGGAAAAGACCTCGAGTACAACCTATGATCATCGAGTCCAACCTATGACCCAACACCACCTTGTCAACTAGATCATGGCACTACATGCCACATCCAGTCTTTCCTTAAATACCTCCGGGAATGGTAACTCAGCCACCTCCCCGGTCAGCCCATTCCGAAATCTAATCACCCTTTCTGTGAAGAATTTCTTCTGATTGTCAACCCTAAACCTCCCTTGGAGCAGCCTTAGACTATGTCCTCTTGTCCTGTCACTAGTTGCCTGGGATAAGAGATTGATCCCCATCTGGCTACAACCTCCTTTCAGGTAGTTGTAGAGAGTGATAAGGTCTTCCTTGAGCCTCTTTTCTCCAGGCTGAACACCTCCAGATGCCTCAGCTGCTCCTCGTAGGACTTGGGTTCCAGACCCTTCACCAGTTTCATTGCCCTTCTCTGGACCCACTCCAGCACCCCAATATCCTTCCTGACTTGAGGGACCCAGAACTGGACACAGGATTCAAGGTGCAGCCTCACCAGTGCTGAGTATAGGGGAAGAATCACTTCCCTGGTCCTGTTGGCCACACTATTCCTGATACAGGCCAGGATGCCATTGGCCTTCTTGGCTACCTGGGCACACCACTAGCTTAAGTTCAGCTGCTGTCAATCAGCACCTACAGGTCCTTTGACACTTGTCCACTTTCCAAACACTATTCCCCTGAACCTGTAATGCCACATGGGGTTCTGGTGGCCCAAATGTAGGAGCTGGCACTTGGTCTTGTTGAACCTCGTACTGCTGTCTGTCTCAGCCCATCAATCCAGCCTGTCCCGGCCTCTCTGCAGGGCCTTCCTACCCTCCAGCAGATTGACACCCCTCCCAACTTGGTGTCATCTGCAAATTTGCTAACGATAGATTCGATCCCCTCATTCAGATCATCATTAAGGATATTAAACAGGGCTGGGCCCAACTCTGAGTGCTGGGGGACACCACTAGTGAATGGATCAATGCCATACAGGAAAAAATAAGTGTTAAAGAAAAATATTTAATTTACTTGTATAAAGAAATTGAAACAATAACAACTCTCGTTCATTCTCATACTTTCTTCAGATGTTCCTGACCCTCCAGAAGCTCCCACAATCAGCAACATTGGAGAAGATTACTGTACTGTGCAGTGGCAACCCCCTAAGTATGATGGTGGGCAACCAGTACTTGGTAAGAAGTCCTAAAATATAAAGTCCCCTGCAGCTTTGCCTATATTTTTTGCTGTTCCTTTAAAGTGGCACAGAAGGATTCTCTATGTTTATGAACGCTAGGAAGGCTGACCCTCAGACACTAACTACTCTAATGTGTCAAACCTTCAAACCAGTCTAGGTTCTGGCTCTTCAATTTTGAGGAGACAGTGCCCCCTACCTGTGCTGTTTGAATCAGAGAAGTATTTCAGCGAATAAGTTACCATAGAAAAAGAGGTGATATCAAAAATAGTTAAAGCTAAACATTCTCATTCAAGACAGAGATTTTAGGCCAGTACACAGGCCTTTGTACTTACCTATCAAATATCAAACAGATCTCTGGCCACCTCAGTCATCAACTCCATACATCCACAATCTCAAAGCACACAATACATGTCTTTTAGTGGAAAACTACTTCATAATTCTATTTCGTACAAACCAATGCGTCATTAAACACTTTTCGATCATTTTAAGGACCTTAAAATCTGTACTAAAAACTAGAGTGCAAAGTTATCATACGATGCAGGAAATGAGCAGGCACAATAAAGAATATTACTGACACTATTTTAAGTTCTGCTCAGAGCATGGAGGGTTTTAGATAAAACTGTCTGTGATCCTCAGAAGAAAAATAAAATAATGTTGGGTCTTGAACAATTTTAGGCGAAAAAATTCCTGTGTACTCCATATCTAGCAATTTGTTTAATAAAGGTGTCTGAGTTTCTTTTAAAAAAAATACACTGAAAGCTCTATGGACTTCCATGGAGCCCTCAGGGCTAGAAATGCTCTAAAATTCTTTTAATATCCTGCTTATTATCTGGAAGAGAGGAGTTTGTATTTGCTTTTGGATGTTTGTACTTCATGAATTTCCACAAGATCAGTCTCATTTAATTCAACAGAATTTATCTGTGCAGGAATAAACAAGGTACTGCTGGGCCAGTCCAGTCCATTGTGGTTTCATCTGTTCTGAGCAGAAGCAAGCAAGGAGTTAGCAATTTAAACTATTGTGTGCAAAGATACATACCACTAGCTGTCCCATTACCACAGCCAACCCCACCTCGCTGACTATGCAAAGCCCATGATTTTGTTTTGTAGAGTTTTCAGAGCACGTATTTTAGAAAGTTCTTCGTTTCAATTTCACTGTCAAAGGAATGATTTTGTTATTGTTCCACTAATGATCCTTTGCACTACCTGAGGGAGTTTCTTCAGTCAGTACAGGACTGCACTACTAAGAGAGCTACAATAAAACCCCTGCAGCAGGGGGGAGAGGAAAACCCAAGATGCAGCACTATCCATTCAAACATAGCTTTAAAAGCAAGTTAGAAAGGCAAGGGGAAAAAAGGCATATGCATTCTTATCTGTCTTCATATTGATACAGATGGCATTGTAGGCAGAACAGACATAAAAAAGAAATTCACACCCCATCTTCACCTTTCGTGGGGTTTTGTGTGATTTTTGTATTACTAAAACAGTATCTTTATCTGTCACATATTCTGTGCATTTGGGGAAATAATCTGCTTTACCAAGTGTCAGCAATACTACCAGTATTGTCATTTTACCTCCTTTCTGCCTTTTTTTTATTTAATTGCAGTTCTGATATGCCACAGTGAAGAAATGCCTACATTCTGACAGGAAACTGTTTATCTAAAATGGTAGAAAAACAGAGACTGAGTTGATGAAACTTCTCTCAGTCTCATAGACCCTGGTGAAGAGAGAAAAAAACAGGAACATATCAAAGGAACCACGAGTTCTTTGCTTACAGCTTTTAACTCTGTTTAAAAGCTACAGAAAACAAGCATGCCAGGAGTAACTTTATGCATTAGAAGCGATAATACAACCTGTCAGCTTAAAGGTACTTCCACCACTCATTTCCCAAAACATTATGTAGACTCCCGTGCTCTTCTTGTACTTCAGCATAGACAGAAGAGGCTGCTGATGTATGGTGTCTGTGCCTACAGCATGTCAGCATATGTGCCACCTCCCTTTAGACACCCTAAGTGTGAATCATACTTCTCAGGTATACCAAAAGGACATTTGCAAGGTTGATAGCCATGACATCGGTGAGCAGCAGGGATTGAATCACTCCCCTACACAGCTCAATTCATATGTCCTTGCTTTAGACTTATACTGTGGTAGCTGACTGCAATTACAGACATCTGTACAGATCTCTGCAGTCTGTGAGTAGAAAACAGACATATACAATAAACATGTGTGAATGGCATGTGTAAATGACTATTCAGAGTATGCCCTGATTATTAATTCTGTAGTTAAAAGATGAAGAGCTTTCAAAGCAAAGTTTGTTTAAAAGAAGCCTACGTGGGTCACATCCAGTCACGTTATCTGCAACACAGAGAAGCAGCAGAAATTCATTATAGCTAGATGGAAAGAAACAGTTGATCAGTCCTTTGTAGCAGGTCAACTGGAAAATATCTTATACGTATGTTTCCAGCGTGATATACAACCATCCTCCATATTAAGCATCAGGAATCACAGATTCCATTGTCAGTTTTGGAAAATGAGAAGTTTATCTTTTAAACCCATAATCGGGCCTTAGTCATTCTGAAAAACTGCGTGGCAGTGTGGGAAAGGCTGTGGATGTTGAGTGTGTGAGTCAGATGTACTAAGACCTGGATTCCAGGCATACAGACTAAGCTGTCCTACAGATTTGTTCTGTAGTGCAGCCATCTCTCTTGGTTCCCTGCTATCATACAGGTTCACTTTCATTCCCAAGGAAATCAGAGCAAGAAAAATGGTGAGTGGCCAAGTCTCCCTCCACTGTAGGGCTGAAGGAAACTGGGATCTGCACAGTCTGGGAAGCATTCTGCACTCTGTAATTCCACCATCTAGCAATGAACACAAAGATCTAGCATCAGTTATTAGATAAAACATAAAAAAAAAAAAAAGGAATTGTCAAACTGTTTCTCTAACTAATCTTTTGTTTGGGATTTGTGCTGTTAGTCAAGATTAGTGAATTGCAGCAGAACACAAGAAAAAAAGTTAACTTTTAACTCTATACTTCATCTTATAATTTTCCAGGCAATTTCTCATTCACTTATAAGGATTTTCTTTTTTCCTGCATGAGATAACAGTTTGCAGTTCTTTTACACCATAACATTTATCCTTTCCAGGCTATATTTTAGAAAGAAAGAAGAAGAAGAGCTATCGATGGATGAGACTGAACTTTGACCTTTTAAAAGAGCTGACCTATGAAGCCAAGCGAATGATTGAAGGAGTAGTTTATGAGATGCGGATTTATGCTGTGAATTCTATTGGCATGTCCCGGCCAAGCCCTGCCTCAAAACCCTTCATGCCAATTGGTGAGTTTTGCAACTCCAGGTTATTTCTAGGACAAAACCAAGACAGGATAATTTTCACCTCTTCTCTTCAACTGCTCTTATAGTTAAAAAGAATGTGCTAGGAAAGAGGCTATCAACCATCTCTATATTCTATATTTAATCAACCTTTTCCTTTGTAGTCTTCGTCTTATCTGTCTCTCATTCCTCTTACTGAAGAGCACAGAGGTTCCAGTTTCATGAAATTGCTGATGAATTTTTAGTTGTTATAATTAGAAGTGTGACGGTCAAGCTGGATCTGGAAAGGAGGAGAACCAATTGACAGAAATTTCCCTGTCCCTCTCAGCTTCGCTCGTTCCTAGGTAGCCTCATGTCCTCGGATGGTAAGATTGATGGGGAGATAGACAACAGGTTAGCAAAGGCATACAGTGCTTTTGGAAAGCTTCATAAAAGAGTTTGGTGAAACAAACAATTGAAGAAAAGTACAAAGATCAGTGTTTACAGAGCCATTGTGCTGTCTACTCTTTTATATGGATCTGAATCATGGGTCATTTACCACCACCACCTGCGACTCCTAGAACGCTTCCATCAACGCTGTCTCCGTACAATCCTAAACATCCACTGGTCAGATTATGTGACTAACACATCTGTTCTAGAACAGGCAGCAGTCACAAGTACTGAGGCCATGTTGCTGAGAACACAGCTGTGTTGGGCAGGGCACGCCTCAAGGAAGAAGGATCACTGCCTCCCTAAGATCGTGCTCCGTGGTGAACTTGCCACCGGCTGCCGCTTGAGAGAAGCCCCAAAGAAAAGATACCAGGACTCCCTGAAACAACATCTCAGCCTTGGCCATATTGATCAACATAACTGTCTACTCTGGCCTCCAATCAGGAGGTCTGGAGACACACCATCCATAAGGCTGCCGATGCTTTTGAGAACACACGCAGGATCACTCTCGAGGAGAAAAGCCAACGCAGAAAGAATCGTGCCTTGCAGAATATACCACCCAAGGAGTCCTTCTGCTGTGCCTTTTGCAACCAGACGTGCCTATCTCGTATTGGCCCATTTAGCCACCAGCGTGCTTGTAAAAAACATGGGTAAAGCCCTTCCCAAATCTTCATTCGTGAAGCCTAGCCATGATTCTATATTTAATCAACCTTTTCCTTTGTAATCTTCCTCTTCTCTGTCTCTCATTCCTCTTACTGAAGAGCACAGAGGTTCCAGTTTCATGAAATTGCTGATGAATTTTTAGTTGTTATAATTAGAAGTGTGACGGTCAAGCTGGATCTGGAAAGGAGGAGAACTAATTGACAGAAATTTCCCTGTCCCTCTCAGCTTCGCTCGTTCCCTTATGGGTGCAAATATCACAGTATCCCACCCCGTACTCCCTTAATCCCAGCCCTCTCCACAGCTAAAAGGATAGCTGATTAAGAAAATATTTGAGGAATGATTTTCTATAAATAATTCTTCCCAACACAGCAGTGCGGTGTCTCCTGCAGTCCCTGAGCAAGGAGCAAACTAAAGGAGTCCTCAGAAAACCCGCTTGCTAAGAGCTTTAGGGAGAAGACCCACAAAAACACAAATAGCAGGAGATTAAAATGACTAGAGTTGCTAAATCTACAAATATCAGTGAAGGGGAACAGCCTGCTGAAGGGGATAATGTAAAAGCAGATGATGCAGTGAAGGAGTCAGAAGGAAAGGCTGAACTGCAAGAAGGGTCTCATAATTCTGGATTTCAGACACACAACGGCTGGTCTGCAACAAAAGAGGTCAAACAAGAACCATCAAGTGGAGCTACTGGAAAAAAAGGTCCAAAGTTTTCATGGGATAGGCAGAGTTTTACTTGCTTAAGGATAAAGTTCACACTTACTGCTTCAGAGAAGAGGTTTGGGGTTTTGATCGTGTACTGTGTGGTTGTGTATACTCCCAACTCCATTTGCCTCCTGTGTGCTGTCCTTGCTACCATGTGAATATGAAAATTTTTGACACAGTTACAGAAATGAAACTGGGTGGTATTTTTGGAGATTGGTTTTTTAGTGGGTTTTCTTTTTTTTTTTTTTTTTACGATAACTTTGGGAACTAAGATCAATTTCAATCAGTTTCACAATTTATAAACCTTTATATAACTTACTTTGTAAACTCTATTATGCATATTCAAAAGATATTCAGTTTATGCCAAATATACCTTTCTTTAACATGATTGCTCTTATGCCATGTATACTAAGTTTTATGGTCCTGAAATCTAAATGTTATTTTGAAAAAATTATCTTTCTGTTTGCTTTTTGGAAAAAATTTCACAGTAGCACTTGTGTGTATTTTGGATTTTCAAGTTAGGGCTTTTCAAGTTAGGGCTTTTCTTGATTGTTTTTTCAATTAGTAGACAATAGTCATGCTGAAGACGACTGAGTTTAGCTAGTGGTCTTTCTGTACTATGGCTTTATAAAGAGCCACAATACACCCATTCTGAAGAGACATGAAAAAGCTATATCTAAATCAAATTAAAATTCTTCAGCCCCAAAATATTTTTCTCAAGTGTGTATCTGCTGCAAATGCACAAATCAGAACTAGTGTTTCTGTAAACATGCAATTGTAACTTTTTGTCATTTTCTCCACTGTTAAGGAAAATGAGTACAGTCAAATTTAGCACTGATGAATTTGGTCCTCTGACTATGTGAATTTTGTCCAGTTACAGTCAGGGTGTAAGTACAGAATACAAATTGTATGCAATTTTATTTCTAAATTTTTCTGCAGACTTCTGATGACAATTTGACTCCCTTCTACAAGTCTTTTTTCAGTGGCTTTTCTCATAAGGGAGCATCTGTGAACAGGAACTACTATCTTAACCTCTTGTTCCCCTTCCTATTATAGGAATCCCATGCTGTGCTTCTATTAAATGATGTATTAGGCGTTACACTTTACAACTGAGCTTCAGCTAGATTTATTTTATTAAAACAGACAGTGGTATATAAATCAGCTGTTAATCACTCTATGTATAGCCCTCCAATTTTCATAGTTATATTGCTATTTCTCAGAATCTACTTCTACATATTTCCTTACAGCTCCTCCAAGTGAACCAACCCACTTTACAGTGGAAGATGTTTCTGACAGCACTGTTGCCTTGAAGTGGAGACCTCCTGAGCGGATTGGAGCTGGAGGATTAGATGGTTATATTGTGGAATACTGCAAAGATGGATGTAAGTAAGATAGGTACTAGGCAGCAGCAACTGAACATTTTAAAAATACTGCAATTGCAATAATTTCACTGCAATATACCAGTAACCTAACCATTTAATCCAGTATGATTAAATTTGAACTCAAATCTACGTCTAACATCCTTGACAACCATCACCATACTTATTATGGTGTGACTGTAAAACCTTGAAAGTCACATCAACCACAATGTCATCTTCACAATAATCAAAAACTTTAAAACAGATAAGTAATACAAAAATATCTTGTTGTGCTATAGTCACTATTGCACTTTTGTATCATTCATGAATTGCATATTCCTTAAAACCAATAACAATATTCCTTAAAACCAATACAATATCACAATGATTGTGATAACATCAGTCAAACTTTAAAGTAACTATTACCTTGCCTCACTTAATACTTATGATGATAATAGAGTGTAACAGCACCATATGTACAATACTCAATGTACCGTGACACTACAACATAATATTTATGCCATAAAAGTCAAACAACAAATTTATAATCACTTTAATAATGAAATTTTCCCTGACACCAGGTTTGATTGCCATATAATCTAAACTAGGGGTTTACAGGGTATAAATTATCCAGAAATAATTTATAGTCTTTAATGAAATATCATTATGGAATTACCAGAATCTCTATGTCATTGTCGTAGAAGAATGATTTTTCAGTCATATTTCTGTGCATTAAAGTAACCAAGGAAGCACTAAGAATTCTGTTCTACACTGTCAATTGAGAAGTAAATAATAAATTCCAACAGTAATGTGTTCTATTATTGTTTTCAGCATATGTGGCTTTCATCAATCTGTTTGGACAGCCACAGGAGATATATTTATTCCAAGAAAAAAATTAAATTAAGGCTGCACTTTCTTGCTAAAACTACTTCCAAAATTCTCCCTCCTCTTTTGTAATGAAAATAAATGTCAAGAAGTCCTACAGCTCTATGCTCATAAAACAGAATGCCAAAGGAACTACCGAAAGATGATTCCCTCATCCTTAACTATTTTGAATAACAAAGTTTAGAAATTCCTTAACTCCATGTGTATACACATCTACTCGATCCAGAATTCTTTTTCCAACTTATTTTATTCCCTTTGAAGTGTGGTGTTGCAATTTAAATTCATTTTACCCTAACACAAATTTATTTTCAATTGCAAACAAGGCATCAGTATTGTTACAACATGCAAATACTGTACTTGCAGCTACAGAATGGATTCCTGCGCTTCCTGGCCTAACTGAGCGCACGTCTGCACTGATTAAAGACCTGGTCACGGGGGACAAACTTTATTTCCGTATAAAGGCCATAAACTTGGCTGGTGAGAGTGGAGCAGCAATAATAAAAGAGCCTGTTACTGTTCAAGAGATCCTGCGTGAGTATCTATACTGAATAAATCTTATTCATTTATTTCCTCTGGTTAAAATTCTGCCTTCATCTAAGAATAACACCCAAACAGTTCTTTCACTTTGACTGGGTGCCCAACGTCTTCTGACTCTGAGAACATCACTATAATGCACGGGTCTTATCTTTCTAAACACAGCTTTTAAAATAAAATCCTTCTTCTTACTTCCAAAATACATTTTGCCTCTTGCAATGGCACTGTCACCATTGAAGAAACATACTTTTTAATATTTAGCTCTCTGCTTGAAAAGCTGCTATGTTACTGCAAAATTACTTGCAAAATGCAAGCAATCTATTTACTTCATTGTCCTAAATTATTAATTAACACCCTGTGTATCACCCAACAACAGTAGATTATAATTCATTTGACTGGAGTCCAAAAGACATCAAGAGCTGTTAATAGTGGATTCCTCAAGCTTGGCTCACACAAAGTGTCTGTCAGAGTTTCACTAACAGTAAAATGAGCCAGTGTAAATGAAATGAAGTTGTAATGCATCTCAATACCAAACGGTCATGAAGACAGACACTCCAACTCTATCATAAGAAATTCTTTCTGTAAATGACAGGGAAACGAATAAGTATCACATGGAGAACGTAGAAAGCTTTCCAGTGAGGTAGAGGAAGGCAGAGACTAGATGAAAAAACATACAGTAAAGTACTTCTTTTCTTAGTGAAAAAAGTAAGCTACAATGAGACTCCACTATCTTAAAGAAAGAACTGTAACTGAACGACTGTAGAAAGATAAAGGAAATCCATCAGTTGCTCTGCTTTACATATCTCCAAAAGGCAATTTACAAGGAGCTGCAGTATCAATATAGCAATAGATAAATCATAATTTATAACCACTCTTTTACTCCAATATACCCTTTGTCCCATCCTTTCTACTGAGCTGAAAAAGTTCTCCAAAGAAACAAAGTCCATATAGAAGGCTCATATCCAACAGAAGTCACCCAAATTTGGTATTTCAGATGTGATACAGTTTCACAAATCCAGCTGTCACTGAAACATGTTCAATTGTAAATATACAACTGAGACTTGATACTAAATTTTTATCCAGACAAATACATTTGAAACTACTTTGAGAAGGAGCTACTCCCTAAAAGTAGTGTTCCCACAATTTTCTTATGCACACAGTTATCCAAGTCTCTTCAGTGTTTTGCATTATTTGTGCTATAAGTGATGTTGCAAATTATCAAGAGCTTTGTATTTAATGTATTAATGCTTAACTTCAGAGCGTCCCAAATTCTGGCTGCCACGGTATCTCAGACAGACTCTGGTGAAGAAAGTGGGTGAGACAATCAATATTGTGATCCCTTTTCAGGTATGTATCAGCTTCTATGTTGCCATGGTTATTTATCATTACTTACCAAAAGTAGTTTCCATTATGCAAGTTCCTATTGCTTCACTGCTTAAGCAGTATTACATAAGTACAGCTGATGATTCAGGAAATCCTCTCAAACATTTGGGGAGGGGTAGGGAATCACTCTTTTTTCAGTCATAATTTTTTTACAGTCAGAGTTTCTTCCTTAATCCCTCCTTTTGGGGAAGAAGATAAAGTAAGTGGTCTAAGTAAGTGCAAGCCCATTCTTGCTTATTGACCACAGGATGCATCTCACAGAGAAGTAGACAAAGATATATAAATTCAACTAACCACTCTTCTGGGACCAAGGTACATGATGCTACTAGGTAACTTCTTTGACGTAAGTGTGTATGTTAATTTCTGAAAGGCTGACTACAAAAATTGGAGTTTGCACATAAACAGATGATCACAGTTGGCCCTACGTAGTCTGTGTGTATACAAAGAACAGCTTGGGTATTATTTTACATGAGTTGAAGGTGTAAAAAATACAGCATGATGGGGATTATCCAGGATGCATGTATGTAACTACATATGTCACTATGGCATGCACAAAATTGCTGAAATGCACACAAAGACTGACCTAACCAATTACCCTGTCTTGGCAACTACCTGACTATTCAAAAAACACCACATGCTTTTTTTCAGATGCAAGATTCTAATAATTAATACAGTCGAAGAATTGGTGTGTGTAAAGAAAAGGTTTTCTCACTGAAACATAGCAAAAGAAATTGTATGTTACAGATTCTGGCTCTGACAGAGATACCCTCAGTAATATATCATTTATTCAAGTCCTCATTTAAAATTTCAAGACACTAAAATTTCTCTACTGTCCAGGGCTGACATTTATGAAAATATAATAGTTTAGTCGAAGAGCTTTGAAATTCTTATATAAAAGACATTGGAGATACACAAAACATTCTTTCAGTGAGGGAGACATATATGCACACATCACCTATATTCTTTTGTTCGAGCAGTACCAACATGAAAAAAAATCTATTAGAAAAAAATCAACGTTAACTTGAATGTACACATCTTTTTGCCCTGTGGTTACTGGGTTACAGGAAAAGTTGCTTTTTCACAAAGATATATCTAATCAGTACACAATTGCAAACTCATATATGAAGTAACTGTCTTGAATTGCATACTTGTATTATTTGAGTGTAATCATAAGCGCTTTTTTTCACATTTATCTCCAAAATTGCTAAAATGGTTCTCTTACTGAGGTCTAACCAAATGCAAAATTCAATATTTGTACATCTGCTACTTCTGAGTAAGGTAATCCTTAAAAAATCCCTAAATTAAATAAACATATGTTTGCTGCTTTTATGTCCACCTTGAAGAAAAAATGCATAAATTTGTCAAGCTGTTCCATAAGCAGAGGAACTGATAAAGTTTAGCATTAGAGATTTGTGTTTTATGTCTCCTTGTGCTGGTTTTGGCCCAGGTAGAGTTAATTTTCTTCATAGTAGCTAGTATGGGGCTGCTTTTTGAATTTGTGCTGGAAACAGCATTGATAATTAAGGGGTATTTTAGTTATTGCTGAGAGCAGTGCATACAGAGTCAAGGCCTTTTCTGCTTCCCACAAGACTCTGCCAACAAGCAGGGTGCTTAGTTGCTGTCTGGAGCTAAAAAAACAACACCCCCATATCACCATCTTCCCAGCACACTAAGCCACCTCCTTTGCTTAGAGTACTCTAACTGTTATATTCCCAGAGATTTGCCAGTTCTTTGCCCTACTTCCCTAGGCAGTCCTAACTGATATGTCCTAAGTGGGGACACTAACTGGTGTTTTGGTATTTCACCCTACCAGTTTTTCACAGAAGTGTACTACACTAGGAGATTTCTAGTCCTCTGTCAAATTTGGCCGAATTGAACCAAGCTGATTCAAAAGTTATTTGAGTAGCTGACTAAAAAATCATGTGCTGGTATAAACTCTAGTCTCCTAAAAGATAAGGCTAACAAAAAATGTTAAGAACTACCCACCAACACCAGATTTTACTCTGAAAAAAAAAAAGCTAGAGGACTTTAATTCAAGAGGTATTTTTTGAGAGTTTTCAATTTGTCATAGTGTTGAATTGCAGCTTTTGCAGTACTTATGAATTGTGGCTATAGCTATTTAGAACATGTAAAACTGATGATCTTTCAAAAAAAAACAATCAAAAAAAAACCCTTACCCTTTACATTTTAAAAAAATTTAAGTCACTGACCATTTCTATTGCAGAAAAAGACTTCAAGTAGATACAATTATCTATTATCTAACAAAACTGGAAGTCAGTGTCTTCTACTATTTACAGTTTCTGCACAACCGTACCAGCGACCTCTGTGGTCACTACCGTGAAATTGTGTGTCAAGGTATCCTGGGCTTAATGCTACTTGCAAATTTATTCAAATCTTTAGATCAAAACATAGAGATGAGAAAGGGCAACATTGTTACTGATCATTTTTCTGTTAACTGCAGTAAGCAGGTGGGACATTCCGCTGAAAGGAAGGGAATCAACACACTCTTCCTTCAAAATTAACTACAAGAGCCCATGATTGAAGGGATATTATGTGCTACTAGTGGATAAAATTCACAGTATTACTGAGCAGCTCTCTTACCCATCATATATGTGGGAATCAACATCTAAGTGCATTTAGATTCATTCTTCCCTGGCTGTGAACTCCCTAAAGTTTCCCTGGTGTGCTATTTAGCCACTCTGTCACTCACTGCTCTGTCTCAGATTATCTATCACACATTGCAGAAATCCAATCCTCTGACATATGTATTAGGAACATGCTTTCTATCTGTTTGTGCTTTTCACAGTCTATAAATATAAGAGTATATGAAAACCAACACTTTGAATGCTTGCAATCTTTCACTGGCACTCATAGCACATCAAAAAAGGAAGTGTGACTGAATATATCTGATCAACCACACTAGAACACCAGCAGTAACAATCTCGTAATCAGCTTGAAAACCTGCCAAGTATTTGTCTTGACAAATTAGAAATTTAAATAAAATGCCCTTATAAATATACCATTTTAAGCAGACTATTTTTATTTTGAAAGCATTTCCCTAGCCAAATTTTTCAAGCAGAATCCTCATATAATTTTAAAATATACACATATAGAGACAATTCTTGTCAAGTTCACCAATAATAAGACACGGATATGGAAAACAAAACACAGAACAAATCAAACTCTTTTATTTGCTCAAGAATTTCCACTAAATCTTCTAGGTGAAGAAGAGAAGCCATTTCTTCCTCCAATGGGTTTTAATAGCTGTAATAGGTTTTTGTAAGGGTTCTATGAAATGAGATCAGGGTACACTGGAATTGGATAAAATTATTTTGTATCTATTATTTCAGAGTTACAGGCCTGAGGTGCTTCTATGTTCCTTGGCAGAAAGCTGTAAGAAAATTATTTACCAGATAGGTGAAATGGAAGATCCAAAAGCATTGCTCATTCAAGGTTTATTATCAGCCCTGATGTAAATTACAATATATCTGATGAGTTAGACACCAGAGAAAAGAACATCTATGAACAAATAGCAATTTCTAGGAGTTTTAGAAGTCTTTTAACTCTAATTTTGAACAGATCTTGGCCTGAATCTTATAAAAGATGGAGTGGGTTTTTCAGTATCACTGAAAAAGAAATTATACAGCACAGACTTTCTGAACAAATACCAGAGAAACTTGAAATAAAGGTATAGCAACGCACAAAGATTCGTTATTATTCTGCCTTTAGGCACCAATCTAGGCATCCTAATCTCCCTTTGTAGGCTAAAGAAAGAGATACAGTCTTTCAGAGTATGTTCCAGACACCCAGTGGATTGAAGAGCCTTCTGGAGCTGCTTTCTCTGCTCTTTACTGAAAGCAGAGTGTCCTAACTTCAGTGCCTTAGACTTCAGATCCAGGGCAGCCTAAGCAGAGCTCACTGCTGTCTTGGAAGGTCTCACTTTCCCTCCCCATCCATTTGAACTGCTCCAGGCCTGCGCTGCACTGTTTCACCATGCTAATCTGGCAGAAACTTAAAAAACTCCACTAATTTATTTTTTGTTAGATTTGTTATTTTTTGTTAGATTGATTATTAATACACTTAATAAATATGATATGGTCATTTCCTGTTTTCTTGGGATTCTTGGTTTGGAGCTGTACTGTGGAAGTGGCACTCCAACAACTAAGAAGAACTAAATATTATCTACCATTTTTCCTGGAAACAGCTGAGTGACAGTGATGTAAGCTAATGATGTCTCACTGATTGCACAGTGCCATCTTCCATGGGTGTAGCAACACTGACTGCTTAGGTTAACAGTCACCAAAAAAAACTTTGCAATGCAGAAAGAATTGTACAGTAAGTTTCACATACAGAGATTTCAAGATGATAATAATTTTTCAAAATATCTTAAAAATGCCTGGGGACAGAGAATTAAATGTTTTAAGAATGGGAGGAGAAAGGGGGCAAAGCTAATAAACTCAGATCTATATGAGTGCTGCTCAATACCAATCAGAACAAGTCACATCAGCTGTTGGCTTCACTGATGCCTGGGAAAGAGTACTAGATGAGCACAAGTATATTGTTTCTGGATTTATTCTCAATATAAATTTCAGACTCTAACTAAATGGCATCCTCCTAGCATGGTGCCACTAAACCACACAGATGAGAGCAAATATTCATCTGCAAGAAAACAGAAATTGTAAAGTATTTAGAGAGTTTACTATCTCAACTCTACATATTGCATTAGGCTTTCTAGATTTATAGATCACTAATAAAAAACGTAAATTTATTATAGCCCTCCCCCCAAAAAACAACAACTTTTTTTTTCTCTTCAGGGTAAACCAAGGCCCAAAATCACTTGGCTTAAAGATGGTCAAAGCCTAGACTCCAAAGATGTGGGAATTCGGAACAGCAACACGGACACAATCCTCTTCATCAGAAAGGCAGAGCTTCATCACTCAGGAGCATATGAAGTTACTCTTCAGATAGAAAACATGACTGATAAAGTTGTAATAACAATACAAATCATAGGTAAGAACCTGACAACATCAAAACTAAGCAGATCATTCAAAACAAAATAGTGGCCAGACCGAGGCAAGACAAAGATCCAATTACCACAGAATCCCTTCTCTCTTGGTGGTTGATTGCAGATGACTAGGACAAAGCTCAGAGCAGGGCTAGCATGTCACTTTATTTTCCTACGATGTTTTCCCAGCTTGAAATTATCTGTGTCCTAGAGACTTTCAGAGGATGAGGGATTTTCTGTGTGTTCCATAGCTCTCCAGGGATTTCTTTTCTTGCATGATTTTATCCAGTCTGTTTTAATCCAGGTCTAGTTTCAGAATCCAAACATCCTTTGGTAGGAAATTTTAGCTTAAGTGCATGTACTTATTTGTTTTGATGTCCATACAGTTTTGTATCAGAAAAAAACATGAATAATCATTCGCCTTTTCCATTTGTAGCCTTCAGTCACACACCCCTCAGTTAATTTTCTCAAGTTTTAGACTCTTTATTTGATTATTTTCAAACAGACACCTTTCCATATCTTTGATCATCTTATCAATCTTCTTTCTACCATGTTGAGAGGGATAGAAAGAATTTGAGACTTCTGGTGTTCTTAGGAATATCATATCATCCTTAAGGAAGGAAATATAAATCTTGGACTGGATGTACTCTTATTTGTTTTTTTCATTAGACAAGGACAGTGAAGATAAAATCATTGCAATAATATACCTCTACTGTTCCAAAAATTAGAAATTACAAGGCACAGTCCTGTGAATTTGGAAAATTCACATTTAATGCCTTACTCTGTTAAAAGTATCTAGTTAGCCTGACACTTATTCTCTATTATACAATTTCCAGTCTCTTTTCTAGTGTCATTTCAAAGGAATACATTGTCAAAATTTCTATATCTTCCCTTGGGATTTTGTGAGATATATTCTGAGATCTTGCCTACTCAGATTTCATTAGTGTTCAGCCAGAGTTGTTCTATTTCTCTTCATTACCACTTCATATAATAGTCTTAATAACTGTTTTTATTTCTCTTTCCCCACACTTTCACACTGTCATCCCAAATTTCCTCCAATGTATCAATACATTTTTAGAATGTGCATTTTGGCACAAAAAGAGTATTTAAACAAAATCTGTCATATTTTGGAATTAAAGATGCTGACTGTGCTCTGCTTAAAGTTCTATAAATTAATGTTGGCAGAACGGGTATGCAATGGTGCCAACAGCAAACAAAAAAGGCATAACAAATTGGAGCAAGTATGTCTTAATACCAGCAGATGCTTCTGCTCAAGAGGATGGCTGCAGTTTGGCATGAGCAAAATAAGTAAACAGCAGCTAAAACAAAATAATCCCAAGGTTGCCAAGAAAAGCTGTGGATGTCCCGTCCATGGAAGAGTTCAAGGCCAGGTTGGATGGAGCTCTGAGCAACCTGGTCTACTGGAATGTGCCCCTGTTCATGAAAGGGGGCTTGGAACTAGACGATCTTTAAGGTCCCTTCCAACCCAAATCATTCTATGACTCTGTGACTCAGCTAAAGGGGAGTAGTGCACTCTGTACACCAAAATACCTTTCTAAAACTGGTTAGTGATTCTTGATTCTAGCCACTGCTCTTAGAGCATGGTATCAAGTATCTTGCACCCACTGTTTGATACTGTAAAGAGTCACAAAAACACATCTGTGTACCATTGTGAAAGAGTTATTTCAAATAGAAAATGAATGGCCGAAAAAAAGCAACTAATTTTATCACACAGATTAATACATGTCAGAGTTGGAGGACAGGCATGAAACTTTTTAATTCTTGAACAGCTTACTCAGTTGAAAGGGGATAAGTGTATTTCATGTGATTCATGACCAAGAAAAGAAAGGGCTTGTAACATTTGCAGATACTTCTACAGTCAAGGCATCTACTCTGACTCTTGATTTTGTTATTCTGTCATCAGAACTACCTCTTTTCAATTCTGTCAACTGCAATGTTTGCTCTCCAGATTTTATATTCTTTTGGTAGGACAGAAATATAGGTGATTCAGGTACTCTTTCTCTACTACAAGTGATGCTTTAGGTACAGTAGAATGGCATGCTGAAAAGCCAACCCAGCTTTCAGAGATACAAGTCAATCAGTAATCTTCTGAGGTGTCTTTTGATCAGCTAACTTCCCTTGGCAAATGTCTACTTGATGAAGAAGTAATGTTTGTGGCTTCAGCCCCTATCTTTTTTTGGAATAAGGCAAGCAGCTCTGCTGCTATGATGAGTCACATATCAGTTCCAAAGAAGAGGAAACACTTCTGTTACTGCCATCACTTTTCCCTGTTGCCAAAACAGTTGCTGCCATTTACTCTAGAGACCTACAAAATATGCACTTTTACTATGAGAATACAGTATATTTTAAATACTTTTAGAAAGCTCTTAGATAATGAAAACATCTCCAATCTCTGGAGAATATGGTTCCCTCAACTTTTTTCCCCTTCTACACAAATCAATAAATTTTGTCTTCCATTATGTCTTCTATTGACTAAAGCAAACTTCAGTGCAATTTTTTTAAATGGAATTAATAGTTTTTCTCACTACGTATTATTTGAAAATATAAATTATAATTTATTTTCTAAAGATAATTCACATTTTATGTCTTCTTCCCATTCTATAAATTTTATTAGTTTGTAAAACTCCTAAGATGAGCTTGTGCTGAGGCTAATACAGAATACTTCCTCCAAATACAAATCCCCACTTTAACACAGTGTCCTACAGAGGAAAACAATTTGGTGCAGAAGCATCACTAGGTTTAACTTTTCCCATCCTCTGTTCACAAGCTAGAGATGAACTGTTTAGTACTGACAAAGGAATATTCTACAAAGGAATTTTGAATAGATATTCTTTCAGATTTCATTATCCCATCAAACCACAAAGATCAAGAATATAAAAATCCATTTAGCAAATTTATGTCTATTTTTTTTTAAGATTGTCCTTCATAAATGTGCACAAAGGTACGTAGTATGAAAAATTCTTCTCTTCAAATCAGAATAGATTAAATGATTTCTGTGTAATGAAGACATACATTTAGAAACATAACTAAATTTTTTTCTCTTAAGTCGTGATTCAAAGTAACAACGTTTCCACATCTCCATAAGCAATGTTCATTTGTCAACACATTGCCATTCCCTACTTCAGAAACAGGAAAGAAAATGAAAGAAGGCTTTACCTGTTTGGTAGCTATTGAGACACAGAAGATGTTAGGTTTTTCTCTGAAATGTTAGTGTCAAATAGGAAGAAAGAGGATGATAAATGGAATGAGAGCAATGCATTCCATATTCCTTATCACACTTCACACTGTTCTAGTTGGTGCCACTTTGAAGCAGGACAGAAGGGGCCAAACCTAATTATAAAGCAGTCTTCAATTCCAAAGTATGAGAGTGAAAAGAGAATTAACACATTATGCTTTGATATAGACAGTCATAGTTCCCCTAATAACGAAGGATGATTTATTACTGCATATCCTTTTAAGGAATTAAATTATAAGCAATCTAAAATTACATTCCTTTGGCTTTGCTCATCTCAAATGATTGAGATGAGACCACATCCATAAGATTCTTACATTTCCCTAATTTTTCCAGCTTAGCTACAGAAAGGGGAGACAGTTTCCATTTAACTATCTAGAATTATCTTGAACTATTTTTCACTCAGTCACAAGATCAACTATCCAATCCTCGCCAACAGGCCCTGTAACTATGTGCAACAAACCAACATATCAAAAAGGTGAATCAGTGCCTTCAAATTAAAACAGAGAGGAATATTATTTAATAAATCTAATTTAAATGTTACAACATTAGACTAAACAATATCAGTATAAATATGAATTATCATTAAAAAGGAGAAAATAAAATAATTATAATTTCATATTATATATTTTTCTATATGTTTCCAGGTATCTTAAAATGGACATAGAGGTCTGTATCTCTTTGAGAATTTGTTCTTTTTCTAGTTATTACAGAGAAATGTCACGTAGTGGGCAAGCTAACAAGCACTGAACCAACAGGAAAAAGTAAGGTATATTCCCAAACGGGAAATACTCCCGAACCTCAGCTGGAAGGCATTTGCACCCCATTCCCATCGTTGTTATATCAGTGTAGCTAAATGGCTGAGAAATTGCATTGAGGTAACAAAGTAAGTAATAAAATTACAGTTTAAAGAGTTAATCACATCCATCCATCAACACAAACTTCTTATTACATTTTAAAGAAGAGTTTGTCTGGTTCCTGTGTTACTAATTCTAATATGTTGTTCATTTCTCAGTAGCTTTCAGGCCTCTCAGAAGACCATTAAGAAGGTATTTGAAAATTTCCCAACTTTCTTGTTTACAGTTTCAACTTCAAATAAATGAAGTGTGTTGCTATGGAACATTATAGATTGCTATCAAGTTCTATTTTTTTTCCTGCATGGAAGGAAATGAGAAAAGTCTTGGATTCTGAACTAAAAGCTAAGGGGTTTTTTCATGTCTCCTCCGCAGACAAGCCTGGTCCTCCTCAGAATGTAAAGCTTGTAGATGTTTGGGGATTTAATGCAGCCCTGGAGTGGACACCTCCCCAAGATGATGGCAATGCACAGATCTTGGGCTACACAGTCCAGAAAGCTGACAAAAAGACAATGGTAAGAACTTGCTCTCAGCCTATGACTTTGTATGGAATTTAAACTACTGCCTGCTCTGGAAACATACAGACTTGAGGGAAATTACTGAATTCATGACTCTCACTTCTGTGTCTGAGGTATCCTATGGCATATCAGAGGCAGTTAAACAATGAAAAATAGAATTAAAAACTCCTAAAGGTGAAGTATAGAACTGCATAAAATGCTCAGTAGAAAATGTAAGAGAGACCAAGGGTGTGCCATCTCTGGCATGAGTGCACAGATAGCTCTGCTTAGAAGGTGGAATTACATTATTTATTTGGAATTATATTTTTCATAAATACAGAAAAAAAATGAAGTGGAGGGAGGAAGAGTTAGACTTGAACTCAGATGCTGGGTATAGTAGGTATATACTGGGAGAGGTATGCATGCCAGTCAGACTGGAAAACATCTTTCCCACAGAAGTCCTCATCAAGTAATCACATTCTGAGTACCCATCTTGTACCAGAATCCCCAGATATGAGTAAGGCTAAAATGTAGAGAGTTGTGGGATTTTCTTTCTGAAAATGCAAGTATTCATACATCTATCATACCCGCCAGAATATAAAAGTAAGAAAATAGATCAGCTAATCTTCACAAGAAGCAGCATAATATTCATTTCACAGGTTAGTGTTAATTACCTGTCTACCTGTCTTTTTGTTGTAGCAAAAAGGATCTCTCTATACTAAAACTAGCACCATATCTGACCTCTCATAACATCTTTCTAAACAGTATAGTCTTGTTACAGGAATGGTATACAGTTTTTGATCACTATCGTCGCACAAACTGTATAGTGTCAGACCTGATTATGGGAAATGAGTATTTTTTTCGAATCTTCAGTGAAAATTTGTGTGGATTGAGTGAAACTGCTGCAACCACCAAAAATCCTGCCCATATCCAAAAAACAGGTAACATATTCTTCAAAACAAAGATCACAAAAGCCACTAAGTACCAGAAGTAATACACTGGCAAATGAAAAATACAATCTTGATAAATGCACCACTAAAGATACTTTCATTACTTAGTAACTAGCACTTATAAAGAATTTTAACATCAAGAACCATCATCTAGGCAGATCTCCTGTACTAATACAAGTATTTGCTAAAAATATTTAATCACAGAGTCTTCCTAAACTATATCATTTTAAGAAAATAATACAACTATAATACAACTGGGGGATTATATTTGTATTCTGGGGTTAAAAGTTTAAGATATCTGTGGTGAAGACTTTCCCTGCAGACATATGACTATTGTATTTTTACCATAATTGTCAAGACCTTTTACTTTAACTAACACATGAAACGTGAGATATGTTTTAGAGTGAAGTGTATTTAAGGATTTGTTATATCACAAATGCCAAAAACTTTGAAGCTTCTCTAAATCTTACAGGCAAAATAAGTGACAGATAGACTGTATACGTCAGCAGAATTGAAAACATAGTTCTTACTATTTTGCTTCTTTGTATTGCAGGCACCACTTATAAGCCACCTAGTTACAAAGAACATGACTTCTCTGAACCTCCTAAATTCACTCATCCTTTAGTAAACCGTTCTGTGATTGCAGGATACAACACCACACTCAGCTGTGCTGTAAGAGGAATCCCCAAGGTACAGATCACAACTGTCATTTTTATTGTTGCATCTACCCAAGATGCTGCCTTAGAATCCACATCAGTTCAGTGTGGCTGGAATGTAACATGGCTGTATTAATCAAAAATAGAATCGCCCAGTCATCTCCCACCTCTGTCATAGCTGATGCTTAGGCAGAGTGCAAGGTGCAAGTGTTTGGGTGGTTGTGCCCCCAGTGGGGCAATACAGTAAAGGAGACAGAGGGAAGAACAGTCACCACTTGTGGTAACACCACGCCATTGAAAATGTACCATGTGTGCATAAAACCTACTCACTGAAAAAGGTAAACAACAATAAAATGTGTCTTCTCACAATCTATCCTTTGTTCTCTTCAGACTTTCAAGAAAACAGCAGCTATATGTAATATACTGCTCCTTTAACCTAAATGATATATAGGAACAGCAGTTTTTCTGTTACATTGATACATTCACATAAGTTTTATAGGGTCTGAGTTATTTTGCAAAATTAACTAGAATAAGGCCTTCTCTCATGTGTGAAGTTTTTTTGAAGGGGTTTTGCTGGTTTGGTTTTTTAAACTCACAGGAATATAAGTCTCTTCAAAGAATACAAAAAGATGTACTATTTTGTTAGTCAGGAACAAGCTGTAAAAACTCTATCAGCCGAGAGCTAAATTTAGGTTTCTCAAAAAAGGGAAATGGGCTTCTTTGTCTGCAGGGAAGGAATTTACCATATTATGACATAATCTTGTCAGAAATTTAAATTAGTACCATCACAAAAAATGCAAAACTCTTCTTCCTTCACCTTCTGCCTGCTTATTCCCAGCTCCTTTCAATTCCTTGTGCCTACGCAAGGATCTGATTGCTACACAGCAAAACATGTACCACAATTGCTGAGTCCAAATTCACTCAAAAAAAAAAAGTCTTTATGCAATCATTTTCTGCAGTTCTTTTGATGAAGAAGGCGCTCCAGACAAAACTCAAATAAAAAAGGAAGCATATCCATGTAAATAGTTGCAAAAGAACACAAATGTTATAGAAGAAACACCAGCAACTGCAAGCAAAATCCATCCTCCAGTAGCTGCCTCAGCTTAGAAATGACAGTATTACTGACGAAATTCCGTTATGGTTAACCGACATTTTTGTGCATCTCCATCTACTTCATTCAGTTTCCATGGTTTTAAGAAGATTCTTAAAAACCATCCTTAATTTTACAACTGTTAAATACAGTAGTTGCAGACTTTGGAATGCAAGCAAGCTAGCTCATCCTTACACATTAGCCCAAGGGATCCAAATAGTTCTCAACCTTCAGCACATCTAATAGTCTTAAAGCAGCTTTTCCAAATACACTTCTGTACTTGTATTGCCCAAAATAACCTTAACAAAATGTGTCTCTACCTACTACAGTACTCTGAAAAAAGTCTTTTTCACAGAGAGTAGCTTATGTTGATGGAGCTTTCCAGTTCTGAATAACTACAGATTCTCAAGCACACCTCAGGTGTGATCTGCATGGCATGGAAAAGTTACCACTTCAAGCAGAGACAATACTCATGCCCTGCTAGTAGTAAGGTACAATAAAAGACATATACCCAGAAAGATAAATAGGCTGTAGAAAAAGAAGGAAAAAATATTAAGGCAGGAAAAATTCCAGCTGATATCTTTCAAGAAAACTAGGTATGGCAACTGGGATGCACTGGATTGATATATCACAGGTCAAAGACAAAACTGATTCAGTAGATTTAAAGGCACTGTATAAAATAGTGCAGTAGTTTTAGTTCTTATGGATGAAGAAACAAAAGGCATTCATTTTCAAAGAAAAACAGGTAAATACAAAGCCTTGTTTTCTACTCTTTAAAGACTGTTTCTTCACTGTATGTATTGATGAGCTTGAAATAAACAAAAGCAGTTTGTTTTCTATTGTACTTCCATTTTCAAAATTCCATTTATAGAAATTAAAATCACAGTTTCAGGTACTGGAAACAAAACATAAAGACTTGAACTGATACAGAACTAACTTTATTCCTCAGCTGAAGCCAACTATTTTGAAATTCCTTAAGTTTCTAAAGATATGCTAAAGGCTTTAGAAAATCCTTTTTCAGGCTAAACTTTGGCATCTCAATTTGGCCACTTAACATATGTGGAACTCTGTGACACTTCCATAACATACTTGCAGCATTCAAATATTTTTAACAAGCACAACTAAATAACCCCTGAATGAATGGATAAATTTGTAGCCAGTTTGTAAGGCTGGTGGGTTTTTTAACTGCAATAAAATAGGATACAGACCTACATTTTCTACATGTTATTTGACAGGAATTTTATATTCCTGTCAAATATTTAAAGGAAATATTGAACTTCAGAATTACTGGTTTCACAAGTTTGTACTGAATGAGTTGGTCCTAGAAAAATTATTAACGCTGTTGTGTTAATAGCCCTCATAACGCTATTTAGCCTTTGATGGCTAAATTAAAGCTGCAAAATCTGGTGAAAATATTCCATTTCCTACCTTCTATTTTAAGATTCTTCTTCTATGTTCTTCAGCCAAAGATATCCTGGTACAAAAACAAAATGGATCTCTCTGGGGATGCCAAATACCGCATGTTCAGTAAGCAGGGTGTGTTGACCCTGGAGATCCGGAAACCCACTCCATTTGACGGAGGCATTTACACCTGTAAAGCTGTTAATGAGTGTGGTGAAGCTGAAATAGAGTGCAGACTGGATGTCAGAGGTAATCAGGTGAATCTTATGTAATGATGATAGAGTAATGGGTAGCTAAGAAAAAATAAAATCATAGTTTTTCTTTATCTAACCCTGACTTCTTGGGTGGTATATAAAAAAGTTTGTTAATTACTTGCACCAGCAAGATTGTTTTTTTCATTCTAAAGTGTTTTGATAGAATTAGGTTGATTGGTAGCTAATACAAGCCTGAAGATGAGCAATTGTTACACTTCTGTCTTAATATTTATAGAGAAGATACTTAGCACTGCAATGGAGGTCTACCTACAAACTATCATTGAGGATAGTTTTATTATCCTTTGTGCCTATTCAGTAATTGAAAGTTTTAAATTAAGTCATTAGCAATTAAACTTACGTAAAAGGTAGTGCATGTTACATCATAAACATTTTTTAAACATTTATTTTTTTTGTCAAAAGAATCAGGAACGAAAGTCACATGTTTATAACACAGTAAGAAATATTGACTAAATATTTTTGGTAAGGCTACCAGTAATGTATCTATTTGTCAATATAAATGTATAGAGCACCAGTTTAAATGCTCAGTGAAAGTGACCCACACAGTAGTGATTGAAGGAAATTCATCTTCAGCATATCAAGCCTGAAGGTGTTTCTACACAGCACAGAGTTGAATATTTGACTCAGTGCTAAGTCTGGAATGTGTATGCAGTTCACCTTGCAGTGCTGGGAGCCAAAATTCTCAAGTATTTCTGTTCAGTACTATAAATTACAGTGTAGACACGGCTCAAAGCTCAATATTATCATCATCTGAAGCTTGATTTAGGAACATTAAATCTTCTTAGAATTATCAGATAAAAGCAACTACTATAAAGCTTCCATATTTCAGCACCGAGTCTCAATTTAAAATTAGCATCCTTTAATGTCTGATAATATCTTAATTTTTTTTTCATTCTCCAGCACCTCAGTAAAACTCTGAATTGCAATTCATCTGCAAGTCAAGGTAAGAATCAAAATAATTCAGCTGGATAAAGGAGCAATGGCTGTTTGGTTAGATATATGATTAAACAGTTGTTAGATATTCATAGTAGAGACTTTATAGAATGTTTATAATGTTGGTGGGAGGATATATGCTTATTCTGATTTCTGTTTGTTTTTTCAATAATCATACTAAGATCACACTCCTGCAAGGTAATTTATTTCATTTATTTTAAAGTTGGTCTCCACCTTTAATATGCTGTGCCAGTGTAGAAATATATAAAAATTACAGAATATTTTGTTGTCATTTTGTCTTAACTGACTACGAGCACTTGCTCTAAGAGTCAGTTAATTATTAAAATAAGGCTAACTAATATCAATAATCTAAATTAAAAAAGCATAGTTACAATACATCTAGAACTGTAATGTACACTTTACACTTTAAAAACATGAAATAGCTATGATAGCAATCAGGTAATGTATTTGTCAATAAATCTTTCTCCCCTTTCTCTATCTCAGCATTAGAATGGAACTTGAAAAGAAGAAAACTGAAGAAATTAATGAGGATAATTTCAGTTCATTTAGGAGTCTTGTTCATCTTCAAAGTCATTTAATATATGTGAATTAGGAAGTAGCAGTGTCTTGTAATGTTTTGCTTACCCAGCATACTTTCAGACCCTATTTCCTTTTTTCATACATCTGTTTTAGTTACACTGTCATTGTCTCCACACAAAGTAATCGAGAGAAATCAATATAGAACTTTCCTCCCCTCACACAGGTAAAAAAAAGCCTGCTGTATTACAATTACATAAAAATAACCCCCCGTCCTTTCCTAATGTCTGAAACAAATGTAAATTCCCCAGTTCTACAGTTCACTCCATTTTCTCTTTGAAGAACTCTGATATTCTTCATAAGAAACAAGTAGCTCAGAATAATGAAACAGTAAAAAACTAATTGTAATATTTAATCACCTTCCATTATACTCATGTCTGTACAATAGATTGTAACTTTCATTCCTACTACTTTTACTGTCTGTGAGTGTTTGAAACATCCACTGCTGTGCTCTTGAGCAGATCTTTGCAGAACTGTGTCCAAAACACACCATTTGGGAACCTCTGGCTATAGTTATTGTTCTGCTTTATATAGAAAATAATTTTTTTGATAATTACTCACTACTTGTTTTCTAGCTTTTAAAAAAGGCACCAGCATAGAATTCTGGTTATTAGATGTTTTTGCAACCAATCACAGACATCGTACTTATCTACAGAGATAATTTTGCACATCAGATGAAACAGTGAAAGTTCTAGTGAGAAAGATTACCTGCACACAAATAAAAAATTTTAAAGCAAAATCTTGTGATGAAAGCAATAAACTTACTGTTATCAAATCTTACTGAAGGTTTTTGAAAGTCTATGAGTGGTATGTATGCATTTTTGCAGATGATTCTGTCTAATTAAATGACACAATAGCATTTCTAGCTTCTCATCTACTAGTCTGAATAGTATTTGGGATGGGGGTTTTTTCAGACCTGTGGTAGTTGATAGTTTCTGGCTGGAGAGTACGTTTTAATGACCACAATACAAGAGACAGTGGGAAGATGATATTAATCAAAGAAGCATTGCCTTTTAAAAGAATCAACACAAAGGAACTGAGGTAATACTACTTCCCTGCCAACATGCCACATGAGATGGGAAAGCATGTCTGACACAGCATATTAGTTGTACTAAACGAGCAAATAAGTCTTCCTAATAAAAGCATGAGATGTGTATTTTGATTATTTCATTATGATATCAGAACAAAAAAGGATACCCTCTGAAACCAACATCAACTTATTTCAGATCTACACTTGTCTGTTGCACATTATTCTTATTAAACAGTTAAATAAAATTTAAAAAGGAAAATATGCAACTAGGTTTATGCTGTTTTGTACTTTCATTTTCTGAGCAACACTATCAATTAAAAAGTAGGACACATGCCATACATAAAAGACAGAGATAATCCATATTCTAAAGAACCTACGACCAGAATGCAGTGGACCAAGAGGATCATCCCAGCATCTGTTGGACAATGCATACTGTAAAGCAGAGACTGAACAGCAAGAGTTAGAACCTAATTCCACAGGGCCTTCTAAGATAATGCTTCTACATGAAAAACACAAATTAGTTTTTACTTTCAAAACTTTCAATGACAATGAATCGAATGCAAATCCATGAAGTCACAAAAAAAAGAAGCGCAGTCTAGTTAGGTTTCTAGAAGTTCTTCTTAGAAATGTGAATTCTGAATTCAAAAAGCCAACCATTCCTCACACACTGAAAAGAGGATTAGGGGGAAAGGACACCTGCAAGGTCTGAACTTCTTGTAATTAGTTCTAGAAAGGTCTTCAGAAAATGGTAGGTGTTTACTGACATTTCGCAAGCATATAGTATTGTCTTTTACCTGCTCCATGTCTGATACTGATCCTGAAAGTATAGTCACTAATTGTCCACTAATCCCATGCTGGTAACACATAAATAATTAAATAAATAATTTTTCTCCCAATCTGATTAAAACCACATAAACTGACCAGCTTCTCCCAAACCTAGATGGCTGAGAACAGTAAAGTATCCCACAATTTTCCTTCCATCACACTTGAAAGACTACTTGATGAGAGATGGTTTTCACTACCTTTTCCTGTGTGAAATCTCCTGTGATGCAAAAATCAGATGGCCTTATCTCTAACCTTATAGTTGTTAACTGCTGTTACAAGTGTGCAAGGTAAGATCAATAGCAAAAGAAAAAAATAAATAGGTCATAAAGTTTAAAAATTTCTATCTACCAGCATTCTCTTTCAGTGTATTAAGTGCCTTTCACTGACAGCAACTGCTTTCAAAAACAACAGTCCTACTGAAGTCCTTTCTGTAGTTTTTCCTAAGACAAAAAAACTGTTGCTCAAGTAAAAGATCCTTACATGTGAAAACTGTATGTTACTTAGACAAACATAACCTCTCCAGGCTGATTATTTCTATCTAGTTGGATGTGAAATCAACTTCAATTCTTGATGCTACCACAATTTCCATTTAAATCCTACCAATTCAGGCTGCTGGCTGCCTGTTCAGGGTACATGCCTCTCCTTCAAACTAGTAACAATGTACCAGGAATGGAGATTTTAAATGTTTGAATTAACATACATAAGACTTATCTGAAGCATGGGGTGTTGCAGAGCATTACTACACAGTATCATGCAGCATAGAAATAGTCAAGCTGGCCCAGTGAGCCAGCTCTTCACTTGAGCTAAGATACCACTTCCAAGAAACATCAACTAAGAAATATTAAGACAACAAATAACACTTCCAGTACTCCTACTAGCTCAGTTCTCTCAGGGTGGTGCTGCCTGCCAAATAAACCCCCAGCTGACACTTTAGCCTAAGACAGCACACGTTTCACACCACAGCATCAATTCTTTTGTTTCATTTTGTTTTACAGCACTGTTGTGTAAATATCATAAGTAAACAATATGTACTAGCCCCTGGCAATGGGAAGCTTCACGTAATACTTTTTATAAAGCCACCAGATGGAATTAAACTGTCAAATGGAAGCAAACCTTATCTGAACACTTCATTTCCCTTATTTACTTGAGATTGCCTTAGTGCTCAAATCCTGACCACTACTCTCTGAGCAAATAACAACAGCAAAATGAGTTAATGGTTGACCATTACTTCTTAAAATAATAACGAAAAAGGCCAAAGACCAGCATTGTGCTGCAGCTCCAGCTCCCCTCTTCAGTGCTAGAAACTCTCCCACCCACTCATCAGCTCTCGATCTGAGAGATTATTGCTCAGGGCTGTAAAGCCTGAAGAAAATCTCTTCAAATCGTGGTGTGACTATAACAGAATACGGTAAAGATGCTGGGTTTCACCCTTTTCCTCTTTCAGGTTTAATTCAGTGGGCTTGTACAGAAGCTGTCAAAGGCTGTGTGAGAGTTAACTAATGGTCCCCCACGAAAATAATTAATTTTACCTATTGACAGATGAGAAGTGAATCAGTTGAAGCTAAAGAACTAAATAACATAATGTCCATTCTGAAGTCATGACAGTGACTCTGGCATAGCTTCTCAGGTTGCAGCCTATTTTGTATTCTGCTATCATAGATACGTGAGTATTAGCTTAAAACTAGCAGGCATATCTGTGGTAACAGCTGCAGAATAAACGTACTTGTTGTTTCCCTCCTGAGCATTAGTTTTCTGATCGGTCAACAAAAATGCCAGAAGTATTTCATTTCCAAGTCACTGTAAATCCAGGTGGTATGCTCTAGCACTAGAGCTGTTCTTGCAGAAGGGGGGCCAACCACTACATATATTTTTATAATATCCATAACACAGGTGGATATGTGTGTGACCAAGAAAGGGTAACATGTGTAATAAGAAGCTATGTTTCCATTAATGTATGTTGTTGCCAATTAGGTACTGATATATTTTATTCAGGTATTCAAGATATGGTTAACTACTACTATCAATACGTGTTGTAACTGAGGGCACAGTAGCACAGTTATGCAGATAGAAATATTGTAAAATGGAAAAGTCCTAAATTTTCACACATTCACATATTTGCTAATAAACCATTGCTTGGAAGATCACTCTAATGTTAGGCAGAAATCAGTGTAAAACAAAGAAAACTACTTGCATTCAGCATCATGTTTAGAAAAACTTTACCTTTCTTAGTAGCTTGCAAACTCCAAACCTTGTCTTTTACGGATTGTTTCAATTTATATGATCACTTCAGTTAATGCATGATCTGATTTTAGCATAAGCTGATGATATAGATGATGACCTAGATGATCTAGATGACTTTTAAAGGTCCCTTCCAATCCTGACTATTCTATGATTCTATGATCTGTCACCCTGCCTTGCTCTTAAGTTAGGATACTTATGTGATATACTGGGGTGAAGTGCAAATTAAATTGACTGCAAATTGTCCCAACAGAATGTTTATGAAAAGTGCCTCACCTGTCATGAGTTTATCTTCCTCTTCCCCTCTATAATACAGAATAGTTATCTTTACCAACTTTTTCAGATTATTCTATGAAATTATATATGTTTTACTTGTTGAAAATTACAGTGAGAGGTCAAGAGGTTCCTTTTTATTATTTAACAATTTTTTTCAACACATGGCATGACAGACATTTAAAGATAACCTAAGTACTCCTCACCTGCAGGTTTCATTCCTTATGAGAAAGGATTATTGTTCTAGCTGTTTCAAGGGAGGTCTACAATTGAGTAGAATGAATGAGAACACAAGAAAATATTAGTTGGTAGAACTTTTTCCTTAATTTACTCATACAATGGCCATTAATATAAGAGCAGCACGAGAAAATACTTTTCTCGAAATCAGAAAAGTCATTTATGTTGCTTTATCACAGAATTTCTTTGAAATAAAATCATTGTATGTATTTAGGAGATAGGTTTGTCACTAACACATCATCTTGGATATGTAAGTTTAGAACTACAAGCCATTCAGTCTCCTTACAAATGAATTTTATAAGAACAGTCTGCTGAGATTAAAAATAGCCCCACTGATACCTTTCGAGTGCTTCCCAACCACAGAACTCTATTTTAGGGAAACAAAAGCTGTCATTGAGATATCCTTTACTTGTCTTTGGGCAGGGTCCCCAAAGCACTCTGCATAAGCAACACATCTTAGACAGCTTGAACTGGTGAAAGTTTAAAAGAAACAGATAAGAACAGCTTCATTTATTAGGTCTAGATATGGAAAAAAGTCAAGCATCTGCTTTCCGTGCCAGACAGAAACGTTGACAATAAGCAGCCCTAAAACCACAGATAACTGTCATAGCTATGAACACATTTCAGATCTATTGTGTGTTAGGATAGCTTAACCAAAGACAAATATCAGTGGATATGAAAATATTAAATAAGTGGTAAGTATGCCCCCTTTTTCTTTTTCAACATAGATAATAGTCTGAACATGATTTTGTATTCATTATAGCTTATTTAGCAAATATGAAGAGTATCATACACAGTTTTTGTTTTGCTTGAAAGTATAAATTGTGGGACCCAAATATATGAACCCAGATGGTGCATAAATGCAGTCTGACCTTCAGTAAGGTTTCATTTGCTTGGTATCTGTCATAATGCTAATAATTGTCCCAGTAATCGAGATCTATTCCTGGAAATTATGATCACAAAAAGACTACCTACTAACACAACTCTCATATAAAGTTATTTACTGATGGTTTTCATATACCAAACCAAGGAAAAAGGGCCAAAAAATCCAAGCTTTTCTTCTGCTTTATAGGCTAGTTCATTGCATATGTTGACTTAAAAAAACTCCTAGTACATTTTGATCATAAGAAAGTCCTCAAAAATTTCTACATGAAAACTGGACTTGTTCTTCCTCACTGGTATAAGAGGGGATAACAGTACTGTGCATTTACAAAGCATGATATTTCCTTTCATGATTTTTCTTGTTTCCTACAGTACTGGAAAACTTTAACAATGTATAAAATTTGTTAGGTTACAAGTCTGTTTTAGACAAATTTCTTTCTTTTTAATATCAGATTAAATGGTTGAGCCATTTCTAACAAGGAGTGTTGGGAAGAGCTGCTGCTGGGAGCTATCACAGAATAGCAGAAATAAGACTGGAAATCTTTTCTCTTCCCTCTATAGCACCCTTTAGCACTCCACCAAAAATAACTATTTAAATGCAAAAGGAGTAAGAGTGGAATAAGGCTGAGAATGAAAGAAGAAGACAGAGTATTTGGTAAGAACAAGAGAGAGGAATAAGAGACTATGACTGGAAGCTGGAAAGGGGTGGAGACTGGTTGAGCAGGACACTGGGAAGAGCTCAAGTCTGAACTGCTTGGGGATAGAGGCTGGGAGATGATGACGGTCACAGAGGCGAGAAGAATGTATGACCAAAAAAGCACAGGGGGAAACAGACAGAGATGATCTGATGGGAAATTGAGGTGCAGAGCTGAGCCTCACTGGTTGAAGAGAGTGTTTGTCAAGGAAATGTGAGGAAACAGTGAGGAATCCAAGCAGGGAGATGTGTAAAAAGAGAAAAAGGAGAGTGCCTTGATATCCAGCCCACTGTGGGCTGGTACTCACTGGAGTTAAT
Organism: Chiroxiphia lanceolata; assembly: GCF_009829145.1. Classification (NCBI taxonomy): domain Eukaryota; kingdom Metazoa; phylum Chordata; class Aves; order Passeriformes; family Pipridae; genus Chiroxiphia; species Chiroxiphia lanceolata. The sequence continues at coordinate 24,593,227 of NC_045642.1, forward strand.
ACGAGAAACCAAAAAGGCAAAAAAGAGTGGAAGGAATTGAAATACAGAACTAAAGTTTTCATATAATTCAAGGACGCAATTGTTTAGAGTTCTACTGGTGTTTTTCCTGCCACCGTTTGCTCCTTTTTATGTAGAGCTATTTTGGGAGATGGGGATTTCTATTTCTATGTAGGTTCCTAAACCACGCTTATCACTATAGTAACTGTTGCAAATAGAAGCCGGACTGTTTGCCCTTGGCTGACATATATATATTTCTTTCTGACACCTTAAAACAAAATTAATCAATGCTAAAACTACTATGCTGCAGAAGTTTTGAAACATTGTACACCTGTAAACAGAAAGTTAACTTATGATTTTACTGACCTTAGTATAAACATTGAGCTCATTTTTATCTGAGCACAGAATGCCTGAAAGAGGTCCTCTCTAAGCATGGCATATACTCAACCACACTCAAACCTCACTTGTCACCAACATCAAGCTTTTAAACCTTCAGATACAGTGCTGGAAAAAGGGGTCACATACACACTATTATTTAAAGCATTACCACATTTCTACTATTTTAGTGAAATGGCCAAATTTGGAATGGCTGTAGAATCTCAGAGCTGTTGCTCACATTGAACATCTTACAAGAGCATTACAGGGTAGGGCTGTATGAGAAGCCATTGCCACTATCAGAAGCAAAGTCACCAGAAGCTGTCTGGAAATGTCTTGCCCTTATGAGAAGCAGACGTGTCTGGCTGAATTGTGACTTCTGTAAGAGCAAGAAGCTCTTTGGCATTGTGTGGCAAGGTCCTTTGCACAAAGCTGCTGCTTCTTCATCCTAATTACCACTTCCTCTGGAGCTAGGGGATGTTTTATTTCACCAATACCTGGCTTGTCTAAGAGCAGGAATTTGGAGTTCCTAAATACCTAAATTCCTAAATACCTAATATGGAGTCAGAGTTAAGCAGGAGCCATTGTTCTCCCAGAAGGAAGATCTTGCCTCAGAGGCAACATCACTTGACTTTCAACCATCTGGCAGTCAAGGGGGACTGGGATGTAAATATTGCTCTTTGTGAGAAGCTTAGCTTCTATTTTCTGCCTAATTCTGAATTCAGTGATAACAGGAGCCTATGCCCATTTGTTCCCATTGTAGGCAACTGCTTCCTTATTAGAAATACACTCTGCGGGGAAACAAAAGCCCTCCTTTGGCACAAGTGGCAAGATTCTAGAAATATCTTCAATATTTTTGCAACATAAAGGTTCCTAGGAAGGCTTAGAATCACAGCCATTTTCCCATCCACTTTGATTACTCAGAGAGAATTTTAGTTGGTGTTCTTAATGACCTATGTTTACAAGCACTTTAACTTTTAAATACCCAGAGGAACATTCTATCTTGCTCTGCTGTTCTGAAGTGTCAAAGGAGGAGGATACTGATTATCTGAAGTTAGGAACAAGAGTGCAGGAAATTTTTACAACTGTTTTCTTAAAGTAATGAATTCTTTCCTTCAACAGACATCGTTAAGTTTTTTCCAGTTATATCCTTAATAAATATCACTTCGGTGTTGTGACGCTCACTGAAGTTTAAACCTTTAATCTTTAAAATGTGGACCCACTCATATTAGAAGTGGACACTGGATTCACAAATAAAACAAGAATTATTTTTGTTCTGGAATATCATGATGAAGATCCATGAACCAGGAGACAAATTAGTAACATTTGTTCCACTTCAAAAACTGCCAGGAAGAGTAGTCCTCAAACCCCCATGTTTGCAGAGAACACTTAATGGTCATTTTGAAAACCAATTTCCACAAACAAGAAATTGTAGCAGAAAAAGAAACCTGTTCAGCACAAGGAAGTTTTAAGGCAAGTTTATGATTCTTTGTGACATTTGTCTAAGTGCCTTGGAAATAATATAAGTGTTAAAATAAAAAGGTTGCAATTTTGAAATTCTTAAAAACTAAGACACAGGCTCCTCCTAGTGGTAAAAACGCAAGAATTATTCATTTTGTGCTAAGAAACTTCTAGAACTATTTATTATTACTAATTACTCTCAGCCTTCAATTTGGTTCTGGAAGGTTTAGAAACCTCTAAGTTCTTTATTGCTGTTAAGGAATTTTTATCTAAATATCAAAATGAGTGAGACATGACTAAAACCACATGCAAACAACTGGAATTATTTTTTTCCTCCAAAATAAAGTTTAGGGACCTCTTAGTGCTTAGGAGTGATGAAGGGAAAGAGGAAAGGATGGAAGACTGAATTCCAAAAGACTTATGCTTTTGTACCACTTTTAAATCCGACCTGCATTTGGTATCCAAAGAGCAGCACTGTGCATTTAGTAGTGGAAACACTGCACAGCATGCCTTTGGCTCAGATGAATACGCTACATGCCTACAGTTCTCAGAACATCTGCTAAATCCCCATCATCAAGTGCAAGAAAGATTTTATATATTTCAAAAATGTCTTCAATTTTGAAGCCAAGACAGTTGCTCTCACCTAAAGAGCAGAGGCACAGTGTCAGTCCACTTGCTGAGGTTGTTCCTGATTCATCCGTGCCACGGACCAGCAAACAATATATTTAGCCACACCTGTTCTTTAAGAAAATTCTGTCAAAAGGGACAGAGGGCCATTTTTATTAACAGTCCTTTAAAAGTGTTATTCTGCTCTGAAGTTTTTCAGCAGCCTAGAGCATATAGCAGTTTATGTAATTTATGTAAGTCACAGAAAAATACATTAGCAAAAATAGCTTCTACAAGGGAAAAAAAGGAGCTGTATATAGTAAGTGATGCTATGCATTTAATAACCTTCACCTTATAATTTGAAGTTAATGTTAATAGGCTGACAACATAATTACAATTTAAAAATTTAAATTGACTACCTGAGTGGGACCCAGTACTGCAGTAAATGGAACACCTATTGCAGACCAAAGTGCTTTCAGTCTTAACCATACTCGTAGTAGTATCAAGAACACTACAATTGCTAAAAATTCAGATATTGCTATAAGAAAATTCACAGTGTCAGAGGACAAAAGAAAGAAAATAATTTCAAAACAGGCTAATTTCATGATTTACCGATTTCAGTTTTGCCTTTAAGCCTGTAAGGATGAAAAATCCTTTATATGTCATTTCTATTTCCAAGCATGTAATAAAAATTTCCATAATTCAGATGCGTCTGTTTTCCCCATGCACATTTTTCAGACACTTTTTTTTTTAAAGACAAATCACATAAATGTTGTGACAGAAGAAAAAAAAAACCCCAAAATTACTTTAAACTGCTTCTGTGGAAAGAAATTTAGATTGTTCATTTATAGTCTTCTCTTCCTCATTATTTCATATATGTGTAGGGTATATTTTGTATATAATTACATTCATTCCAGAATAAGTTACACTGATAGAAAAGCACACAAGGATGAAAATTAGTTGCTGGTTGAATGACATTTTATTTTCACATTCAGAGAGCTGTACAGTTTCTATAAATAGATGTGATACTATAATATTTACATCATTTCCTCACCCATATCGGTATATTCCATTTAAAATGGTAGATACCCTGACCAAGCCAAAACAGGGTTATTTCTGGGTGCATTTAGTCAGAATTCTATGTCAAAACATACAATACATCAGTTTGCATCAGAGCAATTTTTCCTGGTATTTTACATGTAACATTATTTTCTCTAGACAGTCTCATCTTCCAGCACCCTAAGAGCTTTCCAGACAAGTGCAGTACAGTTCAAGAACAAAAACAAGATGCAAAAAACCATTCATATTTGGCCTATTTAAAATAAGGAATGTATGGACAGTTTTAACTATGTGAATTTCATTATACACAAACACAGTATTTTCAAGATCCCTTGAAACACAAGTACAGATCAAAAAAAAAAAACAACCAACCAACCAATAGTTTAAAAAAATTGAAGACAGCATAATCCCCTGGGCTTCTGAACATGTTCTGCAGATTTCTATAGTGTACTTCTGCCAATAATGTTTCCAAGTTTTACACTCCCTTATTCATTTTCTAATCCCTCTGATTAACTGCTTTAGGCAGTGCTTATATGCATCTGTTAAGTCTACTGCTGGGATAACTACAAACGTTACCTAAATTCCCATTTGAAAATTCACACAATCCATGAAGTGTCGAGGTTTTTCACAATATATTACCTTCAAAGTTTCTCTCTCCGCTTCTTTTCCCTCTTGAGAAGCAGTCATCTCCACAGATGGACCAATTTAATAGCCGAACTTCAACTGTCACATGGTATTTTAAGACTATGACAGCTAAATTGTTTATCTCTACCAAAAGAGTCTGAAGAACTATGTGACAAGAACTCTGTGTTAGTAGTTAAAAATGAACAACACAGAAGGAAAACAATAAAACACTACATTTAAACAACATACAGGACTAGACTGCTTCCACTGTGCACATACCAGAGAATCGGAAAGCAGAAGCCTGCAGTTGTAAAGTGATTAAATTGTAACAAGAACCACTAGAACAAAAAAAACAACCGAACTCAAGCTGTTAGTCATCTTAAGAAAAAAGGAACTCCAAAGGAATGTCCAGAGTAAGTAACTCACAGCTGGATGCAGATGCTCAAAACTGTCTGATTAAAAGCTCATTTAAAAACTCCATTACGGATGAATTCAGAAGGAGACTGCACAGTGAAGTCTCAGGTTTTTCTATGGGGAAAGACTTGCAGGGTCATACATAAATAATCACGTTCTCATAAAAGACAGAAAGTGAGCTCCAGTAACTGCAGCAAAACTGGGAGTACTGCATGTCAGTGTGCCAAAGGGTAGGTATTTCTAAATATCATGATCAACTGGAAACTGGTCGAGGTGGTTTGCTTTTATTTTCTGCCTCTTTCCCACGAATTGCAGCCACATAAGAGAAGAGACACAGCACGGAGTAGCAGATCTCATGAGCCTACAAGAATTCAGAAGAAGAGATAATGAAATTCAGATTATTAGGTGTTTTGCAAAATCCATTGCACATTTTGTATTTTGCTATATGTCTTTCTTCATAAGACAACTACTCTGGCTAGAAACAAAAATCAGGAAAATGTGTCCCATACCTTCTAACTGAGATGGATAGAGTAGAAAATATGTATAACAAACTAAAAACCTCTTTTAGGATAAAAACATTAGTTGCTTAATAGTATGATTTAATAATTTTTAAAAACAGTATGCCAAGCTGGAAAGTTGGACAGCTGGCTTTAGAAAAAACATTTCTACATAATTACTTTCGGTCTGTTGTATGAAGTTACAAGAAATTTTCTGGGAGGGGTTGGAAGAGCTAACTAAAAAAACTAAACATCCAATACTGAACCTTAACTAACAAGATGGTGGGATTCTTCCTTACTCATAACTACCCTGTTATGCTAGGACTGGTAATCCTTGTAATTTTTAAACAAACACTAGTGAATAAAATGAGCTTTTGGTTTGGTCTGTTTTTTTTTTAATTAAAAAAAACCCTACAACCCAATATTGCAGGTTTCCTATGAAGAATACCAGGCAATTCTGTCACTACCTTAAAGGAGAGGGTTTCACACAGCATTAACAAGTTTTACAATTATTACTTTTAACTCATTATGTGCTATTATTTAACTGAAAATCCTCTTTTAGCATGTGATTGGTAGCACAATTCAGTGAAGGTAAGACTTAGACTTAATTTATATCCTAGTTCTAATACTGGCTATTCTGGTGATGTTAAAAACTCTTATCCTGTAATCTGACATTTAAAATCTTTGTAAATCTAATAATCATAACAATGTTTCATTGTATTATAGTACCACCTTAAACACGTCAAATACAATTTTTTTTCATTGAACTGGCTTTTCTTATTAAGAGGTACAGCTATCTGCTTCTTAAATGACATATATTCTAAGCATGTTGTTCTAAAACATTTCTAGTTCCTTCAGTTAATTTTTCTCTCTCTCCCCTTGAAGGACTGTGAGTTCCCATGAAACCAACAAATGTGCACACTGCACTTCAGACACAAAATAACTGAAGAAATTTCAGTTCTGACAATAATCATTGTCTTCTATTTCTTCCTTATAAGTGTATATAAGCCTGATCATGTGTAAAAGTACTAAATATCATTATAAATTGATGGTGTTCACAAAATGTTATAAAAACTGAACACTAAATCACAGCAATAATTCATCTATACAGCAGGAATCAATACTTGTAGTGTTCTCTTGCATCTCCCTGCTCACTTTCATGAGGAAATGGGAATTTTTCATAAGCTGTTTATAATCATTAACAGTTCCACTAGTTCTTATTGTGCTAAACCAGCTACCTTGCATCTTCATCTATCTTTAAAAAGAGACAGTGCTTTCTGTACTACCTGTTGAGTTCCTCAAATTTTATAGGTACAACAATCACTGAGTTTTGTTGTCTTTCCTGGAGGAAAACAAGCATAAAAAGCAGCTGGGGTTTCACTGCAAATCCTGCAATCCCAATGTAATTCTTTTTGCCACATGAAAATGTGAGGATAGATCCTCTAGAGAACTACCAGAAGGCATCACAGGTGACTCACCATTGGCGTCTTGTACTTGTGGCTCACCACTTCTTTAGTTTCAGGAACTAAAACCGGACGGGCAAGAGACAAAACAAAAAGTTCAAAAAACGAGAGGCAAATGGGAAAGAAATAGCACAACGTTCCCATAGGAAAGGGAAGGGATGCAGACAGACAGCAGGTGCAGATACAGGCCACATCACTATCCTTCACTTCTAGATACTTTTCCTTCTTTTCATTTACATTATGTATGTCCTTGGAAGATACTGATAATGATAATACATTACGCAGGTTGGCAAAAATTTTCACTGCCTCTGTTTGGCACAGTAGGTATTTGATGGTTCTTAGGGATTCTGGCTTTTGTCATATTACTTATTCCTGCTAGACAGCAAAAATAGTGAAAAAATATGCCTAATAACAAAATATGCCTTATGACTACTACAACAAAACATGAACCAACAATTCCATGGGAATTTATCAGTATGTGATTCCCAAAGATTTTCCCATTGAGATGTTTGAATCCTTCTCTGCTGAATAATAGATCTCAAAAGAACTGTTTGAGACTATATAGTAAGTTAGTGAAATCCAGAAAAAAAAAAAAGAAGTTGAGGGAGAAAATTTTCTAAACTGGAAGACTGTTTCCCAGCTTAATTTTAAGTTTCTTGAGATATTCTTTCTCCTGCATAGGATGTGTGTGATGGTATTTACTTGACATACTGACTGAAAACGTTCACAGTTTTTGAAAAAGTTGTCTCAAATAAAATACTGAATTCAGTGACACGTATTCTTAAAATACCGAGCCTGTTGACTTATAGAAGTCTCTATATAAAAAGAGGATTAAGGCACTGATGAAAAAAATCTATTATCCAGAAAATTTCATCTTGCTCCCTTGCACTGCCTCAAACTGACTGAAATGAAAACAGGCACAATATAGCTGAAGAAAATTTGTCTTTTGTTCTCATTGTGGAATGGCTAAAAAAGCATGCTGTAACCATCCCATTTCACTGCATTTGAATTGTGTCTTTGACCCACACTTGGTCTGCAAATGTTGTGAACAGGTACCATGGGAAATCACCAGGAGAGAACAAAGACCACACTAACATACAACTGGCAAATTTAAAACGTTAAGATCAGTGGAATACCAAGACCAACTCTGAATACTTCCCTTCCAGAACAGCTGAAATTTGCCATGGAATTTCTGTGTCACAACAAAAGAATTTTGAAGCAGTACAGAAATTATCCAAAACCAAATCATACCAGGTTCATAGAGGAAGGATAAATGTTTTATTACACATAGTACTAGTGACAAAAAAAGAAACGGAGGCAGATGAGTTCAGTATGAAGAACTAGGAAAAGTCCACAACAAAACCTTTCCATGCAGATGTCATCTTTTCAACTATGATATGACACAGCTGAACGCTGGAGAGGGAGACGAATCACACTCTAAAGGGCCAAAAGTAGGCAGTGCAGACTGGGTTTGAGAAATTTCTCTAAATATAAATCAATGCCTACTAATTCTCGTATGCCATGGTATTGTCATTCTTGAAAAAAAATCTAGTGAAAAGTACAGAATATGATGGTAAAGTGTAATGTTTTTGTTTTATTTCTCAACTCTCACTTTTCTTGAAGTTGGCAGTCACATTAAGGACTCAGAAACAAGGGAAGTGCACACCCAGGCTGCACTGCCCCAGCAATACCAGAGACTAGAGTTGGGGAGATAAGGAGGTGCACATCCAAGCTACCTTACCCGTTGGCACCAGATGTTCCAAATTAACTCCATGTCACCAGGGGATAAAGGTGGGAGTGAGGCTGGTGCACAGCCAAATAAGGTAGGACTTTTACAGCTGTATAAGTCTCACTGCCCACTGGATAACATACAACTGTTCATAAACTCTTCAAAAAGCAGGAAGGGAAAGCTGTAAGGACCTTGTGCCACAAGGGAAGGAGAGAAGGGAAGCTGTAAAGTCCTGTATCATAATTGAGAATAGGAAGAGAGGGAACAGGAGAGCACCTAGGCAAGGTACTGTCTCCCCACTTCATAGTCAGTAAAAGTTGCCTTGTCTTTAAGTAAAGTACTCCTTCACTGTCCTTGTAATGCAGGAAATTCTCCTGAGATGACTGAGTTATGAAGAGTAAAAAGAGTGGGTTTGCATTTACACTCAGAGAAGTCAAAGCATTACCACTGTAGAATACAAATAAAAAAGAAGAAAGGAAAAAAGAAGAAAAAAAACCAAACAAAAACAAACAAACAAATAAAACCCCCCAACAAACAAAAACCCAAACAAACAAAAAAGAAAATACCCAAGCCTCCTAAGACTCAAGCCTCAAACTGAGAGATGAACAGAAGCACTTTTAACATAAAAGTTATTCCTGATGCTGTTGAACTGAGTGGATGAAATGAGTAAATTATTAAGCACCATTCTGCAGCCTTTGGTCCTGTGAATTAAACTATGGTGCTACCACAAAATGGGTTTAGGGGACATCACTTTACCTGCTGGAGAATGAAGGTTTTCATAGCAGCGACGGTGAAGGGGCCACAAGAAAGTAAAGCACAAGTACACAGCAGTAACTCAAATTTCAGTGGGAAAAGCCTTACATTTCCTCACTTAAATTTCCACTTCCATTTATAGGACACAATTCCTGAACGTCTGCTTGCATCCTGCTCTGAAACCACAAGTCCAACTTTCATGCTGCCTCTAAGCCCAGCATTAACACAAACAGACCTTTAATTTCCTGATGCAATATCACTCACTTGGAGCACTCGCACTTCGTAAAATCAAATAAATCTTGCATTGAACGACTTCCCATCAGACTAGAGTATGCAGGCTTACCAGTCTCTACCTTTCTAAAAGGATCTACTACTTCAATATACTCTTACTATAATGAATTTGATGGCAAGGTTCATCATGTTTAACACAGCTAAATAACTTCACTCTTAAGAAGTCCAAGCAAGTTTTTGATGAATGCTGTTAGTCTACTATTAATCAACATGTTAATTTATCTTGAACTGGAGAGACTGACATATCTTCTCACCTTTAAAACAATTTTAAAAGCAGCTCTGGGGTAGTTTCTCATCTCTGCACAGAAAGAAATGTTAACTCCCCTTCAACATCCTTCTTTCTTCTTTCTCTTTATTAGCCGGATTGGTAAATTGTAAATCTCATTTGGTACATTTAAATTGGTTCTTGTCTGTGAATCTATTTTGGGAGTAGAATATTTTGAATTTAAAATGTTTAATTTCTCAATTTGTGCTTGTAGAATCCAACTCCCACTTTATTTTTAATTACCTCTGAAAATTATCCTTTTATAAGTTCCATATCACAATTCTAGCTTTTGCAATAGGCCCTTGATTATAAGAAGTACTTTTTCTTATATTTATTACAGACATTATTTAGGGGCTAACTGCTACAGAGTTACAGAGCCATCAGTATAAGTTGACTAGAAATAACCAAGTCAAATACTGTCTTTTCTTCTTGTGCAATATAAGCAAACTATTAAAAGAAATATTTTGCATTAAACCTCTCAAAAGTGATCCAAAATTCATTTCTGTTTCAAGTAATTTCTATTAAGTTAAAGATTTCAGAAGTTGAAGCCATTCTTTGAGCTAATTTTATGACTTCTGAATTCTCATCTTTGTAAAACTCATCAATAATCTTTTACTGACTTGAACAATTTGTATTACTAAAATGATTTATGCCCATCATGGTGAAAACATGATATCAAAGGAACATGCAACCATAAATTGAAGACATCTTCTGAACATATAAAATACCAGAAATTTTTTGTGGTTTAAATATACTGATCTGAGCATCTGAACCATGAACAACATTTTTAGAAAATGGGACAAAATTGTTCATGAATTCAAAGCCAAACTTCTTGGAGATTTATAGTAAATAACAAGCAAATTGCAACAGTCAGAAGGGTTTTATCATTTGGATACCTTAGAACTTTATATCACCAAAAGGAGACAACACATTATTATGAAAAAAGACATTAATTTCAGAAATCTTGTATTAATTTAAGGGAGAATCCCTCAGCCAGAACATTCTACACACATTACCAAAGAACAAGGAGAGCCTTGGTAATGGGAGCTGGTGATTCAGATTTTGATTTATGGCCAAAGTATGGATGCTGATCTACTATGGAAAGAAAGTCATAAAAATTTAGCTTCTTTTTAAATGTTTCATAGATATTCCTAAGACCTACACAAATGTCTCACAGATGGGTGGAAGAATAAACCAATACAGGTTTGGGGACTATTTCAAGAGAAGTACGTGGATCATTCTTCCAGAGAGCGGCATCTGAAGTCACTCATTTTTTTCAGACCCTAGTTAAGAATAGTGTTTCTGGCACTAAGACTGAAGAGTAACCTGGAATTTTCCCCAAACTACAGTGTTAGGCAGATTATATGCAATAGTAATAACTGACCAAAACAGGACAAATTCTCTGTTCTCCTCAACCTTTACTTTTCCACTCTTTACCAGTCAGGCTCCAAAACAAAGATCACAGAATAAATTAAGTGCAACCTGACAAAACGTCTTCTGCTCCGTACAACAAAAATTAAATTCCACATAGAGTAAAAATGAAACTTTGTAATTAACAGCTGTTCTTTGTAATGAAAGCATAGTGTGTTGAGAAAGATCAGCTTTAAATCCTCCTTAAAAAATATGATTTCTCAGATGAGAAAGAAACATACCAAAGAAAATTCCTCCATACATCCAAGTTTAACTATTGTTTTGTTTGCTTCAGAAGACTCAGGACATTTTCTCTGTCTAATAACAAAAAGCACCTAGGTTACAAATCTTAATATGATGAAAATTAATGTGTAAATTTTTATGTTAAGTTACCCATCTCTCAGGTAACTTCTCACGTGAAATCTACATTCTCTCCCATCTTTGAAACTGCAGTGCAACTCTGAATCTGAAAACTGGAAATTTGAGTTACTGCCATGTGAGTACAGACCTAATATCAAAATAATGTAATTACCAAATTCCTCCAGGACAAAGACTCCTCGCACAGTATTGCACTTTTTAATGTGATTCAGCTCTATGAAAACCTACAAAAACAGGAGGAAAGTAACATAAAATTAGTTGGGTTTGTTTTTTTGTGTTCAACTAAAACCCAAAATTAAACAAAAACATCATCACAACAGACACAACCTGAAGTTTTATAGCATACACTACCAGTTCATTTACAGTTTAATATATAAATAAAGGGTGAAATAAATATTCAGAAGACAAACTTGCCACAATGCTAGAAATCAACAAAAAAACTTAGAAGTGCTAAGAAGCGAAGACAGCAGAAGATGAAGTACCTTCCGCTCCTTGCAGGAGGAGAAAGCATGGAAGAGAAACGAAGGAGTTAGTAACTCTGACATATCCAACATTGCTACCCCTTCAGGCACTCAAATGAGTTATTGCAAAAAGAATACCAACACACCTGAAATACAGCAAAGAGGGGGACGACAAAAATGCTGACTCCCAAATTTGGCGCTATTTGTAGCCTCTTATCCATCCCAGTTGGTTTCTGCCCCTCCATGCATCCTCCTCCAGCACAGAGGGCAGGTAAAGGGCACTATACTTCCCACCGTGACACTGATCCTCCTAACCTATCCAGTAGCTGAACTGAATCCAATGACGAACCACTAATCTTTCCTCTCCCTGACAGTTCTGCCTTTAAGATTTTACTGAAGTTTATGATATATAATCTTCATAATTACTCTTGGAACCTCCTCCTTTAACAGTCAGTACTAACTTTCTGCTTTAAGCAGGATGGGAAAGTTTGGATCCTTCTCTATGGTTTGCTCACTTCACATATGGGTTTTCCCAGCTGACCAGTCACTTGAACCCCAAAAGACAAAAGCAGTTGAACTACATGGCTAGGTTTTTCAGTCCAGAACCTAGATGCCAAGACTGTATGAATAAACAAGTTCTCTTTGCGTAATGAGTTTGTTCAATATCCAATCTATGTCAAGATACAAAATAATCCCTTCTTACGTGCACATCTCCAAAAGGGTCAAAGTCAGTACACAGACATAAGAAGCTGTAGCAAGTCCTATAAGGAATCAAATCCAGTTTCTAGCAGACTTGTTTTTCAAGGCAAGAGAAACACTAAGAGTAACATTGCCCTAATATTTAGAGTGTCTATGTCAAACACCTTACAGAGATCTTTGCCAAACTATATTACAGAAGTCTGGTTTGATACCTTCAGTGCTTATGACACCATGATCTCAGGACCTTTTTTTAAAAATGGTACTGGAGAAACTTCATTGTCTTGGAAAGAAGGGAAAGGAAAACTCTGCAACCCTCTTGAATCCTGTATGAGCAACACCGATGTAATCATACATAATATGCTACCCAAGAAAGGCAATCAACACTAGAAATTGTTGTGGGCTTTTTTTTTAAGAAACAGACTTATCTGTATCAAGAGAGATCAGTAAATGCACTGTATATCTGAGAGAAGACAGGTTGACTTTCAAGTCAAAGTGGTTTTATTGTTATTTTTATTGGCAGAGAACTAACCAACTGACCCAGATATTTTTTGTGCAACATAAAACCCTGAAACTTCCACTTAATCAAAAGTCTAAAGCTTCCTTTCTGCTTACATTCAAGTAGTCAAAGGAAAGGATACTTAATTCCATCTTTTTTTCTGTTTGCCTGTTTTCATCCATGTTCTGTATCAGTTTAGTTGGTCAAAACCATTTTATTTTTTGAGGTATACTTACAAAATGAACAAGTCAATAACAGAACACTTTCTGTATTGCACTTAGTTTCCTTTTTCTGTAATCTTTTCTGTGAAAGGTTTTTGCTAGTAGTCTAAAGTTCAAAAATACAGAAACTCAATAGAAAGACTCAGGTGAAACACTGCTTGTTTTATTTGGTAACAGTAAAACTGCCTAAAAGACTTGACTGCCCCAGGTGGTCATGATCTGAGTTAATGTGCTGCATTAATCAGTGCTGCATTTCCACAAGAGTTATGAGTAAGATGAGAATTTATCAAGTTTGTCCCAATTACAATCCATTTTTAGAAGATATAAGTTGATGGGCAATTTCTTGCTATATTATTTAAGGCACACAGATGCTCTCCTCTCACTCAATCAGAAAATACAGAAATAACAGTTACTTACCCTAGGGAAACTGTGGTTCTTCAAGACAGAGCATTCAGTGTGGATCCTACTGTAGATGGGCATGTGCCTGATGCATCTTATTAAGCTTCCATCTATTTTTGACACAGATGAGTTCATAACGGGGACAGGGTACTGAGTCCCAATATTATAATTTGCAGATGTAAACTCAGAATAATCTGCCAATGCCACAGGTACACTTGACACCTTCCTATTCTAAAGAACTTCCTCTGACCTGCTAGGCACAAATAGACTTGAACATTTTTTCTTCTTAAACTTACACGCGCTGCAGCATGGCGACACAGTTTGTGAGCACTGAAGACAGGTATCGTGTCAATAACAGGTTGCCCACCCTGCATCTAAGACATTTCCTAAAGAATTCACAAGATGGTAAGAAGATATACACAGTGCAAAACAAAAGCCATCAAAAACAGCTTCGTAACAGCAAGCTCCATTCTGGCACTGAAGCAGTATGTTCAGTCTTCTCAGATAGACTCCATCAATACTTTTTTTTCAAAAGTGGAAATCCCTCTTCCTCTGTTCTAAATGAATAATTTCTATTATGTCCAATCAAGCAGAGCAATAGAAAACCCTTATTTTAGTAATCTACAATACTAAAAAGAACACTTGGGAAGATAGCCAAGAACAGGGCCTGTATATGGAGTAAGGAAAGGAAGATAAAGAGAAAGCTGTGCCTTAGGAAGTCCTGTAGGCCTTTGTTGGTCAGTATCCCCATACAAACTCAACAGAAACAGAAAAACCCATTTTCAGCAAAGAGAAATAGCTGAAGGATCCTGGTTTTAATGATGCTTATATACATATTCTGAAACCAACTCCCTTAGGGAGCAATTCATGCAATGTATATGAAAATTGGAAAGAACAATTCATCTAGAATAGCACGCCTTTTACTAAGAAAGCAGACTGGTTGATGAGTGTCAGAATGCCAACATCCTTTTGCTCCACAGACTGTGAAATTGGAGGGGATTTTTTTTTGCATGGTGCAACTAGTAGAGTCCCTTATATAACTGCTACAGTCCTCCATTCTATAGAAACCCTTAAATGAGAGACTTTTGATATCTAGACACTTTGTTTTGACAAGGAAAACAAAAACATATATTAGGTACATTAAATGGAACTGAATGTCACAGTCAGCTGGTAATGTAATCTAACAAACTAAGAATTAAACATATTGAGTAAATGCAGCATATTGTCCAAAACTACTTGCTTCAATATCCATTAAAAGTAATGGTAACTCATCTGGCTACAGCGTCATTGGAAAGGTCATGAAGAGAAGGAATAATCCCCCAGGTGAAGCAGACAGCTGGCATACTTCCTGGGTCTGACCTACACAGACTGTCTTCCAGAAAAGAGGTAGGAATTTTCATCACAGACAGCAAATTAGAACACCATTTTCTGTAAGGAAGGATATGATAAAGCTGCTATTCTAGCAGTGCTGGTACTAATAGCACGGGTCTCAGTACTTGTACAAAATTCTAGTGGCAATGCTCCTGACAGTCACATAATAACAATCCGTACTAGGTTTCCCTAATGTTTCTTTCAGAATGTCTCTCCAGTCTTTCAGGAGAAAAAAAAAGGCTTTGAATTCAAGGACAAGGCAATGTTCCAGGATTTGGAGTTTTTCTTTTGGACAGATACATGTGTGCTCACTATGCCCTTAACACTGAGTGTCTCTGTCTTGGGAAGATGCCTGCTACACTTAAGAAACCACGCTGATGATATGGCTACCTTCTTATATATCTTTTCTCACTGCAACCATATATGTGCCTGGCTTTTCAACTTTGCAATAGAGTCATTTCCATTGACTGTTGAAGAGATGAGCAGTTTGAGCTCAACAACTTTTTTGACTTCTGGTAGAAGTAGAAAAAGGAGAGGTAAACAGAACATTCCTATGGTGTGTCCTTACCTTAGGACAAAGTAATTTCTATTATGTCCATCTATAAGGATATCAAGCTGTTGCTTTGAGACTAGGGTTTAATTTTCAAAGGCTTTAGATCTGCCATTTCCAATAACTATGAAAATTCATTCTGTACTACTGATGACTTCCTCTTGCAGTTCTTCGTATTTCAGCATATCCAAAGAAAAGTTAAAATCTTTAACTTAGTCAGGCAGATTGTTCCATCACAGAGGTTTGAAATACTACAGCAGGGCAGGCATAGTCTAGGTTCTACCCTGGTAAGTGACAGCAGGAAAACTGATGGAGGTTCACAACTTTCCACTCCTTATACTGGCACATACGAACTCCAGGAGGCACAGGGTGCTGCTGTAACCTTGAGAGAAGTTGTAAGATTCTGAGCATGTGTGTTTGAGATGCATGTGCACTTCCAGTGGGGTCTACACTGATGTATCCTCAAAGAAGAACAATGCTTGTGTGGGAAGAAAAGTCTAGTCAGGAGGAAAGGAAAAAACACTCCATAGAGAACTGACAGAAGCTTTGCTTTTTCTCTCTCTCTCATGCACACACACAGTCTCTCTCCTAAAAATTGACTCTGCTGTCTAGCGTTGCATGCATTTAATATCATAAGCAAAACAAAAAAAACGTAAAGCAAAATAAAAAACAAGGATCAAAGGAAGCAACAGAAACAACAACCAGAGAAAGGAAGAAATGACAACTCTAGTTGTGTTTCCTCTCTGCCCACAATATCTGCTGTTTGGAAGGAAAAATGAATCAATATTTTTTTCTTATTTTGTGAATTACATCAAGAACCAGTTTCCCATCTTATTTTCATACTAAATTCTACAGATTATTTCTAAAATTTTAAAATAAAACAGACTATATAGGATGCAGAAAGTTACCCTCTGTGCCACCAATATTCAAACACTGAATCTTTAAGGTTGACTGCTTATGCAATCAGGATACATTTGCTGTGTGATGCATTATGGCAATTTAGATTACTATTGATCACTTTTTCTATCCCTTAACACAGGTTGACATTTGTTTTGTGCTTAGATAATTCAGACCACCAAAACCAAGAAGCTGAAAGATGTAGCAACATCTTTCTTTAACTGATTATAGTTTTTCTGAGGATATTTAATTTCAGTGTGTTTTTACATATATATATATTTATATATGTTTGTGTGTTTGAGTGTAAATATACATGTGCTTTTTTATCCCCATCAAGCTATCCCTTGTCCTTTTTGATACTCTGGGAAAAGGAAACACCTATACAGGCAAGCGGCAAAAAGCTTCATGCTCAGTTTTCTCACAGATTTCCCTCATACCTGACTGTGCATAAATTTCAGGTTAATTCCTTCCAATGTGACCTGAAGAAGACCTCCTTCACCAGTTTTCATATCCTGCACAGGGAACTCACCACCCAACTCAGGGCCTGTGATGTTAATCGAAAAAAACAAAACAAAACAAAAAACCACCACAACAACAACAAACCAGAAAGAGAGAGAGAAAGTGGAGAAAGCAGTCAGCCAAGTCATGATACGTGGAAGGGAAACATAAAATAGTAAAACCATAATTCCTATTGATGTCCATAGCAAAAGGACACTACTAAGGACAGTAAGGAGCATTTCAGTGATTCTACCCACTAATGACAGTTTTCTGAGAACGACTAGATTTTTAAGTATTGTAATAAATTTCATTCTGGTTATATGAAGAGACGTCAATGTCAGCTCAGTCTGTGTTTATTGTAGTCCCTACTGGGGTTTTGTTTGTTTGCTTTAAATGCCCTATTTAATTTCTATATGGTAAGATGCTGCAATCACATAATACCACAAACAGCATAGTCTTAAGTACAAACACATAAGCAAGCACAAGTTCATTTGTGAGCTGCATTGTATGGTGTTGTTTTAATCTTCTGACAATTAAAAAGTCAACATAATTAAAATAATAACAATTTAACAGAAGATATTAATAGGTGACAATTTAGGCATTTTCATCTAGTTTCTTCTTCATTATTCAGTTCAGCTAAAAAATGCTTTCTTAAATTATTTTTGAAAAATTTTTGTTTCTGCAGAACCACTGAACTCTGAGGAAGGACTTCCAACACACTTCAAGCAGTTTTCAAACACATTTTTAATACTATATTATTGCCCAACTCTTAAAATAGCTTTCAAAGACACTTTTGCCTTCTTTACCCTCAGTGAAAGTTCAGTCCTTCTTCCCCATCCTCAAATTAAACTGGACTAAACTGATACAAAGGATTAAATTGGTAGGAGAAAGAAAATGGTAGCTCTTCCAAGCCCCAAGAGCTAGTCGAGAGTTGAACAGTTAGGATGCTAGATATAAACACAAGTCATTTTCTCAGTCATGTTGATGTCAGTTATGTGTATAAAATGTAGACCACTTAGACACAGCACTGAGACACACCTAAAATAGGCTTGTGCCTCAAAGCATGGCTCTTGGAGTCCTAACATCCACTTGAAAAAAAAAAGAAATAGTTGCAACAGAAATCAAACTTGAAAACACAAAACCACAGTGACATCACCCTGCGAACAGATTCCAGCAAAGGAGAAACAACCATCTTATGAAGGTATAAAATAAGCCACCTTCATGTTCGTTACTCAGGTACATACAGCACCTGCTCCTCTCTGAGAAGTAGAAAAAAAAAAAAATGGAAAATTGCCTTCCCAAGAACTCAGTCTTCCAAAATTGCAAATCCACTTTCTATGGTTTTTGGACTCAACAGTAAAAATGGGTGTTTACAAAAATAAAAAAATTTACTAGTATGAGATTCAGTAACACAAACAAGCGTATTTATTAGCCTCCATTCTCAACACAAAGTAGACAACATAATTCTATGTCTCAATCAGGAATATAAGCAGTAATTAGACAACCATGGAAAGAAACTGAAGCTGATGTTGTGTAATCTTTTCTAGTTATCATTTTACTGGCAGCTAGTCCTCCTTACACATAAGTCTTCTTTATACAGGTGTTTTGGTTGTATCCGTATTGAGAGTGAGGGTAAAGAGGGCGAGCTAATGATAGCAATCTGCTATGCACACATGGATGTACAAAGTCACCCTAAGATTTCCAAGTGAAACAAGATTATGTTCAAGGAAGTTACTAACAAAAACATTTTTCTGACTGCAGATTAAACAACAAATGTTCCCAACAAGCAAAATCTCGTACCTGGTTTAATGCTCTGCTGTCTTGCTGCTGCTCGCTCCATACTGTCTTTTACACAGTAGTATAGTTCCCGACACTAACAGGTATAAGAAGAGTAATAAAATGTTATTTCTCCAAATTACTAAGAGAGGAAAAAGAACAGCAAGATTCTAAGATTCTACAAAAATAACAAGCCCCATGTGGTGCATGACAAAAAGCCTATAAAAGTTCAAGCACACCTAATTACTAGTTTGTTTTTCTATTTATTTTTCAAGTTCATAGAGAAACTATTTCATAGCATTTCATTGCACAAGCCAGCAAAGAGTTCATGGCTTGGTACACTCTAGCCAAGTTTATACAGTTTCTTACTGTAGATAGGTCAACAAGCCATAGGAAAGGGATGTCATTGAGACAGCCCTTGACAGGCTGGAGAGGTGGGCCTGTGTGAACCACATTAAGTTCAACAAGGCCAAGTGCAAGACACCACACCTGGGTCAGGGCAATCCCAAGCACAAACACGGGCAGAGAATGGATTCTCACTGGGGAGAACTTGGGAGTCCTGGTTGATGAGAAGCTCAACACGAGCCGGCAATGTGTGGATGCAGTCCAGAACGCCAACAGCATCCTGCGATGCATCAAAATAAGTGCAGATATCTGCAGATAGCAGATTGAGGGAGGTGATTCTGCCCCTCCACTCTGCTCTCCTGACACCACACTTGGGGTGCTGCATTCAGCTCTGGGGCCCCAAACATAAGAAGGACAGGGACATGTTGGAGCAAGTTCAGAGAAGGGTGAGTAAAATGATCAGAGAGCTGCAGCATTTCTCCTATGAAGACAGGCATAGAGAGTTGGGGTTGTTCAGCCTGGAAAAGAGAAGGCTCTAGGGAGACCTTAGAGGAACCTTCCAGCACCTTAAAAGGGACCTACAAAAAGGCTAGAGAAGGATGTTTTACAAGGGTATGTAGTGATAGGGTAACGGGAAATGGCTTTAAACTAAAAGAGGGAAGGTTTAGATTAGATAATTAGGAAGAGATTCTTTACTCGGAGGGTTGTGAGACACTGGAACAGGTTGCCCAGAGAAGCTGTGGATGCCACATCCCAGGAAGTGCTCAAGATCAGGTTGGATGGAGCTCTGAGTAACCTAGTCTAGTGGAAGGTGTTCCTGGCCATGGTGGGAGTGAGGTGGAACTAGGTGATCTTAGAGGTCCCTTCCAATTCCAAGCCATTCTATGATTCTATGATCAAAAATTTAAGAATTAACTCAATTACTAAGACAGTTTTATTTAGGCTTTCCCCCACAAATCTTCTGTAATATTTTTACTATCTTCACAAGCCTGCAGGCTCACACAAAATTTAGTAATACTGATGTTTTCCTTCTAACAAAAAAAATAAAATAACAGCTACGTGTAATTTCTTAAATTACTTTCTGGTGTACTACTGTCTTCAGGTAAATGACAAGGCATAATGCCAGCTTCAGATGTCAGTGCTACTAAACAGCCCTTGCAGTTCAGTAACCAGTGCTCGAAAGAGAGTGCTATTTTTTGATTAAACATGGAATATGACACACAAAGGACTTGTTTCTTCTGTACAGCTTCTCCTGCAGTATTAAACAAAATGCATACCTTCTTTGTGTAGAACTTGTTCAGTTGTGTCTCCTGACCATTCCTGCGCCAGAGGCAGAGCACTTTTGTTTTGGGACAGTAAGTCATGTTGATGAGTTTCTCATACCACCAACGTTCATATACAGTTCCAATGTTGCTTCTAAGCACAATACAATCATCACATACCTGGAAGCACAAAATATTACGTAAGATTTCTAATGTTATTTCTCTTATTTTGTCTGTTACTAGTTGCATTACTTTTATTCTTGTCTCTACCTCCATAAAAAATATGTCTCCTGTTGTGTCTGTCCCAGCATGTACTACAAAAGTCTGCTTCTTGATATGGCGGCTGCCACTGGGTCTCACAGGGAGTTCCCGTCCACTCTAGAAAAAAACCCACATGCAATCATTAATGAACGTTGAAACCAATTTCTCCTTATCTACTGGAAAAAAAAATCCATTAGGTGACAACAGAAGCATTCTCAACAAATAAAAGAAAAAAGTATTTTTATCACAGCTGATTGGAGGCAATTTTGGACAAAGTCTTAAGCAAGTCACTCTAGTAAGTTTAGGTTCAACAAATGTGACTATGACACTTATCACAGCATACAACAACATTCACACTGATATCATACTCAGTATGGGATAGTGAGGTGTCTGAGCTCCAGTAACATTGGAGTAAACTGGTCTGATTTTTACAAAGTAATTGTAAGAAAATTTTGTGTCTTCTCTATGCTTAAAACTAAGTTCCAAATGGAAAAATGCTTTGAAGAATTACCTTTCAAAGGGCCCTAAGTTGTGTCCACCCTGATGACAGTTGTATTAAAAGGTAGCTGGAGTTATTAACTGAAGTTTTAGCCTATATTCTTAGCAATCATTACATGATGCAACGTCTATTCTGCATGACAGCTGATAGTAGAAACAGTTTTGTAGAGAAACTGATTGCTACAAGTCTTATAATGACCTGGAAACTGACAGAAAACTAAACACTTCTTACAGTCATTGTAATAATAAAGATTTGCGTGCCCACAAAAGTGATATTAAGAAAAAATTAGGGTTGCATAGAACAGTGGTACACACATATCATGTTTATACACACCTGTATTTCAGCTCTAATTGATAACTGCATAACATTATAACACTATAAACAGGGTCATACAGTCACAGTCTTTATTGTATACACATGAAGGCAGCATTTAATAATTCAATTTGATTATTTTTAATATTTTTAAATGAGTGTTGCAGAGAATATACAGAAGAATTTTCAGGCAATTTATTTTCTCTACTGTAGATCCCAAAGACACATCATCACTGTTTTACCTACCAGATTGGCAAGTTTGTCTAGAATATCATTTATTTGCTGACTGTGCACCAATCCAATATGTGATTTTCCCATTAGACGCCGCACCTTTTTCCTAATATCATTCTTGTTCACCTAGAAAGCAGACATAAAGACAGTCAAACACTCTTCTCTATTCACAGAAGGCAACTCCTATCTCCTAAATATGTCTTGGTTTCCACTGCTAAGTCAGCAAAACAACTGATCTCCAGTTCAGTCATGCTAGGAACTCTTTAGCCCAGTAGTACATGAAGAAGTTGCATATACACCACTTTTTCCAGCTAGTGGGCAAATGATACTATGCACAACAGATTTCCTGCCTATCTGCACACACAAGCAGCAATTCCACTACCTACCACTTCCAACTACTGACATTAAAAGCCTCAGTATTCCATGTTGCCACTTATGCGATGAGCCTCATTGGCCAGGCTAGCTCCTCCACCTCTTTCGCTGCAAAGAGTTGATTTCATCAGCTGTGGAGCCCTCAACACAACATGGTATCTTTTGGAATTCTCATTCTTCCACAGCCTGTTTCCTGGTCACTAGGCTGGGGCTCTAACAAACATTTTCAGATAGTCTTCAAACAGCAGAAGGTTCCTCCTGAAAATGAGCTGCAGGGAAGCTCAGAAGCAAAATATTTCTGCCTTGGATGTAATTTCAAAAGGCTATTATGAATGTCAGCCACTGCTAATAAAGGCTTCAAGACAGTACACTCATGCTCGAGTGCTGACTTCAAACTGGATCAGACACTCTTTTTTAACATATTGGCATTATGACCTTAATGCTATGGAGCATACAAAACAAACTCAACCTGCTTCCTTCCGTTGACAAGAATTCTTTGCACTTGAAAGTAGCACTGTATTTTTCAAAATATTTTGAAAGTAAAACCTACTAGGCTCTGCCATCCAAAACAAGAAAATAAATTAAAATACTAAGGATTATGCTTCCTTTGATAGTTCAGAAGAATTCATCTCTCCAGTAACAGAAAGCCTTCCAACTTTGCAGTTTCTACTATAAGCTGCCCTAAGAAGACATACCTTGGTACAGTCTTAAGGCCTTCATTCTGTCTGCTTGAAAAAAGTCCTATATACTAATAAAACATACCAAATTCTAGATCCACCATCTTTTATCCCAAAACTTATAATCAGGGGAAAAAACCCAACCACAACAATAACAAAAAAACCCCCAACCAAACAGACAACACCTCACAACCCTTTTTTGCCCAATTCTGCGTCCTAACCTCACCCTTGAGCATCTCTGAAGATGCACTGAAAGGAACTGTATTTTTATTATAATTCTCTGATCCTCTGTATTCCTTTTTTTCATCCATAACTGATAGGCCCAGAGAGACATAATTTTCAAAGGTAGAATTCCGGCTTGCCTCCTTATCCCTTTCTGCCAGGAAACTTTTCTTGGGGATCTGATTATTTTCACCATACCAAAAGACATCCTCCCGCTATGAGACTAACTCCACCAACATGTCTCATGAGAGCCTTTTGAAACCAATGTTATTTGCTCTCCTCTTTTACAACTTCGATGAAAGTAGCTGCACTACTTATTATTAATTCTACTTTAAGTATTACAGCAATGCAAGTCCTAATGGCCAAATCCCACAGTCTTCTTCTGAAATAAACTCATTCCAAATATACTCAAATCTCATCTTAAAACTTACTTTCACATTCCATTTATGTCAGGAAAAATCAATACTTTCTTCCTCTCTCCCCACTTCTCCTTTCGACCCACCCCTCTGCACTGCATCTCCCTTCCCCAAAAAAATTACATAATTTTTTCCACTGTTGGATATCACATGTTTTTCATCTATGGTATGATGTCTCACCTCATCATTTAAAAAGTCAAAGTTATCAAACTATCACCTATGTACAGCTATCCTTACTGTCAAGCTGTTGCACTGGACAGCACAGTGCATCAAATCTGTTACAGGTAAAACCATGCACTGAAGCTGATTCTAAACAAGACAAAAAATTTAGAAGACTGATTTTCCAGGGACTTTGATTTGGCCTATCTAAGAAATCATTCAGAATAAAAGAAAGATACTTCTAGTAGACATCTACACCATTAAGGTGTATACGGACAGACCACTGAGTGAGAAAGAAAAAGCTTGTTTACTTGTCATAGCAAATTTCTTGTTAACTAATTGATACACATGTTCACAATCTGCCCACATTTGGAATTTGCAGCTGTGAGGAAACAAAATCAGAAAATACTCTCTACTTAAATTATAACCTATACTCTTAAAAATAAGAATATTATCTAAAATTACTAGCGGAAACAGTAAATTTCTACTTTCAATGTCAATATATATGCATACCCATGGCACAGAACTGCATAAACTCAAGACAACATTTTTTCATTAAGATTAGGAGATGTTTTATAACAGTCTTTTATATTCCATTGTTCTGAGTTCTGTGAACAGAAATGTATGGTTTCAAGATGACACCAACAAAATATATTGCCCAAATCTGAGCAGCAATCTACTAAAAAGAAAAAAAAAATCACCTTTATCATAAGCATATAGGCAATCATATTATGCAGCAGTGTAGCCAACAAACGGTCCTCATCATCCTCCAAACGCTTTCGATCATGTTCTCCCAGGGAAAGATACCTGCAAGAAGAGCTAGATCTGAAGCAGATTCACAGGAATTCTTCCTCCTCTTCCTTCACTAAAGCACTGGCAGGAGACAGAGCACTATTTCTAAAGTGTATGGTGAATAAAATCTCTAAAAACACTAAGTCAAATGGTCATTTTCCAGTAAAACACCATGATCACTACTTAAACATTTCCCTTAATTATTAATAGTTGAAACAAATAACAACTGGTCAGTAGGAAAGTTGTAACCGGTCCACTGGGCTTATCTATTTCCTCTTTTCTGCAGTCACAGCTCCATGACAATTACAACTGTCAGAGGAGGAACATACATCTCAGTAATATGACAAGAGCTATCTGTCTTCAGAGTTCGAAAAAACCTGCAGGGGAGAAAAAACTGATCAAGGAAGTGCACAGGCACTCTCTTTTTCCAGCAAGGTAGACAGTTTGTGGAAAAATAGTTTTCAAACTAGCACCCCACAAACTAGTTTTTATTTTGGCTACCAGATCTCATGTTACATGATAGCATGGGTGTAGGCAGTACACCTACAGGTGGCAGACAGAACAGAGAATGATCAGATATTAACATTATGGAGTGGGGGAGAAGAGGAAAGTAGGTAGTGAAGATTGACATCTCAGAAGTAATCTAGCCTTAAGCAACCACGCAGCTATTTTTAGAGAGGGGTTCCCTCATGGGTTTTTTGTTTCCTTTAACTACAAACTGCAAAAACATCTGTAAGTTACTTTGTATTTTGAGAAGGCTCAAACTTCCGTTTCTGAAAACATTTAATTCTTTTACTTTATGTCAACACACTGATATCTTCCTTTATTCCACACTATAGTCATCGTGCCACAGAAATCTCTTGCTTTACTACTTATCTAGTCTATTCCATCTGTTCATACTGTGATTATGCTTACATTTCTCTGAAAACATTATCTCTTCACAAGAGTTAAAAAAAATGTATGTTGTTGTAACTAACAATAAACATTTCAGTATCAGGAGATACTGGCCAGTAGAAAGACAAAAGTCTCACTTTGGAACAGTCAGGTATAGTAACAAGGTTTACAAAGTTAAGCAGAATTAAAATAATTTACGTGTTAGGCAGAATTAAAATAATTTAATTTTTTTTACTATTTCAGCCCCAGATGAAACAATGAGGAGGAAAAAGGTATACTAAAGAACTTACCTGTCAATCATCTCCTGAGGTCCCTGGTCCATCCCCATTCCTTCTCTCTCTAACATTACAGCATCCAAAAAAGCATCTTCCCAGAACTGCATCTGGTCCCATAAAGTTGAACGCTCTTTGCCTATGCAACGTATACAAAAATGGAGCATTTATTCCATTTACTCCAGTCAAATACTTTACCATTAATTCCTGTTCATTCCCACTCCTTGAAAATACCATAAGACAACACACAATGAAAATAAAAAAGAGGTTACTTATAAACCACAAGCAATATCACAGCTGAAGAGAAGTGTAAAAGAAAATACAACATATATCTCTCATTCTCATTAATGGCATAATATTTTTAAACCCTTACACAAAAATACCTCTCATCTCTAGTCTTTAATGAGTATATCTTCTTCCATAAACTGTTAACACTGCCCGAAAGAAATAGAAATATCTCATACAAACACAGATCACAGCAAACACACAGAGAAGTGGAAAGATAAGATTATTACTCATAGAGAAGGTTTCCATTGCAGCATCCTCTAACTGGTCCCAGACAGATCCTTTATCCCTACCTGCACCATTCCAAGCAGGTAGGAACGATAAATGGAAAGGATGAAAAACACAGGAAGAGAGTGTTCTCGATTAACAGCAAGTCCAGATGAAATACATTCCAAAAAAAGCCAATATACTTCTAATTCAAGGATACACTTGAAGGCCATTAATATTCTGAGTTTAGTAGCCCTCTGTTCAATGACTTAAGCTGAATGATCTTTCTTCAAGATCAGTGATATATTTTAGCCTTCCATGCATAGCTAAATTCCTTCTCCCCTTCTGCACATTTTAAAGAATTCATATCCAAGAACCACAAGAGACTTGGACAAACTACATTTTATGCAAACTCCACCACTCACACCCATCTCCTCTTACTATTACTCAATTTCCCCAGTAAATCTCTGGCTTTACTCTGAACGGCCTGATGCACCCAGCATGGACAACAGTAATAAGTTAAAAACACTGTTAGGGAATGTAAAAATTCCAGTCTGTCCCAGACTTAACTTCATCCAAACTTCAAGCTAAAAGATTCCCTCCCCGCAAAAAAAGTAGCTTACCCAAAAGTCCTTCATATAGATAGACACGTTGGTTCCCATCCTCTGGACCTCTCCCTGGAGTACTGCCTTTGCTATCCTTCACACTCTGCTTCAGGTTGTGAGACTTCGCCTAAAAATAATACAAGAGGTGTCAGACAATTTAACTCTGCACTCTGCAGGGCTCCTTCTTGCAGTCTACTTCAGCTGCTCCTAAGAAACAGGAATTTTTCCTCTTAAGTAAGGATGAACAATGCTCATCAACATTGTATTGCCTCTGAAGGGCAATTAAATGTCCACTTGGTTGAGAGAAATACTGAATGATGGGGAATTAAATATTGCTAGAAACTGTAAGGTGGTACAAGATGTGAATATTACTTTCAAAGAACCGTTCATTGCACAGGAAATGAAGATTGATATGTGGATCCACATAAAAATACATCTTTGACATGTTAATATTTTAAGTCATTGCTGATTAACCCTTAGAACAGAGCCAGAGATCCTCTTCCACATAGGCACACATATTGAAATGATTATTGGGCAAGATTGAGTAAAAAAAAAAAAATAAAGAAAGGGAAGTCTACAATGCCCTTACAAAGATAGAGCTAGTAGCAGAGTTTGTCTCAATTTCGCTGTCTGACACAGTGCCTCTGGATCCTGCCAAATTGCCACCATTTTCCACACTCGGGCCATCACCAGCATTGCTACTCAAGTCACTGTCTGCTCCTAATGTCTCTCCAGAACTGTTACTAACCTGTGGAGAAAAATAAAGCAATTACCTTCAATAGTCAAAGACACTGTGGATAGAAAAATTGTAAAACGTTTCTTAATGCACAAAAGAAGCAGTACAACTGAGGGCCACATTTGCCTTTTCTTCTTCAGTAGCATTATCTTTTCATCAAATACTAGTCTGCAGGAAGAGATTAAGAGAGACTCAAAAAGCCCTTCAGAAAAATCACAGAACTGCTTAGGCTGGAACGGATCTGGTAAGATCATCTATACATGAGTCCCCCAGTCAAGTAGGGTCAGCGAGAGTATGCTGCTGAGGACAATGTCCAGTTAGGTTTTTCTAATCTCCACAAATGGAAAACCCACAACCTGCCTGGGCAAACTGCTCCAGTGTTTGACCACCCTTATTATAAAAAAGTGTTTTCTTGTATTCAGATGAAATATACTGTGCTTTAATTTTTGTGCTGATTGCCTCTCATCCTGCCCTCAGAGAGTGCTACTGAGAAGACTCTGGATACCTTGACTCTGTTCGCTCCCATTAGGTATTTACATCCATTGATTACAATCTCCCCGAGTCTTCTCTTCTCCAGACTGAAGAGTCACAGCTCTCTCAGCCTCTCCTCTTATGAAAGATGCTCCAATCCCTTAATCATCTTTGTATCCTTGAGCTGGACTCACTCCAGTAAGTCCTTATCCTTCTTGTACTGGCAGGTCCAGAACGGGACACATGCAGCCTCACCAGTGCTGAGTAAAGTGGAAGGATCACCTCCCTCAACCTGCAGACAACCTGCTCTTCCTAATACAGCCCAGAACACCACAGGCCTTTTCTGCCATGAGGGTGCATTACTGGCTCACGGTTGGCTTGTTGTCTATCAGGATCCTGAGGCCCTTCACAACAAAGTTGCTTTCCAGCTGATTGGCCTCCAATGTGTACTGGTGCCTGGGGTTATTCTTCTCCATATGTAGGACTTGGTATTGTCCCCTTGTTGAACCACATAGATTCCTCTCTATCCAGTTCTCCAGCCTGTTGAGGCCCTCTGAATAGTGGCACAACCATCTGATGTGTCAGTCATTCCTCCTAGTTTTATATCATCTGCAAACTTGCTCTGTACTGTTATCCAGGTCATCAGTGAAGATGCTGAGCAGTGTTGACCCCAATACTGATCCCAGGAGTACATCACTAGAGACTTGTCTCCAGATGGACTTTGTGCTACTTATTTCAACCCTCTGGGCCCCATCGTTCAGCCAGCTTTTGGTTCACCCTCACAATCTACTTACCTAACCCATACTTCATCAGTTTGTCTATGTTACAGGGCTCAGTGTCAAAAGCTTTATTGGAGTCGAGGTAAATCTTTCTCATTACACTCTTCCTCTGGTTTCTGAGGCCTGGGATTCCTGAGAGCCAGTTTTACTGGTAAAAACCTGAGGCACAGAATGCCCCAAAATGCCTCAGTCTTTTCCACCTGCCATCAGATTCAGCAGGTGGCTTATATTTTCCCTAGTCCTTTCTCTTATTACTTATGTACTTGTTTCTGTTTCCATTCACATTCTTCGCCAGATTCAACTCCAGGTCCATATTGGCTTTCCTAACCCTTTCCCTGCAAAGTGAGACAGAAAATGCATACTCCTCCTGTGTCACCCGCCCCTGCTTCAACCTACTGTATAATTCCTTTTCATGTCTGAATTCAGTAGGAGCATTTTGCTCATCCATGCAGGCCTCTTGCTTCCTTTGCTTGGTTTCCTACTTGTTGGGATGGACCTTTCTTGAAGGAGGACATACTTGAATATCAACCAGCTCTCTAGACCCCTCTTCTATCTGGGGCAGTATCCCAGAGAATACAATTTTTTTCTCCATTCAGGAAAGACAGTCAGAGTATTATTCTTGTTACAGGCTAAGAAAGGATCATGGAAAGCCAGGTAGGCAGCAGTACAGAAAAAAACCAAACAACAACAACAAATAGGGAAAGTTCCTTAGGTTTTTATCCCTGGAATGTGTAATATCATATAATCTGGTAGGGAGAAGGTTCATTCTTTTTTTTTACTAAATGCATTCCTGCTACCTTTTCCCTCTAGGCCCTATAGTTGATTGGAAAGCAAACAGATATATATTGATGTAATTCAAGAGCTTTCAGGCAATATATGAGAAAATTTGTTCTTACTTTTAATGCACCAAACTATCTGCCTTTTTTGCTCTCAGGCTACCTTTTTAAACATCTATCTTTTATAGATGGTTTATACAAAACTAAGACATATATATAGAATTGTTGCAATCCATCAGTTCTATAAATACACCAATATGCAGGAATATGTAAGAGCAATAAGTATCATATATGAAGGATGCAATCTGCTAATAAAGACAGCACTATGTATGTTGTCAGACACATATGCTTGCCGCCCACGCAGAGGCTCTGGAGAGAGAACTCACAGACATACATTATGCATGTGTGACAGAATGCTGCCACATCACACAAAATGTAGGCACGAAATGCCCTTCACCATGTTAACAAGCAGTCAATCACACTGAGATTTCACTTTGGGCATATCCTACCACAGTGCTGACTTCAGAATCCTGGCTTGTACTTCGGACCATAACTGTTGGTCCTCCACTGGGAATAGAGTCAAAATCACTCTTCTGCAATCAAAACATATAAAGGACAAGAAGAAGAGTCACATTAGTCTTTACCATAATAAGAGAACATCAATTCTCACTCCTCTGGGGTCTGGAATCACATGCCTTATGCTTTCTTAATTTATTTAGCCAACCAAGTAGCAACTACTGCCTGCATGTCAAAAAGATCACAGTGTCCTGTAATTGAGTTCAAAAGATCAATCCCCTACAGAAAGAGGGGAAGAAATTTTACCAAATGTGCCTCTCAAGAATTCCCAAACCTGTAAGTCTTCCCATAATGAAGTAATGAATAGAAGAATCCTCTCTCTTACCACATAAATAAAGCAAGCATAGGAGTCACTGACCTGAGAACCTGAGGCCAAACTGAGGCCACTGTCTGCACTGATTTGGGATTTCTTCTCATCTGTTTCTCCCAAATCGAATTGTTTCACACCTTCTGTTCCTGAACAAAGGAAAAAGTAAATCATTACTGTACCAAGAAAAAACAGTATGGCAGAAAGCGGATGACAGACTGGAAGCAGGAATAGTACCACGAAAACAGATTTGCTTTCTCATTTCTTTGATTTTTATTATTCTTATTCCTTGGTCTTGAAAACAACAAGGTCAGCAGGATACATCTGCTAGTCTTTGAACATTAGTTTGAATTTCAAATACTCCGAAGGCATAGTCCAGGTGTGACTATAACTAAACAGTACCTTTTTTAGCCATTCAAGACAGAAAAGAGAACAGACAAAGGTCAAGTAGCTTCCAGTTACAATAACATGCAGAGGAGTTGCCATTCAACTCTAGGAAGCCACTTCCTTTATTCTTGGTAATAACAAAAGATACCTATTTACTTAAAGTCAGAATCCTTTTTTGAACAGCTAAATTGCTCAAAGGCCTGGACTGAGTGTTTTTTGGTTGCCCACTGCAACTATCTAGCCAAAAATCAGGGAACACATGACAAGAATATGTTACCCCAGTAAGATTTTCAAGGAATAAGCTTGTTTGATGCTGTACTTCACAATATTCTCCAATTTATTAACAAATGGCTCTCCAGAGTTGGCAATCACACAGGTCAAAAGTGAGAGAGGGAATCACCAAGCTTTTAAGTCATGCATTCATTAACACAGCAATCCAAAAACAAAGAAGGGAAAAAAAGGATAAAAAAATTTTATGTTCAATTTCCCATGCATTTCAATCATCTATTGTCCTCTGATGGGATGGCAGAAGGAAAAGAGAATGATGGAGAGATAGAGCCTGAAAAGAAATTTGGATAAGCATTGAACAAAACTAGTAACAATGCAAGAAAAAATATGTTATAGACTGTACACAGAATGTCAATACTCTCAGAAACGGAAAGAGACTGAATGCAACACTTCTGCCATATCCATATCTGCCAACTATTCAGTAACAGGAAGACATGATCAGCTGCTGGAATATTTGTATTATATACCCATGACTACATCCAGTATCTCTAAGCAAACAATGCCACTATCTCTATAACAGCTGATCACAACAACCTGGGAATTATGAACATTTGTAATATATGTAACATTAGAGAGGGTAAGACAGTGAAAAGGAAAGAAAAAGGGAAGGGAGGAGAGAGAGAGAGAAGGATAATATACAAAGATTTGTGGGAGTGAGTTTGAGATGGTATGTAAACTCATGGATAGCCAAGCCATAAGCGGGCTGTGCAGACCATACTAGCTTACTACTCAACCACCAATTCTTCCTGTGAAGTGTTTATAGAAAGTATTCTTCATGTGTTATAGTATTCTGCCTCTAAATCCATATGCCTTAGTTACTGTAAATCAAATCAAAGATTCTAGGAAAGAAAAAGCATAAACAAAATTTACCAAAAGTATCTTTTCTAAGAATTTGGCATCTTTTTCCCCACTGCAATATGCATTGCTCACTTCTAGATGTCTATTTCCAGTCATTCGAGTGACCAGCATTTCTAGTTCTGAATAACAATACAGTAAAAAGTTTCATATTTCATTACTACAGTGAGAACACTAAATTTCAGCTGTGTGTTTTAAGCAATTTAAGAGTTTCCTGTCCCAACACATACTTCAGACATATTTCTGGCAATTTGACTTTTAAAGTTCAGATATTTGACAGCTGTAACTGAGTTTAAGGAGCACAAAAACCACAATCACATTGTTGTCATCTCAGTGTAGAGGCACTTACAAACCTCCCTTTCCCTTCTTTATGGAGTTATATGTGTAACACACATAAAACACTAAATGCTCAATTTATCCCTCCCAATGTAGGCACCTACCTGAAAGGCTCATTTTAGGAGAGTAGGTGTGTGCATGTGCTATGTGTCTGTCTCACACACACTCCTATCTCAGCAGAAAGCAACTCACAACTTCAATATAGCAAGCTGCACTGCAGAGGTGCCCCACTTGCCCCATTCTCTCTGAACTAACTCCAGATGCTAATTTGTATTTAACAGAACTATTTAACCAAGGAGCCTAAAACTAATCAAAGCAAATCCAGGCCTAGTCAGAACGTCGAGAATTTTCACTCATTCATCTTATCTATTAATCCTCCCCAGACCTTCAGTCTGTAAACTGGGCATCAGCTCTGCAAAGTACAAACTACGCTTACGGTTAGGAAACATCTACCCCCAAACGGTTGCTATAAATTAGCTATTGTCCTTATGTCATAGTCCCTATTTACAACAGTAACAACCAAAATAGCAAAACCTTGTACTACCACTGCAGATAGTACACATTCAATATCTTATCCATTATCGTATTTCAACAGATGTTCAGATTTGTGTAGATTTAGACTATTGTTTAGACTCTGTAAACAGCCTCAAATTCTTTCAGTCCTTCTTTAACATGGATACAAAAAATAAAACCAGGCTGATTCCTTGTTATGAGGCTATTTTCTAGCATCCATCACTAAATACAATTCTTCACATACACCTTCTCTCTCCCCCTCAGAAGTATTTCTTGTTGCAGACTGTTCATGGTTGATTCCAGGTAACAAAATTTGCCATCGCATGGCTTGAACAGAGAATTCTTCATTCCAGTAATACTCAATCAATCAATATATCCGTGCCAATAACTTGTTAAACAAAACTGGTCCTTAAAGTTTAAAAAAAGGAGATGAACTATCTTAAAATTCTTCCATATTTATCTGATATGGTGAGGATGCAGAATATCTACTTCCCCATCTTTGAAGAAGGCAACATTCAGGGGAGGAAAAAAAAGAAAGGAAAAAAAAAAAGAAGAGACATTTGTGCACAATTTCCCTAGGCCAAACTGATCTGTTTGGTCTCTCTAATGCACACTTTCTTTAAATAGACCTTTGTTCTTCTGGGTATAAAACCTGTGTGCCATAGATGCAAGCTCACCCTGCACCTGGTGAGTTGGCAGTTATGGGGAGGCTGGAGGAGTCAGTTTCTACATTTTTTTTAATTTCCTTACTCGTTTTTTCCAAAGATTTTTGCTTTTTCACTTCCTGGTGCTTGTTCCACAATTCTACCCAAGATGCATTGAAAGCAGGAGAGAAAGAGAAAGAGTCAGTGGCTGGTCAGACAGGCGAAAGTGGGGAAAAAAATTTGAAACCAAAAACCCACCCCTTCATCTCAAAAAAAAAAAAGAAAAAAAAAAGAAAAAAAGAATAAAAAAAAAGGCAGAATTTCATGAATGGTTAATAAATACCATTTTAAAATAAATCAGTGTTAGGTACTGAGTACTGTATCATCTCTTAATAACAGCTGTGGTGCATCCCACCCTCCCCTCCTCAGGCCACACTATGACAACAGTGAATCAACTAAGGCAAAACAGCTCTTATGAACACATATAATGCAATTAATCACCTTTCCTGAGAAAGGTATTTAAGACTCTCAGATCTTTACTCCTCTAAGGTATCGCAGAAGCTCTAATTAACAAAAACATTTTAATGTCTCTAGTTTATATCACTGAAAGGAAAAGACATAAAAACAGCAGCAGCAATTAAAAAAAAAAAAGTGTAGGTTAACACAACATTTAAGCAATATTATATCTTAACAGATTATCACAAAGTTTACAAGTTATTTTTGACCTCACAACGCTCTCAATAAATGCTTGGCTCTGCCTACCAATCTGTCCTATAGGCAAAGAGCTGAACTTCTTTGCATTCACTTGTTCCTATCAGGGTATAAAGAATGGAAAATGGAAAAGAAGAAAAATGAGCAAAATATCAGTCACGCTTAATACCAATTTCCAAAACTCAAATGAGGTCACAGCACTCCAATCAAGTCAAGGAATTCCCTAAGAGGATATACAATGCACAGAACAGGAAAAAAGTCTGAACTCTCCTTATATTTGAAACTTAGCCCTGGGACAATAGTGATAAGGCACTTGCACTTTTCTGTCACTCTCATTCCTCACATTTCTCAACTCTCTGAAATGCAGTCACCTTTTCTGCTCAGAAACATTGATCAGTCCAGGTGCTGGCCTATTGGCCAAAGGAAACATTACAAGCTGACATGCTGAACTGACTCTGAATGTTAGGCACTAGCATAGTGAAAGCTGAGAAGACCACAGTGGAAGGTCCTCTCAGAAAAGTTGCAAAGGGAAGGAAAAAGCAGTACAGTGTTCTACTTTTCTTCAAGGAGACTTCCTGAGCAATTGAAAGGTCACTTGAAGTGTATCAGAAACCCACCCCACCCTGCAAATGGCAGAAATAAGGGCACGACAGGCTCTAAAAAACAAAACGTCCACTGAAAAAAATTAAAACATAGTGTTGCAACTGTGGAGGAAGGTTCCAAAATATTATCATTAAACACACTAGGAACAAGGCAAGGAACAAGGCAAATGCAACTAGGTAGAAAAAGCTAGAAAGACGGTTTCTAGCCAGTTGATTTCTAGATCTGCTTCATGATTGATGGATCTTCCTTCAACTTTCATAGACAGACAGATGGATAGGATAAAATTGCTTAGGGATCCAAACAGCATCCTATAGGCTTATCTAGCTGAGCACACACTGACACAGATAACAATCTCTAAGATAGACTAAATTTGTTTGTTAAAGGGCTTTGAAAACATCTGGCCTCTTAGGGGCTTAGTCTATATGGCTTTACTTTAAAAACCACCAGGCTGAAAGCTACAATACCCGCCATTACATTACTTTTATCTGACTTGTCTGTTAATTCAGGGTATCATATATACCAGCATATTAAAAACAGATTAGATTTAACTCTCAACTAATATGTCAAAGAAGAAAAGGAAAGCTCCAAGTAAACTCAAGGGGTATAAAATACTATGCCTATGACTTTGTTACATGAGCTTGAACTAAACAGGACATCAGGTCCAGAAAGGATCTGATGCAGACAAAGCAGGTAGCACAATTTTCTTTTTAAAAAACCAGCCAAAATAAAGTGATCTGACAGGATTAAACAATTATTTTAAAAGTAGTAATGGAAACTTCAGCAAGTACTGACATTTTCATTATCAGTTATGGCAAGTATTCAATAAACCAAACCAACCACTAACGTAAAATGGGAAACTACTAACTATCAACTTTAAAGCCACCAGTGTCCTAATAAAAAGACCAACACTACAGGTGATGACCATGAACCTTGGAAGACAAGAACCCCAGAAGCAAGCATTTAATGATCTTTTAGGAAACAAAGTATCAGAGGCATCATCTTCAAAATGAACTTTCCAGCTAGGAATTAGGTATTAAAGCACAGCAAAGATCAAGCCTAAGCTGGTAAAAATCTCTCCCAGTTCACCTCAGAAATAAGAATTTTGAATGCTCTGTTGCAAGAGAACATCAGAAGTACACAAAAACCCATAAACTTCCTGAAAAGTGAACAAGAAAAGGGGATCAAGGAAGAATATATCCACCCTGACCCCTGGAAAACTCTGAACCTCCTGGCCATTGTTCCCGTAGTACAAAAATCCATACAGATTCAGCTATCACACCTTTAGATCTCAGAGATTTAGTTTAATCACCACACTAACATACGCTTCTCATATGGCTACTGCAAACAGTGTTGTACATTATTTTAACTCTATCATTCTGAAGACTTCTCATTGTAGTATTTCCTCTTGCATCTAGGTCAAAAGGTTAGCAGCCTAACTTGTATTTCATCTATACAATACCAACAGATTCATCAAAAGTTTTATTTACATATCTGCAACCTGAGGCTGTAAGTACCTTCCAAACTTCACAGAATCAAGTAACTGCTGAAGTTCAAAGGGTCCTCTGGAGACCATCTAGTCAAACCTTCCTGCTCAAAGTAGGGTTGACTAAAGCTGGCTGCCGCAGGACCATGTCCAGTCAGGTATTAACTATCTCCAAAGATGGATAATCCACAACCTTTCCATGCAACCTATTCCAGTGTTGGAGCATCTTCACACAAGAACATTTTTTCTCATGTTTAAATTGAACTACTTACAAATACTTTGTTATTTCAGCAACATGTAAATGTTTACCAGATACTTCATCCCTAAATAAATTAATTTGAATGAGAATATCTGCATTTCACTGCAGAAGGAATTTCAGCCTAGCCATGACTAACTCAAATCCTGTATATCCAAAGTTGTCTTATTCTGAAGCCTTCATGACAGAACATAAAGGAAGTATAATAGCCAAGCAGTTTTAAATTATCTTCCTGCAACACAAGAGAAATTCTCTTTACTTCTAGATCACATGAGTCAAATGAACATGGACACCACATTATTTTTACAGCAACATCCTAAAGACTAACTTGCATATCAGTTCTGGTGAAAGACAAAAGCAGTTAGAAAAAAAGGCTTCAGAAAAAACATTAAAGTCTTTAGAACTTTGATCAGGTTTGGTAAAATCACATCCTTCTTGTAACTTGGCTCCATAGAAGACAAGTGGAAATCTTCAGAGCATCAGAACCACCAATAAAAATGTACCTTTGCCTGCCCTCGAAGACCGTGAATTGTTTAAGGCTAATATTCTGGCAACAGTAGTTAACATGACATATTAAGTAGCTCTTCTTTTGAAAATTACTCCTCACAATGCTTCACAAACACGGACTGTCTGATCTTTATGATTTCCATTTCTATGAGGCTTTAATTTCATCTAAGGGAAAGAAGCAGTCTTAGCAATCCAATCAAAAGTTCTCTTTTCATTCTTTAAAAGAACACTGGCCTAGTGCCTGATTTATTCTTAGTTGTGTCAGAGGCAAATTTCCTTTTTTTACCCTACAGAAAAGTAATGAAGTATCCAGCACAAACCAAACAACTAACTGAAATACCAGAAATCTGAATCTGAATCTCTTTCAGCTTTATGATAGATTTTCAAAGAGAGAGCAAGACTAGTTTCTGAGCAACTGCCTCCATAGATTACCTCTTTAAACAAGAAAGCAAATCAAGTCAGAGGGATTCAGTATCAGTTCAGAAGGGCTCAACAGTATTTAGCCTGCAGCTATTATGCGGGTATAAGACTGAATGTTTGCACTCCTGCCACATAACTGCTCAATATACACATTCCCTTATCTTATACCACATACTACAGGTATAGGCCTCACAGTAGCACACTTTCAGAAGATTATTCTTTCATACAATGACTCCATTAAAATGTTATTTTAAACCAGCTGCAAGAAGCAATGGCTAAAATTTAACATATTTTTGCAGTTGACAAAAATTTTCTCATATGTTGAGGCTACTTTTCTCATGTTTACAACCGACAGCATGCTGGATCAACCAAAATATTTTTTTTCTCCTCCACCAAAAAACCTGTAAAGCACTTTTTAGAGGAAACAGTTTAAAGTCTACCTTTAACTTTTTCCCAAGACATAGAGAAAAGCTATATCAGCTAAGAAATTAAGGCAGGAAAATTTCTAGCAACCAGCCTAGCAGATGCTGTTTAGACAGATATGTGTTCTATTTGGTACTGCATGGAAGGAAAATCCATCAGTCCTGTTCACTGAAACTGTTAACACTACAACTAAACTTCTTTTGGAAATTTTATTGTTAACAATCAGCATATTCTGGGTCCCATTTCTATCAGGATATGATCTAGATAATTCACAGGTAGCCAGCAATTATAAGAAACATTTATTACATGTTTCCATGTTTCCCTTCCACGGTTGCCCTTTCTGAAGTCCTGCTATCCCTGTTTCCCTTTTGCCATTTCCTGTTGCTTGAAAACAGCAATCACAGAGCAAAAAATAAAGCTGTTTAAAGTGTAATGAAATTCAGAAACAATTAAGATTAGAAAGCTTCTGGGAGAAAACTGCAGTGGATAGTTTAACCCAGAGTAGAGTGAAGACACATATGATTGTTTCTTGTGATCCAAGGTGTAAATGAAGCATGTTACAGCAGCAATGTAGTGTGTTAAAATGGAGAGAATGCAAATAGAACCTAATGCCAAAATAGAATTCCCTCCTGCACTTGACATGAATCTCAATACACACCAATGGAAGCAATAAAATTTTCTTCCTTTAGACTTCTTGTGTCAAACTCCCTTGGCCCTTTGCCTGCAGGGCTTGGTGGCTTTGGCATTATCTGAGGTACCGGCAGCTGCATCGCAGGTTTTGGCTCCACTCTTGGGGATGATCCAGGATCCTTGCCAACTGGAGTGACAGATCCATCTGTTGGACTTCGTTTTCTCTTTTCTGGTTCTTTAAAGAAAAGAACAGTGTTGAGAGAAAATAAATAAATAAATAGATAGATGGATAGAAAGAAACATAAGGAAAAAGGAAATGAGAGTGGGAAAAGAAAGATGAGACAGATGGTCTCACCTAAATCATTAAGCCTGGCACTGAAACAGCTCAGTGCCACATTTGTTCCCCTAGGTCAACATGGCTTGCTGACAGCCTGACACATTGGTGGAAACAGTAGAGGAGAAAGCCAGAATGCTGTTTTAGGGTACTCAAATATCTCATTCCTGTATACTTGAAACCTGACACATTAACTGTACCATCTCCTCTGCCAAGTTGTGAAAAATTAAACAACTCTGCCTAAACTGCCAAGAATACCACTTACAGAATATAAGTAAGCTCCTCTCACAGTGCAAAGGTGACCAATACAATCATTTTCATGGGTAACACTAAATGAAACCAGTTAGGAAAAAAACAAAAAGAACCTATCAGCTATAGCTCTTCCATCCTTCTCCAAGACTTCCTATAACCCTACGTCCCAACAGGTAGTTTGGATTATTTCTCTGTATCAAACCTCACAGTCTGAATTACAGCAACACCTTCAGAATATAATAATTAAAATCAGGTTTTCCATAAAGAGCCTCCTTCAATCCTGCACAAACTGTTCCAATTGCTGACGAGTCTAACAGTCAAAACTTCTTACCCTAATATCTAAATCTGTCATATCACTAGACCTTGTGATACCTTTGTTCAGTAGATCAAAGATTCTGCTATCAGCAACACAGTATGCATCATATGCAAACCAAACAATTTCAGGATTACTAGTTTATTACTAGATGTTAAACAACTCTAAGATAAATGCTAATCTCTATAAAACATCTCCTTAAATAACTAGATCAACTAATTGAAAACAAGGTAAAACATATGAAACAGTTAAAATTTGACTATAAATTAAGATGCTATGCAATAATGAGACATATCACGGCTTTAAAAGTTTGCATCAATTTTTGTCTATTGCGACCTCAATTAATTTACTGGGTAAAGTCTACTTACTATCAAATTATGTTATCTGGTCTTTACTCTTTTACTACCATTGAGTTTTACATCAGCCATTCTAAATTTGCTTAGAATCAGTGTCAGACTAAAAGGCTTGTAATTACCAAAATCAACCTACTCCCCACATTCAGGAGTGTTCCACTAGCCCAGCCTTTATTACATTCCTCAGCACCCTAAAAATGATTGGAAATGAAAACTTGTAAGCCACAGGGCATATCTAAGCTAACTCATAAAAAAATCCCTGAACACCAAGTATAAGGGATTCAGTAGATGCTACTCCTCTGCAACAATGAAATAAATAACTTTTATCATTTGAGATTATAACCAAGTCAGATATTAAGCAGACATTAAGCAGAGATGTAGCTTTTTGTCATCTTTTGCTATTTTCCTTATGCATGCATTTTCTTACTTTGCATTAAGAATCATATTCTTAAGAAAAAGATGAAAAATAAAGAGATATTTTCAGACTTTCCTCTTCAAGAGTTCTTGGTTGTATAAGAATTGTGTAATGCAAGGTGGTTGGTAAGATATAAGTCTCATAGGGTTCCACCTTACAAATATCTCCCTCCCTATTCAGGTTGCCTGCAACAATTTTCCAAGACAGTGACAGTTTTAGCTGAAGGTCCCCACTCTCAGAATTTCCACTTCACCTGTAAAAGTTCCAGGTTTTGTATTTCACTGCAGTTCCCATTTTCAATCAAATATAAGTATGGCCATTATTTTGCACTGGTCCAGTTAAATGTGTGTAAAAAAGAAGAAACATGCTTCAAGCTTTGTAAGGCTTCAGTAACAATGGTACAATTCTCACCATTTTGAAAGTGTTGTAAAACCCCTGAAATATCAGAAGGTACAACACAGCTACCTTCACAATAAGGATCTTGTTCGGTTCATAAACACAGTATTCTCATAAACACTCTTCTTACCTTTATTATAATAGTGAGTATGTGCTATCTCTAGCAGGCCAAAAACACTGGCCATGCCTCCCAGGCCAGCATTTGCATATGAATGCTCCAAGCTTAAGACTGTGCACTTCAGCAAGTCCAGCATGCCTTTATAAACCTTGCGGCTGATCTCCTGCAATGAAAATCCCATTAGTGTTTCTATTTCAGAAGCGAGAAAGCAATTCAATAACTTAAATTCCAAAACTGCTGCAACATCAGCTTTTAGAAGGCAATGAACAAAAACTTCGTACAAATTGAGCCTCAGCAGAGACTGAGTGTGAGGACCCTGCTGAGTTCAGCACTGACCACGTCCTGTATGACATCCTGTCGAGCATCTTCTTCTGACTGGATGGTGCGATTCAGCTTGCTTAGTACAAAGACACGGAGCTGCTCACTCTCCAGCAGACGTCGGACTCTCTTCATATTCAGCCAGCCAACACCCTGCCCATCAAGAACATTGTGTACCACCTCCTTCAGGAACTGCTGGTTCTCACTGAGAGATTTAAGAGAAAGCAAGGAAAAGTTAACCCTCTGCTTACTTTGGCTTCAATGGGAAGACAGATATGGCCAGGACACATAGAGAAATACCACTGAAATGGTTTATGGCTTAAACATTGTTAAAATCATGAAAAGGCTTTTGGCCACTGTAGCAAACTGTGCAAAGAAGCAACTGCTCACCAAAGCCTGCCCCTCCCCAAATATGCCCACTAATTTGGACTACGACAGAATTTGAGACACAATAAAAATAGTACTATTGCCCAATTATCCCAGGAGCAGAATGTATCCAGAAGTGTAAAAGACTGAGATGCTAATGGCTCAGTCAAGGTGCAAACTGACAATGCATAAAGTAACCACCCAGGTGCTGAGGGCATGCACATCTAACACCTCAGCCTACAAGCTGACTGTTAAACAAGATCGGGAGAGGCAAATCCGGCTAGGCAGGGTAGTGTTTCTTTGTCCTTACACAAATGACTCAGCTGTGATAACTCCCCTCTGGGGAAGCACCAGAACAATTCACACACAGCCTGAAGACACTCCTCTCTGCTGATGGGCCATAATTGACTCACTTGTGCTGATGTAACAGGCAGCTGTAACATCTTAAAAGGTGTCAAAGACTCCTGAAATGTTCCAGCATTATGTCCGTTGTAAAACTCCCTGCCCCAGGGGAGGTACCAGAGGCATTCCCACCTCACCTAAGCCCAATAAAAGACGGCAGGAACTTTGCTTAAGACATAGGACTTTCCTTTCTACCCTGGGCATCATTAACTTCTTCCTTCACCACCACTGGCTTTTTCCCTCCCAACCCTGGGTTTCCCTCAATGGATCCAAACTGCAATCATCACTTCAACAAGGCTGGCACTCTCATCACCCAGAAGAACACAAGAAGAGATCAAAGGGATTCCATTGGAATCCATGAAATGGTGACTTTTTTTTTACTTAATGTCTTTTGGTCACATTCTCTCCCCCTTTCTCTCTTTTCCCTATTTCTTTCTATCTCTACCTCACATTTACTGTTGAATAAAAATCTGTACTACTGACTTTAGTATATGGTCTCATTTGCATCTTAATTTGGGCAGAAGCATCTCTAATAATTTTAAAGAACCTGCTCATAACACTTGTCTCCCAAACCCAGTAGCTCACAGTAAATTTCACTCTACCTGTGACTGCTACATAAGAATAGGAGGAGAAAGCACAGGCACAGGTCAAGTAACGTTTCCTTGCACTATTCTGAGTTCCTTCCCAAGGCTGAGAAAATCATGTCACACGAATTCATGGAATCAAACTGCTTCATTTGACTCAGTTGATCCCCCGTGTGGTGCGTTAAAACTCTGCTGGCTAGATCACCTTGTCAAGAACACAGTCAGTTACAAAGAATAACTACTGAGTTAAAGTAGGAACCTAGAAAAATTTGGATCTCAGACAGAAAGAGGATACGTTTTGAAACGCTATTAACTGTAAGACCATCCATACGGAATCTTCCCAGACAATAATATGTCCAGGTCTAGGGCCACAGAAAAGTGCTTAGTTTTCAACACCTAGACTTCTGAGAAAACATTGGTTAAGTATGAGGCCACTCTAACTACACTGTACACTCAAAAAACAATATTACACTCAAACTAGCAATATTACCTGGAATTGCTAGTTCGTCCCTGAGGCGATGGAGATTCCCTCTTCACTGTTGGGCTGTGCTTTATGACTGAAGATTTTTGATCCACAAGAGCTCGTCTATTTCCTAAAGAGAAGAGGAAACAGGATGAGAGAAATGGGTGGGAGGAAAACATTCTGATCCTGGGACAGTAACAAGCAGTGCTAAAGTTGGCTAACACACCTATTTGAATCACAGGTAACAGACTTAAACAAAATGGAAACTCCAAAAAAGCAGCAGCATATATCAAATTCTAGCATCACACATCGGCAGAAAACAGTAATGGGAGTAATGCAGAGAGAAAAAGAGAAGATGGTAATGGGAGCAGGAGGTGAGAGGCAGGAAAAGTTCTGGCTGCTCTGCATGCAGTTCCACAACAAGAACCATCTTCAAATTAGTCACTATATGTAAAAGCATAATGCATTGAGGGTGACTAGTATAGATCATGTGGTACTGGTTACCCAGCGAGAAAGGTAGCCCAAAGTCAGGCATAGGGAATGCTGGAAACTGTTACGTCATGCACAGCTCATGCTGTAG
Source organism: Chiroxiphia lanceolata (assembly GCF_009829145.1). Classification (NCBI taxonomy): domain Eukaryota; kingdom Metazoa; phylum Chordata; class Aves; order Passeriformes; family Pipridae; genus Chiroxiphia; species Chiroxiphia lanceolata. Next base: position 24,636,323 of record NC_045642.1, read on the forward strand.
GGAACCCACCTTCATTGCTTACTGGGCCAGCTTCAGTAATAATCTCCATTATAGTATTTAACCCAAATACTGGGACACAAAATATACAATTAGTAGTGTACTACGATATCTACACACCCCACTGTCAGCATCAAATGAATCCAGCTACCAGCTTCTTCCCAGCCCTCCCTCAAAACAAAACCCAGATGAGACTAGAGCAGGAAGGATGCTTGAAAGCCCAAGACCACAAGGGCCAGAATAACTTAAGAGATAGTGCTTGACTTGAAATTTGGTATTGTGAAATCAGTGTATTGCATCTTCAAGAACATCGCTGCACGTATTGTGTTTGAATAGCACTATGAAAAACATCTGCATCACCGAAGAAAAAATATTAATGGATGCGCGTGAAATAAAAATTAAAAAGGAGGATGGAAAGTGGTCAAACAGCAGCAATGAGATGGAGTCCCAGCATCATTTCCCATTACAGTTAGAAACACACACTTGGCAAGAACAATGCAGCAATTTTATATCTGTACAATAAAGACAAAAGCATTTAAAAACCACTAAAGTGCCCAGTGGGAATCCCAGTGAGACAGCATGCACATGTAAATGAACACAAACACACACACACACAAACACACACACACACACACACACACACACTTGCACATGCATAAAAGAGACTGAGCTACTCCACGGAAATCCCATCCTCATATCTGCATAGTAACTTCAAAGGCCTTACAGGATTAAAATAGTCAAGAAAAGAACATCAAAGTGCAGAAGATGAGGCACAAAGCATGAACGTGGAATGGCAAACCCCATCACTGTTTTCTTCCAATGCATGGAATCAGTCATTAAGAGTACTCAAGGAAATAACCCCAACATGAAGCATGTTTCTTATCCAGCACAACTGGACATGAAAACATAACCAACTGGTAAAAGGCTGACAAAAACAGCTGTGCAGAGTCTCTGCTAGTGTTTTCACCCTACCAGTCCTGTTACTCCTCATTTTACATATAGGGAATGATTACTTGTCTCAAAAACAAAGTCCAAAGCAGAAACACAAAATCCAGCTTTTGGTCTTTGTTTCTACAAGGTCAAAGGTCAGCAAAATATCATACCAACCTTCATCCACATCCCTTCCCAATTCCAGATTAAAGTAATCTTTACCGATAAAAGTGATGAGGAGGAAAAAATAAATGAAAAAAATCAACATATTAAAACAAAAGCAGTACGCTCTAATCAGACAGAATAACTCAAAAGGCAAAATAAAATCTCTCCCCAGTTTAGCATCTGAAAAGGTCTCAGCACTAAGACACCAGCACATGCTCAGTCATCTTGTGTTATTACAGCTGGTACCAGGGTGACCAGGCTTTCTAACTTCCCATGGTACAAGGGTCATTTCTCTAGCGCCCATTCAGACATATTAACTATTGATACTGCAGACAAACAGGAGATGTTCTAATGAAAAGATTGTGCACATGTGCTAGGGATTGATCTTCACTCTGAGAGAGCTGAAGTATGGTTATAATTTGATTTTCTATTTAGTGATCTCAAAAGACTACAAACACTTCGGAAACTCACATAAACTGCAGTCTCCATGGGAGGATGGCATTATCCCCACTTACAAAGGCCGCATCATTGCTCTAATAAATTACCTAAGGCTAGTCATGAAGATAGTGGCAGCACAAAAGTAGGACCTACATCTTGGTTCCCATTCTTTACACTAAGTACTTAAAACAAAATACAAAACAAAACCAACATTCATAATGTATCTGTTAACTCAGGCTAGACCAGACACTCTCCCATCCCAACACAGCCCAATTTTTAGGAAGAAGACTGACTGAGAAATATCAAGACAATTTACTGTCTTGATCCTTAAGACAGGTACTACCCAAACAATGAAAATGCATCACCCCCAGGATTCCTGTTAGAGGTAAGACCTCAGACTTCCAAATCACAAGAACAGGCTACAAGTAAAGGCTGTAGAAGACAAAGGGAAAAATGGTTACCTTTCAGGCTGGGAAAAGGAGTATTCTTGTCTCTCCCAACTTTCGTTGGTAGGGCTAAGTTGGACAAACTGAAACTTGTGCTGTGGTTTCTGTACAAGCTGCCTAAGACAGAAGAAGAAAAAAATTAAATGCCTAGTGCTCACTGCACACACACAATTTTCTGTAATTCACCATCTTATTCCAGATCCTTAATGATTAAGTTGTTCTTTATTACCCAAAAGTCTCACAAGCATAACATGATCTCATTTACATTGCAACCAAAATCTATAACCAGATTATTCTAAACTGTACAAAAACATAAGTTTGCTCACAATAATTGCTGTTGGATCTTTGAGTCTTAAATGTAACAGCAATGTCCACCTGTCTTCCTGCACTTAAACAGATAACATCACTTTAGCTGTATCTTCTAGTTTGATCCTCTTTTTGGGGGCAAAGGAATGACTGGGCCACATGAGAAAAAAGGGTGACACATCTCCAAACCTGTACCTCTGAAGTGAGGACTGTGCACTGCATCTTGTGAAACACTGTAAATCTGTCACAAAACCATGCTTTTTGAAATAGAAGTTTTTCATTTATTAGGAAAAAACATACGTTCTACCTGGTACAGACAAATCTTAAGAACTTGATAATGTTATCACCATCTGGTTAAGCCTCTAGACAGCCTGAAAGCATCATATTTAGATCATGGAGCTCATTAACACTTCAAGTTATTTATTTAAAATGTCAGCGTACTATTTCAATTTGCTTTGGTCCCTTCTTTTTGTTTTTTTGCAGCCTTATTTTAGTAACAATCATTTTACCAGAACATCCAATATATTTTCCCCACTGCTGCAAACTTCTTTCACTGCTCCCCACTATAGTGCAAGACTCAACTAGCCATGTCTTCTTACTAAGAAATCCTAAATTAGTTTTCCATGTCTGTAGGGTTTTTTATTAAAATATAATTGAAAGTAGGTGAGCACGGTCAAGAAATTGAATTTGGCATCTAAATACACAATGTGGCAGCATGGAAGGTATACCACTGTAAGATTTTTGTATCAGCATGATGCTTTCTTTGAATGAAACTGAAAGAATTTCTCATCTGTGCCCTAAAGTGCCACACAGCTCAAGGGGCTAACTACATAAACAAAGTCCTTCTTACTTACTTTATGAAAAAATCATAAAGCAGCAGTTGTCAGTAGTGTAAGATAAATAGGTCCTGTGGCTCCCCACATGACTTCTGGGGAGTTGATAACAATTTGGAAACCAAGTCATTCTCTTAACTAGCAATCCCTCTATTCCATCTCTCTGTAAGCTCTAATATAATAAATAAAACTGGTTTAATGAATGCACTTGTACCTACTTGCAAAAGACATGATGCCCCCAAAACCTTCACTGCTGTTGTTGGAGACAGTAGAGTTTGGGGAGCTGGCCCTGGAATCTGAATCTGCATCAGAATCATTGGCCAGTTTTAAACTGTTTGGCCGGAGTAACTTCTGAGACCTTTAAAGAAATTAAGTACAACGATTATTAGCATTTCCCCCTCCCATCCCAAAACAGCACATTGTATGACTGTGGGAGACTGATGTTGGTCTCATTCCCCCCCAGTTTCCACTACACTACCTGTACCTCTTGGGAAAGAAAAGAAAAAACAAGGGAAAGAAAAAATGAGATAACTGAACATCTTTACATTCAGGTTTTTATTGCCTTCCAGGGTATGCTGAAAACTTGTGTACAAAAAGGCATTGGTGGATTTGGGGGTGAAAAGGTTCTGTTTTGAAAGCAATAACAAGAAAATCCATTGTCATCAATCACTATACTATCTTTCCCCCAAAAGACAAAGCTTCACACAAAAAAAAAATTGCTCAGTGGTTTTCAGAAATCAGTAGATTTCTGCTAGAATGTTCTAGAAAGAACTGATAATTCTCATAGCTCCTACCGCTTTCATAAAAGCAAGGAACTGAGGGAACTGAGCAAGTGCTTTTACTCAAACCAGAAGGGTTGACAGCATTTCAATACTAGATGAGAGTGATCAACAACACATTTCAGGTGCAAAAGACACTTGAATGAATGTTAAACTACATGAAGCAGACAGAAAAGCCAGAAGTGCTGTACAGAATGGCAGGAGACAAGGACTCACCTGCTTCCATTGAGATTCTGGTCAAATCTTGGGGTGTAGCTCTCTTCCTGCTCATCATCTTCATCCTCCGTAGGAAAACCATACTGAGGTTCAAAGTATGGATTGTCATACTCTCGCTTCCTCACCACCCCTTCTGAGGAGCTCATGCTGCCAGCTGCGATGTCACTCTCACGACGATCCAAGCTTATCTTGGGAAAGCCTGGTTGCAGTGGCAAGGAAGGGAGGTGGTTTGAAAATCCAGCAGCCAACTTCTCTTCTATTTCTGCCGAGTCTGCTGCCTCCTGTGGACCAGTCAAATCATTGATCTGTTCGCTAGTTTGCATTACATACAACTGAAGGGCAGGACAAGAACAATTATTTCAAACTGGGAAGTTTGCACAGTCTCTGATGCTTGCTACTGGCTCCCCCCCATCCCCACTATCTGTGCCTCTAACCTAAGACTTTATATATACTGCAGTATTTGTGCATTGTTCTCAGGACCTAGTCCCCTGTAAACCAGATCTTAATAGTAATGTTAGCTCAAGATAATGGTTTTCCATTACCATGTTTGGTAGTTATGCAAGTAATTCCCATTCTTCTCAACCAACCACAGATTCATAAGTTTCCCCACACCACTCTGTTCCTCTAAACACATCAGGTCTTTCCAGACTCTGTAAAAGGAATTCCTGTAGTCACAATTTGGACCATTTCTCTCTGCTAGTGCTGCATTTTTCAATGCATTGGAACTTTTTGTACAGGAATGGTCTATCCCAGCACAAGAGGGTACCAGCAAACTCCACCTTCCTCAGAAGTCCAGGGAGAGCATGCAATTTAATCTGTGCATGGTTTCACAGTCCTATTAGCTTTTGCCCTTCTCAGAAAGAACCATGTGCATTCTCCCATTCTTTATCTCCTAATACGTTGATCTTGAGGCTGAACTCATCTCAGTACACACATGATTTGCTCCATGGATGACAGTGCTGGGGCTGCTACTGGCTGTAGTACTGGAACTTGAACGAGGCTGGTTGGTCTCCTGGGAGTTCTCACTGTCCATGGTCTGTTCATCCATATCCCCTGAATATTCTTGAAAATCATCAAATTCCACTTCACTAGCATCACCAAGGGCTGCATGAGTCAGGGGGTCAACATCTGCAAACATATTATTTTTCATTAAACAACACTTTTTTCCTCAGCCTTTTGTCCAACTAACTAAAGATCCCTAGTAGATGAGTACTGCTCACCAGAATAAACTTGCACAAAAATTTAGGTTGTAAAGGGGCTTTTGGAGGTAACCTATTCCAACTCTCTGCTCAAAGCAGAGGTTAACCTCAAAATTAAAGTAGGTTTCTCAGGGCTTTGTCCCACTGAGTTTTGAAAGTTTTCAAGGCTTGACATTGTACGGTGATCCTGGGAACCCGTTTAACTAAAATAAGCATGAACTTCTTTTCCTTATGTCCAAGCAGAGCTTCTTTTGTTGCAGCTTATGATTATTTACCTCTTGTCCTTGGGACATAAGAAATGTTTTGGCACTCCTAGATTTTTATTGAAGAAAGTGAGAGTTTATGCAGCTTCCATACAAGCCACAGAGAATGCATTTTTTTGTCTCCGTTAGGACAGAGTGATACACTAAAGCCAGGACTGAGAACCGATATGCAGGGGCAGAAAACAGCTCACACTCTGCTACCCATATTGCACAGTATTTACTGGAAACAGCAAGTTGGTTCCAGATCTAGTGAGACACTTTTGTTCAGCAGCACCTATTTCTGTTCTTCCTCCCCACAGTGTCCTTTGTAGGGCATTGTTTCTAAGCAAGAGAAATGTCCTTTTTCAGCCTACCCCTGGATACTGAAGGAGTATAGAACACACTTCTACCTCAGAGCAAGACCTCAATGGAACAATACCTTGTTCTGATTCAGGGACTTAGGGGAAGCATTTTTCCCAAAGTGCAGATGAATGATGAAAGGGAACCCATGTGGACCTCGTGAAAGTAAAGCTCAAAGTTACTCACTTGGGGTATCACCATTAATGTCACATTTCATCATCTCACTGACAAAATCACCAAGGGAGGAGTAGGAGGAACTTGAGTCGTCATAGTCGACACTGTCACTGCCGCTGCCACAACAGGTGAGAAAGAGAGATGAGTGGCAGCATAAAAGCAACAGCAGGGCCTGACATTTTAAAGATGTGAATTGCCACTGTCTTCATGGATAAATCTCGTATTATAATATCTACAAGCAAATTTCACAAGTCAGCTTTATGAAAGGTCAGAGCATAAAATATAACTTTCAGGTACATGAAGAGAGATGGGATTTAAAGCCTCTTAGCAGAGTTAATGAGGCCATGTATAAGTGAGCAGAGAATGGTGCATTAATTCACAAAATACGTATGTGTTTATGTAGGCCAACTTCAAGAGAATAGGAAATCACAAATAAAAGCATTTCCTTTTTGCACTAATGATAAAAGCCACTCTGTTAGCACCACTGGTGCTGTGTAGAATGTAAAATATGTGCAAGTCCAAGCCTGAAATATCTCACGGACTAGGAGGGAATGAAGGATAATGAAACTAGACACAAAACTCCAGGAAATATGGCCAAAACCTACTATAACAAAAAAGTTTCCTTTCATTTTACTGAACCCACAAGGAGGTCGCAGGCAGTGAGTAGTACTAACAAGCTTTGCATAACTGTGGGCAGGGAATAGAGATTTGAAAGAGTGGTAGGATGGGTGGGAGTATTTGTAGTACTGCAATAGAAATAACTAAAGAAGGAACAGCATGGAAGAAAAAAAATCTTAGGGTGTGAGGAAATGCCAAATGTCAAGTGGCACAGAGGTAGCAAAAGAAAACAGGAAAATACTTATGGAGAACCACTTTAAATGACAACAAAGGGTTAAGAGGTTTGTTGTGATAACAGAGCAGTGCAAAAATTTACTTCAGTGTCAGTACTCTGCCCAGACAGAAGAAATTAAACAGCAACCTGGCAAGCTACAGGAAAAGGCTGCAAACATGAAGTAGGAAGATAGGTTCAGCAATTTGAAGTAATTATCATGTGTTCTAGGGCCATGTTCCCTACTAACCTGTCATCAGTGGGATCAGAATCTGTTTCTTTCTCTGCTGGGATATTCAGTGCTTCAGCCAGCTGTGAATTACTGTCATAGACTCGATAGTGGATCGGCTGCAGCTGGTGAGCATACCACTTGGGTTTGTCACCAATCAGGGCTGGGTCAAACATGTCTGCACAAAATACAAGGAGAGCATTAATTGAACTAATTTGTTGGTGTCAAAGGTTTCATTCACAGTGAAACTTTACTGACTCTTGCACAAAGAAAAGGACAGTCTCTACTCTAAGGAGCCTACAAGACTTCTCTGTAATCAAACAAGACAAAAGCTAAAATTAATTGAAGGAGTGGCAAACAGCAGAGCTAACTTGGTAGAAACATTAGTATACACATAAAAATAGAAAAATATTCTTTGAACTGAATTTCCCTCCCCATCAGGAACGATACGGTACAAAATTAAGTCCTTCCCTAGAATCTCTTTGCTTTTTAAGTTCCTGCATTATGTCCAAGTGCAGGAAAGACGAGACTGAAACTTACTGTTATGAATTCTTTGGAAAGCATAGTTAGTAGGATTGAGTGACCATTCTCCAAAGTATTCTACTGCCTGTGTTCTGGAAAGCTTATCTGCAAAAGGTGTTTGCTTCGGCCTAGAGGCAAGAAAAGAATTTGCCTGGAAGGCCACCACCGGTCGTGGGAAGAGACGAAGAGTGCGAGTATGCATTTGGAAACCTTGCAAAACATTTGGTGAGTTGAAGAATCTCACCATAGCAACTCTAAAAAGAAACAGAGAACAATATATCAGATAAAAACACAGAACATAACAGAAAAGAAGACAGAGAGGCTTTAAAAGTTATGCAATAGGCAATGTTTCAAACCTTTGAAGGATAGTAACCTAAGTTGTCTTAGAAAACAGTTGTCTTGAAAAAAATAAAAGCAAAAAAACAAACCAAGACCCAAGAAATCACTTTGTTCTAACTCACCACCTAGTTCACCAATATAAAGGATGAAGGATATAATTCTCATATCCACTAGCTGAGGTGACAACTAATTCTCCAGCTTTTTTTGTAGTTCAAGGCTTGTGATTTAAGCTGAGGATACAATATCAGACTGACAAATCCAGGTAAAGTGGATGATTTATACAAAAATGCAAGAAACAAAACACGCCCTCAAGATACACTTATGTTCATGCAGTTAATAGATCTGAGATAAACACTGTAATTTCTGCTCTCTTTCCCCCCATGATGTGAAGTAGAATCTGCAATAGAACCTGGAAGACGCTGTTTCACCCATAGAAGTGTTTGTGCTTTTTTATGAAGACTCAATGGTACCTTGCTGTTCTGCCTCACCTGGTAGCCACATCAACAGAGTCCACATCATTTCCATAGATCAGGGGGTTGAATTCTGTGGAGGGAGTAGACTGCAAATCATTCTGTGGTCTTCCCAGCAGCAGTGGCACCTCCTGCCCCTCCTGGAACTTCTCTAGATTAAGAATGGGCTGAGTATTCAGACTCATGCTGGCCAGGGCCTAACGAAGGACATTATGCACACATTCAGCAAGAACAGTTATTCAAGGAACAAAAGAGAGATCAGAGCTACCCTGCCCTCTAGGCAATTGCAACAATTGTGCATGCTCCATTAATTCGTTTTAAACCACCTCCTATGCTGAGTCAATAAATATCTCCAGGCCCTCCTTTATGTTTATTGTCATAATGATCTCTTCATTGCTTAAACAGTTCTGGAGCCAGTCAAGGAGTAGCACAGAAGTCCACTTTGATAGATCATTCCTGACATGAAAACAGATAGACCAAATAGGAACACAAGTAGTATGGCTCCGCATACGACTTACTGTAGAGTTATTCCCATGTGCAGTTTGAATACATCTTGGGACCTAAAGGCCTTGAAACTTGCCTTGCAACTTGGCCATTCAGCCAGTGAGTTTGACATACCAGGACAATGTGAAGACACCTTAACACAAACATCTGCCTCTATCCCTGCAAACCTCCACTTTCCATCTAATTGGAGTCTTCATCTCTCCATAAAGCTACCATCCTCTTCAACCCTCATAAAGTTTTCATGGATACACAGTGGAGCAGCACAAGTGATAAATCAGTCCTGGACACCCAGACCTATCCTAAATCTTCCTCATGTATCCCATTTGCCCACTGAGGCTTTGTCTTTTCATTAAAAAAAAAAAACATAAAACCAAACAAACAAAAACAAAACCTCCAAAGGAAAAGTGTAAAATGGAAAATTGAGGGGAAAAGAATAAAATAAAGAACCTTGTTGTCGGGTGTGAGCAGCTGTTTCTGAGTGATTGCAGTCATGCTAACCAGACACTGGAGGCAAGATGGAAGATCATATAATAACACCACAGCAGCCCATCAGAGCCAAGACGAACACATGATCACAGAGAAACAGATGGAAGGAAAAAAAAAAGTCTATTACTACCAAATATCACAAATGAGAGGAAACAAAAGGGACCACAAAATAAGCACATCTTAGGAAAGAGGTCTAACTGCCCCACCCCCAAACATTCACATCTTGCCACTTTGGAAACTGGAAAGCCTGCTGTCCTTAATGATGCAGTTAAGAACTTCCTACTACAGTTTAATAGCAGATATCCCGAAATTCATTCATTGACTCTAAGACCCAAAGGCATACAAAACATTAACCTTAGTGATGTGGGCCACAATTTTGTCTTGTCTACTTTGTACAGCAACCAGCAGCACTCCTTCTTTGCCAATGGCAAACTCTTAATGATAATGCCCATAAGGAATACATAGGGATGTAAGCTGAATCTGAGTGCAGACTCTGAGAATCTTAAACATGGCTTCAAAAAAACTGCAATTTGTTCTTCTGATACCCAACTTTACCCTAGTGAGAGAGTTTTGCTAAAGAGTGCCTGAAATTGCAAGGGGGTGAGGCAGCAGTGAGGGGAAGGTTGTTCTAACAAAACTCCAGGCAACACATCACTTCCATCTGTGCTGACAGCAGGTACTGGGGTATGACAGAGGTTACACACTTTGCTCTCTTGGTCTACGAGGAAAGAGCAAACCTCATCACATTAGTAACACCTTTACCTTTAGATACTGCATGCAGCGTGCATAAGGAAAACAGAAATAAAGAGATAAAACCTGCTTGACACGATCAGCCAGGATGACCCAAGCTGATTAATGGCTTAGCAGGACCTGAGAGGAGAGACTGAGACCTCACACACAGATCTGTGAATGGAGGGGAAACAAAGATGATCATAGCTTGATGGATCAAGTCAGAGTTTAAAGCCCACATGGCAAATGTAAAGGAGGAATCTGGAACTTTCTGCACCAACTGGAAATAAGTTAGCCCCAAACAACAGTAAAAATCAGAAACTATCTATTGTGTACAGGGCCATTTCAGCTTTACATTTGCATTGCGTTCTTACCCACTATAGCAGAAGAGCTGGGCAAGACTACATCTGCTAAGTTCTACTGAATCTGAGTCCTTTCCTCAAAGTGCATATTACCTGTTTCAGATGCTTTTTCAGCTCTGAAGCTTCTGGTTCTGGCAGTGCTGGCAAAGATTCCGCATTTGTGGGAACAATCACCTGGAATTAAGCACAGCAACAAACTAAAAATCCCTATCTGCAGTCATTTCCAAAACAGAATCTCCTGAATCTCCACCATCCTAGAGACCAAGGAATAGAAGTCATAAAGTAAAATAATTAATAATTAAAAAAACACAATCTGACACACATACAGCCGCATTTCACTTTGATGTTCACTTCTCTATGGTTGTTTTTGTTTACAGTATCCCAAACAGTGGAGTTACTTTACCACAGAAAAAAGAGAAGTTTGAATGAACTCACACTTTCCACCAAGTAGATGATGGTTTACACATTTCCCTGGAATTAGTCTTGCTCATACCTCATAGAAAGTGAGATACATAGCCCCATTTGAATCATGACAACCAAGGCTGCTGGAAGGCTCTGAACAGATTGGGTTTCTTAGGTAGGACTATAAGAAACAGTCTCACAAGTAGTCAAGAAGAAAGCTTTATCATTTGTTTGAGGATTTATCTTCTAATGATATAGCCAGATGGATTAACTGAAAAAGGATACCTTATGCAAAAGAAATGGGAACCTTGAGACACAATAAGGAATGGAACCCTAAAGTTTAAGATAGGAGTGGCAAAGACAGACCGAGGGCAGGCAGTATTAAATTCTCAGTAGGTACACTGAAGACAGTACACAGTTCCCTGGAAACAAAGCCACAAGTCCTGATGGGTACTACTTACCCTGTTGGTATCCAGGTCAATAAGCCAAACATCATCAGGCATCTTAAAATCCAGTTTGTAAAGAAAGAAACTTGCTGGAACACCAATGATATAAGGCGTAGGGGCTAGAAGCAACTGAGAGAAAGATAGACTTCACTAAGGACAAGATCAGCATTTGATATTACCATTCTTCCCAAATATTTATTTATTGACTACAATATGTTTATAGCAGAGCAGACAACACAAAAGGTATTGATAAATAAGTAATTAATATCGTACAATAGAAACATTACCAAAAAAAAAAAGAATAAAAGTTCCTGCTCAGAAAGCTTTAATGTTCAACTAGAAGAAAATACATTTCCACCTCCCATGTTCCTCTCCTCCCCAGGATGTAACTACATGGCTCTTCAGAAACAGTTTCCTACATTTATCATGAACCAAGGAAAAAAATGTTCAGAGTAAGAGCTTAACTTGAAAAGCAACAAGTCACAGATTAATACATCCTCAGGTCAGAATGAGTCTCTGCCATTGTAAATAGGCACAAACTATATGCAAGGGCTTTACCCTTATGCTTGCAGTGGTAATTTGGTTTCAAAAAAATAACATCTCTATGAAGTAGAAGATAGACATTTTTTTTCAAATGTATGTGGAAAACCTTATGGGAAATTCAGGAAAAAAGCAAATCAGCAGAGGAAAAAGGTTTAAATCAATTATGCACATAGCAGCTTGAGACCAGTGGCTTGCGAGGCTAATTTATTCTTTAAATCTAGAACAGTTGGTCACCTTCAAGGGGTGGTACAAGCACAAACCTGTAGCATCAGTTACAGGATAGCACTGAAGTAATAAGATGGCCTGAATTCTATTTTTCCAAGTAAAATAATGAGCTCTGGCAAAGAGCCAACTATTGGCAAAACCCAGGTTCCCAGCTGATATTTCTGAAAAGATTAAATTGCAGACAATAGTTTCTAAACTCTGAATCAAGAGCCCTCAAACATCCTTAAATATTACTCTGGACCCTCCCCACAAATGTTAATTCTCCGTGGGGGAAAGTGGGGGCGGAGGAGGGGGAGGTGGGTTTGTAAATACTTGTCATAATATTGTGGATCTGTGGCCATTCAGTCCATCGTTTGTTTACTACTGCTTTGAATCACTCTATTCTATGAGAGCAACAAAGGAAAAATATGTACCTGTTCTGCAGAGGCCATGCAGGTGGGAAGCAGAGGGATCACGGGGAACATGTACTCTAATGGGTAGATCATGGCCACAAAGGCCATCACAGACATAGAAAGCGCATTATAATCTCGGGACTGCAATACAATCTGCAACCAAAGAAACTCCCATTAGCACAGCAGCAACCATTCACTTCTAATACTTCCCTCAGGGATATACAAACATCACAGCCTGCAGGCTCCAATTCAATGGCTGTGAACTGGGTAACTCTCCATTAATCTGTCTGAAAACAAGCTTTAGATGCTTTCTGGAGTGAGAACAGAACTCTTCAAACCAGGAACTTCAGAAGAATCTGAATCCCACAGACAAATTGATTCCAGGCAGTGCAGGGAGACAGCTATTCTAACATATCCAGACTATGCTAGTTTTGAAGAGGGCAGAGCTTCCTACATACTTATCAAAGATCTACTCTTCTCTTCTTACCTTATGCTCCAAAAGGATGCAGGTCAGCACCTGCAGGCAGGCATCCACTCCCAACAACTCTAAAGGGAGATGTAATGGAAAATCCACCAAGGTGAAGCGGGATGGATCAGGTAGAGCAAAGGTCAAAGCTGGTTGCAACTCATGTGGCAAGACTTCCACATCCACCCGCTTCTGACCAGCAATGGGCATTGGTGACCGGAGCAGACGGTATATCCAAGCCTCAATCTCCCGCAAGTCGTGTAGCAACGCACTAGACTTTTCTTCCACCAGGAGAGAGCCTGTGAAAATCCGCCACATCGTATCCCTGTACAGGGAGAACAAGGTTAAGACTCCTACAGTTTCTCTTGACAGCCATTCTGCAAGGCTCTTCCAGAGAAAGGGTAGATCCACAAAGAACTAAAAGAAACAACTAATAAACATTTGATTACACAGTGGAATGGAAGATAGAGATTTAAGCTTACTGACACAACCACTGTGGGGAAGTATAAATCTTTCTGTGGCAGGAATCAATACAAGATGTCACTTGAGAGTTCATTCATTCATTTAAAGGATTCAGTCAGGTCCAGATCTCTGACGAAATCTCATTGCCCTCTCATTTACTTGAAATTCAGCAGATACACAGGATACTTTTCTATCTCATACAGAATAGTGGCAGACTGACTGTAGAGCTCTGCTTCCAGCAGTCCTAGAAATCTTTGCAAGAATAGGAATTAAACATGAGATAATAAAAATATGCCACACCCAAGATATTCCAGATGTTTTGCCATGATAAAATATTCTTCTTCATCCTATCCTAAATTGTGCTGCATCATTCTTAAGAGCTAAATAACGCATGGCAGAAATGGATGTATTTCAGCTAAGTCTCTGAAAGCTGTGCAGAAAACATTTAGGTACCTTAGCATAATAAGCAGCAATTTTTCCACGCCCTAAGCTAGCAATCTGCAAAACTGTAGCTCTCAGATGGGCTGGCCAAAAATCATATACAGCATTGCTCAGCACCTTCAGAGCTTCAAAACTCAAAACTGCATCTGATGAGGGAAGCAAGGGTCTTGTACACTTCAGCCCTTAATGCTGTAGAACAGTGAAGGCTGCAAACCTTCTGTATTCATTCTGCATAAAACTTCAGTCTGATAAATATTTTCAGTTACTGCAACAGATCCCTTAGAAAGGTATGGGTTCAAATTAGAGATTCTACCTTTCAGTTCAGAATTTTAAAAAAGTAAAAAAAAGAAAAAAGATTATGACACTGGAGGCTTCACAAATGAAGAATAATTAGAGAAATTTGGATGGGTCAAAATAAGGGCAATTTGAGATTACAATAAGTACTTGATACACCTCTCAGGAACTGACACTTTTCATCCTCCGCTCTTCCTTCAGCCACTTGTCATGCACAAGACACTGGGTTCCACCTTTTGACAGCAGTGAGGATTCGGTTTCACCTTTATTCTGCCACCACTTTAAAACTATTCTACTTTTCCAGGTCACCATTAGCAAACCACATGGTAATTCAAACCTACTGTTTTACTTTTCCTAGAGATCTATGCTCACTATGCCTTCTCTTGCCCTCCTCATTCATCACTCAATTCTCCTCTTTAAGCATTCTGTCCAATAAGAGCAAACTTTTCATATAACACATGCCACTCAAACACTGGAATACTCTACCACCCCTTTCAAAAAATCATACGAGCTCACTGAGTTGAGGAAAATAACAAAATTCAGTGTATTTTTTCTGCCTCAGTAATTATCAGACTAAATCGAGTGACAAAATAAACTTCCTTAATAGACACTTCCATAGGGGAGGGGGGAAATTTTGGTCTGACAGAATAATTTATTCCCTATCAGTGGATTCAGGTGATAAATCTGCTAACACAGGAGTCAATCATACTAGCCCAGAACACTCTCCTAGAACTATTCCAGGGCAGTAACCCGAGAAATAGGCTACTGCTCTATGAATGGGACACATTTCATGCAAAATGTAAAGAGCTTATAAAGATAAAAATTATAATAATCCTGTCATTTTTTGCTTTTGACAAGTTTAATTTGGAGTGTACCAAGCTACTTAATTCATATTATGTCCTATCTCACAGCCCTGTCCCTCTTCCTGTTCAGATAATCTCCTCCTTCTCCAGAGTTTCGTTTCATATTTTTTCTATTCAATTAGCATATTGGAAAGGCAAATATCATCCTGGAATATAGGTGCCAGGCACAGCAGCACAAATATACATCCTTGACTGAAATACATATAAATGTTTTTCCTTCTCTACCCTACAGTGCAACAGCTTTTGTAACATACCCAACACTGTAATAGAAGATACACAAGATTAATACATTACATTAAATATACACCAAGTTCCTCTTAATTTGCTGTTACCAACAACCATTCCCATATGTTTCCTACACAACTCCCTTGTTTTTCTACCTCTCCTCACTCTCCCCTTCAAATATTGTACTTTGACCTATTTCAGCTGATCCTGCTTCTCTAGTTTTTTCTCTCGCACACTGAAGTTCAGATTGTTTCATAAGCTCGTTAAGCACATTTTCATCATTACCCTCTTGTCCCAAGTGGAAACTCTCTCTGTTATTTCTTGGCTGTTTCTAATTTGCCAGAAAATCGGTCTTGATGTACTCTGCCACTCTGCCACTTTGCTTAAATGCCAAAGCAACAATAACAGCACCAGTGCTCAGCTTCAGTTATCAGAAGGGTAGTGCCTCCTTAGGTGTATCAAAAATGAAAATCATATCAGTTTACAGAATCAGAGAAGTTTTAAAGACATCATTATAAAAATTTCCTTTTCCTAACAAGAACCTGGGTTAAAACAGCGAAAAAGGCCAACCATTGGTGTTTGGCTGCTTCTGCAACCATACCTGCAGCCACAATTTGCCATGCAGATAATTGCAGCCCTGGACACAAACAGTAGGCAGAAAAAGTTCTTTCTTCCTTCTCAACATACCTCTGCACTCCACGAGGAATGCCCAACTTCTTGCCCAACAGTCTCTCACTACAGCAGTCCACAAGTCTCTTGAGGGTGTAGAGACACTCACGAAATGTGGAAAAGAAGGGATAATGACTAAGGATGCACAGTGAAGTCAGGGTGCTGTTCCGAGAGTGATGACTGCCTTTGGCCAGACGCTTACTGCGCGGTGATCGATTCACATCAGGGGTAGACTCTGCACTTGGAGCCGGCAGTGAAGAACCACTCTCTGAACTCTCAGTGCCCACTTCCTCTTGGGGTGCTGATGCCTCTCCAGATTTAGGGATCTTCTGTCCCTCCCGACCTCGATGTCCCCCTGTGCCTTCTCCCTTCTCCTTGGGTACTCGCTTCTGGAAGGAGCGGTAGAAGTTGACACAGATTCCATAGCGAATTACACCTGTATCCTTGTCTGTGAGGGTGAAGACAAAGGAGGTGTCATCACGGAAGCTCATGCGTTTTTGCCGCACACTCAGACATCCTTCTGGCTGGCAGAAGAACACAACATCAGGCGGTAGAGGAAAGTCTGCATGGTCTTCTAGAGGGTAACGTCGCAGCAGTTCAGGAGTCTGAGCAACACTATCACTGCTTGGGTGCCTAGAAAAGAAGCAAACAAAAAAACCATACATAGTTGATTAATACCAATAAAAATCTTTGTGAACTTCCTACTAACATGTCAGGAGCCTGTGGGCTCAGCTTCATCTTTTGTTTCTTCTCTCCCCTACTATCCAGGGAAAGTGCAGCTTCTCAGTCACTGTCCACAATGCTCAATCAGTAGCACAAGGCAGAAAGGTCAAGTAAAGAAGTCTAAGTGTATACCATCATTATCAAGGCCCAGCAAGGAGTGTGTTGAAATTTGACTGAGAAAAGGACTTTCGGGAGTATGTTGCTCCCAGGGGAACTTTATATAGTCATGTTTCCCTGACTCTGACTTTCAAAATTAAGTCAGCTGCACAGGTAGAGACCTGTGCAACATTTTGGTAGGAAATACACTGTCCCTCTCCAAACATCCAGCAAGAGGAAAAGCCCCTGTATTTCAGCCATTTATGAACAAGATGAAAAATTAAATGAGAAAATCCAGTATCATTTCCTAACTGGGAAAATAAGAATTTACGAGGAAAGAACTCAGATGAATGGTGGAGTGATATGGACCTCATCCTAAAAAATTTTCATTAAAAAGTCCTAGCAACGATAGCTATATATATTTCTAGCTTTGATTTTCAGGTTGGATTTAAAGTGTAAGTTACTACAAAAGCTGTGTGGTAACATGTGGACCTATTAACACTGTGGTTCACTAATCTTTGTACCACTGTGTACCAATGGAACACAAAGACAGAAAGGCAGTACTGCTGTTTCCTAATTTTCCACTGGAAGAACAGATTCTTTCAAAATATTAACAATTTTCCTACAACTACTTTTCCATGAAAGTTAATGAATAACTGTCAGAGATATAGAAGGAGATCCAAATAGTGAAGGAAGAAAAACTTGTCCCCAAAGCAACCTCTCTTTGGTTTCACCTCTTTGCTATAGTCTGATCTCTCATCATTTTCTAAAGTAATTAGCATTTAGTACCATGTTTACTAAATGGAAGGTAGGAGACCTGGCTCCACCATCACTCCCCTATGGGATATGACACTAGACATTTTCTCATTTTGATACTTTAGATTTGCCTATTTCAAAATACAAATTACACTTGTTTTTCTCATATAATAGATATGAAAAAAACCAAACAAGTAGTAATGGAATGTTCCTAATTTATAAAAGAAACTGGTGCAAATAGCTCTGCTGACTAATTCTCCCAAACTAATATTTTATTACAGAAAAAGTAAAAATGCTTTCATAATGAAGCGTAAATTCCTAACAAGATTTATACTGCCTGTATAGTTAAGTACTGAAATACTGTATGAAAAGAAAAATGAAACACTAAAAAGCTTTTATATGTTAGCAGACACAACTAATGCATCATCTGCTGAAGAACAAATATCAAATAATGCTGGTAAGGTTTAGAGAGTCTATTTCACAGTAAATGGTAAAAAAATTGACATCAATGAAGTACCAGTGAATATATCACCACTTCTTTTGCAGTAATATTAGCTACAAGGACAGAGTCTTCTCAGACATTGAGAACATTTGCATCTAATAAAAGAGAATAGTTACAAAAGGCATTGCTATTTGTGCACAGTGGATAAAAAGAGGTAACAGTAAAGGCCACATGGAGCTCCTGAGGACTTTGTAGTAGAATCTACTTCAGTCAGCTCCATCTCTTATCATAAACATTTGTTGAAGTGACTAATGAGACAACAGACCTCCGAGCAGTAGCAGTTTAGCTACCATGGGCTGACAAAAAGCAAGAAAACTGTGGGAGTCCAGAAGTGATACGAGCAAATTTCTAAGTGAGAACATCAGACACTATAAATGTCATTGGAGGAGGCAATTAACATTTCTTCCTCCTTTTTCTAGTTGGTGACACACATGTAGGAAAACTTGGTTATTTTCCTACAGACTCTAAGAAGTAATTTAACTATTATTCTGTCCATAAAATGCAATAATAAAAATAACTATTAGTTAGGATTATGCTATTTCCTCCACTTAGCCTATTTAAATACTGCATTCAAAGTATTCTGAAAAGAAAGCAAGAAGTAAAGCAACAGGCTGATGCACATAAACCACTGATATTTAGAAATGAAAGCAAAATAGACTTTGGGATACACCCACTAAAGAGACTCACAGAAAGCAGCTGCATAAACTTTGAATAAAGAAAAGTAACATTTACCGAGCAACTGTGTGTTTGACAAACAGAACACCTATCAACCCCACATTTCATACATACTTTAAGTAAATAAGCATAACATTTTATCTATTGGTAGTTAATAAAACTTTAAAAAACTGAAAGCATTCATGTCATTCCTATGAGGATTAAATAAGTATTAGAGGGAGAAAGAGCCAAGTAAGGCAAGTTCCAGATTTATTTTTTTTCAAGCTGAGTTTACAGACTACACTTCAAAAGCTAGAAAAGTGGTAGTATTTTACTACTAGTATGCTACTAGTAGTAAAATTAGTAGAAAACTAGTATTTTACTTGCATTTAGCTTTCAGTGTTTTCAATTTGTGAATCCTTCTGTCCTGATGCCAGTAAAAGCAAAGAAGTTCAGATACACTGGCTACCAGAAAGTGATATATAAATTTGCTTTTATTAGTCACCCTTTGCAGACCCTGGAAAAGAAGTCTAAGGACCACAAATTAAAAACTTTTGGCTGAACTAGTATCTTTCAAAAAGTGCCCTGGCCCAAGTAGATGCTACCCTTAGGGTAGCATTCTGCACACATTTCAAACAGCATTTCCTCAGCACCAAGCAAGGCTTCATCAATGGATGTGAGGCTATTTATTCCCAAGCCAAAGCATTGCTGAGACTCTTTTACATTACCTGGCTCCAATGATGACAAGATAGTCCAGTAAGCGGGGGCAGATTCTCTTTTTCTGCACCATTTTCGTGACACCCTTCCCTATGTCATCTCAGTGAATTTCTGTTCATCGATCCAGTGGTCAATTATCCCATCAGCTGTGATCAACCACCTTGGGGAACAGAATCTGGAAAATATGTGGGAAGTCCAAGCTACAATCAAGAAAAGCAAGAGTGTCAAAAGCACAATCAGGAATATCAAATACACATAAGTAATTTCATGGCCTTAATTACATTCCCCAGAAGCCTCAATGTTCTGTGCACACATGGCCATCCACAGATTTCTATCTTCTTGACTATAAAACCACAGCACATGCCCACAAAAACAAAGAGAGCTGAAAAACACACAAGAAAAGAACAAGAGGATCTCAAGAATTACTGGTTGGAGTCGATCATCTTAGAGGCCTTTCCCCACCTAAACAATTCTATGATTCTGCTCTAAAGGAAAACACAGACAAACAAAGCAGCATTACTTGCAAAGTGCTATTCATTAAGTGGCTTGTGTGATGTTTAGGCAAATCCATGACATCCCTACACTGCTTGGGAAAGGAGCTTCAGTTGGCAACGCTGTACAGCTAAACATGACTGAAGAAAAAGACACAATCTGAACTTCAGCTGTGTGATAAACAGAAGGGTAACATCAAGAGAAGTCCAATCTAACAAAATGCATCTCACTGTCCCAAACCTGCAAGTGGCCTACAGCAAGAATGATCTCCACAATCCCCAACAACTGTGATCTCTTAACGCTTTTGCTGTGAAGGCACAGAACTGCAGTTCTACAGAACTGCAGTTTGCAATAGCAAAAGTGCCTCTTGTAAATCATACTGTTTCTTTCACTTACTTACAACTGGTATTTTACTGCAGCATTACTACTTGTCAATAATTATGCTTAATAGATATCCAGAACTCAGCAAGCACTGTAAAATCATTCTTTCCAATCCCACAATTCATACTTCATAGAATTCATGACATAGAGAGGGGAAAAAAAAATCTTAAAAAGTAATACAGTTCCACATTACAATGTTCCCTATCTATGTTTGAAAACAATCTGAAAACAGAAATTTTCTGAAACGGAAAGTTCTCAGAAACTCTAAAAGTCAGAGATGTTCAAAGTATACTACAAGCTTACTGAGCAACTCAATGAAAGTATTAGTAGAGTTATTTTATACTCAAAAAATTTGAACTGATTGCCTTTGGGGGCATATTCAGAGTAAGGTTTCCACTTCAGTTCATGTGTCTATCCTAAGGCTGTCACAGAATTCTGAAAATTATTATTGCTGTACTAAAATATTTCAGTTCTGCAGCATAAAGTTTATATTTTATTTGCATAGAAGTAAAACAGATTTACTAACAACCTGTAAATCTCACCAAAATCAGATTATTTTCTTGATGTTTCTCTCATTAATTCACAACCAAAAGTTAGTTAAAAGCACTGTAACTGTCAGCATCTCAGAGTCACATTCGAAGTCTAGCAACATATTTTTTCCCTAGCCCTTCACATTCAAGAAACAGAGTTGGGGAATTTTATTCACTAGTTTTCCAAATACCAGTAAGAACACACACACACACAAAAAAAAAAGGATGTATGTGACTTATAAAAAAGGAAAATCATACTAGTCAGTAAGTATTAATGAAGGAATAATAAACTGAACAAAACTTTAATGCTGACACACACAAACTCTCACAAAACTTGTAAAACTTTGCTGCATAGTTTTAGTAGATCCTCAATTACAGTCACTGTAGGCTCTTAAGTGACAGCACTATGAATTATCTTCTCTGAGCAGCAATACTGTTATAAATCATCTTCTCTGAATAACAGACAAAATACAGACACAGGAAGCAAAGTTCCTGTTTCTTAATTTTAATGACATTATTGAAACATTGTAGAATTTGCCCAGGAAAAGCTTTTGATCCTTGATATTCTACAAATATCTTGGTGTAGATTAACTCAAGAAGAACAAGATGAAGTTGGGATGATCAAGCGGACCTTTTTGTCTCCAGTTTGTTTTCTTTCCAAATACCTTTACCCAGAACTCTTTAAAGAACAAAGTGATCAGATACAGATATAGGAACAGGAATAAGTTACCACAATGTAACCTAGAAGTATGACTTTGAGGAAATTTTGCTACTTGTGGTAACTAAACATATGTTCTTCCTCTGTAACAGAGACTACCCTACCCCTCAGTGAAGGTGGAGAAAGTAAAATGCATTTACAGTGGAGTAGAAACTTGTGCAGTGACTACAGAGTACTGAGAGACTACAAGACTACAACCTTAACTTACCTTTTAGTAACAGCATTAAAGAGTATTGTAGCAGTATTTGTTGGAACTCACCTTCCTAATCCTGGCTGGAATTGGACACCACAGTTGATGATCTGTATAAAGCAACACAAAAGACATCAAAGTCCTGCCTCCTGCCCCCTATCTGCCAAAAGCTTGCTTTCAGGCCAGTGTCATTCCCTTCTCTGTGCAGGTAGAAGTGCTCATGCAGCTACATGGTGACCCAGATTGTGGAACTGATATGGGCTAAAACTAAAACTTTCCCTTCTCCTCCCTTGCCATTTTTTGGTTTTACTAGGTTGGGGTTTTTTTGAGTTGGTTCACCAAGTGACCCCACAAATGCTTGTGAGGGTACAAAAAAAAAGTAGGAGCAAGCAGCTAGGGGAATCTGGAAAACCTGATTGAACATAATACGATCACAGAACAACAGACAGCATCTCTACAGGCAATACAGAGGTAAAGTAGTTTCTTTCTCAGAGATTTGCTATCATCTTCTCCCTACCTTCTGGATTTTACAGACTAAGTACATTAGGACAGAAATAGATCAAAATAGATCAAACAACCAAGAGATACTTCAATTTCTCCTCTTTCATGTTGGCACTTGGACCTGAACTGAGATATTAACTTGACTCTGAGATGGCACAAGTTTTGACATATCAATGTCAAAACCTCTTCTCTCTCTCAAACCGTTTTAAAGTTGCTTTTTCTGACAAGGTTTCTGCGGCATTTCTCTTTGCAAACATATTGGAACCAGCCCTTAGAAGGCTGGATCCTCAAGCAGCACTTGAGACTTTCTATAACTTCAGCTCAAGAAAAGAAGAAAAATAAAGAAGGGAAGGCCACCACAGAAACATACTGCACAAACAGATCACATATCAGACAACATCATAATTTAAATAAGCTCTTCTATGGATGATGAACAGGTTGGTGAAAACTAACACTACCACCTACTGCAGCAGCTGTCAGCAATACTCACGAACTAGTAAAAGTTGGCACAGTAGCCTAAACGTAAAGACAAAAGGCCAGAGCCAGCATCAACTCACAGCCTACCAGTAACTCAAGATACAAATAAGTGTTCAAAACAACAAACACATCTATTACTGGCACTACTCTGCATTTCAAAATTGCCCAAAAAAACCCACATTTTAGGTTGTAGCACAACTTCTTAGAGGACAATCTGCATGGCATTCTGCAATTTAAAGTCCTCCCAGGAATAAAATCTATATAAACACACAAAAACTCATGAAAAGCTCCATACCACAGAACAGATATGGCAGCATGAAAGAACCGCAGCAGACTTTTTATCAGTTTAGAGCCACCTGCATCAGACCAATACCCTGCATCCCAAGAGACATGAATCATGCAGCAACTCTGTTTCATCTATCCCTTAGAGTCTTCAGCCTTTTTAAGTGTCTTTTCATGTAGACACAAAGCTAGAGGAATAAAGTAATTTAGTCAAAGAATAACGAATACAACAAACTGTTAACGCAACCTGGCTCACTGCATTGCTCTGGCTGAGATGGAGTTCATTTTCCCCAGAGCAGCTCTCTCAGTGCTGTGCTGTGTGTTGGTAGCTGGAAAGGTGTTGACACACCACCAGAGTCTCGGCTATCGCTGAGCAGTGCTCTCACAGCATCAAGACTGTCTCTCCAACATTCCCCCCTCACCAGTAGGCTGGGGAGGTGACACAGCCAGGACAGCTAACCCAAACCTAAGGGATATTCCATACCATATGACATCTGCTCAGCAACAAAACCTAAGAGAAAGGAGGAGAATCCATTATTTACAACATTTGTCTTCGCCTGCTGAAGCTCTGCTTCCCAGGAAGTAGTCAGACATCACTTGCTTATGGGAAGTAGAGAACAAAAGTTTTTGGGTTTTGTTGTTTCCGTGAACGTAACCTTTGCTTTATTAAACCGCCTTTATCTTGACTCACAAGGGTTTTTTCCATCTTATTTTCTCACCTCTGTCCTGCTGAGGAGGGCAGTGACAGAGTAGCTCAGTGGACAACTGGCATCCAGTCAGGGTCAACCCATCACACTCACAGTTGTTTTCATCACACAGAAGCTTCCAGCTCTGACAGGCCTTACACTCAACAGTTAGCAGGCATTTAGATCACTGCCTGCAAAAATGATATAAAGACAACAGATTCATTTCCAACAGGCAGATGTTAAGTCCTGCTTTCCTTGCATCTCTTCCATACTTCAGGATGGTACCAGAAAGGCTTCTCCTTCCACTATCTCCTGCTTTTATTTGGTACAAGGATCATACTGCACTGTTCACCAGTGCGTGGATACCTTTAGAATATAAATCAGCATTTTACAATTCCATTTGCACACTGACTGAGTAAAGAACATACAGTGGACGTTATTTGTAAGAGGAAAAAAAGAGGAAATCAATAAGGAGACAGAACAAATTACAGGACAGAAGCACGTGAATTATGGCTCACTTTCACCTGGTGAAATACCAGATTTCCAGCCACACCCAAAAGGAACAAAATTTTTACTTCTAAATGTCCTTGGAACACCTTGAATTTCTGTTTACCTCTCAGCTAAACAGTTTGTACTTAGTTCAGATCTATAGCCACTATGCCTGACCTTAGTGCATTGTTTACTGTGAACTCAAGATCCATACCAATCGGACTACACTGAAAACTGAAACAAACACAAATAGGGCCAGAAGTTTCAATGCCTGCTTTTGGGTTGATTTACGTTTCCTTTTCTCACATCACACACCTTTACCTATCTGCTAAGCTATGAGAAATAATGTGCAAATCCCTCAAGACACCAGCCAACCTGCCAACAGGACTCTTCTCAACTCACCATAGAAACTTGAATCAACATGGTCTGAAGCACAATAGGAACTGTTCATGGTAGCTTTGACCTGTCTTTAGAGATTTTAATAAACTTTATGGAGTCCTTACCACTGAAATTTTGGTTATTTCTTCTTCCAAGTCTGTTTCAAATGATCTCATCCAATCTCTCTGGTAAAGCACATGCTATTTTTGCTTGTACTAAGGTTTTAAAGAAGCAGACAAGCAGGTCTCTTTTCACATGATCCATTTTCCATTTTCTCTGCTTAAAATCTATATGAACACTAAACCTGCTAATAGTTTTATACTTAAAAATATGCAACATTCTAGGAAGCTCATTATCACTATTATCCAGATAATACAGTGCTGCTACTAACACAAGAAACACAGATGACAGCACAGACGCTTCTCCAGAGCTTGACAGAACATGGAACAATTTCTAAAATCAGACCTGGATGGACTTGCTATACTGGTGCAGCTGCTTTATGTGTGTTACCATCCACCTTGGCAAGGCAGCAGTGCATGCCAACCCTGTGACTCCTAAAAAGATACTAGCACTTTGGAAGAAAAAAAAAAAGGCATTTTCAAAGCATTGCAAGCATGTCTAAAACAGACAATGGCATAATTATCTAGTATGGTTAGTCTGTAATACAGGTGTGGTTCTGTAAAATGCCTAGGGATAGTTCCAAGCATAAGAAATCACCCAGTAGAGAACAAGACTGCAGGCAGATTCTAAAAGCATCCTCCTTGGAGCACATGCATATCTTCAATCAGTAAGAGTTCCTTGTGGATAAAATAGCAGATGCATCCCAACTGTTTTCATTTTCCATCTATCCATAAAGCTTGAGGAAAAGGACAGAATTAATCAGATTAAAGAAAATTAAAGAATTGTGAAAACAGTTTTTGGTAATACAAGAAGACTTTCTTTGAAGACCTTCTGAATAATTATAATAAAGATTTCTTCCTACTACATAATATTATCTCTTTGCCTTCTGAAAACAGTACTGACACAGCCAAGCATCTTTAGCCTCCACATCAGTTTTCCAGAGCAAAATGGAGGTAGCGTGGACAGGGATGCCGACAAATAGACTGAACATGACCAGAATGAGTTCACAAACAGAAGTATCATGCCATACAGAGAGGAACGTTTTTGCAGCATCACAGAGTGAAGCTGGACTGATTCAGGTTCTCGGTTGCTATAGTGACAGATTTCCCTGTCCCTGCCATATGCTGGCCCTTCAGCGTTGCTTCCTCTCGCCTCCCTGCTTCAGCCAAATGCTTGGTCAAAGCAGCCTGCTGTACATGCGAGATCACGCAGTCACCACACATGCACATGGTGTGAAAGCAGACCCACAGGTAATCTGATTCAGATCAATCACCATAGCAACCCAATCTTTTAGTCTCTAGATTTTAGCCTGTCGGGTATATTTATAGAGCAGCTGCAGTGCTCCACCCCCTCTGCTCCACCACCAAAGCTCCCAGCACTGCCCACGCTACAAACAAGCTTCACCCTGGCACATGGACTGCCTGGAGTGAACACTGAAACACACCCATCCTGGCACCTGCAGGCCCTCAAGTTAGATGACAGCATAGTATTTGCAACATGCTAAATAAACGCCTCCCAGTCAGTGAGGTTTCCCATATCCACAAATACTAAAAATATCAGAAGTCATTATTACCCATGGAAAGCTGAGTATCAACCACAGCTGACAGGATCCACTTATCCAGGTACTCACAAGATGCTTCCACAGACATGCATTGCAGCTGCTCCTTTAGTATTACAGAAAAAGGATGTGTAAAGTGTGCTAACACACAATCCTAACAGGAACTTGCAGACAGCAGCAAACACAAAGGAGTGGTTCCAGCAGCCCCTGCTCTACAGAGGCAAGGCTGTACCTACCAGCAGGTTTTTGAAAACCACGCAGAAAAATCAAGACCAAGGCCTTGAATGAGCAACAAGAGATAAGCATGTGAGAAAGAACAGTATGCAAATACTGTTATTCATTTTATTCTATTACACTCTTGGGAAAAAACATCAACAATTAACTAATGTAGGAAAAGCATACACTTTTACAGTACTCCATTTCCTAATAGGAAGGAGATGACAGCTTTTAGCCTCAGCCCCAGGTCATTTCACACACTTCATTTTACGTTAAAGCCCTTATCCTCCTCCCTTTCTTCACTGCCTGGAACATCCCTTTAGTTATCCTCCCTGTGCAGGATCACTGTACAGGACACACAGAGTATCACTCACTATAGAATTATAGAACAAATTCTGGCATAAAAACCCTCTGCCAATCTGGTTGGTTTTCCTGCTCTACACTGTTTGAATTTAAACTCATCTTTTATTTAAAATTAATCTCCAGAGATTTGCACAAGAGAACAGTAACACAGGAGCTTTGGCTCCCTGTCCTTCACTCTTTTCAAGTCTGTCCTTTTTTGCCCCTCCTTATGAAATGTCACCATCACAAAATACGAGAGCTTTCTCGTCTATTTCTATCTCATCAGTTTTCATTTATTCTCAAATCTGAAGTAGCAACCACTCATACACTTTCCAAGGCATGGGGGGGGGAAGGAAGGGCAAACCAAAACCTACACAACGCCCCCAAACTAGCATCACACCCTCTGCAACCACTATAGCATTACCTTCTTTTCCAAACCAGAACCGTTTTTGGCTTGACCTTTGAGTTAAGAAACTTTGTTGCTGCTTCTGACTGCAGCCTAGACCCCAGCATCCACAAGATCCATTCCCAGCCCTCTGCCCCATTTGAGAAGTAGGCCACAGTTCCCATAATCCGGGCACCAGAAGGTTTTTTCCAAAAGCCAAACAGTGCAAATGTACAGCCATAAAAAATTAACAGGAAAACAACAAACCGTGACATTTGAGAGAACTGCTGGATGGAGCTGCAACTGCTAAATTATTCAGTGCTCTCCCTTGCTACGGCGCTTCCCCAAGCCATGGCAAGCAACTCTAGGCCAGGAGACATTACTCATGGCACCATCACCACCAAACACAGGCAGATACAACTCTCTTTCCTGGAGATGGGTCACACAGGAACAAATGACAGGCTCACTGGGATCCCAACAATGAATTCCAGCCATTTGTAAGAAAGAAAAAGGGGACACTCACAAACAGCGTGGAAACACTGAAACATTGCTCAGGACAATGAGAACCAGAAAATAAAGTACTTGAAATAATCCAGCCATTTGGCTGTTGTTAGCACCATGGAACTCGGAGCCTCAAATCTGTTTTGCCATGTATTAGAAACACTCCACCTGTCTCCCCACGCGTACCACGTGCCTTCTTATTCCTTCCATCTACATGTCTTCTCTTCATCAACACTGTGGAAGATCAGAAATTCCTACTCTCAAACCAATTCTACTATTCATTTTGGTGATAAATCACAGTACCAGATAGTCAAAACTGAAAGGAAATAAAGCCCATTTTTTAGTCTGCAAGAGCACTGGGATGTGAGAAGCTCATGTTTGGCAGACTCATCCACATGTAAACATTGGGGGAAACAAGCTCAGAAGGAAGATGGGACAGGAACTGCCTCAAGCAACAGTTCAAGCCAACAAATGACAGAACAAGGGATCCCAAGATGACCTTCTAGACATCGGCAGTCACCACGGCAAAGGAAGGAGGGGACACACGACGCCTGCTGGATATGGCTGAAGACTAACGAGAGAAAGAAGGTAGAAACCAGGTGTCCTGGAGGACAGAAGAAGCATACCCAGCTCATGGCTCCAGCAGAGTGCAGTTCAACTGCCATCAGGTGGAAACAGATGTGGCAGCAGAGCGGCTCAGTGTTTGTGGGTAAAGCAATTCTGGCAGAAACTGGTTTTGATTCTTAATCATTTTTATCACAAAAAGCACTCCTCTGCTCCTGATGAGGTTTAAACAAGGAGAGGCACAACTCCCCATCTCCTCCTACAAGTTTCTCCAGAGCAAGTACAATATACCCAGGCGAGCACAGATCCAGGGAAGCTGGTGTCAAAGCTACAGGCAAGAAGAGCATCAAACATTTTATATTGACAGTGGGAAATTCAGTTAGAATATAATGGGAAGCAGGACACAATCACAGTGCTGAACTGGCAGATGAGACAGAGAAACACAACAGATTAAGAAAAAAAAAAGCTGCTCTGCTCAAAAGATAACACACAGTTCCTGGAGGTCATCAGATACCAAATTTGACAGTAGTGTATCTTTGCCTCCTATGTAAAAAAACAAGTGTTGATTCCCTGATTCTCAGAAGTATAACTGTTTAGAAATTAGTTACGAACAAAACAAAAAGCAAAGATCTGACAAACATTACTGGATAAGTCAAAGGCAATATGATGACCAGCCCTTTATTCAGAGACACTGCTGCTTTGAAATATTGAAGACTGTGGAAGAAACAGAAAATCATGAAACTTCATTCCTTGCTGCTATGCCAATGCATTACTTGTCACAGGGACCCAGAAACATAACAGTCTCTCATTTAACTGCAATGTCTAGGAACACAGTATAAGAACTGCCTCAGCTTGGGTTATTCAGGCATATGAAAGTAGCAGTTTTAACTTTCAAATTACTGTAAGGGTCTTGCTAGTTGCAGGTATCTAAAGTAAACACAACCTCTCACAATTTAGTGGTTTCGAGGCACCAATAGGCATGGCCTCCCCATTTGGGAGTTCTCCAGTATAAACAGATTTCAGAGCTCCTGGCAGTACATGGGTAAGTTCTTCAGAGTTTTGCTGAGTTTTGCGTTTCAGTTGGTTATTCTAGTTCTAAGAGACAAATCAGGAGCATGTTTGTCAATCATTAACAGTCATTTTCATATGGTTGTGACAGGTTTAAAGACCTCCAGTGACAGAGAATCTAATTGCGCTAAAATTCTTTTCTAGCTCAGACAACAGAGCAAAGACCAGCAGAATTATACAGGTTCAGTTACAGAGAATGAACAATAGGTCAACATTGGTTTTTCATAGATCTCAAGGTGGAGAAAGAAAAGCAGTAAAGCATTCTGTCTTCAAAAGAAATATCACAATTATTCTACAGATTAACAGACTATCCCACTAAAAACCACTCCTTTCTAATTGATGCTTCATGCTGCTCATTTTTATTTCACTTTGTGTCTTAGGTTGTCACTTAGGTCACTGACAACGCTTTTACTTCACAAAAATTTATACCTTGAGATAGATGGAGGCCATTTAAACTGGGGATGTGGTATTAATCTTACATCTCAAGCTCTTTCATTCTTTTTTCTAAATCCTTTCCTCATTGCTGCAAATCCCTAATCAGAAGCTGTATTCTGTATTTTCTAGTATTGCATTGAATAACTACGTTTGCTGAGGGACTGCACGGAAATTTAATGGAATATATCTGAAACGCAGACCCCATAGGGCCAAAGGACATTCACAGGAATTAATCTGGGTTATAACATATGCATTTTCTGTCTCCAATTCCTTCCTAATGGAAAGTAAGTGAAACATTCAACTGTACTAAGGTTTAACAAAAAAGTGTCAATTACCATCTTGTGAGCATGATGGCACTTCCCACCTAGTTAAAAAACTACATGTGAAATGACAGGCAAGACACTATATTTTACACCATTTCTTATCCAATCACACACTAAATCTCTACCAGTATGTTTTCCAAAAAAAAAAAACTTATCTGGAATGGAGTATCAGAGAAAATCTCTTAGCTTGACTGCTGTAAACTAAAAACTGTGAAGAGATTTATTCTCTTAGAATTTAGCAGTACTTGTGACTTGCTAATTTAATACCAGAAATTCTCATAAATGTTTGGTTTTTCAACTGGCTCATCACAGAAGATCTAAAACAGACCAGACTGAATATCTTGACAGAGGTATGCCTAGTATATTCTGTCTATACAGAACCTGAATATTCAATATGGCTTGAGGTGAGAGAGAAAAATTATGAGCCTCTGTACCCCTCACCCCAAGGCAGATAAAATCAAAGCCAACACTAATTTAGGAAGATGATATGAATAAGTGTTTTAGTAAGAGCTGAGATTTTACCTCTCCAACTCCAAAATCCTTCTGAAACAGACTGAAGTTGGACTTCATTACATACATACCCTGTCTGTTTTCAAAAGAGTTACAGAATGGTATTGAGGCTGAAGAAGAGGTTTGCCCTCTAGTACATTTACTTTATGTTTTTCCATGAAAAGTAGAAGACTTTTTTTTTTCCAGTTGCTACACAGCCTTTGGTTCACCACCATTCATGGCTTTGGTACATAACACGTACATCATGAAACTGTGTCTCAGCCATGCTACACGCTTTGTATGGACAGCATTCTTTCAGTGAGGATATTATTTTTCTTTTTGCCTATCCATGAAATTACAATTTTTTTTAAAGTAATAACAGTGTGGAAACTAATGCAGTAGGATTCTGAAGCTTACACCTGGAAACCTGTTAATTTGATAAGAACACAAAAGTCTAGACTCATGATAAAACTGCAGCACCATTGGACAGGCATGTACAAGATTTTTTAGCGAGGACAAAGCTGTATTATTTTCCAAATGAAGCATTCTAGAGACTTGCTCATGATTTTGCATTTTATTACACAGTAAAATATTTAATGAGTGTATATTTAATTCCAGTGTCTATTAAATCCTGTCCAAGAACTGTGCATTTTCTAACAATACAACAGTGAAGCAAAAGTAGTATTTTATAGCTAGAATGATCTATCAGTTCAGTGTTACATAACATGTTATGATGGGATGGCCAGATGAAATCCTGAAAAAACTGCATTTTGACTATGTTGGATGTGAAGTGCTCTCTCTCTGATGTGTCAGTATTGCAGATTTTCATTAGTGCTGAAAACAGCAAGTACTTCTTGTGCTCATCCAAAACAGTTCCCTAGGTTCAAGCAGCATAAAGTCCAAAAATAGAGATGCTTCCTAAATAACCTATATTTGGATGACTTTGGTTTGATTATGTGACCCTGAGGACACCACAATACATCTTCCCTCCCCCTGCTTCTGCCTACAAGTAGCATCCTTTTTACAGATAAGGAGCAAAGGATTCTTTTTTGCTGCAAGGAGCACAGCAAGGACACTTGTGAGCACACCAACAGAAATGCTGACCCAGAGTTGCACTGGATGTAGAGAAAATGGCTGGCTCGTCTTGGGAGATCACAAAATATTGCCAGATTACAGTTCTAACCCATCTTCATGGGGCTACAAATTTATATTGTCTGTTATTTTGGGTATGTCTGAAAACACTGTGTTGTATGGGTGAGTTCAGGGGGAAAAGGGAGAGGAGAAAGACAGGCAACAAATCAGTTTCCTCCAAGGCTTATCATTTCTCTAAGCCTTTCTTTACCGTGACTCCACACAAACAGTGACAAAGACCAAGCTCGCTTCCCCTCCTTCGCCTGACAATAAAAGCGAGCAACACAGCAAGGTGGTGACACCCATTTCTAAAGAGAAAGTGCTCTTGATTTATAGGTGACTTAATAAGAAATTGCCTAGCATAAAGTGGATTTCCTATTCTATTGTCTTAGGGAGTAATTGGATCTGCTGTTTACAAACCAAGGAGTAAAAGCACCTTTCCAGTCACATTACCGCAGCAACCCCTTCACAAGTCTCCCTCGCGGCAGGGAGCAAGGAAAAGCCGCCGGGAGGTCCGGGCCCGGAGGCGGTGGGGTCCGCGCCCGCACCCCCGCCGCACCCCCGGACCCGCCCGCGACCTCTCAGGGGCTGCCGCGGCCAGCTGAGCCCCGCGGCCACAGCGGGACATCGCAGCCCCGCCCGCCATCGGCAGCCGGCAGGATGGAGCAGAGCCCGGCCGGCCCCGCTCCCCGCAGCGGCGGGCCCCGATCTCTGCCCGCCGCCGCCCGTGACCTTGCGGAAGGAAGGGCCCGCCGCTCCCGAGCATCCCCGCCGCGCGCGGCCGGACGGTTGCGGCGGAGCCCGGGGCGGGCGGGGATGCCCCGCCGGCAGCTGTCCGGGTGCGGGTCACTGCAGGTAGAGCCGCCGGCTGCGCTCCCAGCCCGACCCACGCATAGCGGCGGTGGGGTAGGCTCCGCTTCTGACATATGCACGCACCCCGCCGCCTGCGGCACCGGCACCGGCACCGGCACCGCCCGGCCCGGCCCGGCCCGGCCGCCCCGCTCACCTGCGCCGCCGCCGCCGCCGCCGCTCTGCCCGCCCGGCCAGTTCCGCATCGAGCGCCAGGAGCGGGACGCGCCACCGCGGCCCGCGGGGGGCAGAGAGGGCGGGGCGGAGCGAACCACTCGTCCTCATGGCGGGGGGAGCCGCCTCGCCAGCCTCCCGCAGGGGGCGCTGCGGCCTCCGAGCGGCAGCCGGGGGGAGGGAGGCGGGATGTGAGGGTGGGAAACAGCTCTCCAGAGCAGGCTGCCCGGGGAGAATGGGGAACGCTTCAGCTTGTACTTTCACCCTCTGTATTGAGCTACTTACCCGCTGATTTGCTACAGGCTTCATGAGATTACAAGAGAATTTGGTTATTAAAAGCTTGAGATACAGCTTTTTTAATTCCTTCCAAGTTCCCATAAACCACTGCGCAACCAAATCTGTTTATTAACAAAACAAAAATTACCAAAATAAACTCAAAATGCAACCACGAGCACCGCAAGTAACCCAAGAGTTTAAAATATTTTTATATATGAGGTGTAAAATGGTGAAATAGTTGATTTGATATTCACAGAATCACCGAATATGCTGAGTTGGAAAGGATCCACAAGGATCATTGAGTCCCCGCACAGGGCATGCCCAAGAATCATACCATGCACCCAAGAGTATTGTCCAAATGTTTCTTGAACTGTCAGGCTTGGTGCTGTGACCACTTCCCTGGGGAGCCTGTTGCAGCACCCAACCACTCTTTGGGTGAAGAACCTCTTCCTAATATCTAACTTAAACCTCCCCTGACACAACTTCAGGCCATTCTCTTGCATCCTGTCACTGGTCACCCCAGAGAACTGTCTGACCCTCTACTTCCCCTCACAAGAAAGTTGTAGACTGCAATGAGGTCTCCCATGTTTCCTCTTCTCCAGGCTGAACAGACCAAGTGACCACAGCTGCTCCTCATACAACTTGCCCTCAAGGCCCATCATCATCTTTGTTGCCCTCCTTTGAACGCTCTCTAATAGTTTAATGTCTTTCTTATACTGCGGTGACCAAAACTGCACACAGCATTCAAGGTGAGGCCACACCAGTAAAGTAGGACAATCACCTCCCTTGCCCACCTGGCAATGCTTTGTCTGATGCACCCCTGGACTTTTCAAACTGCAGAGGAATTGGGTTTTCAGAAATACACCCATTTTTTCTCCCTCCGCATTGATCTGAACCAATCATGACCAAACACAGCCAACAGAGAACACTT
This sequence comes from Chiroxiphia lanceolata, assembly GCF_009829145.1. Lineage (NCBI taxonomy): Eukaryota > Metazoa > Chordata > Aves > Passeriformes > Pipridae > Chiroxiphia > Chiroxiphia lanceolata. The sequence continues at coordinate 24,670,240 of NC_045642.1, forward strand.
CCTGAGATTGTAATTCAAGCACCTCATGATTTCTACAGTGGCCAAATCAGCAAAATTAATTTGAAACAAATTGGGTATAGAGACTTAGAGCAGCAGGACTCACTCTCAAACCTAGATAGCATTTTGCAAATATTAAAGTACAAAGGGTCACTGATCTCAAGGAAGGTTTCTTCCACCACACCTTACCTGAGCTTACTTGAGTTCCATGGGCTAACCAGGCAAGCTTCTATAAAACAAAAATTCTGTACTAATTTACACTTTCAAAAAAATGGGAATGTGAAGATGTAAATGAGGAGCTTATATTTGACTACATGATAATGAAAAGGGATGCACAAGGTGGAGTGCGCTGGTTTTGGCTGGGGTAGAGTTAATTTTCTTCACAGTGGCTACTATGGGGCTGTGTTTTGGATTTGTACTGAACATACTGATGATAATATAATGTTTTTGTTATTGCTGAGCAGCGCTCACACAGATCCAAGGCCTTTTCTGCTTCTCATACTGCTACGCTGGCAAGGAATTTAAGGGTGCATGAGAGGCTGGGAGGAGATACAGCAGGGACAGCTGACCCCAACCAACCAGAGAGATATTCCATACCATATAACATTATGCTCAGCCTATAAAGCAGGGGAGAAGAAGGAGGAAGATTGGAGTGATGGCATTTGTCTTCCCAAGTAACTGTTGTTCATGATGGAGCTCCGCTTTCCTGGAGATGGCTGAACACCTGCCTGCCCAAAAGCAGTGAATGAATTCCTTATTTTGCTTTGCTTGTGTGTGCAGCTTTTGCTTTCCCTATTAAACTCCCTATATGTCAACTCATGAATTTTCTAGTTTTTACCCTTTCATTCTCTCCCTGATCCCACTGGTGGGGGAGTAAGCAAGTGGCTGTGTGGGGCCTGGTGGCTGGCTGGGGTTAAATTGTAACACAGAGCCAAGGAAAATCACTGTTTTCACCAATGCCACACACAGCAACGTTATAGATTGTACCTTGAAAATCCCTCAAATTTATATGCAGGTTTTCTCTTCAAATTAAGGAGATGCAGCTCAAAATAAAGAAACTGAAGCTAGAAATGAAGCTGCAGCTTCATTGCCATTGCCTCTTCTGACTGTTGACAGTCTCATTGTTTAGCAATCCCTTAAGCAGGGCCCAGCCACCCTCTAGTCCACCCAGGGCTGACTTGAGCGCTCGAGCTGTGCTCATTACTCCCCATCTCATACCTCAATGCAGTTTCCTATAACCCTACTCCTTCTGCCTCTGGTTTAGTAGATTTCAACTTAAATTTTAGAGTAACTCAGGGGCTTCAGCAGAATAGCCTGTGGTGTGGGGAGTTGCTGAGTTGACAGTCGCTTTCCCATTGTGGCAGAGGATCAAGCACTGAGGAAACAGCTAATGCTGGACAGCTCTCTGCTTTCCCATCCTACCACTCCCTTCGAGGTAATGCATACAGACAAGTATTCTGGTTGATTCTCCTCCGAGTACATCAGAAAGTCTCAGTATATGAGGTATCAGCTAGGGTCCATCTGAAAATCCACTTGACAGCCAGGGGCACACTGGACTCCCATTTCAATTTTGACAAGCCATGATATGCAGAAGATGGAGTACAGCACATGGAATAAAACGGTTACATTCTGAATGTAGCTGTACATACCAAGATGAAGGATGTTTGCACAATTCATGGTCTTCACGATATGCACTTAATCCATTTCACGTATTTGCCAGGTCTGCAATACAGGAAGGTGGATATCAAGCTAAAAATCTCATCCTAGAGGCCAAAATAAACTGCCTGGGGTTACACTGCTATTTCTTTTTCACCACTTCTTGCTTCTCTCCAACGTTCTTATCAGCTTTAAGCTTGTTACAGCAAGAACTTATTCTACCCTCCTCTGAGCTAATGACAGCACATCAGAGAATGTCAAAATCCTGTATTAGGCTTTATTCTTTTATATAAACATTAACATTTCTCAAACAGATTAGTTAAAAATACAGATTTAAACAAGAATTTTTGCAATTGCAATGAGTTATAAAAAACAACAGATTATTTTACAGATTGTTACAAGTGCTTTACAAAGGTGCAGAGTGAAGGCCAGTGGCAGGGGACCAACCTCAAGTGCAAAATGGACACGATACCCTCACCACGGGCATAGCGCTCAGATACACAGCCAAAAAAAAACAACAAACAAACAAACCAAAAAACAGACAAACAAAAAACCCCGAGCCATGTGAACCTATGCTCTTGGGATGCTCACTGGGCAAGCAAACATAGACCCCTATGACAGAGAAGACTCATGAGACCAAGCTACCAGGATACTTAAGGTTACATCTCCGAGATCAGCCATAAGATGATGTTTCTTGGAAAGTAAGGAACATGTTTTACAACAGTATATTTCTCTTCTGTCAGACAAAATATTGCTGTAAATTCTAGAATACTTATGAATGTGGATACTTAAAAACCTGGGGCATAATCCAGTGTGGATCTCACAATGCCCGAAGTGAAGAAAGGATACAAGACCCAAGTGTCCTTCTAAAGCAGTTGGCACTCCTCACACAGGAGGGACCTCCATATCCCATTATCATCCCTAAAACAGTTGGAAAGACTTTGGCAAAAGGAAGACAACGCAAGTGGATCTGATTACACGCAATATTCCTGCAGCCCATGATCTGAGAGTTGTGCAGCCCATAGCTTATGCAATGCCCACATATTTCACTAAATGCAGTGTGTCCTCTCTCCTTGGCCAATACATCTTCACACCCACCTTGGAATACATACCACATGCTTCAGATTCTTGGAAGTTTTTGAGATCCTTCCACCACACCTACCTCACCTAGGTACCAGTCCTTCCCACCTATCTTTTTTCTATTCCACTCCTAAAGATAAAATCTATGCCCTGATCTGTTTTGAACTAAAGTTTTCCAGCTGTTAGCAAATCAAAGGTAAATTGAAGTGTCTGAGAACCACGAGATAAAACTGTGATGCATTATATTAAAAAACAGTCCACTACTTTATGCCTGACATCTTTTTGTTGCACAAACGTTCCCTACCCAGAGAATCTCCCTGTTAGACAAAGGGCACTACACATTAGAGGAATCCTTTTTCCAAAGGAGGGCCAGAATAAAGGGCAGCTCTAGAGATGAAGTCTCATAATAAAGAAATAAAAGCTACTTCTCTTGGAATCATTGTAGAGGGCAGCACATTCAAGAGATTTTATTTATAGGAAACCCAGTGAAACCCATAGAACATCCACACTGACTTCCCTGAGCTCCTCAGATCCAGGTACACTGGGGACCCTGCAGAAGCCTTTCGAGCTGGGTTACTCTCAATAGAGAGCTTTTGGCAAGTTCCTGCAAATTCATTTTCATAATCAGTGAGAAGAGGATCAAAGGGCAAACCTTCAGCATATGCTTAGAGAAGAGAAAGACTCTGAAGAAAGAGGACTTGGGGGGCAGGGGGAAAGGTCTTCATTTCTACCGTTTTCGAAGTTTCACGTATTCCTTTGGGGTATGGGCACTACATCAAAACCAACCCCTCCATCTGATCTACCACCAGCTGCCTCCTGCATATCTCATGACAACATTGAAATCCCGGGCTCATCACTCCCTGCATGCCTAGCCCAGGGTTCAGTGCTTTGGAGAGGAGAGGCTGGCTTCTCATTAGCAAAGGCTGGGAGATGGCATTATGTCAGCACGTCAGCATTCTGGGAGCATGCGGTCACTCATGCACATCCCAGATTTCTGAGAGCAGAGGAGGGAGTTTCTTGTCCTGCAGCCGAAGGGCAAACACCTGTTCAGAGTGGACACTGCTTAGTGTCGAAGACTGACCAGCTTCATTAACATCCGTGGAAACATCAGGCGGTCCTGCAGAGTCAGACAAATAGACAGCTGTTAGTAAATTCACACTAAAACTTTAAAAAAGAAAAAAATACCACAACAGATGATGTATTGTAATGACAATCCTGACTTCCTCTAAACCCAGCATTCACCAGGAGGCTTCAGTGTGGAGGAACACAAATAGTACACCATGTCCCAAAACTCCAGACTTTCCATGCTGGCTAAACTATGGAACATGATACAGGACAGCAGGCTGCGACAGCTCACAAGTCCTGCATTTCCAGCTGCTATCAAAGAGCCACAGAAGGGACAAGTATGACAGCACAGGCAGCAAGAGACCTGTTACAAACAGTACCACAGGAACTGTGTCTGCATAAACACAGAATCAGCTCTTATCATTGCTGGAGATGTTCTGGTCAGGCACTTACATTTGGTCTGTTGATACAAATGTAAGAATGAAGGGCTTCCACATAGGTGTGCTGCAGCCTCTCCACCAAGGACTGGTCCTGCACATTCGGTCGGTCTGCCAAAAAGCAGGTTAGAAGTAAGGAGATTGCCACAGGCAGCTTCACTGGACTTAACATCCCTGCCTGACCCTATTCCCTCACACGGTCTCTTCCCAAAACCTCACTAGCATTCACCCAGCACAGCTGGGAGGTATATCCATGATTGTAGCAGCTATGTCAACTGTCTGTGACTGTTCCTTCTCAGTGATGTCTCCTGCACATGGGGTATCCAATCTGACTCCAACAGAGATGGAAGGTTAGAGACCAAACACTTACATAGTACTGTTTGGTCTCACATTCCTGTCACAGAAGAAATGAGAAGCTGTCTACTCAAGAGTGATTGGGAAAGTCTCTGCAGCAGGTGAGCCAGTTAGAAAACAAGAACAAAGAAAAAAAGTACTCAATAATTCAGGTCACAAGACAGAAGAATGGAAGTGGTTTCTTGGCAAAGCTCTGTCCTGGCCCAGAGCAATACTGTCTCATGTCCAGGGTATTTTCACTTGCCCACTAGATGTCACTCATGCTGTGGCACCTGCATCACACCAGAGAGGTGCCAAGGACATTAAGGGGACAATTAAATAGCAATCTCAAAATAAGGAAGACAAATACTGGCCCATTTTTCTATAAACTTTTTCAGTAGTTGGGGAATTTGCTTTCTTCTGGAAGCGGCATTATAGAATTCAGAATATAACGAATAACATGCTCCCTTTATCACTGAACTCTATACACCCCTCTATTACTCTTCTTCTGCTTGTGACGTTCCTTAACTCTACTTCTTTGCCCTCTGACTCACTACTGCAGCTCCTCAGACCTCCCTGGCTTTTTACCTGCAGAGAAAATGTTGATGGCGATTAAAAGTGCATATTCAGCATCATTAAGCTGTAGCTCATTCATTCCCTTTGAGAACTCAAAGATGGGGTTAATGAACTCAAACTGCAGACCTGAAACGAACAGAAGAGAACAAGGTGAAGCAGTAACAATTGTTTCCTTTCTCTCCCTCTCATGGAATAAGCTGCAAGAAACCCACTGCAGTACAGCAGGGAGTGGGGAAGACAGGCAGGCAAGGAAAAACCCTTACATTATGTTCCAATGAAACCTCCCTTTACATCCACTACTAGTGAACACCAACAACAGTGGCTGAGGAGTGGGGTTCTAACTATAAAGCTACACTATTTCTGGGTTCTCCTAGAGCCTTAAATGCCCCACAGCACATCACCAGGCAATAGCTAAAGGAACACAACATCATTTATCAGATAAATCCATCAAAAAGTCAGAAAGCTACAAGTACAACATCTACACTTTCAACTCTGACACCATCACCTCCTTCACATCCAGTAGCTCTCATGCTTTCAGCGAAAGCTTTAATACCGTGATCAATATTCATCTGAAGTCTGTCTGAGCTGAAAACATACAGTTCCAAGAACTCTGAACTACGCCATTTCCTTCATCTCAAAAAGCTGGGAGAGTGAGGCAGAGCCTGACTTAGGCTTCCAACCACCTCCTTTGATACATGCAGTCAGGTAGAAATGCAGAAATGCACTGATATTTATTGCCATTACATATAGAGACCACTGTCAAATCAGGTCTTTTTGTGCTATGTAATCATGCTGAAAACTTCAGGCCTCTCCTCCAAAATAGCATCTAAGTTTCTAATTTCCTGCAGTACAACTGCATCAGAAAAGGAGAAACAAAATGGAGGAATCTTTCTGGCTGCCTACTTTTTGCCTCCTAATAACCTGAAAAAAGGCTACCAGGAAGAGTGTTGAAAAGGAAAGTTGTATATAAAAGCCAACCCAAGTATAATGGTTAAAGAGCTACTCAAAGAATAATTAAAAAAAAAAAATTCACACGGAGGACAGGTAATGTCTTGCTTTAGAATGTTGAAGGTACATACTTCCTGTTACTTCATCTGAAATTATAGACACTCACAGCTTGTGAAAAAACAGACTTCAGAAATCACGCCACCACAGACCAACATATACTGGGACGATAAAATACCTAAAGCAATGTGTGGGGACCTTCAATGCATGGTACAGACTTCACATTAAGTGAAATGTAATTACATTAATGTCCTTACTCAAGGTGTGTATCTGGATTAGCAAGTGATATACTTGCAAAGGAGAAAATACTGTGGTTTGAATTGCTATGATCTGATACACCTCTATGACCACATCACACCTCTACTAGCAAGGAAGTTCACACCAGCTGCTAGCCCTAGGTGGACATTTCCTACTAGATTTTCATCCTTTAAGAGTCCAAATTTTCCCAAGCAAGTTCACATCTGGAAAAAGACATGAACTGAACTGGTAGACACATATTAAAAGCAAAAAATATATGGCTTTTGGGGCTATTGGTCTGGTCCTCTTCTAAGCTTCTTCTTCTGACCCCACATACTATTTCCAGCAGTCCACATTAAAAAGGAAAATATGTAAGAACACAAGACACAGGGAAGGAAGAAACACCTGTCTAATGCACCACCTGCTTTGGCGAAGTCATCCCGATTATAGCTCAGGTCCTTAAGAAAGGTGATGCTCTCAATCTCTGGATTATAGCGCCGAGATGTCTCCAGCAACATCACCTGAAACCAGAAATGGATATACTCGATATGAAATAGGAAAAAACGTTACAACATCAATAATTCGTTGAATGTGGAGCATCTCTGAAAAAAAAAAAAAAAACCCAAACAAAAACTCTCCAGTTTCTCTCAGAGTGCTTAAAAATTCCAAGATAAATTCTGCTGCATCCTTTGTGGTGTCTGCTTCTGGGAAAGGGGAAGTTCCTGCTTATCACTGCCAAGGCACTTGTCTCATTCTCCTCCATGACCCTTTGCCAGTATAACCTGGCACTGCAGTAATGGTCCCATAGCTGAGATCCTTCAGTCCACCATCCCAAAAAAGGGATGGAACTAGTTCTCCATGTGGGTAACTCCGAATTCTTTCAACTCTGCTACTATGTATTGTGGTGGAGCCAAACTCTCACCTCTATTGTAGATGTCTTCAATAAAGCAATCTGATCTTCCCTGGTGAGCTCCAGGAATCCAGGTAGTTGCTTGGCAAAGTCCACAATCTCTTGCACAGAGATAATTGCAAGTTCTGTAAAGTGAGCAAAACGCTGCTGCCTCGCTTCACGGTTATTAGGGTCAGGAATCTGGGGCCACGGCTGTGGGAATGGGAAGAGACAGCATATATATATACAGATATAGATATACAGAGACACACAGAGAGAGAGAGATGTATGTGAGAGATTAAGCCGGGACAGAAAGATGAAAAGATGAAATGAACAATGAAAGAAAATGAACCAACATCAGAACATCATCTTTTGCTATTCTTTACAGAGCTTTAGTCCACAGATGCAGTGCCTGAAGTATGTCTGTTCTCCCAAATATTTCACCCAAAACCCAACTCCCCAAACTTCAATTTTTCTTAATTTTTGTAAACTTGTAGATTTTTTACCGTCACTTTGAGCCTGTCTGTGAATGAGCGCTGGTTGCACTGCTGCTGAGCGGCCACAAGCTTTTTTATCATGTTCAGCTGTTCCGGCGTTAGTTTGTGGGAAGGGCTTGGCGGATTCGGAGGGTTTGGACGCACCACAACTGTCCGAGCCTGATCGTCTTCCTGCTTCTTCAGTTTCTTCAGTCGGATCTGTTCTTCAGACAGAACATCTAAAGCAGGAATAGCCTGTGATCAATCGTAGAAGCATACTGGAAACTACACTAAACACAGGGTAATGTGCTGTGGATGGAAAGTGGAGATCACAGCTGCCTGTATCTGGCATAGCAGAGTGTACACAACACAGCAGACAGTGATACTGTCATTTGTTTCTCCCTCTATTCCTGCTTTAAGTTGTTCCATCACCTTTCTTCTAATCATACCGTCATGCAAAGTGTTCACAAAGGGCAGAAGCTCCTATCATGATGCCCTGCAGATCTCAGAAAAACAATAGTGACTTTCCCCATTGAGCAATTCCCTAAGATGTCATGTTATAACAGATTCCAACAAGTGCTCCTTTAACATGCCATGGTGCATTTCATCTTCCTCTTCAGAGGTCAGAGCCAGTCCTGGATGGAGTTTGAGAGTGAAAGGATAATTTGCTATACAGGCCATCTGCAGCAAACTGTAGAGCAGTAACATGGTGCAAGATGAAGAGTGAAAGAATAGCTTTGCATAAAACGTACTGAGGACCAACTACAGGTCCTTCAGGAATAGGGCTAGAAGACTTCTTCAGTTGTTAAGTCAAAGGAGATGTCATTTGGATGTAATATGGTAAGGAACTGAACAAATCGGAGGCATCTGATCTATGGGGGGCTAATGGGGTCCAGCTGTCAGAGAAGGGGAAGCACATCTTCACTCATAGGCTTGCTAGCCTGTGAAGAGGGATTTGAACTAAAGTTGCCCAGGGAAGTGACATTATAGAGGGGGTCTGTTACAAGGTCACCTGACCAGAAAACTGAATGGAGCAGGTCCTCTATAGACAGACAGAAATGGCCTCACATTCACAAGCCCTGGTCTTGTTGGGAGATTTCAACCACCCCAATATCTGTTGGAGAGACAACACAACAGTGAATAAGCAATCCAGGAGGTTCCTCTAATGCGTTAATGATAATTGCCTTCTCCAAGTGATAGAGGAGCCAATGAGCAGAGGTGCTGTGATGGACCTTGCTCTCACCAAGGAGGGTCTGCTGGAGAATATGAAGCTCAAGGGCAGCCTGGACTGCAGTGATCATGAACTGGTGAATTTCAAGATCCTTGAAGCAATGAGGAGGGAGCACAGCAAGCTCACTGGTCTGGACTTCAGGAGAGCAGACTCTGGACTCTTCAAGGATCTGCTCAGTAAAGTACTACGGGATAAAATGCTGAAGGAAAGAGAAAGCCCAAGAAAGCTGTTTTTAATATTTAAGGAGCACCTCCTCCAAGCTCAGGAGCAACGCATTTCTAAACTGGAATGGCATGGATTTAACAGATGGATCAGAGATTGGCGGATAAGAGATTGGATGGTGGTTAAGAGATTGGCTGGATGGTTGCATTCAAAGAGTTGTGGTTAGTGGCTCAATGTCCAAGTGGAAAGCAGTGGCATTCCTCAGGGTTGGTACTGGGACCAGCACTGTGTCGTGCCATACTGGGAATGTCTGTGCCAGCGACACAGACAGTGGGACTGAGCACACCCTCAGCAAGTTTGCCAACGACACTAAGCTGTGTGGTTGTGGTTTACAAGCTGGAGGGAAGGGATGCCATCCAGAGGGACCTTGACAGGCTTGCAAGGTGGGCCTGTCAAACCTCATGAAGTTCAACAAGGACAAGTGCAAGATCCTCCACATGGGTCAGGGCAATCCCAAGCACAAATGGAGGCAGGGCAGAGACTGGATTGAAAGCAGCCCTAAGAAGGACTGAGGGTGATTCTATGAACTGAAGAATTCACTGATGTGAATGTAGAGAATGTTTGTTGTTTCTTTAAGCCAAAGCTGCAAAAACTATCTGAAAAAATCCAAAAAAAAAAAAAGAAAACTAGCAGATATACCTGGATTCAAGAGTTATCTTCCAGAGAATCATCCTATAAGTTAATGATGAACAACAAGGAGCAGAAAAGGGACTGACTGGGAAAAAACCTCCACATCTTCAGGAACAAAGACAAATAAACAAAGCTTGACTTACAAACAAGATTTTAAAAGTGTTGAGAGATTCTTTGGCCATTTTTTTATGCACAGGTAACAAAGACACATAGCTGCTATACAGGAAAGCAGAGTCCAAAACTGAATAATTATAACTTACGCTTAAATGAATCACGTTAAACATGAAGACAAGAACTGGAGAATTACTGTGAGAGAGAACTCTGGAATTGGAAGGATAGATAAAGAACATAACACATTCAAGCTGAGAGGGCCCTTTATTCCCGAATTCTAACAGGGAAGATGTATGCACAGGTACACGCATACACAAAATTTACAATTCTAACAGCAAAGACATTCAATACAATTACCAAAATAAGGAGGACCTGTAAGATTAGAGAATGCTACTCACAGTGTTAGTTTAAGAAGGCAAGTAATTAATTCAAGTGATTACAGTCCCTCAACTTGGGACTCAGATGCACAAAGGATTTATAACTGGTAACTTGTCACTTGGCTATTACTGAATCTTGAAAACTGCCTATGTGCAAGCTTCTGCACCATGCTAAATTCAAAGCAATCTAACTTACTTGGTTTGCCAGGAAGGAACTATTTAACCTCACAGTTCACACTGGCTTAAGAACAATAAACTGGCCATGAATAACTTCAGTCTGGGAATTAGAAGAATGTTTCCAGCAATTACAAGGGGGAAGTTCTGGAATGACCTTCCAAGTGAAACAGCTGGAGGAAAAAGCCCTCCCTTTCTGTCAAAATTAACACGGCAAATTTGCAGTAGGGATTACAGCATTGACAGGAATTGCCAAACTCTTAATAATAACACTTTTGACCTAATTTTCCTGAGCTGTCTTCAACACAAGACAAGGAGTAAATACAGAAACATACTGAGGCTCTATCTACCTGCAAAAGAGAAGCAAAGTGAACAGGCAGTCTTACCACATCACTTTTCAAATATATCTCTTTTGTAGCTCTCAGGAACAGGGGCAAATGAGGTAAACACAGCATATGTAATGCTGATACAAACCAGTGAGACAGATACTGATGTGCTTTGTTTTATGCTGGAAAAACCAAATAGCTTGTCTCCTTGGTGTAGCATTATTTACAAGATGTTTCTGAAATAGTCCCTGTTCCTCACTGTTCTGGGTGCTGGATGTCAGAAAAGGAGACTTCACACAGATCTAACATTAATCAAGCATCCATTCAGTCAGTCTTGGCCACCAAAGGGATGAAACTTGGATGCCTTGGTCATGGAGAGCTGTTCCTGACATGTGAGCAGAAACACTGGTGAATATTCAGGAACAACAGCCTTATTACTTGTGTGAGAAAAACAGCAGATTTCACTAAAGGGAGCAATGAGATCAGCTCTTGCACAAACACAGCTGCAGTACTGTGGTGCTGCCCTTGACCTCTGTCACAAGCTCACAGTAGGAGGCAAAGGAAAGTGCCTGTTGTTCAAGGAGCATGGTGACCGATCCTGCAGTCCCGATCACAGGACAGAAGCCTGAGTTTACTGATACACTTCACAGCATCCTGAAGAATGTGCGAGTCCTTCCTCTGCTCTCACAGTCCACAAGTTCTTATAAGGAATAAAGCAAGGCTGCGGCTCTCAGCACACCAGTGGTGTTCCACTAACAGCCTCACCTCCCCATGTGATCCCTGCTAAGCTCTCAGTGACTTCCCACACACATTTCAACACACAGCCTGCATGGCTGTGTCCCCTCCTCCCCAAGCATTCACACTGCCCCCTGCTTTACACCCATCACCCCGCAGCCTGCTCCCACACGCCTCCTGTCCCAACACCACCATGCCCCCCTGCACCATTTCCTGCACTCACACTGCTCCCTCATGCCCGCTTCCTGGCACTTGCGCAGCCGGCACTCCTGGCACTTGCGACGCATGTACATGTCCATCTCGCACTTGCCACCGTTCTTGCAGAGGTACTGTGCTCCCTTGATGACGCTGCGGCGGAAGAAGCCCTTGCAGCCTTCACAGCTCAGCACGTTGTAGTGGAAGCCAGAGGCCTTGTCCCCACACACGCTGCACACTTCGTTTCCCAGCATCTTAGGGGCTGGGCCCTTCTTCCGCTTCAAGGGGGGATTTTCTACTGAAACGAACAGTACCCAGGGGGAAAAAAAAAAAAACAAACAAAAAAACCCACACATGAAAGAAGTATGTTTGCAGCTGACTGCCACATTCCTTAAAATAACCAATATCCTCACTCAAACCCACCATCTCCCAAACACATGGATGAAAAGATTAAGTCTCCTGTCTCACACACTCCCCTTCTAGACAGGCATATCTTCTGCAACAAACTAACTACTGACATAATCCCCAAGGTTTCACCTCAAATATAAAAACAAATATAGCTTCACACTTGCTCCTCTCCAAAACAGAGTGGAAGAGCCAAAACATGCTCAGGCCAGATGCTCTTCTGCACTTTCCAGTTACAGCTAAGTTCCCAATGTGAGAAAGACCCACAAAAAGGTTGACCTGAAATCCAAGACTGTGCAGAGAAAGTAAGTTTCTTCAGAACTCGCCTCCAGTTCTCCTAGTTCTATTCTCTGCCATACTTATGCACAAGAATAAGGAAAAATGGTTCATCAATCTAATAGTGACAAAAAAACAGTCCTGAAACTGCGACCCTACAAAAGCAGACTGAGCAGGCAATCCCTGTAACTGGAACACTTGGGGAAATGTCAAGACAAAACACAGCACCTCATAGAGTGTATATACAGGCAAGCAGCACACCACACAAGCTCTGTGAGTCTTTGGAGCCCCAAAGCCACCATTTCTTCTTCAAGGAGAGTGCTCCCCACTCCTAAAACTGAAACGCTCTCATAGTGACAGTTCATTTACTAAACCTTGTTATTCTATCTGAAACACAGGCCCTGCACTACTGCTTCACATTTCAGATGGTCTTAGGCAGCAGCTCCCAGCTCTTCCTACATCTGAGAGATCTTAATATTAGCAGCGGCTCTGTATTCTGAAAACATCTTTGGTTTTCTCCAATGCACCTTAAATTAAGCATTTCAGCCTACTAGCTATCTCTCTTTTCATTCCATTTAACTCTAGACAGGTCAACATCTGACATTCTACACAGCTCACAGTGCAGGTATTTTTCTGTATGTCAGATATTACAGATTATGTTTAGATATGCCTGGAAAGCCTTTACACTGGAATTAATGCATACAGATAGGTTTGCAGGACACAGCTACTGCATTTCCTGATCAACATCAGGTTTACAATGTCTAATTTTTGTACTTACTGTTCTAATACTTCTAATCCTTACTGTTGTTTACACTTACTATTCTGCTCAAGTTCCTGAAAGGGTAGACCATTTTAGGTTAGTCTCAGAAATCATTATTAGTGTTCCTCACTACATATTAGTTTTCAGTCATAAAGTATCTCGGTGTTGATTTTCAATCCCACTGACTTTACAGAGGCCTGGAGGTCACTCACTTAAGCCTGCACTTCTCACTCTCAGCAAGAAAATGTCATCAGAAAGGTTAAGTTTCTAATATTCTCCTTTCTTGTTTGACTCACACAACATATTACCAATTATTTCTCCTCACACAATATATTACCAAGAGGAAATTATGCAATGTATACAGTTATTTCAGATTATTTAGTATAAATATATGCAATGGCAGACTAACTGGTATAACAACTTTTCCAAAGCCTTAAGTGACGTTCATATGCTTCTGAGGAACAGCAGAGTAATCCAATGACTTTCTACAGATGAATCTGTCCATCTTGTGGATTTCTTAGCTGCCTTTAAGACGTTACATAAACACCTCATTACCTTTTCTATGACTGGTTTATTGAGACAGATAGGCTTATTCTTTGATCTATGCAAATTATTTTCCATCTCTGAACACTAAGCATTTTAGTTATATAGCTGATTATTGTCATTTTCTGTAGTTAAAGATAACACAAAAATAGCGTAAGAGATATCAAGTGTGAATGCCATCTTTAGCTCTCATTAGGGTCCTCCTTTGGAAGATACCATATTATATATTTTTTTTTCCACATTTTGTGACTTTTTTCCTTGCATTTTTGTAAGGAAACAATCTATCAATTGCTTTCTTTTCCTGTCCTCAAATATGGTTTAAGGACTTTTATTGGCTAATATATTACCTTTTAATTACTCTCTTTGTTTCTACTCTACTGATGAGTCCTTGTTCAATGTTCAGATTACCTCTTTTCTTTATATCAGGGATTGCCCATTGCCTCACAGTTGAGCAAATACATTTACTTGTCATATTTTCATTAAGCTGCTGACATTATGCACGTGTTTTCCTTTTTTACCTGTTACCTGTCCAGAGATGCTACACTATGTCATCTTACAGTTTTAAAGTGTAGGATTGTGGCCATGAGCAGCAATTTTAACTACAAAATCTCCATTCTATTTCCTGATGCTCTTTAACCTCAGTTAACCTAAGAAATATGTAGAGGAAACTTCTACTGTCTTCCCATTATATGAATCTGCAAAAATCTATCATTTCTTTGCATCACCTATCCTTGTTAGATTGTCACCTGTAGTAAAACTTTATTGCTCAGCAGCTTTTGATAAGGCTAACAAAAATAAATTCATTTTAGTGCCACGAACCCAGCCTCTAAAAGGTCAAATAAGCAAAACATTTATCACCTACATAAACCCAGTTGTCTTCAATTATCAGTAACTGCTTCTATTCTTAGACATTATCTCTGAGTGCCTCAAGCACTTCAGAATTTGCCCTAAAATTTTGCCAACTATCAATTCTGCTTGCAGCTGAAAGAATGGACAGCCTTTAGCTTGCATGGATTTAGTAAGAATTTTTGCATACCTGCATGCTCAGGGGGGTTCTCTGAGCCAGGGAAGAGCGAAAGCCCTTCCTCCTCCATCTCAAATACACTTGCCACCCTCTTCCCATGATCCTGTGTGCTGAGTTGAGTGGGACCCATGGAGGCCACACAGGAAGGGTTCACAGTAATCTCATCGCTGCAGCATTGTTTCTGCCAAGCAAGGGGCTGTAGGTGTTTTTCTTCAAGGTCTTTAGTTTTTCTCTGCTACTCAAAGTCAGAAAGGAAGTACCTGTGGAAAAAACAAACAGATGCAAAAGAGGCAAGAGTTCAACAATTGAGATATTAATTTCCAAAATCTATTAAGGGCTGCACCACAAGCAAGCTTCAAGATTTCATTTCCTTAATTAGCTTTGTTTTATCAATGTTTATACTCTTGAAACACAGTATTTGAGCAAACTGTGGTAAAAGGTACAAGATTAGCACATCCAGGTGCAAAACTATCCTTTTATTGCTGAAAGATCTATCAAAGCAGAAGAAGTCTTCACTATTGCTAACACCACCAGGGCACTTCAGCCCTGACCTCTCCAAGTGTGTAAGAGGGAAATTTCAGACTTTATAACCAGTGGCCTTTGTTAAAGCTTCTAGTAACAAACAAATAGCTCATTGCTGCCAGCTGCCCTGGATTTTGTAGCATGTATTGCAGAGCATATAGAAAACTGTACAAGATAATTATTTAGCAGAGACTATAAACACTGAAGTTCCCTATTACTATCATTAGCCAAAGACTGTGAGAAAGATCGATGATGTATCAAAGATGATAAATCCTCCCTTCACTTACAGGTAACAATTGAAAGCCAGCATCATACCTATAGCGAATGACCATGATGCCACCCTCAGAAATAGATTCACCACCAACCTACTGAGGATAGCTTTTCTGGAACGTAGAAACTGAAAAGCATTTTCATTATACAGCCTGAACTCCACTAGAGAACCTGAAACTGCAGAGCAAATCCAATCACTTCTTCCAAAAATCCCCACCTGCACAGAAAAAGGCCCTACTGATTTGACTACACAGACTCAGTGAAACTGATGCAAACTGCTAATGTAAACACCCTTAATCTGACTGAACATGCATTTGATCAGTTGATCTTAACTCAGTGATTTACCAATGCAAGCTAAAGAGATTAACTGGTTTAAAAAGCAACTACGTGAAAGGCCTGTACCAGTTTAACTTGAGTGATTGAGCTCACGACTGGAAGCCTGTCACTCTCTGAAAGACAAGAGGTGACAGAAAGCTCTGCAGCAGCTCAAATACCAAAGTATCAGGTAATTAGGGGCATGCCTCACACACTGCAGTGCTGACCATCAAGAGGCAGAGGACCCACCGTCTAACATCCCTTCTTCCCTCCTGGATATCTGGACCAGACCATGCAATTTTTCTTAGAATGCCAAAGGCAAGGATGAAAGTAATGCTTCCACAAACCACCCCCCTCCCAGTACTCTAAACCAGTCATTAAGTATAAAAGTAAGTCATACTGTCAAACCTGCTGAGCTCCTGCCATCTCCCATTACACTGTGGATGCAGGTGTTAAAACCCACCGGGCACATTAATTCACGTGACCTTTGTAAATACAGCCTCAGACTGTATAAGCAATTCAGAGCTCCCTCCTCCCCTTTGGTGCACGCAGCCACTGAATTGCTGGGGAAAGAAAGAGACTATCTAGGACAAAAGCAGCATGAAACTCAAAGCCATATAAAGGAAGAAATTCTGCCCTGGGAGGCTACAGTGTGATTTGCAACCAATTCAAAGAGACTCATGGTCCTCAAAGGAACAATGTGGCTATCACAACCAACTTTTTTTTAAAAAAGTCTCCCCAGAATATCCTGCAGCAGCTGAGAATCTTGGAGAGGCACAGAACATCAGATGGAGACAGGAACTTCACTGAAACAAACCCACACCCGAGTTGTATTCCCAGTCCTATGTAAGCTCCTCACTGATGCCAATATCAGATGTCTCCAGATATGTTTGGGCATGAAATAAGAAAGGTAAGCATACTGCCTATGTTCATCTCCACATTCCTTTAAACCATGCAACAGACTCACTCAAAGATTAATTATTGTGCAGAATGAATCACCAGCAGCAGTACCACAGCAATTTTTCAAAGGAAGAGCTTGATCCCCCAGCTGAGGAACTGAGTGACAGCGTTCAGGCCCCACCGCCTTCAGTTCAGTGACCCAGTCTTACTGCATCCCAGCCACAGTGGCAATGTATTCCAGAAAAAAAACCCCAGGAGAGTACAGTTTGATGGAATTTCAAAACTGTGTGATCCACACAACCCTGACTGACATTGCAAGAGTGAAACTTGTTGTCAGCAAGACATCTGGAGCCCAAAGGGGTGCGCCTAAGAGACTGCAGACATCCTGAGAAGTCTGCAGCTACCAAGAGGGAAGGGAGTATAAATTCCTGTGCACATCCAGGACACAGCAAGGGGTAAGGCCTACCAGCCACTATCTTCATGCTGTAAAACAAACCCACGTGTTCCTGCTTCATGCACCAGCCTCCAGCCTTCCCAAAACAGAATGGGCCAGATAGGAAAGGTTGCTTGTCTTCTCTGCTCCTAAGACACAGCGTCTTTTGGTTTTGTAGGTGCAGTAACAGTTGCAGGCTGTGGAAAACTGACCTAACTACAAACAGCAGCACTCTAGTGCTAGGTAAAGAAACCCAAACTACCATTTTCCACACATGCACACAAGTTGAGAGGTTGTATAACTAGACTCGGGACTTAATTTTCACAGAAATGCATGAGGATTGTTTTAAAATGATGAGAAATCTTGTTAAGTTTTGTACTAAGAATCATGTTATTAGAGATTCGCATCTTCCGATCTGCACCACCACTTCAACTAAAAATGCAGAAAGGTGATGCAAGCCATAACTACAAGAGGGAACACTGTCTTCTTGACATAATCTGCTATGCTGCCTCCCACTGTCTGTCTCAACTCCTTCGGTTTTAGAACCCAGGACTGGCCAAGTGACAAGAAATGAAGCAATCACTTCTAATCACTTCAGAGTCTTGAACAGAGGAACCTGATGACCAGACATATTCCAATGAGGAAACACATACAGATGAAAGGCTGAGGGAAACAATTTTCTGCCAGCCCTTGCCATCCATGTATCAAATATGACATTAAACACTTCTGAAATGTGTCGCCACCAGCCTTGCTCTACTCCATTTCTTCCTTCTTCCCTTCTTTTGAGACAACTGAACAACACAGATACTAATGGTCTCCAGATCAGCACTCTTGCATCAGAAAGTACTGCTTTTTTCAGAGACTAAAGATGGCAGCCCTGGCTCTTGTACCTCATGCTAAATGCCAGAAACATTCATCACTCCCTCCAGCAAGTCTCATCCCATTCTCTCAGCTGGAGTCCTCTTCCAAGTCAGATGAAGCACTTATGCATTCTTCTGGAAGTCTTTGATCTGATCTGTCATCAACAGACACAAAGCTACAGAATATACCAAACTACTGTCCAACATTCATTGAGAATAAGTAAAGGAGATAGCATTGACCAGCACAGCACATAAAGAAACCAAATAAGCCAGATGTAGTTACTGTGACACTTCTGCTAAATAGTGCTGTCCTCTCCCTGTATTCCTTGTTTGGTGCCTTCTGTGAGAAGCTTAACGATCAGGAATCAGACCACATGCAAGCATATCCCTGAAGAAACTGTGCTATGGAACACAGGAATAATCAGAGGAATAGTACAACAAGCCCTTTACCTCCAAATACTGGATGTTCAGATGAAATAGAAGATTTTTAAGAAGTTTGTTCAAGTCTCTGGGATCTTTCAAAACAGCATTTACTCATCACAATCCTTGCCCTATAAATTACAATATCCAACAGTGTTCTGTCAAGGGAAAAATATATGGTTATGTTTCAGTTCTGTAATGAATCACAAGCATACATCTTTTGCTCTGCAGCATGTCAGCATCAGCAGAAGAGACCTTACATCTGTATACATATGTTAATATGACTGTGCTTGCTGCGTGTCAACAAGACTGTGCCTTTGTGCATGGGCCTAACAGGCTGTTGGCAAACAAATGCATCTGACAGGAAGGATTATCTTTCAGAGGTAACCAAATCAGGGATATAATTTGGTATTTTGGATTCTAAATATATTCTAACATGCAATACAAGTGCCAGCCTCCAGTGTGAATCAACGTCTGAAAGCTGGGCCCACAGCAGCGCATAATGGGCAGCACATAATGGCCTCCACTGGAATCAACAACTCACACAGTGATGGCACTACCTTGGGTATCAAATGCTGGCTGCAGATCTAAATGGCCAAGAAAAAACACCCACCTGTTGGACTGAGATTTTACAGGACACTACAGCACCAGCACAAAGCTAAGCCCTTTCAAGACAGAAAAAGAATCTGTCACTTTGAAAATTAAGTAATATTACATGTGAAAACTGTCAAAATTTATAAGGAAAAACAATCACCTTCAGGTTGACAACAGGAGGGACAAAACAGGAAAATGTAGGGTGTGCAAAGCAGTGCGACAGGATATCATAGAGAATGATTTTGAACAGTATGTTTATGAAGAATGGGAAAAACAGTTCTGCAACTCTCAGGGAACAGACTAGCTCTGTGCCCCTGCTGTAAATCCCTCTCTACAGAGAACTGAAGGGACACAGTTTGAATTTGCATTATCCATTTTGATCTCTCAGAAGCATAAAGACAACCACAAACTGGAAGAAGTCTGTAAGCCACCATCAGTCCCAAGCTGATAAAGAAAAGCTTTGGCCTCCTGCTTGCTTTCATTTGTTGTCCAGCTAAGCTTCAGTTGACCATGAGCAGCTGCCCAAGCTTGTAGCACTGGTCTGTGAGCCTTTTGAAGTTGTTACCACCTCTGACAATTATGCAGAAGAGTCCCAGAAGTCAGTCCCGGCTGCGCAGCCTGCTTCCCGGGGACGGGCAGCTGCATTCTGGTCTCTTGCCCTTAGATTAAGGGTCTTATTCCCACCTCTCCCACTCTAGCTCTGAGTTTCAGAGCCTGTCCTCCATCCCCAGCCCACTTTGGCTTTTACTCCTGCTGCTGACCAACTCCTTTATTACCCATGACTTTGCTGACTTTTGGCATGGCCTTTTCCTACGCATTTGTCTCGTCCTTTGAATTGGGTTGTCGCTGCAGCATCCAGCTCTTGCTGGCTTTAGTCTGGTCTCAACACAAAGCATGCCATCTCCTACCCAGGTCAGGTATGGAAACCATGGCAGAGGTTCAGAGAACAACAGCAGAAGTGACTAACAACCAAACAGATTAAAATAAACAAACGAGTGTCAATTGGTTGGAAAGAGTACTGGGAAGAGAAGCGGAGAAGTGTAACAATGGTGTTAGGCTGAAAAGTATTATTCTGAAAGATGGTATGCTTAAAAGGAATAGAAGAAAACCGAGGAAGGGAAAATCAGGTTATTACAGAAAAACAACCTAAAGGTGAGTTCTGGCAGACTGGAAGGAAGTCTGCATAACTTTCCTTCCAAAATTAACCTTATATTACAACCAAAATGCAAAGAGGTCTGTGGGTATTTCTGAATCTGAACTTAATAGGACTTAGGCACTCTTCACCCACAGAATAGCTATTATATACAAACAATGGCAGCAACAGAAGTTTCGAGCCAGTTGCACCCTACATCAAGCGAGAAGGAACACAGGACTGAAACAACTGAACAAACAGGTTAGCAAAGTGAATTAGGATCATAAAGCACAACTGTACCACCAAACAGAATACAATAATTCAGGGAAAGAACAAGCCCAAAGTACTTTTGCTTTGCTCCACATAAAAAAAACAAACTCACTCCTTGTCCATGATCTGCAGAGTACAAGATTCCTTTCCTACATAGTTTGTGGATCCCCCCCATTTTGGGAATAGGGCTTCCCAAATTTTATATCAGATGATGACAGAATGTGCTGACACCAGTCCAACCCGGGAAGCTACAGGCTCTGCAAAGCAACTCCTCACCCCCAACAGCAACTATTTTGCAAGTCAGCTCTCCTGTTCACATGCCTCATCCAGCAGCAGATGCTTCCTCCCCTCTCACCTGCCTCTCATTATACCTTGCCTGGCAAAGGCTGACGTTTTGAGTTTGCCCTTGCCTACCTCCCAGTTTCTGCCTGATCAAAGAGTGCCATGTCAACACATGGAGCAAGAGGAAAAAGAGAGCATATGTGTGACCACTTTCAGGGTGGGTAAGATCCTGAAATGGGCTGTGCCTTTATGTTTCCTCCCTCGCTCTCTCCCGACTGCCAGATGTCCTTGGTTCTGCAACTGAGAGGAGGAGAAAGGAGACAAGGTTACTGGAGTTCATTCACGCTGCGCACAGGGCTGCTCTCGCCTCTCTTCCTGTTTGCAAGGAAGTATCAGTCCCTCTAACAAAGGGAGGGAGAAAGAGGCAGACAAGTGGATAGGGGGAAAGGGAGAAGGAGAGGAAAGGGAGGAGAGAGAGGGGAGGGAGGCGGGGAGAGGGAGGGAGATTATGGTAAGACGATAGACCGTTTCCTGGAAATGAATAACAAGTGATATCAGGAACAATGTGGCCACCTTGCTGCCATGAAATTCCTTTAAAAGGCCATTGACACAAGTTCCCTTGAACCCTGGAAAACAACATAAGCCCGATCTGGGTAACAAATCTCCAGCCCATTCTATCCCTTCTAGGTTTTCTACTGTCGCCTCAGTTTTCAAGCTTCTGGCTAACCTAGATTATAAACACCTCAAGAATGGCAAAAACTAGGGAATGTACCATCTTACAGCAAGGAAGATGTTACAGTAGCAGCATCCCACCATCTTTCCCTCCCCTCCAAGCCATCTTGTAAAATGACAAGTCATCCTTCCTCAATTCTGTCTGGCCAGGTGAGCTGTGAAGCCAGTGTCCCAACACGGGAAGCAGACCAAGCACATCCACTCCAGAGCGACACTAACTTCTGCAGCACCCACCGGGATAAATATGGGCAGAACTTGCTCTTTACAGCTGAACTGCAATAATCCCCCGTGTCTGGCTGCGAATCCAGCTCATCGACAGCTCGACACCACTATCGCACCGACCTTCAGATGGCAGGAAGCAAAACTGAGGCTTTGATAGGGGCTTCCAACAGGAAAAATCCCATCTGTGCTACACCCAAAAGAATGAAACACACAAAGCAGAGCAGCCACCCCCCTCCCCTGCTAGCAGAGAAGCAAAGGGCAGCTCAGTGCCACTCCCTGGGAAGGGGAAGGGAGAGGATCCAGCCTGGAGCCTTGTCCACAGAATATGTTTGTCAGCATCAACTATAATAGCAAATTTTCCCTATGGAAACTCACTTTAAAATAGCAACAGCATTCTTTTGCCAATACCTCTCAACTTCTCCAAGCAAATTTAACTATCCTAGCAGTAAGCCTTTTTTCCCTTTGCACATATAAATGTATCTATGCAAAGGTTGGTTTGTGTGTCTCTTTTTGTTTCTAGGGCCCCTGTATTGGCTAATGATGTCATTCTTTCACACTTCTAAACCACAGTACCAGATACACACACCAACAAACAAACAAAAAAAGAATAAAATCAAGTGTTCAAGCAACCAAGAAAACTTCCCACTATAAAATAATGTAACTAACAAAATCCCCCTTCAATTTGGAAAACTAAACTTGAGATGTTTACGGCTGATTATTCCTGCTGCTGACCAGCTCTTACACACCCTTCATGCAATGACAGCACATCATGTCCTACTTGAAGGCTGAAAATGTGATCTGACCACCTTAGTTTCTTCATAAATGCCACTGTGTGGCAGCATGAAAAACATGCCCACAGACTCAATTTCTTTCTGGACACCTTCTCTGTATTTATTCAGCCACCAATATCTTGTTCCACACAACTATATATAGCTTTGCAAAACATAAAAGTCAGGCCCAGAGTTTAAGAGCTTCTATCATGTTCCCAGAGAACAGAGTTTACAAGAGACAGGAAATATACAGTTGTGGTAGTAAATCTGCATCATATGAGAAACTGTGGTTTAAACTGTGTTTCAAAATGGCTTTTTGTAGTCTCTTTGCAAACACATGCTTCTTCTTCCCAACACCCCCCACAGCAACTCTTATCTCCCATGCAGGAGTGTCCTGGGAAGATGTCCTGAGGTCTTCTAATTGGACCTTGTTAACCCCTTCCTATTGGTTGTTAACCCCTTCCTGCGATTGGGTGTTCCTGTAAACCCCTTGAGACTTGTAACTGGTTAGTCTGTGAATCCTCCTAACCCTATAAATGTAACCCCCCTAACAATAAACTCTCTCTTGCCTCCTCTCCACACCGGTGTGCTGTCTCTGTGGCTACCATTGGACCACATGGGTGGGGAGAGGGGAGAGCACCTCTCCCCTCCAGGCTCAGGACCTGAAGAAACCCCTGGCCTGGAGTCCCCCCTCCCTATCCACATTAAGCCGTGGGAAATGGTTCCTCAGATGGAAATGGAACTAGAACTGGGCCGCCCCACACCACGGGGGGAAAGAGATCCAGATACAGTGTCATCGAGATCAGAGGTAATGGCAATATCCAACTAGGTCCAAAAAGCTGTTTTTTTGAAACTAGGCTTGCACAGGAGTTGGCAGGAAGGGGGGAGAGTTAGAGAAGCCTCTTCAATCATTGCGGACTTTCACCGTTGCACCACATTACAGAATAAAAACTCTACCATGGATCCTACATTCCTCCTTTATGACCCTTAATTCCACAGATGTTACATCCCCCCTTCAGGGAACATGAGTGTGACTCACAGCAGATTTGAGAAGTCATCCCAATGCAATTTCCAAAGTGAAGTAAGAGATCAGAGTTAAAAAAAAAAAAAAAAGAAAAGAAAAAAAAAAGAGAGAAGTAAGAATGACTACCCAAAATAACATCCTGGTAGTGGAGATGCCAGGGAAAGCGGCTAAACCTAGTCCATAGAGAATCTACTAGATTATGTCTAGAAAAGAGCACTGCAGGCCTTTTTTCTGTATGTAGAAAATGATAAATAATCCCACAACGTACTGTTCACCTGATTGTTTCCTTAAAAAATAATTTAATCTCCACTGAACTATGCAGTAAGGAAATAACATTTCATGACCCTTGCCTATTCTAGCCAAGCACCTTTATTGGCTGGCATCACAAAAGGGAAATCTGCTCAGCTCCCCAGACTGTCTCAGCTCATCTCTTCAACACAGGACTCCAAAATGCTGTTGGCTCCTCAGTTCACTCTCAGCACTGAGCTATTAAAACAGAAAAAAGCAAAAAGAAGCAGCTGCAGCATTTTACCAGGAAGACAAGATGACAAAGGACACAAAGCTGTGGGATGTATCACAGCAATGCCAAAAAAAAAACTTAAAAGCCCTCAATTCATAACCCCTGTCCAGGCCACCTTCTCTTTCAAACTAGTCTTCTTCATCCTCTACCAGCTATGAAATTAGAGAACATGAAGAATAGAGGCAAAAGAGGAAAGACTAGAAGGGGAGGGCTGCTTACAGTGCAACTGTTTGTTCATTTTTCTGATTTCCTCCTTTTCTCCCACCCCAAGTATACTTCCATCAGCATGCTGTTAACTGATACATGATAGTTTCTGGGAAACAGCCTTTTAATAATGTATCTATATAGCACTTTGTATCCAAGCACCATCCCACCTAAAAGCATCAATCAAAATAAATACTACCCCTCACAGGCAAAACAGAAATACAGTACCGGACTACAAAACAGGCAGGAAACTCATTAATATTCCCTTAAGGGCAGTAGGGGAAAGCACCAATTTCCATTCATAGAAATATCATCCCTAGATGTAGCACAGAGGTCAGGAAGAAATTACAGTGCCACAGAAATACCCATATAAAGAACAGATCAGAGGGATACTGGAACAGAGTTTTAAATTGCTCCAGACTAAGCCTGACTGTTAGTCTATTCCACTCAATCATTAAAAGGGATGTATCTTGGCAGGTTTTGCTAATACTGCTTTTAGAAGAACAGGAGAGAGATGCGGGAGTTGCAGATGTATATATCCAAACCTAGACCAGACAGAAGACTGCAGTAGAGCAATAAAGATCAGAAGAGCTGCCAAGAAACACAGTGAAGACTGGCAGAGGAGTGCAGGTCAGAATAAAGGACTATTAAGTGCTTTGTTGCAAAGTAAACTTGCCCTGCTTTTGACTACTATTCTGGACCCCGGCCTGTATGGGCTATTTCTGATTTTGGGGGTCATTGCAACTGAACTCTTAACAAGGGCACAGTAACAGCAGCATACAAAGGACTTTTTTGGGTTTTATAAACCCACCAGGCAAAAGCCAGGAGGGAGGGGTTAAAGGTATGAAAATGAGAGAAAGAGATTTCTGTGACAGGAAGGAGCATGTGAGAGGGCGTGTGACAGGCTGTGTAGGAGAATGTGCGTGTAGATCTCATTCCCTCTGAGGCTCTTGGCCAAGTGTGGAGCTGAACTTTCTGCAGACTTTGTCCTGCCAAGTCATGTTCCCTTCTCACACTGCCTGACATCACCACAAATACTCAGCTGGAAAACAGTCCAGAGCCGGACAGAGTCCACTGCTCAAACACCAGCCAGTGAAATGGCTGCACTCATAGCACACCCACCAGTGGGAAACCAGAGCCACTGACTCTCCTCACAGGTTATCTCCAAGCACCCAGGAGGCCTCACCCTCATCCAGGCAGAAAGAGCCCTACCAAAGCACAAAGACAGTGGAGGTGCAATGATTTCCTATCGCCCCAATAATGCAGCCCAGAACAAATTGAAAGTCTGCACAAAGGCCCCAACACAAAAAAGGAAAGAATGTAACCATCAGACCATGTGAGTCTGTCACAAGCATCATGCTGCAAGGAGCCCAATCCATTCCCAACGCTGAAACACTCCCTGCCACAAGGAGAAGGAAGCCATCACACACGACCCACAGACAAACCAGGGATCCTACAAAGACTGACACTCCAGCAGGGTCTGTATGAAGCCAGCAAGCAAACATTACCCCATCAGAGCGCTCATGACACCTTGACTTCTCAGCAACAAATGTGAATCCAAGATCAGGGCTGGAAAACATGAGCACACATACAAGTGCGCGGGAGTGGGCAATGGGGCTAAGCCAACAGGTGGGTCCATTTCTTATTTTGATCCTTGTATCAAGCAAGAAGGGTGTGGATGGCCTGCCGATTCTGGGACACTGCTAAAGGCACCACCCAGAGCAAGTATCAGGGAGTAGCAGTCGAAGATGATACTGAAACAAGGGAGGACAAAGTCTGAGGTCTCTTCTTATTTTTTCTTCAGCCTTTGCCCCCAGGCTGCTGCTTAAAAGCAGCACGATAGAAAATGTCTTTAAAGTACAGGTGATAGGGAGAAAATTCATGTTTTCCTCAGACAAAGGCTTCTCCTTTCTCCACTCCTGTTCTATTTCTGGAAGAACAAACAGCAACTTGGGAGTTTTCTACAGACAAAGGTAAAATTTTTCTTCAGCTCCATGTAGGCCAGAAAATTACATCCCCTCTTCTCAGACACAGATAGATAACAGAGACTCACTCCATTATATGATTTATGGTTATTTTACCTCCTACATTTTAAAATTTTATTTTTCAGTTTAAAACACTCTTCACAACAGGAGTTCCCCCTTTCTTCGCTAAGGGATTCTGACACCTTCCTTAAAGAGGGAGCAGTGCAACCTTGTCTGTCCACATGCTATAGAAACTTTAAAGCATATACTTACCTAAGGCTTCCTGCCCAGACCTGCAGATGCCTAAGAATCTGTCCACCTCACCAGCTTTAAACACTAAAGCCCACCTTTTGAACTTCTTCCTGGCCCTTTCATGGGAACTAGAATATTATTCCTCTCCTACAGAAAATGGCCAAGGGTGGGAAGCAGACAATCAGAAGACCAGACTCACAAAGTTGGTATTTGAAGGCCAGGTGACAGCTTCTCCTTCTACTCCCAGAGCTTGCAGCTGGGTGAGCTGCCCTGCCTCAGTGGCACTTCTCAGGCAAGCCAAAGCAGCCTGGTGAGGGCTGCCCACAGGATTCTGCATGTGCATGTGTGCCTGCACGTCAAGGCATGCACCATCACGGCAGGTCTCAAAGGCTGTTCCAGTGCAAGTTCACGTGCCCACACAAAGTTGCATGTGAGTTTCTGCCGGTAGGTGCGCAAAAAGCCACTAGATGTGCATATCTAACAGCCTGACCGTGTGAAATCCTCCAGGAAAAGTCACTGGCAAGGCATGCAGAGTCCTTTGGGGGCTGGCACATTTCTGCATGTATGTCCCTGGCAACCAAGATACACTACAGAGCTTTTGTACAGGCCTACCTCTTTGCCCTCATTTCATAAGGGCCCTAGAAGAGACTATTTAAATTCCAAATGTTTTCCTTTAAATGGATTTTACGCACAGTTTTCAAGATTACGCTTGTTCAGTTTATTTTCCAAGTTAATGGCAATTTATGATAAAGACTAAAACAACCATTTAAACAAACACAGGCACCCCCTGTTCAAGCAGCAAATGGCTGCTGGATGTTTAAAGAGTGTAATTCCTAAACTCAAGAAAGCCACTGAGTCTGCAGAACCAGGATCCACTGAACTACAAAACAGATCTCTCTTTAAAAAGGCAGAAGCATTAGTTTCTTCAATTCACTTATAAAATTAGTTCACTTAAAGCTGGGGGAGGCCACATAAAATGGGTGGGAGGTGTCTCTCTCTTCCAGTCTCCAAAGAAAAACAAGACAAGGGTCAATGAATTATGCTCACTGTAAGATCTGGAAGGACACAATGACCAAAAACAACTAGTTCATTCTGCTAAGTACAGATAACACTACCCTGACAGAATAAGTCAGATTTAATAGCACACACTCCAGCAAGCATATTTTCTCTTATGTATGCAGTGCATGAATTGTGTGACTACAGTATAACTATTAAAAAAGTGCACATTTGATTTGACCTCTTTATTCAAATGCAGTTTTGTACAAGTCCTGAAGAAAGAAAATCACCTAGTAAATACAAATGACCATTTTGCAATGTAAACATTAACTGTGAAATACCATAAATGGATGCATGTAGATACAGTGTATCGTCCTGTTTTGCAAGTAGTACTAAGTGAGCCTAACCAATTAGATTAAAGCTTCTTTTAACACAGTATCAAATGCAAAACAAAGCTTAAACGAATTATTTCAATCACATTAATCATGATTTATATCAGCAAGTGGGAAGCTTTGATTTAAACCAACCTTGTTTGCCTCATAGCTGTGGTAAGACCAGCAGGCCAAAACTGCCCCACTCCCTGGAGGGAGAGAGGATACAACTCCATGCCATGGAGTTGGTTTCCAGAAATTTTACGAGTATATTTGCCAATATTTTTTTAAAACCTTAAAACAAACTGCAAAGCCTTACATTCCAGGAGACACCTACTCTCTTGTCAGTCATGTGCTTCAGCAATCAGTCTGATACTCACCTAACATCTTTTCTTTACATCTTGGA
The DNA here is from genome assembly GCF_009829145.1 of Chiroxiphia lanceolata. Lineage (NCBI taxonomy): Eukaryota > Metazoa > Chordata > Aves > Passeriformes > Pipridae > Chiroxiphia > Chiroxiphia lanceolata. Next base: position 24,698,459 of record NC_045642.1, read on the forward strand.
GGGGTTTCTATGAGTACACAATACAACCTGACTCTGCAGCATGGCTTTTAAATTGCTTCAATTCTTACATCCCACGAGGTAGTTCTCCTGCTTAATCCTACAGACATTAGTTTTGGCCTGTTCAAAACAAGAATTAGATTTCTCATGCTCTAATGTTTTCTGTTAATTTCTTCAGCAACTTCCCACTAAAACATTTATCTGTTCCCCTTATTAAACCTACTGGGAAGATCTGCTCTCCTCTACTAGCCTTTGTCCTCCCCAAATAAGACACTTAAAAGCTTGACAGTGTATACTTCAAAATTATATACGAAATTATACTGAAATTGAGTATATCACCTTCATATTTTATTTTTGACATTCAAATTTTGCCTTACAGGAAATACGGTTTTGAGATCTCCAGATCTAAAAGTACAAGCTGCAATAGCTCTAGGGATGTCTCCTTTTTAGTGAGGACGCATGAAAGGAATTTGTATATGCTCCAAAAATGGAAAAAAGGTATTTTGTCCTGAGCAGGAAGTCACAGAAGAAAAACAATACAGCAGTGTCAAAGTAAGCCATCGTACCATTTTTAATTGATAAATTTTTAAGGCCTGACTGAACATGGACAGCCTCTTTTAACAATATTATACACATCTCTCAAACCCAAAGTAACTACAATACAGCTTTTACCTGCAGTAATCACAGTCAAAATGGTAAGTCAAATGCTGTACTTGTATATTAGTAGAAATATGATCTAATGACCAAGTTCAACCTGTCGGCAGCCTAAATACAGACCTATACCTGTCAGCAGGAAGCACTCCTCTAATTTCCTCCTAAGATTAAGTTCTTTCCCACCAAGACAATTTCCACAGCCAAGAGAATGTAATTCTGCCTTCCTAAATTATTAGGCTGTAAGGAAAACAAGGTATCTTACCTCACTGCAGACCGGCAGAACATTTTCCCCCAGTGAAACAAGACATCTTTGTATAGAGTCATAAAATGGTTTGGGTTGGAATGGGCCTTAAAAATCATCTAGGTTCAACCCCCCTGCCATAGGCAGGGACATCTATGACAGGCTTCACCTCAATTGTGGAAGACTGATGTTTCTCCAAGACTGTCAGGTGTGTCAATCTTATTACTGGTGGGGGAGGGAAAGGAGGGAGTCTGACAATCAATCTGATAAGCTTTCCTATTCAACATGCAAAGACCCACGCATCTGCAACAATGAGACTTTCACAGCAGCTGCTTCCACAGCAGAAAGCAGGATCACCCTTCAATGCATCTAAGACAAAGCACATACTCTTCCTTAGGCAGATGAGCAGAAGGGATCACAACTTCTGAAAAACAGCAACAGTTAAAGATCTTAAATTCTAAACTTCAAATTTTAAAACCTGTCAATCTTGATAGCCATACAATCACAAATGAGATCTAATTATAAGAGATATGACTTCTGAGCTCTAAGACCACTCAATCAAGCATTTAACAACAACAAAACATCAATCCTTCTGTTTACCACAGAGCAAGTGCATGGTTGCGAGGAATAATCCAAGAGAAAGGAAGAGAAAGTCATAGCAATCAAATGCACTTTAACACACTGGAAACATGACTCTTCCTGCAGGTGTGAGACAGGGATTGAGACGGGGATAAGGCAGCAAAAATGCTCTGCACTTGTAGGGCTGCATGGCCTGTCCCACACACCCTCTGTCTGCCTCCCTCCTGCACAGCCAGCTGGTAAGGGAAACATGCTGACATGGCACAAGGAGCTGCAGCAGCAGTAACTGGAAACAGCCGACAACGGTAACCCCAAGGCACGCTGCCAGGACACACTAATTCTGTGATAAAGTTTCCTGTCTCTATTTTTTTAGATTAGGCAATTTATATATATATATATATATATATATAGTCCCTGCTATGGTACTTCTCCCTGCATCCTTTCACAATATGAGTAGTTGCAAGTTTCCTCTGGCAGCTACAGAACCTCCAAGCATCTCTGCAATGACCCATGTTCTGTCCTGCCTGAGGCTGGTTTGGGTTTATTTCCCCCATCTTTTATTTGGTGAGGCAGAAGAAGGTTGTTCAATACTTTTACCCCTGCTTTTCTCCTGCAAAAGGAGATGCATGAGCACAAGCACGTATGAGAAAGAGGTATCACTGCAAGTGCTCTCAGAAGGGGTCACACCAGGAAGCCACAGAGCCAGCCTGCCCTCAGAAGTCTTGCAGCAGCAGTATCTTCTGGTGAACGTGCCACAGGTGTGATAGCAGAGCAGCGCAGCCAGGCCAAACTCCATTTGGTCCCGGCACAATGTGTACCGTATCCAATGCCCTCTTTCCATAGCCCAAATGAAAGAAGGGTTGACCTCAGCAACACTTGGCTGAAGTTTTCAAATAGTTTTTGTTTCTATAACTAAAAGGTAAAACACGTTTTTCTGTTTCTACTCCAGCAAGGGGGTTATGGCTTGATTAAGACTCACATAATTGAAAAATCAAGACCACCACTCACTAAAAGAAGAAAAAACAACTTTTCCTTCTGTTTGTCCTCAGGTATGGACTTCTTTCTGACACCTAGGGAACAGCAGATACTCCACATACCTTGGAACAAGCAGCAGATCTGAGAGGACTCTTCCCTACAGACAAACATAACCTGCAGTCATAGCCAGAAACTGTCTGACACACAGTGATCCAAATGGTTAGTCAGAAATGTGACTCAGTGTCAGAGACTCCCTTTAAAAAGCCTTGCAAGGGAAGGGCCCAGATGTCCCTTTAGGAAAAAGAGGGGAAAGAAGTTTCAAGACACAGAACCTTTCTCTTTCACCAGTAATCCAAGGTCTGCTTCCAGCCAATACCTGTCTTGACATATCTGTGGACCTTAGCACCCTGAACGTCAGTGAAATGGCACAATGAAGAGTAAATCAGCAGCGTAAGCAAGGCTACCTTTTAACAGCACCGTGCAAACTGACAGCCGTCCAGACAAGTTTATGTCCTAGAAAACTCGCGATCTGGGTTGACAGGATGCAACAGGTGAACGAGACAGAGAAACGGAGAGCTGAGCGGAGGAAAGCTAACAAGTTACCACAAAGCAAGTAAACATCTGACAGCACGTCCGGAGACGACACAGTAACAGCACAAGAAATTGACACCTCTCCCCAGACGCCTCCGACCTCCTCAGCAGAGGGTCCCTCTTCGACGGCGCGACCGCGCAGCTCCCGCCAGCACAGACCGCGCACGACGGCAGGGGAAGCGCTGCGGACCCACACCGAGAGACCGACCCCTTCCCTCCCGCCCGCGGGGCTCGCTCGGGGGCCGCCGCCAGCCCGGCCCGCACCCCGCCAGGCCCCGGGCGGCTCGACAGGACGGGCCGCCGCTGTCCCCCTTCCTTCCAGCACCTTCCACCGCCGCCCGGCCCGGGCCGACCCGCCCGACAGCGCGACGCGGGCGGGCGGCGCTGCGAGCCGGCTCCGGGTCCCGGGGAACGCTGCGGCTGCTCGGGCCGGCGCAGGCCGCGGGGCGGGACAGCGCAGCCCCGTCCGCCGCCGTGACCCTCGGACACGCGGGGCGGCCCCGCGGGCGGTGAGGAGGCGGCGCCGTCGCCGCCCCCGCGGCCAGAGCTGGCGCGATGAGTTACCGGCGCGGGCCGCGGCTCCGGGCGATGCGCGACCGCCGCCACCCCCCCGTGGCGCAGGTGCCCGAACCGCGGGTGGGAGGGGCGGCTCGGCTCGGCCCGACCCGGCCCGGCGTTGTTCCCTGCGTTGTTCCCGGCTCTGTTCCCGGCGCCGCGGCGGAGCTGCCGTGATGTCACGCGGGCCTGGGTCACGTGCAGGCTCCGCCCGCCCCGCTCCGCCCCGCGGGTCCGGCGGGACGCGAAGGCTCCGCGTCCCCGGCGCGGTCCCAGCGCCGCAGAGTTACCGCCGCCTGGAGCCCCGTGCGCGGCGCTCATCGCCTTCGGCTCAGCCCGGAGGAGCGGAGCGAAACCACCGCCACCAGCAGCAGAACAATCACAAAGCAGGTGCCGCAGGAACTGCGCGCACTCTCCCTCCGCGGAGAACCCTTTCTTTCCAGCACCCGCCACGAACCTCCTCACTGCGGAGGTATCGGCAAAAAATCCAAAAACGCGGGTTCATGCTCTCCTAGAGATACGAAATAGAATTGGTTTAAATTAACCAAGCATTCGAGCATGTGCAAATTAAACACGTTATTCTGTCCAGCTGAACTTCATGTATTGCAACAAGCTTGCCCTGACATAACCCCTGTGCTTCATGAACGATTTGGCACCTGTAAGACCTTACACACAACTTCTAATGCTGCAAACTACAGAAAGTTTTAAGCAAATAAACACGTACAAAAGAGCTGGGTTTTGACCCATTGCGTTTCATGACTCCAAGATTTCTTTGCAATCGCGAGACCTATGTTCCTTTTTTTAAAAAAAGAGAAAGCTGAGAACCCCACTACTAGGTGGAGAGGAGCACTAAATATCACTAAATTCGCTTAACCGCCTATGATTTCCCCCTCTATTTACTCGGCACCTACTGGATCCTCGGCCAACGATCCAGCGGATGGACACTCGGCAGCAGAGGCCGGATTTCATCTCACACTCGTGTAATTCCACCAAGCTTCGTAAGAAACTACCAAAACAGGGCAAAACCCGCCAACCCTGGGCAGCCTCTTTGCCAAGAGCCAGGAGCAGCAGCAGGTTTCCACTTCCACAGACAGGCATCCTCAGGCTGACTCGAGGGCACTTTCCCTACTCCTGCTCACGAGGAGTTTACCCAGAAGCGCACAGACGGTTGTCAGAACACCGTGAAACCCTTGTGTCCTAAAGCAAAGCCGCGGCGCAGGAAGGAAAGCAGCGCTTTATTCGCGGAGCCGCGGCGCTTCACCCTCGCTCCCTACCCGCTCCTACCGAGCGCCTCCGCGGCTGCAGCCCGGGACACAGCCTCCGCAGGGCCGACAGCAAAGGTCGACGCCGCCACGGCGGCGGGCCCAGCACGGCTCCTCCGCGGGCCGAGCGGGGCCGTCCCGTCCCGGGATCCTCCTCCTGGGGGCGGGACCGGCGCGGGAGCCGGCCGGGGCTGTGCACTGGAAAATCGCGTCCGCGCGGGCCCGCGGTCCGCGGTGCTGGGTTCCGGGCGGTGTGCGAGCGCCATGGCGGCCGCGCGGGGCGGCGCTGTCCTGCTGCTCTTGGCGCTGTGCCTGCGGCCGCCGCCCGCCCGCGCCCGCAGCCTCCGCTTCGTGACGCTGGTGAGGGGGACGGGGGGCGGCGGGGGGCGGCCGGGCCTGGCCGGGGTGACCGGGCCGGGCCGCGGTGACGCGGTGCCGCCCGCAGGTGTACCGGCACGGAGACCGCTCGCCCATCAAGGCCTTCCCGCGGGACCCGTTCCAGGAGAGCGCCTGGCCCCAGGGATTCGGGCAGCTCACGCAGGTGCGAGCGGGTCGGGGCGGCCGGAGTCGGGCCGGGGGCCGGGCCCGCCGGTAACGCCCGGTGTCGTTGCAGGTGGGGATGCGGCAGCAGTGGGAGTTGGGCCAGGCCCTGCGGCGGCGCTACCGCGGCTTCCTCAGCGACACGTACCGGCGGCAGGAGGTCAGTGTCGGCCCGGGGCTGGGGGGCAGCGGCGCTCTCGGCCGCCCCAAGGTGCGGGTGGCTTCTTTGGGAAGGGAAACGCCAGCGCTGGGCCGCCTCTCCAAGTATTTTCGTTCCTTAGCCCGTTCCCACCGCAGGAGGAAGAAGAAGAGGGGCCCGAACGCAGGCTCTGTGCTGAGCCTGGCCGCGGGGCGCGGGTCGGCCGTGTCTCAGCGCTGCCTTCGCTGCGGGAGCGAAGGCAAATCCGGCCAGAGCAAATCCAGGAGCTGCAGCACCGCTGGGAGACTGATAGAACCGCCTTCTCTGAAGTCCAGGAAACAAAACAGCAGTGCTGTGTTGTAGCTGGTACTTGTTTCTCACTCGAGATTTTGAGACTTTTTTTGTCACAGTAGCTGACAAGAATGCAGCCCGTGTTGGTCCTGCCCTCCCCAGTGCACTTCAGGTACAACTTCACCAGTCTGTACATATAAGCAGTAGTTACTGACCAGAAATGACCCTGTCATTTGCTTCCACCTGTAAGGTATTGACAGCTTCAGTCCCCTAAAGCCATTCATTTCTCTCTCTGTCACCAAATGTTGGCACACTTTATAATAGTTGAGAAACTGCTACGTTTCTTTGGAAAAAAGTTACAGAGCCCTTGTGGAACTGTGTGCTGAGCACAGAGGAAAATGTGAAATATCAAAAAAAGCAAGGAAATAGAACCAACAACCCTCAAGTACCCCTGCTGGTACTAAGAATCCCCATACAATTTTCTGTCTTTGTTTCTTCCCTTATAGGTGTCCCCAGTAAGAACCCAGCTTGACATAGTTCAGATTACATCCCTTCTTTGACATTTGCTTCATCAACAAAACTTCCAGCATTGGCTGAAACACAGATCCTTTAACCTTTCTCAATAGTTCCTTTCCAAACATACTTCACTCTTACACAGCTTTTGCGAGTTGAAGCTGTTTTTGTTCTCTTGCTTGAGAAGGAAAAACAAACCAAGGCGTGTGCAAACAAAAGCTGTTCTGCTAACCAAGCCTGAACTCCTGCTTGAGTTGAGCAACCTCCCATGTAAGAAGTGTTGCCTCTGGGTGACACCATATGACCGTTTGTCACCTGACTCAGCGACAAGCTGGAGCCCTGGCAGAAGGTGCTGAAGAAAGCATGTACACCCAGGGCTTAATTGTTTCTTTTATGACACTTCAAGAATTAGATCCTTATCTTTTAAAATATTACCGTTCTATTTCTTCAGAATTTACCAAGGATGAAAGCAAACCCATCTAATGACTACAGTATCATTTTTTTCAAGCCACAGTTAAGAGGTAAAAGTGGGTAGAAATTGATGTTGGAGAAAACACAAGTGTTTTTTTTTTCTTGTGACTGTTAAGTTCTGAGATACGTTTCACATGAGAGATATTACACATATTTTTTCTTGTGAGTGTATATTTTTTTTTTCTTATGTTTCTCCTAACATTTAAAAAGAATCCTTATCTTTACATTGTATTTGATTCTTTGGGCTTTCTATTCTTGTTTCAGATTCAACATGCTATTTTCTAGGACATTCTTTTATGATTTCCTGTTGTTCCTCTTGTTTTATCGCTGGTTTCTCTCCAGTCTCCCCTTAACTGTTTTCAGTACACAGATACCAGAATACTAAAGTTTTGCCATTTTGACCTTCTGAACATTGCTTTATTTTTCTCATTTCTCTTTTTTCTGGCTCAGATCTCTCTCTTCTGAGCTCTGGAATGATAGGTCTTGGCCCATTAATCCCAAGAGCCTACAATGATCAGATAAAATCCCAGCTCTCCCTTTTCTTTCTTCCTTTCCTAGTCAGATCACTCGTCTTTGTTTCTGAGACAGAAAAACTGAGGTTGGAGAAGCCGTTTTTTCTTCATGGGCACAGCTGGTCATTCCTAGAACCGAGAACTGAATGCAGGGGCTTGCCCCAGCCCTGCTCTGTAAATATAGTGCGTTTCCTATTCTGTACCATTGTTATATGCATCTCTATCTTGCTCTTCTCTGACTCTTCCTCATAGTCACACTCCTTTCTATCTGTAACCTCTGCACAGTGCACCTGGCTATCCCACTAATCCAGACCAGACCGCTCCAGTATTACACACCAAAGTGTCTTTGTGTCTGTCCCTTACAGTTTCATACAGGCTGACATCAGCAGACTTGGTCACTTCAACTCCTTTTATCCTGTTGTCCTTGAGCAGCTGCAGGGCACTTGGCAATGTTCCTCGGCGAGTGTATGGTCCTGTGCCTGAGCATTGCCACCTACAGTAGCATTACTAATGGTGCGTGTCCCTGTCCTTGCAGATCTTCATCCGCAGCACAGACTATGATCGGACGCTGATGAGTGCAGAGGCCAATCTGGCAGGCCTCTATCCCCCAGAGGGACAACAGATGTTCAACCCTAACATCTCCTGGCAGCCTATCCCTGTGCACACAGTGCCCGAGTCTGAGGAAAGGGTAAGTTCATCTCAAAGACATGTATTGAGTATTGAAGTAGTGTAGTCTCCGAAAATATTTGCTACAACCTTGATTCAGATTGTCTTGAATCTCTCCTGGGACCTACCTTGCAGAGGTTTTTCTGTTCTCAGAACAAGATGAGAATTCAGGGGCTGTGTTCACTTAACAGGTGCAACACTCCAGCAGACCACAGACTGGAGTATGCCAGCAGGAAGTACTGAGGCTGTTTACAGATGCACCTGCTAGTCAGGGGTTTGTTACAATTGCACGTGTTGACTGCAAATTCTGTATTTCTGTTCTCGGCGACCTGGCTGCTCTTGTTGTCTCTGCCCAGCTACTGAAGTTCCCTTTGACCCCCTGTCCACGGTATGAACAGCTACAGACTGAAACACGGCATTCAGCAGAATACATAAATAAGACCAAAGAGAATTGGGTAAGTGATTGTTTGCATGAGATAAGGTGGTCTTAGGCTTGTAGTTAAAGTATTATCACGTCTATATAATCAGAGCTCTGAGAAAAGGGTAGAGATACCAGTGCATGTAATACAGCATGAGATTAGAAAATTGAAGGTCTTTCTCTCTTCTCAAACCTACAGCAATTCCTGAAGATGGTGGCAAATGAAACTGGGATCCGGGATATCTCGCTCGAGAGTGTATGGAGTGTGTATGACACACTGTTCTGTGAAGTAAGTTTGGCCATCATCTTACAGCCACTGGAATTTGGTCTTTAGAATTCACTGGATTTGGTAGACAGTATTTTGCAAAATCCCATGAAACAACTTTTCACTCTACAGTTAGAAGTAATCCTCTAATTTCAGAGTAGTAACAGTTCCCACTCACTAGAGGCATGTGTCAAGAATGACTTGTTTTTGCACCTTATAACCTCCCAGTCTGTAGCTTATATCATGTCAGGAGTCAGAAAAAGTCCCACCTGCTCTTGAAAGTCATTAGAAAGTGACTGCAATCTGAAATCTTTAGATCTCTCTGGACAAATCTGAGTCAAGTAAGGTAGAAATGAGATCTCTGCAAACTGAAGAAGTGTTAACTTCATGATTTAAATTGGGAGTTGAAATTAGGACTATTCCTGGTGCTACTTCTATCTCTCTGTCACTTTAAATCAATCAATTTTCTTTCTGCGCTTCTGTTAACGCCATCTCTAAAAGTAAATAATGCTCTTCTAGGTTAAGTGGGATTCACTCACATCTGGTTTTTGACCTTTATTATAAGGTCCCTTGTCAGAGAAAGACCGTAGAGACAAATGTTACTCTTTTACTATCTGGGGTGGTGCACCAAACTCTGTATTTGCATGTATTTTTGTTGAAAGTACATCTCATGAAGGCTTAAACAAAATCAAAACTTGGGTTAGCTGTTCTGTGATAATGCAAAGGTAAAGGTCCTGTATCCAGGAGACTTACAGTTGTTACACACAACTTTCTTTGTGTATAACTGTACAGCACGATGAAGTAAATTACAGACATCTTTCATGTCAAATTAGCAAATTAAAGAAGAAGCAGTAAACCCAAGCATTTTGACACTGTATCACAATAATTCCATGGAGGTGCAAGACTACTTCACTTGCTGGCAGTGTTATACAGTGGTATGTACTATTTTGGGGATGTCACAGATAAATCAGCATGGAATTGCACTTTGCTGTATAAAGTAGCAGCTTGGGTTGCTGCAAGCAAAGAATATTTCAGTCCAGAGCTGCACTGCACTATGTGAATTTGCCCTTTGTGTCACAAACCCAGTCTCCTGTCTTGTAACAATCACAGTGAATCAACTTTTGTTGGTAACAAAAAAATCCTTTGGTCAGAGAGATCAAGAATGTAAAATCTTCAAGAGTCACTTAGTGAGCTTGCAAATGGCCTGAAAGGCCAGCTGAAAACCACTATCATCCCCAAGAACTTGGAGAATAGCTCACTGTCCCAAAACAAAACCAGAATGTTTTTAAGGAAGAGGAATTTCACTCTCAGAACTATACTCTCAGGCTGATCAGTCTCTTCAGCTGCTTTGGTTTTCATCCTTTTTTCTAAGTCATGCAAACAGTGCCCTGAAGAGAAGGATTGTTTTTCTCACCTGAGCCAGTAGATTAATTCTGGCAGGAGACAATAAAAAAGTCCAAGAAATTGCTGAACTTACCAGCTATTTATTTTCTTTGTAAATTAATGAAGAACTAACTAAATATCTGAGTTGCTAATGGGAATTTCTCTGAACCGCTCAGACAGAATGGGCCCTTAAGGATATTCAGTCTCATCTTCTGGCAGTCTAATGGGATATGTAACAGAAAATTGTTCCAAGCAGTGTTGGGAAACCACAACTGCTGTTTGTCTGCCATTATAACTAATCCTTTCTTGTAATGGATTGGCTGCAAAGCAAGTTCTTCTCTTGCTTCCCAGTTTTCTGGCTTCTGGGGTTTGAGTACAGGGCTTTGTCAGTGGTGCATCCCATTGTTACGGCCACAGAGCACTTCCTAACTTTCTCCAGTGCCCTTCAGTGGCCCACACAGCCTTCAAGGAAACTGTACTGCAGGTACACCAGAAACTCCAAGTTTGTGTTCACTCACTTATCTTTTTTTTTTTTTTTCCTCTTTGACCACATGCCATCTGCAGGGCAGAATCAGCCACATGTAAAGTTAATGCCCTAAGATTATGGTTTCAGTGTTACAACATAACCCTGCACTCCAGTTGTGCTTTCACAGAAATATAGCTCCTAGATTGTAAACTTTATGCTTCTCATTATTAGTTTCTAAAACAACATTAAAACCCACATATATCCTTTGTATGCAGTACAGCAGTGTGAGGTCAGAAGCATAAATAGGAAAGTGGCATATTGCATATTTAAGAGTATAGGAAATCTGTAGCTGTATGGGCAGGGCTCCAGACACCCTCCCACTCTTCTGAGTAATGTGCAATCTGTGCTACCTGCAGCTGAGTATTCTGTTGTATTCTGTTTCTCTTTCTAGCAAGCCCACAAAATGGATTTGCCTGTATGGGTGACACCAGATGTCATGATGCAGTTGAAGCAACTAAAAGACTTTGGTTTTGAATTTCTGTTTGGGATCCACAATCGGGAAGAAAAAGCTCGTCTGCAAGGCGGTGAGTGCACCAGGGCGGGAGCCTCATGCTGCTCTGTCTGGGTTTTGCCTCTTACCAGCTGTTCTCTTTCCTCAGGGGTCCTGCTGGATCACATAAGGAGAAACTTAACCAAAGCAGCAAATGTTTCTGCCCATCAGAACCTGAAACTACTTGCCTATTCAGCAGTAAGTCTGAGCTAGGTGCTAGTTTATAGCCATCTCCTCGTGCTCCACAGGGGATTGGGGCTTGGTGATAGTTTTAACCCTTTCTAGCTTCTCTACAGCCTATGCAGTGCTCAGGACATGCATCTTTGCCTCTGGCTGGGTGGGAGGTGCAGTGTCTGGCATCATTCTTCTGGGACCCCTGATGAAAACTCCCAATGTGTGCTTTGTTCCTTTTAGCTCAGGCTCACGAATGAGACTGGCAGACTTTGGGGAACCACTGCTGTATTTACTTAGTAGATGGGTAGATTCTAGAGTGATGTTTCAGAAACATAGATACAGTCATCTCCCCTTTCCAGCAGCCTACTGCCTGGAAAGCCAAACATCTCTCCCAAACTGCTCTCTAGAGATTAATTCTTAAAAAACAATGCAGGATAGATACGGCTGTGTTTCACTTCCTCCCCTCCCCCCTCCATCACAGATCATTGTTCTAGCAGTACAGTTCCTCTCCCTTTCTCCAAATGGAAGTTACAAAGGTGACGTCCCTTCAGCTGGTACGGTCTGAGCTGCCCTGCCACACCCATAAGGATGACTGATTTGGTTTTTTTCCCTCTTTCTCAGCATGACAGCACACTTGTGGCACTGCAGATGGCTCTAGATGTCTACAACAAGATCCAAGCACCATACGCCTCATGTCATTTATTTGAACTGTACCAAGAGGATGATGGGTGAGGGCTGCAGTAAAGACGTCTGCTCTGATTTCACCTCAAGAGTTAGATACCTAGGCCAGGCTCCACCCTAGGGGCATGCAGTCTTGCTCCTAGTGGCAGACTCTCACGAGGAAAACTTATGAAAGGAAAGGGTGTGCACACTGAGTTTTTGGGAAGGGATGACTTAAGCTAGAGAAAAAAAAGATGAAAACACATCTTCTTGTGTTTTGTTTTCAGTAACTTCTCCGTGGAGATGTTTTACCGGAATGAGAGTGGGAAGGAACCTTTCCCTCTGACAATCCCTGGCTGTGAGCATAAATGCCCACTGCAAAGATTCTTGCAACTCACAGATCCTGTTGTTCCCCAGGACTGGGAGCAAGAATGCAAGGTAGCCAGCAGCATCCATGACACAGGTGAGCCCAGGCTGGACCAGAGTGTGGCAGAAGGGGAAAGCTTGGACAATACCATGCTGACCACTTGTTTTCTCCCTTGCAGAACTGTTTGTGGGTTTGGCTGTGTGTGGATCCATTCTCCTTCTCCTTATAATCCTCCTCTTGACTGTACTCTTTCGCATACAGTCTCAGCCCCCCGGCTACCGGCATGTTTCCAATGAGGGAGAAGAGCAGGCCTGACAGTTGCTTCAGCTCCTTCCCAGGCAGTAGCAGGGAGCTGTGTTGCCCCTAAGAATGATTGGGCACCTTCACTTACTGAGCTGCCTTCTATTTTGGCCTTTGCTTCCCAGAACAAAGCTGGACTTGATTTTTGGATGCTTTCTAAAGGTGACATCCCAGAGAAAAAGGACTAAGCTGCTCTAGTAGAAGTAACACCTTAATTTTGAAGCCAGTATACGGTGTGGTGCCCCTGGTCCTCATACAGCTTACCTAGTCTGGGTAACAACATGGCCAGTTCAAGTTTTCGTCCTTTCAACTGATTGTAAATGTTACCACTCATCATGACTCTGGCAAAGAAGCTTCGGCCTCCAGCAGCTGCCACATCCAGCTGCATTTCTTTTCAGTGTCAACCTGTTTCGAGTGCTTTTCCCTCACACCATAAGGCTGCTGATGGTGGGAAGGCTGGGCTTGGAGCTGAGGGCACAGCTCACCAGCGATGCACCAAGATTCATCTCCTGTCCATGCAGAGGGAACTGCTGCAGATGATGGGAGACAGTGGAAGTGTTTCTTGAGGTTGCTGCCAAGTGGCTGCTGCCAAGTAGTTGCTGTTGGCAGCTGGTCTTTTTTTCCCTTCTCACCCTGTGGCTCAAGAGAGGACTGGCCTGAAATCAGGGCAAGATTGAAAACCTGGCAGTAGTTCCTAGGATTCAGCTCAGAGTAGAACCATAGAACCCAAAGCTCGTAAGAGCAATTCCTGCAACCATAGCAAACCCACGCTCCATTTCTTGAGCAGTGTTGGCTCTAGAAAGGAAAGTCCCCATAGATAGGAAAGCTAGATTCTCTCTACAGATCCAAAGTTTGAATTTTACTTCCCACCTCTGAACTTCAAGTAAGTTCGGGCTTGAGTAAGTCCAACTCAAGTGAGTATCCAGTACTGCAGGCAGTCCAGATTTCAGCCCAAGGAATATGCTTCATTAGCAGAATGTTTTTATGCTGCAATTAAGAGATGTAGCAGAGCTGTTTACCTAAGACGATTAAATGCCGAGTTCTGTAGTTTTTCTTCCTGTCTTCCCTACTGGATGGACAACAATCAATCAAAAAACCGCCATTAAGGATCAGAGTTGGCAGGTGACTGTATTCCTTTAATTGCCACACTTCAGCATTTTGTCCAAAGTGTGATTCCTTCTCTCCTGGCTGGCCTTTCAGTGACTGCAGCTGCTGCAGGGACCTTCACGCCAAGTGTTCACTACCTGCCTTGTCGCTTTTGGCAAAAAATGAGACTGCAGCGGGCACCAGAAGCACAGGCTCTTCACATGGTGATGCTGCACATTCACTTCCCACTTTTACTTCCCCTTCTGGTGCAGTTCCCTTCCCCTCTTGGCAGCAGAAGCCAGTTCTTAGGTTACAGACATTTCCTTTTCTTGCCCTAAGGAGTACCATGGGGACTTTTCCCCACACCATAATCAGCATCTGCCACCATGGGAACTGTAAATCAGCAGAAGTAGCTTGCTGTTCTCAGCATCTTCCTCACCTTTTTGTCCGCTGAAGATATAAACTAGGTCTCCTGCACAGCAAGACAGTCATTAAAAAAAAAAAGCTCCTGCCTGTGAGAACAGGCACAAGAAGGGGGTAATAGAAAGTGCATTGCAGAGGACCAGACCTGTTATTTTTAAAGGCACCAAATTTTGCACACACAAAGGAAACGTTTCTATGATTTAGACATTTTGACTGTGAATGATTTCCTGTAATTGTTCCAATACATTTCATTATTAAAATCAAATTCGTGCTGAACTCTACTCGTCATCTTCTCTTACAGTTCATGGGGCTAGCACCAGTGTGCTCAGTGTTGGAAAACAGGCAGAACTTACTGCAGCATATCCTCTCCCAAAGGAATTCCCTGTTTCACAATCCCACATATAGCCCAGGGAGAATCGAGATAAGCTATTTTTGACTGCAGCAGCTATGCAAAGATAGAGCTGATAATGCATCCTGCCCTACTTGAAGGGGTCCATTTCAGACCCAGTACTATGACTGGTACTTCCACCACTGTTCTAGGTCTCGCAGCCCTCTTGCAGAAAGGTCTCAAACTTCTTCTCCCCTACAAATGCAGTTCAGCAGAATACTCAAGGCAGCCACTCTGTATCAAAGAATTTTAGTTTAATACAAAACTTTATTAATACTGCAAAACTATAAAAGTGAACATGGAGAATCTGCGCAGGCCTGGAGCCCATCCCATCCATCAACCTCTGGGACAGCAGCAAGGCCCTGGGCAGCCTTGTAAACAAATCAGAAAAAGCAAAACTTTAGACTTTAACAACAGTCTTGAGATTTGGCTCTAAGCAGGGGTGTTTGGAAGAAATTCCTCATTTTTGCTTTATAACACTTTTATCCAACATTCTGAAGCACCTGGGTGAAAAAAATTGCCTAATCAGTGGCAAGAAAGAGCCCAGAACTCTGACAATAGAAACTACAGAATCAGTAGGCCCAGCTCCATACTACCCTTGCATCCCATGAGGCAGGTAGACACCTCTGGCATCATCATGTTCTTTGTGGTCCAGTTAAATAGCTGCAAGCACAGAACAGGCTAAGCCTGAGGTCTTGACAAACATTTTCCAAGAAGCTTGCATATGGTGTTTCCTAGGCTACCTGAGCTATCCATCACCTCAGCCTTGTAAACATTCTACCTTTTCAGGATGTTAAATCCTGGTAGCAAATGGTTTCTCAACTCATTTGGACTAGAACAGGCTAGGGACCCTACCATGAGCTTCTCTAAAGCAGACTACAGGAAATGGTAACCTCTGACAAGTGATGACAAGCAGATATGGCAGATTGGAAGCAGTAACTTCAGCAGGATTTGAGAACATCTTTGAAGTTTTCCTAGTGCCTCAGAAAATAAGTGGTAACTCCATTTGCAGGAGGAACCAAGTACTGACACAACTTTCTAGAAGGGGAAGCCAAGAGGATGAGGGAACCAAGATCAGATCCAGGGAGGAGGAACAAAATCTAATGCCCTGTACAGCTTATACTGCCCATTGGCAACAACTGAGTTTGTACCCTGGGATTCAGAAAGGATCCAAATACTAAATCACTTCTCTAGATCCTTCCCTTTTCGCTTTCTTCCCTTGGATTTAGAATCATTGTTTTTAGTTCTCATCTCGTCCAGCTCCCAAGACAATAACTTAGCTTTGAGTTTGCTTGTGCCAGGGTTTGCCTGCCTCTGCCCTCCACGTCTGGATGAATTCCAGCTTCCAATCCCCTGTTCTGTCATGGCTTTCAAAAGATGTTCTTGCTTCTTGGCCACCATCTCCTCCCGGCTCCAAATCAGAATATTAAAGCCTGAGAAGAAAAATTAAACACTGTACATCAGAAATTCTACATCAAACACAATACCTTAGGCTATGTCACTTAAAAGTCAGAAATTCAAAGGGCTTTGTCTGTTCTAAGGTATTTCCAAGATACAGAGAATGCAAAAATAGTTACTACAGATACTATTTTCACACAGCCATAGAAATCCCATCTAACTAAGAAATAGAAGTAATTTCTAATCTCATCTGTCCCATACAGCCTGCAAAAACCAGTAATCTCGGCTCTGCAGCCTAGGAAATGAGATAAATTAAATTAAGGGAAACCCTAGCAGAAAAAGGCTTTCCCCCCTCCATTGTTTTCTTCTACTGTTTCATGGCCGGCAGGTGGCAGCGGCTCCCTGCTGCCAGGAGGCTTCCCGCTCCTCTGGACTTGATATTCTCATGAATGTTTCACAGGAGATGACCTGTTTTCCAAGTGCAAAGGTGTAAGACTGAAAAGAAAGTCTTAATCTATTTTACAGATGTAGGAATTTATAGAGGACTACTGGCAAGTGGGATTTGGGAAACCCCCTCTTACAACTTGCTTTAGTACAGAGTAACAAGTCAGCCCTTTTCTGGGACTGGAATCCACCCATGCTTAGTACCCTGATTTCTCTTTACTTACCCGTGCCAGAAGCCAGAGTGTCTCCCATAGGGTTAAATTTATTGAGCTGAAAATGAAAACACAATCACAGTCTGTAAGAGCATCACTGCTTATGTAACAGTCATAAGAGCACCACAGCTTATATAACAGCAACAAACCATCTGGAAAACCCAGTGTTCCCTAGGAGCATCACAAAACCCCCATAGATGATCATGGACTAGCCCTGCTTGAATCAGCAGCTTTAGCTGGCAGCCATATCCCATGACAGCATGAGTCTATCACAAGTAAAGAGGATATTATTCTAGTCACTAACCCATACCTCCTTCCCAGAGATACAGCAGTGTTCAGTACACAGTCACCCTTCTAGCTGCAGTGCTCAACTCACCGAGATGATACCACAAGCATTTGGATCGTGGAGCTGACAAACCATCTCTCCGGTGTTTCCATCGAATACATCAACAGTTCGTAGCTCATCCATTGTGTACTCTGGGAACTTGGGGTCTGGGTAGCGACCTACGACAATGAGGTCATAGCGAGGATGCCATGTTGCCTAGTCATAGAGCAGAGCGATGCAGAGTTTAGAGAAAGGGATAGAGCTCAGTACTGACACCAGACAACTGACACTGAGCAACACTGTGTACATCCCACCCACAGCTTGAGGAACAGTGCTCCACTGGAAGGTGCAGCAGTGTAAATATCCACCCACAAATGTAGCGTCTTGACCAGCAATCAGGCCATTTCTGATTTACAGCTGGCTGCTAGTACTAAGCGTGATGCTCCTCTGAGACTTAACTCACCTTAATAGGTGTGAGGTGCTGAAAATGCCTATGTGGATGTGGAATCAGATGCTGTGGCTTGGTCCAGTCTGAAGATGAGTAAACCCTGATTTCATTGCGCTGGTCTGTGCTCAGAAGCTTTGCACCATCTGTTGGGCTGAAGTAAGCTAGGAGAGGGGACAGCAAGGCAAATTAAAGATCACAATGCTGTGACTGATATGAAACGGAAAAGTCACATTTCTCTGATTGAAAAGCCATTGCTACTTCTTTAATAGGGATTTGAATATGGCTGTGTGTCTCAACAAACAAGGCTTTACCTGTCTCAAACAAACTCAAGGCTCTTACATGAAGTAAGCTGAAACCTACAGTGCGGAGTTACCTAGGAAGAATTATTAGTCTCATTTCAGAATCACAGGAGACATTGCGAAGAAAGGAACACACTCATCCAAATGAAAAGGCAGTGGAATAATGAGACAGTCATCTGCAGTTTGGACTTCCATGAACTGGTAAATTTGCACCCAAGAAACAGAGTCCTATGCTCTGCTTTTGTCAAAGGACTGCTCCAATAAATTCAGTTTCCTAATCTCAGCCACTGCTGATGCTTCCAAGGTACAGCGCCACAGTTTGTATGTCAAGTCTTAAGAACATACTGCAGCTGCCCTATCCACCTCCCTGCCTCTGGCCACACGTTCCCAATGCCCTCCTCCCAATGGAATCTGAGTAAAACCTCACACTGCCACCACAATAAAACCTGAGCTGAGTGGACTCTCTGCAGATATCCATGCAATTAAATCCTTATCTCAACTTACCTGCATTGACAGGTTTCTCATGAGGAAGCACATGAAGAAAGCTCATTTTGTTTTTGATGTTTCTGAGGTCCCAGATTTTGACTGTCTGATCCACAGATGCTGTGGCCAACAGCCACTCGCATCGGGAGTTAAACTCTACATGAGTCACTTTCTTCCTGTGCAATTTCAGCTTCCAAATCTGCAGCAAACAGAAAATCATAAAGAAAAAAAATGACCAAGGTCTGGAGTAAAGAAATGGAATAATCTACTACTACAGGGTAAAGAGGTCTCACATTTACAGAGTAACTGAACTTTTAAAATACACCAAGAGTTTGTTCACTGGAAACAAAAAAGGAAAACAATGACCTTGGGAAATAACTGTTTAATTCTAGGAGAACTGTGATCCACCAATCTATTACAGATGTGAAAAAGGAGGATGTAATCCCTGGTTCATGGAAGGAGGTGAGAGGAGATATAATTGGCTTCTAGAAACATATCAGCAAAGAAACATGAGTGTAGGTCAAATTAAAAACAACAAATAAATATAAACTGGCCATGAATAAATTTCTATCCAAAGCCAGAAGATTATTTTTAATCAAAAGGCTGAAGCTGACCCATCCTCCCTAGAATAATAGGTATCTCCCAAGTGCAAAAAAGATTGTCACATTCTTTCAGAAAAAAAAAAAAAAGGAAAGTAAGCAACTAACCTTGAATAACAACAAAGAATTTGGAGCACTTCTGACTCTGCCCGCTAATTTACACAACTGCCTTGTGGCAAACTCTTACAGATGTTACCCTTACAGGCAGGAGACATGGCAATGCCAGTGTGGCAGTACAGCAGGCTCTTGAAGCAGGGTCCACTCCAACTATTCTCTCCTATGTGTCTGCACTGCTTCAGTCTTGTCTCTGCCTGCCCTCTTGTGTCTAACGGCAGGAATGCGATTTCCATCCCTAAGTTCACTGCGTTACGGCTGTGTGCCTACTCCTAGGTCATGGAAGGATGTACATCAAAGCAGTATCTCTCAAATGACTCCCATCAGTGCACTAAGTTTCTGGAAATGTGAAGGTTGTTGGCAGAGGGTGCTCACATTTTCACATTACCCTATAATTACTCTGGCCAGTAGCAAATATGGTAAGGAAGGGATAGCACATGACACAGTCCCTGTTTGGGACTCACACTCAACAATGTGAAAATGTCTAATGGATGGCAGAAGTGGAGGACTTCGCACTACCCAGACAATGGGTGGACTCATCTCCTGATCTGCAAGGCACTTGCTCCTCTTTTTGGGGTCCCTGTAGTGTAGGAAAGCACATGAAGATTCCCATAGAGATGATGCTGCATGGAGCCATACAAACCTCTTCACCAGAAGTGCTGAGCAGGACCACGTTGCCCACATTATCACCTGTCACCACTGCACGGCAGCTTGCAGAAACATCCACACTGCAGTACCAGCAACTAGAGGGAAAGACACAAAATCAGTGCTCCTCCCACAGGAAAGTGAAGGTAGTGGAGCTCTGGTTCACATCTCATCCCTGACAAGGGAGACTGCAACAGACTGTAACTGCAATCTCCTGCCCGATGGTGTGGGCCTGAGTATCAGAAGGACGGCTTATCAGCAATGCTTTCTGTTGGTGACTGAAAATGAAATAACTTCCTAGGCATTTTCAAAGTCCTCACTAGATGGAATGTAACATATTGGGACAGTGAAACATAATAGAGGCTGAAGAGCCACTTGGTGCCTGCACGTGAACATACCTTGGGAAAGATCAGAACACCCTTGGGACAACAACAAATGTGCAGAAACAGCTTTAAAATTACATTTTCCACAAAACACTGAAGCAGCAGTAAAAACAAAAGCTTTGTACTGAAAAGTTGCACCTCAAACTATCTCAGCTTCGTGCTCTAGGAAACAAAACTTAATAGAAACTTATCTGATAAAGACAAAGGTCTTAACCCCAGCTCTGCTGGGAGGGGAAGGGCAGTGAGAATAAAGCTGGGATCCTTTGGGCACTTGTTGTGAAAACTTTACTTGTAAGATAAATTATTCTAAGAATTCAAGGCCATGGAAATGAACATTGTGAGCCTGAAGTCTCCAGAAGCCACAGGGTAAACTCAATAACCTGAAAGATGGCACAGGAATGTTTTGTGGCTTTCCTATGCTACCTGAGCTGCTACAGACAAAACAGACCAGTGGCAACAATGAAGAGGAGGAAGTTACCCTGCTCTTCTCACCTCACATTTTATAAAGTGAAAAGCTATCAATATCTGCAAGATACAAGATGGCATCACCAGAAAGCAACACCAGAAGATGCAGGCAGCACGCTCAGCTACCGTAAAAGTGTAAGTGCCCTGTGCTGCCTTGCCCGTCACCACCCTGCAGTGCTAGGTCAGGATCAGGACTGTCTCCAAGCTTCCCCCTGGGACTAATTCATACCAAAAGTCTCCTAACACTGGCAAAGATGAAGATGTTAGAGACCTGAAGAAGTAGTGCAGCATTAACCCCAAGGAACAGAGATTCAACCTTGCAGTGCCCTCTTCTCACCAAACATTATGGTGCTCATGGCCACAGTCCGGGGCACGAGAGATCACCTGCACCGCTCTGCTCTCAAGGTCCTGCAGACTTAGGGTGCCATCACCTGATGCCACATAAAGCTTCACTGCCTCATAAGGACTGAACTTGATGTCTCCAAGAGAATCTCCAGCCCCTTTCTGAAATACACACAAAGCCAAGAGGCATCAAGGTTAGAGTGGAAGACAAAATCTTAATACAAGTCACCTCCTGGAACACACTGCCAGTTTCCCTAGGCATAAGCACTGCTTTCAGGCAGAGAAGATAGATAAGAACTTTTTTTCTAACCTGTTTCCAATCTGGTTACATACATTCTGAGCCTTTTAAGTTCACCCTCACCACACTGCACTGCAAACCTCATTAGCAGCTGCTTCTGTTATGGAGATAGGACTAATCTGCAGGGAACCACCTGGCTCAAACCAGGCTTAGGAGATCACAAGCAAAACCAGCACCATCCCATGCATAAACCACAAAAAATCTCATGACAGTGCAGCCCCAAGCTTTTCTTAGAGAGACTTCATCACTAGTTACCCACAGGCTGTATCTGGTCTTTCTCAAGGTACCAACAGGCAGGATGAGACTGTTGCATAGAGAAATCTTACTGCTAACCCCGTGGCACAGGAATCTTGTGTTATGTCATATTGTTATGTTGTTTTCCCCCAGCCTGTCTGCTGAGGAAACTTGGAAACCCTACGCAATGACAGAGAAGAAGACCAGTACCTGGGATTCCCCAAACTCTTTGATACTCAAGTGCACTCCATCTGCTGCTCAAAGAAAAACTACTTAAGGTCTTACTGTAAATACTAGATTTCAAGAAGCCAATGAAGATTAAAAAAAGGCCCACCCATAGAGCCTGCCTGTCCTCACAGCAGTGGAAGGAGGATGGCATGCCCTTTCAAATCCAGGCATCATCACTGTGACAGGCATCCCACTGGGATCCTTGTGTCCCAGGACCCAGTTTATCTCTCCTTGCTCACCTGGCCAGTCATCCCAGCACTACCTGGGTTCACTTTCTGCGCTATTACAAGGTTGCAGGTGAACAGCCAATTTGGAAAACAACCGTAAAAGCTGCCACCCGGAAAGAATCAAGTGGGGAAAAGTAATGCAGAAGCTAATCCAAATTCTCTCACTTACCTTTAAGCACTGAATGGAAGTAACTAATTGGAGAGTTGAGGCTTCCTCATGAGTCCACAGAAAAAGCAACAGTCTGAGAAGGTAATTCTTAGAGCTGCCTCTAACAATTCATCTCCCCTTTTCACTCATTACTAAAGGAGCCCAGACTCTTAATTTTGGTATTTTGGATAAGCACCAAAAGCTAGGTGGAATGAATTGGTGTGATCCTTATGGCATGCACTGCTTGAAGTCAGTGGCATTAGTGGAGAAGCACGGAGAGAACTATGAATTGTCATGTAAAAACCATCTGACAACAAGCAGCACTGCTAGCAGGTGAAGAGGTTAGAAGGTCTGTAGAGCACTGAGTTTTGGGAAGTTTTAAGAACAGACAGCTGAGGAAAGCCACTGGCACCCTCACTCTCTCATGTACAACAGGAAGTAAGCAGAATCAAAGAGTCCCTCCCCTTCGGTGAAGAAAAGCTCTCTCCTACCCACTACCCCATTTCAGGGAAAAATAAAAAGAATGAGCCTCCCTGAAATTCAGAGGATAAAGACATGTATGTGGGGAAGAGGAAGCCCAGCTCTCACATATTCAAGACAAACATCTCTCTCTCTCTCTCTCTCTTTCTCTCTCTCGCTCTCTCTCTCTCTCTCTCTCTCCCTGTAGTGCTCCTGCCAGCAGGACACAGAGGCCCAAAGCATTACTGTGTTCTTACTCCCAGTCCTCGGTGCTGGTGAAGACCCGGACAGTATTGCCATTAAAATCCTGCAGGGTGGTAGTGCCGGCAACTGATGAAGTGTACAGCTGACTAGGGTTAAAAGGGTTAAACTTCATTCCTGTGATGGCCCCTCCAGCTCCCATCTACAAGGAAGGGGATGAACAAAAGAAAAATCCACTGAGTGATGGGGAAGGAGAAAAGTGTGTTCTGTAAGTCTGCATTCACTGCTATGTCTATAACAACAACAGTGAAACACACCACAGTCCTCTAAACAGGCAAAGATAACCATGTCTCCCACATGACGGCTGTCTAGACAGCAGCCCTCCTAGAGGACAAATATGCAACTCCTTCAGTCCCCAGGCAAGGTATTCCTTGCTGGCTTGCACTTCACTGTTTACAAAAAGAGAAATATTACTCTGGAATTACTGGAGGATAGATCTCTCAATGTATATTTATGTTAATTTAGAAAGGCAATAAAAGTTAAAAAGTCTTTGAGCCCCTGTTGGAATGGAAATGGCTGAAAAAAGCAACAAGGGGGTATGCCAGCTGTATAAACCATTCACTCTACCTTAGTTTCTCCCTTTAGATAAAGGCACTTTGTCTCTCCCCACTCAAAGATGTTTCTTCATCTAATACAATAAAAGGTGAGAAAGATCAAGACCTAAGGCAGACTGACCCTCTCTGCCTAGTCGTTTCTGGCATCCCTTTAAGACAACTGTTTTACCAGTTGCTGTATTATTTTTCCACTGAGCACACACCAAGTATTGCTTCATTATGAACTTAATCACCACGCCTCAGTTCTCCCCAGTGCTAGAAGAGTCTGGGACTTAGGAACAGATATGCTGTTGCATCTCAGTCCTGCCCTGTAACAGACTACTCTAAACCCAAGACCCTTATGTGCTTCTCACAACAGACCTTAGTTTTTATCTGCAGTATTTTGTGGTATTCCAGTTTTCCCTCCCACCCATTCCACACACACACAGGCTTACCCCCTTTATGAAGCACGTTTTAGTAAGTACTTCATAGTCCCAAAGGATGATGTCTCCACCTTTGGAACCGACAGCTACTGTACTGGGGTGTGTTGGATGCCATTCCAAGCATGTCACTCTCCTGTCAAAGGGACTTGCTGTTCGAAAGAGGCGATATGAGGCAAGAGAACGCAGAAAAGGCAACTGCAGACACTGTTAAAAAGGTAAAGAGAATTATGACTTTTGCAGGCATCCCTGAGATTCTCTGAATGACAAGTGCTAACAATTTCTAATTGTCATTAGTGTTAGTACGTTCACACAAAATTCTAAACATCTCTGTAAAATGAAGAGGATGAATGCTGAACCCGAGGGGAACAGCCTGTGACCACACAAATCCACATCAGCCACAGCACTTAGAAAGCAACAGAGAACTGAGAGATACCATATTTTAAATGATGTACAGGGTTAGGAGACTGTGGGCTGAGCTAAAATGCGGAGTAATTAACAAGGGAGAAGAACATGCCTCCACACCAGGAAAAGGCACTTATGATTATCTATGTCTTTACTGAGCATCTCAAAATGTTACATGTCATCCAGAGATACAATATTATGGTCCTCCATCCAATTTGTCTGCAGCTCAACTACACAGCATAGGGGTGAACAGAACACTTGAAATAGGGAATGAGAAACCATGACATATTGCATTGTTGTTCAGTTGAAAAACAGGTACTGCTTCGATGAGCTTGGCAATTTATCATTTGGACACTTAAAATACATAAATCATCAGGAAGATAAAGCTAGCCCAAGTGCCTCCCACCTACAGATGTTACAGAAAGAGTTAATTTTCAAATGAAAGGTGTACGGCTCTGGAAAACAGTAAAACATTATGGACTTGATGGACTACATCTGTGAAGAGGTAAAAATCAACACTAAACCTGACAAGATTAGCAAAGCAGAGTGGATACAAGAATAGTATGACAAAACAGTCAGAGCAGCACGCAAATGTACCACTGTGCAATTACTCAGCTGGTAAACTGGGCAAGTTTAAACATGATTCAAGGAAGCACTGAATTAACAGAGGATAAAATGTAGATGACAGGGCTGGGTCAACCAGAAGGGAAAGCCATCTCATCTCTTGCATTTTACACAACTAAGAAACATAAGAGTGCATCAGACTTGGAGCCACAAACTGTATAGGAGGAGAACTTTAAGCCCCTTTAAGTTTTCCTGCTTGTGTTGAAGGTTTTTTTATGTAGGGAGTTATGTCCAACAGGTCATGAAGGAGACACTCCTCACCTGCCTGAGTGGTGCCCGAATGGAGCCTCCCAGCATGTTCTGGTAGACATAATGAACAATGCTGCGCTGCTGCTCCAGCTGATGGGAAAGGACTCTCTTGTTTCTCACAACAGACCCACCTCCGCTCCAACCTGCCAGATTGGAAAAGAGTAAAACTTGGTGATAGGCAACTCATTCACTTAACAGTATGGGAAGACATCTGCATTTGCTGCTATATCCATGAAAAGCTTCAGCCACAGGATAAAAGCCTCTAAATAGTTCTTATATTTCTTAAGGTACAGCAGCTTCTGCAACTATGGAGTCCAGTGGTTCCCATAGACTGCCAGAGCTTTGTGTATGCTTCCTCTTGTTAAACCTTCCTTCTCTTTGCCATCAAGGACAACAGGAGAGCACTAAAGCAATACTACAGGTGGGTGGTGCATCTCTTGGACAGTGTACAATTTGAATGGTTCAAGACAAAGCAAAATGCTGCTACCCAAAACCCCAGCAACTTGTAAATATGCCATGGGAGGTGGTAAGCCCCTGCATCCAGCAAAAGAAAGGTCAGACGTGTGACCAGCAGAAACACCTGAAAATTCCCCAAGCATAGCACTGCGAGTTCCCACCCAGTTCCTGAAATGCCTGCTTGTGAATCAGAATTTTCGATCTGCCTGTGCTGGAGCCTGTACAGCCTGCCCACAGCACTGCGACTTTTGTTTTTGATAATAGACTTGCTGACGCCACATCGCCTGAAAACATTTCTGTTCAAAGTGATTTTTGCTGAGAGTACAGCTTGTTTCTACATTTTGTTCATGTTCCAAGTTTTTATCTTCAGGGACTTCTACGTAAAAACTAGATCTGTTCAGTCCCATGTCTGTGATCTACTCATCCCCACAGCGATGGTCTGTAACACCCCGGGGGATCCAGAAGTCAAATGCATTTCTTAAGAAACATAAATGCAATTTTCATTTAAGGATATTTATTAAAAAGAAAAAAACATAAGACTGAAAACACATGGATCATTCTATATGATCAGAACCTAAATGAAATCTTTCTTTAATGCAGTGGTGGAGCCCAGAAATGCACAGGTGTGAAACTGAACTTCTCTGTTCACATGCCAACATAGTGCCAACATTTGTCACACCTGCTGAAATACGTATAAAAGTATTTATATTCTAATTTATGTTTTTCACAGAAGAATTAGTATCCACAGTTCCTTCTTCAGAGATGACAGAAATTCAGGTATTTTTTCCAAATTCCGTTCTACAATGAAGGATAATTTGTTAAGAAATAAACTTCAGACCTTTTTAGAATCTGCTGGAAGAAATCCTTCAAAAAGGCTGTTCTAATTGCAAGAAACAAAAGCTGTCCTGTATGGCTCAGGAGAAAAAAATGGTTTTTTCAAACACATAAAAATTGGAACACAGAATTGAAAAGTTCAAATACAAAGGTCTTCATCTTTTTAAAAAAGGGTTAAGGGAAAAATATGACTGGTCTCATTTTTCTGAAGTACTAGCTACATCCAATTACCTCTGAATCTTACAGGAATGGCAGATGCTTACCAAATCTGAAAATCAGGCCATGAATTTACAATAAAATCATGTAGCTAAATTAACTACATAAGATGCTTTAACTATCCACAATTACATACAGAACTCCTTTCAAAGAGTATTTTGTCTCCACTGTTCACACTACTAACTGCTCCAAATTTGGACCTACAGACCACACAATGGAAATGTTTAAAATTGTAAAACCCCTGTATCTTTGACTGTTGAAATGCACTTCAGTATTTTCTGGTTCCTTAAAGCCAAAATTGTACAGAAAGTGTGTAGTATCTCCACACAAGGCAGTAGCCCCAGTGATCTTCTAAACCATTGATGGAATTACAGGTTTTCTGTGAAAAAGGAGGCTGAAGGGAGACTTTATCTCTCTCTACAACTACCTGAAAGGAGGTTGTAGCAAGGGAGGAGTCAGTCGCTTCTCCCAAGTAACAAGTGATAAGACAAAAAGAAAAGGCCTCTAGTTGCATTAGGGGAGGTGTAGACTGGACATTAGGAGAAATTTCTTCACTGAAGGGGTTGTCAAGCATTGGAACAGGCTGCCCAGGGAAGACGTTGAGTTACCATCCCTGGAGGTATTTAAAAGACATGTCAACATGGCACTTAATGACATGGTTTAGTGGTGGCAGTGCTGAGTTAACAGTTGGACTCGATGATCTTAAAGGTCTCTTCCAACCTAAATGTCTCTATGAAAAGTCCTTGCTGTAGGTAAAGCCTAGTCAACTTTCTTGATAATTCAAAGCACTAAACTTTCCAGTATGTTAGAAATTAATCACCTCTCCCCATTACATCAAAAATTTTTAGATTTTTTTACCTAAGTTACATAGTAAAGGAAAAAATTGCACATGATGACAAGTGATTAGTAGAAATTCTGTCCGTTCTACTCTAAACATAGAAGTAGAAAATATTCCTAGTTACTGTAGCAAAAGTTAAAATATGCAAAGATTCGGGAGAAAATGCCAGTTTAGATTGCATGCTGCAGAATACCAACCTTATGACTACTAAACTGCATTAGGAATTGCATGAGAGAAAAACGATGTGTTACCAAGACTGGTCTGTTCTACACTAAAGCAGACATCTGGTAATATAGGAATTCCACAAAACTTAACCACCCTCAAATGAGCTCAAATGACAGCATCTTCAGGGAGCACGCTTTCGCCAAGGGGTACAGGTCTCAAGAATTAAACATGCATGCATGCACACGAACTCACTACACAGAAAATTGGAGGATGCCCACCTATCACTTGAATATATAACACCATCTGAACACTCATGTCTGAACACATTTCTTGGCATTCTCCCTCTTTAATTAGTCAAAGCCTATCATTTGCAGTAAGTCTGGTAGAGAGAAAACAGTAAGGATCTGAGGAAATGTTACCAATTTTCCCTGGGGGTTTAGATGTTTTTCTCACAAACAACCTCTTTGCTTGTGTCTCATTCCCCAGTTTCTCATAGTCCGCTTTCCTCTTCCCAGCTGATTTTGCCTCTTCTGGCCAATGCTGATACACCCTCTCACACTCCTTGTCCTTTGGCTGGTTCACTGGAGCCATCCTGTCTGACCACTGAAAGCAAACAAAGCAAGGAAGGTAAGACTGTCACACACTTCTAACTAGAGAGCAGAAAAGAAAACTGGAATGAAACATACGCCAGTGGTCTGAAAGTAGTGATTATACCTGTACCCTCTTTCATCGGTATGGCACTGGCTTTTTGTTGTGCCCTGCTGAAGAGGGGAAGAGGTTCAATAAACTCTTCTTTGTTCACCTATGAAAACTAACGTATCCTAAAGCACTAGAATATGTTTTGATAGATGTTCTTCTACCGAACTTTTAAGCCTGAAACACACAGATCTGCATAAAGTAAATCTGTGAAACCACATAATATCCTAACTTTTTCAGTAGTAGCTAACACAGAACTCTTCAGATTCAGCTTTCATGGTGATGGCCTGGGCTAATTGATCTTCCAACAACCGTGCTCAGAAGGCATTTCCAGTTTAGCGGCCACTTTTACTCACAACCACCACCTGGTATTTGGATTGGGCTCCTGCACTGGCTGGCAACCACACCCGGGCTGCTCCACCGAGAGCGACGGGAATGCAGCCCCTCGTGTCCCGTGCTGTGACGACCACAACGCCACCAGGCCCCTGAGGAAAGGCGCGGGCCTCCCACAGCCTCCCTCGCAGCCGGCGGGCGATGCGTCACACGCATCCCCCCGGCGGATCCTCCCCGAAGCACATCCAGGGGCTTATCCCGTGCTCGCGCTGAACTTATTCAGAATTCCTAAATGGCTGCCACGGCTATATATATTTAAATACATGGCTATATACAAATATAGCTCGGCGGGCACTCCGCAGGCTTCCCCAAATAGCGCGCACACGGCGGCTCTGGGCCTCGCGAGGCCGCCCCACAGCCCCGGCCCGGCCCGGCCCGGCCCGGCGCCCCTACGGCTTGGCCGAGAAAGGCCGCCTCGCTCTCACCTGCGCTCCGCCGGCCTCGGCTCCCCCGGCGCCGCCGCGGTTGGCGGGCGGCACCGGCCCCTCCCCCGCGGTTTCATAACCGGGGCGGGAACGGGGGTCAGCGGCCCCCGCCCGGCCCCGGAGAGCAGAGCCGAACCTAGCGCGGCCACGGCGGCCCCCGCCCGCCCCTCGCCGCTGAGGGGCACCGGCCTCGGCAGAGGGAAGCCAGAGAGGGCGCGGGGTGCCGGCCCAGCCCCTGCCCGCCTCCACCGCCCTTACCCCTGCCGGCCTCCCCGGCGATCGGCGTGGGCAGCACCTCCGACTCCGCCGGAGCCGGACTGCACGGGAGGCGGCTGAAGGTGTCCGTTGTCTGCCTGTTGTTGTTGTTTCGGTGCAGCACTCAACAATCTTACGTACCTTATTGGTTTCTAGAGCACCAAACTGGCTTATTAAACCTGGTTGATAAGGGCCCCAGATACAGTAACCAACAGCAACTAAAAAAAGATACTATTTCAAAACACAACTTACACAAGAAAACACACCTGGTGTCAGAAACCAACAGAAAAAAAATGCGCTTCAAAAGCATATAAAAAAGTCACGTCAAGAGCAGTTCGGAGAGTACCAGACCTTACATGACGAAGCTGACAAGAATGGGGAAGGAAGAGCCCTACCAACACAGCGGAAGGTACCAGCACTTCCCCTCCACCTGCAAAGGGGCCATGTTGTGTGGTGAACCTTATCCCTTACCTCCAGAGCAGTAGCATCCCAGGCTTCAGGCCTCCCAGTGCCTATGCTCAGTAATTAAGGTGCAGTCACCCACAGCTGGCTATGAACACCGGTCCTAAAATATCTGTACATAGCCATGCCTTGAACTGTGGGGCTTTAGGGTTTCGTTTTGAGTGTTGGTATTTTTTGTGCTATAACTATAGTTACCTATGCATTTTCTCACATATTAGGAAATGCACAGAAAAAACTAATGGAAAAACAACAAACACCCAGTCTCTATGCTTTTTCCCTGAACAGTAACAAAGTCGTATTAGTTGCTGCCATCCTGTATTAGAATGCCATACACAAAAATGATAACCACAGACAAACACAATCTGGCTTTGAACATATATATCAACCCGATCAGCAAGTCTTACCAGGCACTTCTCTAATACACTCCATTCTTCTTAGAACTGTATCCATTAGCAAAATACAGCAAGAGGAAAAATTGAACACAGCACTTCCCTTCTTGCTTCTGAAGCCTCAAAGGTTTGATTTCTGGGAAGAAAAACTACTATAGAAAAAAAAATCTTCATATCTTGACAGTGATCAACACTTTCTTCTATAGGTCTGTGGAAGTCTTCATCATAGGATCCCAAAGAAAACTGATGGTTATTCAAGTTATCTCCAGCAAAGATGTGCACTTCCTGTCCCCACTCCATTTGTCTCCCAGCAGAATTGTCCCCATGCAGAGCACACACAGAGTAACCTACATATTTCCCTATTGGAGCTATCACAGTTAGCATTTTTCAGAAGTGGAATGGAATAGAATAGACTTTCATATAGAAGGGACCTACAATGAGCATCTAGTCCAACTGCCTGACCAGTTCAGGGCTGATCAAGTCAAAGCCTGGTATTAAGGGCGGTGTCACGATGCCTCTTCAACACTGACAGACTGTGGCATCAACCACTTCTCTAGGAAGCCTGTTCCATGGTTTGACTACGCTCTCAGTAAAGAAATGCTTTTTAGTATCCAGTCTAAACGTCCCGTGGTGCAGCTTCAAACCTTTCCCATGCCATCACTGGATACTAGGGAGAAGATATCAGCACCTCCCTCTCTACTTCCCCTCCTCAGGAAGTTGTAGGGAGCCATGAGGTTACCCCTTATCCTCCTTTTCTCCAAACTAGACAAGTCCAAACTCTGGACCCATTTGAGGACTTCAACACCCTTAAATTCTGGCCCCCAGGACTGTACACAGTACTAAAGGTGAGGCTGCATGCTAAATACAGTGTTTGTATCAACGTCTAACACCAAGTTTACTTTCTCTCTAGATAATCACCAGATATTTTTGTAGTTTTTATCCACTAAGGACAAGAACAGCAGACAATACACAATTCATCCACAGAAAAAATACCACTAGCCTGGGATCCCAGAGCTCAGTGTCTGTATGGTACTCTGAGCAAGCCAGAGAAAGACTAATTTGAGAAAATATTCTTATATGTATTTACAATTTCACACTCTTTGAACTACAACATGCAGCAAAGTCAGAGGAGTATAATTCTGTGGGGGCAGGATATTAGGCTTATTTTTATGATGCCTTTTGTCTGATGTACAATTATGTTGAGGCTGTGCCACAGTTGCAGGTTGTGGTTCTCTTCCACAGAATAAAGCTGTCTTGTCACCGGGTCTGGTAAAGCTAAATTGTGATTAAGATCAACTTCATGGTATTGGTAATACCATTAGGTGTCCTCCTTGTTGCCAAGATCTTTGTCCAAAGCACAAATGGTTTTGGCTACTTTAGTTTGACTACTGATGTATACCATTACAGCAACTAGAGCTTGCCGTGCATGTGAAAACAAGCCTATATTCCACTAAAAAGTAGGAAAAAATATATAATCCTAAGAAGATAAAAGAGAAAGAGTAGATATCACGCTATCTGACCTCCTATCCCATGACCATTGCTAAGCTGCCTGTACCAGGAAAATGAACAAAAATATTACAGTTGTTATGACCTCATTTACCTGAGCTCCCCATCTTCCCTAAGCCACTCCAGCCTTGGAGGCAAGGCTTGCAGCAGCCATGCTATGGAGTACCCTCACCTTGCAATCAGTATTAGCAGCCCCCAGGTCCCAAATGGACGTTATCTATCTTAGATGCTCAGTACGTTGACTATCAATATAGAAATCAGCACGAAAACATAGCAAAGGCAAACGCTGGATATAGAATATTAATGCATGAGGTGTTTGCCTTTTCTGTACTTCGTTAAGATACATTAGTTTGATAATGGAATGAAAAAAACTCAGAACATAATTGAATTAGGGAGTACCTATGTCAAAGACTTGAGTTTGGTTATGTTTTAGTAAAAACAAAGTTGTTGCTTATAGGCTCAATTGTGATTAACTTTGAGGACAAGATAAGCATCCTTCCTCACTTTCTGAAAGGATGCTCATGGTTACACCCCAGCCAATGACCTGCCATGGGTGCCCATCTTCCAGGGACCGCGCACTGAGGATTTGCCTTAAAAGAATTTAAGTGGAATAGTTCCTAATGTCCACTTTCCAACACAGCAATGTGAAGGGCATCAGTACAGGTAATTTCCCGGCTCTTATGAAACCTGAGGCAGTTGTAAAGAAAAAACATCCAAGTACTGCTGCAGAGAAGTGGAAGTACAGATTTATGGCACACTCTTTCCTCTCTTCCTCCTGCAAGGCTCTCAGTCTTTCCTTTCTCCACCAGTTGAATAAACATCACTGTAAACCCACAGTTGGTCCTTGGAATTGTGTCCCAACTCACTTGGAAGCAGTCAAGAGGAGGCAGGTCTCCCAGTGCTTCTCACAACAGCCCTGCCTCAGCGTCATGGTGAAATCACACCTAGGGCCTGGCGTTAGAAATGGAATTGCTGGCTGGCATTCAAAAACACCTGGTGTCATCTTAAAGGCTATGAGGGCTTAAAGACAATGTCCACATTATTCAGATAGAGGTTTTCAGAGGAAAGGGAGAGTGACTGAAAACAGGATTAGGCTGAAAGATGGATGCCAAGCCAAACCGAGGTGAAGACAGTCTTCAAGCCCAGGGAGAGTGACCCATGCCATGATCACAAGCAAGAGCACAGCATTTCACTTGGGTAGGAGCCGGCCTTGGGAAACCTGCTTGGGACTCCTGCTCCAGCACACCGGAGGCCAGCTGGCCGGCACAGCACACAGGGGAACTAACTTAAAACCGACTAAAGCTCCAAAGCCAGTGGGCAACACGGACAGGAGCCCAACTCCTCACGGCAGGGCAGAGCGGGCAGCTCCTCACAGGGCCGCCACTCTCCCGCTCGCGCCGCCCACCACAACCGAAGCCCGGCCGCTCAGACCTCAGCCGGCGACCTCCTCATCCCAGGCCCAGGGCCGACCTCACGCCCTCCCCGTGGCGGGGAACGGCGACGGGAGCCGCAGCTGCCCTCCCAGCGCCCTACCTCGGCCCCACCTGCCTGGACAGAGCCCGCTCCCGTTAATTGGATCAAGGGCCCGGCGGAGGGGGCGGGGAGGCGGGAGCTGTGTCGGAGCTGCTCCGCCGCCGCCACCGGAGCGCCCCGAGAGCAGGGGTCGGGCCCACCCCGCGGGAGCTACTGGAGGCGGGGCGGAAGCCCCCGTGTCCCGCGGCTGAAATAGGGGGAGGGCTCAGCCTGCGCCCAGCCCAGGTGGCCGCTGCTCGCCGAACGTCCCGCCAAGTAGCGCTGCCTGCGAGGTAAGCGGCGGGATGACCTCTGCGGGGCTGTGTGCTCCACTCTCCTGGGCCGGGCGGCTTTCAGACCTGTGCCCCGTGGAGTGCCGGGGTCCTGGCGGCAGAGCTCATCCCAGTCCCGCCGCTGCCTTCCCGCGGCGGGCAGCGCGGCGCGGGAGGGGCTGGCAGCTGCGAGGGAAAAGTTTCCTCATGGAAAGGGGGCGGGTGGGGGAGGCGGTGCCCGGCTGGGCGCTGCCTGTGGGTAGAAGGGGACCGGGAGGCGGCTCGGCGCAGTTCGGCTGGAGTCGCAGCGGAGACCCCCGGTAGGTGCGGAGAGGGGCGGCGGGGCTGCGATCCCCGGCAGGTTGTTAGCGGGGAGCTAGGGAAGCTCCCGGGAGAGCTCCAGTCCCTCCGCGTCCCTCGCAGCCCGGCCGCCAGCCCAACCCTCGGCGGGTGCCCCGTCGCCGGCCTCCCGGGGCCGGCTCGCCGCTGCCGCCGCCCCGTCGCTGGGGGTTGCCGAGGCTCCCCCTCCCTCCTTCCCTCCGGCACCCGCGCCTCCGCTCCGCCGTGGGGACAGGGGCCCCTTTGTGCCGGATCCGCGCTGAGCTGCTTCCCACTCTGAAACAGGAGCCGCAGGCGCTGGCAGCGCTGTGGAGAGGGGGGATAAAGCGGCTTCCCAGGACCCCTTGGGGGAAGGGGCCGCGCCGGGGCCCGGGCTCAGGGCCGCTGCACTCCCTTGTCTCAGGGGATCCGTGTTGCCGGTCTGTGAGCCGGACTCCTGACAGCCGGATTGAGGAGTTCGGCAGGCGGGACAGTGCTCTTGCTCATTCTCTTCGTCCCTTCTGGCTGCCGACAGCAGGGAGGGGAGAGGAGGGCGGGGGGCAGGCACAGCGGTGCTGCCTGCGGCTGTGTCACTGGGCCCCTGGCAGGCTGCTGGGGTTACCGTGTCCTCTGCAGCCCAGGGCAGGAAAAAGCTGATAAACATGGAGGGTGTTAGTGGGCCTGAACATCCAGTGCTTGGGAAGACAGTCTCATTTGTCACTGTTCACGGGAGGAGGGTTCCATGATCTCTGCAACGCTATTGATAAGTGAAGCTAGCATGGCCCGAACGCGTTAACCTGTTTCACCACTTTCTGTGCCAACTATGTGTTCTTCACTTGCTTCAGTTCTTCAGGCATGCAGAAGGCTCAGAGCTGGGTGGTGAGAGCGAGGTTAGCTGACCACTTCTGGATACTTGTTCCTGGCCCTAGGAAGTAGTCTGGCCTTTTCTTTCACTCTTTAACCCTGGAAATACATGCTCCCTACCTCCTGAAACTGGAGATGAGCCTCTCTCCCCTTCAAATCAACTGCCAGTCTAATTTGCGCAAAGGAATTTTTGATATGATGGTAATTGATTGCAGTACAGTACCAAAGCAGAGCCTCCCACTCCACCCTGGAATTGAAATGTCACTGAGAAGTCACTAAGCCTTACAGTGGGTGACACAAGTCATTCTGGGGGCGGTGTGGGAGCAGAATGTACAACTGCAGCATGTGGGCTAAAAATGACAGGGTCCAGATACTCCTTGCTCCAGGTGTGAGCTGGTCTCTGGGTGGAGTCGAAGTGGAGCTTCTCCCAATGCATTGCATAACTGGACACATTCTTTCAGGCAAGGATTCACCTTTCTCTGAAGTGCACAATGTGCTCTGTGTGAGATGGAGTCAGTTCTCCTTTGACTGTGTTTTGTGTAATTAATGGTATTTTACTAGAAGTTCCCTAAAATATTTGCTGGATTGTCCTTTGAGTTGCAGCTTGGAACAGAATGAATGTGTGAGCTGGATCAGCTGCCTGTTGCCTTCCCTATTCTGTGCCTGCTCTATTGTATTGCTTTATTGGCTTTTTTTTTTTTTCTCTCTTCTGACCTATGAGTTTGAGCTTCTCTGGCTTGCCTGTGCTTGTTCAAGTGAAGACTGTCTTCTTCTCAGGCTGTAAAAACCAGTAACTTCAGTGCCTCAGCTATGCATAGGCCTGAGAACAACTGCCCACCTGTAACTCCGTTATCGAATGTCAGCAAGTGAATAGGACCGTGTGTGACTGGACTACACTAAAATGCTGCAGGTCATTGGCAGACTGTTTGTAACCAAGTCATAAAAGCTTGAAAGTCTTGTGGACCCAAATTAATTTCTTCACAGGACAATGACTGGTGGTTTTAGTCATTTTAGGGGTTTGTGGCTTATACAAGACCTAGCCTGAATCTTCTGGGCTTTCCCTGGACAATTATGAATTTCCAACCAAAAAAAAAATCTATACACACACACATATATATATATTCGTTCAATAATATAGTCAGGTATATTTGTAATGTGACTTCTTAGGAAATGCAGAGCTGTGAGAACACATCAGTCACTGCAGCAGGGGTGATGTGAGCATCTGTCAAGAACTCATGATATCACCAAGCATGGCAAATACTGTATATTCTTTATTCTGGCCATCTTGAGGGCTGGAGATTATTCAGTTGTTGTTTGATCTATTTGGTCTGTGTCATGGCTGACATCCAGGGATTGAACTGGGGACCTCAAAAGCTAAAAGTATCTGCCTGTAGCCTGAGTGGAAAAAGCTATGCTCTTGATCAGCAAGCATTAATAAACTGCTATCTTGATCAGCAATCATTAACAATTTTTGCCATCAGCTGATCAGTGATGTGTGAATTTGGGCTGCTCTTGAGAGTTCATGGGGAAATGCCTAAACAATAGGGGAGCTGTTTAAGCCCTTTAAGAAGCTCTTATCTTTTTAAAGCAGACTTTGTGATCAGGCAAAGTCTGACTATTTTATCACTAGTCAGTCAGCATGATGGGTGTAGAGAGTACTCTATGACAGGCAACTGTGTCAGATAAATTTTAAAAAAAGCCTTAATATTTTAGTTTGAGGCCATAGCGGATGGGTCAGAAAACAGTGGCTATTGTATCTGGAAGTTTTTATGAAGAATTTGGGATTTTGCTCTTTGAACAATTACAAAAGAACTTTGAATCCATGGAGCAGTTAAGAAGCTATTCAAGCGGTAGCTTTTTGCTACTTCCTTGCAGCACGGTGACCACTGTAATTTAACATCCAAATGCACTCTGACTGTTTGGGCACAAATTTTTCCAGCATAACAAAGTGTAATGTCAGTGCAAATAGCCTGGTGCATCCTCTGCTATAATCATCCAGCTTTGTTTCAGTGACTGGTACGTTAGTTTCAAGTTCCTTCAAGCTGAAGTACAGGCTGAAGCTGGGCACTGCTGTAAGGCAGTAAGTGTGACTGGCATCCTAATCATATTTGAGCCTTCAGTGGTTTCTTCTTGCTGTGAATGGCATGATGGGAAAGAGCCTTTCAGATTTGTGATAATCGGAATTTGTGTGTTAAATCTAGTGATTGTCACTGGGCACCATAGTTTGTTGAAGAGGCATGTGAGATCTCCATGGTGCCAGGGGCTTGGATCCAGAGGCATTAGGCTTGTGTGGGATTTTATCCTCTCTTAGAAGGTGATTGTGGTAGGACTCTGTTTATTGCAATGTCTCAGTAAGCTCTTCAGACTAGAGGAGTTAAAATTGCTGCAGGCAACCCATAACTAACAATGTTAGCAAATCTTCAGCCTCCTTAGCCCTGTCTGTACTTTGAGCTTGTCCAACCTGCATCTCTTCTGTTTGTAGGAAAATATGGTCCTTACCTCCTGAGCTCTTGGGGCCATGGTCGGTCTTTTCAGTTGCCTACAGGTGATTTTTTTTGTTGGCAGTAGCTTCTTCCTGTCCCTTAGCACCCCTGCTGCCAAACCAAAACTCTCCTTCTCCTGAGTATGCTGGGCTACATCAGCTGCAGTACTGCTGTGCAGAGCTCTGAAGTAGCTTTGCTGCCTTCTCTGACAAGGGCAAGAAGCTTTCATGAAGGATTGGGAGAAGATGCAGCATATTTTACTTGAATGATTCTGGATATTTACTTTTGCTTCTTACTGTTTCCAGTCAGCTCTATCTTGTGCTAGGACTGCTGATGTGTGGAAACCTGTGTGAAAGCCTGCTCTTGGCTCCAGCAAGCTTCTACCCCAATGCAAGCAAAAACTCAGGATTTGAGCTGCTTCACAAAGTGTGAGGAGGGGGGGAGATAAAGCCCACTGTATTGCTGTGTTGTGCTTGCAGTTTTTTAAAAAGCCTTCCAGTGTTCTTTTGTCACATGTCGTGTTGAGTCCTGAGGACCAGAAACTGAGATCACTCCTTTGGGCAGTAGACTGAGAAAGCAGATGACATTGCAGCGATGCTGAACAGTTAAAATTTATCCTGTCACGTGGGCTGACTGTCCCATTTGCCTGTGTTCTCCTGGAGTCTTTTGGATAACATCTGGGATATGAAGTAATTTATATTAATAGTCCTGTCCTTCAGCTTGAGATCCAAAAATCTATTTGAAGAGGCACCACTGATACCAAAGAGCAGATTCTGTGTAGATACTGTGAAAGCAGATAAAAGTCACTCCGTGACATATAGGACAATGAACTTCAAGAAGAATGTGTGAAGTGTTTGTGGCCTTTCAGTGGAAGAATTTCAGCCTTTCAGTATTTAAAGGGAGCTTATAAAAAAAGTGTGACTTTTTACATGGATAGATGGAGATAGGACAAGGGGGAATGGTTTTAAACTAGAAAAGAGATTTAGATTAGATGTTATGACGAAATTCTTTACTCAGAGGGTGGTGAGGCACTGGAATAGGTTTCCCAGAGAATCTGTGGATGCCTCATCCCTGGTAGTGTTCAAGGCCAGGTTGGATGGGGCTTTCAGCAACCTGGTCTAGTGGGTTGCATCTCTGCCCATGGAGGTGGGCTTGGAACTAGATGGTCTTTGAGGTCCCTTCCAACTCAAGACTTTCTATGATTTTATGAAGTATGAATCTCCACAGTGCAGGCCAGTTCCTAATGGCTTTCCTACTTCAACTTTGTTGTCTGTGTGAATCTCTAGCAAATCTGTTAGAAAGGTATGAGAGTATCTTTAAGAATGAAATATCTACTAAGTGAATAATCTGCCAGACTCTTCTTGAACCAGGAGATACTACAAAGGGAATCTGAATTACTGAATGTTCTCTTCAGTCCACAGAGCAAGCAATGCTTTCTTTCCACATGTCTGGACCCATAAAAGACTGTGAAATGACTTGGTATAAAAGCTGGCATACAGTCCTTCCAGTTCATATGGTATTGAAGTCTGCTTTACAGTTGCAGTTGGTTTTTTATGCTGTTTAGATTTTCCTGCAAGGAAGCAATTGAGTAAACCTAGTTCTGGTGAAAAAAGGTGAACAAAGTGGAGGAACTGATCACGCTGTGAACAGAAGAATGAGTAATAGGTGCTATGCATTACCTCATTCTTCTTTTTTACCATAAGAGATGTCTTAGCACTCAGTCTTACCTTATTCAGTTCTCAATTCAAGAAGTTGGTTTTTACTCCCTTCTATGGCCTGTTTGGGACTTGAAGGCCTCCAGGGAACTGGATGAACTTCAGAAATGCCTTGATGATGATGATGATCTTTCATCTTTTTGTCTACGTTAGATGAATATTTGGAAGGAAAGTATTCACATAATAAGCAGTTTTAGTAAATCAGCTTTTACCGAGTAAAACCAGAAATCTGTTTGATGCAATCATCATAGATAAAGAAATACAGTACTTTGAATTAATTGGCCCTGAAGGATGAATTTCTTGCCAACTCTTTATCTTCCATTTCTCCCTTCCTCAAAAGGCAGCCAATGGAAAAGATGACTGTTGGTAAAGCCAGCAGTTGCAGAACTGCAGATGGCTTAAAAAACTAGTGTGACTTCCAAATGGGAGGAAGGGGCAGAGAGGGCTGGAGGTATCTGACTGCTGTGCAGTTAGTGAAGTGAGAAACTACCAGAAGCTTAGTGTTAGAATGGATCTAACTAGCTTGTGGCTTCTCTAAAGGTTGCTTGATTGCATTGATTGAAGTCTGCTTCCTTAAGAGTTAATGCATTCAAGTAAACTTGATCCCTGCTCTGGGGGTTGAAAGGTGATTAAATCACAGAAGGAAAATATTCCATTGACAGGGACTTACTGGAGTTTGCTTCCTCACTCCTCACCCGCTACCCCCAATTGTTTTGCAGGAAACACGCCTGATCACCATTTCCCATTATTTCTGCCTTCTTTACTCAGGGTTGGATGAGTCTGAGGCATTTTGTTCTGTTTTGATCAGTTCACATAAAGATCCAAACAAACAAAACTTCTTCCTTCAAGCTTAGTTGGAGTGGGTAGAGTAGCTCAGCCTGCTGTTACAATGAGTTACCTTTACTAAGTTACAGGAAACTGGATTATAGGATGGACTACTGATCTTGTCTTACCAGTCACTGAGTGCAGAAAAAAAACATTACCTGGAAAAAAAGGTAGATTAAATCCTGGAATTTTGCATTCAGTGCACAATGAGACTGCTGAGGAGGGATATAATAGCTTTGACTGGAGCTTTAAACACCTGTTTATCAGTGATTTAGGAAGAAAGAGCTTCCAGTTGTTTGGGGTCCCTTCTGATTGAAAGGGAAATGCTGACTTCATATATTTGCTGGCAAGCTTGGTGTTTGCTTGCAGAGATGGATGCAGCAGGTTGGCAAGTACCCTGGGAAATACCCAGCCTAGAAACAAACAAGTGCGGAGGCTCAGGGAGTGGGACAGCAGAGATAGCAGGTTCTCAACATCTGCCTGGGTTAAAACCTTGCCGAGACAATGGTAAGACAGGGAGTGAGAGCTGGGAAGTGGGCATGCTGACTAATGTGTGGAACAGGAGCAATGCTATTCACAGGACTAAGAAAGCAGGCTACTGTAGTGCTGTTCCTGGTAGCTTTCATGTGTGTCTTCTTATTGAACTGTCAGCTGCTTCAGCTTGTAACTGCCTGTTAAGTACATAGACACAGCATACATGTTTAGATTATTCCAGCAACCCTTTCAAATAAAAATGAACATGGCCTGTTGCCCCATTGGAGTGTGGTATCCAATGGTCCAACACTGATTTCCTCCCTCCTTTAACTCTGTATTCGAGAATATAATTTTTTTTTTAATAGGAAGCACAATTTTGGAAAAACTTAGAACATACCTTGATAGCCCAATACATTCTTTCATTAACACTGTCTCATACTGTTGTGTTAACCAGGATAGATCTGTGTTCCTGTAATACTAAAGATCTCCTACATCATATAGGAAAAGAAGGTAGATTTTTTTCCTTTTCTTGGTAAAACAATTTCTGCCTGGTATAGCTATGTCAGCCAGGAATCTTAACTCTTAGATCAGCAGCAATGTATTAGTAGAAGCCTGGCCTGTAGCCTTGGCCACTGACAGGGAATAGCTAATAAATGTGGAAAGTATTGAATTCTGCATGAACATTTTGAAGACAACTTGGGTGATGCATAGGGCATGTCTGTCATCTGTACACTAGCTTGGTCTGAATGTGAAGGAGACCAATATAGAGAAGCTGTGTTCTGAAATAAGAGAGTATAGTGAAGCAGCACGTAGAGTCAGTAGGTCAGTCCTTTAACTGGAACAGGATCTTCTCTGTATTTTAGTACTTTGGTATAATCCTGAAGAATTTTGCTAGTGGACAGCCACATGATTTCTAGAGAATCATTGTCTGGGATACAGGCTTCTGTTAACAGGCTTGCACACAGCTAAAGTGACCTCTGTGTATAGTTGCTGTTCTGCCTGATGTTTCTCTGACCTCTCCCTGGCTGGAGAGATGAGCTGAAATCTTGCTTGAAACTGTATTAGGCAGCCCTGGCAGGCTTCAGTCCTTAGGGAGTGGCTGGGAAACACTGGCTTAGTCCTTTTCCCAGTCATGTGATTCTACTGAGGGTGTGACCACTGCACTAAGATAAATACCTATAAGGGAAGTTTTGGAGGATCTTTGTTACTTGGCATCCTCTCTAGCAGTAGAGAACTGACCCCTCTGGAGAAAGGTGAGTATACCTGTAAATATCAATCCTCCTATATAATGGCAGTGGAGAGCACATTACTGGGCATCATCCCAGTTACTGGTTCAGAGCTATTGGATGTGCACTTCCAGAGATGGTGAGCCTGGAAAGGACACCCTGCCCCATGCCCCATTTCATTCTCTCCATCGGGGACCTTCCTAACTCTACTGTACCAGCAGCGATCCAGTTTATTACACTGCTGGAGTCATGTGGAACCTCCTGGCTCCAGCTCCATTCTGACAAGTTAACAGGAGGAAAAAAAAAGGATTTCTTGCCCATCATTCTGTAAGGGGAGCCGGGCTGCCATCCTTCAGTGTATTTTAATTGTTCAGATTGAAACTTCAGATTCACCCTACACCAGAGTGCCCTGGAGTGAAAACAATACCTTCACCACTGTCTGCTACACAGAAAAGTAACACTGGGAATCAAACAAATTGGCTGCAGAAAGTATCACATTGCTGCCTTGTGGTGTTAGTTGTTGTCTTGAGGTGGATAGGCTTTAACACCTATATAGAAATTAGTCCATAATAAAAATGCGGCTCCACCAAAGCCTCAGTTACTAGATAAATATAACTCAGATTATTCCTACATGTGTCTGCATCCGGCATTTGCTGTTGCAGTTAGGAAAGGGAAGAGGTATTGGGCAGAAGGCCTTGTCTGGTGCAGTGTACAAGCTCCATTGTGTGGATGAATTCCTGCAGGGCTGCAAGAACCAGCCTTTTGAGCTTTTTTAGAGTTCAGAGGCTTGATCTCGCAAACTTAAGAAAACAATTGCTTACAAGGACTCTCAGGAGGCGGTCAAACAATGCACAGTGATGCCTTGGGCATTTGGAGGCTAGAAGTATTGGAATGTGATGTAGATGGAAGAGGATTTCTGTGGTTTACCTGCCTTAGGGAAAGCTTTCAGGGGAGAAGAGCTATTATTTCTGTTGGGTCTAGAAGTTTTCTTTGCGAATCAGGACACTGCTGCACAGATGTGAGAGCATGAAACAAAAAGGCACACCTTGCAGTGCTTAATTGGATTCACACATGTTTTTGGAAAGGAAGGTTTTAGTCTGACACCTTGGTCTGAGGGCAGGGATCTGTGGTCTGAGATGCGTCCCTGACTGGATTGGTGTGAGACTAACAACATGGTTTAAAGGTAGAAACAGCTCTGTTATGCCAAGCCCTCTGGCATTTTCCTGAGTGGAGCTCAGAACCAGTGAAGCAGTCACGAGCCATTCCACCTCTTTGCAGCTAAAGAACAAGAGACATTTTTTGATAACTTAATAGGGAGTTGATAGAAGGTGTAGCCTAATAATTATGTTGGTCCCTAAGAGAGAGCAGGTATTGAGGGAAGGAGGGAAGTACCTTTTCTAACACTACTAGCAGAAATGGTTGTAGCTCTGCAGAAACCTCATTTGCATGGTTGAGTTTGCCTAATGTTGGTGGTTGTAGTGGTGTCTGTGATGTCCTTATCCATAAACCTGTGGAGGTGTGAAATGAATAGCGATGTATTTACTCTTTCCCTCTTTCTTCAGAGAGCTTGTCTTGCAGGAGCTGCAGTGAGGTCTTAAGTAGCTCTTAACTGTGAGAGCTGATAGAGGACGGTAGGGATAAACATTCCTTTGCCCTGCAAATATGATTTGCTAAATAGCTTCCTCCTAGCAGAGGTGGCAGTGGCATCAGTAGGAGTGGCACTGACTCACATGAAACTCTAGTTGACCCAATATAACTCCAGCTACATTTCTCATACTGTACAGGCTCTGCTAGCTCTCCTGAATCATTTGGTGGCTCTTGTTATATCAGGCTGTCGACAAAGTATTCCTGTCATCTCTGCTGTAAAATAGCCTCCAAGATTTGGCATGTAGGGCATATACTTGCTTTTTCTGTCAAACTCTGGTTTTCCCTGGTCTCAAGCTCTTGGTGGCTCACAACACATGGTATTTCAGGAATAGCTAGGCATGAAGGGATGGACTGCCAATCTACTTGCTCTTCTTGGGCTCAGGGTGACAGCAGCAGCTGTTCTTCAGCGTCTCTGTCCAGTACTAAGTACCTTCCCTATGTCTGCATGCAGATCCAATTTGATCTGACTGACATGGGGTCATGGAGTATGTAAACTCCAGAAAAAGCCTGGCAGAAGAGGGTCCTCCTTGTTCTCTGACTTTTGCTTCTAACAAGCTAGATTTTTCTGGACTTCTATAAAGTCTGTACAACTGCTATGGAAATATGTATTCAGCTGGCTGCTATTCAGGTCATGAAAATTAGCCTGTAGAAATATCCTACTTTATTGTATTCTCCCACCTAGCTTCGGTAGTGATGACTACAGTAGACCCTTGAGCTGTGGGATGCCACATGATATTATGGATGCTGAAAATTCACGTGAATTCAAAAGCTGATTGAAGAAATTAATGGAAGAGAAATCTGTTGAGTGCTCATTCATAGGTGCCAGGTCCAGCTCAGGAAGATCCTGTCAGCAAATGGTTAGAGGCTTGGAGAGTATGCAGGGAGGCGTCATGTATGTTTGCTCTGCTCTCAGAACGAGGGAAGGTATCTGCTTTTGGCTGCTGTCTACAGAGGTTATGCAGCCATGATAAACCTTAGTCTGATCCACAGAGCTACCTACTATTATATTTCAGAGCCTGTTAGTGATAGTAAAACTGGTTATTTGGGTTTGTAACTTCTGAGAAAGTAGGGCAGGTATGGCTCCAATTCTAACATGGAAACTGCAGAAAGAATGGATTCAGGTTTCGGAATGGTTTGGAGTTTTTTCCAGGTTTTTTTGCCTGACTGTCCCTCAAATGAGCAAGCACATAGTGACACACAACAGCTTTCCACATTTATCCCCCAAATTCTAGCACTATGTAGTCAGCCTGAATTGGAAACCAGAGATGGAAGGCATGTTTGTGATTCATTGCTTCCTGATAAACTGGGGATGGGGGTGTGGTGTGGAAAAAGTGATACAGCCTTCATGTGTCATATATAATTGATCTGTGTCTTCATCAGGAGAAAGAAGGAAAGAAAGGGTCTGGGACAGTTTTAAATATACTTTTACATAGCAATTTCAGGAATGTGTAGTCTGGTTTTATTGGGGACTACTAGGAAGCCTTAGAAGGTTTATGATGAGCTTTAGCCTTTTGTCCAGTGACCTGGACCATGCAAAAGGGTCACAACTCTTCTCTCCCAGTCTCCCCCCCTCTTCCTCACCAAAGGTCATTAGTCTCTTTGCAATAACCCATCTGCTTTTCTTTCCTTCCTTCTCTTTTCCTACCTTCTTTCATTTCTTCTCAAAAATGGTCTTACTGTCTGACTAAAAATCCCACTTCCAAGTTTTGCAGTTTCTGCTCTGTTTCCTAATCTTCCAGCCTCAGCCGAGTGAATATTGGTGACCGAGAAGGGATTTTTTTGCTTGTCTGTTGTTGAGGGTTTGTTTTTTTTTAAATACATAAACTTTTACATTGAAGTAAATACCCAGGGATGTAAATGTAAGATAAACAAAAATGCCTCATTCAGCCCTTTCTTTCCTTAGCCTCTGCTTCTCTTTGCTCTGTGGAAAGTTGATGACAGTTACCTGTAACATAATGGCAAAATAAAGTATTTCTGAGAAT
Source organism: Chiroxiphia lanceolata (assembly GCF_009829145.1). Lineage (NCBI taxonomy): Eukaryota > Metazoa > Chordata > Aves > Passeriformes > Pipridae > Chiroxiphia > Chiroxiphia lanceolata. The sequence goes on from NC_045642.1 coordinate 24,743,141, forward strand.
GTGATAGGAACAGCTAACAGAACCAAAGGATAAAAAAAGCTCTCCTGATAGAGAGCCACATCCTACCAGGGCAGTGCTAGGTGCTCTGCTACTAAAGGGACTCTAGACCAGAATATGCATTCTGGTGAGTTTTGGTTTTATTTTTTGAATGTAGAATTATCAAGTCCTTTGACTTGTATATAAATCCTCTTCATTTAAAAGGGACTGGAAAAAGTATATGTGTGTATGTGTCCTTCTTTTTCTCCCAAAGCCAGCTATTTGTAAAAGTGTGTGCAGCAGTGCGTGAAGGCGGTGGGGTTTGCTGCATTGGACACTCTCCAGTGGGGAGGACCAGGCCCCACATAGGGTGCCTGGGGCATGTGCTTATTTTAGGCCTTTCTGGCCAAGCTGTTCCCCGTGCTCAGCTGTTGTGATGCTACCTTTCCCGCACAGCGCTGTCATGCTGCCCCAGTGTTTCTATTTTAACTCTCTCTGGGGCTAGGTCTTGTGACACAAGGATTTGGCGTCTCTGCTACATGCTGGAACATGGCATCTTGGGAGGCACGCTGGCTGCAGTTGCTATATCAGAGGGTGCCCCTCCTAAGTAACTAGTAGAAGAGAGACATCCCTAGGATTGCAGCGCATCAGAACAGGCATCATCCCTGTAAAGTGTCTGACTGTGCCCATCTCTGTCTCCTCCAGTTGTTTTTCAGAGTTTGAAGAGCTTGAGACATACTTGCCAGCTTCCCACTGCTTCCCTGCAGCATCTCACTTTCGGCTTTCAGGTATGTAGTTACTGGGACAGCAGTAGAGTTGCATGCCCCAGAGGCATGTAAGGTGGCTTTGGGGCTGGCTGACCAACAGTGGGGAGGGAGGACAGGGACAGATGGTTATTCATCATTTCTCAAGGTTTGCCCACCTGAATGTCACATCCCATTTAACAACGTGCTTCAGTGAGTGGAATTCAGCACTTCCAGCCTTCTGAAGAATGCTGGAGGAACAGCATTAATATATTTCTGACACACTCCATGGGATGACACTGGGCAAACAGAGCCAAATGTCGGAAATTCTTGCAGCCTGTGTTGGGGTGCTTCACTGTGTGGCTTGTGACACTGAGAAGGATTTGCCGGAGGTGGGAGATGTGGACTCTTGACTTAATCTTCATCCGTGGGCTCTGTGGGCTGGCAGAATGAGCAGATACCTCTCTGGGGTGTGAGGGAAGCTTTTTATAACTAGGAATGTGCAAGAGGAGAAGGGGCAGCAAAGGCCACATGCTGCAGTAACCTAGGCTTGCCTAGAAAGGACTGGGTTTGTCAGCCAGTGACTGGGCTTGGGTCTTTTCCTGTTACTCCTGCTCTCGTTCCTGCACAAGAACAACCCTGAGCCTCTCCCTAAGGAATTCATAGAATTGCACCGTATCAGGAACAAACTGGCAGTGCAGGCTAGCACAGGGAAATGGGCAGAAGTTCTGAGACAGTGGAGAATGAGAAAAAGCTTTTACTTTCCAGCCTAGATTTTGAGCCTAATGCAGTAAGACTTGAGGGTAGTGAAAATGCCAGCTGTGCTGGGCTGTTTCTAGGGAAGCAGTGCTGGGTAATGGGCACGTATGCTGTGCTGCTGTTTGGCTGAGTATGCCCCAGCATGTTTCTGTAGTTCTGCTCAAGCCCAGCTCAGTTGGTGGGCAGCTTATAGGGCTCCTCCCCATTCAAGACATGCCTGCCTGCTGACTGCTCAACCTTGTTTTCTCCACTCAGTTGTTGTAATCCCGTAATCCTGAGTCATACTGGGAAGCTGGAGTCATCCCATTGACAAAAGACTTACTAAAATCTTTCAAGGCAGATTTCAAATAGCTTTAGCTACCTCAGTTTCTGCTACCCTCTTGAGGGCCTTGGTTAAGAAAGGAATCTCTGCAAAGATATCTGGTGCTGCTGGAGAGTGTCGGATTCACGAGCATCTACAATATCTGTACAGCCAAAGTTTAGCAAGATTGTCTTCTACAATGTGTTACAGGCCTGCCAAGGTGGCCTCCTGTCTGCAGGGAGGGAGGAGGCTGGTTCAGTCCTGGGCATCTGCTGGACCTGGCCATCTGCAGCTGAAGGGGCAGTGATGCCAGTACTTGACTGTATGATAGCAAGTTGGGCTCCTCCAGCTCCAGGAGTCATGGAGAACTGTGCTGTCTTCAAAGGCTCAGCCAATGCTGTGTTTGAAATCACTTTTCTCTCCTCTCAGGTTAACTGAAATCTGCAAAAATTCTCTGCTGCAAGAAAAAGGGGGTGATGTCATCAGAAGATGATGCTGGTGGGGAGGCTCCTGGGGGCAGTTTCTGGGAGGTAAGGAAGGATAATTGGAGTGTGAGGGAAGTAGGAATGTTGTCTTACCACCCATTGCCCATTGGTGGAATTAGGGGGTTGGGTTCCAGGTTTGTGGGTGACATGTTGCCCTTGCGAAGTGGAAGGAAGGAAGGAACTGGGTGGGGGGGGTTCAGCACCATGCTGTGTGTTACTGCAGGGAGGAGGTGACCCTTTCTTCCACAGATTCTGTGGAGTGAGAGTTCCTTGTTCAGCTGACACTGATCTGAGATGTGAGAGAAGCAAGCAGAGCATCTCAGCTTCTTCCCTCCAGTGCTGTGTCTGCCTGAGAGAGTGTCAGAGGAGGGTCTGAACTCAGATGCTGGCTTCAGAAGGGCCTACACTCCCTTCCCACACAATGACCGACCTGCTGCTGTCTGTTCTGAAGGAACGTGAAAGTCAGTACAGCATAAACAATAATGCTGTGTGAAATTTCAGGCTGGAAACTACAAGCGAACAGTGAAGCGTGTGGATGACGGCTACCGGCTCTGCAATGACTTAATCTCCTGCTTCCAGGAGCGAGCCAAGATAGAGAAGAACTATGCCCAACAGCTAACAGAGTGGTCCCGTAAGTGGAGGACCAATGTGGAGAGAGGTAAAGTTGGCAGATTGGACTGGGAGCAGGAAGCAATTATGCACTCTCTTCCTGGAGTGCTATCTCTTACTGAGGTGACACTGTTTCTGTGGGGGACAGGCTTCCCTTCCCCTGGAAGGGGGTGGCTTTCTTGGGTGTCTTTTTTTGTGTGCGTGCCTGTTTTTGTAGTCAGTCCTCTGATTCACTTGGAGAGGTGTTCACTACATTGTCATGTGTTTGGTTACAAAAGAAAAAGATCCTTTTGCTTAGTTTGGCAAGTCCTTGGGCAGTTCAAGTCTTAAACGAAGCTGCAGATATCCCCTTTTTGAGGATGGCTTGGCTGTGTCTCCTCCTCCAGTCAGAGAATAACTCCTAATGCTATGATTTAGTGGCAGTGTGCTCAAACTGATAGCATCTCACAAAGTAACAGGAAACAGCAGGACAGATGTCCCAAAGGACCTACTGATTTGTGGAGCAGAAGCTTAGCCTCAGTCATGAACTAGTGTTGCTATCTGTCAAGCTCAGGCAAGATCTGTGAAGAGAATTTTTTACAGAAACTTTCTCCTAACAGGGACCATCTGGGACAGCTGAGGCTGCCTGAAAGAAATGCCCACCTGTAATAGCCAGTCTAGATGCTGCCTGGTGGGTCTGTGGAGAACAGTTAATGCTGAACTGTGTGATGGGGCAAAGTTAAGGAAGTGACTCTACTGGTAGATGTATGTAGGAGGGGAAAAGATGCGCATTCCTTTCTGTGGGCAGGAGGTATAAGAGCCCCTCTGGTGCTTATTCCTACAGGTCCACAGTATGGTACTCTGGAAAAGGCCTGGCATGCCTTCCTGACAGCTGCAGACAAACTGAGTGAAATTCACTTAGCTGTCCGGAACCACCTGGCTGGTGAAGACTCAGATAAGATCAAGGCCTGGCAGAAGGAGGCCTACCACAAGCAGATGATCGGAGGCTTCAAGGAAACAAAGGACGCAGAGGACGGGTTCCGAAAAGCCCAGAAACCCTGGGTGAAGAAGATGAAAGATGTGAGCAAAGTGTGAATGGGGAAGGAGAGATTAGGGCAGTTGAGCTGGCTGCCTGATTGCAGAGCCAGCGGGCAAACAAACTGAGTTTAGCCAGAGTAGCAGAGAATTCCAGAGAGGGAGGGATGTCTAGGTGGTCTCTTGTTCTTGTGGTTTTATAACTTCCTTTGCATGTGGGAAGACTTTGGTAACAGGTTCTGTATTCCTGCATAGCAGGTGAACACTGAAAAAGAAATCATTTGAAGGTACCTCTTCCCATTGGAGCATTGTTTACTAAATGCCAAATCGGCATTCCTAGTAGGTTGGTGCAGACTGTAACAAATGTTAACGTGCCTTCTCTGAGTATTGGAGGATCAGTGTGGGCTGGATCATCACTTTCTCTGCATTCCTCCTCCTACAGGTGGAGACTTCTAAGAAAAACTATCATGCAGCCCGGAAGGAGGAGAAAACAGCCCATACAAGAGAGAACCATGCCAAGGCAGACTCAACTGTCTCACAGGAACAGCTGCGCAAGTTGCAGGAGCGTGTAGAGAAGTGCACTCAGGAGGCTGAGAAGGTGAGAGTATGTTGTATGGATGTGGGTCACAAGGATACTCCTTTCAAGGAAAAAGCGCTGGTGGTAATGTCACTCAGTGAAATGGCTCCTGCTGAAGGAGGTATGAGATTCCATTGTCTGAGGTTTTAGTGAGCTAGACTGAGATTTCAGTAACTAAGGTCTCTGTCTTTGAAATTGGGTAAGATCTAATTTGTAAGTGAATTTAAGATAAAAAAAGGAAAAAAGTGTAGAGGATTTGGTGTAGGGGGTGGAACCTGTAGAGCTGAAGACTTTGCTACCAAAAGTAGCTGATTTGCCTGTCCACATGAGTGAATGTGTGGAAGGTCGTCTATGGAAGAGAGTAGCAAGGAAGGACAGGGAACTTGCAAGAATATTAGGAGAGCAATGGACTGGGATACCAGCTGTGGGACTACTTCTTTCTTTGGTGTGTTTGTTCAACAGTGCAGGGGGGAAAAAAACTTGTCAGTCCCAAGCCAGAGTAGGGGGAATGTTGCTGGTTTGACATCAGGGCAACACAGCTCACCATTGCTGTCCTCCTGTGTTGATACAGTGCAAGGATCAATATGAGAAGATGCTGGAAGAGTTGAACCGCTACAATCCCCGCTACATGGAGGACATGGAGCAAGTGTTTGAGGGCTGTCAGGAGGCAGAGCGCAAGCGATTGTCCTTCTTTAAGGAGATGCTCCTGAATCTTCACCAGCATCTCAACCTCTCCACCAGCGAAAGGTACCAGCCCTGATACAGGAGGGAATTCTGCCAGCTTGGAGTGCTGTAGGCTCTGGTGAGGGGTGCCAATTCTGGTGTCAGTGAAAGGGAGCCGGCTGCTTGCATCTGTCAGGTTTTGTTCCTTCCCCTTTAAAGTGTATCTTAGAACTTGTATTTGGTCCCTTTAGACTGACCAAATACCTCAGAGTGCTGGTATCTCTGAGGGCAATGCCAGGCTTCCCTATGAGGATTTTCTGCCTTTGAACACTTCCTCTTTTGCTACTGTCCAGTACTGTCCTGTGGGTGTGTTTCTATTCTATGAAATGCCTCCATGTTTCTATATGTAATCCCAGTCTGAGGAATGCAGCTCTGTTGCTTTCTGGTATCTATAGTTATTCCACCCATTTTGTCCTGAGTAGAGACCTTTTGTGAAATAATAACTGTAAAGCCCACAAGTTGCCCTTAAGTAGGGCTTACACAGGGAAAATAGTTGCAGTCAAAAATCTTCTGTGCCCCTGTACTTTTAAGGTAGAGGCAACAAATGTGAGCCACCTCCCTGTCTGTGTGCAAGAACGTGCCAGGTTCTTTCAGTGTGCACTTAATGAGCTGTGCTGAGAGCTGGCACTTGTTAGCCAGTGCCACACCAAACAAGCCTGTCCTGTTTGCCAGGCTGACTCTTCTGTAAGGGTGGCTGTGTTTTCCAAGGGCTGAACAGGTGCTGCTCTAGGATCCTTAATCCTGGGGGATTTAGGATGCTGTGTAATTGTGCATTAATTTAATCTCTTCCTTCCAACTTGGCTTTTGGGAAACTGCCGAGAGACTTGGTTACTGGTGGTTCTGTCTGTTCTGGTCATAGCTTTCATGCGTTGTATCGAGATCTCCACCAAGTCATCATGGCTGCAGACAACCAGGAGGACCTGAAGTGGTGGCGCAACACTCATGGACCGGGCATGGCGATGAATTGGCCTCAGTTTGAGGTGATGTAGCGTTCTAGACCGTACTACTTCCAAACAATTAGCTGCTTTACTGAAATTGGGGGATTACTAGTCTTGTGTTGGAGAGACCGTGTCTTTGCTCAGCAGGCTCAGGATGTTAAGCTCTTCTAAAATTGCTGTTGTGTTGCAAGCTGTTTGGTGCCCAAAGGGACATATGCAACCCTGCCAAACCGCAAATATTCCAGCCATCGAGCTGCAAGGTTGAAAAACAGGAGGTGGATCAGGGCCTTCTGACAAGTTCCTGTGATAATTTCCTCACAGCTGGTTGTTGCACCTTGGAATTCAACAGAAGTGAGCCTGCTATGCCAGCAAGGCCATTGGGCTAACCAGCTCAGCTGCTACTGAAGTACGACCTGGTCTTCTGTCCTGTACTGGGCAAAAACGATGCACAGAACTTTTCTGTCTGAGTGGCTTGATAGTGTTACTGGTTTTCCTTGAACAGGAATGGTCCCTTGAAACACAGCGGCAAATCACCAAGAAGGAGAAGAGTGGCAAGATGGCTGATGATGTCACACTGACCAGCATTATGCCTACACGAGATGGTGTTGTCTCACAGACCCCTCTGCAGACAAGGCAGAGGTAAGGGCAGAAGTCTGGGATACATCAGTTAGTCCTGCCTAGGGTCATGCATGAATTGGATTGAGAGGAGTGATCTCTTCCTTAACTTCCTGTCTCTTGCCCATGGCCTTGCCTGTGTCACTCTGGAAAAGACCAGGTAGAAAAGGCGGTTTAGGGTAGCTGTTTGGATTTGGTTTGGGTTTGTTTTTTTTTTTCCAGTACATGCTGCCTCACAAGATGCATTCCTTGTAAAGATCCTTCTAGTGACAAGACTTAGCCCAGTCAGGCTAATGTTGTGTGATTCTGGCATGCATTTCCCTGATTCTTCTTCCTCCTTCCAGACAGAGTGAGAAGAGTTGGGAACTGGCAGCTTTGCCAGTTGGCTGTGTGGTTTCTTAAGTGCAGGCATCAGATTTTTATTGTTTTTCCCTGGCATGGTGCTGAGTACTACCTGACAAGTCTGGGTATAGCTGCTTCCCTTGCCAGGAGGCAAGCTGGAGAATAGGGAGAGGCTGAACAGACTCGTCCTACTGTTCCAGTAGCTGTCCTGCTTTAAAAGGTGAACTCTAGCCTAAGTAAACTGAGCAGAGAAGAATGGGGATATCAAGATTTCTCAGGGCCACTATTGTATTTCACAGTCTATTGGATTCAGGGGCCCTATTTGTCAATCTACAGGTTTTCCTATCAAGAGGAGCAGAACAGCCTCTTCTATGACACCCTGAAGGCACCCACCCATGTGAAGTTAGTATGGAACACAGCCTCTTCAGGGGTTTTTGGGTTCCAGGTGTCTGTCCTCTGCTGCTCTTCACTTCTGCTCTTGTCCCTGACTTGGAAAACGTAATTCCAGACATCTCTTTAGAATGGGAAACATGGCTCTTCCTCTCTGTCTTATTCTTGGCTGGAATAACTCTGGACATAGCTGGGCTCTCCAGTTAGGATTGGCCTTTCTTGTTTAAGAGGGTCTGCTAGAGGAAGATTGGATCATGAAGGGCGTGCATGTGCGAAAATAATTTGAGTGAGTTACCCTACTTGCCCTCAAGGCTCTAATGCTAGGATGCTTTCAACAGAATCTAGTATCTCCGGGGATCTGTTCACCCTCACTTGGCTGTTGGGCATCTTGCACCCTATTCTATAGCAGAGCAGTCTCGGGGGGAGTCAGGGTGGTGCGTGATTCAGGAGGAGGTGGGTGAGAGATGAATTTACTAACAACCACATTGTCCCCTCTTGCCTTCCACATACAAAGCGGAGGGAAGGAAGACATTTCAGAGTGGTCAGATGGAGACACTCCCAAGAAGTGCCTGGATGCCAACGGGCACGAGGAGGACATAAAGGTACCAGGTGTACGGGTACGAGCACTGTACGATTACACAGGACAGGAGGCTGATGAGCTGAGCTTTAAAGCAGGTACAGAAGCACTAATCTCTTACTAACCTTTTGCTCTCCTCACTTGGGCTGACTGACTGAAATACTCTAAGAACTGGATGTCCCCTTGAAAACTGATACTTATTCTTCTTCCCTTTGGTCTGATGCATTGCCAGCTCCTGTGAGGTGGATGGTACATTGGGAAGTCCAACTTGTTCTAGACTAAAAGACAGTGAGGCCACATGAAAAGAGGCTGTCTAGGCCTTGGACACAGTGTAGGGAGAGCAGACCCCAAGGGATAAAACAGATCCTTCTTCCCTCCTCGAGGCATTTATTCTACATTGTATCTTGAGACTTTATGAAATGCTTCTCCCTTGTACTATTGATATAAAAATTTCATAGGTGGTCTGGATTGTCCTTTGAAGTAACTTGAACATTGATATTTTGGGAGAAAGCTGAGCTCACTGACATGCACTACTGAAGGCAGAGTTCAACTGGCAAAAAACCAGCTGTTGCTCAAAATGGGCATCTTAAGATTGGAGATTCTTGCTTGCAGCAGAGGATTGAGTGCTGAAGCAAACAGACCCTTTCCCTTTCCTTCCTGCATATAAATTAGTTTGCATGTGCCCTCTTCTCAACTTCAAGAGGACATCTGGATCTTGGGAGCGTCTCTCTCATCTCACTTGTTTTGAGTTTTACATGGTATCTCTGTGCAATAGTGCTCCAAAATACACCTGTTTTAAAAAGGCACTGAAGTCCTTTAGCAGCAGGGCTTGTGCCTGAGAGCAGTATCTGTGCTGCAGTGTTAGCATACTAGTAAACTTCTAACACTAACTTGTGGCTTTTAAAATATTTCACAGTATGGGTGCTCTAGACCTTGACTGCTCTCTTTGCCCACCCAGCAGATGCAATGGGATATGACTTCTTAGGTTTAGTCATCTCCTTTCCAAAACTGTTCTGAGCAACATGCAGCAGTAAGGCTTCAGCTTAACAGCAATGACTTTCTGAGCCTCTGTGTGGGATGTGCCTATTGATACAGCCAGACCTCCCTTTCTGGCAAAAATATGACCACGTACTGGTGGAGAAGGGGACCTCTCTACCCTTCCCAAAATAGATGTGGGATGGTTAAAAGCCTTTTCTGGTCAAAGTCTGTGAAATTAGTTGATTGCATGCCTTGCTGGCTAAACCAGACACTTCATCATGAAACAGGCATGGAACAGAGCTTAGCAGTTTCTTATGTTTCCTTCCCACTTGCCTACCAGAGGAGCCACTAAGAAGAAAATCTGAGATCCTTCTGATTGCTCTGGCTTGTAAGCATGTTCTTTGGGGCAGGAAAGCAGGCAGAACTATAGGGCACAAAAGTATTTCTGATGTTGAATAGCATAAGTGAAGGCCTGTTTAAATTCCTTGGCCTAGGGGATGGTATCGATCACAGATACTGAAGAGGTTAGTAACTCTGGCTTTGATTAAACTGTGCAATATGATACAAAGTGTTGATAAGGGGAGAAAAGTGTGGTGATTCAGACCAATAGGTCTTGCTTTTTATCAAGTCTTCTGAGGTGGGTAAAAATGCCATGCTGCCTCTCTCAAGGCTGCTTCCTAATGCATGTTTTTACTTTTAGGTGAAGAACTAATGAAGATCAGTGAGGAAGATGAGCAGGGCTGGTGCAAGGGCCAACTTCTCACTGGCCAAGTTGGACTCTATCCTGCTAATTATGTTGAGAAGGTTGGATCATGATTGCTGCTGCCCTGCCAGTGCCTCACAGCCATACCAGCATCTCCTGCAGAGGTCACTGGGTCACTCTTGGCCCCAATACACCTTTGCAGTATATCCAGCAACTTCTGGACTTTGAGGGCACATATTCCATGTAACTAATGCTTCATTTTAAGCACCTAGATATATAGGGATTTTCTAAAAAATAAACAAGGATGAATTAAGACTTCTCTGACTGAGCACTATAGTAGCGTAGGAGTGCAGAGAGAAACAGATCCTTTTGACTTGCACTCAGTGCAAGGAGATAACTGTTTTCATGTGACACTAAAACAGAAATCACATTTCCTTGGCTTCAATGCACATACATCTATAGGGTGTTGAGTCTGCCCTGTCCCCAGGCTTCCTGTTCAAGGAATTTTGGATGTGCAGGGTAATAGGGAACTTTGTATTATTTCCCCTTTTTAGCTCAGTCAGGCTGACTGGCAGAAATCTATTTATTCTTCCCCATCTTTCATAAGTCTTCAGTATCCCTAACCTGCAAGCCTGTTGGCTTCCCTGGTAAGGCAGCTGGTACAAGTGATACACCTTCAACAACCTGGATATCTCCTTCCACTGCCCTCATATTTATTGGGATAACCCCAGGATGGATGATAGTATAGCTGGAGAACAGGAAAAAGAAGCTTCTGTCTTGCATGATGTGGCTGTTCAGACTAACAAGTCTAACAGAACTGTCTGGCTCCCTGAGCTAAAGTGGGCCTTAACACGTGCTGAAGGCTGGTTTTAACAAAATGACAGCCACATTGCAGTACTGTTCTTCTTAGGACCGCTACATCCACTAGTATGTGCTGGGGTTTCTAATGCATCTAGATAATTTTGGATACACCTCTTTTCATGAACACTCGGTGCATAGCAGAGACCCTCTTTTCTTCTCCTACATCTTCTTGCCTTATACAGGGCTAGAAGTGCACTCCCTGTTTTGCCAAAGATACCCTACAGTGTGATGAGGGGCTACACAGTGTGGAAGCTGCCTGCTGGCTAGGACAACATTAATTACTAGAAGGAGTAACTCCCCTTCTAGTCCTGAATTGCTGCAGTTGATAAGTGCCATTCAGCAGGAGAAGATGTATCAAACATCTTTATCTCACCTGTCTTTCTGCTCTTGAAAGTCTCTGAGGCTGCTGAGATAAAGTGGGATCCTGATCCTAGTGTTCTTCATATTCAAACATAAGGACTGGTAAGCCATAGAGCTTGAGAGAATAAAAAGAAAAAAAAAAAGGAAAAGCTCCCATTGTTGGAGAAATAAAGAAAAACAAGCAAAATGGCTTCCTTAGTACATCTGCTTGAAACTGCTGTTGAAATGCATTGCGAATTTGTAGTAGTGTTCTGTAGTTGAGTTCTGAGTCTGGCTTAGCCTGAGTGAGTAACCTGGTTAAGTCAGGTGCACAGAACTCAGCTGAGCCTCCACCAACCACATGTGGTGAGCTGCTTCAGAGCTGTTTGGAAAAAGGGTGATACATATAAGTCTGAAGTCATATGTGAGCACTGGGATTAAAGACCAATAGAATGTTAACAGCAGCTAGTAAACCAAAATGGACAAATTCAAATACTGTTAGTTTATGAGAGATTAAAGTATCACAAACATCTCCTTGCCTGCCTGACAGAGCAGAAATTAAACCTTTTATAGCACGCAGGATGCCTTGAAATGTAGTTTGCCATGGACAAAGAGATCAGAGACTAATGCTATTTAGTGTTCTTGTGGGACCGCAGAAACACATCAGTTGAAAGGTTTTGAAAGTATCTCTAGCACTGTACTTCATGAATGGGGAGAGGGGTGCAAACCAAAAGAACAAGGCTAAAGCACTTTGTTCTGAATCTGTTATTTCTTAAGAAAAAGTATTTCCAAAAGGCAATTAAAGATTTAAGCAACAGACATTAAAAAATGCCTGGAATGAGCTAAGAATTTACCTATTATTCTATGTTCAATATCTGAAGAAACCTCTAAGCTTATGCCATGTAAGATGTGTTGGTGTATAAGCACTTGGATTTATTTAAAGATCTTGTCTCTTCTTTCAGTTCTGTGTCCCAGGTAAATTGTCATTAGTGTTGTACAGTAATTGCAAGTGTTCCACTTGCTGATCCACAACAGAATGATTTGTTGCTCCTTTGTCCTAGCACACATGAAGACATGACAGACTTGTGAGATAACTGAGACAAAGTCAGATATAAAATGACCTGAGATGTTCTGTAGTCAATACTGAAATTTACCTGGTTAGACTGGATATTTTCAAACACTAATGCTTGACTTTCATGTAAGGTCAAAAAATTGTAGAAGTTACAAAGGATAACATGGAAACTTGACTTCCGATTCCTCTTCGGAGTTCAAGTCAGGCTGTAATTTGGGATGGAGTTAGGTGTGGCCAGAGCGTGCTAGAGGACAGAAATGCCCAGCAGACAGGACCTCTGATTACAGTACAACCAACCTGAAATTCCACAGGACAAAGTCTGAACAGACTTGTTTGTCCTAGGAAAACATGACCACCTGATTATAATGGGCTGCTTGAAGGTTTCCAGAAATAGTGACATACTGCAGCTTATGTGAACAAGTCCCCTAAGGAATGTTTGCACATCATAAAGTCCTGCCAAGAGCTGAAGTAATGGACAGCAGACAACACATCAAGAATGAAGAATTGCTTGGCTGGGCTGTACCTCATAAACTGGCATGGCACTTAGCCCTGGCTGCCCAAAACCATCTGGATTAGTAAAAGAGAGTCTGTGTAGTAAAGAACCAGCTGGAGGGGAGTAAAAAAAAAAAACCAACAAAACAACCCACATCTAATGATCTTATTTTAAACTAATAACTCTGCCTGGAGACTTGGTTTCCCACAGAAGCAAAGGAGGTTTTGTTAACCACAAAGGCTCAAGTTGAAACTTGCCATCCATGCCATGCCAAAAGTTTTGTGTGCAAACAGAGACATGTACACATGAACTAATTGCTGTGCCTGAATTCCAGAAGGCCAGTGAAGCCTTCTCCTATGGTTTCTGTAAAAACATACAGATGCATCTCTGTGCCTGATGGACAACACACTGAAAAAGTATCTAGTCATATTTTATTTTTTAATAAAGCTGCTCCTTGTGGAAAGCTCATACATCTGTGGTTAGCAGATAATTACTTTGGTTCTGGCATCTTCCTGGAAAAGAATTTTGGAAGTATCATGCAAAACTTGGATCTCCTGCTGCTGCTGAATTTTCTAGGAAGAGGAAGTTAAAGATTCTCTATGATGGATCACACCCATTTCCCCAAAGCAGCAGCTCAGCTTGCTCAACCCAGTAATGATGTTTCTGCCCTGTAGGCAAAATCTGGATGGCAGAGCCCCCAGGACAGCTGTGCTCTGTGATAGCAGCTGAGAGTTGCGGTCAGCAACCAGCTCTGGGTGACGCTCCCACAGCCCTGTGTGGAGCTTGGGGCCATGGCTGCTTCAGTTTACTTTCCATCCCACTTCCCCATCCCCTGTGTCCTTGTGGCTGTTTTGCTTGGCACTGAACACTGAGGCAGGTGCAAGTATGTGGCAATGCCGCACAGAGACCCGTCAGCGCTGTTACAAACTGTCCTGCACTCCCTCTGCTCCTGCCCTGTTTGCAGACCCAGCCCAAGGCTGTAGCCCTGGCGAGCTCAGCTCTGTTATCTGAGGCAGGTTCCCACTGCCTGCTGGAGCTGCCTCAGCTGCATTTTTAGAACTGCTGCCATTATGCTTATGGTCAGCAGGCTGCAAAAATCTTCTGCACCAGAAAGCTGGTGCTGGAGTCACTATGGGCTTGAAGACTCCACTCAGACCAGTAGGTGATCGTTTCTAGGGTATATGCACTGAGACAGCTGCTGACAGGTGACGGGGCTGAACATGAGACCCAGCCAGTGCCACAAACTCCATCTTGACCCATGGAAATTTTGGAAAATACTCACTGCAGGCTGGTGGGAAAGATTGTGCAAAACAAGCAAGATACAGGCTGCATGATAAGCAAAGTGTCTTCAGAGGGACCTTGCCCAAAAAATAACCCAAAAACAAAAAAGGGGAAACAGAAAAAGACTTGCAACCATGTGTTGAATTGCCACCCAGGTCCAGGCTACAAGGAGCTGAAAAACTCATGGGCTGCAAGAGAATGAGACTGTTTACTAAGCTACCTAAGTTCTTAGAAGATCAAAGAGGATTAATATGAAAAGATTAACAAAACCTTGCTGAAAGGGACGGGAAGAAGGTAATAGAGTAAGCTCTGTAACTGGAAAAAATTGGCTAGTTATCTTTAGAATATCTAACTAAGCAACATGGCTCCAGTGAACTTCTCCAAACCAAATTTCAGGCCAAATCACCTCAGCTGCTTTCAGTACATTCATTTTCTGGCCACATCCTCTTGTTTTTCATAATTCAGGAACCCTGCTTGCAGAGGTTCCTGGTTTGTCAGTCTCTTCACTTATGGCAATTATAGCTTCAGTTTGAAACTTCCTTTCTCAACAGGCAGTGTAGTGGTGCTCAGTACTTCTTCCCCCTTAGTGTGGGGGCCCATAATCTCTCCTCTTCAGTTTCAGAGCTTTTGCTAGGTCCTGCTAATTGCAGATCCTGTGGTCCCTTCCTCCTTGTGTTTCCTTTCTATCCAAGCAGCTGGAAGTCTTTTTCCAGGTCCTGCACTCTCCCCCTTTGACTTCACTACCTCTTTCCTTCCTGAGTCTATTGCTCCTGCTTTTCAGCAGGAGGCTGACACCAAAAGAGTCACTGCCCCCAGCTGTGACCACACTAGCCCTTCTCTCAAATTCTCCTCAGGGCTTCCCCACAGGTGCCACACAGTTCCTAAGGAATGCTGCATCCACAATCCTATGGATGTTTGCTTCACCAGTGGCCCTGCATCCCCCTCTACACACGAGGAGCTGAAGCACTGCTACTTACACTCACTCCACCCAAATCCCTCATAATGGCCTGTTTGACAGCACTGCTTGCACTCTGTACGTTTTCAAAAGAGCTTTCTCATTTTGCCTTGCTTATCTTCTCTTTTTGTCAGCTCTTCCTGCCTTGCTTTCAAGGGTCACTGTCTTCTGCTTAAGGCATGCTCCCTACGCTTGTTGTAGGGGTTGTAGGCAACTAGTACCTGTACTAGAGGGATTCAGTTTAGAAAACTGGTGAGTGGAGTGAGCTGCAAGGAAGAGAGATTACAAATGCACTGGAAAACTTGGAAGGGTTGTGTCTGATAGGTGGACAGCCCTGCTGGCTCTGAACTCAAGCAAGTTAGTGCCTGTGCTGTGGACTGCCCTTGAAAGAAGCTGAGGTAGTTCGGGGTCTGCTCACTGCCCAGTTTCTCCACCTTGCTCCCCATGTGGTGTGATGAACATGTTTTCCATCAGTTGAGTGACTGTCCCCTGCCAAACAGCCTGCTTCCAGCAGGGACACCTGTAACATCTACAAACAGACATTACAGCAAGGTCTAAAACTTGTCCTCAGATCCAGGAAACCCCAGGGCACATTGGCCAGCTCACTCCTACTTTGAGGTATCCCCAAAGCCTCCCAAGTCCAAAGCTGCTAGGCCAGAGGTGATATTACCAGACATTTGCAAATAAACATTTGATTATAATATAGGAAATTGAGTTACAAAATAAAAGCCTGAAGACATAAATATATACACACACACACACTCAACCCAGGAGCAGCACACTCCTCCCCTGGCCCCACACTCCAGTTACCCTTTCCATCAAATCCCAGCAGTTTTGCCTGGCAGCCCAGCAACATCATCTGGCACAGCTGAAAGTCCTCTCTTCCTTTCAAAACTCCTAGCCCTTCCCTTACATATTCAGCAATCACACAAGCTCAGCAGTGCAATGACCATGAGCACTTGAGCAGGGCTGGGGACACGACTCAGCCCACGGCTGCCGCTTGCCAGGGCGGGTGCAAGGGACAGGATGTGCAGCAGGACTTTCAGCTGCAACACAACCCCAAATCAGAGCAAGCCAGCCATGACTCTGCTCCTTAGTATCTCTCAAGTAATCAACACGTCTCTCAAGGAACACAACATCCATTGTGTTCCTTAACTTATGTGTTTCTTCTACATTTGCTGGCTTTTCTCCAAACCACAACATTTGCAAGACTGCAGTAAAACTGTAAGTTGTAAACCTGAACAAAATATTCACTCTACACATAGTCTATTAGCTCCTTATCTTAGATCATGCTGGAAGCATTGAACAGAGTCAGTGTGTGACGTGCTGCCTGCCTCAGTGGTGTACTCCTTCCTAGGAAGGCAGCTACTAATTACACTCGGTCCAGCACACCAGCAAACCAGTCACCCACGACTCTCAGCCATCTGCTTCCCTAACATCAATCCCAGCAAATATATGGCCTTATGGGAGCACAGGCAGTTTGCTGACTTGACAGAAACATAACCTAACCATATGGAAAAGTTTCCACATGATCCCTGAAACCACGGGAAACTGGGAGTATCTTCTTACTCTGGGAAGGGACATCCCTGCTGAGAACCCATCCCTTGTTCTAGTGAGAGGGAGAATGCTTTCTATCTGATTCTCCACTCCTTCATTCATGGCTATGCTTGCTCTTTCCACTACTGAAAATAGCCCTGAAATACTGAGCAGAGCTCTCTCCCAGGGTTATTGACTATCCCTGAGGGAAATCGTGGATTAATTCATGTCTGTAAACTGCTTAGTAAGGAAGGGGGGGGGGGCAGGGAAGTAACAGATTTGTGTTAGGAATTGCTTCTCTGCCCAAGGTATCATTGTAGATTCCTGGTACCCCACCACTTAACACTGTGATCTATGGGAAACTATATGTCCCTGTTACTTTTTGGGTAGTTTACTGAATTTGTCAGACCCTTTCCCAAATCTTCTCATTCAGCTAAAGTGTGAGAGGCCAATGGCTCTGAGTAGGAGAGCAGGACTCAGCCATCTCATCTCTCCTGCACAGTCCTTTCACCCATGTTCTTTGCTGGACAGTGAGAAGAGAGCAAGGTCCCTCTTTCCTTCTGCCAGCCTGCTTTTGGATAGACTCACAGAGAAGCACTTTCTCTTCACTTCTCTTTTTCTCTTCTCTTGTTTTTAGGCCTGAAAGTGCAGGGCATGTTTGATCCCCATCACAGCACTTCACTTCTGAGTCTCTCCAGCTCTTTCACAGTAACCTCATGCCCTCAGATAACCAGACTTCTGTACTGCTAATGCATCCCTGGTGTTATGGTAGACTCCAAGAGCAAGCCTAGTCACAGTCCTTTGCTTTCCTTTGCTCTCTTGGATGATGCTCTATCTTATCTTTCATAAATAGAGGTGGGTAACAGGAAGGTGATTTCTGATTAGGAGACTACATCAGGCTCAGGGTCTGGTGTCACAGCAGTCAGGAAGAAAGAGGCAAGTGTCAGATGTGATGTCGATGGACAGGGAAGCTGAGGGCCAAAGAGCAGGCTGCCAGCTTGGAGCTCAGGAATTCAGCACTAAAGCATATGAGATGCAAAAGAAACAGATGGAGGAAATAGCAAGAACAGTGCAATGACAACACACGCTCACAGGGAACAGTCAGCAGCAGGAGGTCTTTCCTGTAACTGACAAAGGCAACAAAAAGAAGCCGACTATTTCTCAGACCAGCAGCATGCTCTTCCTGCTGCTTTTATGGAAAACTGATGGACAGGATCGGCAGCTTTGCCAGGATCTGGAGCACCAGCACGAGCTGGAAGGCCTGCAAGGGACCCTGCCAAGGGAGAGAATTTAAGTAACCCTGCTGTAGCAAGCCTTCCTAGGACACGGTGCAGTGAACAGAAACTGTGCTCCCTCCACAGAGGAGAGGAGCCTGTACTGTATCTCCCCATGTCCTCTAGCACAGACAGGCAGAGACAAAGTGTGACACTGACCTACTGGCCTCTGAGGCTGCCTTGCCTCCTCCTGGCACATGCCATTTCTCTCTGTTGTGGTTTAACCCTGCATCCAACCACCACGCAGCCACCTGCTCACTCCACTCACCCACACCCCCCTGTGGGATAGGGAGGAGAATCATAAAAAGGTAAAACGATAATAATGATAAAGGAATTAAACTCAAGAAACACAAGTGATGCACAATACAACTGCTCACCACCTGCTGACCACTGCCCATCCCCTCCTCAAACAGTGATCAGCCCCTCCCAGACAACTCCCCCCAGTTTATATACTGGGCATGATATTCTACGGTATGGAATATCCCTTTGGCCGGTTTGGGTCAACTGTCCTGGCTGTGCTCCCTCCGAGCTTCTTAGGCAGTTCCTTACTGGCAGAGCCCGGGAAACTGAAAAGTCTTTGGCTTACAGTAACCACTACTCAGCAACAACCAAATCATCCATTGTGTTATCAATATTTTCTCATACTAAATGCAAAACACCAGCTACTAGGAAGAAAATTAACCCTATCCCAGTCAAAACCAGGACACTATCTCACAAGCCTCAGCTGGGGGAATGCCAGCATGAACAGAGTCTGTCCCTCCTAACCCTTGTGTGACATCTCCATCACACAGCCAAACAGAGCTCACGAGAATGAAACAAGCAGAGGAGGGGAGCAGCACCACACAACAGATGATGACAAGGCAGGAGCGAGCAACTCAGGTTGAGGCAGCTCTAGCCAACATGAACATAAGCACTCCCAAAGCACACTCATCATCTGAACTTGCTCCTCGACACAAGATGCAGCTTACACAGCCTCTACCCTGGCTCCATAGACTCCCTCTCCTGCTCTTCTGTCGGGGCCCTGAATGCACTAACATGTCTTCATTGTCCTGAGCAGCCTCACCTGGGGCTCTACCCAAACTCCCAGCCCATAAGGTTGGGGGGGTTGGATGTGTTTCCATTTAAGCTCAGCCCAGAGCTACTCGTCCCTGTCTGAGCTAAGATGGAGGAGTAATGGTCTCTGTGCCTGACCTGTAGGCTGGTTTACCAGCTTGATCTCAGGCTTGACTTGCCTTGTCACTACAGACATGCCTGGCAATCACTGGGCTGATCCTGACCCAGCTTGACTACAAACTACCTCATCGCCACGAGCTTGCCTAGCTATCTCAATTTTTGGTGAAATCCAGCTGCTGTGCTGGGCCTGCCTTGCTCTACATGATCAAGTACTGTGGCAATGGGCCATGGCTGGTGAGGGCCCTGGCCTGCTGGCCTCAGGAACACCCCTCTCACAGCTCTTCTTCTCCTAGTGTGCAACCAGCCCTTACTGCACCCTGACATCAGCTCTCCTGGTATGACTGCCAGGACAGCTGCACCATGAATGGCATCAGGGAACTCAACTCTTTTAAAAATAGCTGTGAGGAAACTGCTATCGGTTACTTTCACCTGAATTGGTTCCCCAATGCTGTTTGTGTAATCCCAGAAATGGGCATATAGGCACAATTAAGGTAGCAGCATAAGAACAACAGAAACCTGGGGCTGCTTAAGATAAGACTGCTGCCAAGAATGAGCCCTGTCACACTAGATCAGGCTTCACTACCCAGTTCAGAAACTCATCTCAGAGTAGCTTGAATCAGATGTGTCAACCAGAAGCCTCTCATCTTACTGTATGTGCCTCCTATATCAGATCTCACTCTGATCATGTAGTTAGAGCTTTTCTGATTCCCAGAATACAAGATCCTGCTAAACCTGCAGAGGGTTTTTCCTGCAGTTTTTTTTTTTCCTCAACAACTCTGTTGTTCCTGATTGCATCTCTGTGTCCCAACTTTACGTATCTTCCTAAGATCATAGGTCCTAGGTTCCCATTGCAATGAATTCTACTGTCTGCCTTAATATGTGTGGATAATGTGGAAATGAGTGAAATGAAAAGTCTTTAAATTTAAACTGAAAGTTGTCCAGGTGTTAGTATGTTTAACTGTTTCTTTTAATGACAAGCTGGTGTTGCAGAGGAATCTCAGAGGTAAGGAAATCCCAACCTATTCCATCTCTATAATACCATGCTACTGATTAGCCTTTGTCGTTATTGCCCTTCTGAATCTCTCATTGCTCTGCACCATTTTTTTTCTTTTTTTGGTTTGCTAAAGCATGAAATGGGCTATATGCCATTGACTTTTAGTTCAAAGCACAACCACATTTTTTCCTGTTTTTCTCATGTTATACCTGAATGGCTTTCTATCCCATACCCTCCTGCTTCCAGGCGGGTAATACAGCAGTTAAAGGCCCTGACATGAGCTTTGCTCTGAAGTAACAACTTCCCTACCTTGATTATTGCCTCATGTTGCCTTGATTACTGCACAGGATTAGCCAGTGCTGAGAGGTCTCTCCCCTCACTAAATCAGGCTACGAAGGTAGTGAATGGCCTTGAGAGAAAGCTGTATGAGGAGCAGCTGAGGTCAGTTGTTCTGTTCAGCCTGGAGGAGACTGAGGGGAGACCTCATTGCAGTCTCCAACTTCTTCATGCGGGGAAGCAGAGACACTGATCTCTTCTCTGTGGTGACCAGTGACAGGATCAGAGGGAATCGCCTGGAGTTGCGTCAGGGCAGGTTTAGGTTGGATATTAGAAAAAGGGTTTTCACCCAGAGTGTGGCTGGTCACTGGAACAGGCTCCCCAAGGAAGTGGTCACAGCACCAAGCCTGACAGAGTCCAAGAAGTGTTTGGACAATACACTCAGGCACATGGTATGACTCTCGAGAATGGTCCTTTGCAGGGCCAGGAGTTGGACTTGAATGATCCCTGTGGGTTCTTTCCAACCCAGGATATTCTGTGATTTTGTGAATCACTTCCAAATCACCACTCACTTGTGCCAGTGTGCCAGACGCGGTGTCCTGAGGTCGGGCTGCTGGAGCAGGTGCTGCCTGTAATCGCTGAGCTTTTTTCCCCGGTAGAAGCTGACCCGCGGCAGGCACTGCCTGTTTGCTATTCTAAAGGGTCCTTATCTCGATCCGGGCCCGCAGCGGCCCCAAAAGGACGGGCACGGCCAGAAGGGCTCCCTCAGAAGTGCCGGGTACGGGGCTGCGGCACCGCCGTGAGCATTCAGACCTGAGGGGGGTCTCGGTGCGCGGAACGTCCCCGCTTGTGTTTAGCCTCCGGCGTGCGAAGGCGATGCCGTGACACCCGAGCAGCAGCGGGCCGGCACCCGGGCGGCGGACAGGCTGCTCCGCTCCCGGGACGGGGGGGCGGCCCCGGAGCGGGCGGGGCGAGCCGGCCCAGCACAGACCGGTCACGGCCGCGGCGCCGATTGGGCCCGGCCGGCTCCCGTCCCCGCGGGGGTGTCTGGGAAGGAGAGATCATGGCGGCGGAGCCGAGCAAGACGGAGATCCAGACCCTCTTCAAGCGGCTCCGGGCAGCGCCGGCCAACAAGGTAGCGGGGAGCGGCCGGGGGCTACCGGACCCTCCGTGCCGGGCTGCTGCCTTGCGGCCGCGGTCTGCGCTCGGACCGGACCCCGGTGGGCTCTGGGCCGCGCTGCGGCGGCTCTTGGGGCGGCCGGACAGCGGCTCTCGAGGAGGGCCCGAGGAGAGCCGGGGCCGCCGGGCTGCGGCAGCGGGTGGCGGAGCGGCAGAGCCGCCGCCTCAGCCCGGCTGTCCCTCTGCATTCGCTTTAGTCGTGCTTCGACTGCGGCGCCAAGAACCCGAGCTGGGCCAGCATCACCTACGGAGTGTTCCTGTGCATCGACTGCTCCGGTGTCCACAGGTCCCTGGGCGTGCACCTCAGCTTCATCAGGTGCGTGGGGAGCGGGGGCCCGGCCCGCGGTGCCGCCGGTAGGCCTGGGGCAGCCGTGTCTCCTTGTCGTGGGAACAGGCAGCGACTGGGAGAGGAGCGGTCCCTTCGGGTTGTGTGTGGCTCGCTCGCCGGAGGTTCTGGGTCACTCAACCCTTCCGAGATGGAGCTTCCAAAGCACCTCAAGTGGACCATCGACATGTTACTTTCGCTAAGCTTGCAGAAATGCTGTCTGGACTTTGACTTGTAGAAGCAGAGAGTGGAGTGTGTGTGGGGTGTGAATCTTGCCAGTAAAACAGCAGTATAGTAGTCTTTCTTGTAATGCTGAACAAGGCAAAAAGAGGAATATTATTTAATCTTTTCTGTATCAACTCAGTGGGAAAGATGGTTTTTGATTTTCAGTTTAGCTCTTTTCAGTACTTATAAAATTTAGCATTTTAAGTAATAGAACTGTGACCTTTACTTGTTCAGAGAAAAGCTGAGTAACTGATACGACACACACTGTGTCCCCTGACTTTACTTGGATGTTTTCTCAGTTGCTTTGTCATGTGTTTTGGCCTAATCCATCGGACGGGCTGAATATGAGTCTCTACATGTGGGATCCCATGTAGAACAAAAGTTCTTGGCTGTACTTTCCTAGCTCAAGCTCTGCCCTCTAAACAAGCAGTACAAGTGAGAGATCCTCAAAATTTGGATATTATTTGATGTGAAGCTGAGGTTTTTTCCTCACTTTAAAAGTTCAGATTAATTTTTTTACAGGAGCAAAGAAGTTACTAAGATGTTTTTTCCCTGTTTGCCTTGTATACTCTGGGATAATAGTGGGATATCTGACCATTCTAGGTTAAAGCTTGCTTTTGCATTTGGTATGCCTGTTCTTCATTAATAGAAATAATTGGTTCTCACACAGGTCCACGGAATTGGATTCTAACTGGAACTGGTTCCAGCTGAGATGTATGCAAGTGGGCAGCAATGCCAATGCGGTGAGGAGCCTCTGTGGGCATTTTGCTTGGTTTCCCTCTTACTAATCCACACCCTCTGTTTCTTGTACCTTTCCTTTGTGTGGCTTTATCAGTACCAACCTCACCTATTCTTTTTCTGGATAGCAAACTCTTCTGAAATATGTAATGAAGGGGGAGGTGTTTGTCAGGTGTGCTTAGAGGTCAGACTGTGATCTTTGCCTGTATTGTTTTCTGATGTGCAGTTCTGTCATTTTCTTGCACCTCATTTAAATGAGGCACAGTCTTCTTAAATGATAGGAGTTAATAACACTCATCAGTTTGAAAGCTCATGCTCAGCATTGTGAATCAGAATCATCCTTCTGTGGAGGATATGGGTGGTTTTCATAAGCCTTTGTGGCCTGGAGTGAGACATCTTGGAGAAAACTGATCAGTGAATGGTTGGTTCATGCTGTGTTCTCAGTATGTCATCCCCTGTCTCTGGGAAGCTTTCTTTTTCTATTGAGATTGTCTAATGCATGCTTGAGTATGATCTAGCAGTCAGGAGACTGAATATTCTTCTCTTTTCAGACTGCTTTCTTCCGCCAGCATGGCTGTACTACCACAGATGCCAATGCTAAATATAACAGCCGAGCTGCCCAGATGTACAGGGAGAAGATCCGGCAGCTGGCAAGTGCTGCCATGGCCAAGTATGGCACTGATGTAAGTCTGAACATCTTGGCACTGTTAGATGAGTAGTGCTGGATGCTGAGTCTTGTAGGATACCTTCTTTTTTCCCTCTCCTCTCTTCAGCTGCTTATAGATGGACTGAGTGGAGCCCCTGGGCACTCTCCTGACAAGAGTGATGCTGATTTCTTTACAGAGCACACACAGGTGAGAAGAACTGCCTAAACCAGGCAGCCTTACTAGCTCTCAAATAGCCAGCTGTTCAATCAGGAGCAGTCCCACGTAGTTTGGAAGGACTCTAAATTGTATAATTAATCAGTAGTTACATGGAAGAACTAAGATTCAGTCATCTGTCTTGGACATAGTCACAGATTTGAACAATCCCTGATGGGGCCTGTAATATCCATGTCTTTTGTTTTTAAGACCATCTTTACCTTCAAAGAATACTCAGAGCTACCAGCTACTCCCTGGTAGGGTGTGCTGTGTTAATGCATAGTTTCTTTGTACAGTTTACACAAGAACTGGCTATTCCTTTGAACTTCTGGTTAGTCAGCTTTTCAGTGCACAGACCCTGGCAAAATGGATTTGGGCAACTGTCTGCACAGTGCTAGGCAGACTTTCTCAGGTGAATAGAGCAACATGAGAATTGGCTGAGAATGGCAAATAGAGACAGTGGGAGCAGAGGTTTAATTTTTTCCAGGAAAACTCATTCACACTTTCTCCTAGATTTAAGCTCATGTCCTTTAACCTGAGAAGTCCTCACAGTAGCCAACTGTCAGATGATGTTGTCAGTCCTCCTGGTCTTTCATTCATCTTAGCTTTCATTTTTTCTTTAACTTTTGTCCCTGGTAAGGGAATGTTGACTTGTTCGTATATTATGTTCAGTGAAGATATAGTCTGGAGTTTAGAACAAATTTCCTTTGGCCTAAAATTGAATATGGTTACCAAACCTGAAGTAAGTTCAGGATTTTTTGGTTCATTCATCTTCTACAAATCATTGGAATTAGCATCTCCTTGCAGTCTTCCAGTACCTGGGATGTAGCAGATGCCAGCCAGAATCTTGCACAGTCTTCCCCAGAGGTGGAAAAAGCAGCAAAGTCATCAGAAGGCAGTGAAGTGTCGAGTGAGTTCCTTGCTGAATTATTCTTTCCAAAGACATGCTTTCATTTCCAGGAGAATGCAGATCTCTACTGCAGTTGGAAGGGCTGAGTGGTTTGAAGGAGTGGAAGCTCTCCGCACTCTGTGATGTTTATTAAATTTGTGGAGACTTAAAAAACATTGCTCTGTTTGGGATCAGTTCTCTGCTTTTCCTGAAATGCACGCAAAACTGTTTTGTGGATTTAGCTGCCCCATTTTCCTGATTCCAGGCATAATTATTTGTTTAAACGCTCTTCTCTATCCCTTGAATTGTGTGGTTCTGAAAATGACATATGAATATAGAGCAGAAAACTGTTTCTGGGGTGAATGACAAGGAAACCAAGAATCTGGGGGCATAGTTGTAATTTGAAACAGCTTTGTATATTTCCCAGCAGAGTGGTCACTTTCTTTTACTATGTTAAGAACACTGCAGAGAGAACAATTGGAGACATAAAGTTGTTGTGCTTGGGAAATGGCATGTTTCAAGCTGTAACTTGATTTGTTTGTGGGGGCAGAGGAGCTGGAAGAGATGTAGTGAACCTGTGAACACACTGGGGAAAAAAGGTGTTGAGAATCAATCCGCTGAATGTTTTCTTCTGGTTTTGTGCCCACAGATGCCAGCCAAGGCCCATCTATTGACTTGTTGAGCACATCTCCTAAAGCTCCTCTAGGTAAGTAAGACTCTTCACCATCTCTTTGATCAGTCTTGCTCTTATACCTTATGTTCAGTAGTAAGCTCAGTGGAGGTGGAACCAGTGAGCCAATTTCCAGAATATCTAAAGAAGCTTATCTTCCTGTGGAGCCAGTACAAACTATGTTCCTGAACCCCAAAGCCAAGCTACAGTTTGCTGGAGATTTCCTCCTCCTTCGGGTGATTGAGTTCAAAGCTGTTGCCTTCCCAAAAACATGTTTTTATTTTTTGAGCTTTGGACAAGACTTGGCATGTGCATATCAAGAACCTGGATGACCAAGGCCACATGGCTGTGGTGTTTGGTTTTCTGGTTTGTTTCCCCACAGAACCTTTGGAGACAAATGAATTTTTAAAATCGGAGTAATAGGGATTTGTATCTGATTCTCTCCTGCCATTACTGTCCTGGCTGCACACAAAGCATCTAACTGCAGCTTCTTTCCTTACTGGGAGCATGCTCCTAGCCCACAGTGGGTTCATTCTGGGTGGAAAGCCTGTGTCCTCAAGTGTCTGTTTATTCCCCATGTTTTATGTCTCTTCCTCAGACATGTCCATGTATCTATCAACACAAGGGGCTGCTCCTGCCAGAGGTAACTGGCTAACAGCTGGCCTGCACTGGCTGCTTGTGACAATTCTGCTTGCCCCTTCTGTAATTCTGCCTTCAATTCTAACTTAACTTCCTGTGCCTGGGGGAAGAGAATGACCCAAAGCTTATATGTGTTGTATTGGGATCTAAACCAGCTATTTCACATCTGTAAAGAGACCTTATTGACATTTTTGTTAAATGTTTTCTAACAGTAAAAATAAAAACAAAAAACCTCAAATCAAATGTTAGGAACAGTGAGTGGAAAACAGTCTGGGATAGTGTGAATGTTTTGAATCTTCTTGTTTCAAAAACTTATGGTAAGACTAAAAAAGATACAGGAAAGGCTGTCAAGAATGATCTCTGGGCTAACAAAAGTCATATGGCTCTAGAAAGTAAGGAGACACATGCAGAAGAAAAGCCCAACAAGGGTGATAAAAGATTTCTGAGCTTGGAAAAATGTCTTGGGCAGTCCATCTCTGCTTTGTTCCTACCCTTTTCCCCAGGCATCTGCTGCTTGGCTGGACCTTGTCTGGTTTTACAAGTGTGGTATGCCCTCAGAGTCATAAGTGCAGCTCGCTGCACTTTAGGCCCATTTTGTTGTTGGAATGTTCATGTAAACATGACTTTCAGGGTTCTTGCTGCTTTGTCTCTAAGACATTGGTGAGCCACTGTCCTTCATATGCCTCTGAAGCTGCATTTTATTGAATTTGTGTATGGAATAAATCTAGTCTTTCTCTAACTACCCTGATCCCTACTGGATGGGGTCACCTGCTGCATAACACTAAGAGGAGCTATTCATAGTTCTTAATTCACTTACAAGTTTCTTCAGCAATGGACATGCTTCTTTAGGCCAACAGCCTGCAATTGTGGAGCTTCTAAGTGCATCTTACTTAGCTGGGTGAAGGCACCCAGTCTTCTGATGTAAAGTGCATGGTGTGCCCTGGATGCAATAGCAGCTGGACTGTGGTGGATGTTCATGTTGCTGTCTAATTTTGGCTTTTTAAATTAATTTGCTTCTGCTTATTTGCTGCTTCCCTCCTCTTGTAGAACTTAAATCCTCCCTCATTGGAAAGAAGAAGCCAGGAGCTGCCAAGAAAGGGGTATGTCTGAGCTCTTGTTTTATGGAGAGGCATGTCTCATATTACTGCTGTCCTTTCCCTGGGCCTTGCTTTCTGCCCTTAACAAAGCTACATACAGAGAGATCGGTTTGGGGAAGGGAGAGCTTAGACAGCTTGTATATTAATGCACAAAAAAATTAGGTTTTCGATCATTACTGGTGACAGTCTGAAGTGTATGTGGCTGATCTGTTAGTGCTGGCCACTGGTGGGTTAACTCTTGGGTGTTCTTTTATAGTGTGTTGCAAGCTCTTTTGGGTCTGTAGGTTGTGACTACACAGGGAGACCGAAGGCCTGATCAGTGCAGCAAGAAGTAGGATTCAGGTTTTCTTCTACAGTGAACAGTCTAGGGTGAAGAAATCACAACTTTTTGTTTTGTTTTTCTAGTTGGGAGCAAAAAAAGGTCTTGGAGCCCAGAAAGTAAGCAGCCAGAGCTTCAGTGAGATTGAGCGACAAGCCCAGGTGGCAGAGCAGCTGAGGGAGCAGCAGGCAGTGGAGTCCAGGAAACAAGCCGAGGAGTCCATGTAAGTGCCCTGTTTGGGATGAGTACCTTGCATACGTAAGGCAGAAGTAATATGAGGTTAATGCTGTTCATCGTAGGACCACCTAATGTGAGTACAGAACACACTGCATTATTATAGGAGGAGCAGTAGCTATAAGCCAGTATGGCCCTTGTAGCAGGGCACAAGTTATACTGACATATTTTATTCAAATTATCAAAGTTTAGGGAGCAGATATGCAAGTATTTTGTGTTTCTATTAACCTTTGGACAGGACTAAAAAAGGCAAAGGTTGAACTGGATCATTCTCGTGGTGGGGAGGGGAAGACAGATGCTGCAATGCTTACAGTAAGGAAATCATGGTTAACCAGGAGAAGAGTTGAATCTCAGGGGAGGTTAGATTGGAAAACAAGCAGTAGCTTTTGTGCAAGGATTTTGGCAGAGCTGTTCTGAAAATGGCTGTTTTGATGGGTTGTCAGGGTTACCACTTGCTCCTCCACAGCATGGGCAGCAAGGGAGGGTAATGAGCTGGTACCCACCATACCTCTCTCCTTCAGAGTCGCCTCAATGCGTCTGGCTTATCAGGAACTGCAGCTTGATCGGAAGAAGGAAGAGAAGAAGCTTCAGAATCTTGAAGGGAAGAAGCGTGAACAAGCAGAGAGGCTGGGCATGGGCTTGGTGTCCAGAAGGTACTTGGCTGTGGATGGCATAGGACAGACAGGTGTCTTGGAAGCACCCTGCTCTGGAAAAGTTTCTTGAAGGCAGTAGCTTGCTCTTGTAACAGATAAGGAGATGATTTTATTAAAGAGTTCATTTGCTGGTCTAGATCTAAAAATGCTTCAGGCACCAGAAGGAATGGGCACTTTGTTCAAAGGTTCTAGTTCTCATCTGAGCTTTTCCACAGATGTGTGGCCTGTCAGTGTCTAGCTCTAGAGCCCTGCTGCTTGACAGATGTCTCCCTGCAGGATCCTTCCTTTAAGAAGGTAGCTCAAGACTTCTGAAGGAGCATAGATAAGTGGTGAAGGGGGCTGAAAATCCCAAAGCTCTCCCTCCAGGCTTGTGGCACCTGTCCTGCCTGCCAGAAGGCCAGATTCAGTTTTGAGGCAGACTGGTTGTAGGGGCTGGATGCTGGCAGACCCATCAGCCCTGACTGCCTGTTTGTTGTGCTAGTCCTGTTTCACACTCGGTGATGGCTGAGATGCAAGTAATTGAGCAGGAGACGCCGCTGGGAGTAAAGTCTTCCCGCTCTCAATT
This sequence comes from Chiroxiphia lanceolata, assembly GCF_009829145.1. Taxonomy (NCBI): domain Eukaryota; kingdom Metazoa; phylum Chordata; class Aves; order Passeriformes; family Pipridae; genus Chiroxiphia; species Chiroxiphia lanceolata. Next base: position 24,771,518 of record NC_045642.1, read on the forward strand.
GGACTTGTTTGAAGATGGTGGAAGCTTCACATGTGGACCCCCCAAGTAAGACTTGGCTTCAGTGTAGTCTTTGGCTTAATCCTGAATTTTATGTCTGGCGTCAATTAACCTATTTTTAATAGGTACAAATACAGTCCCTTCTCATTTGAAGATGCATTTGGCTCACGATGGGAAACAGACTCTTCATGGGGTATGGACAAAGAGGAGGAACCTGAGGTGACTGTTTCCAGTATTCGGCCAGTTTCAGAGAGGTAATGCTTGCCACTGCTAGTGTACCTTGTGCCCCTTGTGTGTGGGACAAAGGGATAAGTCTGGGAGCTGTGGGAGAGATGCTGCTGTGTTACAGCAGGAGCCTTGTGCTACAAAAGATAACTTGGACAGACAAGCCCAAGGAAAAGGGCCTTGAGTGAAAGGGCCTCAGGCACTTCTTTCCCTATCATATCCCTAAGTTTGATACAGCCTCTATGGTCATCAAGTGCTGGTTGAGGTGGGCAGAGATGGTCGCTAGCACTTGAGGATTTCTTGCTTTCCTTTGATCAGATGGGGTCTGAGACAGAAGTCTGATTCTTTACTGTGTTGATGAGCTTAAGCTGACATGTCTTTTCTTGTTTCCTTAGACCCACCAGTAGGCGGGAGACTGAGAACAGGCCATCCATTGTGGAATCCAATGAAGCTCGGCAGAAGTTTGCAGGGGCTAAAGCTATCTCTTCAGATATGTTTTTTGGGCGGGAGGCAGATGCTGAGGTAAATGTATTCTGCAGTGCTTATGCTGCTACAGCTCTGGCTTTACCTCCTTCTGTTTGCTCAGGTCCTACTTTATTCCCTTCTTTTATAACCTTTTTATTTTGTTTTCTGCTGCAGTACGAAGCCAGATCCCGACTGCAGCAGCTCTCGGGCAGCAGCGCCATCAGCTCTGCAGACCTGTTTGGAGAGGCTGACAATGTACACTCAGGTTTGTTAGCACTCAGTGGGTTGAGGGAGGGGGTCAGGGTGCTCTGGAGCTGAGGAACTCCAGGCTAACTCCTGCTGGTTCTTGCAGGTGGCGTGTCTATTGGAAATGTCCTGCCTGCAGCTGACATTGCACAGTTCAAGCAAGGAGTGAAATCTGTTGCCGGCAAGATGGCTGTTCTAGCCAATGGGGTGATGAACTCCCTCCAGGTGAGGTTACACTATGGCACCTTTAGACAGGCTATTGTCATGGTCAGGGACCTTCACAATAATCTGGCTTCTACTGGAATTATTGTTGTCTTCTTAAATTATGGGGAAAGTCCCAGGTAGAGACCGGTCTTTCATAGCTGACGACTACAGTACAATAGCTGAGCAATGCCAGGTGACCTCTACTTGGCCATCTTACTCTCCTGCTGTACAGGACGCCTTGTTATGTCAGATATGCCTTCTCCACAAATTCCAGGCAGAACTTAAAAAGTTAAGGTCATTTTACCTTCTGCCTTTGCATGGTGTCCTGTCTAGGTAACCACATACTGCATTCAAATACCAAACACCCCAATTTCTTGTTATTGGTCTCTGGATTTTGCATGAAGGTGTTGTAGCATGGTGTCTTCTTGTTTCCTCCTCAGGATCGTTATGGCTCATATTGATGACCCAGGGACTGCAACTCAAAGGGAAGCAAGCAAGAGGCACTGATGCCACCTTTGTCTGGAGTAAACTCTGCAGGACTGTCTTATTATCTGGGTTGGGTGGGGAGGGGAGAAGGTAACTGGAGGGAGTCAGGACATGGCTGTTCCCAGGATGCTTTCGAAATATATCTGGATTCCACTCTATTAAAATTCAATGTGCCCTCATACCCACTGCTATCTACTAGCCAGTAGAGACAGGCCTTCTTACAGGGTTAACCTCACTATTGTAAAAGATATGACAGGAACTCCTGGACTGCCTTCATCAGTGCTCCTGTCCTTCTTGGCCCATACCTTAACTCACCAAGTGACAAAGGAAAGGGGAATGCTATTTTTCTGAACATCATGTGACATGACTTTTTTGTTCTGCTCAGTGCTCCCAATCCATGGTGCTGTGGAGTCCTCTGTATTTGCAGGGTCTGACTTTTGCCATGATATGGTCCTTTTTACTGTCTTCTAAACCAGCATATATAGATGCAGGAGAAAAAAACCCTCAAAGATTATATCTCTGGCTTCTAACTACATCATCAGCAAGAAAGGCCCAGGTAAAGAAGTAATTTACTGGATCCCTGGTTATTTTGTTGCCCAGGTTTGGATGGAGATCAAAGTACTGAGCCTCTGACATCACCATGAGATGCAGCAGTGAGTGAGGACTGTCATTTTAGTCCTGTTCAACTTGGTCTCTGCTTCTGACTGATTTTAACAAGAGCATGTTTTTCTCTTCCTTGGACTATGGTGTTGAGGACACTGGGTAGTAAGAAAAAGGGTGGGAAAGGGCTAGTTACACACTCTTAGTAATACTAAGAAGAGAGGCTGAGGCTGTTCTGAAGCCTTTTCTGTGGGACTGGGAAGAGGCTTGCAGGGGCTTCACCTCTCCTGCTCATTGAGGGGCTGTAGTAGCTGCTGGGATGGGGAAGCATTACTCAGCTGCTCTACGCTGATGTTTTGCCACCCAGGGCTACTGCGAGAGGGCAGGAGGGGGGTAAGACTTGGGTCTTCCTGTGGCTTTTTGCCGCCTGTGTCCTGGCACAGTTCTACCATCGCAGTGTCTGGGAAGGGGCCGGAGCTCCGGGGAGTGACAGTGTTGCCACAGGGTGAGGGCAGGAGTTTGTGGGCACCTGCATGGCCACAAGTGCTGCCCCAGTGCTCAGAGTGATGCTTCCCCAGGCCATGGCCCAGGCAGCACCTAGAGGAGGGGCCAGGGCAGCCCAGAAGATCCAGATGCAGCAGAGGCCTGACACAGCGTGCTTTATTGCCAGGCTGTCACAGCCACTCACCAAGCTGGGAGAGAACACACAGATCATAAATAATATAACTTATAATAAATAAATAATCCCTCCCACTGCCTCCACAGGTGGAGTGAGCAGTAGTTATGGAATTCATCTTAAAACAGCTCCAGCATGTGTTGAATCCACAGCAGAGGGCTGGTACAAGCTTTGGGTTACCAGCTCCTGGTGGCCCATGTAGCAGCACTTTATGACCAGGAGAAGCAAGAAGGCTCCTAAAGACACATGAGAAACTGAAGTTCCCCAGGAAATAACTAGTCTGTGCAAGCTGGGGCACAGGAGCTGGGCTAGACAAAGTGTTTGGATCTGTGGAAGTCAAACTGCAGAGCTAGTTACCATTAATGCAATGCTACACTACTTATTTTTGTAGTTGTAAGGGCTACCTAATGCTGCTACAACAATGCCAGTATCTATAAAAAACCCCAGTTGCATCTCATTTGAGAACCGCTTCCTTCTCCCTTAGTGCTTCTGCCCACCCAGCCCTAGCAGATGCTCTATATGCTTGCAAGCCACACCACCTGTGGCCAAGGAATTTAAAGACTCCCTCTCCTCCAGTCTCTCTGAAACTCACCATTCCAAATGACCTTAATATGCTATCAGAGGCAGTGGGAGACCTCACAGAATGGAACTCGGCACAGCAGCAGAGCCTGAGAGCACCATGCAGTACTTACTGCAATCTAGCTTATTTGCTGTATTTGCTTTGGCCAGTCTTGGACACATGGAGGAGAAAGCACAGAGCAGACACAGCTGGCATGGCAATATCTAAGCTGCCCTTTTCTAGGAACTTCAGGAATTTCTCTGCTTTTGATCATATGCAGCTGCAGCTTTAGTGGGAATAATTACAGTGGAACACAAGTGCAGAGCTGCTGCTGGCGATTTAACCACTCTGTTGTCCAGGCCAAATCTGAACAGAGCTACACAAACAAAACACTGGCAAGCGGTCTGTGCTAGCGCTCCCTCTGCTTCAGTACCTGCTGAACCGTGAGGGAGAGCCCGGTGAGAGCATACCTGGCTGTTTCCAAGTGGCAGCAGAGCTGGCATCTGCTGGCTGGTCTTGCCTGCCAGCAGGGGGAAGCATAACTCTGCAGCTGTAAATGGCTTCTGCGAAGGAGCTATTCTTGGACAAATTGGGAGCTAGGAAAAATGCAAGCTCTTCCTGGGAAAAGATGGGTGAACCTGATACTGGGGACTAGCACAGCCACACGCACACACTGGTGATATAGACAGAACCCTCCGTCAGAGCAGATGCTCTGGGAAGAGGTACTGTTCCTCCAGTGGGTTCTGGAGAAACCTAAGATGGGAATGGTGCCCACCCTCACAACCTTCAGTTTTCAGAGGAGTCAGTCTCTTCATTGGAGCCTTCACTCTCAGCATCCATTTTTCGCCGATGGTGTAGAGGTTTCCAGGGTGAGTTAATCCTGGGTAAGTTACGGACAGGCACATTAGCTGTGTCCCCGCTGGAGCTGGCACGACCGGACATGGAAAGCCCTGAAATCTGAGCTACCCTGAAAGAGAAAAGACAAATGCTAGGCAACCTGACTTGTCATCTCCAACCTTTACCACAGCACTTTTGGAGTGAACCTGGGAGGCAGACTTACAGTAGCACAGGGATGGAAAGATGTTCACATCACAGAGGGGGAACACCTTGCACTGGTACATCCCAGACATACTGTGTGAATCTTTTACTGTTTAAATATATCTTCTGATATGAGCCTGTGTCCTCCAACACTCCTAGTTTTCACCATCCAAACAAAATTTCCCTGTTCATTAGACTGCTGCTTCCTCTAGGTCCCACTCATCCCCTCTGTCTGAAGGCTCTTCTAAGGATTTTGTTAGGTGCACCAAAGCACCCCAAAAAAAGAAACCCTCCCTGCTCAGGCTGCTTTTTTAGCTCCTCTGTTTTTGTATAGTAAAGCAGAGGAACAGGGACAGTACTTTATTACATTCTTCCACAGCATGCTACCTTTAATCCATTGCTTTACCTCCTAGTTTAGGCAATTCCACTTACAATTTCTCAAGTTCCTGGTCCATGGCAGGGTCCAGAAACAAGTCTCCTTTATCTGGTAAAGCCCCTGGGGAAAGAAAATCGATGAATGAAAAGTGTTAAAGTCATAGCAGCATCCCAGCTCTGTCCTGCAAGACAGAGAAGACTTCTCCTTACACCTATTAGAGAAATGGAAACAATATTGAGGATCACAGATAGATAAAGAATGATGATTCATTTTCTGTGCCTTTCAGACAAGCTGTAGCTGAGCTCAGACTAAATGGGGGGCAGCATCAGTAGTCTCACTTCTCACAGCCCTAAGTACTGGCAGCTTTTGTTCATTATACAAAACTAATGACTACTTACTGTCAGGGAGATGGCAGTCTGTCAACTTTAGGCCTTTGCTCATTGCCCTATATAGTCAGCAGTCCCAGATCCTATCAGAGCAATAGATGTGGTGGTGTCGGTGCCACAGCCTGAAACATGCACTATACCACCCAGGGAGATGTATATTTCTGTGCCACCTGCCTTTCTTGTGGTGCACTGAGGTTGGGGATCAAAACACTCCACCAATGTAAAGCTATTGCTTTCCTTGCAATTCAGGAAAGTCAGGCCTGACTCTGGTGCACATTAAGTCTACAGGAGTAAGTGTGGATGAACTGTGCTCTAGCAATGCTTGTCTGGGTGTGAGCATGAATGGCTGGGCCAGTATTTGGGTACCCCCTGTCAGCATAAGATCAGCGTGCTCCTTTTCACATTAGGAACCCTATTCAAGATGAAGGATGTGGTATAGTTCAGGACTAGAACAGCTGGTTGATCATCCTTACCCTTCTCTGAAAGGACACTGGCATCTCAGAAGAGCCCAGAAAGGAAGATGGGGCTCTTAGGAAAACCTTCCTTCCTAATTTTTTAACAAACCCCACCTTGTGTAGGGGTCACGTGAGGGTATGATCAGCCAGCACAGAAATGATAAGAATTGCCTACCAGAGCCTGGACAGTGCCACTGCACACCAGGACCAAAAAACCCATTTGGTAATCTGTACCAACAGTGCAGTGAAGAATGCTCTTGTTTTTCAGGAGACCTGGGTGCTACACTCAATACCTTTGGGAAGGGGCTTTGTACTCCCTGTGAGGACACAAATCTGTTTTCTGGCCCTGGCACCCTTGCCTTGAAGGAGCAATGAGTGCGTAAAAACTAGAATCAGTTTAGACCAGAACCGACTCTCCCATTTTCTCTGGTTCTTGTCTGCAAATGAACAGGAAAGCCTGGCACCGCAACACAGTGTCAGGAGGTCTAGGCTAGTGTCCCAGCCTCCTTCCTTTCATGGGCTCAATTAAAAGAATAAGCAGCTAAAGCTTAACTTGTTTCTGTATTTGCAGAATGCACAGTGAGGTCTCTAGGGCACAAGAATTACTTGGGAGAGTCAGTAAATAGCACTTAGAAAATTCACAAATCAACACGGACATTGGAATTACACTGTAGATTCCAATCTGCCTGGCAAACTCATCAGCACTGCCCCAGCCTGAACAAGCTGTTTTAATCCCTAGCCCTCTTCCTCAAGAGGGGCTACTGGCTTTGTGAGACCAAAGAGAAGGCAGGCAACCTGACCGAAACCTCCTCTGCCTGAAACTGCTCTTGCTGAAGGGCTTTAGGGAGCTTGTGATCCCCTACAGACCAAAGACTATTGAAATCACCCTTCAGGAGAGATTAAAAGACACCAGGAAAAGAATCCTCCTTTCCTTGCCAAAACACTAGCACCTGTCAGACTTGTGGCTGCTGCCCCTCCTCTGAGAGAGACCTCAGCAGGAGGCTGGCAGAGGGCCAGGGGACGGGCCCACATTAATGGAAACGAAAACCCACACACTTTGTAGATGGCACAATGGAGGCGGTGGGCAGGATTTTTTTTTCTTTTCATCTGTTTTCTTTGTGCTCAACTAGAAATGGATTTCATAGGGCAAAGGAAAAGAAAGATTTTGCTTTCTGCCATCCAGGCATCACCTTCTTCACAGTGAATACACTGCTTCCTAAGCTTGTTTGCAGAGGGGATTGCAGGGCTGTATTCATCCACTTTTGATATATAATCTCCATGTTGCTGTGTAAGCAGCTCTGCCCCACAGCACCATTAGCAGTTCAAACAGTTTGCTGTAAGAGGGGGCTCAGCCAGGGAGGGCACACTTTTACTGTACTATGACACACACCTGTGCAAAAGAAGCAGCCCTCAGGCAAAGTACACCTTCCCATTGAGTTTTGTCTTTGTAATATAGGGACTGGCACACATTCGGGCCTAGAGGTAGAGGAAGAGGATAACTACTCAAAGACAGAGAGCCTACTCTTGATGGCCAGATGATTTGCTGAGTGCATATGAGTGAAGACGAGTGTTTGGGAACACACTCAGCACCCCCCCACACACACTCCCCATTTAAATGTACCTCCTGGATACAGCCTTGTCAAACACAAAAAGCCATTTCTGTTCCCCTTTGCAAGAGGAGGAAGTAAGCAAGGCATATGGGGGACATATGGAACTGTGAGTCTGAATTGTGTATGCTCCCCTTTGCCAATGCAAAGGGGGCTTTGCACTGCTTCCTTGCTCTGAACTAGCACAACATGAAAACAAGCAGTGAGATGCTGCTTGGTAATCCCTGTGGTTCCCACAACAGTCTAGTACAGATTTTTTTTTGCAGTTTGTGTTTTATCATACCACCAGATCTTCAGCAGGATTGCTACTGGCAAGATCACACTGCCTTGACGGAAGATGGGGATGAGCTGGGAAAGACTGGGCTATAAGCCTTTGAGCCAAGGAGGTCTTCCCTCCTTTTCTTGTAGAGAAGAGCAGCCATTTAAAATCTGTGGAAGGACAAAGGGCTAAAACATAGGATGGGACTTCAGCTCAGTATGGTCGACACCAGTCAGATACCTTACTTGTCTCCTGACTAACTCTGCCCAACTTTTACAGCCAAATATGTTAAAACAACAGTTCTGCTAAAATTATCAGTTATTCAAGAGGTAAAACATTACTATCTTAGGGTAACATTTCATATCTAATTTTATCCTTGAAGAGGGGCCCTCTGGTGGTCTAGTGGTTAGGATGCGGCGCTTTCACCGCCGCGGCCCGGGTTCGGGTCCCGGTCAGAGGAGTCCCCCGGGTAGATGGAGCTCGTCAGCCCTGTAAGGCCATCCATCTAAGAGAAGGTCACTCTATACAAACCTACGTCCTGAGGACCTCACTGCCACTGTCCAAGCTTGCTCGGCCCCGGCAGATGAACCTTAGGATTAAAGGGTGGGCTCAGCTCAGCGCACGCTGTGTCTCACCTAAAAAATCCACTGCGCAGGCTCGAAGGGCAAAGACCCTTCCCAAATCTTCGTTCGCGAAGACTGGCCATACCTTATCCTTGAAGAAGCTTCACAGCTTCAAGTAGACAGTAAGGCACAGTGTTAGGTTTTTAAAGTTAATCCATCAACAAAATGATGAAAAACTTTCCTTTGCTCTCTTCCTGACAGTGTAAAATGTGGGGCATAATTACAGAGGAAATTCCACAGAAATGCAGAATGACTGAAAATCTAGAGCTGAATCACTCACAGGAGTCTTACCTAGGGCTCGATTGATCCCCTGATCCTTTGCAAGTGCCACAAGGAATCCATAGAAGGTCATTCTCTGTGCATTACTCAACATTTCCTTCAGAAGAGCAGAAGGTGGACAGCTAGGAAAAGAGAGACAAAGAGGTCATCTTGTCTTTTAAATTATAATATTTTTTTTCTAAGACTCAGCTCAAACTGGAGAAATAAACCCTTTTACCTGTTCTAACACTGTCAAGTTTCCTTGACTTAGTTTAAAACAAATAGGCACCAGCTTGCTTATTGAGCTTTGCATCTGCTCCCTGTTTGCTAAGCAAGATCTTTGAGCTGGAGTACATCCCTAGGAGCAGTCTTACCTGTCTCCATTCCAAGGACAGGGAGAAAAGCCTAGATTCACTCAGAGGCACACATATCCCAACTCTTAGCATGTTCTTTCAAAAATCATCTGGGAAATACTTTCTTTCAGAAGTCAATAAACTTTCTCAGAATCATAGAAGTGTTAAGGTTGGAAGAGACTTCTAAGATCACTGAGTCGAACAGTTAACCCAGCACCACCATGTTCACCACTAAACCATGTCCCTAACTGCCACATCTAAACATTTTTTGAATGCTTTAGGGATGCTGTCATCATCCTTTTATCAGTGATAATCATCCAAGGGGCAGGAAAACCTCTCCAATGACAGCCTAAATATGTCAGAAAACAATATTTAGGTTTTTAAATTGACATGTTCCCTTCACCTACACTCACCTTAACCCCTGGTCCTGACTTATAAGCAATATCTTCATAGTGATTCTTGCTGTTGCCCAATACTGCTTAAAGGATTTCATGCAAAATCACACTGCCTCATAAAGAGCAAGTGTTGAACAGTCAATGGTGTAGTGTCACCCTGGGAGATGTGGGTCTGGGCTGGTGATCCCTTAGGCAAAGGTGGTTACCAAAGCCTGGCCGAGTATTGAGCTACTGGATGAAAGGATGGGAATGGCTCCCCTCACACTGCTGTGCAAAGCCTGACTTGCCAGATAGGCTCACAGCACCCTTCCCATCTGAAGTTCTCAGGACACACAGGGAATGTAGAGCTTTTGCTGTTTAAAAGAACAAAACAACCTGTTAACTCCATGCTTAGATATCTATAGCAGTGGACAGCAGTTCAGGAGTAATTTTATGTATCACAAATTTGGATTCAGGCACATTAAGCAGAAGTCAGATGGAACTTGTGTCCTGAGTCATTTTGTGGATCTATGCCATGACCTTCCAGGAGGGTGTGTGCTTGCTACCTTTAAGAAACTATGAAGAAAGAGTTTGTCAAAGCCATACAATAAGGTCCAGTATTGCTCCATCCTCTGCTGAACTAAGGCTAGTCTTGTGCCTGGGATCTGTAGCTGGAGACCAACTCCATCACAGGCTCAGGTACAGACTGGCAGGATGAACTTGCCTAGGTACTAAGGCTTCATACTCCATCCATCCCAGTGGGCCTTTCTTAGGCTTCAACTCCCAAGAACACAACTGCACTTGTTTATCTCCTCTAGCTAACTCATAATGGATCTCTCCTTGATGCAAGTGTCAATGCAGAAGTGAGAAGAAGAGCAGAGACCCAAATCAATCCATTACTTCAAGAATCAGCTCAAATCCCATGTCTCATTTGGTTTAAGCTGTTCAGCTACGATGTTTCCCTTCATACTTCTCCAATGAGATTCATGTGGGAGTTACAGCTTGTTCAAAGTCCTGTATTTCTTCACAGCTCCATCCTTACAAAGGGTTTCCAGAGACTTCAAATTTGTGTTTTAGACTCCATTCATACCTGTATTTTGATCTGTCACACAAGGACTCCAGGCACTGGTAGAAGAGAGATGCCTCTACCCCTTCGAGTGGGTTGCAGTCATTTGGGGGTTGGCGCTGCCGATGTTGCCCAGAGGATGATGTTGGCACAATCACAGTATTTGGATTCTTACCAGCCAGTAGATCCTGATAAATGCCAGCCACACTTTCCAGGAATTCTGAAAGAACAGAAAGTCACTTAAAACTCAGGGCTATAACCAGCAAAGCATCCTTCTGACCTACCAGAGTTTGGATTAAACTGTCATTCTGTGTTGTACAAAGCACCAACAGGAAATAAGCACAACTCTACAGCACCCTGCTTATTCAGATCAGATATTAGGCAGACCCAAACAGCCATTTCCATAGAAGTTCCTGGCTTCTTTCTGTCAGGATGATTATGAGAGGCCACTCCGTTGAAAAAGATTCTTCTGAAGGGTACAAAGGTTAGCTAGCACATGGATAAAACAGTGGAGTGTGAAAGCTAATGTCAAACACAAAACTAGTTTGCAAAGTCTAAAATGTTTTCCTTCTCCATCTCTTGCCACTCATCATTTAAGAACTCATCCAAGTTGGGAGCAAACTATAATGAACCGCAACAAGAAGAAAGGGAGCAAGTTAGTTAGGGTTCCAGGCTGTATCCCAGCTTGCCTCTGTGCTGCTCCAAAGTAAATATAATACAAGATGTAGAGGGAGGGCCAGGGCAGGTCAGGGCTGGAGTTGGCAGAAAGCCTCTCCCCAGGCTCCTCATACTACCCACTGTTTACTGCAGGAGTCTAATTTTAAACAAGTTTGTTTATGGATGTGGTCAGCAGTTTACAAATCTAGATTCCATTCGGAGTGGTTTGCATGTGTGTGGGTTGGTGGGAGAGCGTATGACAGGCTGTGTGCGTGCACCATGCCTGAGTGAACAGGACAGGGATGGGATCTTTGAGTGTGTGTACACAAGAACAAGCTCTTGAAGACTAAAGTGGCATTTAAGTCTCAAGGGAATGAAATGTAATTCTGTGTGTGAGGTGGGTGGAGAGGAAAGTCAGGATGTCAGCAGGCCCTGAGGCTGTTGCTGAGGTTCTCCAGCTCAGTGGAAATATTTGTTATATCAGAGAAAAACTTTCCAAACACATTATCTGTCCTTGGCTAATGGTTCTGCCCAACAAGCCTGGTTCTGCCCAACCCAAAATCATCGTTTTCAACTGTTTGTCTACAATGAATTGTCATGGATAGAGTTGTGATATGCATTGGGGAAGTATATACAGAGAAGTAAGGAGAAAAACAGATTATTGCATTAGGAATAGCAGCTGAGTCTTAACTGCTAGAAAGATGGGAACTGACAGGATGGATCAGATCAGCAGGCCACCCAAGTTTACACAGGCTATGTTTACCACAGCTTCTAGCCAGTGTCTCCCAGTACACAGACCTGGCCCGCTTCGCCTCATCAAGGCCAATTGTGAGCTACATCAATCAGAGGGAGCTGTTTCAGTGGGAGCACACAGAAATCCATGAGTTTTATGTTAGAAGGTGCAGTATGCCAAGAGATGAGAAAGTGGCAAACCAGCAGTCCCCAGTGCTTGGGAGCATATCTAACTTTGATAAAGGAAATGTTCATCCAAGTTTCTCCACCTTTTCTTCTGAACTTGAGTTTAAAAATATCTGGGGATTTTTCCAGATGTATATGTGTGGGTGAGCATTTGTAAAATATACACACACACATGAACAAATATTATTTGATTTGTACTTTTCCTGATAAAAAAATTTTAGTAGTATCCCATCTAGTTAAAACTCCAGCTGGTGAGAGAGGGGTAGAATATAACAAATGACCAACAATACGAAGAATGTTCACATGCATTATCTGTTCATTTTCCTTTCCAACTAGGGGCTTTCAAGTCAAACAAGAAAGGTGGTTCTTCACGGGACAGGTGCTAAGCCTGTGCAACTCTTTGCTAAAAGGTATTGTGGAGGTTGCAAATTTATGTGATTTCAAGGGGAGGCTGGAGAAGTTCTTGGTAGTGGAGTCCTCTGGGGGTTCCTAAACCCATGGAAACTATATCCAGTTCAGAAACTATCTGAGCTGAAACCAACTCATAGTTGGGCAAGTACTGGGGGGAAGAATTGCATCAATTTGTCCAGTTCCTTTTCCTTTCAAGGCACCAGCTGATGGGTTTTTCCTATCCTGTCTCCAGCACAGTTGAATAATTTCCTTAAGGAAAGGAAAAAAAAATTCCCAGCAAAAGTTAATTGTTAGGTGTTAACACAGTCTAGATAAAGCTAGAAATTTATATTTCAAGGCTAAGACAAATACATGCCTAAGACATAACAGTTGCAGGTATCTTATTATTCACAAAAATTTGGAACCTACTCATAAAGCCTGCTAATCTCTTGACATCAGTGATGCCTTTCATCAGTAGATTCTATTATCTATATATTTTCTGTGAAAAACCATATCCTTTAAAGTTTCAAAAAAGTGCAAGGATTGGGAAGCTGTAAAGTTGCAATGCTATACTAATGATGGTCAGCAGCTTCCCAGCATTTACCTGAGTAGTAGAACTGGATCTGGAAAGCAAAGAGGAAATCAGAAAAAGACATCAGGCAATCCATTGCATCATCCATCAGCACAATCCTATGACAAGATGAGAGAAACAGTTTAGCATCTACAAAAGAACTTAAGTCTGTAACCAGGAGCCCCAGCTCTAGAGAAAGTGCAGCCACGGAACTGTGCACAACTGAGGATTGCCAGTGGCCCAGTATAAGAAGTTAGGAGAGAGGAATAGGAACACCCACTGCTGCATGGATGTGGATGCCCTAATACCAAATGAAGGCAGCTTAAGAACCTGAAGCAAGGAGAAGATCCTGAATGTCAATGCTATCACACACTTCAGCAACAGTGTGAACAAAGCAGTGTGACAAGGATGTCAAGCATTCAAAGCCCGGTGGACATGATGGAACGAATGCTGGCATAAAAACTGCAAGGCTGGTTCGTATGACTATACAGAATCATAGAATATCCTGAGTTGGAAGGGACCTACGAGGACCATCGAAGTCCAACTCCTGACTAACTGTGACTACAGATAGGACAGTTATACAAGTAGTAAACTGGTGTAAGCAGAATGAGTCATGCTATTTTTCTGTATACCAGAATTCATCAAATTGAGATATTTTTCAGATTCATAAAGATAACTACAGTTGCTAATTCGCAATCTGTGGTCAAACAAACTCTACTTGACTATAGAGGAAATAACATTGCACTAACAGCACCAATCAGCTTTCTAATTGCACACTGAACACCCTATCCTCCCTTCCTGATAAATGAATCAGTCTCTTTTCATATCAGGTCTATCACTGACTATCAGGTCAAATTTCATGGCAACTGAAGACTTCTTGAACAAGTGACAATGTCCTCTTTCTCCCTGCTAAGTCCCAGGTGCACACAGGGAGCTGCATGCATCCCTATTCTGAAGCATACTTCTTGAATATGGAAAATATCAGCCACAGGCCATAAAGATGAAATATAAATGATAGCAAAGCGCAACTCCTTTCAGGAAAAAACCTGTGGATTTCAGAAGTAAGTTAGGGCAAAAGCTTTCATAAAAATGAAAACAAAACCAAGGCTCTGGTCACTGCCACTACATAAGGATTAAAAGGTCAGTCTCTGAAGTGGGGAAAATTAAACTCATCTATCAATGACAGCTTAGACTGTAAAACAGAAGAGCATACTCCACTTTGATGGAAGAAAACCCAGAGCATTCAGACAATGCTAAAGAAAGGCATTTAGTACTTTCTCTCAACTGGATGTAGGTCTACTAACCCTGTACAGTCTGTATCTGGCATACTGTGTCATATGAGAAGGATTGTCAGTTCACTATAGCCCAAATAGAAGTCATCTATTAGGATCCTTTTGAACACAGGGACAAATGCAATCTACAGAACAACTCTGCAGCATCAGTTGTCTAAACACATTGCTGGGGAAACACTGCTCTGTCTCATATAAAAGACTCCAGGGAGCTGTGTGGGAGGCTGACCTAGAAGAACATAAGATCTTGCAAGACTTCCCTGCCACTCAGACCAGTTCTGTTCACTGTGGCAAAATCAAACATGTAGAGCAGCTTGAATTAATTATCTCAAAGAAGAAAGACTGGGACTGAGAGGGTCCCCAGGAGAAAAGCCAGTATTTAAAACAAAACTCTTTGAAGATGTCAAAGTGCTTCTGATTTATTTATTACATTCCAGAAGCCTCCTCTCATCCTTTCTAAAGAAGCAGTAGCTTCAGTTCTTAATTCTCACTAATAAGCATGTTACTGAAATTGTCAGTGGCCACATCAAGGAAATGGCTTTGAAGCTGGCAGGCAGAGTATCTTCTCAGGCAATACTGCTCAGCCAGTGGCATTTCCAACCACTGTTTAAGCAGTGGAAATGCAGTTGGCCACATCACCGATGAGCTGCATTTCCTCCTTTGAAATGATGGTCTATCTTCCAGGTACCCTTAAAGCACCAAAGCTTTTCCCAGTGCATTTTTCCATCTTGAAGATGCAGGAGAGCAACAGCAGAGAGTTTTTTTACATATTTGTTATACACAGAGACAATATTACATCACCTTCATAATACTCAAACCATTTCACTTGTTAAATCTAAAACTATGGTCAATGGTTGTGTTCTGCAGCACCAAGTCCCAGTCTCTTACTTAGAGGAGAGCATGAGGAAGTAGGCAGAGGTATGAGAATTTGCTGGGCATTTTTTGCTGTTAAAGACAGTAAGGAGCCTCTAAGGAAGATTATACAGCATATATGTGATGGTGGAGCATCTAAATAGAAGCAGGTGCACTCTGGTGCTGGGTTACCGACTCTGCTTGGCCCAGGAGTGTGCATGCCGGAAATGTTGAGAAGTCTTTAAATCCAATACAATCATTTATGAGGAGATTGACTGCAGCTGGCTATTTCCCCACATAGCCAGCTGAATGAGCTCTCAAAGCTGGGAGAGCATCATATGCAACATATCTGTACCTCTTCCCTGAATATCTGGCAAGAACAACATCCTAGCTAAGGACTGTAACTAGATAGCAGGACCAAAACTGAGGGCAAAATCTGAAAGTCTGAACTGCAACTCAAGAGAGTTCACCAGGTATTCCATATTTCAAGGGATTTTTTTTCATTCTTTCTTGTCCAATTTAGACTTTAAGCCCTCAGGGAACAGATGTATTTACAAAGTTAGTAAAGTTAGTTAGGTGGCACTCAACGAATAATGAAAATCAAGGAGGAACTTTGGAAAGGACTGAAGAAAAATGCCTACACTCGAGGGACTCTGGTAAAGGGTGTAGTGGTCTTTCAGGGTTCAAGCAGGTTTGGCTGGCAGGAAAGCCCTGCTGTGGTGCCAGTGGGGAAACTTTATGGTCTACTGATTGTGGTTAAAATCTCAGAAATCCAGACTAGACAGGATGTCCCCAGGAAAAACTCTAGACCAGGCACATTGAAAGGACTTATACTGTTTTCTGCTACCATTGAAAAGGCTAACCGACACAATCTGTCTGAAGGCCAAGCTGGCTCAAATGAGTCCTCAGGGACTTGGCTTAATTACTGATACATGGGGGCAAAAATAAGCAAAACATACAGAAAGGGCAAGATCTGCACTCTCAGATAATCTTTTAACGATAGGCGTACTGAATTGCAAGCCCCAGTTCCATTAGCACTGATCAGTGCAACATGACCTTCCACATCACATAAAACCGCATAGGAGCTGTGAATTACTCTTCTCCCCACTACTCAAATGTGGGTAGTGAGTTCCTTGTGTTTCTCTAACAAGGGAAAAGTCAGGGCTCAGGTACAGATCTTGAAATCATGGCATCAAACCAGAAAGATCCCTTCATTTTCTTTCCTTCTGCAATTTCAAGATTCAGAAAGCCAAAAGGTGTCTCTGAACATCAAAGGTATCTCTGTAGATTAAAATCTTTAATCTGCTAATGGCTATAACCCTTTGAAGAAAAAAAAATCCAAGAAATCTCACAGACACAGAGAGCGTGGTTCTTTTTTTTTGGGTATGACTTCTGCATTTGTGTAGCACCAGGAACAGAAAAATGGAGCTCTCAGATGTCACGTGAATGAAACCTATATTGTTGCAGCCCCTGTTCTTATGTTCTGACATTTCCCAATCTTAGTCCCGGTGTTTGTTATCAGTGCATAGCAACAGCTCCTGGACGAGTGGACTGCACCGTGCTGTGAGATCATCTCAGTCATGCAGCACAAAGACTACAACTACGACTGTGCTCTTCCCAAGAGCTCCAGTAATTACACAGGTCCTGGCTGTATCAGTGAATGCTGTGACTACTCCCGCTGCTACTTTGTTTAATTCCTTTCCAAAGAAAATTAGCAACACAACCGTTGGGGGTGTACAGACTGAAGGAGGAACACTGTCAGTAGATTTGCATGTGACACTTATGCTTTGCAAGGGCTTGATCAACTGGTGCTGTAAGACAACCTGCAAAGTTCACTCTTCTAACTGGAAGAGACCAAGGAGGACAATGGGAAATGTAGACCAGAAAAAGGACAAGAGAGTGAGCACCAGCTGTAAGCAAAGAGAAAGACGGTTCAGAAACATGGCAAGTTTTATTAAAATTGTTCATGTAGATTGTAACAGAATAATAGCAATGTGTAAGTAAATCTCTAGCCAGCCAAAAGTAGGAGTGAGGTCATCCCCACCTGAGCCTGGGTGCCTCTGACAGAGATCTCATTTCTCTCCAACACCTGTTCCCAAAGCTGGCTTGTCTGTCTCTATGGCACACGTACAACAGTGCAGCAGGCCCCTGAATGGGGCCTCTAGTTTACAACAGCCTTGTGGATTAAATTCCTTGACACAAACATCAGAACATGTGTAGATATGCTGAAGTCTCCTTCACCGCATGCATCATCACAAATTCCTGCTCAGCTCAGCTGGAATCCTATGAAATACACACCAGCACATGGGACTGGTGCTTGTGTACCTCCATGAAAGGAAGCAGCAGATATATCTCTGCTACAGGGTTAGCATTCTTTCTTAGTCTGGCATTGGGGGCCAAGCAACTGAACTCCAAAGGCCCACTGATGGGCCTTTGGAGCTGGAGGGAAAAGTGACTCTCAACATTTAGTTGTAATTGAACCAACACAGATTAAACTGCAGTTCAGTTTGGATAGCATCACTTAGGAGCCTGGGAAGAATTCAGCGCATCAGCCAAGAAGAAGCACTAGCAGATGGATAACACTTCTCTTTTTCAATTTCCTTTCTTATTACAATTTTCATGGGACTCTAATGGTAAAGAAAGATTACAAAATGACAAATAGAAAAATAGGACCTTTTCATTATTTGGGCCATGAACAACATAGGTAGCAGCTAATATTCTGATCATGTATCTGGACTCTATTCCCAACTGTCATATTTAGGACCGTGACAAAAGTTAAATTTCCGTGCCTCCTCTGCTGAGATGGCTAGGAATGAAAGCATTTATCACTTTGCTGTGATCATATATGTATGTGTGAGTGCACACACTTCTACTGAGATCTGAACTGATCCCCCCCCCAAACAACAGATGCGCGTACCTTATTACATTTTCACTATCAGATAGTTAATAATCAACTGCCTGGGCTGGACTGGAATCGGCAAGCACAATCAGTAAAAAATTCCATATCACATTATCAGTGCCCTGAGCCAACTATCTGCTTTTTGCCTTGTCTAGATTAAAATAAAATTTCAAACAGATTAGCTACCATGTTCTTACCAAATGTACTTTAAAACACTGGCAATCCTTCAGAGGTTAGTACCATTTAAATGTGATCAACCATAGGAAGCTGGGGCAAGGGGGAACACATTTTAAGAACGGTAAACAGCATTTGAAATAGAGTTTAAAAATCATGTCAGTTAAAAACACATTGGCTAATAATTTTTTATCTGCATGGACAGCCAGCAGCAGCATTCTGCACTGATGTTTCAGTCTCTGCATATCTTAAATACATACCCTTTCGCATTGCTAGAAAAATGCCCCGTTCTTGGGTGTCTCTTTTCCCCAAACCTTAAAAGCTGAAGGTCCCTGTTCATACCTTTACCCACAGATCTAGTTCCTTAGTCCATGCATGTAGGATTAATCTTGCCCTTAAACAGAGGATGAGGACCCACCTTGCTGCTTTCTGAGTGAGTTCCATTGGGAAGTCAGGGCAAAGCAGCTGCAGCAGGCAGTGGTATTCCTGTGCTGTCAGCAAATCTGCAGGAAAAGAGAGGTGAGAACATCGTAATTCTTTTAAAAGCCGTTCCCTCCCCTTGCTTTCTCTCTAGGAAAAAACCCTCATATTCCCTTTACTCTCAATTCAAGTAGTCTGGGTACTAATGATAATATAACTGCTCCCTAGAATCTAAGAGCAGGGCTCTTCAGATGGAGTTTCCAGCAAAGACTATCCAAAAGAGGCCTGATGAAGAGGAAATTGTATTGAAGAGGCTCCTGCAGAGAAACTGGTAACAGGTAGTGATTCAACATGAAAAAGGGGTAACCAACATAGGGCAGTTTCAAGTGAGAACACACTTTGGTTCAACTTGAATATAACCATGTGGAAAAAGAAATCATTTCAAAGTTGCTTAAATTTGCTGAAATTCACTGGCATGGTGACATTCCCCACAATATGCTTGAAAATCATCCACAGAACATCTGGCAGCAGTAACAAAGGCAAACAAGGTTTTTGGGTTGTGTATGGAAGGCTACAGAGTATAAACCACAGACATTATTACTCTGGCATTCGGTAAGGCAGCTGGATGGTCTCTTTTGGAATAATGTGTACAAATCTGGTCACTGTATTATAGGAAGCACAGAACGAAGATCCAAAAAACACAAGAAAACCAATCAAATGATTCCTGTTTTATAGAGCAGCTTTGTGAAAAACTGGTCAAGAAGGGCCTCTGTGGTTCAGCAGAAGGAGTCTAAAAGAGGTAACTCTTAGGAAAGCTTATAGGATCCCAAGGGAATTGAAACATATTGATGTCAAAAAGCCCTACATGATTGTATGTTCATAGTCCAAAAGGCTGTGGACTGGAGTTAAAGAGAAGACTAGCTGAACAGCAGCAATTTTGCAGTACTTCTATATACAGAAGAATGCAAAGTATGGAAGAAAGAGCCAGGGGTGGAAGTAGAGCCAAGCAGTTGTCAGGGAGGGGATCACAAGGGCACAGGCATTAGGACTGAGGTACAGAGCATGAGTTCTTTTGCCACAGACACATCTCAGTCTTCATTAGGCTCTCATCCAAATAATCAACCTTGTTCCAGATGACAGCCACAATTTAGAATAACAGAATCATGAAGGTTGGAAAAGACCCTTAAGAGTATCAGGTCCAATAATTAACCTAACATTGCCAAGTCCACCATTAAACCATGTCCCTAAGCACCACATCTACATGTTTTTTGAACACTGCCAGGGATGGTGATTCCACCACTTCCCTGGGCAGCCCATTCCAATGCTTGGCAATCCTTTCAGTGACTAAATTTTTCATAATATCCAATCTAAACCTTCCCCGATGCAACTTGATGCCATTTCCTCTCATCCTGTCACTTGTTACTCGGGAGAAGAGACTCACATCCACGTTCCTACAACCTCCTTTCAGGTAGTTGTAGAGAGCGATAAGGTCTGCCCTGAGCCTCCTCTTCTCCAGGCTAAACAACTCCAGCTCCCTCAGCCACTTCTCCTAAGAGTTGTTGCTCCAGACCCTTCACCAGCTTCATTGCCCTTCTCTGGACATGCTCCAGCACCTCAATGTCCTTCTTGTAGAGAGGGGCCCAGAACTGGACACAGGATTTGAGGTGCGGCCTCACCAGTGCTGAAGTACAGGGAGACAACCATTGCCCTGGCCCTGCTGGCCACACTATTGCTGATACAAGCCACGATGCCATTGGTCTTCTTGGCAACCTGGGCACACTGCTGGCTCCTGTTCAGCTGCTGTTGACCAGCACCCCCAGATCCTTTTCCACCAGGCAGCTTTCCAGCCACTCTTCCCCCAGCCTGTAACACCGCATGTGGTTGTTGTAATCCAAAGGCAAGACCCAGCACTTTGTCCATCGATCCAGCCTATCCAGATCCCTCTGCAGAGCCTTCCTACCCCCCAGCAAATCAACACTTCTGCCCAACTGGGTGTAATCTGCAAACTGACTGAGGGGGCACTCAATCTCCTTGCTCAGATCATTGATAAAAAGACTAAGCAGGACTGTCCTCAATACTGAGCCCTGGTGGACGAGGGCTTCTCCCAGTCTCCACAACTCCTCAAAGCCTGGCAGTTCAACAAAAGCCAGAGAAAGGCAAAATATTACGCCTTGATCAGATATTTCAAGAGGCAGGTATGGAGTATCAAGGGGACATTCCACTGCGACATCCAACCTAATCAAATTAATATTTTCAACGCTGACTAAAGAAATAGTGCAAGAGGACTGTCACCAAAATCAAGTTACAGACTTTTCCTTCCTCTCCATTATTAGCCAACAAATGGAGGAAAGAGAAGCGAGAGCTATGATTTTTCTCTTCAGTTGAGGAAGCCTACAGATGAAAAACTGTTTTCAGACACTTTGACATCCATTATAGACACTCTCTAGAGTACTATACTTTGCACTACTCTTGAGAGGACCTTCTGTCTAATGAAGCACCTTGGGTTTAGGGTCATGGTAAGAAAAAGTGGTTTTGCTCCATCTGGAAAAGCCAATTCTGTAGTTGGAAATTTGCTCTAACACACAAAAGTCCCAGCCTGTGCAGAACTACAGTACCATTGCAGGGATTTGTGCAATCTATTCTACTGTTGGGATAAATACATCCAAATCTCTCTTCTTCCAAAACCTGAATGCTGAGCTGAGTTACATTCCTGTGAATTCACTGAAATAACAGGTGTCTGGGAGCATATGTAACTTGTTTGTATTGTCATTTCTTGCTAAAAGACAAATCAGAGGCTGTAGTCGATTGCAGATACTACCTTGGTCCTTTAGTCCAAGTATATCTGAGCTTGGGTTAATGATGGTATTCAGTGGAATGGTGGGGTTTCTTCCTGCAACGTTAGCCAATCAGTTCCTTGAATGTCCTCAAGAAAAGTATCAGCAAGTTTTATATATAACTGCAAAAGGATGTTATTGAAAAAGTTCCAGTTATCATAAGCATAAATTTTGAATTTTCAGCTCACTATTTCTCTTTCATGACACAATACAGAGGAAAGAAAATTTTTTTTCTCTGTTATTTTCTTAGCTCAACAGTCATCAAGCAAAGTATCCCGAAGTTTCATTTCCTAAGTTCTTAAGAAAACTATCTGGTCATGTAAGATACATGCAAGTTTCATGTCCCCCAAGGTTCAATACTGGACCCAATACTGTTTAAATTATTCATCAATGACTTGGATGAAGGAGCAGAGAGCCTCCTCAGCAAGTTTGCTGATTACACAAAGCTGTGAGAAGTGGCCAATACCCCAGAGGGCTGTGCAGCCCTTCAGAAGAACCTCAACAGGTTGGAGAGATGGGCAGAGAAGAACCTTCTGAAATTCAACAAAGGCAAATGTGGGGTCCTGCACCTGCGGAAGAACAACACCCTGCACCTGTTTAGGCTGGGGGCCGACCTGCTGGAAAGCAGCTCTGCAGAAATGGACATGGGGGTCCTGATGGACAACAAGCTGTCCGTGAACCACCAGTGTGCCCTTGCAGCCAAGAAGGCCAATGGTATCCTGAGGGGCACCAGGGAGAGCATTGCCAGCAGGTCAAGGGAGGTGATCTGCCCCTGTACTCAGCCCTGGTGAGGTCTCTCACCTGGAATGCTGTGTCCAGTTCTGGGTTCCTCAGTACAAGAGAGACATGGAGCTCCTGGGGTGGGTCCAGTGGAGGGTTATGAAGATGATTAATGGCGTGGATCATCTCTCCTATGAGCACGGGCTGGGAGAGTTGGACCTGTTCAGCCTCGAGAAGAGACAACAGAGAGGGCACCTCATCAATGTCTATAAGTGTCTGAAGGGAGGGTGTCCAGAGGAAGGATCCAGTCTTTTCTCGGTGGTGCCGAGCAACAGGAGAAGAGGCAACAAGCAGAGACTGAAACACAGGAAGTTCCACCTGAACATGAGGAACAGGGACAGATTGCCCAGAGAGTTTGTGGAGTCTCCCTCACTGGAGATATTCAAGAACCATTTGGATGCAATCCTGTGCAATGTGCTCTGAGATGACCCTGCTTGAGCAGGGAGGTTGGACCAGATGATCCACTGTGGTCTCTTCCAATATGACCCACTCTGTGATCCTGTGAGCTTCCACAGGCCCAGCATAGGAATTAGGTTAGAGGAAAAGAGAGAATTTGGACAGGAAAAAAGCTCTTTTTGAAGCAGACACTTTCTCATAATTGACAGTATGGACAATATGGACATTTTACTCTTCAAGGCTTTGAATAATGCTGGGTATTATTAAACTTCTGAACTTTGCTAAGAAGTCTGCATGTTGGTCTGAAGGAGTCACATCATTTAGAAGCTTTGTGCAATACTCATTTTCCATTTTTTGTTTGCTTAAGTTCAAATTCCTATTTATGCATCCTTATACCTCTTGCTCTTCATTATTTGTTCTTTCATTTGTCAACAGATAATTATAATAACCCCTTCTTCATATTGTATCTTATTCAATCTATTTATGAGTAACTACATTTATGTAAAGTTAAATTTGTTTACCTTACCCTCTACATCTCTCCCTACTTAGCCCAGTCATATCTGTTGCTCTGCTTTGATCCTCTTTAGATTTTCACAGTGTGGTGTCCAGCGGTGTACAAAGCATCCTTTGTGCATTTAGAACAGGCAGGCTCTAGAAGGATAATCTGCCCACTTTAATCAGCAAAGCCCCTTTTCATTGATTTTGATTTTTAGCCTCCTCTTTTCTCCCCTTGAAGGTGAAAGAGTTTGAGGGGGTTTTTTTTGAAGGATGAGGTTTACAGAGAAAATTGCACTTCATTCTCAGTCCCTATGTGGTTGATAGACAAAAGCAGCTTGAGAAGGTAACACGGCCCTAAGCAAGCTTTACTTTTGAAGCATAAATAGAGATCTCTCACTTGCTGGAAATAACATACTTTTAAAACTTATAATTATCTATAATTATAAATAATTATTTTCTTCTCTCTCTTCATAGCAAGTCACAGCATCATACTTAGTCCTCTACCACAAAACAACATAGAACAAAAGCAGAAGTCTGCTCCAAAAGACTTTGGGAAAGGGTGGCAGAGATCCTCTGCAACCAGCACATTAGAAGATGAAGATTGTTGTCAATTAAAGCGGAATTAATTGTGGTTTCAGTCTTTGAGCAAATGGTCTATTTAGATGAGAACTGCACACAAAGCTGAGGTGGTGCAGAGAAGTTCCTTCTCTAAAGAAAGAAGCCCTTTGCTTCTTACTCCTGGGGAAATGGCGCCAAGTCATTCACTGAAGTACACAGGCAGACTCTTTTAGGCCACAACACAACTCAGCCTGTAGACAACCCAGGCGCCTGACCAAAAAATCGTATCAGTTTCTCAGACTATAGCTGGGTACCTATTACACAGGAAGTGGGATCACCACAGACCTTAGGAGGTATCTACAGTTTGCTGTGATGACTGTTTTCCTATTCCCTACAGCAAGGTCAGTGAAGACCATGATGAAAATTACATTTGCCCATACACCACATTGTCTGCCAAGAGCTGCTTGGAATAAACAAAAGCAGTTTTGGTGCATGACCACGTTGCTCCTTCCTGTCTCCAGGCCACAGCTGAGTAAATAGTGTTCAATGTTGCATGATGAAGAAAGAAAGAAAAGAAGGAAGGTATCAGTCAGAATGAGTGAAAACTGGAATCCACAACTGCTACTTTGGTTGCTACCACAAATTACTGCATCTCAAGTTCCAGTAACAAATGAAGCAAATCACGGAGTGTTTAAATCTGACCCCGCAGCACAGGGCAATGAGCTATACATGCTCTACCATGCCCTTGCAGTGGAGCAAACTCAGTCATACCATGTGCTTAAGGATGGAGATTGCAGTCTTCATGTTAATCATGTTCATATACAGCTAAACTAACCCTTTGCTCTTCTACTGCAAAGCAGCTAATACCAATTCCAAAGTAATTTTAAAACAACAGCTCACTAAGAAGGAGCTGGGAGGCTTAACAGGAAGTACTTTTCACTGTTCAGCATAATTTTTGCTCTACTGGTCTTCAAACACTTGACCAGCCTGTACTGCTGCTGCTGCTGTGTCACTAGCAAAATCCTAACTCTTCTCTACAGATTTAATTGTCCTGTGAGTAGTTTATTGTCTTTTAGTGCCTGAAGCGGACTTTTTCTCATGTTTCAGAGATATAGTGGAGAAAGAAGTCTTAGAAGATACCACTTTCTGGATAAAAATGGCCAACATTTGAGAAACATGAGGGCGGGCAGCTGCTTCATATTTCCCTGGCTTTTAAGGCACATATTAAACTGTTTTTTACATTTCGTTTCTGTTTTGTATGTGGCTGACAAACTCCAGGAATGCTAAATGATGTGTTTATGCTGCTGTCAGTGTGTGTATGAAGTGTAGACACACCTGAGCTATCTTAAAACTAGTTATCTTTCACAGTGACAGCAGCCTAGCCACAGAAGCCTGGAGCTCAGTGAAGGCTGCAAAATCTGCCCAGGATGCCAATAAATATTTAGGACTTAGACTGAATTGCAGTCATTGCTGCTGTGTCTAGGCTGCTTTCAGCACAAGAAATAGCTATCTACAATGTTGTCACAACACTGTGACAACTTTAAAAATGCCCAGAGCAGTAGGAGAATATTTACTGCAGCTGGTGTATGAAATCTGCCCCAAAAAGTCACATTGGTAAATTCCCAAAAACACAAGGATTGCCTTGATGAATATACATTAAAGCTCCCTATTCCCATCATTTTTTATGTACAACCAGTATCCAAGAAGACTGGAGCCCTGGGCAGTGTAGCTGTCCCCTTTGAATTATGGTAGGACACACAATTTCCACAGGTTGCTTTACCACAGGCATGAAGTCATTCAGGAGTCATAAAGTCAGAGAGCTGTAAATCAGTCTCCTGGAAATCCAACAGAGAACAGAGTAATTTATTTTTCTTTAAGTGTTGGAAGAGTCTTTCCTGGCTTTTAGTTTTTTAGTGTTTCTGGTATAAGTAAGTATCACATCCTTAGGATTCTTTCTATATCTCTGCAAGACTGCAACCTGGTAGAAAAGAACAAAAACAAACAGAAGCCCCTAAAAATAAAAGTGTGCATGTTCGTAGGGTGTCTAAAGGAGCTACAATTTTACAAAAAATGAACAAAAACATGAGTATTGATAATACTGGAACTTCACAACGAACATCTGGCTAGTAGGCTAAGCTCTGCACGACTTGTTCACAAGATACCTATAGCCTAATTTCCTCCATACATCTAGTGCTTATAGCAAACAGAAAGCCAAGAATTCTAGAAAAATTAATCCATAAGTAGGACCTAAACAGCAATATACTGTGTACACTCCCCATTTCCTTCTTGTAACACTTTCTACTCTAAAAATAAAAGTCATTCCTTTTCAATTAATCATTCATAAAATTTTGCATTGGGAGATTTTATGACCTATCATGAAAAAGATGTGTTCCTGAGAGAATGGCTGTTTAAATTAGAATTTGAAACAAAACAAAAACATTCAAGGATTGTTTCTCTTACTGATTTGCGTTTTCAACTGACAAGAAGAGATATAAATAAAAACCAGACTCAGAATGTGCATATGTCTGATTTCAAAAATTTATTTTCCTTATGTTTTAAAAAACAAAAAGCAAAGGAGCAGGTCACATAATTATCCCCATAGTTTGAGATGGAAGCTCAAATAAAGCTAAACTACACAATAAAGAATAAGCAGTCACACACTTTCCTCTTAAGTTGTACAAGCATATTCATGTAAGATGTGTACACCAGGATTCATTCTGCTCTTTAAGTGTATAGACAGTTTCTACAGTCCTTAAATCATAGTCCTGAGAGCATAGGAAAATCAGAAGAAAACTGAGACTCATTTGCTACTTTAAGGAAAATGCTCTAGAAGCCAGAGATTGCTACAAGGTTAGATAAAAAACAATTTCATTTTTTAAAGGAAGGTTTTCTAGTGAATAGTTTAAAGAGCATAATGGTAAAATCAGTGTCACAAATCAGCTTAAGAATCAGTTCTTTACATGGAGTCTTGGACATAAGTAGCTCTAAATACTGTGGCTTTGTACCAATGTCTGGTTCAATCTCATATACTAGCATACATTATTTTCTTAATTTTAATAACCGGATGCATTAACTCTGTCTTCCTGATGGTGAAGTTCAACATGCAGTTAAGCCAAACTAAAACTTTACTCCTGCTGCAAGGGACAGGTCTCACTCCTTTGTCTTTTTCTTTCCCCTCACTTGCTGCTGGCCACGTGGTTCTGAACCACCCCTTATACCAGCTCTGATACTCAGCAGGCCTCTTGCTGAGAAGATTCAGCCTTTTCCCTGAGCTACTGAATTGCACTGACTCTCAGAAATATCTGATGAAATCTTGTGCAAAGCAAGCTGTGGAAGAGCACAGCCAGGTGCAGAGAAGAGGGAAGGATGTGGGTAAGGTCTCACCTCCTCAGCAGATAAAAACTGTTAGACAGGCTTAAGTAGTTCCCTGCTTAAGATGTTTTAATCCTTAAAGTCCAGGATTTATGCAAGGCAATGTTATAGGATTAATGATCCTCCTAATTAAAAGCAGGTTCAGCTTTATGGGTTGTACTTGCACCATACCTGCTATGATGGTTTGTGAACACGCTGGTGTCAGACACAGGTAAGACAGAACTTTTGGCATCCTTACTACCCAAGCAGGCAGATGAGTTCAGGTTATTCACAAACCTACTCTTTCCACTGATACCATTTAGGTCCTCCCAGAAGGGATCCCAGGACATCCTCAGGAAAGGACCCCAGAAGCCTCTGTGTCTGACATGACATGACATGATGTGACATGACAGCAAAAGCAGACAGGGTAACTGAAGGGTGGAGGGGAGTGGGGGATTCTTGTGTGGGGTGCAGGGTGGGGGTGTCTTCCAGAGGGGTACGCACAGCTCTGGCTGCACCCTGGATTGCCTCTCCTGACCTGTGAGAATACTAGCAAAATCCTGCCAGATGTAAGGGTGCTGCTGCAGGCAAGAAGGCTTCACAAACAAGATGTTTTTCACTCTACAAAAGGAACATGGCTGCAAACAGCAGACTTAGATAGGTGATTCCTGTGGACAACAGGTAGAAAGACACAGTTTATGATGTGAAAAAACAAAGAGTGAAAGAGATTTAGCGAGATTTGCCTGGAACAACCTGTGTCAGACTCAGGACAAATATAGTGGAGAGCTAAGCAGACTGACCTGAACAGATTTGTTGGGGGAGTGCTGCAAGAGAGAACAGAGAGAGGGGATTAGCACTGTGGTTGAGCAGAAAGCTAGTTTTGAGGCACTCAGGTAAAAAGGAAAAGATTCATCTCCAGCTGATTTGAAGAATAAACTCATCTGTTCTGGAGGTAGCCCAGACAGTTCCTATGAACAGTGAATTCACTGAGAAGTGGATCTATTATGGGCAAAGCTTGTAGCACCCTACTTTGAGTGAGCTAAAGGATTTTGAAAGAGTAGAATCTTCTAGATGGTGTGATTGTTTTTCTGCACTTTGATCTTGAGCCCTTTTATCAAAAAACCACTTGCCAGATAAACAAAAACAAAAAATGAATTTATACAGCACTGATCTAATTCTATCTCCAAAATCCAGAATCTTGCTGTTTATACAAATGTTAATCATCCTCTAGTCCCTTTCAAATTCCCCATAATTATCCTTCAGTATGAAGTGTTTCATGTGGCAGCATTTCTTCAGCTTTGAGTGAATGTTACTCAGGGCACCATGAGCTGTGCCAAAGGTACAGTCCAAGGCTATCATTTAGTGTGCTTATGTGGCTAACATGGCACATCCACAAACTGAAAAATTTAAACTTTCATTAGAAACAGAGAAGAAGTTTTCAGCTCCCATGGTTGTAAAGAAAACATTCCAATATTGGAAGAGTTTAACTTATGCAGTGTGATATTCCTGAATCCATAGTCTGAAACATGACTCAAGTTTGATCCTTCCACTTACTTTGGGAACCTTAATACCATACCTAATGCAACACTAAAGACAATGTTAACTCTTTAATTTCTTGTCTTAATTCTAGGATGGGACTTTGAATGAAGTCAGGGCTTAAAGAATTTAGAGTTCCTGAAGTGCAAGAACAGCAGACAATAAGAAAGGAGAAGCATCGACGACTTCTGTCAGTATTTCCAGAAGTATAAAAAGAAGATAGAAGATGACAAACAAAAGAGCCTGGTTTAAATTTTCCAGTACATTGCTGACTACAGCAACCAGATGGTGGTTTAAACGGACACCCAATTTGCTCCATGCAGCTTTCTTTAACATTTACAAAGATAATTCCATGCATATTCCGAAGCACATATAATCCCAAAGATATGCTCAGCTCATCAAATATGATCCAAATGGATACTCAGCCTTCTTCGAAGGACATAGGCCTGAAAGAAAGAGGCTAGTTTTGTGGACTACAGTATGAGAATATATGACTACCCATCATGTTTCAGAGGCATAGCAAACCCAAACCAAGACAAGACAGACCTTTAAGACAGATAAACTAGAAAACCAGAAATAAGGTACCATTTCAGAGTGAGAGCAATTTATAACTTAAATATTATAACATTTGACAATTTTTGTATGTGTCCACTATGTATGTGTCCACTAATTATTTTTTCCTTTCACTGCAATGTTACTAAAGATGTAACTAGCAGATCTCCCCAGCAATAGATGATTTAGACTGCTTTTATCTTGTTCAACAGTTGACTTTTTCTCACTTTGAGGAATTTTCAGTCACTCATAGAGAATAATCAATTCAATTCCAGAGCTAATTGGTCTTGTAAACAATAAGGAGAAAACACTCCTCTTGGAGTTCTGGCCATCTGGGGGACAGACTGCTCAACCACTTAAAACAGGACCCACAGCACTCTCAATAGTGAAGTAGAGGAATGCCGGCAACACTTCACTGGAAGGGACCATCAACATTTCCCCAAGCTCTCAAACAGCAGCAGTAATCTTTAGACAAGATGTGGATCAGCCTCTGTTCAAGAAAACAAGTTGTCATTAAGCTTAAGATCTTCAAAACAACTGAAGAATTCATAGCTACACGCCACGAGATGGGCAGAGTAAATGGGCAGGTGGTATGCAGCTGTATCTCATTCAGTGCAGGACCTTACATACAACCCCTCCTCCCTCAG
Organism: Chiroxiphia lanceolata; assembly: GCF_009829145.1. NCBI lineage: Eukaryota > Metazoa > Chordata > Aves > Passeriformes > Pipridae > Chiroxiphia > Chiroxiphia lanceolata. Next base: position 24,801,093 of record NC_045642.1, read on the forward strand.
ATATGTACTAGGACTAGTGACAATATGGGACTATGGCCCGTTCTTCAATAGCTGTTTGGTATTTCCTTTCTGCTTTCAGATCCCCTAGAAATACAGTTAGCTGGTAGACAGCTCATCTGTGTCATCCACACAGGGTCAGGGAGCAGAAGAAAGCTATGACATTGACCTAGAAGGAAAGGAAGCAGAGGATAAGGAGAACACCCAATGAACTATGGAAATGCTGCAGATTGCTGCAGCAATCTCAGATCAAAGATCTCTTTGACTTCCAGTTTCTTTCTAGCTTACTTTTCCAGGAAAGACCAGTGAAAAGTTCCAGTGAACCAATTCCAGTAGAATCAGGTATTTTCAATACCTTGAATCTCCCACGTGTTCATATGGCATAATGTGGCATGTAAAAGCATGCCACAATTTTCTCAGAACAATCAATAAAACAGAAATGGTTTGGACTTTCCTCTTTTAATGATTGCTTTGGAAGAAGCGTACAAGGAACAGTGCAGCTGCTACAAGCACCTGATGGAAGAGAGACAAACGTTTCAGCATAATTTATATCATGATCAGGGATAGCCTTGTGTGTCTCCCCCTGTCTCTGCTCCACATCAACCCTTAACTAATCCACTGCAAAGTTTTGAGCAGTTAACTGCACCTTCATCAATAGCTGTCATCACAGCAGGCACACTGATACAGCTTCTCTGAAACACGTCCATCATGAGACCAACCACGAAAGAGACAAGTTCAGGAATGTGAGGAATGGAGAATCCTACATGCCACCGAGAGTGATACCAGTGTGCAATTACACAAAGCAGTCAATTCACTGCGGTTGAACTCAAGAAGTTGGTAGTGATACACAAAGCACTGAAAGTCTAGCACATCTTTCTCTGTGCTTGTGTACACCTGGAACAATTTGACTACCCAGCTTAAGCGTGAATCTTCCAAGAACTGAAAGCCATTCATAGTCCTGGCCATTCCTTGACTTTACTGCACAGTATATTTATGTATAAGTCTATATATAGGCTATGAAGTATAATCCCAAGTACCCAGACTGTTGGCTACTTTTCTCCAATTTTCTTTCACAAATTATAATGCCTAGAAAAACAGTCTGAAAGGAAAGAGCATAGTTTTTAGGAGCCTCTGAGTCAACAGTTGAAGCCTCTTTCACAAAAATAAGTATAGTATCTGGACCTTTGCTTGGGCAGTGTTGTTCAGTCATGTAAAATGCTCTTACACTCACCAATATTGAGTTTCTTTTACGAGTGTGAAAACTTAAAAACAAAATGAACCTCCAAGCAAACAAATCAATAAGAGAACTGGCTGGAGAAAGGTAATCTGGTTAATGACAAGACCGAAGAAGTCATCATTAGTTATTTAGAAGGAAATGCAGTGGAGCATGTAAGCTCCACAGAGAATGTTTGGAGCCCATTACAATATCAATGAGCTAGATTAATGATTATAAATGACCACAACTACAGAACTGGTCTGAATGCAGAACAGAATGAATGCACTAAGAGAAACCTGAAACAACAAGGCATCCAACTGCCCCTCTTAAGGGGTATGCTTTTGGCTAAGGTTCTGTAACATCTCTTGATTTTAACTCTTACAATACTCAAGTGAGTTGTGTGTCCTAAAAAATAGTAATAATTTTTGTAAAGATTGAGAAGGAAATAAGTTAGTTTTCTCTGTATTTCACATGGAGAAATACACATTTAATAAGAATTTGACACAGATATTAATTTATACGAAAATGAAACAAAGCCTTTTTATTTTTTTAACATTTCTTTAAGCAAGTTCTAAACTCTACCATTAATCCTGAAAGTTTTTCATGGACATCATGCATCTTTGTCAAAGTTTAACTTAAATGCCACCAATTTTACAGCTAAATACACTTCTGTGGACCATGTACCAGAATGTTTTGCTGGAAGAAAGTTCAGGCAAATTCCCTAAATATTCCAGCATTATGCCTTAACACCGATGCTATGCATATATTATGGTAATCAGGGAAGTGTAAGAAACTAGACAAAAGAGCAAGTTGTTGTGGAAAGAAAAAAGGACACTCTTGTTGCTGCACAGTGCTTTCTAGAGGGGAGTAAAAGGCCATCTACTGGAAGACAAATATAGAGATGAATCCATACGGAAGTCCTGCCTTCTAGAAACTAAAAACAAAGTTCAGTTGTGTAATCTTTTCAGCCTCATAATGAGGTCAGGCCCTTCAAGATCTTTGTAAGGATCTTTATGGCAGGAGCAATAAAAAGGAGTATCACTTAACTGATTAGTTATGGAATAATAGCTTAGCATAGTGAAAAAATTATTTTGACCAGATATGATAAGCAAGTGATTTCTCCTAAAGGAAGCACGATCAGTATTCTGTGGAAACTCCTGGATGGATTGCTGCTGTGATGCAGGCTACTGAGAAGACAACACAAAGAAGAAACAAAACACAACCTCTGAAAGATGCAGGACTGTCCTTACTTGGAATAGAAGATGGCAGGAGTCCTAAAACCCCAAACACAGTTACTGCTGATTAACCCATTTAATGACACCAGTGAGATGGGCCATCCATAGTTAGTAACACTGTATTATCCTCTACTAGCAGCAGGGGCCTCAGCTACAACTGTACTCTTTGTGGTTTCACTTACACTTTTTCATCTCCTATGCAACAACATCCTGACTGTTCAGCAAAAAACCATCATGGAAATGCAAGTATGATAAACCCTCAGAGTAGGAGTCAAGATGAAAGCTGCTCTTTAAGCATCCCTAGCCATTGAAGACTTAGAAAACACGTTTCTTTTATTTGCTGCAACATTTGTCCTTCTTTTTCCATTCCATGTTGAGACTCATGGAGCAAGTCTGAAAATCAGATGGTGCAAATCATACAGCAATATAGCTTTAAGAAGAACTTAAATGTAACGTATTTCAGCATATGTTCTTGACTCAAAGGAAATGTGCTGCATCTTTCAAAGCAAAGCATAAAAGTCAAGGACCTATTTGCTCCATGCAATTAGAAATGTTCCTTAATGCTGCCCTGATGGGAAAAAAATTGCTTCCTGGTGTTTCTGGCAAAAAGAACTGTATCTAAACTCACTACATCAGATGTAGCTGCATTTTAGTAGCGCTTTATGTGAAGTGGATGGCAAAAAAAAGGGGATGCTATATGAATATATTAATTCATACTCCTCTCACTTTCATGAAATGTTTAAAGGTAGCATCCATCCTTCCAGTTGTCTTTCACATGAGTTATCTTCTGTCTAGATCTGTTTCAGGCTTTGCTGTGCCAAGTCCCCACCCACATGCAGTACTAAGAGCCCCGAAACTAGTAGTGCTAGCTCTTAAGAGATTCAAGATTACATAAAATTTTAACATACAGGGGATCACAAAGGAAAGCAAAAAATATCCCATCTCCAATGCTCTGAGATGTTCAGCAAACGAATGTAAGAGACAGCTCCTCCATTATTAGAAAATACAGAAAGGGACTCTCTAAATTTAACAACATGGGTCCACGTGCCAAAACAAGACTTTAGTTAACAGCTCCTGGAATTGGAAACAGGAGGAACAGGGGCTTTGAGGATTCATGCTCATGGGCAACAAACAATGCTGAAGTTCAAGGTTTCTAACTTATCTCCATGAAATGGGATATGTTTGGAAAGTCACTTTGCATGACATGTTTATCAAGAGAAAAAACAAACCTTCTCACTATTTACTTTTGCTCTGTCCTTTTAGGAGGATGTTTTCTGGGGTTTGGTAAAGAACAAGCAGATGAATGCTGCAAAGGGAAACAGATTGAGAGCCTTTAAGTGTATATCTCATTTTCATTTGCAGCTTTGTATACACAGCTGTGACCAGAACAGACTTCTGCTGAATGAAGGACACACAGTTCTGCAGCCACTGCCACAGCAAAAGGAATATGATAATTAATTGCTTTGCAGTTAATATTTGAAATAACAAATCAGTGAATTATTTGGAAATTTAAGGAGCTTTTCTTCTGATTTCCTTTTCTTTTTGAACTGCTGTCTGTATCACTCTGAAGTCTTTCCATGAATACAGTGTAAATTTGAAAGCTTTTCAGTGCTAGACAGATTAGATTCTACTTTCAATGTCTGAGAAAAATGTTAACTATTCTAGATGTTAAAAGGAAGCACTGAAAATACTTTCTATTACACCTAATGGGAAACAAAAAGAAAACTATACAACTACTAGAAGTGTCTTGTATAGCAGGAATATGTGGAGATGAAGGAGTGAGTTTGTGTCTGCAGCAATGTGCCTTCAGATAATAAACAGGAATAGGGACAGAAGAGTGTTGACTAGATAGAACTTATGCTCTGTAAAACAAGTCTAATTTAGTCTTCATCTTTTCAGTATTTAGTATTTGTAAATGTGAATACTGCTGGTTACAAACATAAACAAGATTAGTGATAATGATATATTAGCAAATGGCCATATCTGATTCAAAAATGTCCAAAAGCTATAAGGAAAAAAAAAAAAATCATTGAACTAAGGAGTAAATTTAAACAAGTGAAATAGTATCTAGAATTATTAAGGAGAAAGATAAAAAATATTTATTATTTTCTCAAAAAAGTGACAATGTTCAGCTATGTGATTGCCAGATTTGTCACAGATAAAACAGCACCAGCCGCACGTAGGATGTCTGGGATGAATATAGTGGTCTAATTATTCATGTCTGAGGCATTTTATAACAGGTTAAAAGTTGATAGGTAACATTATAAATAGAGATCTGTAATTCTTTTATGAACCTGGCTCTCATAATGCCTGTAAGCATTAATAGGAATAGAAAACATGGCATGAATGAACATTCTAGACAATTGAAAAGTTATAAAAGACCAAAACTGATACTGTCCCTAGAAGTACGGTATAGCAGTTACAAGACATTACATTTGCATGTTTCAGGTAGAAAAGAAACACCACTTTTCCATGCAAATATTGAAAACGAACAAACAAAACTCTAAAAACCAAAGCACTGGCACTCTCATTTCCCCAGAAAAATTTAAGATCCCTTGGAGGATGAAAATGGTTACCTGGCAGGGAAAATCCAGTGATCTGTGAAACAGAGGCAAACTAACACAGAGAAGTGAAATATGGAAGTGGCTGGAGGAATTCTACAGGATCCTCAGGTGGAAGATGACAGTATACCTTATAGAGAAGCATACATATAAGGTTTTCTTTAAACACTTTTCGCTAGAGAGATTTGGAGAACCTAGCACTGGTACCTCAGAGAGAATGTAAGCACAGGAACTTATCAACAAGATGGTTCTAATTCAGGCAAAGGGACTGCAAAATCAGGAACACAGCACGCAGTGAGAAAAATCATAATTATTCCATCCTGCATTAGGTCTGAGACTGAAGAAGAAGAATACCTGCTATTACACAAGGAAAGTTCAGAGGTTCAGCCACTTTGGTAATTGCGACACTGCTTACTTCCCTGCTTACTTCCCGCTAGGCACCTAGTGATGCTGGTGTGTTGCACACAATAGAGGTCTTGCCATTTCTTAAGACTATGAATGTAATGCTGAATGTACAACTTTGCTTTTTTCGCTATGAACTTTAGCTAGAGCAAAACTATAAAGCAAAGCAACTTGTTTCCTCTTATTTACCTAAGATAGGCACAATCTCGTCCTTTTCTCTTAAATTATGTCCCCCAGACTTTTCACCTTGAAGGCAGAAGACCTTGGGTCAAGAGAGACTCTCCTGTCACAAAATGAAAAAGGAATTACAGTACCTAATGTAATCAGAGACTCAGAGAAACGCTACTGCCCATTCAGTACAGAACATCCACAGGAAAGAGTCTTGCATTTAGTCAGCTACCCAAAGTAGCCAGATCCTTCAGTAACACTAGCTAGATCCTTCAGTTATGGGTCTGGTCTCAAAATAATGTTGAAAATTTTCCTCATTAATTTGGCTGGGTAGATCATTGCTGAAAGCCTAAATTATGCATTATTGCTAACTGAGCAGATGAGAAACAAATGAACAGAATCCCCAATGAAGAGATCCAAGAGCACTGCGAAGCAGACAGTCACTAGTGTTCTGAACAAAACCTCTCTTTATTCAACTGGTTAATATTTAAATTTTTAAAATATAAGGACAGTTGTGTTTCTGTTTCTAGGGGTTTCTCTGTCTGTCTCAAGACTGATCATCCCGTGAAATTGGAGCCCAGCATTAGTTGTACAGAAGGAAGGTCTCTTAAGTGATAGTACATGATACCACATTTAACAGTGTTCCTGTGCCAATCTGCATAATAAGTGGGGGATGAAAAGCAATCGTTTTTCTTCATGTACAGCTCAGTGAGGACAGTTCCAAGCCTGCCATACAAAACTGCTTTAATAATGCAATCCAGTGCCTTTGATTTGAGGAACACGCAAAAGAATAAACAACCTATTAATCTAAATTTTCTCGTTTGCCTGAAAGTACAAAGCGGCAATGAACAAACCTCTTGGCTACATTAAGTGTACTGAAATGCAAAACTGCTTCTTTTCTCACCCTACAGTTACTCAGGAAGAAGGAGGGGGAGAGAAGAGGGGAAGGAGGGAACAGGCAAGGGAAGCAGAAATGGTTGTAATATAAACAGCTCAGTTAAAACACAGGGCACAACAAATTCTGAACGAGGCTTTCAAGTGTTGCCACACGAAGGCACTTTAATACAAGTGGATATGCTCAGAAGATGAGTGCAAGAGATAACATTACTTAGTAAAGAGAAAGAATCCTTAGGGTAACCAGCTCTCAATTGAGCTGGTACTGTCAAGACGAAGGAACCACGGTTAATAGCCTGACTAATGTGTTCAGTGGTTTTGTTTGTTTTGGGAAGCTTCAATACAAAATACAGGTGAACACCTTGAGTAATGATAGTCTCCTGACTGTCTGCAGTGGTGTATTTTGCTCTGTTATTCTAAGGTACTTGCAGTCAGCAGAGGTGCTTTCATTATCCATCCACTAATTTTAACATCTGAAACAGAATTATTCTGGAAGCACTGTCAGTCTGACTCAGTCTGAGTCTGCTGTGCCCAAGCACTGTGTGGTTGGAGGATATGTTTAGGTATCTGGCTAAACAGTTTTGGCAGACCTTCTCGGTTCCCCTACAGCCTTTTTCACAGTTTGAGAAGGGCAGACATATATTAAAGTTGCTTGTTAAAGCAACTTCCCTATATCTATGGTTTGAGTAAAACATGCATAGTTTTCTTCAAACTCTTTTCTGTATGTATAGCAAATTATAATGTACGTGAGAAAGTTAGGAAAAAGAAAAAGCTACTTCATTGGCTGTAACCTCAGTGGGCTTTTGGAAAAAACAGAAAAAATATTCTGACAACTTTGGGATGAACAGAAGAACAATAAACTGAGAAAAGGTTAGGACCTATACATAGAGCAATAAATATCTGTCAGTTAAGCATCTGTATACCTTCTGTATGGAAAGTTCGGGACGACACTAGAAATACCTGCAACCAGGGCGTTCTCAGTAAAATGTTATTTGAGCCAATATGCTAGTCATCTTTCTGTTTTGCCTCCCACTCTTTAGCATGCAATTAAAGCCAGACAAGACAAATTTAGCAAGCTGTTGATAGCTTATGCTACAGTTGTAAACAAGAGATCTGAAGTTATATATAAATCGTTTTCTGAGGAAGAGAAGTTTATAGTTTTACGAGCAACTTTGGTCTGCTAGGCCCTTTATATCACGATCAGGCAAAGCTATAATACAAACAATAAATTTTGTACCAGGTCATCTACTGAAAAGGGAGTCCTATTCTCCTGCTTACCTTTTATTCCCATCTTCTCAATTATTCCAGCACAGCTGCCTGTACAGCCCCATTGTGAATATGACAAGAAAATAACTAAATTGAAAAGTAATTTCTGTTTTCCAGGTTATTTTTTGTTTGGATCAGCTCTATGCTGTCCTCACTACACAGCCCACTGCACCCCCACAAAGAAAGGGAAGAAAATCAGGAGCAGAGAGGAAGGCAACGACTACTCCTTTCCCTCACAGTGCCAACCTAAAAGTCCTTATGTAGCCACAGGTTCAGTTGTCCTCCTTGGGAAGACGCAGTTTCCTTGCAAGCCCTCTTGTAGAAAAGCTGGCCGTAGGACTCCCAGGAAAACTCTTCTTTCTACAGTGTCTGAAAGCAACGCATCACCTTCCTCAGAATGCAATCCACAAAATGTCCCTACCTCCACAGCACACAGGAGAGAGTGACAGACAAACCTTTAAAAATTACAGTACATGTGATTAGAAAACATGATTGAAATCCATAATATTCCTGTTTAAAAAAAAAAAAATAAGTCAACGGCAGTGTAAAAGCAGGAAATTAATCTCTTGAAGGGTAAGCTTAACTATCTCCTGCATCACACAATTCTAAATCATTAAGGAAATAGCTTATGGTTATTAAAGCTAGAGCATTAAAGGGGTAAATCATTCTGAATTTATCTCCTGAAGAATCACTTACAAGAGTAAAATCTTGAACTCAAGTTAGTGAACAAGTGCCAGGTGCCTTCAATTATATCCTCCAGTAGCCACCACCTGAAGAAATTTAAGGTCATCTTAATTAAGGACAAATGAATCTTTAACCAGTCACTTTAGTACTCAGCAATGGTGTATGAGCCTCTGTTTTGTAGCATCAGAGGCTGCATTTTATTAAACAACACTGGAACACCCCTTGCTCTGGGCAAAAAAGTCATTAGATGCAGCTAGTTCCACCCTCTCTTATGCATTTGTATTTGACTTGGAAAGGTGCATCTCCTTCAAAAGTGCCATGTCTGCCTTAAGGTATTCCAGACAAGTCGATTTTCTTTCCTCATAATGGGAATATATCCCTTTTGAAGTTTTGGGCTTTGTTGGTTTGGGTTGTTTTTTTTAAAGAGTTACTCATGACTATCTGGTGGTTGAAAGTGTGATAATTAATTTTAAAATTGCCAGATTAGATTTCTCTACAGAGAGCAGGTTATTAATAGCTAAAGAGTTCAAAATTCTGAAAATCCACCCACAGTTGGATTAACTTGACAACATAAGGCATCTTTTGCCTTTGCTGTCAGTTTCCATCACTGTTTAGAAGACTTATTATTCAACTCTATGAACAACAAACAGTGTTACAGCAAACCACTTTAACTTGAGTAAATTGAAAGACCTGCTTTTGGATCTTCACAGTTTAAAAATCTGTTTCTCCACTCAACAGAGTAAAATAGAGATGAGCAGAGCTAAATTCATTTATGGAAAATAACCTTTTTAGAAACTTTATAGCATTGCCTAAGCACTGAAATTTTCATCTTATGTTCTAATTTCCTGTTTCTGAAACTGAAATTTTTCCCTGTTTACTCCTTCAGATGTTTTGGAAGTCATGCAAAGAATATAACAAGGCTCCATCCAAGCCTTTACCTAATTTCCTGTACAAGTTATAAAATGAACAAAGAAGAACTAACTGCTATGAAATTTTTTCAGTACCTGGAATACATGGCAGTACATGGAATAGGAAGGCAGTTAGTATTAATCTATTTCAATAGTGTAAGATCTTGTTTATCTCAAAAAAAAACAAACAAACCTCAAGGAAAAGCCATTTAAAAACTTGACAGGAATACAGTATTGCAAATATCATAAATTGCTAAAATCAGTAATGTGTGGAAAACTACCTCAAATCTGTATAAATTATATCATCACTTCGTCCATTATGCAAACACTATTCTGAAGCATTATGCTATTAGTGAGTTTTTCTTCATAACATTTATCACTCTTGCATACTTCATACAAATTTCATTGTCACAGTGCTGGCAAACATCTTTATTCACACATTTTTGTATTATACTTTATTTGGATGAAATGTCACATATATTCCTTTCCAAAAAGTGCACAGCCTACCCATGATGAAATTCAGACAGTAGGAAAGATTAAGTTCTCTGCCAAACACTAACAATATTTTAACTTCCATTCTGATATATTTCAACTGGAAGATTCAAGTAAAATTCATCCAGTATTAGCATACGTATCTTTCACAGACTCCTAAGTAGTATAAAAATAAATAATACAATGTAAAAAAAGCCTGCTGACAGCAGCAAATAACACTGAGAAGCCAGGAATTTGCAGAAAACTGGGAAGAGAAACAAAATGAAGCTTGTAAAAAAAAAAAAAAGGGGACAAAAAGGCGACGATAATGATATGCATATCAGGAGAAAACTGTAGTAATGTTAGTCTTCTTGACATTTTGCTACATGGGGGAAAAATAAAGTAGAGTTCAGAAAAAGTGTGTGCTGTATATAATCTGATACATATCATCCTCCTTTTTCTGCATAATCCAAAACATCTTCCATTTCAATGATAATTTGCAAAGATGTCAGTAGTGGAGTGGTACTTAACATTAAAAAATTAAAGGCAGATGTTCATAATTTCTGTGAGAATCTGGAAAAGGGTTGGCTGACAAGCTCTTAGCACTACTGAGAAGTGATTTTCAAAGCCTGAAACACCTGGGAAATTTTATAGGTGTAGAAAAAAGCTGAAGTCACTTTAGCACTTAAAAACTGTAAGATTGAGGCTTACACTGACTGAAGTGGCTACCTAACAAGAGGACACAGTATACCAATGAGAGCAAGGATGGGGTCAAAATAAGGCTTAAAGTGCTGCCACTGGTTGAGACAATCTAGGCATCTGTACCATGGCCACTTTGATAGCACTCCCAAACAAAACATTCAAACAGGAAATACTGCATTTTATCGGTTATTACTAATAGCTATCAAACATCAAAGAAAGTTTCTTGGTGAATTAAGTAATCTTTTCAAAGGGGAACACAAGTCTAGATGTAAAAAAGCATCAAATAACAGTTAGGCCTTGAGAGATATTACACTTTATACTAAACAGTGTTGTGAATAAAAAAATTTGAATTATTCAAAACAACCACTAAACACATTAGCAGGCTAATCATTACATCCCGAAATAAGGATGAGGAATCACTACTTGGGAGATGTATTTCTCTTGGGAACTCCAAGAATACCCCCTCAGTTCTACATTTGAAAGCAATTTTTCAATTAATGGCCTAGAAGAGAAAAAGAATTAAGTATAGCATTTGTGAGCCACACACAAACTGAGGAAACACTAAAAATTTAAAAGGAATGAGTAGCAACATGGAAAAACCTCATTGGCATAGTTGGCTCACAGGTAGCTTAGAGTATCCTCATATAAAACACTGTGTCTAGAAACAAAGAATGCTGTGGGCTCCACCTGGGTAAATAGTTTCTACAAAGACTAGTGGAGAAGAAGATGACCATGAATGGTCAGAAAAATGTAATCAGGAGAATAATATGGTACTCAGATGAGTAAACACAGTAATGTCAAGTAGAGAGGCTCAGTTAACAGTACGTGACCAATCTGAAATACCCACAACTTTGGAATGATGGTGAGAATTGAAAAGGAGTCAGAAGTGCTGCAAGAATGATCATGTGCTTACAAAATATGCTTCACAGAGAGAGGCTCAAGGTGCTAATTTACTTATTCTTTATCAAAAAGAATAAGAAATTGATTTCAACATATGATTGAAACAGTTAAAAAACCATAATTCTAATTTTAAAACACAGTTTAAAAAAAATTTTCTTTAGGGTGAAGAAAATCACATTGTTAAAGACTGCCACAAGTTGAGATTATAGTAGCATGTTCAGGATTCTGATTTTACTAGCCCCTAATGATACATTTCAGTTCAAAATCAAATAAATCTTGTTAAATTCTGACCCCCAACAAAACAAAAATTTTCAATAAACAACTTTTGCCTCTGTCAGGACAATTTCTTTCTCATTTGGCCCTTCTATCATCACAAGCAGTCTTCACAACCAATTGTTCTCTCAGCAGCAGCAGTGTGGAGTGTGCACAAGGGCCACCCTACTGCAAGCCTGCAGAATGACTACAGATGGATCAGCCCTCCTGAGGAAGGTGGCCGAGAGCAGGCTATTTCCAGAAGCCCTCCTTCCCATGAAAACTCAGTACTTCATGGGGACCGGGCTGCAGGCCAGCCTAATTGCTCTGGCAGCTCCTGCAGCTGACTGCTTCCTCCTGCTATTTTTCCCAGGGGCCCTTCAGCCCCTTCAGGCTCACATGACTTAATCAAACCTGAATGCCCTTCTGGAAGATATGCAAATTATATTTCAGTCAGACAAAAGTGTTTTGGCTCAATACTGGTGTTACTAAGTGAAGTTTAATGATGTGCTACACAGGTCAGACTTCATGGCCTAATGGTACTTTCTGGCTATAAACTCAACAAGTGTATTACTCTCTAAAGGAGGTTTTAAAGCAAAATATTAGTATATTCACTATATTACCTAATTAGGCTTGGCCAAGTATCAATACAAAGCAATATGACCTGTATTTTAAGGCCAGGTTTGTCAACACTGTGATCTCTGCATTTAAGAACTGCTGATGATTTAAGTTCGGCCACAGTTGCAGAACACTGCACTCTGCATTCCACCTCTTCTGTGACCTTGCACTGGCACATTTTAATGTGCTATGCTGGGAGAAAACTAACTCAAGCAGCAGAAGTACTGAATAGTTTGCTGCCAGTTTAGCGTGCTGAGACAGATCAGCACGAGATTGAACGAGTGCTGCATTAAGAAGGATGGAAGAAGGCAGTACCTCACTAGCCAGCAATTAGATCAGGTTATGCTGACATGATACTGCAGATTTAATTAAGGTATTAGTAAAGCCTCAGATGCATTCAATTCAGAGAAGACAACAGCTTTAGTCAATTTATCTAAGGCATATGACTAGACTAGGTCTCTTTTTCTTGTCTAGCTCTTACCACAAGAAACTGAATCACCAGGATATCCTTCTCCTGAATGCTGAGCTGAAGCTGTTTCTACCGCAAAGTAGAGTAAACTAACTATAAATGTTTCACAGCCATGTGAAGCATGGTGGTTTGGTTCTAAAGCCATTTAAAAAAAATGATTGTGAAGAAAGAAAAATTATATTGCTTTCAAGGTAATGAAAGTAGATTTTCCAAAAGAACAGGTTTCAACTTGCAGTATTCCTGGGCAACCCATCTGCAATGTGTGGTGGAACATACAGTCCTGTATAATCCCTTTATTTATATTAAAGAGACAATGTGGGATCATAAATGCATTACAGGCAACAGCGCTTAACTGAATATTGGACAACTCTACAGGGCACACACGTGCACTCTCTTGGTTCTCTTTCACCCAGTAAGATCAACTAAACAAACCAAGGACACTAGAGGTAACACTAAGATAAAGGTAGTATCAGTTGTTCTTGTTACAATAAGGCTTCTGGGATAAAGTGCCAAGCATTTAACTGGGTGCAGGGATCAGTTCTTTCTAAACAATAATGGTACCTCTACCTTATCCTGTAGCCACCTGTCTTTGTATACATGACTAGAGTTAATACTACACAGAACTCAACATAATTTATTGTTTATTTACAGTCACTCTTCTCACATGCAAATAAAGTGACACCAGCTCTCCAAAGGGAGAATTTGCTTTTCCTGCCAATGCATCTTTGACAGACTCTGCCCTTGAAATAGAAGATTTCAGAAAGGGACTGAAGCCAACAAGATGGAATGTAAGGGAGGACAGTATGATATGAGAAGAATGCCTGCAATTTTACAGGGAGAAGACTCAGCTGCCAGTTATTTAGATGTTTAAACTCACACACAGATACTATGCAGTTCCATCAACAAAAGGCATACAATTAGCTACTCAGTGGCCAGAAAATGCCAGGGAACAGGTGCTCCAACCTGCCTATGTACTTGTAACTGAAGATGGCTGCACTAAGAAATAATGGAACATACCGTGCTTCCTCCCACTCCCTAAAACATGGAAAACATCTCTACCACAACACCTTCACCTCCATGCTAGACAAAGCCTACACAGACAATGTAGTTACCGGGCAGCTTCTTCAAACCCACCTGTGACTCAAGTAAAACATTCTGGGATTGGGACTTTCCTTTTCAACAAGCAACAATTTAAAATCCTTTAGAATTTTGAAACTCCTTCAAAACCAATGAAGTAATTTGCTTCCCTTTTGTTGTCTTCCAAGCTCCTATTATGATGCTTTTGGCCCTTTCCAAATCACTTGATACTACTTGGAAGCAAGGGGATTGCATGTACAAAGCAACTGAACTACCAAAATGTTTTAGTGATCCCTAGATGTCTTCTGGCATTTAAGCATGGAAGTCACATGCTAAAACTGTAGAAGAGACCCAAAGGACATTTTGGAGAAGTAGCATCCAGATCAGGCTAAACCTGCAGAACACAGTATCCCTTCAAGATCTTACCTGTGTGCTAACATGACTGGAAAAAAATATATAATTATACATGCAGAAATGGGACAACAAACTCGGCAACAACTTTCAAAGATATTAACTCTAATAGAATCTGAAGTACTTCACTTAAAGCTGAAACTGAATTCTGTGAAAAGTCACTCGATTCTCAGCTCATCCCATTGAGTCTGATCCACTGTCAAAATTTCAGAGAAGCGTGGATACGCATTGTTCATCTTCTGGTGGTTTTAGGAGGGGGAGGGGGAAAAAAAAGCAAACTTGTTCATAATGATAGCCCACCCAAAATCCTGCTCCAGCTTGTGAAGCACCACATGACAGTTTTCCCCTTCTCCTGTTTATTAATTTTAATTTCAGAACTATAAATTAGTCAATAACATTTACTGCCACTTATGCCCAAACTTCCTCACTTTCTGCTACACTCATCATTATAATGAACAAGCTAATTATATTTGAGACATCCATCAAAAGCCACTTAACCTACTCTGGTAGGTAGTTTTAATTTTTAACTGTCATGGCAAGGAGAGGTAAAATAATGTTGGTTAAAATAACTGATTAAAGTTTTTTAAAGTTATCCATTAGAATCACTTCTGTAGTTTGCTGCCTGCTTTTATATCAAGGTACACAGTCACCAAGACTAGAAACAGGTATAAAATTTCACATAAACAGATTTTTTTGTTTAACAAAATTTAGCAACCACTTGCAAGAATGAGCTGAAACACACAGCATTCAGTAGAACAAAAATGTGCATATTTCACCAGGTAGGTTTCAATTTGTACACTGAAGCTGAAATACCAGTATCTACTTTTCAGTAGCAAATTCGACAATTTTTCACCTTCACTTCGTCACAGTTCACTGCTCGTTCAGTTTGCAAAAACAGTTGTCTGAGTAACCGTGTGATAAATTTAAATACAAAAGTGATCTGAGATAAAAATAAGCTTTAAAAAAAGTCAGTACAAGTAGTGAAATGATAGAAGATCTCTGTACTGAGTATATCTGATAATCCCTCAGTTAGCAAAAGGAAATAAATACTTGTGCAGAAAAATTATCAGCCTACAGGCCACTCTGATTGCATTCAAGTCGTAAGAAGTTCCGTGTTGCACTTCCAATTACAGCAGATGGGAGCCAGTCTGAGAGGCCTAATTGAAGGTATTTTCTCTGAGATGCTTTCACTTACAATTCTTTCTCAGCGTTGTCACTTTTGCTTATTTGGTTTTATTTCTCCTCAAAATCATTAAAGAAGACAAATAAAGGCTAATTTTTCTTTAAGGTTCAAAGATAATAATATCTGTCAGATCTGCATTTAACTTAAAACCATTTCAAGTTCAAAGCGATCTGAAAAGGTTCCTGAGGAGTAGAAAAGTCACTCTTGGATATCTCAATACCTTAAAACCACAGTATCTTGAAGAAAACTCTCTTGATATTTTCTTTAAATCATCTCTTCTCTAGAAATACAATCCCTTTCATCCCGCATTTCTTTATTTTTGCTTGTATTCTCTCAAAAAGCTACTATAGTCTAAAAGCAAGATTTTAGAATAACTTCTGGCTATAACTTGAACAATGATGTTCCTCGGTTGTAAGGATATGTTTGATGACACATCCCTGATGATTCAGGCTCCTTTACAGTCAATTACTACTATACTCCAGTTCAAAATTGGTCATTATTGTGTAACTTTAGGAGTTACGTAAATTCTTTAGCTATGGTGCCTCTGAATGATCTTACAAATCAAATAAATAAATTTCTAAGAAGAGTTAACTTAGTAGCAAGCAAATATCCAGTGTTTTGAGGCTGCTTAAAATATTAGATTAACTTAACACTTACCTAAGCTTCTTCTGAAAATATCTTAGAGCCATTCCTTAGAATTGACTTATTAGTGAGGTCTATGCCCTGCAGAGTAGCCATAAGTGAGTACAAAGCAAAATTCTTCTCTATCTATGTCCCCATTACATAAAAAATGCTCAAAAAAGAAAAAGCAATTAAGAAGACCAATTTGCTTGTACAATGTCACTTTCATAATCTGAGTTTTTACGTTTTTCATATGCTTAATTTGTACCAATTAGAAACAGAATCATACAAATATCCACAAATTAAGCATCGGATGTATTTGACCAACACCTAATTTTTTATCAAACATTTAGCAAACGGTCACATACAAAGAGAGTAAGAAAAGGCTCCAGGCAAGGCAACAAATTTTAACAATCTGGCTAAAATGAATGATCCACCTCACACTCTGATGAAACTATGCCAGATCTGAAAGAGTTAAAGATGATTGTGTATATTGTGTGTGACAATCCTCTGCAACCAAACCACAACAAACAGGGCCGCCACTTTCATATTTGCTCTCTGCAGGTTTGGTTAGTTTTCACATGAATAGGTATTACTCTTGAAATCCAGTTCTATCTATCATAAAGTCTTTCCTTCCTTCCTCCCAAACTGATTTTAATATCATCCAAAGAACTGTTAGAAGGCAGAAGAATTCCCACAGGAAAAATTTTGAGTCTGAATTGAGGAAGGAGGGGAGGGAAGAAGAGAAGAAAGACTGATATTACAGGCTTTTTTATGTTAAAGTTTTTAAATTTCAAAAGCTTATAGTTTTACTCTTTTTTCTGTATTTAAAGAAGAGTTAAATTATTTTAATGGAAAGAAGCTGCAAGTTTACATGCATCAGTCTAAAATTAACTGTTTATCAGTAACAAAAAAGTGAGAGTTCATTGAGGCCTTGATTCTGTCAAATTTGATCTGTAAAGAGAGCCAAGAACTTTCAGTTTTACCTATCCAGCCAAAACTTGTACGTCCAAAGATTACTTAATTTAATCTAACAGGTGGAACTCCAGGTTATAAATAGAAAAATGAAGGTACACTAAGATTAAGTGATTTGCCAAAGATACAGATTAACAGGATTAGGATTCAGGAGTTGCCAGTTTGAATTTCTCTGCTCATCCCATATTTGCTCCAGCAAACTAAGTACAACAAAGACAGCAGAAAAGAGAGGAAAATGCTTACATCTTCCAATTGGCATCAACAAAATCCTTCAAATGCCTATTCAGTATCAGCTGTTTGCCTACAGATTCCCTTTACATACACCTAAAGCACGTTTATTATCAGAAATGGTATTTTGAGTACACAAGAACTAATCTAATTTCTTTTAAGTCAGCGTAAGACCTTGTAAAACAAAGCTCCAGGCTCTGTGTGTGTAGAGAGATGTTGCAAATACATTCTTCTAACAGAAAGTCAAAAGAAATAATGAACAAAGTTTTCAGTAGCTGTATTACTTCTCAAAAAACTGCTTCCTTTAGTAACCATGTTTAGTTGCCGCATCTGTGTGCTGGGTTTGTGGGGCAAGGTTTTGGTAGCAGAGGGAGCTCCAGCAGTGGTTTGTGTGAGAAGTTGTCAGAAGCTTCTCCCCCATGTCCAATGGAGCCAATGCCAGCCAGCTCCAAGATGAACCCACTGCTGGCCAAGGCTGAGCCCATCAGTGACAGTGGTAGCACCTCTGGGATAAGACATTTAAGAAGGGTTAAAAAAAAAAACAAAACAGCTGCAGCTGGAGAGAGACTATGTGAGAGAAACAGCTCTGTAGATACCAAGGTCAGTGCAAGAAAGAAGGGCAGGAGGTGCTCCAAGTGCCAGAGTGGAGATACCCCTGTGGCCTGTGGTGGGGGAAGAAGGCAGAGAAATCAGGAGTGAGGTTGAGTCCAGGGAGAAGGGAGGGCTGGGTTGAAAGTGTTTTTAAGATTTGGTTTTCTCATTATCCTACTCTTGATTTCATCGGTAATAAAGTCAATTAATTTCCCCAAGTCATGTCAGTTTTGCCCATGACAGTAACTGAGGAGTGATCTCCCTTCATCCTTAACTCAACTCACAAGCCTTTAGTTATATTTTCCTGTTGACTGTCCAGTTGAGGAGGTGGAGTGACAGAGCAGCTTCAGTGGGCACCTGGCATCCAGTCAGGGTCAACCCACAACAATCTGTTAAAGCTGGTAGTATTTACTTTCTGAGAAACAGATAAATAACATTTTACTAGACTTTTTCTTTAATATTAGTTCTGCAAGATGTCTTAGTTAGGATTCAAAGGAAATACTTCAAGAGATTACAAATTTTGTTTCAGCGACCATTGATTTGCTCCTTAGCTCCTCTGGTCTAGTAAGATTTAATATAGTACTCACTTTCCTTTGTTTTGCTTAGGGGATACTTTAAATCCAAAAGCCGTGGAAGATTGGTAAGATAAGAAAAGTATCATGGAACCAAAACCTTTCCTAAAAGGTTTATTCATAAGCTTTACAGACCAGTGAGTGCCAGAATGAAACATCACAGCAGCATTAGAATGATACATTTTGCTAAGGGTTTAACCTACTAATCTGGAAAACAGCAAATGTTCGAAATGCAGAGTGAAAGGATAATTTTTATGCTGCCTAACTTCAAGCACCAAAATTAGGTCCTCAATGAAAAGTCTGCTCTACCTAAACTCCAAATGTAATCAATAGAGAGAAAGATTACCAGATAGTGATTCATGGCAGGAAGCCCATCTGAACTGTTCAAAACTACCCAGTGCATCAGGCATTCTCTGCTGACTACTAAAGAAGGGCATTAGACTGCTAGTTTAGGCATCAAACTCGTATACTCACAGGACAAGACATGATGGACACAAGCTGCAACAAGTGACAATGTCCAGCAGGTATTCTTTAGTTTTGGCTCTAGCTACACCAGTGCACAAGCTCAACTTTCCCATGCAGTAGCTTCTTTAAAACAAATGCCAAAATCCCACTTTGCTGGGTTTGAGATCCAAAGCTTAGCTTTAAGCCTGTTTTTCCAGATAAAAAGCAAAGCATGACATAGCCAGACCAGGTTCTAAGCTTCTGTGTTTTATTGCTTAAATAAAAGAACTCAGGAGAAGGCCCTTCACAGAACAGATCTTAAGAAATCTTTCACTAGACGCTACATGCAACTCACCTAGCAGACTGGACCTAAGGGGAAAGAACAGTCTGCTATTTTATACAGTGGTCCCTTGAAGAACAACATGCTTGAACAAGATTCTGCTTGTTAGTACTTTGAAGCTATGGAAAAACAACAAAAGACTGTAACCTTTATATAAAAGGGAAATAGTCTGAATTTACAATGAGGGAAGATGAATAAAGAAGATATTTCAGCATATAAAGTAGTTTCTATTTTGAGCTCCTTCAAAAGGGAAAATCTCTTGCCAATTTTACTTTAGAAGCTAGCAACTTCTGTACACCAAGATTGCCTTTCTGAGTGATATAGACTGCTTATGAGCCAAGGCTCTTTCAGACAGGGTATACATTGCTAATGCACACACATGAAATAACCTTCCCGTCCAGAAGAGGGAAGAATGGTCAGAAAAATTATACTGAGCATGTGGTTCTACACTAGAGATTACAAACTTGATGACGTATGTTAACTAGACTGATTTCTATCTTGCTCTAAAGACTTTGTTGAGAAAAGCATATAGTGAAGGAGGCTACAACATCAAACTTGAAAACAACTACAAATACATCCTACATCATCCCATGCAGGTCATGCACAGTGGTCCACTATCCTGAATAAGGCAACGAGTACTCTCAAAACTTGTAAAAAATAAAAAAGCTGACAGACTCTTACAAATAATTTATCTAAAACGATACTGCTTTATACTAACATATGTCTGTTTTCCTACCTGTCTCACAGTAAAACAATCCTATATCTACGTAACAAAAATACAAATTTAGCACATAAAATTGAAGTAACAATCTCAAAATGCCAGATATCTTGATTTCACCTCTCACTATGCAGCTAATTACTTCATTTCCCTGTTTCACTTTCTGGAACTGTGAAATGAAAATAGTATTGTCAAGAATTTTGGGAAGCTCCATTCCTTAATGTCTGTAAAATACCTGGAGATCCAGATAGCAGGTACATCATTAATTACAATTTTAAAATTAAGACATCACATTTGAGGTTCTGTCCATCACAGAAGAAAGACGTGAAACACTTCTCAGTACCTATGCTCAGTCATTTCAAGGGTTTGATAAAAGAAGTTTCCAATCAGAGCAGACAGAAAAATTTAAATTCTTTCAGGAACAAGCTGCAATATTAACTGTTCATTACTCCAATCATGTTAACTAGCATTTGCTTTGCACTTTTCACAGCAAGGCTATCCCTCTGCCAGCAGAAATGAAGAAATACCTATTAGCAGGATGGGGAGCGGGGATGAGAAAGAGGAAATAAAGAAAAAGCTTGGTTTCTGATATCAGATAGTGATGCAGAGACACATCAAAAGCTTGACTTCCTTTCAGATAATGTAGAAGTTACTTTGGGAATTATATAAGGGAAATTTGACTGAAGGGAGTTCTCCTTTAGGAGAACTCTGAATATGCAATACATTAACTCCAGCGGAAAGTGGAGGGAGAAAGTAGTAACAGGTAACCAGATACCATAGCTGGTACAAACAAATATTTCAGAAACAGATGATCAAAACAAACAGATAAATAATTAAAAAATTGGCAGGTAAAGAGCTAACTAGAGAAGGGGGTACATATAGTTCACGAACAGTTTGTCCTACAACACAAAGGAACTAAAGGGGAAGGGTTGCAATTCTATGCAGGACAATATTGCCTTTTCTGACTTCTCTCCTGCCTCTATGAAAATGAACACTAGTAACACTTCGGAACCTGATGTACTTGTACTTTCAAATAGGAAAAAAAAAATTTTTTTCAAGTGTTTGGTTTCCTTTAGGTTTCTTATGCCCTCTCCAGCCCACCTTGATGCTCTGGCTTTTTCTATAGAGAAATATCACATTACTCCATTACAAATATTACACAAGTTCTACTGGAGAAAAAAATACCAATTTATTAAATTAGCTGATGTAAATTTTGACTGCTTCTGGGTCTAGACCTTAATGTAGGAAAACCTCGGAGGAGACAAGATCTGACAAGTATGTTTGTGAGCACTAGAATTAGCAAAGCTTTTATCCTACAGATTTTTAGGTTTTGGCTAACTGACACTGAAGTCTAGGAAAGTGTGAACTTCTATGGAAGCTTTTCCTGCGCCTGAAGCATTTATAAGGTCTTTTTCTTTATACCCGAAAAACCATTTCACAAAGGTTTCAGAAATTTATCTACCTGGCAATAAGAAGGACCACAGTCCTGGACTTCAGAAGAGCACACTTTAATGACTTCAGAGATCTCCTTGGAAGAATCCTATGGGATATGGCTCTAGAAAGAAAAAGGGATCAAGAAGAGCTCATTGATATTTAAATATCTCCTCCTCCAAGATAAAGAAGGGTCCATCTTTTTAGCAGAGGTTGTGAGATTCATGCTTAGTAGAATCATAGAATGCAAATCACTCTCAGATCAGCTTATGAAGGAAGGTATCACACATTATCAGAATCACGTCCTGCAACGAATTCAAAATGGATCAAGCTTAACTTATAAATATTACAGCCCACATTTCATAACTCATTTGCAGATTACAGGTTTTCCACAGTACTACCTTATCACCATTTCACAAAGTAGTAGTAGTAGTATATCAAAGTCCTAATCATGCAGATCACTTCCACTGATACTCATCTAAGATCCTTGAAAGTGGCATAACAGAATATACGCCAACAATCCTTTTCATCATATACAACTTTATACATTATCAAACCAACTTAAACCAGACTTACAGGTGTTTACTGAGGTAAGGCAACTTTGAAGTGATGTAAGAACTTCTGCACCTAAGCATGGCTGTACTGTTTAGCTAAACCAACTCAACATCACAGTTTTAGTCAAACATGGATGTACTGAATGGAACCAAGGCCTCAAAGCAAAGTGCAAAGTAGGGAATTCCTGAGAGGTTATGAATTTCTAGGAATCAATTATCTTGCCTAACAAGAAAAGGTTTGCTGGAAGAGTTCAGTAACATAGTTACAGAAACAGAAATTTAGCTCATGTCAGTCCTTTTAATGCCATAGGGAAAAATCAGTTCCTCAAAAGAAATAAATGGCACTCCAAAACTTATTTTATCAAAATAACTTAGAGTTTTTGTGAGTATAACTAATAGATGAAGTGGAAGAACAGGAGGTTAGAGATTGTAGTTGTCCAAATTCACAATGAACAAACAGGAAAAAAACTTCTAGATATAGGTCAAGACTGCTCAACCCAATAGGAGACAGAGAATGCAGAGTCAGGAGCACACTATATAAATAAATTGGGTTAACTTAGGAAAGCTAGGAAGTGAATTTGCAGTGATGGAAACCATGAATAACAAGACCATCAGAGAGGAAAGCTATAAGAAGCAGCTGGGATTATAAAGACACAAAAATTTCTGATTCAGGGATTTTCTGTGCAGCTGGACAACTATACTTAAAAAAGTAGTTCTCACTTCACTTATACTCATAACTCCTAGTACCAAGGCTACATCAAAGACTTAATTGCATATGTGTAAAAGAGAGTCCTTACTCTTCTGTTCATGCTGAACTGGAATACACGTTCCTTATTTATAATGCTGTTCCTCAGACTGCACCTACACTGCTCACAGCAGCTCAACACAGAGATGCCAGAGTTTATTATACAAACATTGCATACACAGCACAGACATACACTTGAAGCCAACAGCATGAGGAGAAGTATATTTTATGGTTCACTGAGAAGGGATGAAGATAATACTTTCCTCAGTACAGGCACTTTCACAACTCAGGGAAGGTTGAGAGCCAACAGTGGGCTGAAAGCAGATGTGGGCTTCACAGACTCTTCTTCTCTTACAACCCCTTTGCTTTGAGTCACAGTGTAACGAACCAAGATTTGCATGTTCTTTCTCTACCTCTCTCTCTCCCTTTCAGCATCTCAAAAATATCATAAAACATACTAGTTAATGAAACCAAGGCTTCCTAGACATTCTACTGGATGACTGCCTATGCATATGTAGTGTGCAGATCATCTCTCAAGACTTGTCACAAATGAGAGAAGAGATAGACCAAGTTTATTTAATATAAGAAACATGGAGCACTCAGAATCCCAGACCAGGTCACACAATTTAGAACTAATTTTCTTCCAGGGAACTTCCCCACAATTCGGAATACTAATTATTCAGGCCCATATTGGAACCTAAAAAAGTCTTAATTGAAAAAATCCATTTCAGTTGGTTTGAATAAAAATGTCATAGGGATGGGAAACTTGCCAAAATACTGCAAAGCAAATAGTAATAATAATTACCAGTTGAATTTTGGATAATTGCTTAGCAGACTTCAACAAAGATCACTGCTTACTTAAATGTTTCACAAGAAGCAAAGGACATATTAATTTAATTTGCCAATGATACAACCAGTGAAGTACTGTCAAAAGACACAAAATAGCCAGAAAATATTAGAAAACAAACAAACACTTATTAGTTTTCCAAAAATGTACATCTAGAAATATACCTCCGGAATATGAAATTGAAAAAAAAACCTTGGAAAATTAAGAAGAGCTGATGTATGTTCAGAGATAGTTGAAAAGGAAATGTAATACTGGAGGGAAAAACCAAACCCCAAACCAGATTAGATAAGGAGGATTTCCAGTGTACTACATTTAATTTCACAAACTGCATTGACAGAATGGTATAAATTTAATCCAGGGAGAGAGTAGCTGAGGAATTCATCACTGACCCATTTCTATAAATGAGTACTGCAATGCATTTTAGATCTATGCAATGCAGATGTTTTAACTTACAGTGCTTGTAGATACACCTCACCATCTCTAAAATGTAATCCTCCACTTATTTCTCCCCAACTTCAGAAACTCTTTGTCCTGATACTCCAGAGTAATCAATGGTTCCAGGCAGAGCTATGTTGATAAATCATAAATAGCAACACCTATAGCTCTAGGACAAAGGTATAGTGAATAAGGTTGAAGATCAAACATTTCAGCCAAGGCTATTTCACTGAAGAATGAGTTTCCAAAGAACACTTTATTAAAATTCACAGCTTAATTATCTTTAGGACATACTATGAGACCTTACTGACTCATCGAAAATTTCCTACAGTAATATGGTATAAAAATCTGATTTAGTTTTAATAACAAAACGGAAAGGAAAGAAGATTCTGACATTTGCTGTGATCATCACGATATTGCTCTATGCATCTCACTAAACAGAGATTGGCTAAACTAAAAATGGAAATAGTGCAACAGCTTACAAGGGAGGGAGTAAAAAAAGACAGAGGAATTTAATATAAAGAGTTACATGTGGAAGCATTAGAATGACACTAGTGAAGGAAGGGGTTTGATAGCCCCAAGAAAGTAATCTTGTCAGCAAAATGCATTCAAAAATTAGATTGGACAACAGTGGTCCACTTAGCTCTTCTCAATCTCCAGGTTACATGAATTATACAGACAGGATATTTATTATTTTTTGTTAGGAATCTAACCTTCCTGGCAAACTCAAGAAAAGCTAGTCAGAGAGATACCACTCTCCTCATTTCATGACAGAGCTTATGTGCTTGGTTGTGCTAAGCCTCCCTTTCCACATGCTCCAGAGGTAGTCAGGCTTCCAATTTTCTAATTCAAGTGTGCAGAAGCAAAGAGGCAGCCATCACACCAAGAGATAAACGTGAAAGAAACATGGTCATTCTATAAGAAGATTCTATTTCAGTATGAGCAGTAACAGTACTTTTTGTCTGAAAGGGAGGCAAGTCTGCAAAAAGGATTCACAACCAATATAGTCCAACTATGTTTTGGTGCTATATCTAAGGTATCAAACAACAACTATTTTTGCTGGAAGAAGTTTTAAATTGGGGGGGGGGTGGGCAGTGCAAAGAAAGAAAAAAGAGAAAAGCTGTTGAAAAGCACAAAGAAAGCTGGGGCTCTAGGAAAAAAAGTGCCAATGGTTCTGACTGAGCTTTCTGTTCACTTCTCAATACATCAGGCCTGGAACAAGTTTCTCAGTGCAAAATTTCTCTAATTGGCTGGAAAGCATTTAAGGAAAAATCTTTTTAATTAAAAACAGAGAACCAACAAGACATGAAAGCCATGGGGGTTGGGAGAGGCATATGTTGACCTTATGAAGCTTCACAGCAGAACTCTGCAGGCGCTGGTTAAATTGAGAAAGCACAGTTTTAATTAAAGAGTCCTGAGGAACAGACAATTCAAAAGAGCAGGTCAGCTAGATTCCAAGAGGTCAGTTTAAGCGTAAGCAGAGGCAAAACAAGACTTCTGGCCATTTTGCCTTCCTCTGGGAGAAATCTGTTGCTAACTGATCATTATGCTCTCTGCTTCTCAATACAAACACTAGCTATCCTCTAACCACCTCTATGGCTGTTGCATATCATTGTACATGTTAAATGAAGGCACAAAGGGTTACAGAGAATGGGTTTACATCAGGCTGGCATCTGGTCACTAGCAGGGTTCCACAAGGCTCCATCCTCAGCCCAGTTCTCTTCAACATCTTCATTAATGACCTGGACGCAGGACTCAAAGGAATGGTAAGTAAGTTTGCTGACAACACTAAACTGGGAGGAGTTGTCAACTCCCTCAGGGGCAGAGAAGCCCTGTAAGAGATCTCGACAAATTAGAGACGGGCAATCACCAGCCATATGAAGTTTAACAAGGGTAAGTGCCAGATTCTGCACCTGGGATGGGGCAACCCTGACTGTGTGTATAGACTGGGGAATGACAGGCTGCAGAGCAGCACTGTGGAAAGGGAGCTGGGGGTCATGGTCGATGGCAAGGTGAATATGAGTCAACAGTGCCCTGATAGCCAGAAAGGCCAACTATGTCCTGGGGGGCATCAGGGGTCCCACCCACGGGAGACAGTCCTCCACAAACTTCTCCAGCATGGCACCCTCCCAAAGGCTGCAGCTCTTCACAAACTGCGCCAGTATGTGCCCCTTCCATGGGGTACAATCTTCCAAGAATACAGTGCTTCAGCTTGGAGCAAGGAGCTCCCCCATGGAGTCAGTCACAAGTCCTGCCAGCAAAGCTACTCCAGCATGGGCTCCTCTCGCCACAGGTCCACACATCCTTCCACAAGCCTGCTCCAGCATGGGTTTCCCATGCAGTCACAATCAAAGAAAGAAATCCAGGCCTAGTCTATGTCTGAGTGTGGTAATAACCATATTTCACCCAACATGTTGCACAGGTTCAGTTTCTTATTCAATTAGTTCAGTTCTTAAATGGCCATGAATATTATGAGTTCCCCTACACACAAATATAACAGAAAAAATCCCATAGCAAATAAAACTGAAATGAAAAAAAAAAAAAAATCAAGGTTCTAGTCAATAATTACTGCTAGAGAATCAGAGAAATTGGTTTAAGTAGATGAAAATATTGACAGCAACTTCTCCAAAGTGACGTATTTCTGTCTCTAGTTAATGTAAAAAGAAAATGCATATAAACGTATAAATATGCAGGTAACCACACCATATTTGCTCAGACTAAAAAGTTAAGCTACTGGACTTTAAGGTCAGAAAAATACACATTGATCTCTTTTAAGGCCCCAACCAGAGCATAGTAACATCGACCTGAGCTTTTGTTCCTGCGCTCACCCTTTCTCTTCCAAGTACCTTGGCGATTACATTTTCTTCCACAACCTTTTTCATACTTACATAAAACTACTAAAAGAGAAGGGAGATGTTATGTAGTTAAAACTTTTCAGTTCTTTCCAACAAATCCAGGTGCCCTTCATCTGGCTGAAGTCAGATGCTAGATAAATGATGAAAACTTGCACTGGAAGTACTGCAGTGGGTACTTTCCGTTAGATAAGTTTCTTCTCAATTTGTCAATAAGCTTTACCACTAACATTTGCAGTTTTGGTGGATGACTTTTAACTAGCATCTCTAACTCTCCTACAGAAATACGTTCTAGGAGTCTACACTTCATGTTTCTTGACCTGATCTCAAATCACATAGGTCCTCATTAAAATTAGTATCATACGATTAGCCTGAAATGTTTAAAATATTATCCCCGAACTAAAGCAAATGACTTATAACATAACAAAGTTCCTATCACTGGGAAGAAGGTGTTACAGACAGCATAGCCAGTTACTTCAGAAGTTAATTACAGATTTTGTCATGTTGAACTATGATTGTTTAATTTCCAAAGATCTAAATGGCATATGTCAAAAAAGTCTTTATTCACAGTCTTGCAAACTCTGTTCATCATAAATAGAAGTGTTGCAAAGCCTAGCCAGAAGGTGAGTTTTTATCTATATTTAAGAGATAGTTCTAGTCTTTCCTGCAAGAAGAAATGAGGCTGAATAGCCTGCAAAAAAAAGAAACCCCATCAACATTCATATTTGTACAGCAACTTTAGCGTATTTGCTTAAAATAGTAAATTAAAAAGTAAAGCAAAACCTAATTTTAGTTGCATGAAGTTACATGACTTTATTTTGAACTCTGGCCAGTTCTGTAATACCTAATATACAGAGTGCAGTATAAGAATAACAAGACATGATAGTACAGTGCTGAATAGTTATTTTGCCATTGGAGCTTTTTATGTGTGGGTAGGGTTGCGGAAGAGGTCACACAGTTGTCAGTGGTCCCCCTTCCACAGCCATCAGGATTTTGCACAATCATCTAGGAGCTGTGGCAGGACTAGTTCAGGCACAGCTCAGGTGGCAGCGTTTACCACCCCACAGCCCAACACCACTACAACCAACCTCCTGCAGGGCTCCTAAACAAAGCACTCAGTAACCTCAACTGTCTGATAATCTCAGCACCTCCTTCCTTCATGCTCCACATATAATATTCTAACCATCTCTGGGTCCCAAACACCAATCCCCAGCACATATTTTTTCCTATCCATCCCGATGCATAGGCCCATAGGTGTCCTCTCTCTGATCCACTGTTGCTTGCCATGCTGTTCTCTAACAGAAGAAGCACCGGCAACAAGGTGCTCCTACACTATTTTATTCCGGGAGCATTTTTTAACCATTCCACAGGGAACTTAGATGGTGTCTCCCTACTGACAATGTTAGAACATTAGAACACAGTGTGAAATGTCACTATTTGTACTGCATTAATAGCCTAGCTAATGATTTTATTGTCAAGGTAACAGGACAGCAGCAGATGCTGGAATACTTGCCTCCATTTTTCCCCACTGTTCGGAAACACCTCCAGAAGGTCCGAAGAAAAGATGCCCTGTTATGAGGGGTGGCTTGAACAAAGCTGAACTCACGGAATAAGATGTGTGTTCCTTGTCTCACACTGTTAAAACTGTGGAGATAAAGTCAAAACAAAAACATTAGAAAGCTGAACTAACATGAATGTTCTGGGAACAGCTAGAACAGTAGCAAGGAAACCACTGGCCCTTATAGTATGTGAAACCAAATCTCCAAAGCTTATACCCATCTGTTCTCTGGAGAGAAGACTATTTGCAAAAACCACACATTGAAATTTAATTATAGGAATTAGAGGTTTGTGAAAATAAAATTCATTCTAAAGAATTCCAGCAAGGGGTGTCCAAGAGACACTTATTTGAAAACAATCCATTGGAAAAATGGCTGGTCAAGAGTAACTGTTGTTTATCTGACCAGAAGATGCCCTTTCTTTTAGTACCATTTGAACTTCACTGCTATTCTCATTACAGTTTTCTGTAAAGCCACAAAAAAAAAAAATCCTCTTTAACAGAAGCCTCAAGATTTCATTTCTAGGTTACTGAAAGTTGACAGTATTGGATATCTAAAACTTACTGCAGTTGTCATGAAAAGATGACTGACACATTTCTAAACAACACTTTCCATTAGTGCATTTTGAAAAGAGTAGGTGGTCAATGTCAATTTGACACTCACATTTTTGTATTTTAGAATAAATTTCTAAAATATGAGCTGTAAGCACTTTAGGCTAACTTATTACAGCAAACATTTGTCTTACAAAGGTTTCTCTGAAGTACAGGAAGTTCTCCTTTGGGCATGGTAAAGCTCAAGATGCAAGAACAAAAGAAATGCAAATACAAACATTATATACCAAAAGGTATAATGACAGGGTTGCCTCAAAGATAGATTTTGTGCATTCTGCTCTGCATCATGCAAGTGGGACAAAGCTTTGAAACACTCCAGAGAGATCATTAAAAACATTCACTTGGGACAGCAGCTTAACTCCCCGCATAGGAGAGAATTAATGCAAAGATACAAGTTTACTTTCATCACAGCATATCCTCTCCATAGGTAGCATCTCCACAACAGACAAAATCTGGTGGTCAGTGAACCCTCTCAGTTTGCAATTTTAAATCACCTCTTTAAATATAAATAGTTTAAATCACTTTATCCTTCATAGTACAGAAAAGGGTCTCAGACTTGAAAGAGAATTATACCAGACAGAGATGAGCAAAATTTTAAAAGTCACATATCGACTGAGGCTGTGTATGTGTTCCTGTGTGTTTATGTGGAGAGAAGCCAATTCAGTTTTTACAAAAGGAATCATAATTTCTCATTTTTAACATCCTGGTTCTCCAACACATGTGAGCAAATGCAAATTTCTTGTCATGTGTTGAATAGTACAGAACACAGTTTCTAGCCCACCTGCCCAGAAGGAAATGCAACTCAAATAAAATAAGTACAATTACCTTGCAATTAAGAAACACTCATGATTCTTGAATCCTGGAATTAGGAGAACTCTTTCTATAAATATCATGGACAAATACAGTATTTCATATTTATGAAGCATTCTTCATGCACCACTGCTGTATGGTGTCATTGTCACAAGAGATTAAATAAATAAATCATGTGCCAGATCAAAATATGCCAAAATTACATGACTATCATTGCAAGTAAAGAGTATTCATTACAAAGTGCTGTAGCTCACTGCCTTAAAGTGAGTTCAGAGTAAGGGAAAGTAACTTGCAAAAGGTCCCACAAGATGCCTGTGACAAAGCTAGAAATGGAATTTCAGATCTTCTCATCCCAAACCACAGCCTGTAAGATTTTTTTCATTTCTGATTTGCATTGTTTTGCTGATGATTTGACAGGCTGATGGAGAAAAGGATACAAATGAAAAGGAAGAAACTTGGTGTAATAGGAGAAGGCAGCTTTCAGAAAGATAACATATATAAGGGAGACATTTTAGAAGAGAAAGAAGATGAAAGCACAATGATACAATTACATGCACCAAATTATCCTGCTCAGAACAACTACAGAACATGCAATTTCTGGAAGCAGATGCCGGCACAACTGTAATGGAAAGGTCCAGACATGAAGCTAACATACTATTAATTCACAGCAGACAGCCCTACTATATTACTCCTTATTTCTAATAAGTGAAAATTCAAGTCACTAATATTTTCAGCATGGGATGGCTCTAAACCTACCAGGCAGAAGGCTATGATATCATTTGTTGTTGCTTACTCAGTTAAAAGAGGGGGTGGATATGTTGGAACGTCAGCACACCTGGATGTGCTGACAGCCAAGTGCCGCCAGCTAGTTAAGTAAAAGAGGATTTTGTTTAACTAAACAATGGAAAAAATTTTCCCGAAAAGCTCAAGTCTGTAAGCATGGGAGTCAGAATTTTATCCCAGTTAAGATGCTACATTTCAGACACCCCACTTTATAAATTCCTTTTTATAAGCTGTAAAAGTTCAGCTCAAAGGAGCCAGCCTGTGATGGAGCTATCCAGCAAGCAGCCCAATAGCAAGTCAACAGATCTATTCACGGGCAGGGTCAAGATCTCTACAAGGGACAGGAACAGTATACATTTTGAACAAAATATATGTTGAAATTCCTTTATCACGGGTAGATGAGCAGTACCAAAATAACGTGGTCACTTTTTAACAGCTGCCCACAGGTGAAGTTACTATCAATGTGGTGAGCTTACAGGTAAACTCTTCTGGAAGAAAAAGACATTATGACAACCTAAAGCCATTACAAGTATTCCAACAGCAGGTAGGGAGTATGACCAACACCTTGCCTATGACTTTTATATACATGAGAACAGATGTCTGCTCTAGTTCCTCTCACTGAAAAATTGACATCACTAGCAAGGTTAGGTGGCCAGAGCTTATCAGCACATTTGCAGGAGAAAGACTTATGAACAAACCAGGGTATCTCAACAAGTTATTACTTTGCCCTCAATCATTTAGAAACGGGCTTGTGAACTCAGAAGCAGGGAAAATAATTTCTCAGTTCTCTGGTTAACTTTTTTCTCCTTTTGGGCATTTAGTGCAGCCATCTGCAAGAGATTCCTTCCAGAGGAAAGCTTTCAACAACTCTGCAAATCTCCAAGCCTCCTATTGCAAACTTAATGGTTGCTCCAGTCCTCTACACTACCAGTAAATAGAGTAGGTAAATTAGAACATTAACAAACAGTTACTAATCGTGTTATTTTATTTGTCTTGCTGAAACCAAGACTACAAATTGAACTACAAATTCATTAGTTAGCAGCAGTTTTACTGTGAACACTCATACTTCACACAAGAATTGTTACGCAACTGCATACTCCATTAACAAAACAGCTTTTCCCATTCACTTGGGACAATATCCTGGAGATAGATGAGAGAAGAATAATGCAAGGTTCTCACTTGATGGGAAGTTCTAAAGAAATTTTTACAGTAGGGATGTCAAGATATTTACTTCCTCACTCCTTTCCTTTACATGCCCCAAAGCAGCCAAATCACAAAACAGTCTCTTCCAACGCCACTGCTGAGAAAGCTGTGTCTTGCAGCACATCCAGACTATGCTTGTGGGATGGCACATGCACATGAGGGGAAGAAAGAAGTTTTGGGAGAGGACTGTGATAAAACAGCCCTAGCTCTCAAATGGCTATGCTGGGAACTCTAGCACTCAGGTGCTGCTTTTCGGTACAGAGCTGCTTTCATAAGGCTTTGTCTTTTGTGTAATTACATTTCGGCAACCTGCCAGAGTTCAGAAACTTTCAAGCACTCTTTTCAAACCTTTGGACTTCTAAATAGATTGTAAAAGTCCCAGGATGCTATGGTAACATCCCAATTGAAACCCACTACAGCAGTTAGCCTCTGCCTGCTGAACTCGAGCAAAGCCAAATACACACAATGCAGAGAAAGCCTCAAGTCCTCAAGAAGGACAGAAGAGCTTGCCAGGACCCTGCTGTCCCCCTAGCAGGTCCCACCTTTGGTTATCATGCAAAGATCTGAATGAGCTTACAGGATCCCTCCTCTACTAAATGGAAAACAAGGAACAATGACCATTATTCCTTATCTTATAGCATTACTGCTTGTATTTTCTATCAAGAGTATGAAGAAGGAAGGAAATCACTTTGAAAGCTTATGCTGCTTCTTCAGCATGAACAATTTACACACACAACTTTCCTCCCCAATTACACAGGTGTCTAAGTCATTAAAACAGAGTGTCTTAGGCAAAAAATAAGGTAATCTCAAATGCAAAGTTGCTGTGTCTAGACTGACCGAAGCAGAGAGAAACAGTACAGAGGATCTGCTGTCAACACTATGCGCATCCTAGGGTTTGTTTTCTCACAAAACAGGCTCTAGACTAGCTCTAGTCTGGTCCCAAGGACTGAATGCTCATTTGTAGTAGGAACACATCTTCCAGTTTAGCTCCATCTGAAAGGAAGCCAGGTCATGAGCTCCAAGACTGCTTCAGGGTGTGAACTAAAGCACAGTAAGTAGGGATAATCAGGAGTATTAGGATTAGAGACTACAGTACAATGGGTAACAAAGAACTAGCTCTAGCAATAGAAAATACTGAAATACAAAAGGATTTAAATCCCAGGTCATATCTGTTGTTAAATCACTCATCCACACAAAGCATCCCCAAATGACCAATCACACTTACCCCAAGGCTATGCTCTGAAATAGCAAAGTGAGGTTTACCTTGTCTGGAAGGAGTCCTGAGAGGGAACACTTAAAACTGTAGGCAGCACTGGGGAAAAAAAAAATCACTGATGTGCAGATTAAATTACTGCTGTACTAATGTAGTTTAAGATCATTTTATTCTTCACCTATTGGTTTAAGTGTGCTACATTATTTGCAATATTCAGATGAATCATTGGACTGTTTCTGTAGCTATCCCTCAGAAGGTAGCACAGGACCATTAGCATTCCTCAATTCAAAGCTCTTGTATCAAGTGGTTTTTAAAATTCCATAGAAATTAGAGCTTGGGACAATGAAGTCAGCCTCAAGGAAATCACCCTCTTCCTCTAATTAAATTATCAGTGCTTTTTAGGCACTTCCTCCAAAATGCGTTAGGAGCGTTATGACAAAACAGATGCTAAAAGTTATTCCTGATGACTGGCTTTAAGGATCTGGTTTTTTAACAACCAGGCAGATAGGAAATCATTAACACTCAAAATTTTGGCAAGACTGGGTAATGTAACACTGCAAACACAGAGATTGGATTTTTGAGATCCTTTCCGTCTCACCTAGTCAAGTTTATTTCCCCTAAAGGGTGTGGAAAGACAGAAAGGAGTGACACAAATTTTAATTATGTGTTTTCAGACTTTTTGGTATAGGCTCAGGAATCTCTGTATTCATAGCAGAGTTAATACACATGGTACAGGGATTATCCCATGTACTGGGATAAAGGACATGAACCACACCACCTGTGACACAGCTCAGAGTAGGCAGTGAACAAGCTTTCTTATGTTGCTTTGTAGCAAATCAAACCCTCTGAGACCAGTCTACAGATTCTGGAGAAGGAAAGGATTAAGGGAGTTGCTATGCTTGCTTGTTATTACCCAGAAACCCTTTATCTTTTTTAGATAATTTTTCCTGTGCTAGATCAGTAATTTAACACCTTAAGGCTTCCAAATCACAAGCTAAAATGACCATACTGTGTTATTAGCCCAGGATTTATATAAAAAAAAAAAAATTAAAAAGGCAAACGGGGGGGGGGGGGAGAATCTGTAAAAACAGAGGCCTTTTGATCAGTGCAGCATCCTGCAGTTTGCTGTAACTCAAGCTGACCATTCTTACACAGTAGGAATTAAGGACTCCCCCTGCCAGGCAGGGCCCTATTAAAACACAATAGCTGTTTGAAAAGGGTAAGCAAGCTGATATGGATATAATAGGCCACATATTGGGGCCCTTTTCTACTGCAAAATAAAGCTTCTTCTCAGAGTTATGAGCTGGGAAGCCTAGTATTCAGGAAAATGGGAAAGGGCATACAATGGAAGATGGTAAATAACCCTGCAGAAGTCCTCCAAGGTGCTTAAGGGAAAAGAAGCCTTCACAGACAAGCATCAATCAACCATGACTAGTTCTTTCAGTCTGATCAGGTACTATTTCAGACTACATGGTGTTTCAGCGAGTCTGTAAAGGTCTCACTGGTATAAAGAGAGATTAAGTTTTTACAGTAGAAAACTGTGCGAGCTGCACATCACAGAAACAGCTGCATGAACACCATTATAACTATTTTTTATGGAGATTACTACAAGTTGCTACCCAGCTTCCCTCAAAAACCCCTGCCTTTTTTTCCCCAAATCTAAAATATATACATAAATATATATATAAACAATAAAACAATCCAGAAGTATAACTACCCACAGAAAACTGCTAACTCTCCAGCTAATGTATTTAGTATTTGTTCAAACTGGTCCAACTTGACATTTTGGGGGAAGAAGAACATTCTTTACTGAACCACCCTATAACCCTCTATATTCTGAGGGTATGGAATATTCAAGTCCTCAATAAGCTTCATTATCATACAGCCATGATCTCCATTCTTTGTCTTCCTTTATTAACCAACAAGTATTTCTGCCCTCCCTGTCATGCTGGGGAATTCATTCACTAGCTGCAAGATGCTACAGAAACCATATAGTGAACCTGTGGCAAGGGTGAGATTTTACAAAGACAAAAAACACTATTAAAAACCCAAGCAACACAAGGTAGTGTTCAGATTTCCTCTAACCTAACAGCAGTTCTGAAAGTAGCTATGGAATTGACATCGGCTGGAGATGGATTTTGGTATCAAAATGTCAATGTCCACCAAAAGAGGAGGATGGATCTGAAAATTATTGAATAACTGCACCCATCTTGATCTGCTAAGATCAAAGTGTAATGCCAAATGAAGACAAACTGACTCCTCAAAGCCAAGGCCAAAGTATAAGCATAAGGAAGGGCCTCCTTGCTCCATTCTGCATGTAATCTCCTGTATCTCCTACTGTAGGACAGTTCCATGTTTTATAAATTAGACTTTTAGTAATTTAAAAGGTAGCAGCACAATCAGGTTATGACTGGGATGATCCATGAAATACTGAAATATAACTCCATAACTGTTCCAAAGAGGTTCAATACTGGTGCCATGCATACAGATCCCATATTTGCTCATTTCAATCTTGGTTTGACTGGAGAATTTCAGAAGAAGAAAAAAATTTACAACTAATACTCTTTCACCTATTCAATTACCTTGGTAAGAACTATAGTACATCAAAGACCAAGCAGCTTCCAATATTTCCATCATGGCAACAAATGAACCTTGCCAAAATTCCTTAGTATAGATGAAGCTACCTCATTTGACATTACTGCTAACTCCGCATTTAAAGATCACTTAGCTAAACCATTTTGTGCTCACCACAACTGCTTGGCTACAGCGCTGACCAGCTACAGTTTGTCTAATTCATTTGAAGATACACAATAGGATTAATTTTGTAGGACATGAGGTTACTGCAAGTCTCTAAAGCCAATGTATTCTGGGATCTGTATGGGTTCAACACGGCACAGCAAAATCTCGGGTTCTCTGAAGACATCCAGATTTCTAGAAACTAAACTTGTTCGTTTGCTTGTTTTTAAAGAGAAGAAAGATAAACCATGTTTTTAAAATGCATTTTTCAGGCTTGCAAGACTTTCAGCGGTTTGCTATTCATGGAGATGCAGACATAGTTAAGGGATTTTATCCTGTAAAGGATAAGGAATCCTATTATGGGATCTTATCACATCCCATTGCTGCAGGCTTTTGCTGATTTTTACAGCTTGATATATCCAATTCAGGAGAAATTTTACATTTGTTTGCCTTGTCCACAGTGGAACACATAGCAAAGCAATTAGAAATGCTCCTCAAGACTTTCTGAGACACAACAACATTTTGCAGTCTAAGAATAAATACAAAAGTCCTTCTAACAACACAAAACAAACAAACAAACAAAACACCCAACAAAAAAACCAATCTCAACTTCAGTTTTGGTCCATCTTTCCTTAAAGATATTTCTGGGAAAAATAAAGTGTTCTTCAAACTTACGTTACTTTATTCCAGTTTAATAGAAAGTCTTATAAGCTCAGACAGATGGAAGCCAAGAACTCCGAAATTGATCTCCTATACACATAAAGTAGGCCAGACCCATGCCAAAGTGCTTCATGTAAACAAGAACTAAACCATGTGAGTAAGTAATACAAAGAGAGTTGTAGCTATTGATGAAGTTATCGTGCATCCAACAGTGATCCTCTTACAGCTTGAGACACCAAAGGTTTATTGGAAGAAACAGTATGTTGAAAAAAGATATAGTCCTAACAGAAAATGATAAAACTATGTCTTGTAATTCTTAAGACTAATTTTAAAACCCCATATGTAATATGGAAAAAACATTGATGTGTACCAAACTTTCCACTTTGTTAGGTTTTTCCAAAGTTGCTATTCTCTTGTGCATTTCTACTTAATTCCAGTTGCCAATTGCACATTGCTAAAACAGTTTTCTTCAAAACATTTACAGAAGCTGCAGTAAATCCAATCCTTGTAGCACATGAGCAAGCATGAAGTGAGATTACTGCTTTATATACACACTGTAGATTGTATGCAAAAAACTGCAAACAGTCCCACTACATCTGTTGTGGATATATCAATATTTATTTTTCTTATCTTTTCCTATATATTCCAACAGTGACTCAGCGAGCAGAGCTAAGCAGTTTTCCAGAATGATGGAGAAAGATGCATGTCAAACAGTGATGTCAGCACTGCATACCTGTTTTGCATCATGGTAAGCTCTACTATAGACCTTTCCTCGGTGGAAGATGGACAATATCAGATTGTCAGAGTTCACCAATTCTGACTTGAGGGCTTTTTTACTTTTGCAAGGACACAAACAAAAACACAGCAGAGATATGTGATAAGAAACGTAAGATATTAAAAAAAGCAGACTAACAGAGAAAATAAAACTAAACAAAAGACCCTGTGGCATCCCAAAAAGGATGTGATAAGCACTACAAAATACCCAGTGGATGAAATGAGTTATGGTAAAAAACCCACAAAGAGAACATATAAAGAAGGCTCTTTAAAGATTTTCTTAGGAACAGCAATGACTTCCATATCTATTCTGTTGTACTGCCAAATGCAGACAGTGGGATGGACTGGGAAGTAGAAAAAAACTTAATCACAAATGCACATAACAAAAAAAAATTTCTTCTCTATTACTTTCTAATTGAGATCAGACAAATCAATTTTCAGCAAATGCTTGGATTTTGTCCTTTCTCCTCTCTCCCTAAATTATCCAGACTTGTTTAGTAATCATAAAATCATAGAATGCTTTGGGTTGGGAGGGATCTTAAAGATCAGGACTGAGGCATCCACGACTTCTCTGGGCAAGCACTTCCAGTGCCTCACCACCCTCATAGTAAAGAATTTTTTCCTAATATCTAATCTAAACCTACCCTCCTTCAGTCTGAAGTCATTCCCCCTTGCCCTGCCACTACATGCCTTTGCAAAAAGTTACTCTCCACCTTTCTTACAGGCTTCCTTAAGATACTGGAGGGATGCAATAAAATCACCCCAAAGCCTTCTCTTCTCCAAGCTGAACAATCCCAAAACTCTTAGCCCTTCCCCATAGGAGAGCTGCTCCATCCCTCTAATCATCTAAGTGGCCTGCTCTGGAGTTGCTCCATGTCCTTCCTGTGCTGGGGACCCCAGAACTGGGTGCAGTACTCCACTGGGATCTCACTAGAGCAGAGCAGAGGGGCAGAATCACCTCTCTTATGCTGCTGGCCACACTGCTTTGGATGCAGCCCAGGACAGATTTGTCTTTCTGAGCTGCAAGTGCACATTGCTGGTTCATGTCCAGCCGCTCATCCACCAGCACCCCAAGGCTTTTTTAGCAGGGCTACTCATGACCTACTCATCCCTCAGCCTGTATAAATTCATACATTTGAAGTCACAAAAGTCTGATTTTAACTCCCAGCTGGGATCACATATACATCTCCAAATTTGCACTAGTAACATCAGCAACCATGACGAAAAGCAATAAAAAAAATGGAAGCATAAATAGAATTATGCAATAATAATCACAGAATCACAGAATATTCTGAATTGGAAGGGACCCACAAGGATCATCGAGTCCACCTCCTAGTCTGGCACAGGAACATCCCCAAGATGTCACACCATGTACCTGAGAGTATCATCCAAATACTTGAACTCTGGCAGCCTTGGTGCTGTGACCACTTCCACAGGGAGCCTGTTGCAGCACCTAACCACCCCTCTGGGTGAAGAACCTCTTTCTAATATCCAACCTAAAGATTCTCAAGTACGTGGGAAGAAAATACTACATTTTCTTATATGTTGGCAACATGTACAAACTACAGTGTGAATCAGTGTGTTATTGCCATTAATATATGCATTTTTTCCAGCTGTTTACTCAACAGCAGTCATCCCAATCAGCATATCTGTCAGGTTAGGACCTGTTGCAATGTTTATTACAAAGAAACAACTCTGGGAAAAATCAGGAATTCATAGATCCTGTCTGTCATATGAAAATCCCAATGCTGTTTCTGCTGTCAAGCAATTTTGTAACTAAAAATATCCCACTTCAGGTGACAGATCTACAGATTCCAGCCAAAATTCACATAATTTAAATCATAAATAAACTGATTTATCCGCAATCCCCAGATCTCCCATAGCTCTCATATAAAATGCATACTCCACGCACAGTAGACAGGGGGTATTGAAATCCCACTTCTAATATGGGCTGGGGAAACTTAGATTACAAGGAAGAGAGTTTGCTCTTCTGACAATTCTTCTCTGTAGAGGTAAGACTGGAATGCAACAAAGGGACTTTAACAGAAAGGTTTTGTGTCCATTAGCAACGCTCTTAGTGGAAAAATATGCAATTATTTGTAGGTTCCCCAGAAAGATTTATCAACAAATTCAGTCCTGCAAATCCATGTACTGTGTGGAGAGGAACTTGGAAAATGTCTCTCTCATAGCAATTTATTCACATTAGCTGCAAAATCTGCTCCTCAGAGCTTCTGGCATGAGTGCTGTGTCTGAGTTCATATATTCATCCTCTTTCCACTGATAACTGAAGAGCAAAGGAACGGCAGACAGCAGTCTTATGCAGTGCCCTAGGGATCAAGGAATCCCAAGTAAAAGCCTGTCAGGAACCATCAAGCACATTATCCCAGCTGAGATTTTCAGTCTAAAGGGCAGCTCCACAGCTAGGTCATTGACAGCAGCAGCTTGATACCGATCACATGGCTCAGTGCAGTCTTGCATTTAGTGTAACAATTTTGTCTTTTTTTCTCCAAAGCAGAAGACATGTAGGAATCCTGAGAGTATCTGAGGAACACATTAAATTTTTTTTTTTTTTTTTTTTTTGCAATTGCTCACAAGATTATATCGGAGAGAATATCAACATTTTATGTAATATCCTAAAAGTATTGTTACCTCCCAGATGCTACTGATTTGGTCAAAACACACAGAACTAACACTAAAAAAACCCAACAACCAATGCCCCTCCCCCAAACAGTCATACTGAAAAATTCTAATGAATGGCTCCATCTCTCAGAAAGGGAATCTGGCACAACTTGTCAAAGCCCTAAGGACCTTCTCACTACTGTTTTTGCTGTTTGTACTATAATCGTACAAAGCACAGAGACGACACTCTACAATGCTCGATGCTGTAAAGTACATGCACTACAATATCACTTCTGTCTTGAAGAGCTTACACTATCCTTGCAAACAAGACAAAACAAGTTACTCTGAAAAGGGGAAAGATGCAGAGCAGATGATAGCAAGATGACGATGATGATAAGGCCTACATACACAGATGCAAAGAAAAAAGAAAATCGATGGCTCTAAGCTAGCTCTAAGAATCTCTCCTCTTTATAAGCAGATAATTCAGCTTATTTCCAGTTGCCAATTAAGGTTGTCTTCAGTGAGTGGCTTAGTTCTCATGGGCATCCCATCTGTCTTGTGCCTGGCCCTTCCCCCCTCTCTCCTCCCCCAGGGGTACTGAGACTTTTTTAAAGAGGAGGACATTGTTTATTCTACAGATTTATTTCTGTAATGTTGTATAGCAATAAAGGATTGAAAAAGCCAAAAGTTTTTCTGATACCAAAGCCTGTGTCTTTGCCAGAGAAAGCCAAGGGAACAGTATCATATTTGTCCCTAAAGAAAGAGTTGAACGAATTGTTCCAGTTAATCCAGACAGCAAGAGAAAATGAGGTAGTTGATACTTCTCACCATGATAGCATCTTCCTACCCAAGGATCCCAAATTATATAGCACTGGCAGTCCTGTTACTCCTAAAAAAGCAAATGTTCTGTTTGTAAAACAGGGCTCTACACAGTGCAGAGATGGTCTTTTGAACTGCCAGGCACACAGCAGATCTAAAAGCGGTATCTGACCCCCAAGCTCCCCAAACACACACATCATAAATGCCTTCTCAGATGAATACTGTTAAACTGTGGCACAGGATCCAGCAGGGGCATTCAAGTTAGAGCCAGCAGAAACATCCTTTACAGAAAAAGCGGATCTCAGACAGTTTGCAGAGTCCAATGGAGTAGTGCTGCATCTGCAAGCTAAAAGCAAGATGTCTTTCTCAGTCATGTTCTGGCTGGCAGGTGGTCAGGAGACATTTCACCAGAAACAAAAGAAAAGCAGTGTTTTTGTATAAGAATACACACTCAAAAAAAAAAAATGCCCTTTCCTGTTTCTGCAGTTCATTTGTATTTGGTTTATCAAAGAAGCAATGGAAGTGATGGGAAAAAGAGTTTCCTGACCAAGGTAAGTTATCTCTGGTTTTCTTTCTGAGCTTTCCAAAGAGTCTTGAACAGAGTAGCATATCTACCTGCATGCTGGAAGAAAAAGTCCCAGGCAAAAGGTTATCCTAGAAGAAAAGCAAAATTTACTAGTAGGAAGTATCTTTGTCAATTTTTTTTTGCTGTTTCTTCCAGCTGAAGTGAAAAAAAAGACACATAGACTGCCTTTAAGATCCCAGAAAATATTAAGTGGGATGCTACGCACATTCCCTCTACGTGATCAAATGCATTAACGTGGGGGCCCTGTTTTTCTTCAGTACAGGAAAGATCAAGAAAACAGGATGATAAATAATGTATAGGAGGGACATGTCCCTTTAAGATATGTTGGTACAGACATTAGGCTGGAAGAAGTAAAGCAGCACTAGTGTGTAAATACACAGAGGGCTTTCAAGAGTCTGTATTTCATGGAGATTCAAAGGCAGAGCAGAGACTTCTCAGGCTTGTAATGAACAAATACCAGTAGCATTTCGGCATACCTATAAAAGTAAAGATCAGTCCTAAGAGAGGCATAATTCTACTTGTTTAGCTAAAATATGTGGATTAATTGGCAGAAGGGTGATTGATCCCTACTCCTGTAAGGGTCAGGAGTGAGTCAGGTGAGGGGAGGTTCAAGGTACTCCCAAAATTGAAAGCAGATGTCCACATGATTGGGACAAATGAACAATAGAATATAGTGGGAGAAAAAACTATCCTCGAAGACTAAAACTGTCCTGGAAGGAAAAGTGTAGAGATGAAGGCCAGCCCTCGGCAATCAGCAATCCCAGTGCAAGGTGGGGGACAGCAGTAAAATACATATCCAATTTAATTTCTCAGAAACAACTGGAAACACTCATTTCCAGCAAAACACTTACTGCTTGATCCATATAGAGCTACGTGACAATGTAATTTTCAGTTCTGAAATTTCACTCAGGTAAACTAAGCCCTAACAA
Source organism: Chiroxiphia lanceolata (assembly GCF_009829145.1). Taxonomy (NCBI): domain Eukaryota; kingdom Metazoa; phylum Chordata; class Aves; order Passeriformes; family Pipridae; genus Chiroxiphia; species Chiroxiphia lanceolata. The sequence continues at coordinate 24,843,159 of NC_045642.1, forward strand.
AATTTCCTTAATTGCCCAGAAAAATAATGGTTGTAACTGGCTCAAAAACTCGAAGTAACTCATGGTAAGGTGGGGCATTGCAATGCATGAGGGAAAGGCCATGGTTGATCTTCAGTGGTGAATCCAGCAGGAGAGATCCATGGAACACCACTCTATTGAAAACTGTGCCCTCTGAGAGGAGTTTGGAGAATACCTAACATCCCTCCTTGACAGACTAACATAATTTCTGAAAGGTTACAGATGTCATTAATTTACCCCATACACACTTAAAAAACCCCATGTTACTTGCTTGGACCTGCCTGCTAGCTTTCTAAACCTTAGGCTTGGTCTCTAATCTTAAGTGAGCATAAACAGGGAAAGGACATTGTGAAAAACTGGATGCCCTAATATTAAGTCTCTTCATCTCAAATCACTGCAGTATACCTCCAAACGTGCACATTCCAATATTCTTCCTTAGAAAAACCCAGAACAAGAAAAACACTGGGAGAGTGCCCACAAACCTTCTGGAGTCTCACAAGTTATCTTTGAGTTTGAAGACACTGAGATTAAAGATCAAGCTTATTTGCTTGGGAGAGCAGCGTAGCCTTCAAAGCACAGCCTGAACAAACGTTGACAGTTGAGAGAATGAACAGAAATCTGTTGGGCAGTGAGGGCTCACCACTAAGCCCTGGGAGCCAGAACATATGACACTTTTATAATAGGAAGCTTTGCATTCTGAGTCTACCTACACCCATATTTCCTATCGTTTATTCTCCACTTCTAATGAAGAATCTTGCATTTTAAATCTTCACAGCTCTCCATGTTACTAAGCCTATTTGTGCTTTGGTTCAGGGACACAGTTTGATCTGCTAAACTTCAGGCATATTATAAAAGAAAAAAAAAAGAAAAAAGAGAATGACTGGTTCTATGTTACAGAGAGAATGAACGTGCAGCCTTTTCCTGTCTTTCATGAAATCAGAAATTCCACAAAACACTCACTGTGAACAAAAAGCCATTGTAAAAAAATCGTATTTTTGAAAATAAATGGGAAAAACAAGATCTCCAGCACCTAATCAGAGGGTTGTGCTCTATGGTGACAGTTTTGTTTATTATAGTGGTCTGGAATTACTATTTATTCTTTCAAAGGTAGAAGAGGAACAGGAAGTAAAAAGAAGATGGTCATCACATCAAGATGAAGAAATACTACAGAGAAGCAATGTGAACAGTTTCACTGCGTGGAAGTTTCAAACCACCACAAAGACCTCTTGGTCATCATTTAATTTTTTAAGTATATATGATCAGAAGGGTAAAAAAGGCCCCGAAGCGTCATCTTGAAATTAGATGCAAACAAAATCCAATCTGCAGAGATGCCTGAATGACAATTTCAGCTGGGTATTTCAGAGCCACTTTGCCTTCAACTCTGCTAAAGAAATCCTGTTGGTGGGTGGAGGTCACTGTAGTCACACTCTTTATCTTAACCTCTTGTTTACTGACTATTTGCTCAGCTGACTAATGTTAGTATTACTTTCTGTGGACAGAAAGCACACAGCTTTTCCCTCAAGAACCTTTCTACTAATTAGTAGGAAGAGATTATCTGTGCTTATGCTCAGTATTTAAGGACTTATGGTGGTTTTAAGGGAGGAAGAGGCATTCTATTAAAGCATTCAATAGGACAACAATCACACAAGGAGAAAAACAGTTCAAATTCATACACAGAAAAAGAAAGAATGAGTGCTGCTGAAACCAGTATCTGCTTTTGATACTAATAGTCCTGATTAAGACAAGCAGAATTTGATTTTCTGTCAAAATGTTTTTAAAAGCTCTGCTCCCCAAAGTGATTGCTTCACATGAATGTTTGTAATAGAAAAGGTACTGAACTGTATGAAACCCATGCATGTTTCTGAAACATGCTCGGGCAGCCCTTGGCTAACCCAGTGAAATCCAGCATTCACAACATAATCAGCATGTGTCCAGTTCCATTCTCCATGTACCCTGTCTTTTTCCAAATGCCCCCCTCAGGCTGGTCCTATTGGCAGTGTCCTGATGTACTTACTATTCAGTGAAGAACCTGGCAACGCCATACTGACTAATATCTTCTCTGTTCTCCAGCAGCTGGCTCACTGCATCCTCCATGTATGTGAGGACATGTCTTTGAGCTGCAAATAAAAGACAGTAAGAGACAGAAGTTAGAACACAAGGAGCCTGCAAAGCCCAGAGCCAGACAAGCCCAGTTGCGCTGGGCTTTATACAACAAGCCAATAAGCATTTGCTCCCTCAGTTAGAGAGTAGAGGTTTCTTTCTCCCACATATGGATAGTAAAATTCCTGACCTAAATCTTGCTTTCCTTTCTGGCTACACAGTTAGTCATTAGCAATGCTGACCCTTTTTTAGAATCCCCTGAGATTCTAGTATTGAAGGGAGAGGATAAGAAGTTGTGAGACTGCTTCACTGGAATATGCTCACTCAGGAGGAGTTCCTGATCTGTGTTCGGAGTCACAGCCATCTTCATAAACAGATCATCGAAGATGTTTTGATGGGGCTGTTGCAAAGCTTTGGGTGTTCCCTGCCCTTCCCTCTTTACCATAGCCAAGTAGCTCTAAGGTTGTTCTGTAAAGGTTTTTTCCTAAAGGTGCAAATAAAAGTACATCTGTTTCCAAAAAAGCATCAGTGAATGTGGCAGGTGGGGAACAGGTCTCAATGCCAAGAGAGATTTATATTGTTCAACAGTCAGTCTCAAATTACTGCCTAGGCCAAACATGAGGGAATTTCAGAAGTGGTGGATCTGCCACTACCCAACCACAGAATGCCACTCACTTTATAAGACTCCTGAGTAAAGACAGTTCAGTAAAACACAAACTGTTTTGCTGCTTCTATAGGGGCAGACTACAAATCAAGCACTTGCCAGGGAGGAAGCAGCACAGATTTGCCACTGAGTCCCTTTGATGTTTTTGGCTAGAAACCAAGTTGGAGCAACAAAGAGCCAAGTCTGAGGTGATGTGCCAGCACCAAGCAGTAGACTTTCCAAATCTACAAGTTTGACGATCAGAAGGCAAGTTACAACGAACCCAGGAAAATCATTCCTAACCTGGAAAGCACACAAACCCTGTTCCCAAAGCACACAGCTCCATCTTAAACATGTATGCTACTACATCTTTGCAAGTAGTGTCGTGTCCTAAAAAGAGCAGGAGAAACCCCTTAGGGAATATAGGAAAGGCAAGGGCTGTTCTTGCTCCATGCCAATCTGTTCCAGACTCAGCAGCATCATCCTCTCACCAGCAACTGGCCAACTTCAGACCCACACAAATATTCTTCAAACCATTTTAATTTGTGCTTAATATCCTGGTAAGCATCAAGGCTGCACCACTTGATACACAGCATGGAAGTCCCTTTCATCTTAGTGTGGGGCAGGTGGACTTCAAGAGGGGCCCGGAAATGATTATTCCCAGTGGATACAGTGATTAAAAGTATGTATGAATATTGATTGCTATCAGGGGATTTCTCTGCCTGGAACACTTTTCAGGACAATGGTAAAATTGGTTAAGCACACCCTGGAAAATACCTTGCAGCTGATAGCAAAATGGTGAGCCAAAGGTTTAAAGATATTATCTGGCACTAAAAGATATAGGGTGTAGCTTTATTTAATTATTTTAATGTGAAGGAATAAATTTAATTTATGTGAGTGATTAAAGAAAAATAGCTCTGCGCACCTGTGTCCCCTGAGGGAAGAATGAGTCGTGCAGCTCAGTCATAGGCTCAAGATAGCAGCAACTGTGTAACTTTACTTCAGCCCATCCTTCCTCCCTCCCCCTTACGCAGTCCATCTTACACTCAGCAACGGTGTTCCCAGGCCCCTCTTGAGCTGTCAGTGGTACCAGATCAAGCCAGGAAATGGTACTGGCAGACAGGCTTCCTCTCATCTCAGCCTGCACTAAACCTCTGCTCAACAGCAAAACCATTCTCAAAACTTTCCGTGGAAGTATACACTCCTTTCATAGCATAGCCCCTATCAATGAACCATATTTCTGCTATTTTGCTTCTTTAGAGTCATAAACCTCTCTCCTAAAAACCTATTGAAACAGACAGGCATGGTCCCACAGTGCTACACAGCACAGTGTAAGCTGACCTCTATAACACCTTTGAATCTGCTCCTGGAGAATAAATTAACTTTCAACACAGAATTTTAGACATTTCTATCACATTTCAAAATGTACAGAAATACATATAGGTCACTAGTAAATACGGTAGCTGGTAAAAGAGTATTTCTGTTAAGCGTTTTGTTGCACAACCTAGGGATCTGGGCAAAGAGCTTCTCTCCCTATTTCCCAGAAGGTGGGTAGAGTTTTAGGGGAGGGAAAAAATCTGTGACCAGAGAAGCTGAAAGAAAATAGCACTTGCAATCTTCTGAGAAGTCCCCCTCTTTGTCTCTTTGGCTGCTGTGCTGTTTTCCAGGTAGCACCATTCACACTGCCAAACCAAATTCCAGCTCTGGCTTCCTGTTCACTGACTACCCAGTTCCATGGAACAATGCAAGAAGTAAGTTTTATAACCCAACTAACTCTACCCTACACAGAAAAGTCAAACAAAATGTAATTTGCAGGCAGGTTTTAGCAGGCCAGAGAGGCAAAATAAAGTGCCAGGAGTCTGGTTATAGCAAAAGAATAGTTCCTTAATTTATACAAATGGTACTTTCCACAACAAACACTGGAACCATACAGGAACATTAACTATTTATGCAAGCATAGTCAAAAATCTGTGGGGTTCTGTGCAAAATAAATGAGATGAGTCATAATGCTTTTTGAAAATTCAGGGATAATGATGTATTGGTATGCATATTGCTCATATTTTTGAGGCCCACTTTGCAATAATAAGGCAGCAAGTCCAAATCAGAATGTAAAGCCCAAATAGCCACACCACTATGCTATTACAGCTTCTTGTCTCTAATAATTTTCTTCCTAACAGAACTCCAGTATACTGCAGCTTCCACATATCAGGGCATCATCCTCAGCATTTATTTGTTTATGGCTTATTGTAACAAAAACTCCTTAATCATACAAAACTTTCCAATGCAACTCATATTTTGTACTCTACTGTGGAATCACAGGCAACTACTACAGTCACTAAGTAAGCGTGCCTGCCTCACTCACTTGGTAGGTGCTACTCTTTGCTCTCAGATTTAAGAACTAACAGGCAGCTTTCACAGAGGGATCTGACAAAATAAGTTCACAGAGGAGCTTTCAGGCAGGCAGCCCATAACCTGATGTTAAGTAAATACCTTTAAGCAGAACATCTTAATTCTTATCACTAAACCACTAGCAGTGATGTTACACTTGGAGCCTCTGTCCACTCAGTAGCAACATGCACAGTACAGCTCCTCTGAAGCTGGCTCCTGCAGCACTTAAAAGAATGGCCTCTGATGGTGTTACCACCACATTCACGTGCTCACGTCCCACCATCACTCACATGCCCAATGTTTAAAATGAATTTTGGAATGAATGTACTTTTAGCTCAGAACCAAATTCAGGGCTGAGCAGTGGCTGTTCAATTCAAGCTTGGCCAGACCAAGTCATACAAATCTCCTCCAGCTTACAAGCAAAAGGCACAATGAGGATTACATCCACAGTCAATCCACAATCTCACTGAACTTCTCTACAACAGATTAGACAATCACAACTAATTCCATTTACCCATAACCACACCAAGTAATTTTGCACACGTATTTAAAATAGTAAAAAGAGTCTTTTTATAAGACACCAAATTACTTGTTTCAATCTACTTGTGAGAAAAAAAAAATCCACTAATTCATATGTTTTATTACAAATGTGGTAAGAACAAGCATTGATATTTCGAAAGTCTTGAAGAAAAATTTAATGCAAATAATATCGCTACATAAAACAGAATACGTGGACCGAAATTCTCCAAGACAGAAATTCAGGAAGAAGGAAGGAAATACATGTCACCTTTAAGTCATGATACTGCATATATATAATGGTTTTATTATCAGCAGTGCTCAGGAATGGAGAGGATTAAGACCTTGGAATTACCACAGTACTGTTTGCATCAGTTATGTGATACTTACTTCAGCACACATTGGCAACTTCATCACATTAACCATACTGGTTTTGCATATTAGTTTCCCAGTTTCACAACTTAGATGCAATCCCTAATGCTACATTGATAATAAGCTTCCTCTTCCAACAAGACTGAGTTTCCTAAAGACAGAGATGAAAAACTGAAGGTTAGTATACCAGCACACTTACCAAGAAGTGATGCTGCCTGTCATACTTGAAAGGAATAGCAATATATGTGATGACCAGAAGATGAAATTAAAAATCACAGCAGATAATGCAAATTAAAAATAAAGTGTGCCAAATCATGGCTAGAAGTAGCTCTGCAGCATTTAACATCCTCCTTTGCTGAGGCTGCTGAGCTTTTTAGGCTGGAAGTCAGCTTAAAGAAGACAGAAGTTTTCTATCAACCTGCACCTCAGGAAGTCTTCCATCATTCCCATATCACCGTTGGCAAATCAGAGCTCAAATCAGTCCAGCAGTTTAATTACCTAAGTAACCTCATCTCCTCGGATGGTAAGATTGATGGAGAGATAGACAACAGGTTAGCAAAGGCATACAGTGCTTTTGGAAAACTCCATAAAAGAGTCTGGTGAAATAAACACCTGAAGAAAAGTACCAAGAGTAGTGTTTACAGAGCCATTGTGCTGTCTACTCTTTTATATGGATCCGAATCATGGGTCATCTACCGTCACCACCTGCAACTCCTAGAATGCTTCCATCAACGCTGCCTCTGTACAATCCTAAACATCCACTGGTCAGATTATGTGACTAACACGTCTGTTCTAGAACAAGCAGCAGTCACAAGTATTGAGGCCATGTTACTGAGAACACAGCTGTGTTGGGCAGGGCACGTCTCAAGGATGAAGGACCACTGCCTCCCTAAGATCCTGCTTTATGGTGAACTTGCCACCAGCTGCCGCAAGAGAGGAGCCCCGAAGAGGAGATACAAGGACTCCCTGAAACAACATCTCAGCCTTGGCCATATTGATCTTCATCACTGGTCTACTCTGGCCTCCAATCGAGAGGTCTGATGATACACTACCTATAAAGTGTGCCAAATAACCTGAAGAAAAAGTATGATTGGAATAAATTGGTATCAGATGGTAAAAGATGTATCACATCCCTTGTTTAAAGAAGCAGTAGAACAGAGCCATACAGGTTACTTACAGAGGTAAGTCCTTACTTATAAAATTATTATCAAATCATCTATTACATTATTGCTTAACTCTTCAGGAGAGATGACTTCTTCTGGAACATGAGCTGTCTATCAAAGTAATCTGTTCTGTATGCACACAAGAGGGCTTTTAGGGCTTTTATTTTTACAGTGGGTTCATTCCTGGCATAACTGTATATGCTGAAAAGTCAGGAGTGGGAATCCCTGGATAATAAGACCACCTTTTATTACTTATTTGCCTCTTCCTCAATTGAAGTGCTGAAAATACAGACTACTTGATGCAATTAATATTATGATTCTTTTCAGTTATCAGAAGCTCAAGAGCATAACAAGCTTTAATGTATCTGAAATATTTCTGGCATTTTTTGATCTCTGAGAGCATAAAGCAATAGCTAAATTCCCTTTCATATTTTACTCTAAATTGGAGCTTATCTGAAGACACTACTGTATTATACACATTGGAAAGACACATCAATAGTAACACAAAATCAATTTCATGCAAATATTACCAACACAATAATGATGCAAAAGAGAAATAGTAAGGATGCATACTTAAAGAACGAAATCATGTGAAATTTGGAAGTTTCTCCAGTGTTCATGGTCTTTCAGGATGCTCTTTTTAATCTTTTCAGATATCATTAGGGTCTTAATCTCTTCAGATATTGCTAAGAAATGGCTTGAGCAAGAGAAGTATATAAACAAAATAATCAACCAAAAAGCTGTATCACTGTACAGCTGTAGTTCTGTCTAGCTTTGCACAGCTTCACAATGTAATTTCCTATTAACCCTCAAAAACAAAATCTTCTTTGAAGGACAGAACACGTAACAAAGTGCAAGTAGACCTTGTCATATCTCTGGTTGTCATACCAGAGATAACAGTACAATGTGAGACATGCACTGTTACTTGGGAACGCATACCAAGTGGCCACACAGCACAACTAGACCATATTTTGTGTGTTCGCTGTTTCAAACTTTCAACACAAAATTTAAGAAATGTTTCCATTTATAATTTAATCTTGACCATAACTGAAAATTTGTTTCAAACAATCAGCATATTAGTCACAAGCCATGACACTGTACTCTTTTGGTTTGTGCTCCTGGGGCTGCACACAGACTGACTTAACCGCCCAAGTCCTTCCAGCAGACACCTCCTGCCCGATGGCACACAGCTGCCAGAAATCACCACCTCGCCAAAGCAATCTTTGAGCTATCTTTTCTTTTGGGTGGGTTTTTAATTAATCTAAACTTATGCAGTGTAATTATTATCATTGTGGAAGTAACTGTCATTCCAGCTTGTTATAAGGTAATAAGTAGCCTAATGGTTCCCTACCTATTCATACTCAGAAGGACATATGCAGAAGGACTGTGTACTCTCCAGTTCTGGAACTCTACATAGGTCAGGATCAGATTTCACCTGTACCTTTTGAATTAAGATGGAAGTCCTGTGGTGCAACACAGGTTTGGGGATGAAACCTCCATCTTTTGGAGAAAGTATTAGATGGAGTCTAAGAGCATTCAAATTTAACTAATATTTCTATAAGCTAACTCTCACATATCAATGGGGAAATAATTTCATCTTCCACATTACAGTTCTATCTGTACAACAGAACAAGAAAAAAAAAAAAGGCATTCTCTTTTTTTTTAGACTATGAGTTCCTTCAGCCAGACTGCTTTATAGAAGCTTATCAAATCTCCTGCTGCTAGGAGGAGACTCAGTGTCAGCTAAGATATCTGGATAACAATGTAGCCTATACATTGATTATGCTGTTGTACTTGGACTTTCCAGCTCAATATTTCTTAAGACTGTTCACAAGAAGAGTACATCCCAGGCACCTGTAAAGTTTCTACACAACTGAAGTTCTCTGTTGGGACCTACTCAGTTTCATAAACGCACAAATGTTCTTTCTAACCACTGAAGCCCGAGATCTTCTATGAGAGAGATGAGAAAACACGACCATGTTTCTGGCACTTAATAGTCCCATGCTTTCCTGATAAGGCACTTCCCTAGCAGAGTATTTGCGTTCTTACATGCCTTATATTGGCAAAGGAAGAAAAGAAAGTACATCCTGGAGTTGGGAAGTACAGGGGAGGAGAATACAGAGAAAAATAAAAGTTCATAAATTTGCAATATTCTACTGCTTTTCCTCCCTAACACAAAAGGGGAGTGAGGAAGGAATACAATTTAAAGCTTCAGAAGACAGCTGCATGAGCAGGACAATATACCAAGGGCTCCATTGCCTGCTACAAATAACTCAGCAATCATCAGCTATTAAACCATAATGAGGAAAGTATGAAAAAGTGTCTCAAATATGCCTCATTTGGCCTGCTGTAGTTCCAGTCTCATCCATCAAATGAGAAACACATTTTCATCACTATGCCCAAACAATAACTGTTGTTTATTCAGTGAAAATACTGTTTAAATGTTACAACATCATCTTCGCTGTAGCCTTCCTACCACCTCTGCAGACCTCATCTCCTTTCCTATTCAGTGAGTATTGGTCATCTCTTTTCTTCTACATAATGTCTCGTAATCATTGTGGCACGAGACATGTTGCCTTGATTTTTATTTTCCAGGAGCTCTGGCGTACCAGAGCTTTGCAATTATTTTTCATCTTAACTGAATGCTTAATTCTCTCCCTCTTCAATTCTATTTTAACTCACAACTGCTTTTATTTCCCTCTTAGCACTCTACCTGGATGTGGAAGAATCATCTCAAATAGAGGAAAAAAAAAGTAATGCACCAAGTAGCATGTTTGGTTATCTCGTCTGCTCAATTTATGTGTTGGCCTGTTTTTGATACTGAAAAAGGGAAAAGGGGAAAAAGAGGTTAGGTGAAGTTTGCCCATGCTTGGTCAGAAAAGTGCTGTCTGATCTGGGAGACACAGAGAATAACTTCCGTGGCAGCCTAGGGCAACAGAACTGCAGAATGAAATTACAGAAACTGAAAGTTATCACAGTTGCTTACAATCCCACTTCAGACAACTATATTAACAAGACTTCGAGGCACACAGTAGAACAAATTCAAATAATGGTGATTTCAGAATGCCAGGTCCATGTAGAAAACACAAAGGCAACTTCAAAAAACATGGGGAGGTGTGTTTATTTAGAGGGGGAGGGGGAGCTTTTTTAACCACTTTCCTGCAGCTAATACACACACAACCTTGTTTTTTAACCACTTTCCTGCAGCTAATACACAATGCTTTGCTTAGGATCTGTGAGCAGTTTGGTAAGTTACAAAGTCTCACAAAGACAGAAGCATTGTTATTGGTAATACTTACAGCTAAAACAATACCAACAGGTAGCAAACACTTTTTCCTCTCTAATAGACAACAGATATTGCAATCTAAACTAGAAGGTCACACCAAGTGATGAACCGAACAGACTCTTATACAAGTTATTCCTCAACACATATGTGTCTTTTTCTGACCCCAATATCAGAATAATTTAGAAGGTTGTACAAAATGAAAAGGTAATTCCAAATCAGCATGTGGAACAAAGATAAAAGGAGGCTCACTTAAGTGACTAGTAAAGCTGTTTCCACCTAGCAATCTTTCACATCTCTTAGAAGTCTCATTTCTCAACTACAGATGTGAAACAGAAAACTGATTTATTCTTACACTTTTAAGAATTTTTAGTCTGCTTCCTAGATCATTTTGAGTGATTCAATCCTTACTAACAAGTTTCAAGTGCCTATTTCATTCAAAACAATTAAATGAACCTAAAACCAACTTGGCTCATTAGAAAAAAATAAAAGAAATTGTGCAAGTTTCAACCTAGAGCAACTCCGGAAAAGTTATGAACCTCTCTTTTAATGTGTAGGTTGAAATGCTGATGTAGTGTGATGGAGTAGCACAAAACCAAAGAGTGTATCTGCATGAAACTGTGATACTGTTCTCAAACACCTGAACTAATTCCAGAACTGAAATTAGTAATAAGAGCTTCAGCAAAGTGAGTCTCATGAGAATCACCCCAAATTGACCATTAAACCAACCTATTTGTGCCTTGAGTTTCCCTGACACACACTGGCACTGCAGTTATGTAGGTATGCACAGAGTACCCCAACCGCAGCCAACCAGTAACAGCACAATGAGATTCTACTCCAAGGCAAATTAGATCACTCATTCCTTTGCTTAAAGAGTTCATTTCTCTTTAGTGCTAAGATATGCTTTGAAGCACAGTGGGACCCCTCCTCTTATTGCTAGGCTAAACAAGCCAAGCTCTTTTAGTCTGGTCCCTGCAAGACAGGTTTTCCATTTACTGTAAGCCAGCAGTGTTTCTCTGCTCTTGTTCCATTTTGACTTATCACAGACAGCAAAATCATGATGGAACAAGTAGCACAAATCAATCCATTCCATTTCTGACCGGTCCTTGTACAAGAAAGGCACAATTAATTGTGCACACTTTTAAAAGAGTTATTACCAAATAGCCTCTTGGGCCTAGAAAGCAATGGCTGAAGAGTTTCACTTCACAAATACTCTCTTGAACACATTCCAAATGCTTACTTCTCCTAATTCATCTCCTCTTTAGTGATTAAATGAAGTCATACTGACTTTATTCCATCCTAATTATTTTCATTTGACACAATAACACCAAATCACTTTGCCCCATAGCTTCCTGGAACATGAAACAGTTACAGCCAGTTTAAATGCGTGTAGTCTTCAATGGAGCGGCTGCTTCACAGGTTAAAAGATTTTCATTTTATGTGGGAAATACTACCAACACTACGTTATTTCAGAACAGAAGCCGACATTCAAACCATCTCCCAACATAAGAACAGCGCTCCTTCCTGTGTTGGGAAACGAGCACAAAACGCGGATGCTCACAGAGATCCGGGAGCAGAACAGGTTGGCAGTGGGTGAAATGAGGCTCCAGTCTGTCACAGGGTAGCTGGACACTGCTTGCCACCACTGATACCGTGGAACGGGACAGGGGAGGAGACCGCAGCTCATTTCCCTCCGGCCGGCGCTGCTTTCACAGAAGCCACACCTCAGGGCACCGGAGGGATGCTCCCTATGCCCAAGAGAGCTCCCCAGCTCTCCCTCCTCCGGGGGTACCCGGAGAAGCAGAGTCCTACAACACCGACCTGTAAACCCCCACTGCTGCCCCCTCCCCAGCCGAGAAGGTGGACACGGAGCCATTGCGACCCCCTCCCCTCAGCCCGGCCCAGCCTGGGGCCGCTCGCCACAGTCCCCGGGAGGGTCGGGCCGGGCCGGGCCGGGCCGCAGCCACCCCGGCCCCGCCGCGCCCTCCCCGGGCCGGGCCGCAGCACACCCGGGGGAGGGTGCCCTCACGGCGCTTCCCCGCCCCGCTCCTCACCCAGGTACTCAGGTCCGGGCAGCGAGAGCCGCTCGGGGCTCAGCATCATCCTCCTCCTGCTCCTGCTCCTCCCGCCGCCGCTCCTTCCCAGCTTCCGCCCGTTTCCAAGGCGCCCGACGCTCCCGGCGCTGCTCGGCCGCTCGCCCCGGCTGGGAACACGCCCCTCGCCGCCACCGTTCCGGACCAAATCCGCCCCCGCCCGGCCTCAGCCCCCTCCCGCCGCCCCCGGGCTGTCTGTGCGGCCACAGGGGCTGGGGCAGGGGTGGGAGCCCCGAGAGACCTCGTGGGAAGGGTCCCTGGGAGGAACATGGTGACATGGCCTTGGGGAAGGGGCTGTGGGGAGCATGGCGGCCAGGCTGTGAGGAGGCGGTGGGCGATGCCGGGGCAGCTGCTCCAGGGCCGAGGGGCACCTCAGAGGGAGAAGAGCGAGTCAAGCTGAAGAGCCGAAATGGCAAGAGGAGTGTAAAGTCATTCTGGTTAGATTTAGGTTGGAAATCAGAAGGTGTCTACTGCCAGGGGCTATTAGCACTACAGCTCTGGGGGAAAGACCTTAATTTGAAGGTGAATTGTAATAACTTCAAATCACGGAATCACAGAATATGCTGAGTTGGAAGGGACTCATCAGGATCATCGAGTCCAACTCCTGGCCCTGCACAGGACACCCCATGTGCTTGAGAGTGTTGTCCAAACGTTTCTTGAACTCAGCCCGGCTTGGTGCTGTGACCACTTCTCTGGGTTAATGAAGTAATGAAGTTCACTGTGTAGCAACCTCGTCTCAGAGTGCAGGGACCGACAAGGTGACCAAGGAGATCCTTTACAGTTGTATCCTTCTGTCCATACCACTCCTGTGCTGGAATTTTTGCAACCCTTGTGCTCAGGAGAGGGACTTACGGGGAACAACAGGAATTGTCCCTGCTGTACATGCAAGTAAAAACGAGCAGCAAAGTCCTGAGACACAGGGTTCTTTTTGGTTTTGTCTGAAAGCTTGTCTGGGAATGGCCTTTGTCCCAGGAATGTAGGAGAGGCAGAACTCTTCACATGGCTGGAAGCAAGCCTGCTGGGCTCCTCTTTCTCAGAAGTGGAATGGGGCTAAAATTCCCAAATTACTTTGCAGTTTCTTCCATCACCATTAGAAAAATACCAGCCCAAGATGTAATCCTGGGAATTAAAAAAAAAAAAAAGGGGGGGGTACTGGAAGTGCTGTCTATGTTTTTAATGACAAATGCAAAGGAACAGAAATTAAATTAACCACTTGTACAAGCATACAACCTGCCTTTATTCCACTGGAGGAAAGAGCTGAAGGTGACTATTGTCTGCTCAACTTTAATCTATACTCAAAGAAACCACAGTTAAAAAGGGCAAACAGGATGTTATAACTTAACTATTAATATCCCCCACAAAATTATCTGGACCACTTCTCTTTGTTCTGTCTTTAAAAGCGTATGGCTTAGATACACATATTTCAAGGATGGGCAGAGAGAATAATTTAGGGAGTAGACAATGAGGCACTCCAGCATGAAGAATGACTGGAAAAATGTAAGACTGTCTTAAAGAGGCTAAACATAACATATGAAATGATGCTATCTAAAATTATTTTTGCTACAACGAAACTAATTCAGAATTCCAATGTGTTCAGTTTTGCAGTTTGTGATAGGCTATAAATTTAAAGACAGGATTTTTTAAATAATAGATACAATTAGATCATAGAATACATTAACACAAGATATTTTTGAGGCCAGGAATTCAGCAGAATTTAGAAAGGAAGTAGATATATTCAAGCAGAATGAGAAAACAAAGTATTATTACGCAAAGATGTTATTACGCATAAAAGCATAGGGAAAAAAAGAACACATCTGTAGGTACACAAAGTATCCTACTTCATGATGAAGCCAATTATCTGACTAGTGGGGTTTTTGAAAATATTTTTCCTGACATTATATCTATCCTATAACTGCTCAGTTTAGGGTTTCTAGAGCTTTTCATTGAGGTATCTGGTTCTAGGCCACTGTTGGAGAGGAGAAATGGAATTTGATAGACTTCTTGTGATCACTAGATTCAAGAGCACAATTCCTACACTAGCATCAAGATGTCTCTTTTCACAAGCAGTCATTTATCATTGTCCAGGCAGTTTCAGTGGTGTTCAAAAGCCAAATCTAAAAACCTTTTCCATAATGCTGGTCAGCTGAGCTGGTAGGAGCCTTCCATAGATTGTGTTTCTTTTTTGTTGTTTAAACCATTTCTGTAAACCACAATTTATCCTTGATCAGTATCCGGAGCACTGATTTACAAGAGGCCTTTAAAGTCCAGTTTTAAATACTACATTCTAATATCCCTCCAGTTTCTGGGGTTTTTTTTCACTTGTTACTCTTTGGTCTCTAAGGGTTAGACTTTGCTATTTCCTTCAGACAGCTAAGGGAAACCTTTTGGACACTGATCCCATTTGTGGTTTTAATAACGATACGTTTCAGTAGTAGTGGCGCCTGACTGTTAACAACTCAAAGAAAACTATATAAAAACAAGATGTCATTTCTGGAGCCATTTATAGACTTCCCTGTTTACTATTATTTCTCTCTGGGCTTGCCAGAGCCAGGATTAGGTGATATAACAGATCAGCTGCAGCACTCACCTGCTCTCTCACGCTCATGACCTGAAAAGGGAGAAATGCTACCAGCCTGGCCATAGGTATTAAGTTTGTTTTCCCATCTTGACTTTAGAACCCTAGACTAGTACATTTTAATAAATTGGGAAGGCTTTTCTGGGTCACTGGAAACCACCTGCAAGTTTAATATCTGCCCCCAGAGAAGCACATCTAACAAGGGCTTAATGTTCTTTTGGACCCAGCTGGAGAAATGACAGTGCAAAAATGTATTTTTCTCTGTCACAACTCCCTAGCAGATTATCAGTGGTATAGGTCTCACTTTAGGGAAGCCTATGGAGCACACTTCTGTCATCTACACTTACATGTCTTAAATTGCTGGATTTTGTCTACCAGGGACATGAGTGGCTAAGTCAGTCATTCAGTGAGGATCAGTTGGACCACATTGATACATTTTATGCATGCCCTGTTTCAGAGTTAACGTGACCTTTATTTGATTTGGCTTAATTCACTTTGTGGTTTAAGTAGCCTTTTAGAAATCATACTTTAAGTACATTGGGCTAACTTAGTTATGTAAGAATCCATGTGACCACAAGTTTGAAAATAGTCAGTGGTGTACTTTAAATTATATAATGAAAGAAAATGTCTTGACTATGTTAAGGTGCATGGACTGAAGAACTCCTTTCTGTGTCAGTTTTATAAGTGTTTCTCAGCAACTTAGCTTAAATTGGATTTCTGTTTTCCTCCAGTCCCACATACTTTGCCCCCACTATGTTAATTGCTTAGCTTACTCTTCACTGTTTTTATGTTCATCTTCTTAAGTGATACTATCAATGCTGAATTGAAATATTTTCTTTTTATTGAACAAAGTTCTGCTGAGAAACAGCTCCTCTTTCAGAGAGAGTATTATATAGAATAATAAACAGGACTAGATATCAAGCAAAAAATTCCAAAGGAAATGCCTAGTTTTAAACAGATTGAGTCATTTTGTCTGGCTTCTATTAATTTTCTTGGAATGAAATGTTTCATTTGCTTAGAATTTTAACAATATTGCTAAAGTAGTTACAATAAAGCCTAGACATATTAGAGGAAATAAACTTCCTTTTTTTTTTTTTTTCAGGTGACAGTTGGAAATGCTGTTGCTTTAAGCATTACAACTACAACATACAAAAAACTAGGCTGTGGGCAGTCTTCAGTACTGTTCTATCTAACTTCTATGAAATCAATGTAAGATGAATTTTCATTTCATTATGAAATTGTCTCTAGCCTTTCTAGTTCATCCTTTGAGTGTCCAAAGCCTGCTCCTATTTTAGAACAGTTAGCTAAGAGCCTGTCTTGTGCAGAACTCAGCTTTTTTGAGTTTGGTTGTGCTTTGTATTCTTTGAGGCTTCCCACATATTTTTCAGATAAGCTTTACCTCGTATATAATAACTAATAAAATTGCGCGTGTGATAACAAAAAGACACACGAAAACCACATCATACTGAGAGGAGAAAAACATTGACTTAAACAACTGTCGATCTTTATTGATAATCTATTATTTTGGGCACCATGGCAGAGATAAGTTTTGAGGAAAGATCTGAAGAAATGGAGAATAAGATCTTCATATGATATTATTTATGTAAATTATTGGAAGTCTTGTAAGTGAAATTAGGATTCTATTATGTAAGACCTTTTAAAAATCAATGGCACTGAAGATTCAATTATGAGTCAGTTGCAAACCCATAAAAACATCTCATTAAATTTTTGACTTACTAATCATTTATATAGATTATGACCAAACTCGCTAAATACTAAAAATAAGATTATCTTAAATTAAAAGGTCAACCAAAATCACAATGAAATTATGTGATGAAATCCATATTTTTATATTGTTGATTCCTCAGGAGACATTTACAGAGAAAGATCCAGTACTTTTAGTGTTTAGTCTTATCTGAGCTTTCTCAAGATGAATGAACTGTTTATCTGGTTCACATACAGCACAGTGTTTTTGCCCAACAAATAAATGAATAATTTTCCTCTAATAATGCAGTATTAATACTAGTTTACCTCTTCAGGTAAAACTTAGACAAACAGATAGGACTTATATTGTTGTTTAACAGGCATTAGAGAAATAAGATGCACAAAGTTCGTCACTCCTAACATCTGCCACAGGATGAATTCTGGAAACAACTCTGTGTTTTCCAGCTAGTAATAGGACATGATAACAGCAGCAGCTCTCTTAAGTACCATTGTACCATTACAGAGCTTAAACATGACACCTGTAATTGTACCTGGAAATCTTAAGAATATACTTAACTGGTAAGATGTCATAAGCACAGAGGAAACTGTGCTGTGAATATTATGCCATCATTGATTTACTTGGTTAGCTGCGTTTTAATCTGGATTGCTGAGATTTTATTTTCCCTCTTGAAATCATGGACAGAAAGGATGCAAATAGCTATCTGATCTCATTTTGAGATCTGTCTATATTGATGAACTTTATGTTCACCTAATGATTTAGGTCTAACCAAGCTCCAAGATCCTTGTATTTTAAATACAAGTTGTTGGGAAAAAAAGGCCTTAAAATATTCTTCTACTTCTCAGTCATAGGAGTACTTATGAATTCTGGGTGATCTGCTTAAGAGAAGAGGAAATAGTATTATGACAGGCTCTATGGCTCATGGAGGCCACATCTTCATTTTAAAATCAGGGGTAGCTGTAAGTTGTATAATAGATTCCTGGCATGTATTAAATGCACTGTCCAAATTCTAGTTGATTTTGAGCTTAGTGTTAGCAATCAAAGTTAGCTTTTTTGTAACAGCAAACCCTTGAAAGACTCTACTTCAGTTTTTGTTCCCATTATCTCACCAGGAAGGAAAGGACAACATCTTTAAAAGTACTTAAGTACCAAATGAGTGACCCTTCTCTGTTGGAATGCCGCCCCACTAATGATGCAGAGAAGAAAAACAGCCATTTCTGGCAGAGTTTGCAGGATCTCTCATGCCAAACAAAAAAAAAAGTCTAAAATGGCTGGCAAAAATAAATATCACTGAAATTCTGGTATGGGAGGCACTTTTAACAGCCAAGGCTTAGCTCATCCTGGGGGGTAACCCAAAAAGGCCTGCAATTTTTAGTTCTTTATTTCTACTTATCAAATGTTCCTTGCAAACTTAAGCTGCCAGAGTCTGTTATCCGTTAGACAAGGTGTTTGTGTGAGAAAATTATAGTAAGTAAAGGTTTGTGTGTGCACAAGAGAGTAGGCAAATCTAAGTGGGAGTGCCTTTTGTGTCTGGGGATGAAATCAAGTAGTAACTCTGATGGCTATACTGGCCAGCTCTTATGGGAAATTTCGGTACATAATTTTCTGTGTGCAGAACAGAGATTTAGCACATGCAAAATGCTCTGAAAGTATTTTGTCTTATAACATATACATGGAAATGCAAATGATGGAGTCAAGGGGGAAAAAAACAGAAGAAAGGATATCACAGATTCATTAAAACTGTGGAATTCTTCAAAACAATTATTAGTTCTGTTTGTTAGATACACAAAAGGGCTTTTGGAAGACAGCACTGTGGAACCCTGCTGCTTTGCAGGAGCTGCAGTCAGAATTTTTTTCAGTGAAAGAACACATCAGTATCCTGGTCATTCACTCCATAATAGAAGAGGACACAGTGATGAATGTTTTTTTCTTTCTGCTACACAATACTCCAGGTGTTTTCAAGAGTAAGATCTTTGTGGATTCACTAGAAGTGAAGATAGAGACCAAAGATGATATAATGTTTGGAGTACTTAGGAAGAGAAGTTGAAGAGTAGAGGATGAGGGATGGAAAGGGTAGTATGCAAATAACTTACTGAGAAAGAAGATAAACCATATGAGACTGAAATAGTAAATGAAGATTATGGCAATTAATTCTAAACTAGAGGGAACATGGAACATCTTTCAGAATATAGTAGAAAATTAGGACCTAATTAAGTTTTGTCTGAGGAATATTTTTAAATTTTTCTTTGGATTTGTTAACTTTATCATTCTAATTTCTATAGCACAGCAAAATAGATCAACCATTCTGCGTTTGAATCTGATAATGGCTTGTTAGATAATAAAGATATGTCTTTAAGGTTCTAACTTTATTTCTTAAATTTTAGACCGTGTTAGTGAAGGGAGAGTTGTTCCTCGAATACATAAAGTTTACATGTGGGTCACAGTTTCTCTCAAATTCTGTGACTAGAGCCCATTTCTGAAATTTCCTAAGTGTACTCAGTGTGCTTTAGGTTATATGAAACAGAAACAGCAGAAACCTGTGGCCTCTGTGACAAGGCCTGACCATTAAAAGTGTTGGTTTTTGCTCGCTGAAGTCTCTGACAGAGTTTCCAGCAACTCTGCTGATCTAGCCTGAAGCATAAATGAAAATGCAACACACAAACCTTTAAATTCTTAGAATGCTAATGTTATGTTAATGTGTTAAGTATCCTAAAATCCCCAAATTGCAATGGTATGGACACAAGTATATGTGACTAGCAGGGAGGTTGGATGTGCGTGCATATGCATGGGTGACTCATGTGGAGGGGGTGTGCAACTCTGGATCTTGCTCCCACCTGTTCCTTTATTCAGGTCTCACCTAATGCTGGTAAGGAGTAATTAATTTGTTCCCTCATTCACATTTATCAAGAGCTAATATGACAGAGGGAGAGGTGTTAAGAGGTATCTCTGATTCAGGCACCTGATAGGAAAGCACATAGTTGACATCTTATCAGAAAGACTCAAGGGTTATATCTTGTGTGTGCTGGTGGTACTTGCCAAAACCATCATGCCAGTGAAGTATTGGAAGTGAATCATCTTCAAGAAAGAAAACTATCCGTTTGCTTACATTTTTACATCTATAGTGGCAGAGCTTCTGCAAATAAGAAAGGTTTGTGAGCTGAGGAAAAGATACATTTATGTCTTTCGCATCTATTCCCATGACTACTTGCTTGTTTTACAGGCCCAATTCATATATTCTAGGCTTTTAAGAAAGGAAAACAGCCCATCAGAGATATTCCACATACCAAGACATAAGGTCACCTTTCTTTCTGATTGCGTGATTGATTTTTACCACAAACTTCTTATCTGAGTACAGAGACTATTGATAGCAAATTACATTAATGACTGGGAGTCAAAGAAAGACACAGGTCTCCAGTTCTTTAGAAAAGAACTTCTCTGTGGGGTCAAAAATTAATTTAGGAGACACAACTTGCTACTTATCCATTTGAATGTGTTTGGAGAATAAAGGTCGTTAAGCTTCTGTCTTCAAACTGAATTCTTCTACTGCTGGCTTTTAAGAGAACATTTCCCTTTTAAGCTCTTCCTCTTTTCTCTTCTTTTTTTCTGTGCCAGGTAAGCTGTGGTGTTCCTAAGGCTAGCCCACCGGCTACTTTTGCAATGCAGACATTGTGCAAGGCCTGGATAATTGCCATTTCACTGCAGGGAGGAGTCTCATCAGTAATAAAAGACGGTGTATTTGCATTATTTTTACACAGAGGATGTTAGGGAACCGGCAAAAGAAGGAGCAGAACCAGATTTCAAGAGACACAGGAAGAGCTACCATCTCAAAGAAAACATGAAGAAAGGTTTGGTTTGTTGTTTGGGGTTTTTTTCCCCTATTTTGAGAGTTAATTTACTTAGGGTTTTGTTTCTTTTTTTTTCTTTTTTCCCCTAGAGTGGAAAGTTGAATGGCCTGGCAGGTTGGTTTCAGTCCCACCTTCCAGACACACACAAAAAAGGGATGGGGTTAGATGAATCTCTACTTTGGCCGCTACATTACAAAGGATCTTTTACACAATTCTTTGTATCTCAGCTTCTGAATGTAGTCATTTAATGTAATCTCTAGTTCTACTGTTCTGCACTGCAAAGTAGAATTAATGGTGGTCCATGAGACGATCATAAAGTTTCCCAAAACAAATGTGCAATTGGACTGCTTAGAAAGCAACAGCTAAATGAAATGTGAAGAAAATCAAATAACACATAAACTCTGACTTGCTAACATGAGTTTTATTTTGTTGTAAATGAAAACAATTGTGGTAACACTGCAGAAGATGGCAAATGAATTACTGTTTTCTTAAAAATAAATAAGCAGTAACTTGAGAAATGCTGTAGGGGACAATGGTGACAGTATTTGAATGTTTATGACATCTCTGAGCATATGTGGGTATACAGTAGTAGTGCTGCTACTTAGAAGACTTCAGGGAAGGCAACAAGGGAAAAAGTGATGACATAAAATATAAGTTGATGCTAATATTTCATTTAATGTATGTAACACAGAGACTATAATTTACAGACTAGGTCACCAGATGCAAAACTGTAGGACTCTCAACTCTTTGGAAAATTAAACTGTTTCTTTACAGGTCCAACAGTGAAGTTGGAGGCCAAACTGTCTCACTGCATCTTCCTACGTATAGGTAAAATCCTGACTTTTAACTCTCTGGTATTCTAAGCTACCACCTCTTTAGTTCACTGTGATATGGCAGAGAGAACTGATGTGGGTAATGTACCAGTGGAATAATTATAGAAATTAAAAGGGCCACTGGAAAATCTCATAGTCGGAGAGCATGAGATTTTATAAAACCTGTGATTTTATTTTAAACTTGGAGAACTGTTGGGAACAATTTACTATTTTCCTGGTTTTTCTGTTTATTTAGTGGAGCTTACTAGTAATACAGAATTTGATCAATCAGAGTGCAGAGTTTGAAATTATGTTTCTAGTTAGAATTTTCTGAATTATATCCATTGTGGAACTTAAGTTTGGGAGGAGTCCCAAAAGACTGCCTAGTCTAGCCTGCACTGCATCAAGACTAAATATATCAAGGCTAGTGCCAGCATGCTTATCAAACTTTGTTTTTAAAAAAATCCAGTGGAAGAGATTCCACAGTCCTCCTAGACAGTCTGCTCCAGTGTTGAAAAATCCTTAGCTGGAATGCTGATCAGCAAAATCTTTTAAGCATTTCTTGCCGCAAATCAAGTTGACTCTTCCACGTCTTTCTACGGGAGCCATAGAGGACAGCTGATCGACATCTCTGTAATGAGCATCGACATCTCTGTAATGAGCTTGTATGTGTCAGAAAGATGCATCTTGCTTGAAGCTTTTGTTTTCTTGACTAGGCATACCTAATTCTTTCAGCTTTTTCTCCAAGGGTTTGATTCATAAACTTCTTCTTATTATTTTCTTGCTTCTCTTCACCTGTGTTTATGTTTCTAAGGTGTTAATCCAGGACCAGACACATTATGGCACTTGGGGCTTCAGTACCACGAGAATTAAGGAAACCAAACAAATTGTCCTGTATATGACACTCCTGTTAACGTGCTCCAGAATTAAACACATTTCTGGCAGTGGTACTGCACTATTGGTTTATATTGTTGGTTATCCATACAACCCTAAGATCTGGTTTTGCTGTATTTCTGTCTAGTCCAGAATTCAACACAGTTTATTCATGTTTCATTCTTTTCCCAAGGATAAAATATTTTTCAGTACTGTTTTTTCTCTTGTTTGTTTTTGGATAACCTGTCCAATTCGTCAGTAGGATTTGGGGTTTTTGATCTCATCCTTTCTAGCGTTTGCATCCTTTTGCCATTGTTTTGAGGTTATCAGTTGTTATAGCACAGATTTTATAATCATAATAATATATCATCTAAGTTGGTAGTGAACACAGTATATAAAACAGAGCACAGGATATATCCCGAAATGTGTCTTTCTGATGTGCCTCTGCATTTTGATGAGTCATGACTAATGACCACCACGGTTTTCTTCTATCAGATGCTTGCATGCCTTCCCCTAGTTGTATTTAAAATGTCATTCTATGAAAGTGTCTTATGGGACAGTGTCAAAAGCTGTACAAGTTGTATCATGTCTGTTGCCTTCTGTTTACTCAGTGAGCTTTACATTACTTAAAAAAGGGAACTTCATTTTGCACAAATGCATTTTGCCTATTTTTCGTGTGTGCTTTTCATTCTAATAAATGAATTCATTCTATCTCAAATATTTAAAACACAGTTATCCAAACCTTTCTGAGCACAACAATTCAGCTACGCGATCATTCTCTTCTAGGTAACTTGAGGTGTGGAGAAGCATCTTCACAAGGAACAGCTCATTCAAATGCTTTAAAAATACTTTGATATGTAAGACTACGATGATTTTTTCTCCTTTCTTTCTTTCTTTAAACCTCTTATTAAGATCTTTGTGGTTTTAGAATAGATAATATATATTTTCCCTAATAATCCTACCTCGTTGTCGTTCCTTTCTTTCTTCTTTTTTCAATGACACCATGTCCTTGGTTGTCTTCTTCCTGACATAGGATTGCTATTTAAAATCACTCTGGAAATGATGCAAACTTTTAGTATTATTTCATGGCAGCTATTTTCTGCCATTGGGTTGGTTTATTTCTCTAATGTCTCTTTTTGGAGGGGGGAGAATTATGTCTCAAAATGTTTATTAGGATAATAATCTTTTTCCTGTTCCATTTAAAACGATTGGTGGGGGTTTTTTTGCTTAGGCATGTTGTCATGTAAATTAATTGTTAATTATATTTTAATTACTTCTTTCTCATCTGTTTTACAATACTTATGTTATATGTCACTTACTAGTGATCTAGAAATCATTACAGGTTACTTCATAATGTTCCTCCCTCATAGATGTGGGTAAAAGCAAGTACCTACCTCGTGCATGGGTTGAAGTGCATTCTGGAAGTCTTTCTGGAAGATGCTTGGTCAGAGAGTGGCAAGACCTAAACATACGGTTGAATTTTACCAGCATTATTTAGCAACCCTTCCACTTTTACCATAAATATCCATTTTACACTGCATAAATCTACAATTATTCCTCAAAGAATCAGGGCTATATTCAATCATAGTATTGTATCAACAGATAGGTAATTGAGAGGTTTATAATATAAATTTTCATCTGTTCAACTGAAACCTATTTAGGAGATTATCGTGAAAGACAATACTATATGCTTCTCTAACATTCACCAGGGGATTTCAAAATGATTAATAGTTTAGGGAAGTTGAGCTTAGAGAGGAAAGTGATTTGCCAAAATACAGTGCAAGATGCAGAGGACTGGTAAACACACTTTAACAAACACAAGTGGGTAAAGACATTTGTTGCCTGGGGAGAGAAGACCTGAAGAGCTAACAAATGAATTTATTTGCATTTAGGACAATATTTTTCAAGAGGCTTTTGTTTTAAACACAGGAAAATAATAATCTCAACAGTTAGAAGACTGTTCCATGACCTAAGTATATAATTATTAGGAAGTTCTGGGCCCTGTGTCTGTGCTTTATCACGTTCAGTACTTCGGCATCTAAACTTCTTACAAGCTTCTGTGAGCCTGAAGTCAGAAGGGTTCCTCTGATTTATACTACCTGATGATCTAGCCTTGGTAGAGAATATAAACTTAAATGCCCTGTATTTTAGGGGGATACAGTAAGGGTTTTGCCTGCTAGACAGTCAGCCAGCCCCCAGTCAGTGTGAGGTTATTGTTTTCTCTCTCTTAACTTTAATCCACGGTTCTGTTCAATCATCTTAAACTCTTGTATCTTGGAGTTCATTCCTTTAGAATAATTGCATATACTTTCCTAGCCTCAGTCTGTCACTGCTTCCAAGTCTGTTAGAAGAGAGAGGTTTTTTAGTCTCTCCATCTCAGTCAGTCCCTCTTGACTTCCTGTATTTGTTATTACTCTTCTGCAACTTTGCAAATTTTGCCTATCATAGAATTCAATGCCTTTGTCTACATGCTATTGCACTCTTGCTATGTAAAGTGGATCTATTCCTATCGTGATGCAGTCATTCTGCAAATAAAGCAAAAAGTCTGCATTTTTAAAATTGTGGTGGCTATGTAATGTAGATTTATACATGGTTTGCTGCTTACTGTTTCTTACCGTGTTCTTGCTCTTAGGAGTTCTCCTCCTCAGTGAAGCTGTGTTGAATTATTTTTTCTTTACATTGAGCACAATTTGTCAAGACTCAGTGCCTGTTTTAATTTTACACTGACATTTTAAATAATACCCCTTGTCTTCACCATTTTACACTTAATTAATAGGAGTGGCGGAATTCTCTCAATCACATGCTGTGCTGTTTACTTACTCTTGTGATTATTTAAAGGATGGGATTAATTGCAGCTTTCTTGGATTCGTCTTTGTGAAGGGTTTAAATAAGACCATTCCTATCCATTGGCTCTTTGGTGTCAGTTTGACAAAATTCCCATCTTCCCCTGTGGTCCATGGTTTGGACTATCTGAGTCAGCTTTCTGTTCAAGTTAATACTTTGAAATCAACTGAGATTAATTATTTAACAACAGGTTCTTGCATTGTCAATCTTATGTGTTAAAATGCCAAATCATGCCACAGAGGATCATAAAACTGGCTGTAAGGATGATGTACAGTGAAAGCCTGTCTGCTTTTTAATGCAGTACAGAGCAGAAGGCACATAAGCCAATTGTCCAAGTGTTAATTGCTACTCCTACAGGAAACGACCCTAGCTCTTTTTTTTTTAGGCATCCGAAATTCATACATAGTCAGCTGTCTTCGGACAGTGCGGCTATAAGGAAAACAGAGCAGAATGCTTGTCATGGACGGAGGGAAAAATCATACCTTTCTCTTCGGTAGCAACATGTATGCCGGGCAAAGGGCTCGTGAATGTTTCCCTTTCGAAGGGTGTTTGGCAAACGAGGATGGGACAGGGATAAGGGCTCTGCGATTTGTCTTGGGTATAGATAGCTGGCACAAGCCGGGAAGCGGTGGCAACGCGCGGGGACCGGAGGATACCGGGCAGCTCTGCGGCGGGCAGCCGAGAGCCCCGAGCGATGCTCCTGGGCGGCGCTGCGGAAATTGGAACAGGGAGAGCCGGCACCAACAGTCTCGAGCAGCAGGGCCGCTTTAGTAAGGGCTTCCCCGCCGTCGGCAAGGGTGGAGCGGGTCCGGGGGCGCTGGGAGAGCCTAAGGGTCTCGCAGCAGTTGCCGGCGGCAGTTCTAGGGGGTGGCGAAGGGAGGTGTGTGCCTCGCTGCAGAGCCGCAGCCCCGGGACCGCCTTTGCCGCGCCGAAACTTTGCGAAGTGCCTCGGCGCTGGGGGGAGCGGGGCGGGGGCTGCCCCAGCGGGGCTCCTCCTCCGGGGCCGGGCCTCGGCCGGGCGGAGCGGGGAGCGAGCCCCTGGTCCCGGTGTTGCCGCAGCTGCGGAGGGAGTGAGGGGTGGTCGTGCCGGGTGCTCCGCGCAGGAGGAGCTCGCGACGTCGCTGCGGGCGGCCCAGGCGCGGGGCCGGGGCGCTGCCACCATGAGGCGGCGCGGCGGGGGTTGTCTCCTGCCCGCGCCTCCGCAGCTCCTGCTGGTGCTGCTGGGAGCGCTGCTACGCTCCAGAGGTAAGCGGCTGCCGCGGCACCCTCTGCCCCGCGGCAGCGCGGGGGGCCCAGCTGCCGTCCCGGGCTCGGCGGCGGGGATCCCCGCCCGGCCGAGCCGCTCACCTGCCCGCGCCGCCGGGCGGGGAGCCCTGCCCTGCCCTGCCCCGCCGCCGCGCTTTGTCCGCGCCCCGTCCCGCGCCCGGACGCGGCGCTCTCGCCTTGCCCGTGCCCCGGCGCGGCGGGCCGGAGCCGGCGGGGTCTCCTGGCAGGCCAGAGCGCGGGTCCCGGAGCGGCGCTGCCCTGGCCGGCGGACTCTCTCCCCAGCGAGAGTCCGCAGAGCCCACGCGGCCGCTGCCCCCCGCGGAAGTTTGGCGGCGGGCGCGGGCTTTGTTCCCGCGGTGCGAGCGGCGGGCCGGGCCGGGCCGGGGCGGGCGCGCAGGTTGCCTCGGAGGCTGCCGTGCCCGGCGTGTCGGGACAGCCGCCGCTCCGGAGTAGGAATGCAGCCGCGCACCCGCCGCGACGGGCCCCTTAAAGCTACAGCCCGGCTCTGCGGTGGCGCCCCGGGCTACCTGCCTCGCCTCGGCGGGGACTGAGAGTCCTCCCTCAGCGCCCTGGCAGAGCGGGGCTGGGGCAGGAGCGGTACCAAAAGCAGTGGCGAGGGGAGGGCTTCGCTGCGCTCTTAGCGAGCCGGGAGGTAGTTCCATCAAGTCTCGCCCGTGGAAACTTTATCTTTGTGATTGCTCCATTAACTGAAAAGCATCTGCTGTTTCTTCGTGTTGTACGGTGGAGCTCTATTTTACTAGTGCACCCAGTGGAGAAGAAAACATCTAAACGCTTCGCGGAATTGTTTATAAAAAGTTAGAAGGCTTTTGGGGGAGGGGTGTGGAGAGGAGATACGTACCTCATTTCTCTCCCTTCACTCCTTTGGCAGCTGTTGTATAATTTCACCCATCCGTTTTCTCCTGTGCTACTCTGAAATTACAGGAAGCATTTGCAGTAGTGCTGCTGACCTCCATCATTCTACAAGTATTGCCCCTGGGGCACAATCAGAGAGAGTTTGGGTTTCAAGTAATATTACTTCTCCTCTAACAAGAAACCTAATTGCAGGCAGCTTTGAAGAATGTGCTCAGCCAGCTTGGAAAGACTGACTAGAGAGGGCCATAGTTCTGTGTATCAGAAAGTCTGCTTTTTAGAAACCAGAAGTACTCTTAAGTTCCCAAATGCCTCACAGATACTCAGCTGACATCTAGGAGGGAGAAGGATCTAAACCATAGATCTTAGTTTAGGTGCAGATCTGGATGTGTTTTATTTTGGCTGTTACCCAGGTGCTCCTAGTTAATGTGTCTGGGTTGTTAACAGCCATGTGGGACATGTCTGATTGTAAAATGCAGGTTTGCTAGTAGGTGGTTGTGCCTTGATGTCTCTAGGATGCTTTTTTATGGCAGTCTCTCTCTCTCTTTTGAGTAGTTTTCCCATCAGTGTGCACTTTCATGTATCCTCTTGTCACATAAATGGGAGTTTATGATTGGACGTGCCAACTACTTCCAGAAGTAAATATCCTCTTTCCTCCATGGAAAGATATGTTTTGCAATAAGGACACAATTCCTAAGCAATCTTTTTCCTGTTTGAAGCAAGGAAAAACATGAGGAGGTGTCAGGATGGAGGTGACAGACAAAATGCCAAAATTTGTGATGACTTGGTGTTCCTTCCCTTAGCTAGAAATTTTTCAACGTTGTCCTTTAGAAGTACCTCCAGGATAGTGTACAGCTTAACTGTCATAAAGCATCCACAGCCACAGAACTCACGATGCCAAACAGGTAAATTGTTAGAAGCACCTGTACTCTGCCTCAGTACAGGAGCGAAAGCGTACAAGTCTGCAAGATTGACCTTTGACTCTCATGTAGTGGATAGTGGCAGTTAAAACTGGAGAAGTCTGTGCCAAAAAAAACCAACCCAAAACCATTGAAAGAAGTCTGCAAGTATCCTTGGAAGAGCTCTTGGAAGAGTGCATTACAGGCAAAAATAGACATATATAGAGAATTTAAAGCTAATGGCATGCACTGCTGGTGGATGGTGTGCAGAAGGACCTCATGCTAAAATGGTCTGTGTTAGTATAACTACAGAATGTCACAGAACCTGTCTGGGTAATGTGTTTGCTATTCTGGCTCCTGGAGCTCTGCCAGCAAAATAAATTGTTAATATCAGAACTTCACTTCCCAAACATCTTGACTACATTTTAGAGTCGCAAGCCTGAAAGCAATACCTTTGTAGAAGTGAAGTTTGCAGTGGGAATCACAATCTCAATTATGTGTGCTTGGCATTGCTGTTGGTTCTTCCACTCTCAACCCAGTGTAAAACATCCATTTTCTTATTGTCAGCTTGGAGCTGATAACGTTCTACTTCCTGGGTGTGCTGAGAGTGCCAGGGTTTACTGATGGTCAGGTTGGATGATACTCACAGATCTCATGATCGTCCTGAATTATCTTGATTGTTTCTTTTTTTCGAAGTGCTGATGGCACTGAGTAACATCCTTACACTTCTAAAATGAAGAGTAAGGTGCTGCAGAATGCTGACATACAGTGGGGTTTTGTTTTTGTTGGTTTTTTTACTAAAATGCGGTAGAAAAGCACACAGCACAAATATTCCAGGATGAAATTAATGGTGTATATAAGCAATTTTCTTTTATATTTTCTTTCCAAAAGCTTTCAGTTGTGTGCTTTAACACTGTTTTGTGCAATAGAGAATCCCTTCTTGTATCATGGGAGTGTGGGTGTATGCAGAAAGAAAATTAATAGGTTCTTAGTTACATGAAGTGCTTGCATTTCCAGTGTGTCTTGTGGACCTTGAAGAGACATATTCTGTTGCTGTGGGCCACAAAATGGGATTTCAGAGAACTTGGAGCTGTTGCACTACATTGTGTTCATTGAAGTTACAGAAGAAAAAGTGATTGGATATAAACATTATCCAGTTGTCTGTAGTTCAAACCAGAAGGCAGTACTTGCTGTATGTGAACTAGAAAAAGAAGTTAAAGTGATTTACATTTTGTTTTTACTCCTAAAAACCTGTAGTTCTCCAGACTGGTGAAATTAACATTAAAAAATAGTTATAACATTAATTCTGTGAGAATGATCTTTAGTCTGATAATGCTCTTGACTCTTCCTGCACTCTTGTGAAATAGGCAAATATTATCCTTGTTTTGTAAATGTGGGAAGTGAAGTAGAAATTGTCTTGCCCAAGGCCAACTCCATTTGCCGTAGAATGCAACTTAACATTGAACACAATAGAATATATGCTTCATAACACTTAAAAAAGCTGATAAAGAGATATTATCTTAAAAACCAGTCAAGGTTTTAAAAATACGTTTGTAAAGTAAGCACATCTTACACCTTCACTGTATTCCTCTGCTGCCTGTGACTTGTGGCTATTTCTCTTTTTAATAATAATTCTGTTTCTCTTGCTGATGATCAAAAGATTCTTAAAACCACAGAAGTTTTACTGACCCTCTGTTGGAAAGGGTGAATTGGTAAGTAATGTGTTGTTGAAATAAATGTACAAGAAAAGTGGATATGTAATTTCTCTAGTCCTCTGTTATTTCCACCTTAGCTATTTGTGAGGTTATCTTGGAGGGGTTTACATAATAAGATGATATATATATGCACGCTTAAACTGACTGTCTTTAAGATGATTGGCTTTATCTGATAAAAAAAACATCCAGAGCTGGAGCTCTGGCGTACAACAAACCCCCTCCATTAATTGGCATACTGTATTTAGTGGCTGTCTGTGTTTCACACAAGTTCCAGAAAACACTAATTGTAATTTTGCTTTATGAATCTATTGTCCTTGATGGTTAGGCTCTTGCTTTTGTGTCTCTAGTGCCAGTGGTTCTTCGCTATGGCTGTTTCATTAGGTATTACTCTTTTATGGGATTTTTTTGTCTCGACTGGGTGAAGACTGGGCACTGTAATTCTTCTTGAATATCTTCTTTCTTACATCTATATTCCCTCTAGATTTTAATTTCCCTGTACTAAAGGTAGTAACTATATGGATTCAGGGGTTTGTGATTCTGTAGGCTTGTGGTTTATTCATGCTATATACCTGGTCACTCTGGGATTGTTACCTGTGAGTATTTGACTGCCCTCATGTTGTGGGTGAATTTGTGTTCAGGTTTTTCAGCTTTCCTGGCATGTTTTTTTGCCTCTGTTATGCAGAACTGTCTGTTAAATGCTGAAGCATTCCATCCCGTGTATTTAGTCTGAGGGAATCAGTGTTACCGTGAGGAGCAGATCTCCTCGGCTCCTGTGAACCTAGATGAAAGGAGACTCACTATGCAAGGGCAGGAAAATAAGTTTTCATAAAGACTGCATTAACATTAAACGGAGCTGATATTTGTCGACTTTTGCATTGCTAAATTGTGGGTGACTGAAACTCCTCATATCAGGGAACCGTGTTTGTTATTTAAAATAGAAGAAAAATAAAAAAGGGGATTGAACAGTCATGAGCCTGATTCTGATGGTATGAGATACGTGCTTATAGCAAAATGCTTCATATTAGTACACCTGTGGGTTGTGAAAAGTAGTAACAGAAGCTTTGTCTGTCATGATGTTCTTAGGTGATTAGGTTCTTGCCACCAGTCAGCAAGTCACACACCATTAAGATTATCAGACAGTAATGTACATGCATATTCAATGCTTGTACTGCCAACTGCAGTTTTGTCAAAAAGTGTATGACCAAAGGCAGTGCAGACTTGTTTCTCAAGCTGTTTTATGTTGATTGCAATTTTCTGGTGTTGCAATACTCAGAAGTAAAAAGTACCAGATTTTTCCCCTGGAAGGGGTACTATAGGATTCATTTCCCTGTACTACAGTGATGAGGTTGTGTAAAGAACTGTCATCCAGCAAAGCTTCCAGTAGAGAACATACTTGCCTGAAAACAGACCCTGTATTCTGTAGTGTCAAGGTGAAGTTTTACTCTCCTGGCTACCAGCATAGTGACTTCCTCAGCATGCCCTAGCAGGGCATAGTCTTCTGTGTCTCTTTGTTACTGCCTAACAGCCCCTCCCAACTGCTGCAGCTTTCTATTTCTATTGCATAGCAGCAGTTCTTTAATCGGAAATCTTGTTAGTATTCAAGGATAATTGATCCGACTCTCTGGTAGGGGGTGGGGACCCAGCCTTGCATCCTTCTCCTATTGCCACCCCCAGTTTGACCCCTGTTGTCTCTTTGTTTTCTCCTGTTAAGTTTGTGCCAGTGATGTGTGTGTGTGCTGTTTTTCCAAGCAGCCCGAAGTTGGCTGTAACCAAGAGCAGCAGTTAAATAGAGCCCGATTTCCCTGCTTCCTGGCGTTTAGTTGTTCGGCTCCATTTTCTGGTCTTCTGTGTTTTTGATTTGCAGAGAAGGAACTTACTTGGTGCCCCCAGGCATCTCTTAAACCCATTAGAACAAACTCCATTATTTCACTGTACTTAGAAATCCTCCTCCTTTAGTCCCAGCATCCATCAAAATAATGTATCCTCTGTAGGCCCTCTGAAAAATGTTTAATAGGATCTTTTCAAAATCAAGGAGAGTTCCAGTTGGGAAGGGGGAGGGGAGAAGGCTAATGGAAGATCTGACTGTGACTTGCAGTAAGCCTGAACTTGGCCTGTGTCAGCTTTCCCTTCACCTCCATGCTGAGGGAAAGCTGAACAGAGCGGATCCAACACTAGGATCAAAGCTGGAAACAAAAGGCTTTGGGAGAAAAATTTCCCGTCTGGCCAAGAGGCAGCCACACAAAAGTGGTGCATAATTTATCACTCAAGGTTTATTTCTGCTGTGCTCCTTCTGGAGAGAGAAGGAAAAAAGAAGTGACTCTCCTGCTGTTTTGAAGTGGATAAGTGATGGCTTTGTAGACTTGAGGCAGGAAGGGGCTAGAGATACCATGGAAAAACTTTTTTAGTTCATTCTGTACTCAGTTCCTCTCTTCTCAGGCATGGTCAGACATTATTTCTGTTGAGGGGAACCCTATTCTTGCATTTAGAAGTTTCAAAGAGTGAGGACTTTTAACTTCTCTCGTCATTTCCAAGTCACAGTATACAGAGTGGTGCTGCTCTTGGCAAAACCAAGTTCTTTGACTTTCTGAGATGTTTTTCTTACCTTAAGGATTGGTTTAAGTGCTGTGGCTCTTTGTTACGTGAAGGAAGAGGCTACATTTGCCCCAAAAGGTTTATAGTCTAAATTGGACATCTGACATCTGATAAGTATCAGGGATGTGATAATTCTACTGGAATAGATAAGGTCACTATTAAAATGGCATAGCTTTCTAATCAAATTTCCTTTATCTTTGGTTTAATGGGAAAAGCTTCTAAAGCTTTTCATTCCAATCACTTCTTAGAACAAAGATAGAGAGGAGTTTTGGGTAGGAGTTGGCATCAAAGACTACTGAAAGCTGGTAACTGTGTAAATAAGGATGAGGAAGCAGATGCAAAAGTAGTGTAAACCATGAGAAGAAGGTGTATAGGAGTACAGGTATTAACAGAAGCAAAGATAGGCATTTTGGAAATGAGAGCCAAGGACTTGAGCTGGCAAAGGAACAAAAGAGTCGTGTAAGGAAATCCAGGGGGAGTAATTATATAGGATCTGATGGCAGAAAGAGTTGTTAATTAGGTAGCATAAAAGATGGAAATTTTGAAAGTGAAGATGAGAACTGAGCAGAATTTCCTTGCTGAGGCAGGGAAACACTTAACTTGTTAGGGACCCGCAGTAGAGTCCCTGACCTAATGGAGTGATTTTATGAAATATCAGGAACTTAGCAATGAGGGCAGAGGTGGAAAAGGGAGACTGATATTAGCATAACATTGAGTTGGTGAGCCCATGAGATAGAGGTGGTAATGAAGCTATATGCAGTTGTGGAATATGGGACCTGTCAGCCTCAGGAGCACTTACAGCCAGAAGGATTTCTGAGTGGGACGTCCAGGAGGATATTTTGGAGGACAATACGCTATGAAAAAGCGTATGAAATGGGAGGCCAGAATTGAAGAGAGGAGCTGGGAGGTTGGAGATGATTGCCTGGATAAAGACGTAAAGTGAGAATAGGAGATTACTTTGGGTTTGGATACAGAAGCATTAAGTCTGGTGGCAAAAAATGGCACCTTTCCTGGAAAAGGAGCCTACTTCTCTTCCTGGTCTCCATTAAGAATCACTATATGAAACAGTGAGTCACTACTGTGAACTGTTAAAACACAGACACGTGATATTCTCATCCTCCTTCTCTGAAAGGCTCCTAAGAAGCATTGTGTGACTATGCAAGTTTAGAGGGAAATACACACTCTGCTCCTTTAGCCTGAATCTCCAGCTCTGTCAGTTCATTTGACTTGGTGACAGCTGGTAGTGTCTGGGACAGGTTCTTGCTTAAGGTGCAACCATTCACTGTATCAGAACTGTCTCGTGGGATCTAGGATTAGAATAAAATAAAGTCACACCTTCATTTTTTTTCTTTGTGCTCCCACCCAATTTTAGTTCTGAATTTCCATAACTGCTGAATAGTCAAATCCTTTCTTTGCAACTGTGAGGTCAGGGGAAAAAAAAAAAAGAAGTCTTAGGGTTGTAATTTCCTGGTTCTTTTTCAAGCTTCTGAGGATGAACCAGGAGGTGGGCTAATTCTCTGAATTAAAATTACATTTGTTAAGAGGAAGCAAACTTTACTGACGTCCTTTCTTTGTTATTCAGACTTTGCCACTTCTTCGAGCTTGACAAATTGAAGAAGTGAGGTTTTGAGGCCTCAGAGATTGTGTTCTTCTTGCTGTGATTTTTGAAGCCTGCTGCTCTTGAAAAGCCTGAATTGAGTTTCTTATGGCTGAAGGACGTGCCACTGATTTGTGCTGCCTTTATAAAAGGGCCTTGATCAGCGTAGTAACTATTAGCATGAGGAAAAACATAATGAGTCTACCTGTGAGAGAAAACTGGAGAGTTTGTGGCATGGGAAAGAGGAGAAAGATTGGAGGCTGCCATTCTAGAGGCTTTAATATCTAAGAAGCAGGAGAGAATAGTCATTGGTAACTAGGACTGCTAGTGGGCTATCTGCATTTTTGTCATGGATCTCAAGTAGAAGTATTCAGCGTCTGAAGCTTAGAAAGCATGATGTGGGAGTAGGTGGGAGACTGGGTTGGGTCTCCTGACAAGAGCAGTAGTCATTGCCCTGCAAACAGACCTGAATTTAGTACAAGGAAAGAGCAGGTTGAACTGAGAGCTGTATCCATGCAGAGCTGAAGTGGTGAAGGGATTTTTCTTGAGCATTGACTTGGAAACAGAGAAGGATTGATTTGTCTGGTTAGTGTGGTTACGGCCCTTTGCTATCTTAGGGAAGACTGCCTCTGGTCTGACTTCTTCCCTGATCCAGTGAATGGCAGCTGCAGGAGGGTATTGACTCATGAACAGCTGATTCCTTCATGGTTATCTCCACCACAAGGGTGGTAACCTCATATTTTTCAGTTTGAACTGTCACTGCTCATGAATCAATTCTGTCTGTAGGCCTTTGTTAGTTGCATTTTTGAGTGCAAGGAAGAATTCAGACCTGCAGTCATCGTTACCTTAAACAACAGAAGACCTTTAGGCTTTCTGGGCATTAGTTGCTTGTTTGGGGTTCTTTTGTTTGTTTTTGTTGGGTTTCTTTCCAGACATAAGATTCTTTTATCTGTGAAGCAGGTGGATCACCTGCCTGGGCCTCAACTCTACTAGAAGGGCAGCTTTGTCATCTTCGTATCTTTGGCAGTTATGTTGAGTAATTTCTATGCTACCAGTACTCACGTAAGAACAATGCTGGTGATCCCTGACTTCTGCAACCTTCCACTACAAACTTCCTTGGCTTGGAGCAGCTTATTCACTAACAGGAGAAGCCTGTTATTTCTCTGAGTTTTCTCTTGTTTGTGACCTGCTTTCTGTGAACTGGAAGATGAGGAGTTGAAATCTGTTGCTCTTAGTGCAAAGTCCAGACTAGAACAAAATAAGCCAATTACTTAGGTTAAGTTTTCCAGTCGGTTTTGGTACTTCCTTTCTTGCCTTGTTATGGTTAGTTCTTCACCCGTAAGTCTTCAAGAGTCTGGGAACAGACTTTTAAGATAGGAAGGAATGTTTAAAAAAAAAAAAAGGGGGTTAATTCCTATGATATCTGTAGTAACTTTTTCTTGGTTGGTTCTGCTGGAGGAGCAAACTTGATAATGGTATGTATGCTGGAGGAATAAGAGGAACTCAGATGATTATTTTTTGAGAAGTGACCTATGAGCAATTTTTGTGCTGCAGGTGCTTTGGAACAGACTGGCAAGGAAGAGGGGTGGCAGACACTTGTGTACTTTAAATGCTTGGCAAAACCCCCTCTTTAGCTTAATCAGGTACACGAGGTGAAATGTAACACAGTTACGATATAGAATTAATAGTAGATACAGGGCAAATTAAAGCTATATACAGTCCATCAGTTGTAAGATAAAAATAAACAGTACTCAGACAGAAGCCTTCGAGCAAGGAAGGGAGGGAAATGACATCTTTGGTATGTACATCTTGACTTACCCACTCAGGCGAAACAGCCTCTGAGCTCAGGCTTCCGATTAAGTGACTGGGACAGCTGCCAAAACACCTACATTTGCTAGCTAATATACAGCAGTGCATTGGTCCTGCAGGTTAATCTGGGAAAGGCATGGAGTGTTATCTGGGTTTTTGGGGGGCTTTTTCTTGAACAATATAATAACAACACGCTTTGCATGCTGTATGTTAAGATCTTAGATGTGGTGGCAGTGCTAAAATTGCCTAATGAGGTGTTGTGAGGAAAGAAGGCCACCAGAGTTATACCACAGAAGACCAGGTATGCCTAGGGAGCCAGCTTTTTTGACCTTGCAGGCTGCATACCAAAGTCTTTAAGGTATGTGCTTTATGGCTCTGTGCCCTTTTGAGACAAGCAGAAGATGAATGGCTCATAGGAGGGAAATGACAGTAACTCCATAAGGAGTACATGATCTGTTGCAGGATGGGACTGAGCTAAGGTGGGAAGGCAGCACGGTCCCTCTACAGCCCCACACTAATCAGCCTCAGGGACCCTTGCATTCTTGAGTCTCTGTGTGGCTGTGCTGGCTGTGTAGTGGCCCTAGCAAAGGAAGACAATGTTTCAACTACTCAAACTATCAGAACTGAATACAAGATTTTCCTCCTATACTAATCAAGAACAAATTAAATATTTGATTCCCATAAGAATGAACTCCAGAGTTCTGTATGTAACTAAAGGGAAGTTAACTTTTTTATTTTCAGATGTGCAAAGACATAGTATTACTAAACCTATGAAATCTGTCATGGTTGCTACAGAGTAGGGTGGAAGGATTTCTGTTGCTGATCTTAGCAGCACCAAAACCAAGTCTTTTTATGCAATCTTGGCCAAAGCAGCAAAAGTTGTCTCCACCTAAAAGTACTAGAGAATCATAGGCTGAAACCAAATGAAAACACTGTCCATTCCTATGAAAACATTTTTTCTGGGGTTTGACGCTCCTTTTGAGGCTAATGAAGCAAATAACTTGATCCAAAATTCACCTGAGAAACTATTCAGAATCTAAACCAGAATGCTAGTTTCTGTAACAAAAAAAAAAATAAAGAACTCTGAACCTGCTAGCCAGCTAGGCTGCCACAAGTTATTCCACAAAGTTATTATGCTGGCAGGTAGTACCAATGAAATGTGCAAAATCAAGTCAGACTCTTACCAAATACTGAACTGGCGTGTGCAACTTGGTTTACAAGTTGGATACAGGGAGAATACCATAAATCAAACAATAAATACAAAACAATGAGAAATTTCTCAAACAATGAGAAATAAAAAGAGAGACTGAGAAGAAAATCTTTTAATCCTATGAGTAAAATATAAATTATAATAGAGCAAGGAAACACCTTACTAGAAATAAAATGTTAGTCCTTGGAACATTTTCATTTCTGTCTTTGGACTCCATGCCATACATCCCTCTGTTTAGAATCTCTGTGCAGGCAGGCACTTCATATGTTGAATCCACTTCTGGGAGAAACTCAAGCGTGCTGTCTTTTACATGTGGGTAACACTTGCAGAGCTTGTTTTGCCAATAAAAGTGTCTCTGAATTGTCTGTGGTGGGATGTGGTACGAGTTCTGATGTAACATGAGGCTCTTTGTAAGTGCAGATTTTGATGAGAATTCGTCTCTAAAATCTCTAGTAATTTTATTTTCTTGTTGCTCTTGTGAATTGGCTCCTTTCTTTCTGTGGTCCGTTGTATAGATGATGTTTGAAAATGAAATGCCTTCCATCTGGTTAAGAAATTTGATTTATCCTAGGATGCCTGAATTGCTGTCTTTGCTAGTAGGAAATAAACAATGTTCCAACTGTCCCTAATTATCACCCACTTCCCTTCCTGCAGATCCATGTCTCTTGCATGAACACTAGAGGAGATGACTTTTATGGATCAGTTTTCCTATCCTCTGTTCCTTCACCTCTCTCAGTTTAGTCTTCTTCTCCTGTTTAAACTTTGTAAATTATACACACTGCTTAGAATGATTAAACAATGGGCTGGACAGTAGAGATGTGGCTTGCCTGGGACACAGTCAGTTGTTCCAGGTGGCATTAGGAATGCAACTCCCGAGGATTTACAAGGGTATATTACTGAGTAGGGTTTAGAAATTTTTGTTCCTGCTGCCTTTTCCTTTCAGAGATTTCAGTAAACTTGATATCTCTGAGAGAAATTTTTTTGGTGGGGATGCTAGGATGTTGTCACTGCTGAGGATTGTTCTTCTCTGCCCGCAGTGTATGTGGCTTGGCCTCTAGCCATTAGGCTTGCTTGGCCCAGGGGTGTGGTTTCTTGTTACGCATAGTCTAGTGCAACTGTGGGTTGCCCCACAAGGGCAGTCTCACCCCCTTGTCCCTTTGATAGGTCTGTGTGGATGTCTGCTGGATGAATCAGTTTAGCTTGTTGATGTGCTCACAGAACTGGTCTGCAAAATGGTGAAACCACAGGTTGTGTGGTATTGGCAAGCTGGAGTGAATTGCTCTTCAGTGAGCTCATCAATATAGACCTGAAGGAAGGATGGAGGGAGGCAAGACTAACCAATTTTTTGGCACTGGCTTGCTGCTTCTTTTTTTACCTTCACAGTAATTTGGAAAGATTTTCCCTAGAAACAAGGAAAGGTGAGGATTCAAGTTCAAGATTCAATTTCTGTGGCTTATGTAAGCATAGATCTCTTTATTGTATTGTACTTGTATGACAGTCTTAGTGCTGTACGAGTGTCCAGATGTGGTGAAAGATCAACTTACAGATGTTGCAATTGGTGCAGTACATTAATTGGTGATGCCTTTTGTGGTGGAAATTTCTATTCATTAAGGTTGGAAGCAAAGACCTACTATCTTGTTTTAGTTCACCTAGCACAGACTTATGTTGTGAGTTGTTGCCAGAGAAATGGTCATTCTAAATACAAAAGGCTTTATCCCCTTGTTAGTGCCTTGACTTTTCTTCCTTAATCTTGCCTTTTAAATGACTGATGTCTAGTAGAGGGTTACTTTTTGACCCTTTTTTGCAGAATCTGGATCAAAGTTTTGCTTGCTCTCCCCACCACTCTCTGCTGATACAGTATGATATTGTGGTTTGACAAGCCTGGCCTGGGCATGCACACAAAAGGAGGCACAATCCCACTTTCCTTCCGAGTTGATACAGAAATGGCAGTGCTGATGCTGAGTGTCTGGTTAGTCAAAGGAAGACAGAGCTAGCTGTGGGAAAACATAAGCTGCCTAAACGACCATTCGTGTTCTCCCTGAATGAATATGTGGCAGGCTGAAGGGGAAGATTTACATAGGCTGAATCTTACACATGAATTGTCAATTGGATCACGTAAAGATTCACTCTGATGGAAATCAGAGCCTTCATGGTGTTACATGCAGCATGTCTGTACAATAAGGATGACCCCTGCTCTAAAGAATTAATAATTTCTACATGTAATAAATTGACAGATGTATCAAATAATGAGAACAAAAACCCACAGTGAAATACTGATTAACAAAGTAAATAGAGGCTCCACTTATGCTTTGCCTTTTACTCTGTGTGTTGATGCTTCTTGTCCTGTCTTCTCCATCCCTGAAATATCTTTCTGTTGAAGCTATCTTTCTCTGTTCTTTTTCCCTCCTCTGATACACTGTATGCAACATTATCACAATTAGACACGTTTGTTGTGTCTCTGATCTGGTACTGGCGGAGTGAAAATTCTCAGATATAATGTCCTTCTAAGAGGATTTAGTTGCTCTTTTTGTCCTAGGCAGTGCATGTTCCTGTTGTCTGCCAGCATATTCAATAAGCGGTTGGCATTAGTCTAATGAGAGGCATCATATCTAAACCAAGGTTGCAAAGACCTGTTCTGCCTTTATGACTCTTCCACCCTTTCCCCTATCCTGACTGTAATAGCTCTTAGGATGGATCGCAAATGGGTATTTAAGCATGTAATCACAAAGGTCAAGAAATTTGAGAACAGAAGCATAACTTGGACTTGGTTAGGAATCCAAGTGTTAAACCCTGGATTCCTGACTTGGGATAGTTTAACTGTGGCAAGCTTTAAATAGTAATTTTTGAATGTTCCTTTTTGATGCTTTGTAGCAGCAAGCTAGATTGCTGGGTGGAATTCTGTGAATACGTAATTGGCTCCAGTGGCTGTATTTACCCAATAGCTTAAGTATTTTTCCCCATAACCTTTGGAGATCAGCTGTACAGAACTTAACTTGGGAGTGTCATCTTTGCAGGCTGTGACATAAAGGTTACCTATGGTTGTAGGGCCAGGTGTGCTAATAGTTAGGTCTTTTTTCTTTTTTTTTTTTTTTTTTCTCTCTAGGGGTAGTTGGCAACTTTACTTTGGAGTCTACGGACTTTTTTCTTGTGAGGGTAAAGAACTGTACCATGGTGACTGGTTGCTTAAGAGCTGGTTTTTTTCTGCACAGTGAAGTCAGTGGCTTTTTCCCAGATTAGAATGTTACGTTTTTTAAACATTTATTGTACTTAAGTATAAAATGATGTAATTTGCTGTGTTTAGTCCTTTTTGTAAGAATTTTCAGCAGATTAGCATGCCTATCCTACTTCTAAATGTATGAACACTTGATAAACAGACTGTAAGAAGAAAATAACTTGTGAACCACTGGAGTAAATACATCTGTAGAGCCTTAAACAGGAAATGACCCCAACTGCTTCTGTCAGTTTGGCTCTAAGGCCATGCTTCTGGAAGCAGTGAAGCAAAAGAAGGAATCAAACTGGGCTGAGTGAGGAGGAGTTGGAAGATTGTTCAAGTTTTCATCTTTTTGAAGCTCGTCACTCGCTGGACCACTTTTGCTCATCTGTTATTTACCAGACTGCGTGAAGCTGTTCCGGCTTATGGGGGTCATGGAACTGAGAGTAGGGGAAGGAGGGCTAGGAGCTCTTCAGGGTATTATTACTGATGAGTACATAAAACCACCGTCTTGAAGCTTCTTTCCTGTTTTGAGCAAATATCAGTATGTTTCTGGAGGACCTGAGAGTTGTGTTATCACTTACATATAGTCAAATCAAGACTGCTTCCTGTCCTTTGCTTATTGTGCACAGAAGGTTTGTTTAGGAAGGATATCTGGCAAAGAAATCAAGAAACTAGATTATAGCATGAAGGGCAGAAGATTATAATTTCCCCATGGAAAACAGTCATGCTCTTCTGAGGACTTGATACCTAAATCATCTTGTATGTATTTCAGTTTGCCAACTGTTTGTGCAGTTATAAGGAGGGACATGGGAATGATTTCCAGAATGCTGTTGCTATTTGTAATGCCACATTGATAGTGTATAATAAAAAATGGAGGGAGGGTAATGAAACTCTAAGCACACTTCTCAGAATTTGGACTTAATGGATGACATTCAACCTCAGAGTAAAGGACCAGAAAATGGGAAATCTAACTGAGCTCAACCTCTGAAGTTGAGATGAATGCCATCATGACGATAATAGTGTGTAGCTTAGTGGCGTACTGTGACTTCAGTTGATCTGATCTTGGCTTAGCAAGATTTGTTGGCTGAAGGTCCAAATGTACCAGATGATCTTACTTAGAGAACGATCCATAGGAATAAATGTTATGTTCTTACAGTGTTAGGGAATGGCAGTGTAAGGTACCAGAAAAATTTAGCTAATTTAGTCAAGATACAAACTGCACATTAAGGCCTTTTTCCCCACCACAGAAATATTTTTTTTCTTACTGAAAAAAATAATTTTACTGCACAACCACTGAAAAAGATTACTATATAACTCTTTCAGTTAAAAGTGGAAAGACAGAAAAAAAGTCTGTGTCCAACTGAAAAAAACTCGCAGAAACTTCTCAAGGTAGATTGTAATTATTGGAGATAAAATTCTGCTATGAGTAAAAGTAACTAGACAAGTAGCCCTGTGTTCTGTTGCTTCTTTACTGTTATCCAGTCATTTTAGGTAGCATTTATAGCACTGATGGGCTTGGATTGTTCTTTGATCAGAGGAAGCACTCTGTATTTGGCTGAATAATATCAAGTCTTGCAATGCCCACAAACTGACTCAAAAGCTTGACTCAACTTGATTTGTCCATCGTACCCTTTGGGTAGTCCCAAAGTACAGTGGAATAACAGAAGGAAAATTGCTCTTGAGTCATCGCGGTAAATGCATCTGTGAGACAGGAGACACCACACAGTCTATTCATGGTTTTTGGCCATGAGATCATGGTTCTAGCAAAAAACACAGCAGTGTGCCTGCATGTAGGAGACGGAAGAGTTTAAAAAGCTTTTTCAGTATCAAAAATTCTTCTTCCAGGGCTGAATGATAGGTATGCTTAAATGTTTTCTGACCTTTGTGAGGAATCTTTTATTTAAATATGCACTTCAGATCCTGGAACTTGGTCCAGGAAGTAATATCAGAAGCAGTTCTTAATAATATTGTTAATACAGACTCTTCTCATGAGAAAAATCTGCAAGCCCGTTCAGCCTGCATTGTAGGGAAGCAATGGTTATTTCAATATGTCTGCATATCTTCTCACCTGAAAAAACTAGTCTCAGAGAATGAAACTTTCATGAAAGCAGGCAGCACAGTAAAGGGAAAGGACCACAGAAGGGACTTGGCTGTGGGTGAAGTTTCCTCATGGGTTTGCATTTTGTTAGACATGAAAGAATCCCCTCCCTCCATTTGGCAACAGATGCACCAAAATGGACTATTAAAGATGAATCCATCTGAAACTGGCTTTGTTAATCCTGCTTCTCATCTAGCTATTGGAATTATTCAGGTGTGCAAGTTGGAGTCTTGCTGGACATAAGCCTATTTCCAGGTTCCAAAGTAGTGGCAAAGGTCCAAATGCTTAGTTCTTCAAGCTCAGGAGATGTTTATTTCTCTCTCATTAGGAGGCAGAGGTCTTGAATGGACTGTTCAAAAGCTTTGATTAGTTTGGGATGTGGATGCTTGGTTGCAGAGTGATATTTCTGGCAAGAAGCATGTTAAACCTGTGTTTTGAGCGAACTGCTTACTGGCTATTTCCCAAATATGAATGAGGTTTGGGGTGGAGTGGATTTTTTTTTTGGTGGTTTTTTTTTTGTTTTGTTTTTTGTTTTTTATGTTTAAACTCATGAAATTTTTGGACTGGATTTTATCTGTTAAGGTTCTGATATTGTGCTCATCGACAGCTTAAGGGTCCATGGAGGCTATGCTCTCCTTTATAGCAAGAAATTATAACTAGAATATCTGAAATAATTACTTCTAGTGATCCACTCTGTGCCTCTGAGTGGCTGAATGTGAGGTAAAAATATTGCTGAATGTCACAGTTTACAGCTTGGCAAATTCCATTTATTTTAGCGTGCTGGATTATAAACTGGTGCTTTAGGAGCTGCGCACAACTGTCCTGAGGTTATGTATTGCCAGATAAGATCCTCCGGATTGCTGGGTCTAGTCTGATTGAACTGGAAGGAAGCTGCAGGCGTGACTCTCTTTTTCCCTCTGGAGACGTGTTTCTTGCTCTTCAGGCCGTGTTACAAGGCCTGTGTGCTCAGCCTGGCCAGGGCAGAAGCTAGCTGAGGGCTTTTGCAGAGGGCAGGGAAGGGAAGGAAAGGTGTCCTATTTACTCTTAAACATCCTCATCGTCTTGGAGCACAAAAGAGACATCTTATAATGCAAGTTGAACCAGTTCTGATGATCTTTCCTAACTAGTTACATCAGAAAGGCCAGGGATCGTTACTTCTTTTG
Source organism: Chiroxiphia lanceolata (assembly GCF_009829145.1). Lineage (NCBI taxonomy): Eukaryota > Metazoa > Chordata > Aves > Passeriformes > Pipridae > Chiroxiphia > Chiroxiphia lanceolata. The sequence goes on from NC_045642.1 coordinate 24,886,840, forward strand.
CTGATTTTTTTTTTCTTTCTTTTTTCCTTTCAGCTTTCCTCCCCCTCCACCTTTTGTCTTGCTTTCAGTTCACCCGTCTGCATCTGGTCTTGCCCAGGCAGCTGCTGCTCTATTTGTATGTTCCCTGGGGGAGCTCCGGTGCTCCTTTAAGGTCTCCTGTTGCTTTGGGAATTCACCTTTTAGACATGGTGCTTCATTAGCCTCTCTCATTTATTTAGTACTGTGAGAAAAGATTTCCCCTCCCAAAAAGCAGAAGAACGAGTTTCCAGCAGCATGTGCTTGAGAGAAGAGTGTCTCTATGTAAATAGAGCAGGTTTAAAAGCTATTGGCAAAGGAGCGGCTGGAGAGTTTTTGAAGGAATACTGTTTGACCGAGTTGGCGCTGTGAAGCCCTTTGGAGGCTGAAGTAATCCCCCCTGCTCTTTCTCACCCAGGGAAGGCTTGCCCACTGATGAGCGACCGTGCTGCCCCTGTGCACTGTTGCCTCTGGTCCCCTGCCTTGGTCTCAGCACGGTTGCTCCTTTTTGTTGCTGCTCGTTAGAGAAAGAGTCATTCGGGGTTTTTGACCATTGGGTTCTATGTTTCCTCATTTGCCGTCCCTCTCCCCTGCTGGGCGTTGTGGGAGAGTCGTCCCCTCTGCAGGCGATGGTGGGAACGACCCCAGCCTCACTTATCATCGGTGACAAATCAATGGCAGCCTTCAGAAAACTGGCCCCCAGGATCCCCGCTCGGCCCAGCTCTGGAGCAGTGGGAGGCTTCCCTGGTGGATAAAGGACTCCTTGCAGCTCTGACTTGTTGCCTTAAATCTAACTGAAGAAACCTTTTCAGTCTCTTCATCAGTGGCCCCCTCCCCTCTAGATTTGTCTTGGGGAAGGTGGTGGCTGATGGAAGGGGGGCACATAGGGAGGTGGGGGGAGATGAGACTGGGGGAGCATTGGGGTTTGTAGCACTTTTTTCTGTTTCCCTTTCACAATAGCCTGGCTACTGCATGCAGAGCTAGGCTCACAAAGCCTCCCTGAAGTGCCCGGAGTCCTGCAGGGCTCCTCACAGTGAAAGTTTGCTGTGTGTATTCCTACCAACAATACAGCTGGGCCCAGCAACAGGCTTCAGCTTTGGGCAAATATTTCTACAGCTTTTCCTTAGTCGCTTTTGAGGGGGGGAGGGTGAGATGGATTTGAGAGGTAGGAGGGGGAAAGAAATTTTGTATATGCAAGGGAGACAAAAATAGATATGGGTGGAGGGATTTATCTCTGGCTTCTGCAGTCCAGGCTTCTAAAAGGAACCTTTGTCAGCATTCAGCATCCACACTAAAGCTAGAGTGTTTGGGGGAGCATCGGTGTTGAATCTGAAGGAGAAGGGAGATTAAGGCACACAACACATAGTGGTTTTAAGCTCAGCCAGTCTCCTTTTTTTTGTTTTTCTTTAAGAAGGAAACATAGCTGACAAGCCCCTTCTGTGTCGTTTCATCCAAAATGTTGGTGTAGACTGAAAATACAGCTTTTTCTTGTGCTAAGTATGTCTAGCTTACTTCTGCTTAACCATTCTGTAGGATTTTATGCTTGATTTCCTGTTCCCTCTGTTACCTGTGAATTATCTCTCAGTTTCTAGTTTATTTGATCTGGGTTCCAGCTCCAGACATGGAATAAATCAGAGAAGTGATATCTCTTTAAAGCAAACTATTACAACTGCACTATCTGACAGGTTTTGGCCTTGAATGTGCCTTGAACCCATTACTGTAGTCCTGGGATAGACCAGTAAACTCATATCTCTGTGCTAGCTCTGTCCCCTGTTTCTAAAGCTGCAGTGGAGATAACCTATACAGGATGAAACTGCTCGATTGTGTCAAGAAGAGATCATGTGAACCCACTTCTCTGTAGCATTATGAGGAAAAATTAACCAGGCCACCTCCTTTAAATATTCTTTTCCATCTCTGCAGGGCTGGCAACGAACTTGGCATGCCCACAGTTTGGAGTTAAATTCTTACATTAGTTAAGCTGTATTGCATGTGTATTAAAGATTAAATGTTGTCTTAGACTTGGTGTTCTTGTTACAGTAGGAATGATATCAGAAACATAATCCTTGTTCCAGATGTATTATGTCAGAAATTAAATTTGAGGTGGAGATGCTTACCTGTGTCAGTATTTTTCCAGGGCAGGGAGTACTTTTGCTCTAAGGTCGTAATTGCACAGATCTTTTTACACTGAGCACATATAGAGCTGTACTTATGGAGACTGAACTTCCTGAACTCTCTGGCCAAGGCCATATGCAGGATGAGCAAGACTACTGTGCAATGGTAAAGCTTGGAGTAAAGTTCTTAGCATGGATATAACCAATGCTTTTAAATAAAGGATATCCTTGCCTTTCATTCGGAGATGGGCATAGAATACGAAACCTTCTTTGTAGAAGGAAATTACTAATAGGCCAAATATAGAACTGAGCAAAAAGAATATAGAATATCTGTAGCCTCCCCAGCATCTGGTGACTGCCCCTTTATTTTATATTATTCATGATATAGTATTTGTAGAAGCATTCTATCCTTAGAGCATCACAACTGCTAGCAAGGCAGGGTTTATAGGAAAAGAGAACAACTTTGGTTAGACCAGCTAATGTGGCTGGAAAAACAAACAAGCCTTTGGGAGCAGTTTGTCCTGAGAACTAAAATAGAAGCTTAAGTCTTTAAGTGCAGGTTGAGAACAGTTGCTTTGAGTTCAGCCTGACTGTGTTAGTGAATTAGAAATTCCAAAGCAAGTCCCAATACCTTTGGAGCAGAAGGGGCATGATGTGTAGGAAGGGAGTGGTGTCACTAGGGCCAAGCCTACTGCAATCTTTGCCTGATTTTCTTTTTCAGTTGATAAAAGTTTCACCAATTGGTAACTTTCCAGGCTGAAACTTGAGGGAGAGAGAGAAGAGTTTCTGCTTAAAACTGCCTGTGAAACTTTAGTTTGGAAAATAGGGACAGAGAGAAAATGCTTCCGTTCTCCGTGTTTAAAATCTTGCCATAGTACAGAAAAATTTGAGAATGTTTGTTAAGCCTCCCATGCTCCAGGAATTAGAAGAAAACCCCACAAACAAAACAGAAGGGGCTTAAGAATTTTTTGGTTTCTCTGAAATTCACGCATGAATGGTGGAGTTGTAAATACTTTTCAAGTATTCAAATGTTTCTAACATTTTCAAAAATTTCAATTGGTACTTTTTTCTGCTGAGTAGGAGTTGAAAAACCTATTAGCAAAAGACCCTTTGACACACTCTGCGATAGACATTGACTGCCCAGTGACAGGCTTGAGTTGAACAGGAGCTCTGCTCCAATTATTCCCCTAAGCAAAGGGCTGCAGAGGAACTGTGGTCTACATAATGCCTTCTGAGAGGCTACCCTCTGGGCTGAGTGCTTCTTTGCTGGCCTACAGGCTGTGAGGAGGAGGAGAAGGCATTAGGCTATTTCTGTGTGATACAAAGCGGTGTTGAGGATTGTGTTGCAATGCAAGAAATAGCATGGAGAGCTATGTCATCCTGCAAGGGATGCACACAAAAACAGTGCAGCTGTGTGATGTCAAATACCGAATAATACAACCTGTCTGCCTGTTCAAATTATTCCAGGTAATTCTAAGGGGTTAAGTTTTTGGTAGCTAGGCGATTCAAATGCTTGCACCTGGCTTAAACTGGTATATGTGTACTCAGTGGGAATAGAGAGAAAGGTGACTGTGCATGCACCTGATTTGGATCAAGTTTGAATTTATGGGCATTTTTCAGGGGAATAAAAAAAGAAGAGAAAAGTTTAGGAGGAAGGAGTAGCAGAAGAGAAATGGGTTATAGAAGCAGGGAAGCTTGTTAAGAGGCAAAAAGGAATAAGGGATTGTGAGCAGGTGGAAGGAAAGTTCTGAGAAGTGGGTGTGAGATGGGACACTCTGCCTTGTGCTCTCTTTTCCTACATCTAGCTATTACATCCAACCTGTACCTCTTACTCCCGAGTCCCACTTTTCTGTAGTGGCTCACCCCCAAAGCAACTTGTGTCTTTCATGTTCTTTTCTGTTGCCTGTCCTTTTTCTTAAAAAAGGGGACTTGCAAGTTTGAGAGGCCTGAGGCTGACCTGTTTGGCACAGTGTTTTATTTCTATATCACCTGTGTTACTCCCCTTTTCTTCCATTGTGTTTTACGAGCATCCAACAGTTGTGCAAGTTATGCTTTGGCATTTCAAGTTGGACACCTAGAAACAAAGGTTTCTGGCTTGGGACTCTGGCTGTCAGAGACCTAGAAAAATAAAGCTGAGGAAACGATTTGTAGCAGTAAGATATAAAGATGAATCTGTGTTTATGGGCTGCTTGACTGTTGTGGTGATGAATACCATATAATAATTCTACATTCAGTTCAGGAGTTTGTGTTGCAAATAAAGTGGGGTTTGTGTGGTGTCATGGAGTGCAAAAGGGGTCTGTTAAAAGCTGAGCAGGTGAATTTAGTTCTGGGATTTCAGTAAAGCTTTTTTTTGACTTGCTTATAATGGATTTTAAATGTCCCATGTAATCGATAGCAGCTGGATTAGTTCTTCTGAAGCATGCTATCTAAGATACTATCTTTGCCAGACTGTTGCTCAGTTTTGAACAGCAGGAAGCAACCCTTTAAAATTCACACCTGTGAAACTAAACTTACTAAAATCTTCCAGGACCTAGTCCCTTATTTCCCTTCAATGGAGAGAAGGCTGGTGTTGGGTTCATGGTGTGTCTCTTAGCATGGTATTTGCTGCTACCTCTGTGGTTAATCTGTTCCTCATGGATCTCAATGTTTTCTAATTTTTGATGCTACACATTTCCTGCTCAGTTGGGGAATATATGTGTGTATGTATATACGCATATACTATAATATTATTTTTTTTCTTGGAGTTTGTCCCGTATTAGTTTCCTTCTGCTTCTACTCCTTCAGGAATAGGAGGTCTAAGTCTCTCCTAACACTGCACTTGCAGCCTCTTTCAACCTCTTTTGACCCACTCCCCAGTGAATGAGAAAGCTGAGTAAGGGCCACAGGTCTGCATGTGAAAAACACAGGGAACGTGAATTGAGATCCATGTTAATTCCGCTCCCCCCTCCCCAAAAGTACCTCGCTGTAATTACAGTTCCAACATCCTCCAGAAGAAAAGGGCCCTGTCTCCCCTGCAGCCCCCCTGGCAAATTTGATGCTCCTTGCAGCAGGGAAACCAGGCGTGGAGTGGAGCAGGTCAGCTGGGGCTTGAGAATGCTCCCCTTCCATGTCTTCAGTGCCGAAGGGGGTTGGGGGCTCTTCCTCTTCCCAGCCCCCTTCTTACCCCTTCCCTCAAATCTCCCAAGTAAATACAATTTTATTTTATTATATTGCTGCTGATCTGCTGTTGTTTTTCATACAAAAAGGGTGGAAGGGGCAAGAAGGAACGAAAGAGTCTGGCGACAGGAAGAGATGAATTGCCGAAGAATGACACTGGCAGGGACTATTGTTCATTTTAACGCTGGAGCAGGAGCGGAGAGAAACGTTCACACGCCATTCGTGGGCATCCTGCTGGGCAGACTAGGAAAGGGGCATTCCAGCTGGTCGTGAGATTTGGCTGGACAGATTGAATTGGGCTGAATAGAATGCTCACTGTTTATTATTATTATTATTTTTTTCTTATAAAGAAGTCCACTGATTAATTGCAATGGAACCCGATTAAAGGGAGAGTCTGAAACCCACACAGACATTACAGACATAAAACTGTCAGCCTACTGGTGTGTGATGACTGGGCCTTAACCCTTTATAAGGCTAATGCAGGAGGGGGATGCTCACCGGAGTCAACATTGCTCAGGCTGTGTTTATGTGTTTGTGTGAGAGAGGACTTCCGTTGTTTGGGGAAGGAGTTGTGTGCACAGCAGGAGACCTGTAAACAGACCTGTATCTCATGAAAGACAGGGGACTGAAGAATGAAAACAAGGTTTGGGGTTATTTTGCTCACGAGGAGTTTGTATGGGGGCTTGCTCAGATGTTACTGGCTATATTTTAATAGTTTTGCAGAACTGAGCAGCCCTTGTCCATGTATGTCTCTCCTTCTGTGCAATTCTGAATGGGGCAGTAGGAAAAATCTGTGAAGAGATATGAAAAGTTCCACAGGCTGTTTGGGGAATGTTGGAAAATAACTTGGTAGAAACATGAGGAACATAAAAACTAGGTAAGTATATAAAAGAATGCTGTAATCTGTGTGAGAACAAAGCTGTAGTTGAGCTGAATATGGGGACTGATGGGGAGATTGAAAGTGGATGGGCAGCTTGGATATATGTTGTCTCAGCTGTGATGGGATGGAATTTCAGGATGCTTAGAGACCTCTTTCTAGGACTGAAAACTCATTTTTATTATATATTTAATTCCAGATGTGTTGAAAAAAGAAGTCCATGTTGTGATACTTCTGGTTTTCTTTAACCCATTTTTTTACTCAGCTGATTTAGTGTCTGAACATGGTTGAATGCCCTCTGCTCATTCTTCTGCTTCTTTAATATCCTGTTTATAGCTTGCTTCTGTTGAGAAGCACAGATGATTTATTCAAATAGACTCTTCAGGCTTTGAAAGGGGTCTGTGTGTTGCAGTGTGAGGAGATTGGTAGGGGGGGCAAACACTCTTGCCCCCCAGCAGTGTTCAGCTTCAAGTGTGGTACAGTAAAGGATGGCAAATAAGATCTCTAATGAGTATGCTCTCCAGTAGTTTTATCTTTTTCTACAGCACCCTGTGCACATGTGTGCCCACTGGCTCGGAAATGTTTCCGTAGAGAGGTGGAAAGAGTGGAGATACAGTTGGAGCAAACAAAGGCCCTTTGTGGGCTCTGGGAAGATGACAGAAGGATTGCTTTTTGCTCTCTAAAGCTCCTCATTCCTTCCAATTCACAGAATGATTTAGGTTGGAAAAGACATTTAAGATCATAGAGTTCAACTGTTAACCAAGCACTGCCCAGTCCAGCACTAAACCATGTCATTAAGTGCCATGTCTATGTGTCATTTAAATACTTACAGGAATGGTGGTCTACCCCTCTGCTGGGCAGCCTGTTCTAATGCTTGACAACCCTTTTGGTGAAGAAATTTTTCCTTATGTATCTAAACTGAGCCTCCCCACGCATAACCTGAGGGTGTTTCCTTTTGTCATATCACTTGTTACTTAGGAGAAGAGACTGACCTCCACCTTGCTATAAACTCTTTTCAGGGAAGTGTAAAGATCTCCCCTGAGCCTCCTTTACTCCAGCTAAACAGCTCCTCCTCCTGTGACTTGTGCTCCAGACCCTTCACCAGCTTCATTACCCTTCTCTGGACATGCTCCAGCACCTCAATGTCCTTTCTGAAGTGAGGGGCCCCAAACTGGACACAGGATTCAAGGTGCGGCCTTGCCAGAGACTTGTACAGGGGGACGATCACTGTGGCCCTGATCCTGCTGGCCACACCGTTTCTAATACAGGCCGGGATGCCATTGGCCTTCCTGGCCACCTGGACACGCTGCTGGCTCATGTTCAGCCGCTGTCGACCGGCACCCCCAGATTCTCTTCCACAGGCAGCTTTCCAGCCACTCATCCCCCAGCCTGTAGCGATGCCTGAGGTTGTTGTGACCCAAAGGCAGGACTTGGCATTTTGCCTTGTTGAACCTCATACAGTTGTCCTCAGCCCACTGAACCAGTCTGTTCAGATCCCTCTGTAGAGCCTTCCTACTCTCCAGCAGATCAGTGCTCCTGCCCATCTTGCTGTTGTCTGCAAACTGACTGAGGGCTAAAGATAATAAACAGGACTGACCCCAATACTGAGCCCCAGGGAACGCCACTGGTGACTGGCCACCAGGTGGATTTAACTCCAGTCACTACCACTCTCTGGGCCTGGCCATCCAGTTGGATTTCTACCCAGAGAACTGTGCACCCATCCAAACTGTAAGCAGCCACTTCCTCCAGGAGAATGCTGTGGGAGATGGTGACAAAGGCTTTACTGAAGTCTACCTAGACAACATCCACAGCCTTTCCTTGTTACTGATCAGGTCGCATTGTCATAGCAGCTTTCTGAGGTGGAAGTTGCTTTTCTTCCTTTTTTTTCTTTTCCCTGCATCTCTGGTCACTTCTATCAGAATGCAGGTTGTAGCCTCACTGGCTTAGCTTCATGGGAAGCAGCTGTTAAATGGGGGAGTCTTTGTGTTCTGTTCCTATTAGGAAAAGTTTCATAGAATATAGTATATTCTGAGTTGATGATCCCACAAGGATCATCAAGTCCAGCTCTTAAATGAAGGGCCCATATGGGCATCAAACCCATGACCTGGATTTTATTAGCACCATACTCTAACCAAGTGAGCTAATTGTCAAAATGGGAGTGTCTTTAAACTCTCTCTACACAGACATTTGTATTACATCGAGTGTTTGAGTATTCAAGGAAGAAGGGCACTGAGCTAAGTCCTACAATTCATCAGTAAAAGAAAGAATAGCATAAATAGACAGGATCTTGCATTGTTTTCACTGCATCCTTTTCACAAAAAAGAGCCTTCTGGAAAAGCTGCTCCTGCAGGCAGCTGTATACCCACTCCCTCTGAGAACGTGGTATCTGTTGAGATCCCAGCCAGGGAGGCTGGAAATATACACTTGCTCTCAGCTGACCAGGGATGAGTCAAATTTCATGGTAAGTCAGCATCAGTGTAGCCCAAGGTGTCAGGAATGCAGAGTTTCCTGAGATTCTTATTCTGTATTTTAAACATGGAGAGAGGAAGGTAGATGAGAACCACTGTAGTTGCAAAAAATCCTATGCGCAAGTGGGACCTAAAAAGTCTGGTGTTCACACACCTAAATGGGGAATTGGGCAGGGGAGTCACTTCTGTACAAAAATCTCCTCACTCTTTTTGCACTTCCCATGCCTTCTCATTTCTCTTGTGTTTGTGGCTTCCCTTCCTTCTTCCCTTCCACCTACTAGCCCTTCTGTAGTCCTTTCCTGCAGCTCTGTTAACGTTTAACAAATTTCCCTCCAGTTTCTATGTTTCTTTTGGCTGTAGCTCAAGGCAAACTCCCCAGATCCAAAACTAATTTAGGGCTCTGAGCAACAGTAGCATTTAAATGTTGGCTTTGTGCCATCAGGCGGGCAGACTCTTCACTGAGAAGAAATCTAATTCCAGTGTTTATTAGATTAACAGTGGCCTCAGGACTGGACTTCCTTTTAATGTTGGCCTTTTAATAATTGTAAGGCTAATACAGGAACTTGGGAACCCCCAGGAGGTCTCAGGAGCCTGGCTCTGACCTTTTTTTTAGGAAGCAGGACTTGGATCCAACTTAATTTGGGTCAGGGAGCATGGGGGAGCAGACTGGTGAAGTGGAGCAGGTGGTGTTATTTTGACTTCCCAAGCAGTGTGTGTAAATCCTTCCATGTTTGTGCAACAGAGACTTTGATTTCCTGCAAGTTTGTTTCAATGAGCTCTCTGGAGTAAGGACCTAGGTAGGGAGGGGCAAATTGTGCCCCGGTTAAGAAGTGGAGTGGGACCGGATCTACTTTAATTTCTCAGTTTGACCACAAGCTCTTTGGGAAGTCACTTAGGGCTCAGGTTTCCAAGCATGAAGACTGTCTGTGGTGGGAGGTATGAGTCCTTTTGTTATACTGAGAGTCAGGTCTAAATCTCTTAGGCCAGCTGTGTAACTATAGTTGAACGTCTAATTTTCCACTGATTTTAATTGCCTTAGGCACCCAAATACTCACAGTTCTATGCTGTTTGGCTTCCATTTTCTGCTTCTGTATTGAAGGTAATACTTCCCAGTTTTTTAAGAGGTGTTGAAATTGTTCATTAGTAGAAAAAGGCACTCTGACACTGTAGTAGTAGAGGCCACACACATACCTAGAAAGATATGGTTCTATAACTGGGCCATTTTGCTTTTTGTTCATCTTCCTCTACCTGCCTCAGTGCTGTTGCTATTATTTAATTGAAAGTAAAGCCCAGTGCGAACAGTATGACACTGGCTGTAAGGGATCCTCTGGTACTTTTTGCTATTGTGGTGAATTTTTCTGGGATGTGAGTATGAATGAACTGTGGAACTTGCAGTTTTTTAGAGCAGCACCTGAGACTTTCAGTTTAAGCAGAGGAAGAGTTTTACGACCACTTTCTAAGTGTTGCGAAGGAGTCTGAAGTCCAGGTGCTGTGGGAGGTGTAGGTTGGTACTTCATGGGCTGCCTAGAAAGCAAACATGTGGGTGGGTTGAATAGGGGCTGATGTACAGTATAGCTGCCCTGCAGTAACTCCAACATTGACACTCCTACTGGCAATTCTGTTACAAAGAACTTATCCCATCTGAGCCCATAAAACATATTCACATTAAGCTTGTGTTTTCTGAGTGCACGTGTGTCTGTATATATGTGTTTGTATATATATTAAAAAGATGTTGCTGGTAAAAGTTTCTTTTTTACTTTTAAGTAAAAAAGGCAGCACAGTTGCTACAATGTCTCTGGTTGTGTAGTACTTCCCTTTTGCCAGACCCAGCCCTATTCTTCCAGCTCAGTCTGGCCAGTTAATAATTGCCCGTTTGCCCCTCATCCTCTGAGGGCAACATAATATCATGTGTGGAGTTATTTTTTAGAAAACAACATATAGAACAATTCTCTTTGTCCCAGGATAGCTCCGTTTATCTTGTGGTTTGTGCTTTTGAAGTCCTCCTGCCTGTGGGATTGCAAAAATGAGCTCCTGCCTCCTTATTGCCACAAAACCGCACTGTGTATCCTATCCCTTCCCTGGAGGACTCCACTGCTAAGCAGAGCTGTTGTGGTTGGCTTCCCAGTCTCTTGTGTGGCAGAGAGCTGGAAAGCTACAAAGCTCCACAGCTAACATGATGGCTGCTTTATAGAAGACCAAAATAAACTCCTTAAAATGATCTCTCTCTAAGAGAATAGTCCCTATCTTGTCCAGGAACCTGGCCTTTTCTGTATCATCCGATAACGATGGGAAGAATCTAATTGCAGCCCACAAAAGCCAAAATAGACTTTTTTGGATGCAAAATTTGTTTCCTTGTGCTATGTGCCTGGACAACTGCAGTCTAGCTAGAATCTAAAGTTCCTTGAAAAAGAAGACTTTTCATGCTTTGACTTTTACTTTCTGAAAAGAGACGTATGGCTGTCTGCGTTAGTGTAATCTGGGACTGATCAAGATGAAATTCTTGATTAGGTTAAACAAAGAAAAGAATGTTCTGCATTTTGGAGAGAAGGTGGGTGCATGTTCTAAAGGGTAGAATGTCCTTACAGCCAGTCCAGTGCCTGGAGCATCTGAAAGATGAAAGAAACAGGCTGATAATTTCCTGTGGGACAAACTTACTTAGAGTAGTTCAGAGAGCCAATGCAGGGTGAAACGTTGAAGACCAGATCAAAAATGACTTCCAAATGTGTTGTGAGCAAGGTTATGGATGCTTTGTAAATTCAGAGACTGATGGACAAGCGCTGGTGCAGTAATTAACAAAGTAATTAACATGAGTGGTGTGGGAGAGGAAGCTAAAAGCTCAAGAAACTTCTGAATCAAAAGGGAAAGGAGCCAGTTTCCTGAAGGCTCTGTGGCAAGGAGGTGGATTCTGAATTTTCCTAAGTACATTTATCCTTACAACCCAGGTTCAAAAATGCCACTTTTAGTTTTTCTTGGATCCTCAAAGCCTCTGAGCACTAGTTTTCAAGCAAAAATGGCAGGAGTCCTTCCTCCTCTTAGATGCCCTCTTTTGACCACTCCAATTTCCTTTTCCCCCACTTCAGGATAGCTTAGCTGCTCGTGACACTGCAAGTAAATCGGTGCAGTTTACAGACAGTAGATTAAAATTAATTGGCATTAATTTCAGGTTTTCTTAATGCCGTGACCTGTAACAGGTCCTTTAGTAGTATCTGTCAGAGTTGGATACCATTACTGTTCAAGACTGTATGCAGACAGAAAGATGTGTAGCTATCCTATATGAAACTGAAAACTTAGTGGGTTTTTCTTTGCTTGTTTTTAGATTAAGTCAGGTTTAGTTAGTCCATGCATGGTCAGATGACACCTATGTCTTTCTCAGCTGTTAAGCAAGGAATTCAGTGAAATCTCAAGGATGCTTGCAGCTTGGAAGAGGATATGACAGGAATAGTAGCAGAAACAGAATGAATGTTGGAAAAGTACTGATTGTTTGTTTGCTTTAAAAGTTAATACCTGGGTTACTTAAGGGAAGTAAAAGAGGGAGGAGTGCATGTATGCAAATTAAACCTTTTTCTTCTCATATTATAGTTATGAGTGACAGATGCCAAGCTGGTTTTCATTAGACCTTGTAGACTACTTGCATTCTTCATCCATTCAGTGAAGGGGAAGGTTTGCAAGGCTTCAGAATCTCTGAGGTTCTGATTCTTCCACAGTGTTTTCCAGAAGTGACAGAGCATGTCTTTACTGTGACTGTAGTAAACCTTGGGTGCTCCTTGGGTAATGTAAGGATCACTAGCTGAGGTAATGTAAGGATCACTAGGATAATTACATCAAGGATGAGAGAGACCTGTCTGTCTATCAAGTAATGGAAAAGTTAAAGGAAAGCTCATGAAATTTAAAATGCGAACATTTTCTGCCTTATAACTGGGAAAACAAACTCCAGTGTTTCATTAGTCCTGATCAATGTCTGTAGCTCATCTCCATGAACTTTGATAGAGTAGAAAGATTTCTGACTGTTCAATGACCCTCATTCTCAAGTGCTGTTGTGCTAGTGAAACTCTTAGGGGACTGTAGTAGGTGAAATACATCAGAAGTATCTTTTTCCTGTGGGTTATCTGTTTAAAACAGCAGGTTGCTACTCTAGCTGGCACTTGGCAATTGTGAAGGTCACCTGGTAACATTTCTGGTGTTGTGCCATTATTTTCTAAATTTTAGCATCTACTGTGCCGAATGATTCATGATAAATGAAAAGTGAATTGTTTGCAACCTTTATGGGACAGGAAAGGGTAGAAGTTATTAGCGTGTGGGTTTAAAAAAAAAAAACCACAAAATACCCACCACAGTGAAAGAAATGGAAAGTTATGTGTCTCATGTTGCTGAAGTGACTAATTCTTGCAAAGCATGATGTGGGTTTAAGATAGTATTTTAAAGTGTTTGTCTAGCATATGTGTATTCTGAAAGGGTTTGAGTCACATAGCTCTGCCTGTTGGGCCCTTGTGGTCCAGCTAAACATCTGAATGATGTCATGCAGCAACAACCTTTTATTATTCTGCGCGTTTCTGAGTGGTATTTCATTTCTGTTTAACGTTCTTGAGTGAAGTGGTCCTCATGACAAGTAATTTACTACTGGGGATAAGTCCCTTGGATTCTTCATTGTAGTTCTCTATTGACATGCAGTTGCACAGGAGCTTGCAGCTGTATAAAGAAATGCTACTTCAGGTTAAAATTAGCAAAGTGTGTTTCTTGATGGCATCCTTCAGGTATCATTCTGCACTTCATAATGTAATATGGATGACATGCTCTGCTTAAGAGAGAAAATCTACAGGTAATGAAATGCCAAGATAGATGGAATGCTTTTAACAGTAACAGGAAGGAAATTTCACAAGGTGGGAAACGTGATGCTCCTGCTCCTTGGAATCCAGGTTTATAGGTAGGAAAAGTATCTAGGAGGCTGAATCTCTTCCAGTAAGGGCCTTGGAGGTGAGAAGCAGAATGTCAGAGATGGCATACTGCAGGCCATGACTTTCTGAGGTCTTTGCACCTTTGTAGATTCTTGGTAAAACAAACAGATGCTCCCACTATCTAGTGGTTTTGTACACACTTTTAGAGAGAGTGGGTCTTTTATTGTTGCCCCTTGATTTCTCCAGGCATTGCTGCACCCAGCCTTTTCTATTAATTTGTTCAATCTGTTTCAAATTAATTTCCACCAGATGCACTAGCTTTAAAAAAACTTTTTTTTTAAAGGCTGAATCCTGATTTTTCTGCCCATAATTCTAATCTTCTAGGTCCCCTCTGTATTATTTCTTTTTCTACTGTTGTGTTTGTAGAGGAATATTTCCTATTTTGGTATCATTTGCTGCTCCTTTAACTTGATACTTATTCTTTCTTCCAATTAATTAATGAAGTTACTTAATGGGACTGGATCTAATGCTGATCCCTATAATACTTACTAGCTATCGCTACCCCCTGCAGCTTGACTTGCTGCCACTTCTCATTATCTTTTGTTTATGGTGATTCAGCTGACTTTTTTGATCTGTGTGTGCTGGTAACCTAGCCAATTTGAATTAGTTTTTTTCTAGGATTTCATGGCAATCATAATACCTTTTCAACTATACCTTCTGTTCAAAGACTCTAGATATGTAGAAACAGATTAAACATTAAGCCTTTACTACATTGTGGTGGCATAATAGTAGTATACCCTCTTCTAGAAGGGAAGAAGTAGTTTTGTCTAGCGGTGTAGGCATGGATAGAGTTAGGACAAGTATCTAGAGACCTCAGTTATAGTCACATTGATTATTGCAAGGTATTAATTTACGATTTTGGGATTTGGGAGAAGGAACTGTAAAAATTGCTTCTTGATCCTTGAGTCTTTTTATGTTTAAATCAAATCCTCCTTCAGTATTTCTTTTTCAACAGTTGTTTCTATAAGTGCTCTCCTATTCCCTGGGTGCAGGTTGAGGTTTTTGGTGGGATTGCTGGTCTTTACTGCTATGGGATCAGCATTGGGCTCCAGAGACTCAATCATGTTTTTAAAGGCCTCCTATTTCTTTGACCCATGCTGCATTTCTGTAAACACAGCTTCTGTTTGTCTCGCTCTACTTCTTGCATACACCCATTGCACTAACATTAACTCAGTTTGCACTTTGTTGCACCCTTTATTTTCTTTAAGTCCTAATTAGTGGACGCCCGGTGGAATTCTCTTCCTTATGCTCCTGATTCTTGTGCTCCTATCAAGTGTAATGTTTTTCGGGTGTAACTTGTGAAGTTGTGCAGTTTAATACAGTAGCTGAAGGATGACTGTGCTTAATAATGTGCCTCTCCCCAGCACTTGTTCAGTCAGATGTTTGAGAACCAGCTGGTTCAGGATTGAGGTATCTCTGCTTTTTCAAAATGAAAGAGGAACCTCTAAGATGGGGAAACTTTCATCCTCACTTGGAGACTACCAAAGTAGACATGGTACTCAATTCCCAAAAAGCTGTAACATTTTCAGTCTCTCTTCTCTGGTTCATATGGTTGTGTTGAGGTTTTTTTGATACCCCATTATTTTTGTCCTTAACCATACCACTATCACGTTCTTCCTCAAACAAAACTGTAACAATTCTGTTTGAATTGAAAACTTTTAGATTGATCTTCCTTAATTTTAGTCTTAATTAATCTTCTTAATTTTAGTCTAGGCAGGCTTCAAATGCTTGGAGACCATGTGGGTACCCAATCAGAACTGCTTCAGATGCTTCCATAATGGGAGTAGAAAAGAAGAGAAAATTGTGTTGGCTTTTATCAGTGTGTGGTGCCCTGTCTGACATCAAGCTGTTGTTCTGTACTCTTGCCTTTGCTGTGTCTGCCAGCAGAGCTCTGAGTTTAAACAATGGTCAGCAAATCCCTCTTCTAAAGCTGGATTAACTGTACTTTTTCCTTCCATGGAAACTGCTATTTGGGTAAGAGAGGAATCCAAAATTTTCATTTTCCCTCAAGACAGGCAAGTATATAAAGCCGAGCTGCTTTGCCATAGGAATTTGTGGAAGTGCTGGATAAAGAAGGAAAGTGTATCAAGTAAACTATGTTCAAGGCCATTTGAAATGTCCAAGGTCTGCCCTTGTCAAGGTGTGTATGTGATGGGAATGCAGAAGTGAACCTGACCTGGAAGTGGAGAAAGAGATAAAATGGTATCCGACACAGACCTTCTAACAAGAGATATGGAAGGTATTAAGAGGCTATTAAAGACTATGCTACAGAATTCACTAATTTTAATCCCAAGTAAACAATCACATGCTCATGAGTTCTTAAAATACAGAAGTAAGAAATGAAGTGCATCTTTTGAAGTCAGAGCAAAATACTCTGATACTTGTTCCAGATTTAAAAACTGCTTCTGGTGATATCCTTCCACACTTTCTCTGTGGAAAAAATCGCACAGCCTTATGCCCATCACTGTTAGGACTTCAGTTCTCTCCTTTTGCCTTTAATTCCATTATTCATATTCCAGTTCTTTTACACAGTCCTGGATTTTTTTCTTTTTTGTCCCTGTAATTTGTCCTATATTTTCACACTAGTTCAATATCCACTTGTTCCTTCTGTCCTCCCACCATTTTTATATGGTAGGGTTAAAATTATAAAAGATGGTATTGTCATATTTTTGGTTGTCTTTTGTAATAATGAGGATTGCAGAAAGGTCTCTGCCTTCCATTGAAGGTCTTCTGTAGGCCATGAAATGGAGAGTTAGGTGCCTGTCCATGGAGGGGGAGGAACCCAGACACATTTGTTACTCAATCTTGGACCAAAAGGATGATTGTTCTTTCCAGAGGCTTCTGATTCTGAGCTGAACAGTCTGCAACTGTAAATCATGCCAAATACATTTGTAGTTCTAGCTTTTCTAAAACTATTGGTGCTATTTTCCTTGTACCATGGAAGAACTAAATGGATACTTAGTCGTGGTTTTAGCTGTATTATTCCATGTTACAGGTACATGAAGAACTGCAGCGTGGCGCAAAAAAACGATGACTGTGAACTTATTAGTACTAATTAAAAAAATTACAGTAAGAGTTTGTGTGTTAGAATGAAAGGGAAAAGATGCAATCCACAGGGTGGTGTGGAGTGGAAGAGTCTCTTTTATGTAACTGGTTCTTGGTACCTGGATAGAAAGAAAATTTGAAAAGGCATCGTGGTGTTGACCATTGATGCCAGGATCTTTTGCAGGTGTTCATTGAGGGAACTCCATCCATATGTGAATGTGAGAAAGTTCTGATATTGCTAGAATGCTGCCAGAGCCTGACAGAGCAGGAATGTGTTCATGCCAAAAAAAGAAAGACATTTTTTTCAATAAGAACAATCATTCTACCTCCCCAGGAAGATGGTAGAGTCCGTATTACTGGAGGTTTTCAGGATGTGACTGGACAGGGTGATAATTAGTCTCATCCAGGGTCCCTTTTCCACAAAAGGTTGGACCAGGTGATCTTTTGAGATCCCTTCCAACTTGGACTATTGCATGATTCCTTGTTGAAGCAACAACCTGTCGAAGGTTGAATTGCTACAAAATAGTGATAAGGGCTACCATCTGTCATTATTTTTATTGAAGAGAGAAAGGATTAGCATGTGTCTTTTTGGAATAAAGCATACCATCAGGACTTAAACAGTTTTTCACTCTCCCCTAGATATCTACTGTTTCTATTAAAGCAACAGCTACAGAGTCCAGTTTGGTAATTATTCTGTCTACTTAAGCTTCCTTTGCAATGTCAGTGTTTTTATGAGTCTGTGGCTGCTATATAGTAGCTCTGAGGATTGCAAATGACCTCATCAGCAAAATGAAGCTTTGTATATTAGGTTTTGCTTTATGGGCTATATTGTTTGGCCTTAAGAAGAGTTGTGGGGAGGGGTAGGGGAAGCAGAGCAACAACTTACTGTTTAAGCAACCCTGCCCCACCTCCCCCCCCTTCAGAAAAAAAAAGGCAGAAATAACAGGATGATTATTGGCTTCTGCTTTTTGGCCAGAAATGACATAACTGCTTTACCAACTTTAGACATAAAATTACACAGATTGTAACTATTGTTTTAAGGGGGGTGGGGGCAACTCACCCTTCCTCAGGAGACATTTCATTTGTCAGATGAACAAGAAGGTATGGAGGATATTTGGAAGGAATTTGAAGAAACTGAGCATGCCATGCTAAATTTAAGGTGATGGCAGATGTTAAGTATGAGGCTTGTGTTTAGACTGACTTCCTGTTTGTAAAATCCAGAGGTTGTTTGTATACTTTGCTAGAAAACTGTTTAGTTACTGGATCCTGCTGCTATCCCATCTGGAGGGAAACAAACTGCAGACAGTGAAGATGGTTTTTTGGTTGTTTATACCATGGTCAGGTGAGAGAGTAGGAAACTTGTGTTGTGGTCACATGAGGTATCAGGAGAGGCCAGGAAAGTTGTGTGATGACAGCTCAGCACCTGCCAATATCTCTGTCTAGCTTTTTTGTATTGTTTTTTATGTATTGCATTGATAAAATCTGTCAGATTTTTGCCTCCTGCATAAGTGAAAAGATTTTTCAATATAGAGAGTTAGTAAAATGTCCCAGCCTGCGATGTGATGAAAAGCTTTAGGAAAAATATTTGCGTGGTTAAGCCCAGAAGCGCCTCTTTGTTCTTGCTCCAGAAGAATATGCAGAAGTGTAAGTAGATATATCCGCTTTGATTATTGGTCCAGTTGCTTGAACAGCAAACGCTGATTTCCGTCCTGTTCCTGGCCCACTGACTAACTGGAATTGGAACGTGACACTGGAGGTTTATTTGTGCGCTTGGTTAGTCTTTTGTCTCGCGCTCCCACCGTTTAATGAGAGCTCGAGGTAAAGAGAGTTAAGTCTTCTGCTAAGGTTTCTCACACCAAATACACCACTTCCGCTTGTCTTTGAGGGAGTTGGAGAAAACATGCTTCTCATCTTTATCCTTCCTGACCCTCTACTATTACAGATACAGTTACAGTGTAATGTCACTGGAGCTCTGAGCACTGGGAAATAATCATGGGACACCAAAGGTGAAATACTATCCACATTGAAATCATTGAGAAAATTCCTGCTGTCTGCAGGGGGTACCACGTTTCATTCACCTTGTTTGTTTTACTGGGAAAGACTAGCCACCCAGGACTGGTTCTTCTAATACTGTTCATAGGTTGAAAGTAGTGTGCTCTCTGAACCATCATGTGCATTACTAGTCCAAGTGCGAGACAAGGGTAAATCATGATTTATAAAATGCTTCACTGTAATGACTATAAGGTTAGTTTCCCTATAGGTCACAAATCACAAACCATTAAATTTGCAAAGGTCATAATTTAAAATAAATAGGCAAATTATGCTTACATATTAGTACTACAGATATCAGCTAGTGCATATGAGAGAGTGTTGGTATCCTAATGTATCCTTCAGCTTCCAACAGTTTCAGTAGCATGGTAAAAACATAAAACAGAGATGATGGAATATAGCAACTTTAACGAGGTGGGAGGAACAGATTTAATATGTGTGTGCATATATATAACCTGATATTAGTAGCAACTTTGAAGATAACTCTGTGTTTAACAATACAGCAGATGAAGTTACAGTCAGCAGACTGGGACAGCTGCACTAATTCTTTCTTTGCTGTTGCAGAGCTGTTCCATGCTGTTCGTATGGGGAAGGGTAATGAAGCTGGTGAGAGGATTAAAGAACAAGTCTTACTAGGAATGGCTGAGGGGGGTGGGAGTGTTTAGTCTGGAGAAAAGGAGGCTTGGGGACCTTATCATTCTATAAACTACCTGATAGGAGGTGTTAGGGGAGTTGGGGTTGGTCTCTTCTCCTGGCTAACAAATGACAGGATGAGACAAAATGGCCTCAAGTTGTGCCGGGGATGTTTAAATTGGATATTAGGAAAAATTTCTTTGCTGAATGGGTTGTCAAGCACTGGAGAACAGGCTACCCAGGGAGGTGGTGGAGTCTCCATCCCTGGAGGTATTTAAAAAGTGTGTATAGGTGTGGCACTTAGGGACGTGGTTTAGTGGTGGACCCTGGCAGTGTTGCGTTAATAGTTGGACTTGGCAATCTTGGAGGTCTTTCCAGCCTCAGTGATTCTGTGATTATATTCAGGAGCTAAGATAATTTGCTTTTACTTCTTTTCCTCAACTCCCTCATTTATGCTTATCCAGAAATAAATTATTAAATGTATTACCCTAGTTTAAGAATGATTTGCCTTGATGTTGGATCCTTTCCTGTCCATAAGCCTGGGCAGGATAGAGCCAGTCACTAGTACTTCCATTTTTGTCTTTTCCTAGGTGGTCTCATGTACTTGCACAGAAAGGAATATTAGAGCTTTTCAAGTACCTGGGATAAGTGCTTTGGGGTACTGTTGAGGATAATGGTAGAAAATTGCTTTGGAAAAGGTGATTTAAACAGCAGCTACTTTGGAGACATTATGCAACTAGTTCTGACTTTTTAAATAGTTGCAGGCAACAGCAGAGGATAGTTTGTCCTGAATTTCCTGTGCTGTCAGTTTGAAGAAACCTGTTTGATTTTTGTGGGAGGGTTGTGGTTATTCTGAATTTTCCTGCATTTCTAATAATCAGATATGTTGCATAGATGATGCACTGCTTTTCCTCAGGGATGTTTGTGTTGCTTTTTTTGCCTTCTGACCCTACATCATCCACTTGCTGTCTTTTTGAATCAGCCTGTTCATACCTGGTAAGTCCTCTGCAGATCTGACCACTCTATCCTCCTTTGTTTTTTATTCACCTCATGTTCTTTTAGCCTCAATCCTTTGTTACACCAGATATTGTCCACTTTCCCTAGTATATGCAGTAATACTTTGAGATGCATATTTTCTACTAAACCTTTTAAAAATAACTTGTAGTGAATGTGAGGGGAAGAATAAAAGGTTATTACCCCCATGGCAGACTGTGAACAGAGGTCCCACAAAAATTTGGTTGGTGCAATTCAGCAGCTTGCAGATATGCTTGGAAAATGGTTTGTAGTAAGGCCTTGCAATCTGCAGTGTAGCAGTTGGGAGCAGGCAGCAGAGGCTGGCAGAAACCTCCTCAACCAGTTTTGTTGCAGAAAAACCATAATATAATTCTTCCTCAAGGAAGAAATGCATCCCCTTTAAACTTAAACCTTAGCTTTAGTTTCAAAAATGGATGTCTTCACTGGAGGGAATTCAGCTGTTGAGAGAGTTGCAGAAGTGTTACATATGATTTTGAAGATACTGCTTTTCTCAATTAGCATGGTAAATAAGGACATTCTGGGGAATTTTTTTTCTTTTTTGCTTGGGTTGACACAGTTCATGGTTCATCACAGATACACTAGATGTATGAGTGAGGTAAATGAAATCAAAAAGCCTGCAGATAGCTCAGGATGTATACGGCTACCACTTGGGGCACATATCTCTCTGTAATTCTTTCCTTATGATCTGTTGTTGAATCAGAGAGCTTTAGGTCTGTTTGAATTGCAGAAAGAAGGAACCATGCAAAAATATCCAGTCAGACTAGCCTGAGGGGGTTGATGATTGATAGAGTAATCATTTGTTTAACAAAGGATTCTACTCCACAGAGTTATCCCTTCTCTTGTAGTGTCAGAACTAAGTGTAGCAGCAGCAGTGCAGTGCTCTAGGAGAAGAGGGAGTTTGTAAAACAGAAAGGGTGTTCTGATACCTGACATTTGTGACTCGTTCTGAGTTGTTTTTCAGCTGACTCCTAAGTTTCTTTTTGGCGGATTGCTCTTTGCTGTCACCTTCAAACACCCCAGTCCAGGAAACTGCGCGTAGTAATAGATCTCTGATTTCAACACCATGAGGAGGGTGAACATGTTCCGTTTTAGTAGAGAATGTGTTCATACATATAGTGTGTACTTGGAGAAGAACTGTGATGTCACATTGTATTTAATGTTTACCCTAAAACAGATGGATCTCTTAAAAATATCTTCTTTCTTTCTTTTTTTCTTCCTTCACAGGTGTTACAAGTAGCAGTGAATGCTCCTGTGGACGTAATCATTTTACATGTGCTGTCAGTGCTTTCGGTGAATGCACGTGTATCCCTGCTCAGTGGCAATGTGATGGAGACAATGACTGTGGGGACCACAGTGATGAAGATGGCTGCAGTAAGAATACCATCTTTGACTTGGATTTGGGAAAATAGAATGTCTTTTTCTCTTCTGGTGCTTCTCTGTTTTACAGGCAGATCATACCATTTGTATGACTGATGTTTTGGGTTGTAGATGACCTACTTTTGACTGACTTCAGTACTCAGAGTCCAACAGAGCACCAACATAAAGCACAGCAAAACACCCACTCTGGCTTTTGCAGCTGGTTTTAGATGGCTGTTGGACATGAATATTTTAGAGGGAGAAGAGGAACAGAGAGAAGTACTTTTTTTTTCCCACCCTTGCAATAGCACTATCTGTGAACTAAATTATACAGTTTTGCTGTAAATATGAATGGAAAATAAACAGTGTGAAGAAGCGTTTTGAGAGTGTCTGCCCTCCTAAGTAAAATTCTAGTTTATGTCCTGGCTGCCCTATAAAGGGAGGGAAAGGTAAACACTATCATAATGTTCATTGGTCTTGGGATCTGCTGAGAGAAGTTACCTTGCAGCTACTGCGTACCTGCATAGTGTTGACATCTCTGTAGCTGAGCCCAGTTAGGTGAGAATTGATGTATAATGTCAGTTTGAGTGGGTTTAGCATGATACAGATTAATAGAGAAAGCCTCTTTCCCTGGAGTCACATGTAAGTTGCTTTCTTACCTCATCTCTTTGGATTGCACAGACGGTGGTAGAATTGAAGGGTGGAAAAAAGGCTTGTTTTCATGGAACTCCTTTCCTGAAAGGAAACCCTAGAGCTGAAGATTTAAGGCTCCTGTCAAGGAACATGAATGAGGAGGAATTTATCTTCTCTTATGGATCTTTCTTTAACCTTCCCTGGTTTCTGCTGTTGATTAGTTGTATGGAAAGGAGCTTTCCTCATCTTTGAAATACTGTTTTAGAGAATCTCTTCCTTAAATGTGGGAGGTGTCAACCTAGCTTTATGAAAATTTGTTTCCTTCTCACTTCTTGTTTTTTCAAATTTTGCAAATATTGAGCAGCGTGGAAGACCTTGAGTGAAAAATGGGGTTTTGATAAATTGGCTACCTGCAAATTGAGATGATCAGTGTTTGGTTTAAAGATGATTAGTGAAAGGGTTCTTGGACAAGGAAGTGACCTTAACTGGAGAACTCAAAAAAGGGGATGAAAATCCTGCATGTTTACATCCAGTAAAGAAAAGGGCCAATATGAAAACTTACTATGCTCAGAAAAGAGGAAATGGGGATCTGGGAACTGAAGAAATAAAATTAAAGTCTCAAAAGAACAGGACGGAGGCTCTGTACAATTGCACAGGCTAAAAAAGGAGAATCTGAGCAGGAATAAGGGGCTTGGGGAGGTAAGGAATATCCAATAGCTAAACTGGTTTTACTAGCTTATTATTAAGCACAGAGGAAGATTCCTTTTTGTTTGTTTGTTTGTTTGCTGGGGAGGCAGGGAAGCAGGGGGATGATGGTGGGATTGTTTTGGGTTTTTTTGGTGGGCTCAGTATCGATTTAGACGGGTGATACTTGTTGATATGATCTTCTGTGTAATTCAACAACATTATACTTCGAGCACGGAAAGTTTTAAGCCAAGTAGGCATGGTAGGACTAGGGGGCGGGAGAGATAAGATCTTCCATAGGAACTAGCAGGAGGTGGTTCAAAGCTGAGTTGTTTGTTCATACAACATATGCTTAAGCTGAAAATCTTCTTGCCACAAAACACTGATTCTGAAATTTCAAACGTTCTCAGGTAGCAGTCTCATAAGTTAATGGATGTAGTTACTTAATGCCTTTTTTGCCTTAGTCTATTAAAGACTAAACCACTTGTCCTTAGGATACGCAGCTCCTAGAGCTGGAAGTTAGTGACAGGAACCTGACCGAAACCCTCATAATCCAGAAGGCAATGGTTAGTGACCTGCTATGCCAATTAAACACCAACAGGTCTATGGACCCAGATGGGATGCACCCAAGAGTGCTGAGGGAGGTGGCAGAAGAACTTGCCAAGCCAATTTCAATCATTTACCAGTAGTCCTGGTTAACTGGAGAAGTTGCATTTGACTGGAAATTGCAAATGTAACACCCATCTACAAGAAGGGTCAGAGGATGATTCAGGGAACTACAGGCCTGTCAACCTGACCTCAATACTGGGGAAGGTCATGGAGCAGATCATCCTGAGTGCCATCACACAACACGTGCAGGACAACCAAGGGATCAGGCCAAGTCAGCATGGGTTTACAAAAGGCAGGTCCTGCTTGACCAACCTGCTCTACTTCTATAACAAAGTGACCTGTGTCATGGATGAGGGAAAGGTTGTGGATGTTGTCTACGTAGACATCAGTAAAGCCTTTGACACCATCTCCCACAGCATTCTCCTGGAGGAAGTGGCTGCTTACAGTTTGGATGGGTGCACAGTTCTCTGGGTAGAAATCCAACTGGATGGCCAGGCCCAGAGAGTGGTAGTGACTGGAGTTAAATCCACCTGGGGGCCAGTCACCAGTGGCGTTCCCTGGGGCTCAGTACTGGGGTCAGTCCTGTTTATTATCTTTATCCCTCAGTCAGTTTGCAGACAGCAGCAAGATGGGCAGGAGCACTGATCTGCTGGAGAGTAGGAAGGCTCTACAGAGGGATCTGAACAGACTGGTTCAGTGGGCTGAGGACAACTGTATGAGGTTCAACAAGGCAAAATGCCAAGTCCTGCCTTTGGGTCACAACAACCTCAGGCTGGGGGATGAGTGGCTGGAAAGCTGCCTGTGGAAGAGAACCTGGGGGTGCCGGTCAACAGCGGCTGAACATGAGCCAGCAGCGTGTCCAGGTGGCCAAGAAGGCCAATGGCATCCCGGCCTGTATTAGAAACGGTGTGGCCAGCAGGATCAGGGCCACAGTGATCGTCCCCCTGTACAAGTCTCTGGCAAGGCCGCACCTTGAATCCTGTGTCCAGTTTTGGGCCCCTCACTTCAGAAAGGACATTGAGGTGCTGGAGCATGTCCAGAGAAGGGTAATGAAGCTGGTGAAGGGTCTAGAAAGCATGTCTTAGGAGAAGCAGCTGAGGGAGCTGGGGTTGTTTAGCCGGGAGGAGGCTCAGGAGAGACCTTGTAGCCCTCTTCAACTACCTGAAAGTAGGTTGTAGTGAGGTGGGTGTCAGTCTCTTAACCTGTGTGTCAAGTGAAAGGAGGAGAGGAAATGGCCTTAAGTTGCAGCAGGGGAGATTCAGATTAGGTATTAGAAAAAAATTTTTCACTGAAAGAGTGATTAAGCACTGGAATAAGTTGTCCAGGGAGGTGGTAGAGTCACTGTCTCTGGAAGTGTTCAAGAGACGTCTGTATGTGTCACTTGAGGGTCTGGTTTAGGAGTGATTTTGGTGGTGCTGAGTTGACAGTTGGACAAAGGTCTCTTCCACGTTTGATGATTCTGTAATTCTGTGATCTCATTCAGAACATGACTTGTGCTGTAGGTCTCTACAATTTAGTGAGAGATGTAAGCTATCATGTACCAAGAAGGACAGTAGATTTGACAAGTTAGGAGGGGAGATAAAGAGCAGCATTTATTCAGAGTAGAAAAGTGACTCAAGGGGAAGGACTAGAATATGAGTTGCCTTTTTGAATATTGTGTTGTGGTAGGAAAAAATACAAAGAGGAGAACTGTTTTCAGCTGACAGCCAGCAGTACTTTGAGTGCAATTTAGTGGAAATATGAAAGCAAAAATAAAAGTTAAGCAATGGGGCTAAGGATACTATAGAAATGTTAAATGCACGGCTTTCATGGAGTAAAATTTTGGACTTCTGATATATTTATTTATTGACTTCTACCAGGTTTGAAATCAATCAGTTTCTTTTAAATACAAATACTGACCTGAAGGTTTGGGTTGTCATGATGAAGTCCTCATACAAGGCCCAGATATATTAAAGGCCTAGTTAAAAAATTACTGAGATTCCTCAGAAACCGTGAGGCTAGTCTTCATGCTGGAATGGGCCCAGTGGTTCATTCTGACTTATGAATCTCAATCAGTGCAACCACTTATATGGACTCTAATGAGATGCTAAAACAATCTGGATTCTTTTCCAGCAATGTATGGATGTGCAGCTCTGAGTTTTAAAGACAGGAATTATAATATCATCAAGTAGATGTCTCTGATTAGAAGAGTGAAAAGAAATGTTTGCAAGGAATCCCACCTTTTCACTGGCCTGCTACAAGCTAGTTTTAGAATTTTCTTTTTTTCTTCTGTGAATGTCCTAACTTTCCAGAGGAATAAAACTGTAACCATACTTTTTTATGGTGTACTTTCCTTCCGTGTATCATGTACTAATGTGTATACTGTAAACCAATACAACAAGAAGAACAAGTTCCTGAGAAAATTCTATTTCCTTGGGAAAAAGAGAGGAGAATGGGAAGACACTGGACTGTTGGACTCCTAATAAAGCAAGAGAGCGAAACACACGCTGGGCATAAAGGTGAAAATTGGTTTAGCAAGTCAAGATTCAGTCTTGCATCTGTGTCTATATAGTACTGCATGTACTTGAGTAATTGACTGGAGTTCACTAAATTCTCTATTAATGCAATTTTCTAACCTTGAATGGGTAATCTGTCACTTTGTTAAAATGACAGCTTGAAATGCAGTGCATGTGATGTAAAAAAAAAAAAAGGAAAAGAAAAGCAAGATACTTGGCAGTGAGAGGAGTTACAGCTATGAAAAACTAGAGCAGACACAGGGAACACTTACTCCCTTGAGACATTTTCAGTTTCAAGATAAATTCTTAATATGTGGTGAGTTTTCCTTTGTTTAGTTTTTAATGTTCTTTTACAAACTATAAAACAAATTACCACTTTCTGAGTTGGTTGCACTAAGTTTTTCCTCGAATGGTACTGTTTCTGCACATCCCAGACACTTGCACTTGTTTTGGTGTCCTTGGAATGTCTGCCACTCATAGGTATTTTCCCTTTGTTTTAGGGAAAGCCCTGCCTCTGCTTACCTTTGACAGAAACTCTTTTCCTTGCAAATTTGAAGCCCTGCTGTGATGGAAGCCAATTATTCCATGACATGTTTGCTTCCTGCTCTGGATCATGTTTACAAGCCAGAGTGCTGTAGTAATAATATCAGTAAGCAACCTCTCAGCTGTCATGCCAGCTTCATAGGCTTTCTCTAGTGTCAGCTCTCTGGCTTGCTGACAGTATCTGGTTTGGAAGCCTTTGCTACACATGCACAGAGTAGCTCAGCTGCCTTCCTGCCTTGTGCCAACAGAGACTACTTTGGACTGTCCCTAAAGAAAGCCACATGCAAGCGGAAGAATGGTTTTCATTCTGCCCTCCTGTATGTCCTTTGAAGTCCAACATGGTGTGAATGAGTCCTACTTCCTGTGGCAAGGGTGAAAGGACAACTGAGTAAACTTGGCCTGAGAATTCATAAATAGTTCTGTTTCTCCTAAAAGACATCAAATCCCCTCATAACTGTCCCCCCAGAAGAGCCTTCTTGATGTGAATTTTGGATCTGTATCATACATAACCAGCCTGTAAATTGATAACTTCTTGGGACACAGAGTTGCTTGCTTAGCTCCATACACTGTTGTACAATACTTTTTATTTAAAGGGGCTGAAGGAAGAATTTACTCCTTGTACCTTAAAGATTACTAAAAGTGATCTGTTCTCATCTCACTGGGAAATCTACACAGTTCCTGTTGAACTACAATTCATTCAAGTCCAGGAGAGGGTCTCTTCTTTGCCAGGAACAGGACTGTCAGTATAGCCTGCTTATCAGTCCCACAACAAAAATTGTTGAGGTGATGTGAGGATAAAAATCTCACAGGTCTTTTACTAAAATTAATGGAAACTTTAAAAGAATTTTCCCTCTGCCCTTCACTTACCAGTCTTGAGCACAGATGCAATGGCTCAGGTGAAGCTTCATTTCTGAACGTCAAGTTTTATGAATTAGGAACTCCTGTTAAGAGTTCAATATTCTCTTGTAAACACACGAGTTCCGTATCTGCAACTTTGTCATTTTATTGAGCTCAGAGAATGTGTGTTTCATTTAAAAGGCATCAGAATTAATGCAGTGCCCCCTCGGGCAGAGCGCTTGTGATCAAAGGGCTGTGAAAGATTGGGTGCTGATACTCTTTTAATTTTTTTCTTTCTTTTTTTTTTTTCTTTTGACCAGCAGCATTCTCAAATATAGTTCAGCAGTGTGACTGGAAACATTTTATGCTACTCTGGAACTAGGGTTTCCAAAACATCTGTTAGTAAAATGCAGTGTTTCCTATTTCTTTCTGAGAGTGGACTAACACCCTTTATTTGTATTACTGGACTTTTTGCCCACTGAGCTGCAGATCTCAGCAGACAGATCTCTGTTTGCGGGTATCTGGGTACTGGCATGGTTGTGGACATAGCTGGGGGTCAGGCTGCAGTTCTCTAGGTAGTATGATTATTTTTTTTCAGTTGTATTTATTTTTTAAATTAACTTCTCATTCTTCACATGAATGAGAGTTTGTCTTATTAAACAACCAGTATTGTTCAAACTGCTGTGTTCCAGACCTGAACATTGGTTGCTTGCTGTTCTTAGGTACAAAGCAACCTGCTCACCACAGGCAATAGGGATAAAGTGTTCAAAGGACAGTGGGACGTGATTCAGTCTGCGTTTCACCTTATAAACTTCCCTTTTCCCCCTCCCTCCCCCTTCCCCTTCTGCTTGGCAATAAAAGAGCGTCCTGTGTAATAGGAGTTGGGAGGGGGGAGGACTAGCAGGCAGGCTTATGATAGACATAGCTTTGCTGAAACCTTGGATGATGTCCAGTGTGACCATGCAGAGGGATGAGCTCAGGGAAATGGTTGGAAGTTCAAAGACCTTTTTGTATTGCTCACTGGTAGTTGACAGATGTGTTCTCTTGAGCTGTTGCTGCTCAGCCTTGCTCTTTCCACTGGCTCCCCTTCCTTGGGCTTGCTCCCTGTCCTGCCTCTCTGCTCTGCCTGGGGATGGTGAGTTTGTCCCTGTCTGTCTAGGCATTTGCCTGACTTCAACTCCATTCTAGGACTTAGCTTAGCTCATCTCTTTTAGGAAAATATTGTTTCTTTGCATAGATATGGAGAGATCAAGCTGGAATTGAGCAGGGAAGGGGGGTTGAGTCTGAAGTGTGTTTACTGTTGGCATTACCTAATCCTTCTATGAGTCGTGATAAAAGCATGTTAGTGCAACCTGTGATTGCTTGCTCATCAGTTGAAACAATGCCTATGAAGGACTTGCAGCTGTCTTAGGAAATAATAAATATCCTTCATTTTACAGGTTGGAGAAGGGGGCTAAAGAGGCAGAACTGTCCCATGGTCATGCATCTGTATCAAGCTGGAAAGAGAATATGGGAGTTCAGTTTCTAATCTTCTAGATGCTAATCCAGCTTGTCCTCCAGCAAGATGAAGAGGTCTTGCTCTCTGTCAGCAAAAGGAGTTCCTGCTGCTTCAGTTGTATTGCCATGTGCCCTTCTTCTGACCATGGGTTTTAAAATAAGCTATATGAGTTAAAGCAATACACTTACCAGATTGTATAGCTGCTCCATTGTGTCAGGCCAAAATATAGTGGAGGTTGTTTGAGTGTCCTAAGTGTGACCTCTTAAGTTCTGAATTTCCTCCTAAGTTCAAATTTCCAAACACTTTGGATGTATTTTCAACTGTGCTAAACATTCACTCTGGGCTAGTGGTATGCCCTCAGCTTTAACTCCATAGGAATAAAACACATCAAAATATGAAGTAATAAATGTCCAGCAAAAGAGCTGATTAATAACAACCCTAGAGGAAAGGGCTGTACAGTGGAACTGAAGCCTAATATGTCTAGAAAAATAGAAGGAATTTTCTGTGTAGGCTGTTTGCTTTTTAATGGGAAGAAGGAATGATGGACTGGGGAGGCAGAGCTAGGAAGAAGGGGTTAGAAGAAACTGATCCCAGAATCTCTTGCAGAATCTTCTTTTGAAGCATCTGTTTCTGACCGTTATTGAATTCAGGTTCCAATTATATGTGGATCCCTGCCCGGATCCCACTGGCAGTTTCTCTGCTCTATGAGACATTAGCCCTCATTCATTAGTTTGGGATTTTTTATCTAAGTAGGTTTGTGGTTTTTCTTCCTTCTTTAAAGGAATGCTCCTGTAGAAGGGGATTTAATACCACCCCCCTGCCCCTAACCCCCAGTGTTGTCTGGCTAGCACACACTTGGTGTCTGCTGGGTTGGGAATTTGGTTCTCGTAGCAGTTTGTGTTTTGCTCTCTTTCTCCTGCGCTACCTCCCCTGTGCTTGAAACTCGATTTTTATATCTAGGGGGAGTATGAAATTGGCTGAACTGCTCCCTGTAGGGGTGGAATTTCATTTTGTGTTGTTACCTCATGAAGGGGTGCAGCAGTTCAGTGGGATAATGGTATCCATCTGAACCAGCGCTAATGGCTTAACCCTCTGGGAACCTGAAGAATTCTCCCCTGGAGAGTCAGCATGCAAATTCCCTTCCAGGTGGCTTCTGTGCAGTCCTTTGGTGATTAGTCACGCTAAAGCATACACTGGGAGGATGGTCATAGTCCTGAAACTGCAGCTGAGGCCAGGGAAGGTTTGCTCAGCATGCAATGTATGGAAGTTGTGCTTGGGGAAGAGAGGTCTCGTGTGGGACTGACCATCTGAGTCCAAAAATGTCTTGGTTTTGTTTGGAAGCAGAGTTTGGGAAGCGGAGAATTTTCCAGTTCCACCTTCCCTGGGGAAAAAGAGGAAGCTCCTTCTTCATTTTGCTGCAGCAACACAGGGGTTCTCAGAGAAAATGCAATGTAAGGAAATGGGTCAGCTATTGGAAGAGCAGGGTACTGTCAAAACTGGAGGGTGAAAATACAGATTGGTATGCTTCTCTCTCCTTTATACTCCTCTGAGGTCTAGAAGAAGCTGGATATGACCTGGATAGATATCTGCATGTGACATCCTGGACATGATGTGAGGGACCTTTTCCTGAGGGCCAGTGCCAAATTCTGTGAGTGTTGAGAGCAGCTACATCTGCAGTGATGTTCTCAGATACAGAAATGCCTATGCCTGCCACACTACAGGAACAGCTGAGAAGATGATCTGAATTTGTGGTTAGAAAAAGAGACATTAGAGCAAGTCTGAACTTAGCTGCACTAGTCTAGTGTATTCTTATGGTGGGGGGCTTTTAGGACAGTCCCTTGGTGAGATATGTTGGAGGACTTGCTATAGAGAGCAGTGAATGATTCAGTATAGTATAATCCATGCTGCTGTCATAGGACGCTGGCAGCAGTCCTGGGCTGAGGGGAAACAGTGGGTTGAGAAAGCTGGAAAAGCTGAAAATGTGACTGTTTGTTCTCCTTATTTAATCCTTCTCCTTTTGTGTGTGGCTGCTGTCTTCACCTTCTTCTTTTACCCACCTCCCTCCCTTCATACTCCCACCTCCAGGAGAGTGTTGGCAAGGGAAGGAGTAGCAGCATAGCAGAGGAGGGCTGGCCTGCCTGGTGACAGATGGGAGATGCTGTCGGCAAGCTGGGCTGGGATGAAAGGGTTTGAGGCACTAGCCTTTCTAGCCCTCGCCTCTTCACATCGCCGAGTGAATGTTGTTCTTAGGAGAACACACCTGTCAGGAACAGTCTTGTGCAGCCCCTTGCCTATCACAGCTGGCAGCACTTAAAAGTATGAACCTCCTGGGGCTGAGTGTTCCTCTCATCTGTGGGGGGAAGAACGGGGCTGATGCTCCCCCTTGAATTCCAGCTTTGTGGCTCCAGGCCTCTTCAAGCACTGTGGATTTGTGGTTCCACTCCATTGCCAACAGACTCCTGTGTAGGCAAGCATCATCCCATCCCTGTCCTCTTCTTCTGTCCCTTCTGGAAACCTCTAGCAGGATTTGGATTCTGTTGCCCACACCTGAGGTACAGCAAATTACCCCCAGCAGAGGATTCCTGCTTCTAAGCTTCTCCTTGCAGATTTCTTGACAGAAAAACTGGCAGTCCCCGTGCTGAAACACATGCTATAGCATGTTACCTTGTAAAGTCCTGTTCCCCAAAACATTGCTTCTTATAGTTCTCACTCTAAAGAACTTGCTGTGTAATAGAAACAGGATGGACTGCACTAGGAAATAGGCAGGTAAGATGTTAATAGTATAATTTTGCTTGTTATAAAACAAGTGCAGTTATGGGAGGACAGCAGGCTCAAGGATGAAAGAAAAATAAAGAACTCAGTGGGGGGATTGCAGCAGCTACTTTATTGTGGAAAGGTCAGTGTTTCTCTGGGGAAGAGAGACTGCCAAGCTACAGACCTACCCTACCCCCCCATCTGAGGAACAGCTCTTCCTGATGACTTGAAATTTTATGTCTTTTGTTTCTAAGAGGTGTAGCCCTGCTCCCTCAGGAGGGAAGGAACTTTACTTTCAGGAAGGAAGCTGGCTGCAGCTCCATGAGGTGTTTCTTTGCTCTTGCAGTGCTGCCCACTTGCTCTCCCTTGGACTTCCACTGTGACAACGGAAAATGTATCCGCCGGTCATGGGTCTGCGATGGAGACAATGACTGTGAGGATGATTCTGATGAACAGGACTGCCGTAAGTCACCTCTCTGAGGGAAGAGGGTGGGTGCAGTGCCCGCCTGCCATGGCTGGAGAAAGTTGACTCTTTTGATTGCAGGAATTGAAGACTTTATTCCGTGAATCAGACTTCTGTCTTGAAATAAGCTATATCTTGACTCTGACAGAGGTGTGTACCTCTAAGCCCTTCTGTCTTGGCACCTGGCTTGCTATTTAGCTGCCTGTTCTGGGGGAGGGGATGCTTCTTCATCCAGCTGTAGAACCGTTTATGCCCTGCAGCCTTGCTAGTTAATATCCCATGAAGCACTTCCCTGAGCTGAGCTCTTTGTGCCCTCCCCTATTTGTGGAAACACCTAACCCCTGCCAAATCCTACTGAACTGGATGTCTGGCTGACTTCCTGTGGCCTCAGGTTCCACTGTCTGACTTTTCTGTGGTGCTGGGCTGTCACCAGCATCCTGTCCCTTCAAACAGAGCTCCTTGAGGAGAGGGAGGTACTGTAAGGATATTGCCCCCACATAGATAGGTTCCCTGAAAGCTGACTGTCTGCTGCCACGTGAGGTGCCATCCTCAGAAGATTTGCCATGGTAGCCTGTTAGCTGTGAGCATTGCTGATGTGCTTCTACAAATTATTAAAATGGAGGAAATTTTGCCTGAGTCTTTGACTTTCAGCCCCCTCCTTTCCCCTTTGTGCTGAGGACAAGAGTTACTTGTGGTTGGCTTCCATTAGCAAAAGGTGTTCAGGGATACAACTTTCATTCTCCACAAGTCATCAGATCTGTACTTGGCAACACATGCCGGAGAACCAGCGTATTATGTAGCACTGGAGCTTCAGCTTTGCTGTAACTGTGTTGGCATCAGGCTGCAGTTGGGAGCAGAACTGTTCTGCTCTCTGGTTGAGGTGGTCGCAGCTCCTTAGTAAGCATCACTCCGCAGCCCTTGAATTCTACAAAAGTTTTGTGCGTGGTGCTCCAGAGTGACACTGATGAAGGAACCCCATCTCAAGAAATGTGAAAATAAAGCTCTTGGCTGTAAAGTATTCCCTGTCCACTCCTTGCATGGAAATCAGTTCACTTTTTGATCAGTATACCCCTGATCTTTGCCTCTCTTTTTGGGCAAAGGGCTGGGAAGCAAGGTTCAGGGGTTGACATCATGTGTGATGCTCTGGAACTCAGGACTAAGCTCCAGTCTATTCAAATATATTAATGAAAGAACAGGTATGTAGGTCGGTGTCTGTTTGGTTTTCTGTTTTTCATAAAATGTTGCAATGCCCTCATATCTTTGACAACAGTAGAGAAGAGTGTGACCAGAAGATTTAGAGAGTAATGAAAGGAAGAAGGCAAGGTTCTGTGCATAAAAGATTCCTAAGGGTTTTTTTAGATTAGCAGTAACCCTAGGAGGGTTTCTGTTGGATGAAGTCCTCGGGTGCTAATTTTGCAGTCGCTTTCCTTTCCTCACTGGTCTGCAGGCAAGCTTCCGTAGCAGACTGACAAGGAGGGTGGAATGAGGCTGCAAATACTGAGGTGTTCAGAAGAGGAAGTTCAAATTTTCCCTTTGCTTTCCTTTGAAGACAGCTTTGGCATTGTTGTGAAAAGAAGCTGGAAATATAATACAATTAGCAGTTATTTGTTCCTTTAAAAAGAGGAAAGATTACCTTTTTTTTTTTCCTGTGCAGGGATACCTCGAGTCTGGCTTGGGCTGTGCTAGAATACCAGCACAGGATGGGTGGCTTCGTCTCTGTGTTCTGTGTACTTCCTTCAACCTGTGTTCTCAATTTTTAGAGGCATCTGTACTGTTGACTTGTGAATGGAATGGAAGAGAGACACTCAAGAAATCTTGCAGTTGCTCTCCTGCTATTGTTGGGAGAATTGGCTCTCCAACATTGTGGTGTCCTTGGAGGACAATGTTGCTCGATTTGTAACATGTCACACATTTGGTGTTCTGCAAGCTAAATCTTCTTGCCTTGCCTTCACCTTATGCCCATGTGTCCCTGCAGCACCACGGGAGTGTGAGGAAGATGAGTTCTCATGTCAGAATGGATACTGCATCCGCAGCCTGTGGCACTGTGATGGTGACAATGACTGTGGCGACAACAGTGATGAACAGTGTGGTGAGTAATGTGGTTCTGTAAGTACTGCCCTCCCATACTTTAAAAGGAGTTGTGCAGACTCCAGCCTGTGCAGGTCTAGGATCCCTTGAGCATGGTAAACACTCACAGCTGGCTTTTCTGGGCTGGGCTTGTGGGATATTCCATTCCATGGGCTGGCTGCTTGGGATCTCATGCTATATGGCTTACCTGCAAGGTAAGAAAATCACTTGAGACCTTTTATTCCTTGACATTGTGACTTGTGAAGTCCCATTGGATTCCTTTTGAATCCAGCACTGTGTGTCAGTTAAATGAACAATGATGGTTTTGCTCAGGCCTTGCCTGACATGGGTATGTATGGTTTAATGAGAAGTCTCGTTTGTGGGTGCCCTAGGAGCTTCTGGAGAATGCTACAGTGATTTTCTGGGTACTCTCATAAAAGCCAAGGCTTTGTTTGCATTGCTGTCTCTGCAGATATGAGAAAGTGCTCAGAGAAGGAGTTCCGTTGCAGTGACGGCAGCTGCATAGCTGAGCACTGGTTCTGTGATGGTGACACAGACTGCAAGGATGGCTCAGATGAAGAGAATTGCCGTAAGTGCTCTCCTTCCTTTGTAACCACAGGAAATAGCCTTTTGGACCTGCACTTGTCTTGGGTTTTGGCACGTTTTCTGCAGCAGAGATCAAAAACAAGTTAGTCCTGCCTGTACTGGCAGCTATGCTGTCTTCAGCTGCCTACCCCAGAGGGCACAAGAGAATGGTGTCTCTCTTGTGTTACCTCACAGGCATACTTTGTCCATGCCTCTCTGCTTCTCTGTTCCTTCTCATGGCTGTGACCTTGAGTCAGAGCAGGAGGCTTATGCTTTACTGAAGATAGCTCTATATAAAACTGTTGGAGCTGGAGGGCAGGGGGGAAGGGAAGACAACTATTCCCTTCTTTTTTCTCTTGTCTGACTCTTGACTGAAATTTTGGAAGAGGGATGGTGCTCTGCTTATTGACGGCATCCTCAGGTACTGCACATTACAGGGATTGCCTGCTTGCCCAGCTTCTTTTCACTTAGATGCTTTCTGCAGGATGTTGCCGAAAAAGTGACTGATGCGGAAGGGAAGGGCATGAGAACCCACAACGTTTATTTTCTCCTTCACAGGCTTGTAGCAAGTGGGACAGGAGTTTGTGTCCCTTCCTGACCCACACTGCCTGTCTTCTGTGTCAGTGAATGCTGTCTGTATCTCTGGAACTTGCAGTGGTCCCTTCCCCCACTCTGCTCTCCTTTGAGAGCATTTTGCAGAATTTGTTCTAGATAGCAGGAAACTTCAAAAGGCTCTGGGAGGGGGATCAGGGCCATCATCTCCTGAAGGGCAGGGGGAGTGGATACATGGGGGAGTTGTCTTTTATCTCTCCAGATAATGAGTTGGCAGGAAGCCAGGGGCTGCAAACATTTCTGAGCCAGGAAAGGGCTCTAGGAGGAAGGGAGCCTCTTTTCCTCTCCTTTTTCCCTCTCCCTTTCCCGTTCCCTTGCCTGTCACTTCACCGAAGGCCACGGATAGACACTCGGGAAGGGAGGGGAGATGATCCAACATTGCCTCCTATAGGAGTGGAGGAGCACCCCAGGACTGGTGCCCCTGCTTCTCTGAGGTGGAATGCTACTTCAGTCCTGGCTGGCATTTGTCTCTATAAGGCATTTTAAGTAACTTGCTAAGAAGCTCAGTTTCGCTACTTCCTGTTCTTTTATCTTCATCCACGTGGTTGTCATCTTTTCCTTATCTCCAGTCATGCTTATCATTCATCTAGGACAAGGTGGGACTGCACTGTTCTTTTTTTGTGTGTTTTTTTCTTTCTTTTTCTTTTGGGGATGTGTGTGTTATAACTGAATAATACAGCATGATAATTTAAGTCACTGAATTCATTTTCTCCTCAAGGAGACCCAAACACTGCTTTCAGACTCCTTTGGTGAGGCACACATGAACACACATTTTCATATCCAGCTGCTGGACACTCATTGAATTAAAGCTCTTCAGGCTCTGCCAACTACTTCAGGTTGGAGAGACGGATGTAATTCACTTCCCAGACTATTCTTTCTTTTCAGTCTTTCTTTTATCTTTTGTTTAATAAATTTATTTTCAGAGCTCTTCAGTTGGGAGACTTGTATGCCTGAAATATACAGTTCATTCTCCGGAGAGTATGAGAAGAGGTGTCAGAATCTGTTGTGTGGGACTGAGAATATTTTCCATCCCTTCCTACTTAGTGTACTGCTGAACAGAGAACAGTAGGCAAATCCTTGACCATGAGTCTGTTGGGCTTCGCCCAGGGTCATCTCTCTGGCAGTGTTCCTTACTGAAAAGGCATGGTTGTTTTGGTGAGAGCTTGAGAGGAAAGGGAGGGGGAAATCCTCAAAGGTCAGGTGCAGACCTGGGCATCTTGCTGCTTGCTTCCTTCCTTTGGTCCTCAAGTGCTTATTTTTGTTAAAATTCTAAAGGAATCACTCCCTACTTTAACACTGCATTCTGACATGCCTCAGTCATTAATACAGAGCTACCCCAAAAGGTGTCTCTGTTTTTCCATTTTTGTATCTACCCTTTTCAGATTTAATAAGCAATTTAAACACTTTGTGAAGGTTACTAATACATAGTGTTTCAAGTATAAGATAGAACGTGACACTCTTGGATCCTCTTCCTTATTCATAGCTGTTTGCATCTCTAGAATTTAATGGCTCTTGAAAAGTTAAATGTTTATAGACTAACATCCTGTGTAACTTTTTTAAAAATTATTTTTAGTGAATTGTCTGCATGGATGTCTTTATATATAGGTTTAACCTGCTTTTCGGTGAAGCAAAAGCAGCATTCAAGTTCCTCTCAGTAATACAAGTCATGCAGAGATATGCAACAATGGCTAGTAATTTCTAACCCCCTTCCATTGAATACTCACTAGTCCATTATTGGACTGAGAAGGTTGCTTCTAAACTGGATTGTACCCTGTCACCTCATACATTTTTTCTTTGATTCTGTTGTTAGCATCAGATGTTCCAGCTGCCACCTGCAGCTTGGAGGAGTTCCAGTGTGCATATGGACGCTGCATCTTGGACATCTACCACTGTGATGGTGACGATGACTGTGGGGACTGGTCTGATGAATCTGACTGCTGTAAGTTAGTGCAGGGTGATGTGCTGGTCCAAGCATCTGAGTTGCAAACCTAAATGGATTTTGCATTGGCTGGAGAGGGGTTGCAGTGTAGACAGCGATCTGATTGTTCACACATAAACTGGCTCTTTCATTATTAGGATTTTTTTAACTCTTGAAAGTGAGAATAGCGATGAGAACTCTGTAGTCAGTGCACTTCTGCTTACAGGAATTAAAGCAGTTTCCGGGAGAAATCTGTTTGGGACTAAGTTTCATAATAATGGAGGGGAAGGGGTACTGAGGAGCTTTGAGGATGTTACGTTGGCCTGAGTTTGTTCTTTATATTTTTTATCATCTCTGCAGCATCTCACCAGCCTTGTCGCTCTGGAGAGTTCATGTGCAACAGTGGCTTGTGCATTAATGCTGGCTGGAGGTGTGATGGAGACTTTGACTGTGATGACCAGTCAGATGAGAGGAACTGCAGTGAGTGCTGGAAACTGGTGGAAGCATTCAGTTTCTGTGGATGCAAAAGAGTGTTTGGGACTCTTAGCTTTGTAATTGGGTCACTTCTGATCCTTCTTGCTTTTCTGGTCCCTCAGCTACATCTATGTGCACAGCTGACCAGTTCCGCTGTAAGTCAGGGCGCTGTGTCCGTCTGTCCTGGCGTTGTGATGGGGAAGATGACTGCTCTGACAACAGTGACGAGGAGAACTGTGAGAACACAGGTTTGGCCTGCTGCCTTACTGCTTAATAGCTAATATTTCCATCCTAAAGGTAATAGGTGGTGAAGTCTCTTTTGGATTGCTTCAGTGAGTTCAGCCTAGAGTTTCTGCCCTTCCTAAAGAATGGGATTTGTGGTCCGTCTTACATGTTTACAAACTTGTGCAAGTCTGTGTGCTTGAATTAACTTAGATGATGGTGTTTTCTGGTCAAGTATCAGATCCCTCTGTCTTCCTATCCTGTCCCTACACTGTGGATTACCACAGAGCTCTGAGACTATTGCATTCTGACTTGGAAACATTAACAATGTGCACTGTTGCTACCTTTGTCAGATGGGCTGTGTCTAACTTACACCTTCTAGATAGTTTGGGATAGCTTTCATGCTGCATTTTGAAATTGCGGAGCAATTCTAGCAGGCAGTGGGATCAAAAAGGATGTTTAGTGGAAGGGAAGAGTAAAGCCTTTGTTTTAGAGGTTAAGGGTGTCAGCTTTCCCCTTAGGTGTTTGCTCAGGAGTCACTTTTTCTGGTAATCATTTCACATATCGTCATTCTTTTGTGTGATAATGGTTATAGAGAAATGGAGAGTTTCAACAGACTCTAGTGTTGTGGTAGGATTCAAGGAATGTCTAGAATATTCTCTTTTCCTTAAAGCCTTCAGGATGCCTAAAGGCCTTGCTGAGCAATAGTGTGTATTGGTCCATCCATTTATCCTAGTGAGTGGAGCCCAGCTAGGTGTATTGACCCTGCTGGATCAGTGTATTCTAAACAGAATTTAGAGGTGACAAAATGGATTTGTGGAACTGTACCTCTTGTTTTGGGGTGGGCTGTTGTGGAGCAAAGCGTGAATGTTCTACAAGGATAGCTAAGTTCAGAGGACCTGGACAGGCACACTTTGTAGCCATTTGAGAGCAGCTGCTTCAGATTGGTCAGCTGTCATGAGCATCGGTGTGGTGATCCTGGAAAAAGCAACTGTACTTAAAGATCAACTGGTAACCCTGTTTTCTCATCCTGATAAAAAAAGTACTTAGAGGTACTGAAAGAACAGTTGCCACCCAGAAGCCAAGTCAAGCTTCCAGAGCCTGAAATTCAACTTTTCCACCTCAAACCAATCCCAAGGTGGTTGAGTACAGCTATTGTTACTGTAAGGTTAGTTGTGCAGTTCTACTTTAAGTCTATGGTGACAGTCAGGAGGTAAAAATTAAATTGAGACTTCCAAGCAGAATGTGTATTGACTCATCTAAGTGACATAGTGTGATGTCCCGATGTCTGTAGCAAGAGGTAAAATCCTCTTGGTTTTAGAAAAGAATTGTATTTTTATTGGCCACAGAGAGAAGACTCCTAAAATACTAGGTGATCAACTGATGTAAGTAAGGATCTTTATGTGCAATATGACAAACGAAGTCCAAGTTTCATCATCCTTCATATTATTTCTGTGCTCTGGAAAGTGAATCTGCATGTGTTTTGGTTTTATGTTCCCAGTTGGGGTGTCCATTAGTTCTTAACTGTACTTGTTAATCTCACAACTGCCCTTTTCCATGCTGCTTACATGCAGTCTGCCAGTCTCATTTTTTCTTTGCTGGTGACTGTATTGTCCTGTTATCTTCCTAAGATTATCAGAGGGTGATGATTTGGGAACTGCTAACCAAGTCAGCTTAAGAGGTACAAAAAATAAGAGGCAACAGGACAATGCAGTTATTGCTGAAGAAACAATCAGATTGGTAAAGTGCCTACAAACAGTATTACTTTACTTACAAGAATTCTGTACAGTCTCTGTGCCAACAGCAGAAGTTTAAGCGTGTAGCTTATGTGAAATCCTGTTGCCTGAGCTCAGATTTTAAGGATGCATGTAAATCTCATTCCAAGTCCAGTACAGTGCAGTTAGGGCTAGACAAGATGCTCCTCCCTAGGCAGGTTTAAGATCCATAGCCATGCTAGGGTGACAGATCAGATGATTAAAGTAAAGAACTGACTCTTCCTTTTTACACACTGAGTAGGATTGTAGAATCTGGAACCAAAGGGAGCTATGCCAGGACCGGTCATTCTGAGAGAAACTAATTAGCTGAACTTCACAGTAAAGCAACAGTGGACTCAGACTGGAGGAGAGTTTGCAGGCCTGCAAATCAGCATAAAGATAGGTGGAACAGTAAGTTGTGTGAGATGAGCTGAGTTCAAGGAAAGAGGAATTCATGGATTTGTGTTCATATGAAAAGCTTGTAACAAATCTTATAAAATGTTCTGTATCCTTTTCTTCACCGTGGCAGTAAGCTGTGGTGTGCTACTTTCCCCTCCTTCTATTGCAGGCACCCCTCAGTGTGCCTCAGACCAGTTCCTGTGTGGGAATGGGCGTTGTATTGGCCAGAGGAAGCTGTGCAATGGAGCAAATGATTGTGAAGATGGCAGTGATGAGAGCCCACATCAAAACTGCCGTAAGTCCTCTCAAGTTCAGTCTTAAACACAAATGGAGGCACTGTAATGTATGGGAGTCAATCTGTTGTTACTGAAGAATGTGTGTAAGTTAGAGAGCTGGACTGTGATAATGGGAGAGAGTTGAAGACTGAGGAAAAAGGCCTTCGTGGTTTTGCCAGTTACAGGCTACACACAAGGAATAATGAGGAGAAGATTATGATCTCAGATATTAATGTTTGTCTGCAGAGACAGTGAATCCTAAAAACATGTTATTCTGAGCTCTATTGTCTGGTTTAGTAGTGGCCTGCAGAGGAGAGCTCTGATTGTGAAGAGGAAACTTCCAGCACAGCCTGTGTCCTCTCTCTCTCGCTCAGCCTGGTTTGAAGGGTGACTGCTGCCTAACAGCTGAGGGCAAAAGCAGCTGCCTTGTGGTTTCAGCTCGGTTATCTTCACGTGTTTCTTTTACAGGTCCACGAACAGGGGAGGAGAATTGCAATGTGAACAATGGTGGCTGTGCTCAGAAGTGCCAGATGGTACGAGGGATGGTGCAGTGCACTTGCCACACGGGTTACAGGCTCCTGGAAGATGGCCGATCATGCCAAGGTGGGTTTTTGGAGCAGTAGCCTCCTCCCTACTGCTTTGATACGTCTGAAATTGATGGCTATGACAGGGCACAAATCAGAGTGTGAAAGCATTAAGCGAGCTATAGATGACATTGCCTGCTTTGTTGATGATCTATGTGATGGTAACTTTCTCCCTTTCTCTGTAACACGCAGATGTGAATGAATGTGCTGAGGAAGGTTACTGCAGCCAAGGCTGTACCAACAGTGAAGGAGGCTTCCAGTGCTGGTGTGAGCAAGGCTATGAGCTGCGACCTGACAAGCGTAGCTGCAAAGCTCTAGGTAAAGGAGAGTTCAACCTGCCAACGTAACTGGGGGGTGTGTATTGGTCCAGTTCTCATAATTATGTCTCTAATGCTTTATTGGCAGCATTGTGCTGTACACCAAGCCAACATGTGAGCAAAAGGAAGTACCCGGATTTGTATTAGATATGCCCAGGTTCTTGGTGAATGCCTGTGAAAATTTTGTGTGATTTTTGACTACTGTTTCCTTTCCCTGTCAGCAGAAGAGCCCCCTTAGCTTCTTTTCCTAGTCCCTTGTCATTCCTGGAGACCCAGACACTGGGACAAAACCAGCTTTCTGTATCTGTTCAGGAAGCGTCTTAACCTTTCCAGTCAGTGATGTTATGTCACACCTCCTTGTGGTTTGACCTTTGATGCTGGTCACCAAACCTGAATGCTGTGAATGGCTGCTGTGTGGACATCTGCCTTTTTTTTTAAGGACGTCTATACACTTGTTTAATTTATTCCTCTAAC
Organism: Chiroxiphia lanceolata; assembly: GCF_009829145.1. NCBI lineage: Eukaryota > Metazoa > Chordata > Aves > Passeriformes > Pipridae > Chiroxiphia > Chiroxiphia lanceolata. Next base: position 24,928,734 of record NC_045642.1, read on the forward strand.
GTAGGAGCTGAGGAATTAGAAATTTCATTTAAAGTCTTAAGATGTTAGGATGTTGATACTGTTTTGGGGTTTTTTTCTCTGCTGTGGAAGTACCTGCTGAGTTTATATCTGCCTTAGGCGTATTTCAGCTGTGTCTTATCTGTGGTAGAAGATGTAGTAGAGCATGTGTTTGTATGGCTAGGAGATGGATATAGGAAAAAAGCCAGTGTTGTCCAGCTGCCAAATGGCTGCCTAGTGGTATGGTTTCAGAGGCTGAGATGAGGTGGCTTAGGTGGGACCTGGAATGATTACTTCTTGCTGAGTTAATGTTTGCCAAAAGGTTTAAAACTGCTCATCTTTGAGTTGTTGAGGATGTGGAAACAGCTCTCTGAAGTGTTTTGCATTTGGAGGTTGATTTCTTGCTGCCAGTACTGCAAAACTATTTTCTGGGACTTGGTGCAGAGGGAATGGTAGACAGGACCTTGTCAAATGCTGTAAAATACTCTAATGCTGTCCTTCCGTGTATTCTTAGGGCCAGAGCCAGTGCTGCTCTTCGCCAATCGAATTGATATCCGACAAGTGTTGCCTCATCGCTCAGAGTATACGCTGCTCCTGAACAACCTGGAAAATGCCATTGCCCTTGACTTCCACCACAGCAAGGAGCTGGTGTTTTGGTCTGATGTCACACTTGATCGCATCATGAGGGCCAATCTGAATGGGAGCAATGTGGAAGAGGTGGTTTCCACAGGGCTGGAGAGCCCAGGTGCGTCACCACAAAAAAAGCAACAGCCTGGGGTGGGTGAGTGGAGAAAAGTGGGTACCCGGCATTCAAAATGAAGTGAATCCCCCTGAGCAAAGGTACGGGTTGGATGGAATAGGTCTAAGATGAGTGTCCCACTGGAGTTAATCTTGGCTGGCAGGAGGACTGAACTGGGCTTCTTCTGAAGTGGAGAGAAAAAGGGAACTATTTTTCTGTGCTGATGCGTGGTTTCATTCTGTGCTTAATTCTCTCTTGGAGATAGGTGGACTTGCTATTGACTGGATCCATGACAAATTATACTGGACAGACTCTGGGACATCTCGAATTGAAGTAGCAAACTTGGATGGCACTCACAGGAAAGTGCTTTTGTGGCAGAACCTGGAGAAACCACGAGCAATTGCCCTGCATCCTATGGAGGGGTAAGTGAAAATGTAGGACCCCAGTGAGCCCTCCATGCACGTGCTTCCAAGTGAGCATTGAAAACCCCATTCTTGGTCACAAGGGTTGCCTCTGGCCTCAAGCCTTCATTTGGTACTGTGAGTTTGGGGAACCTGGCAGTACTGGGAGCCTTCAGAGCCTTAATCCTACTCTGAGTCCTTCAGCTTTCACCGGCTTGAAAGTGCTGGTTACTTTGCTGGCCGTCACTTCTCCCATGGCTGTGACCCAGTGTCATGCTCAAGGTCACAGGACTGATTGTTTTGTCCTGATAGGGAGTGATGCTGGGTGCAGTATGTGAGCCATGAGTTTTCTAGCCTATCTCTCCCTGCCTCCTCCAGTACTATCTACTGGACTGACTGGGGCAACACGCCCCGTATTGAGTATTCCAACATGGATGGCTCTAACCGTCGCATCATTGCGGATACACACCTCTTCTGGCCCAATGGACTGACTATTGACTATGCAGGACATCGAATGTACTGGGTGGATGCCAAACATCATGTCATTGAGAGGGCTGACCTCGATGGGCAGAACAGGAAGGCTGTTATTAGCCAAGGTGAGTAAAAGGGCTATGTATGGGGAGCACTCTCTGCAGTAAAGACAGTGGAGTAGCACAGTGCTATTCTGAGTTTCAGAGACACTGGCTCCTGCTTCCGTGCTTGTCTCCTGCTCTTTCACTGTGAAATGAATTCTGTCACCACTGAGGGATAGGATTTGCTACCCAGTTATCAGTGACCTCATCAAAAGGAGTGTGGCCAGCAGGTTGAAGGAGGTGATTCTCACTGTCTACTCTGCTCTTGTGAAACCCCACCTGAAGTGCTGCATAAGTTCTGATGTCTCCAATATAGGAAGGACATGGAACTGTTGGGGCAAGTCCAGAGGAGGACCACAAAGTTGATAAGAGGATTGGAGCACCTCCCCTGCAAAGACAGGCTGAGGAAGTTGGGGCTGTCCAGCCTGGAGAAGAGAAGGTTGCGTGGAAACCGTATCACAGTCTTCCAGTACCTGAAGAGGGCCTACCAGGAAGCCAGAGAGGGACTCTTCACCAGGAACTGTAGTGATAGGGCAAGGAGTAATGGATACAAATTGAAAGAGGGGAAATATAGGTTAGATATTAGGAAGATATTTTTTACCGTGAAGGTGGTTAGACACTGGAACATATTGCCCAGAGAGGCTGTGGATACCCCAACCCTGGCAGTGTTCAAAGCCAAGTTGAATAAGGCCTTGAGCAACCTGGTCTAGTGGAATATGTCCCTGCCCATGGTGGGGGGGTTGGTACTAGATGATCTTTAAGGTCTCTTCCAACCCTTAACATTCTGTGATTCTGTGGTTATATGATAGCAGAGAGGAATTGTCTGTTATATTAGTGTAAAGTGTATTTGAGCAGGTTGACTGTAGTAAAGCCTAAGGGGCAGTGGAAAGAGCTTTCCCTTGTCTCCCTGCTAGCCCGAGTCGTGTTAGACCTGATTATATCCCTGACTGGATGTCTTTTACAGGGCTCCCGCACCCATTTGCTATCACCGTGTTTGAGGACAGTCTGTACTGGACAGACTGGCACACCAAGAGCATCAACAGTGCCAACAAATTCACAGGCAAGAACCAGGAGATCATCCGCAACAAGCTCCACTTCCCTATGGACATCCACACACTTCATCCTCAGCGTCAGCCAGCAGGTAACTGCAGTGAGAGTAGAGACCCAGTTGAGCCACTAGAAGACCTGCAGGCACCCATCACCCTGTTGATCATCCACACGTGAGGCTGAACTCACTACATGTGTGTCGGCACATCCCTGCCTGTGCCCAGGGCTGTTGCAGAACTGGCTCCACCGGCAGTTCTGCTGAGATCGCTCAGCCCCGGTAAATCGGAGTTGGGTGTTACCGCAGCTCCCCCTGCTGACACCCGGGGTGGAGGCCTTTCAGTAGGAAATACCTGGGGCTTGTTTATGCAAGAGCTGTTTTGGGAGGGGGCAAAAGCTCATAAGTGGTCATAGTAATGACTGACACCTCCCTGATTCCTCTTCAATTGCTGTAATCTGCTCTAGAAGTGGATTTATTTAAATTTATTTTAAAATTGAGCCCTGAAAATAGAGTTAGTGCTTTAGTTTATACAGAATCACAGAATATGCTGAGTTGGAAGGGACCCACAAGGATCATCGAGTACAGCTCTTAGCCCTGCACAGGACATCCCTGAGAGTCACACCATGTGCCTGAGAGCATTGTCCAAGCAGTACTTGAGCTCTGTCATACGTTTCCTTATTGTCAGTTAATTTCTGGGTAGATGAGTTACCATATCCTTGTGGGTTTTGACACCTCAGCTGATGTTTTTCCTCTTTTTGTTACTCTTTGTTTTATGCGTGGTTGTTTTTCTGTTTGACTACTTGAGCAGGGAGAAACCGTTGTGGGGACAACAACGGGGGCTGTACTCACCTCTGCCTGCCAAGCAGCAAGGATTACACCTGTGCCTGCCCCACAGGCTTTCGCAAGACCAGCAGCCATGCCTGTGCCCAGAGTAAGTGAGGTGGGACCACAGTCTGCATGCTCAGATGTTCAGTGGGTGGCAGAGGGTTGGCAGTGGGAGTAAGCATCAGCAGCACTTGGAGATGCAGCTGAGTAGACTGAGTTTGAAGTATTAAGGTCCCACCAGAGGATGCTTCACCTTTTTGATGCATCCCCTGTTGTGCATTCTCATTGCCCTCACTAGGCTTTATGGGTGGGGATACAGAGAAACTCCATCCTTGGATCCTTATCTCAGGCTGCTGTTGACACCGTGCTGCCTGACACAGCTGATTGTCTCCCTGAAGCTCCCATAAGAGCTGTGTCACTAATGGACAAAAAATTCAATCCCCTTCATTGGTGCAGTTTCTCTTTGTTTGCAACCAAGTGAAAGAAGTAGACCAACTATCTCCTAGATTCTCAAGAGCTATTTTCAAATAGCTATTTCATTTGGGGGGAGGTCTGTGCCATTCTTTGAAGAATATGGCTTTGTTCTCTCAGCATAGGTTACCCTCCAGGAGAGAGCTCACAAGTACTCTGTTCCCCCTTGCCCATCCACCCCACGCATCCTCTCCCAGTGATGTTTTGCTTCCAGTTAAAGAAAAAGGACCAAAGATTTGCCAATGAGAAATTATATAGGTGGTTAAGATTGTGGATATATCAGGGAATTGTCTGTCTATCACTGTGTTGTTGAACTTAGAGAAATTAAAAGAAGACCTTTCGACCTTTGATCAGGTCTTGACAAGTTCCTGCTTTTTGCCCGAAGGATGGACATCCGTCGGATCAGCTTTGACACTGATGACCTGTCAGATGATGTCATCCCCCTTGCTGATGTTCGCAGTGCTGTGGCTCTAGACTGGGACTCAAAGGATGACTATGTGTACTGGACAGATGTTAGCACTGACTCAATCAGCCGAGCAAAATGGGATGGATCAAACCAGGAGGTACAGTGTTAACTATGTGTGGAGGTCATCTATCCAGGAGACTGCTTGAGCATCATATTTGAAGCTGCTGGGATACTCTGGCCTTTTAGGGCGCTGCAGTTCATGGTGGATTTTTTGTAGGTTGCCTAGTTCTGGCTCGGAAAAGCCCTGAGATCACCAGACACTTCATACACAAGTTTGGTGTATTTTACTGCTTGTATGGGGACATGAAGCATGATGGCTGTGAGCTGCAGTCAGTTCCTTTGTTGTAGCCCTAAAAATCTGAAGTATTAAATCCTGTGTTATGTTCTACATTTGGAATAAGAGTCATGCTCCTTGAAAATGCTTTTTGCACATGCCCTTAGGCTAATGTTACTATAAATGAAGGGAACAGAGTTCAGCGTTTGGATTTGCAGTTTGAACAGGCATGAAAAATAGATGTTTCTCCAAATGTAAGCCTTATTTGAACTTCTAAGTCCTTAATGGTCTCTCTTGTGTGGCTTTGCTCTGCTTGGGCTTTTGACTTTTGAAAGTTAACATTGTGAATGGATAGTGCATTGGGCAAGTGCTTTTTCACTAAGGTCTAATTTCACTTAGGATCTTTTCTTTTTGTTTTTATTTAGGTTGTGGTGGACACTAGCCTGGAAAGTCCAGCTGGACTGGCAATTGACTGGGTCACCAACAAGCTGTACTGGACTGATGCAGGTACTGGGGTCCTCTGCTTTATCTAGACTTCTGTCTTCCTTATTAGTCAGGAAAACTGAAAATCAACTGCGTAGTTCTATCTGTCTCATTCCAAATTTGTCTGTTTCTGTGTAGCAAAAAATCTCAGTTTCATCTCGTGCTTGTAACAAAGTGTGAATTGAGGTGCAACCCTTAGTTTATTTCTCTTTGCAGTACCCCCAGTACTAATTCTGTAGAAAGATTTATAGTAGAAGTCAGTCATCACTGTTGTCTTGCTGCAGAGCTTGTGATTGTGTGTGTTTATGTATCTTCCAACAGCGTATCTTGGGGTGCAGCAGGTAGTATTTGGAGGATGTTCCCTTGCTGGAGTCATAGTTTAGAGAGACATAAGGAAGATTATTCTTTTCTAGCTGTTCTCTCACACCTGTGTAGACACCTTGGGGGCTTAGGAAAGAGCTGGTTTATATTCACGCAGGACTCCACATGAGTAACAGCTACAGAGGCGACTTGAGAGAATGGAAAGTGACACTTTGAGCCCCATTTCTTACCTATCTTCTGGCTATGAACAGAGATGAATGGAAGGGGAAGAATGCATTGTTGTATGGAATTTTTTTTGCCTTAGCTCTTGCGATTCGAGAGGTCTTTGATCTCTTTGTCGTTTTCTCTCTTGATTTTTGTAGGAACAGATCGGATAGAAGTCTCCAACACAGATGGGACCATGAGAACAGTTCTAATCTGGGAAAATTTAGACAGACCTAGAGATATTGTGGTGGACCCTGTTGGAGGGTGAGAGATGCTTTCTTCTGGGATGACACAGCAATTCTTGCATGTCTGAAGATGTTCAGGTTCTTTGGTTTTGTGCAATTGCTTTTCTCACTGGTGCCGTTGTTCTACAACCTGACAAAGACTGAAACTAGAGACCTGATTTTAGATACTAATGGAACAAGATAGACAGGGATGATTGCCTGTTGTGTTGTGCTGTACAGCTTGCAGGAGCTGGCTGGTATTTTCATTTGTTTATCCTGGGGATGTAATAGCTAAAGATGTGCTACAAAAACTGTTGAGAATGAAGCCCAGGTATGTTGAATTTGTATTCAAGCTCTATGCTTATCAATTAGAGTTTTAGTCAGAAGGATATCCTCGGACCTTGTGGAGGTGGGGATAGGATGGATAGGAAAAAGCTTGCCAGCCGTTGCTTTAGAAGTGTTAGAGGTCTTCAATGAAAGTGTGCTATTCTTTCCTTGTCTTCCTGGAAGACAAATGCAACAAGAGTGTAAAGAGCCAATGGTGGAGACTGGTAAATAATAATTGGTTTCTTTTTAGACCTTTACCTATTTTCTTGAACCTTTTCCTACATATTCTACTTAGGCCAGCCCATGGGTAGTAGAAGGTATATAAATTTGGGTATGATCATAGGTATATTACAAGAACCCAAGGCTGGAACCCCATGCTAGGGCCTGAAGTCACCAGGCTCTCTTGCATCTCTGTAGCGCTGCCTGGCTGTAGAGGCAGTGAAAAAGTGTGGACATTCATTTCTCTCTGGGCTTCTTTTCAGGTTCATGTACTGGACTGACTGGGGAGCCAACCCAAAAATTGAATGTGCTGGTATGGATGCCTCAAACCGCTTGGTGATCATTTCCTCCAACCTGACATGGCCCAATGGCTTGGCCATTGACTATGAATCACAGCGCTTGTACTGGGCAGATGCAGGCATGAAGACCATCGAATATGCCAATCTGGATGGAAGCAACAGGAAGGTAAGGAAGCCATCTTTGATGAGGAAGTCTGGGAGCCTGAGGTGTAGGTCCTAGAGCACAGAGTGCTGATGGCCCCTGCCTCTTTTTCCAGTTGAAAGGGAAATTTACAAATCAAAGCACACAGCTGCTTTCACTGGGAGAGGAGAGCTCCCTTTCAATTGCAAACTGTAAAATGGAAGCTGCTTTTGAGCGCTAACATTGCCTCATCACTCTCCTTTTGCTGTGACTGTATGTTATGATGTTGAGAGGGGGCAAGGGAAGCCTCTTCTCCTTAGTGACTTCTTAGTAATATTTTTTTTGGGGGGGCCTGGGGACAATCTGACCAGGTGCTGATTGGGAGCAATCTGCCTCACCCCTTTGGACTTACTCTTTATGGCGAGAGAATCTACTGGACAGACTGGCAGGCCAAAAGCATCCAGAGCGCAGATAGACAGACTGGGCAGTCTCGAAAAACGCTGCAGGACAATCTGGAGAATCTTATGGATATTCATGTTTTCCATCGGCACAGGCCACAAGGTACAGAGCTCACCCCAAGCCACACTAAGCTGAGAGCTTGCTCAGGCTCTGCTGTGTGGCACTTCTCTTCTGCAAGAAGCTGACCTGTCAACCCTCATTGTCTAAAGTGTCTGTGTGGAATATGAAAGCATGAGAGTTAACTCTCAGCTTGATGTTTAAGAGCATTCTAGAATGCATTTCTATAGCTGTTGCATCCCTTTTTTGTGTGAGTGCCACTGGCTCATGGATTTCTTTTTCTCTTTTCAATAGTACACACAGCTTGTGAAGTTAGCAATGGAGGCTGCAGTCACCTGTGCCTTTTGGCACCACTTCCAAAAGGTTATAGCTGTACCTGCCCTACAGGGATCAACCTGCAATCTGATGGCAAGACCTGCTCCCCTGGTGGGTCCTTTCTGTAGAATCCTCATTACAGTTTTGTATCACAGCTACATTTTTCCTCTGCCTTGTTATAGAACAAAGTTCACTTTTATGTGCTTACTTACTTTACACTTTGAAAAACCCATTTGGTGTCTGTACCTTCAATTTGAGTGAGAATTACTGTGGAGAAACTTACTGGTTACTGGATTGATGAAGAAAAAATTTTTCTTGGAATTATGTTGGGCAACTAAACCAGATGCCACATTTTTCCCCATACTTTTGCCTTAATCTTAAGATGAATTCTTTAATTGCAAGGTACTATATTCTTTAATAGGTCTGATTGCACTCCTCCCATCGACCCACTTTTGGAGGACTCTTTTTGTGGAAGGCACTTGGCTTCAGGCCATGATACATCCATGTTTTCTCTTTAGTGGGAAAAAAATGACTCCTAATTCCCATTTCCCACGCGTATTAGAAATAACTCTTGTATGAGTGCACTGCTTTTCAACTTGGATGTAAAGAAGCATTAAGTGATGCTCAGTAAAGCTTCTGTATACAGACTGTCCATAAGCCAAGATCTGCCTGAGACGCTTTCCCTTTTCCACTGAAGTGGATGTAACCTCCAGAATTTGTTAAATACAATTGACTGAACTTGTTCCTTGCTGATATCTCTTTATTTTCAACTCTGCAGGAATGACCAGCTTTCTGATCTTTGCCAGAAGGACTGACGTCCGGATGGTCTCCCTGGATATCCCCTACTTTGCAGATGTTGTTGTCTCAGTCAATGTCACCATGAAGAACACCATTGCTATTGGTGTGGATCCTCGTGAAGGTCTGAACTTCTTAGTGTATCTGACTGTTTGAAAGGCAACGAGTGACTTCATATCTAAATGTCTGAGTAAACACCCAGACACAGATCTTACTGTAGTTTATGGATTTGGGTAGATTTGTTTTTTTTCTGGTATGTGCTGCAAATAATTGTTTTCCAATAAGGAAAGGAATATCCTTATAGGAAAACAGAGAACTCCAAAACCATGGAAAAATGCTCCTGCTGTATTGAGTGAGATGGTTCTGTGTTTTGGATTTAAGAAAGCCTTCCTCCTGCTGAGGCCTTTTACAGCAGTAGAGCTGAGAGTGTGGCTGTTTGTGTATAGTAAAAACCTGATGCTGTGCTGGGTGTAAACACATTGTTGCGCAGTGAGGTAGATGATCTGATTGCTGTGGTCTGGGACATTTTGAGAAACCAGATGTGGGACTCTACTACTAGCTGATAAAGTGTTACGTGTTCTCTGTCCTTGTGTAAAGATCAGACTGTCAGTACTCCTACATATTTGAGGGAGAACTGGAACGAGATAATTTGTACTGTTTTATCGCTTCAGCTTAATAATCTTTTTTCTGTTGTTATTCCTTTGCAGTCAGATCCATTTTGAATGGTGTAGCTGGTAGTCAGAGACTTGGATCAGTTTTTTAAGGATTTTGCTGTTTGGTTGTTGGGATTTGTTTTGGTTTTGTTTGATTCTGAACTTTTTCAAGCTACTTTTTCTTTTTCCATGCAGGAAAGGTTTACTGGTCAGACAGCACACTACGGAAAATCAGTCGGGCTGCCCTTGATGGCTCACAGTTTGAGGACATCATCACTACAGGTGAGGGATATTTTGGTCTGAGAACCTCTTGCCTCCATGCCACATGAAGAGTAATTCACTGACACCCTGGTAGAATAAATTTTTGGCGGAAAGGCAAGCAAAGCCTAAAGCAATTGCCTGATGAGATGGACAAGAGGAATACCTGAAGTTCCTGACTAAGCTGGAAGAATAAGCTGTGACCAATATGTCTTTTTATTTTCTCAGGTCTGTTGACTACAGATGGGCTGGCCGTGGATGCTATTGGCAGGAAGATATATTGGACAGATACAGGAACTAACCGGATTGAAGTAGGCAACCTTGATGGCTCCATGAGGAAAGTCTTGATCTGGCAGAACCTGGACAGCCCTCGGGCAATAGCTTTATACCATGAGATGGGGTTAGTGTTGTCAAGAGATTAGGGGTTAACACTGGACTTCTGATCTCCTTTTCCATAATACTTGCTGACTTTTCCCCAGGTATATGTACTGGACAGACTGGGGTGAGAATGCCAAGCTGGAACGCTCTGGGATGGATGGCTCTGGACGTGTAGTGTTGATTAGCAACAACCTGGGCTGGCCTAATGGACTGGCAGTGGATAAGGCTGGATCCCAACTGCTCTGGGCCGATGCACACACTGAGGTCTGATTCTGTTCTTCAGCATTATTTGTCTTTGGATCTTTGGTAGCCTGGGGGCTTTTTTGAAGCTCTTGAGCCAGCTATCAAAAGAACAAGGGAAATGTAATCTTTTTTGAGGGCTTGGGCAATGGGGGGGAGGGTGAACCTGAATAACATCACTTGCTTAGACTCTGTTTCCCTCTTGATGTAGTAAGTGCTAGCAAGAGCAGCAGTGCCTTTAATACGGGGCTGATGTTTTACTTCTTCCTTTAGCGGATCGAGGCTGCAGATCTCAACGGTGCGAACCGCCGCACCCTGCTGTCTCCAGTGCAACATCCCTATGGCCTCACTTTGCTGGACTCTTACATCTACTGGACTGACTGGCAAACCCGCAGCATTCACAGGGCTGACAAGGACACTGGAGCCAATGTCATCTTGGTGAGGGCAAACTTGCCTGGCCTCATGGACATTCAAGCTGTTGATAGAGCGCGGCCCCTGGGTAAGTTCCTAGGCTGCCCCTAAATCACTGGGTGTCTGTGATGACTGAGGCAGTCCTTCAGAGCTGTCATTGAAAAAAGTCCTTTGATGTAAAGCATGAGTGATAGAGTAACTTCTCAAAAATCAGCTTTTCTTTTCTTCTTCCCTCTTCTTTAATTATTTTTGCACTTTTCCCTGTTTACCCAACCCTAAAGGTCTAGCCTTTTTTTACTGCTGCATGCCTTTTGACACTTCTCATCCCATTTCCTTCACTGGATTACACTGACAAACTCATTCTCACACACAGTACAGTCACTTTCTTAGGAGGACTGAATGAGTTATGCCCTATTAGGCTTCACCAGAGTCTACTGGTATTGGACAATTTCCCTTTTATAACTCCAAAAGACACTAATTCCTCTTAAACTGGTTGCTGAAATCTTATTTCAAGTTCTGGTATTTTTTCCCAGTCATTGCAGGCTTCATCTTCCTGTCTGCCACTTTGCTTTGCAAAATCTCTGCAGCTTTAGTTGCTCTTAGTATATATCCTGCTCTCCAACTCTTCTGTAACAGAGTCAATTCTTTGTTACTCTTTGGGGATCCTATACAACCTCATCTTGCCTCCTTGTTCTTCAGTGGAAGTTGTTGCTTTGTGCTTTGGCTTTGTTTTGGTAGAATTTCCCCAGTGTACTTTACAGAAAACTGTGCTGCTTTTTCTGTGGTTACTAACAGCAGAACATCACTCTACAGTGTAACTTTGCAATATTACTTAAAGCTGAACAAAATCTAGCCATCGTATCCCCATTGTCTTCTTCCAATTTCCTACACCTATCCTGTGAGCTTATTCCCTCCTAGTAAAGTAGTATGCTGGGTTTTTTACAATTAAAAAAAATGACCCTAATATGTCAGGCACTTTCAGCAGGCTTCTCTGATGCCTTTGTTTACTTGCCACTGTGTGCAGCTAAGTTGAAACAGAAGCTTCTTTGTCAGCCTGGCCTCTGGTGCATTGTCACACGGCTTCCCCACAGGGTTGGATCTTTCTGTCAGCATTACCATTTGTAGCAGTAATAAAGTTAAACTGCAGTTGCATGAATCTGTGGGCATTTGGCTGTTCCTTTTTCCGTGGGAAAACTATGATTTGCAAGGAATGCAGGTCAAGATTTTGCATTTAATGATTACTCTTCTTCTGGGCCTTCCTATTCTCCTTGCCAACCATGCCCATACCCACCATGAATCTCGGAGAGGAAGGCAGAGTGTCTCTGTACGAAGGGCTGTAGTTCCCAGCAAGGCTGGGATGGTAAGGATGAACTCAGGTACTAGCAAGTTGTGTGTGTATGTAGCCTTAATATAAAGCTTTGGTCTGTGGGATCCTTAGACTATGCTTTCCCTGTTTCTAAAGGCTTCAATAAATGCGGAGTTCGTAATGGTGGCTGCTCCCACCTTTGCTTGCCTCATCCCACTGGTTTCTCCTGTGCCTGCCCCACTGGTATCCAGCTGAAGAGAGATGAGCAGACATGTGACTCTTCTCCAGAGACCTACCTACTTTTCTCTAGCCGTGCTTCCATCCGTCGTATCTCACTGGACACCAGTGACCACACAGATGTGCACATACCTGTCCCTGAGCTGAACAATGTCATTTCTCTGGACTATGATAGTGTGGATGGCAAGATTTACTACACAGATGTATTTCTTGATGTAATCAGGTAGGTACGAGTTATCTGCTTGGCCGGTGCCCAGGTCACCCAGTAACTTGTGCTGATTGTGGCACAGTTAGCCATACAGTGAATGTGCCAGTAAATTGGGTAGAATGAGATGCTGGCAAGGTGACTTACACCTTGTCTTTGGTACACCATATGATGTATGTTGTCATTGAACTAAATGCTGAAGGTGTGTTTAACATAGTGGAGACTGCGGGGAAAAAGGTATTAGGGAAGTTGGAGCATGCAGTGGCCCTGTGGTTGATGGTGATAACATATGGAGGTGTGAAGGTTTTCCAGGAGCTACCCATTCCTCACTGCCATTTGTTGTTGGTTTCCATCCAGACGGGCTGATCTGAATGGCAGCAACATGGAAACTGTTATTGGTCAGGGTTTGAAGACTACAGATGGCCTGGCAGTGGACTGGGTTGCCAGGAACCTCTACTGGACAGACACAGGACGCAATACCATTGAAGTAGCCAGACTGGATGGAAGCTCCAGGAAAGTGCTGATCAATAACAGCCTCGATGAGCCCCGAGCCATTGCTGTCTTTCCCAAGAAGGGGTAGGTATGGAGTTATTGGTGGGGCAGGGAGAAGGGCTGTACAGAGGCAGATTGGAAGAGGAGGTTGTGGAAGGAAGAAGAGATGTGCCATGTGAATCTGCAGGTACCAGCAAGGGGCTGACTCCAAGTGACATATAGTCAGGCAGATGGTGAATTTGAAGTCTGAGAACCAGACTACAGACCATATTATCTTTTTTGAACCAAAGAATCTGGCTGTTTCATTCATAACTGAAACTTTCATTAGGATAAATGAAATGATCTTTTATTCTTCCTTTTATCTTCTCAGGTACCTCTTCTGGACAGATTGGGGTCACATTGCTAAAATTGAACGGGCAAGCTTGGATGGCTCTGAACGAAAAATCCTGATTAACACTGACCTAGGGTGGCCCAATGGATTGACTTTGGATTATGACACCAGGAGGTCAGTGAAAGATTTTCTTATAGTTGCATAGGGTTAAGGGTGTAATGAATTTTTTAGCCCTCTTAGCTTTGTTTATTGGAGTAGCACTGTATGTTTGGGATTGTTTTGGGGATGGTTTGCTTTTTGTTGGGTTGGTTTTTTTAGGGTTTTTTTTCTGATCCATCTTATGATTCCATGATCTTGGCTAGTGAATGCCTAGAAAGTGAAGAGGGGTTGTATAGATGGAAGCTCATCTCTTTCCCTGTTCCTTCAGAATATACTGGGTGGATGCACACCTTGATCGCATAGAGAGTTGTGATCTCAATGGGAAGCTACGGCAAGTGTTGGTCAGCCAGGTGTCACATCCTTTTGCTCTGACACAGGTGAGAAGATTCTCCCACTGCCACTGTTCTCCATAGTGTGTTGATGAGTTTGGACAGTGGAGTTTGGGGCCGGGGAAGTGTTATAGCCTGGGGAAACGAAGATGGCTGAGGGGAGTACTTATATCTTCTCTGGAGCTAAAAAAGGAAGTTTGTCTGAACTCCTGTGGGGGTAGACAGTAATCTTCTTTATGATAAGAGGGTAAGGGTTTGAAAAGGCCTTTGTTTTGGGCCTTCTGCCACTGGGATATGTTTTTTTTATGGGTATCTTGTGTCTACATGGCTAAACATGCTAACAGCTATGATTTTTCTTTGCTGTTTCCCTGAGCAGCAGGATAGATGGATATATTGGACTGACTGGCAGACGAAATCTATCCAAAGAGTGGACAAGTACTCTGGACGGAACAAAGAGACAGTCTTGGCCAATGTTGAGGGATTGATGGATATCATTGTGGTTTCCCCCCAGAGGCAGACAGGTAAATGGGAGGACCTTGATTCAGGCAAATGCTAATTGTAGACAAAAGGAACTCTGAAACCACTGTGCTTCTATGGATGTCAAGTGAGGATAACATCCTTTCTTATACTCAGACTATTAATACATCTTCCCTCAGCACATTCCTTGTCCACCTCTGCCTTTTCAGTCAAGTACATCTAAATGGTGTTCTGTTAGAGGTTTGATTACCAAATGTCACTTCCTGTGTTGTTCACCTGACATTGTGTTAAAACAGAAGAATGGGAGCTTTTTATTTTTGTATCTGTGCAACTGTGTTGTCTGGGCTTCTATCTAAGGATTTCCAGTGCCTTTATTTCAAGACTGCCCTAATCCAATCAATATCTGGCTGTTGTCATCACTTTGTTAGCAGTCAGACAAAGAGCATGTGCCAAAAACATAGTAACTTGCTGGATTTCTACAAAGTTATCTCTGGCTGAGCAAGAAAAAAGGTGGTTGCTCTGATCTCCTCCCTGATCACATGCAACACATTTAGAAAATTGTTTATTCCTTCCAGGTACTAATGCTTGTGGAGTGAACAATGGAGGCTGCACTCACCTCTGCTTTGCCAGGGCTTCTGACTTTATCTGCGCGTGTCCAGATGAACCAGATGGGCGGCCCTGTTCTACCAGTGAGTTTACTGAGTGTCCCTCGGGTAGTAGCTTCCATAAGTGAGCCACTACTACTGCTTATGCAGTGGCAACCAGAGCAGCTGAGGCTCTCCAGCGTATAAATCTTATGCAGAGTTGTATACTGAAAATGAGGCAGGTGGTTGTGAGCAATGAAGCTGCCTTCTGCTGACAGACTGGGTTTGAGATGAGAAAGCTGCTCATATAATTTTTTAGAGAGTTTCAGAAATGGCCGATCAGACTTATTCGTCTGTCCCACAGTGTTGGGGTCCTGCTTATTCTTCTCTGTTGTTCTAGTTCCTGGTGTGGTGCCCCCTGGTCCTGAACCAACTAGTGTAAGGGAGAGAAGTCAAACACCACCCGGCAGAGTAGATACCTCAACAACCAAACCTCTCACGTCTCTGGAAGCAGCGGAAGGAAAGTAAGTGCTCTTGTTCTCTTAGAATTGGGGTGTGAAAGTCACAGCTTTTGCCAGGTGCCACATGCAAGCCCTCTCTGGTTGTCATCATCCAAATGTACCTATCCCTAGCCAAAAGAGGCTATTCCAGCTCCAGATTTTATGTTCTTAATGGGGGGAATATTATGACAAAGAATGCAGAACACCGTTGAGCTGGCAAGAAAGAGGTGCAGAATCTTTCTGTCTGTTTTGTTGAAATTGTGTCTAGGCTGACTGTTAAAATCCTCCTGAAGTGCTGAAGTGTTAAAATCCTCCTTACACCATGTGTCATTCATTTGATTGATTTTTGAACTCCTAATTTTAAGAACTCTTTTCTGAGAGGAGGACAAGGGAGTGTTGCTTTAATTCACTGACACATGATAGACCTAAGCCAGACATCTGAGGAAGTGCTTCTGCCCTGGCTACAATGGGATATCTTGCTTGGGGCGGAACAGAAAATTGGCAGCTCTAATATTTAAAGTTACAATGTAGGTAGTTAAGAGACTTTTTTTCTGCTAATTCCCTACAGCCTGCTATTTATACAGCTCAGAAAAAAATTATGTTCTAATATATGGCTGAGTTATTTACAAGACAAAACTTCCACTTTGTTGAGTGTGATTCGTTGGATAGAAGTGTCTTAGTGCTGACTCGGAGATGTTTTGATTTTTACTTCAGCACAGATGCTGAAATTTGTTTTCTAATACATACACATGTACACCTGTGTACCTGAGAGGTGAATCTAGAATGACTTAGATATAAGGATATTGCAGACTGATGATTGATACATACCTGCATGCACCCCTGTATAAATGTGTATATGGTCCTCTCTTCTTCTGTATCTCTGGATACAGAAGAATACTGAAGAAGAGAAAGGAAGACCTCTGTTGTTGAACTGGAAATTGAAGGGATATCAGTGCTAGCTGATTCCATCCTGTTTTTTGATACCTTTGATACTGTTGATTCTACTTGCAGTAACTGTTTGTCCTTCTGTCATTCAGCTGCTCTGACAAAGATGCTAGGCAAGGCTTGTGTACTCATGCCAACGAGGCGGTGTTGGCAACCATGGGTGAGTTCCCTTCTTTAACTCCTCTCCACCAGGGTTGTTCCTCCAGATGTGCCAAGGGCATTCAGTCCATGGTGTCTGAAATCCAGATTTCTGAAACTCAGATTTTAATTACTCAAATGCCCACTGAGCAGAGCAAAGTGCATCTAAAGATGAACAGCAGCCATAGGCATTTATTAGCCTCTCTACAGACTTTTCCAAATGACACTTTGGTCTGAAGAACAGTTCTGTTTTCTTTCATCCCATACATCATCCATTGGGTTCTTCCCATTAATGATGCTCTTCTTCATTGTCCCCTTTGTGTTTAGTTGAAAATGATTGACTAGGGTAATTGTTTCCCACTGCAGGAGTAACCTAACTCTTCCTTTTCCAACACTATTACAGAGATTTCAATGCTCCTTGGTTTGCTGAGGCCTGAGTGGGAGGAAAGGTTGTAATATGTTTGGTTTCATATGAAGCCAAACAAAGTCCTCTGTCAAACCTTGATGTGCTGGCATTTTGCTTTACATACTTCTGTATGGGTAAACCCCCCACATTAGGCATTACACCAAGGTCAGTATTATCCAGTGAAAGTTGATTGCATAAATTACCCTTGCTGTTCACTTTCAGGAGAAGGACTGCATGTCAGCTACATTATTGGAGGTCTTCTCAGCATCTTGTTTATTTTGCTGCTTATTGCTGCTTTAATAATATATAGGTAAGTGATCTTTTTTCCCCCTCTCCTGGCCAATAGGAAACTCTGGGGTTGTAGGAGAAGAAAGCTCCCGAAAGCACTTAGTCTTTCTTTATTGTCATTTACAATCCTTTTGTTCTCCATTGGAAGCAGTGCTTGATGATTTTATTTGCAAGGTTTGAATCCTGTGCCTCTGAAGTGTTGGGAATACGGTTCTATTATCTGAAGCCTTATTTTCTGCAGAGACCTTATGAGTTATGGACAGGGATGGGAGATAAGCCCTCTTTGAGGGAAGTAAAGATTACTGGAGCTTTCCACTTGCTGAGCACTCAGGAACTTTGGATCCTGGCAGTAGGACCCTGTGTCTTTTCTGACTGCTTTCTCCCTCTAGGCATAATAAGTCCAAGTTCACGGACCCTGGTGTAGGGAACCTAACCTACAGTAATCCCTCATATCGGACATCTACCCAGGAGGTGAAGATTGAATCGATTCCCAAACCAACCATGTACAACCAGTTGTGCTATAAGAAAGAGGTAAGAGCTGCTACTAAGGACATGAGAGCCCAGCTCAAGCTGCTGTTGAGTATTACAGACCTCAGTATGTGAAAACATTGCAACTTGTCAGCATTTACTTCTAGGACATAGGAGAACAGCTTCAATGAATTGTTGAGACTGCTATGGAGATCAGCAGCACTTCTTCCCCAGTGAGCTGTAGTGAATTTGACCTGTCTTTAGTTCTCTGCTTCTTTCCCACTCACACAAGTGTCTTGTATTTCATGTGCATTGGTTGCTGGCCCTCAAAGTACATGAGTAAATTGTAATTGTCTTCCTTGGATACAGGTCTCAGTTAGTGACTGTTGCACCAAGGTTGCTTTGGACAGTCACCAGGGGAACCAGGCAGCCAGAAGGGGTTTAGTAACAAAAATGTGGCTCCTGGCTGTGCACTGCCCGGAAGGGGTGGGATAGATTAAAAACCGGAGCCCTCATTAAATAGAGCATTTTCAAGGCCCTCAGAGGTCCACACTTCTGGCCGCAGGACGGAGAGGGTTTAATATGATATCTTGCAGCACTTAGTTTCTCCTTTCTTTTTTCCTCAGAAGCTTTCTTATCACTCAGATAGCTTCTCATCTTCCCTCTTCTGATTTCCGTCCACATCCTCACGTCAGGTATCACTACTCTGTGTGTTTGATCCTGCCTCCCTCACTCAAGCTCTGTTGTGTGGCTCAAGCGCTGTCCCATACTAATTGCTCTTTCTTGTTTTTTTTCCCCTCCCACTTTTATGTCCTTAAACCAGCTCTACTGTCTGTCAAGAAAGTATAAGTAATTCTCTATGGCAGATTCTTTGGTCTGGGCTTTGGCTACTCATACTCTGTATATGAGATTTGAAAAAGATAATTTCTGTAGGACTATTTATGATAATCTGTTAGATCACTTAGTTCCTCTAGCAGGGATCACAGCAGGACTTATGCAGGAGAGAGTTTTCCCTGACCTGGTTTTTCAAAGTTACTATGCAATAGATTTCCCAAACTTTCATGCCATTTTAGCCTTACCTACAAAGGATAAGCCAAGATTATTTATCTGGGAATCTAAATCCTTTCCACTTTTCTCTGAATTCTGATGCTCCTAGATGTACCCAAATGTATATTTCCCCACCCCCTCTACTTCCCCCTCAGGGATATATCAGATGTTCTAATACTCCTTATTTGTAAGTGAGCCAAGTTAGGCAGATTTCACTACTTTAATCTCAATGTGGTCCCTTTAGCCTGTATCACTATGAGACTCCGACTCAACAGTGGTTATTCCAGCTGTGCTTTCCTGAGAGGGAAATCTAGAATGACTCAGATGTAAATATACTGAATTGATTCCTAGAATTGATTCCTTGTCTACTTTTACCATGAGGTTTTCTGTCCCTGCTTCCCATTTTGTTTGGTGGGGTTTTTTCTTCCTTTTTAGGTTCAGTGTTCTTACTATTTGCTGTCAGGGAATATGTGTAGTTGAATTAAAGGAGCGAGCTCATCCTCATTCCCCTTCCATGATTTGAAGTCTTATGGAATGTGGAATGAGAGCTCTTGCAGGAAGAATTCATCTGGGGGTGGTAAAGAACTGAAGGGAAAGTTAGAATGGGTTCTGCCATTGTGGCAGTTAAAGCCAGTGGCTGTTTACATTGAGGTCCAGCTTTTTGTCTGCTTCACTGTCTTCATTCCAGCTCTGCATTGCTCTTTGCCATATTTTTCCATAGATGTATTATTTTCATTCATCTGTCTGCTCCCTAGACTGGTCCTGACCACAGCTACACTAAGGAGAAGATCAAGATTGTGGAGGGGATATGCCTTTTATCCAGTGATGATTCCGAGTGGGATGACCTTAAGCAGATTCGGAGCTCTCGAGGAGGGATCCTCCGGGACCACGTCTGTATGAAGACAGACACGGTCTCTATCCAGGCTAGTTCTGGTTCACTGGATGACACGGAAACTGAGCAGCTGCTACAGGAAGAACAGTCTGAATGCAGCAGTGTGAACACAGCAGCAGCCACTCCTGAACGGCGTGGCTCACTCCCAGACACAGGCTGGAAACACCAACGCAAGCCCTCCACGGAGAGTGAGGTCTAAAGTGCAAGTGACTTGGAAATCGCTCTGACCCTCCCTACCCTCCGCTCTGCACAAAAAAGACAGGACTCTGCCTGCTAGGCAAGGAAGGGCACAGAGACCAGCCTCTCTCACAAGAGGCCCTGAGACTGTGACTGCCTTTCAGCAAGGAGCTTGGGCAGCTGTGCTGTTGTGGTTGGAGAGGGAGGCTGGGTGGGTTGGAACCCAGAGACCCTTTTGACTCATTTTCACTGTCTGTGGTTTATTTATATGTTCCCTTTTCCTGGAAGCTGCCACGTTAACTTTTGCAGTGATTCCCCTGGCCTGAATCTGGTTCAGAGTTCGTGTTCCCTGGCAACCTGCAAGTCCTGTGCCATCCAGCTCACGGTCAATGCCCATGAAGAGAGCAGAGCTGCCTCATTGCTGGCTCCTGGTCACAAAAGTATCCCTAGTCATTCCAGCACTAGCAGCACTCTTTGAGGCTTGGTGTTGAGGGGTTTCTGACTTGAGAGAGGTCTTGGTAAAGATGGGGTATACTTTGGGGCTCAAGAGGACACTGACACAGCATCAGGTCACCTTTTAAAAGGCATAAAGAGGGTCACCACAGTTGCCATGACTCACTTTGTGAGAGCATCACTGCTTACTTTTTCATCTGCTACTAAAAACTCTAAGGAATGCTCAGATTGGAGCACTGTGTCTGTTGCTGGCAGTGGACACTGCTCCTGTTCTCTCCTTTTCCTGTTAAAACATGTTTCTACTCTGGAAAAACAAGAGTCAGCAAATGGCCCTTTCAGAACTGTTCCCTGTGGGTACTGGAGTCTGAGTGCTGAACTTGAGGGAAGAAGAGGCTGGTATTTCTCTTAGCTCTACAGAGATAATGGGAGGAAATGGATCTCAGCAAGACCTAAATTCTACTTGACTTAGCATAACTGATATATAAAAAATGAAAATCTGCTGGGTCCCCACTAGTCCCAATTCTGCAAGGTCCCAATTATTTTGGCCTTTAGGACCTTTGACTACCATAATAAGGGACAAGAGAATTCCTAGGTTGAGTCTGAGGGGAATGCTCAGTGCCGATAGTTAGGAACTGCTTTATTACTAGGCTGAGCCCATTTGACCTAGAATGGGAGACAATAATCAGGAAGCTGCAAGGGCCATTTTAAGTAGTTGTTTATCAGATAGAATTGCACTTCAAATTCTTCTGTTACCACTAAATAGCTCTCCTTGCCAAGTAATTTTTCCCATCAGCTGCATGAGCTTCAGTTGTTCTCTGGCCTTCAAGGCCCTTACCCTCTAGGGAATGTCATCCTACCCTTGCAGCTACAGCCCAGCAGCATTTGGAGCTGAGGCTTGCATGCTCCCAAGGACTATTGCCACCTTTTCATATTCTCTTGTCATCTGTTTGTTGAGAAGGAAAAAAGATAGAGAAAATATCTCTTGACACTTCTTCAAAAATGAGATTTATTTATATTAACCCCTCAAGTCACATGGATACCATCATGGTAAAATATTAAGCGTTAAGCCAGATACTTGGAAGCAGAACTTTCCAGTGAAGAATTTCTCACTGCAAACTCTGTAACCTCTTTATCGCCTAGAAAGAGGTCAAGTACATTCCCACCCATGGTGTAAAGAGAGCAAAACATACACTAGGGGTATAGTTTAGAGGTAGAGGGAGGGTGCATCTCCCATGCGATATTTTTCCAGCTGGTTAAAAAAAAAAGAAAATCATCCTATGCTGCTCTAACATTGTTTATAAACTAACAGGCCGGCTACCCCTGAAAAACACAACAGTTGCCAGTGGGTTGGCTGTACTTTTCACAGCAGAGGTAACTTTGCAGAAAGGGGAAGGTTGTGGCTTCAGCCTGGCTAGTTGGCTTGAAATTCTGTCCATAACTGCACCATTGGGCTGACTGGTGTATATTCCTGTGGAAAATGAACTGGAGCTAAGGCTTGGAAATTTCCCTGTGTTAATGTGGGATTCTTCCCTATTCCCAGAGGGATTTATTTTTATTTTTTTTTAATTAGATTTTTATTTAATTATTTATTTGATTGACTCCAGCCTGGGAAGCATTGATTTTGTTGGGCAGAGGCACTTTTGGATTGAGGTGTGGACTCGACTGGGAACTGAGAGAGGAGTGTGTATCTGACACGGACCTTGCCCGTCTAAGCCACCTTATGCAGGGACACCACCAGAGGGCTCAAGTGTAGGCAGAAGAATCGATTTGAAAAGAAACCATGTGTAGGGGCTGGGGCATCAGGGCTGGGAGTGAGGGGATTGAGGAGGAAGGCTCTGACTTGTAGGAGAGCAGGGTTTCTTTGAGTTTTGGAATGAGTTGTTTGGGTTTTTTTTTTGCCCCAATAGCTTTAGTGAGCATGCACCAAAATCATGAGGTGGGACAGGGGTGAAGGGAAACATCTGCCCAGACCTGTCACTTGAGGTTCAGTCAGCCTGTTAAAATAATTGCTGTCCGAGTCACAAGTGTGGAATGGAAAGGAAAAACACAGTTAGTCTTTTCAACAACTCATGGTGCTTGTAATCTCCACCTTGATCAATATTCTCTGCTGCTTCTTAGGAGGGACCCTGCACACTCCAGCCTAACAACCATTCATAACTGCTCTCTGCTCCCTTCCTCAAATGATTATGGTGAAAAGGAGCAACAAGATGTCGCAGAGCCTGTCCTCTATCAGCGAGGTGGGCAAAAATTAGTGTCTTTTTCCTAGACAGCCCCAGTGAGATGCTGTCTAGGGGTTGCATCATGGTTTCCTGTTCTGGGGAAGAGAAGACCCTCGTTGCACTTAGGATGTAAAGAATGTAGAAAGGCTACTGGAGGATGATCTCTTGAGCACTGATTTACTATGTAAAAAGCAAACCTCTCTCCTGTCTGTCCTGAGCTAACGTCAGTGATTTCCGTGTGTTCCTGTGTAATGGTTTTAACGTTACTCACTGGAGACATTGGACTTTCTGGAGTTATTTAACCACTGTGTTCAGTATTTTAGGGGTTGATGATAATTTAATATAAATTTAGCTTTTCTTAACCACTCTGCCTGGCTTTTGGTTGTGAATCATGCATATTATTTGGACTCTCCTTTGAAAGAGGAGCTCTGAGACCTGTTTGCATAGAACCTCAATTTTGCTTCATTTGAGAGGAGCAAGAAGGTAGAAACAGATCTGTGTTCTTAGAATAACCTGATTGTAGCACACACTGTAGTCACCCCTGTGACTTTGAATGAAGGGTTCAATATCTGCAGTCGCTTTTGCAAATCCCCACACACACATAATACCTCTCACTCTGCACCCACCTTGCTTTTTTTCTTTTTTTTTTTTCCCTTCCCCCTCCCCATTTTAACACGGCAACAGCAGAAGAGGATGTTCTTTTTGGAATGTATTAGGACTGTAGACAGGTATCAAGGCTCTGCCCAGTGGAAAATAAAGCTCTGAAGAAGAGCTGTTTTTTCTGTCTGTAAGGGGTTTTGTTCAAGCTTCTGTTGCATTTTTTTGTAACCAAGAGTTTCAATAGTGCAAAAGGCTGAGTAATGAATGAAACATCCACTAATAACTGACACTGCAGTACTGGTGCTAATCTTGTAACACATTCTGTCCCTTTTTGATGAAAGAAGAATGTAAAACATTTAAAACATTTTAGCTCTATTCCTGCTCATTTCACAGTTGAAAGCACACTGCAGAAGTGATTTCAGTCAGGTCATGCAAAAATATAATCACCTCACTTTTTAAAAAATTGATGGTGCTTACACAGCGTGGTGGGGGGAGAGAAGGCACTATAAGATTAACTGCAGTTGTGTGCATGGCACTCTGCTGTCCCTTGTCTTCTATTCCAATTCCCCCTAAGAATTTTTCCTTCAATTCCTTCGGCTGAAGTGAAGAAACAAAGGAGGGAAAACACTGTACTCCAACAGCACAGGATTCACAGAATAGGTAAGGTTGGAAGGGACCACAGTGGGTCATGTGGTCCAACCTCCTTGCTCAAGCAGGGTCATTGCAGAGCCCGTGGCAAAGGATTGTGTTCAGACAGTTATAGAATATCTCCAGTGAGGGAGGCTCCACAACCCCTCCGGGCAACCTGTCCCAGTACACAGTCACCCACACAGTAAAGTAGTTCTTCCTCGCGTTCAGGTGGAACTTCCTGTGCATCAGTTTCTGTCCGTTGCCCCGTCCTGTCGCTCGGCACCGCCGAGAAGAGCCCGAATCCCTCCTCTTGACACCGTACCTTCAGATACTGATAGACATCCATGAGGTCCCCTCTCAGTCGCCCCTTCCGTCACTGCTTTGCAAACTCAGTGACCACAGTAAAGAGGAGAAAGGCCGTTCCCCTTTAACGGGACGTTCCCCAAGGCTGAATCAACCGGCTCCGAGCTGCTTTAGCCCTTGGCCAAAGGGTCGGGCGGCCTTACGCGGCTGCCTCAGGCCCTCACCAGAGCCTCTCGCTAGGCGCACCGGGCCCCCCCGCCGCCCCGCGCCCTTACTGGGGACCTGGCGGCGGCCTCTCCGCGGCCCGTCCCGGTGGTTGCTGGGTGCGGGGCCGGGCTGCTGCCGCTCGAGGACGCCCCCGGCGCGGTGCGGCGCGCGCTCTCCCCGCGGAGCGTGCCCCCGGGGCGGCGCGCGCTCTCCCGGCGGTGCCGCGGTGTCGGGAGCGCGCGGGGAGCACGCGCTGCGGCTGCCGGATTCAAACGGGCCAATGAGGCGCGCGGGCACGAGCGCGGGCGGGGCCGGCGGCGGCCAATGGGCGCGGCGGACACTGGGAGGTGCGGGCGGTGCTGGCGATTTCAAACCCCGCCGAGCAGCCGCTGGACCGTCGCCGGCCCGACCTGCGGGGCCCAGGTGAGGTTCGCCGGCCCTGTCACTTCCACGGGGGAGCCCCAGCCCCTGCCCCGTCCGCTCCCCGGGCCCGCGGGAGGGTGGATAGGCCTCTCTCCCACGCCGGGCCTGAGCCTCCCCGCCTCTCGCGGGGCCCAGGCGGAGGCGCAGCCCCCGCGGCGCGGACGTTCTCCCGCGGGCATGGCTTGGGCCCGCGGGCTGCGCCGGCACCCTCCCGCGGGGCCCGGCGGGGCGAGGGCCGCGGCTGGTGGCGGTGGGAGGCCGCGGCCTGTGCCGCGCCGCGGGGGCGCAGCGGGTGCCGCTCGCTCGGGCCGCCGCGCAGCGAGGGACGAATGGGGGCCGCGGGCCGCCGCCGTCCTGTCCTCGTTGTGGCCCGAGAGCTGCCGGGGGTGGGTGCCTGCGGGGGAGGCGGCCGGTGCGGTGGGCAGGGGCCGGGGGGAGCCGAGCGCGGCCGCCTCCCACCGCCCCGCGAGGGAAATGCGGACCGAGCGCCTTCTGGCCCCCGAGGCTGCGTGCGGGATCGGGTCCCCCTCTAAAATGTCCTAAGGTAAACGTTCCCTGGGGTAATTGTAATCTTAAAACGAAGGTCACGAGCTCGTCTCTGTTTCTGCAACTCTGTTGTCGGGTGCAGGTGTTAAGTCCTGAATCGCCAGGGCCCCCAGCCAGGAGGTGCTTCCTGTTGAATCCTCTCTAGTGTTTGCAAAGATGGACTGGATAGGAATATGGATCCCATGTTTACCCCACACATCTTTTCCCCATTTCATTTGATTCTGTTTCTGAATCAGAGAGAGTCTTGTGATTCTTCCAGAGGCAGTAGTTTTCAGGTTGGTGTACAGAGGATTTTCCTCCTGAATTTAGACCCCCACCAGTGAGAGACACGAAGTTTTGCATGGCAGAGGCTGAGGAATGAAACTTCTGTGCAGCTTAAGCAAACGTGGACTCTTGCAAAAAGAAAATTAAAAAAAAATGCATGTTCTATAGTTTCCTTACTGATTTGTGTTTGATGTGTATTATCTAATTATTCTGAAGCTTTTCTTTTTTACTGTTTTATTTTGTGTTTAGTTTTGCATTTTCTGCTACTTCTGCTGAACTGCAGTGCTGTTTGTGTTCTGCAGGTGAGAAAGGGATAGGTAGTTGTTGGGTAGTTGAGTTACCAGCTGTGGGAGACCTTCCTTATGTATTTCATGTGTATTGCAGAAAGCATTGCTATAGGCTTTCAGTGAACATATCTATTAGTTTGAAAGTGTAAATCTGTGTATTTCCAAATGCTGTGAGTCTCAAATACTGAAGTACTCTAAAAGGCTACTTACAAAACTCTATTACTAAAACTTTGAGATGGGCTCAACTGAGAAAGAAGAATAGGTGCAGGTGCCCATATAGTTTTGACTCTTTGGTGTCCACTGTCAGATGAGTTGATTGTGCAAAAGGTAGAATTTGTTTTGATTTTCTTGCATCAGGCTTGGCCTTTCTTTAAACTTTGCTGTTTTGGTAGCTTCCTCCCACATTGAACTTATAGATGCACCATCTTTTTTTCTTTTCTCTTACTTCAGGAGTTGTGATAGGGTTAAGCTTTTTAAGCAACGTTAAGAGAGCAGTGTATTAAAGCAGAATCAACAGCAAAGGGCCTTCAGGTACTGCAAACTGGGGCTTAACTTTCACACTGGTTCTTATTCTTTCCTTGGGATGGGTCAGTTACGTAAGCTGGGCAACTGCTTCTGAAAGCCTGGTCTGCCGTGGTGGGGCTGGTACTCTCATACTGGTGTCTATTAAAATGTGATGGTTCTGTTTCTGTTTAGTCAGTGCAAAAAACCTGAATTTCACTGTAATGTTGTAATGATCAGCGCTCATCAGATTCTCTTTTTTTCCCCTTCATATTTCTCATCTGTTCCATGCTGCCAGCGGATGGTTTATAAAAGAAACGTATAGACTTGTATTGCTAATTTGTTTGTAAACTGTTTAATGTAAATGATTTGTTAAGTCTCTGCCAGAGTAGGATGGCATTAAAGCCATTTGCATCTGTAGCAGAGTGGTTGGTTTCAAGACAAGGTAGTCTAATACTAATACAGTGTTGCTGAGGTTTTGTTGTAGACTCTTCTAGCGGTTCATGTTATAGGGGTGGCATTCTGAAGTGACATGGGAAAGCCTTGAACCGTCGTTTTTAAACTAAACACTGCCTTGCAGTAGGCAGTGTTGCTCTGGCTTGTTTGAATAAAGAGTCTCTTGACCTGAGCACGTGTAGGTCTTTGGGGTTGCATCTTATGACAGCTCGGTTGCTGTGAATGTCAGATGTTGAAAAGTAGAAGCTGCTGTGCATGTTTGTGCCTCCCTGTTACAGGGGGTAGGTTGAGGTGATAGGAAAAGTAACTTGGACGATTATTCAATACAGAGCATGGCTGGTGCTGGCAGTGCCTGGAAGAGGCTTCTTTCTTCGATTAGCTAAAAAGATGGCTGAAGAAATACAACCTTGCATCATATGGCTTGGTGCTTTTCTGAGTCGGAAGCTAGTGAGACCCAATTTCCACCATACCAGCTTCTTCAGTTGCTATTGTCACCGTAGAAAAGGCATCTCAAAATGTCAGACGATGGGCTGGAGAGATGGCTGATGAATCAGCTCCACCGGAGCGCTGTCATTACACATCTCGCAGCAGAACATGAAATGAGGGGATGGTGTGATGCCAGGCTATTCGTTCATACCTCCTTTGGAAGGCACTGTTTCTCCTTCCTCACGGCAGGCCTTGTTCCTCCTGTCGGGTTTCAGAACCGCTCCCTACTTCAGTTAGAGATTGCTGGATGATTGGTGGTCTGGGATAATGTCTGCTGCATGCTCGGGTATGACCGCAGCTCCCTCTGTTAGAGTAGTAATTGTTGTGACGGATCTAGGCGTTCGGGGTATGACTCATGAGGACAGTAAGCCTGGCGGGCCACGACGGTCACCGGCCGGCAGCCCCGGCCCCGCCGCGGGCGGCTGCGCAGCGCCCGCTGCCGCCCGCCCGGCTCCGCGGGGGCCGCTCCGCGGCGGCGGGAAGAGGGGTCGCGATGTGCTCGGGGCTGCTGCGGGGCCGGCCCTGCCCTGCCCTGCCCTGCCCGCCTTTGTCTGGCCCCGGCACGGGCCGGCTCCCGCCCAGGTGCGGCCGCGGCGCCCCGAGCCCCGCCCGCGGCGGGGAGGGGCTCGGCACGGCCCACCCGGGATCCCCGCCCGCTGCCGCCGGGAGCCGGCTCGGAGCTGTCAGGGTGAGTGTCCGGCCAGGCCCGGCCGAGCCGCGGGCAGTGCGCGGCGGGGCCGGGCCAGGCCCGACCGTGGGGCGGGGGCGGCGGGCAGAGACAATGCCGGGCGGGCGGGCGGCCTGCTCGCCGTGCCCGGCCGCGGCCTGCGGCCACACACCCGCGGAACGGGAAACATCCCCGGGCTGCGGGGGCGCGTCTGGGGCTGAGGGCAGAAGTGTAGGGGTTGCTCTGCTGGAAGATGCTGGGGATGGCGGAGACGCCGCTAGTTGCGGAGAGAAGCCGTGCTGGAGGGAGCTTGACTAGGAAGGAGAAGGAGGCAGCTCGTGGTTGGGGATGTCTCTGCGGGAGCTTTCCTTCATCAGCAGTTCAGGCCGTCCTTTTAAAGAACATCACATGAGACTTTTCATGCCTGAGCTTTGTAAACACCTTGAGGGATGGGGGAGTTTGCAGCTTATAAGCACGGTCCCACTGACATCTTTCACTCCAACTAGCAGTCCTTAGAATTATGTCAGTGCACACAAACTTGTCCGTGTGTTGCCCTTTTGCCCTTCTCTGCTCCATAAGACTGGCTTCACTCCAGGCTTACCTATGCAGTTAGAAATTGCTTTTGCTCTTAGCTGTAAGAGAAGGTCAGTTTATTTTACATTGTCTCTCACTTTTAGGTGCGTGTAAAGGAACAGCCTTGGTTACTTTCAGAGGCCATGTATTGAGACTTATTTTTCGGGAGAAATAAGTGTTTATTTACATTACCAATAACTTGCCCTCTGTGCTATTAGAATTTCACTGAGTTGAGTTAGGACATGTAAGTTAGAGCAGGGAAGAGAGAATTTAATGCAGTTTGTTCTTGAATGCCATTTCATTCCTGCTGAAGCAGTAGCTTCTCTCAACTGTCATCTGCTCCACAACCTGCAAAATTCCTTTTTAGCATGCGTTTGTCCTTTTTTTTTTTTTTTTTTTTTTTTTTGTTATTCTGAGGTCTTGCTATTCTTTCATCAAGATTCTGTGCATCTTGCAACTTCTGGTTCATCCATCAATTGAAAGTACCAGCCTTTAAAAATCTATGAGATTATTTCCTAAGCAGCAAATAATCTTCTGTGTGTTTTGTAATCTTGTTCTTTTGTTTGTCATCAAAAAATACGTGGACTGAACCTGGAACATTTACATTCTTACTGAACATTCTTCTGACTCTTTGCTGCTTTCCTAGGTACCAGTAATTCAGGATTGTTAGTTGAACTTGAATTTTCCTTTTGATTATATGGAATATACCAAAACAGTTGCAGTGTTTCACTGACTGATTAGGCTAGCATTCTGAGATGTATGTGTTCTTCAGGATCCTTAATGTGACCAGGTGTTGTTTAAAATAAAAAACTGTGTTATGATTGCTTGAATTTTCAACTTTTTTTCTGAACTACTTTGTGTTGTATCTAATGGGAAGATTTGGCTGGCAAAATGAAAAAAATATGCTGGGCTAAACTTCTCAGAAAGTGAAACTTCATCTTTTCAGAGCCAAAGAGCAAATATGACCCAAAACTGCCATTAAACAAATAAAAATTCTTTCTGCTAGGAAAACCGTGAGCTGCACTGGCAGAGAACTGTCTGCTGAGAACTATAGTTTTATCTGAAATGTGACATCCATCTATATACTCTCCAAGTATCTGCCCTACTGTATAGGAACATTTCAAACAGATTTTTCCTTTAAAAAGACCTATCTTGATTTCTCAGAACTTACTCTTGACTGGTGTTTTTGAGAATCTTTCAAAATATGAAAATATGTGATGATGTTCTTGTGCAACAGAATAGGTGAAAGTGAATAGGGAAAAGTAGACAACCAGTATCAATAAATATCTGGTTTTTGTTTAGCATAAAATGGCTTCCTCGTTTGCCATTCTAGATTTTCTCTAGAAAATGGTCTGGAAGCTGACACTTCACAATAAGATATATTGATAGGTGATGAATGTATGCTTCAAAAGAAAATACACTTCAGAATGTTTATGATGTAAAGATTTTCCTTGGCAGGACCCTATACTATAAGTTGTAAGGTTGATGCTATGCAACCCTCGAAACTGTAGGAAAAGCATTTACTTAGAAGTTGAGTAGGAGCTGTTCAGAGTAGTGCGTGGTTAATCCAAACTTTGATGTTTTGACGCTTTCCCACAGTCTTTTAATGTGTTGACAAATTTGTTTCCCAAACATACTTATATTCAGTTGGTAATTCTCACTTTTACATTTGAAATTCCTGCATTTGTGCTGCCTTGTAAATATTTTCCGCTCTTGCTGCTTTTTACGTGATCTCCTTTTGAAAGATCCTATTCTTTTCTTCATGGTCTTCATTTGCTCACTGCTCCATAATATAAAAACTTGCCCTGCCGAGAACTGTCAGGGAGGATTTGTTATTCATCTCCCTTGCAGATTCGTTTGCTGACTCGCTTTTGGAAATGTTGTGTTGATGACTTTAATGACAAATGTCGCTCACAAAACTTACTTTGGTGGTTCAGTCATTTCAAAGGTCTTGTTTTCTGGATTCTACCAAAATTAATATTGTCACTGAAAGACTTAAATCTGTTTGTTCCGAGTTGTGGTAACAAGAAAGCTATGTAGGTCAAATACTTCATTGCTGCAAATTCACTAGTAATAACAGAATTTAGCTGCATTATTGTATAATGAGGCCACTTGCTATTTGGATGTTGAAGTAATGACTTGAGGTTTACATGTCTTTGCAAACAAGCTTTTAAGAAAAAGCTTTTTGTCAAATGCAAGATACTCTGTGACCATACAGAACCCAGTGACTTAATTGAAAGGAGAAACAACAGTCTTTTATTCTGGTAAATGCAAGATGTAGACAGTACAAAATCTTGGCATTAGGACAGGCGTGAGCAGTGATGAAGTTAGAAAGACTGGATGTTTAAGAAGGAGCTTTCCCTCTGTGGCCGTGGAATACTTTCTGAGAAATTGTCTGTTCTAGAGGGATTTGTAAATTACAGGGGGGAGTATAATTTTATCACTATTTTTAGATGTCAGATTCTGAACAGAAGGTAACTTAACCCATTTTGTAATTGAAGTAACCGTTGTAGATGTTAACCACTGAAAATAGTAGGGCAACTGAGTTGACCAGACTGAAAAAAAAAATAGGTGAAATGCTGTTTGATGGTCATTCAACTCCCCTTCCTGTGTCTGTCTCATGTATGCTCTCCTCCAAGTTGAGTACATTGTGATGTTGGGAAGGGAAATCCTAGACCCTTTTCTTCTGGATTCTGTGATGTATCACTAGAGTTTACTACCAAGAGGTTGCACTTCGTGGCACTGACCTGTTGTATATGTGTAAGGGTAAAAATAATTGTCAGTCGGTATCAGTCTTGCAATGGACAAACCATTTTAATAGAGTTGCTCCTAACTTCAGGGTTTAAACTGATTTGAGGATTGTAGTAAGGTAGTCACTGTCAATAGGATTTTTCTGTGGCAGAACAGATTTCTGAAGAAAAATAAGTGTTTCTTTTTATTTTTGAAGTAGGAAGCTCATGCTTCTGACAGTTTTCTAAAAGAACAGGGAGTAAATGGGAGTCTGCTCCATCTACTGTCTTAGTACAGTTGCCAGTTTTATCCTGGTGTTTCTGCTGCTGGCAGGTGTGTTAGTGTTTTTTTCCTTTTCCTGCATTCTTTGAGAATAACTATTGTCCTTATTTTGGTTCTTTGTGCATTCTTCCAACAAAACAAGATAGAGGCAATAGCTTGAATTACCTCCAAGTTTCTGATTAAGATTCAGAATTACCTAACTTCTATAAAATTCACTCTTCTTGGCAAAGTTTGAGTTTGGGAAGAGACCACTCTATTTATGTTGTCTGCATCCACACTGAGGAGGTACTCTGGTGTTTCTATGCTGGTCCATTAAGATGAAGGTAGTCATAATGGAAACACCATTAATGCTGGCAAAGCTGCATCTTATCTGATGGCACTTAGCTGCAGAACTAACTTGAGCAATAGAGGGAATTCTGGTGCTGTAACTATGTTCACGCTGGGGTACTCTTGCATTCTTCCCTAGGTGGGCTGTCTGAAAACCTTTTCGTGTGAATGCCATCTCATTTTTGCTATTGGAGATAAATCATCACAATCATGGAGCTAGATCTATTTTAACCTCCACTTCCATGTTTGCCATAAGTGCCATGTTTGCCTTTTGAGTATGGGATGGCACTTTTTCTTGTTTTGTTTCGGGGTGAGTTTGGTTTTGTTAGAGATATTTTTTTTGTTAGTTTTGATAGGTAAAATGCATTGAATTTGAATTAAGAGACTGATTTATATTTAACTTTGAGCCCTCTCAGCAGATTGAAGGAGGGAATAAGAGAATAATTGAGAGGTTTGGGCAGAGAAAATGAAAGCAGTAGAACTTCAGAAGAATTTAAACAGATGAAAGCAGGATCTGTTGCAAAAGGCTGATGGGACTTGTATGCAAAAAGAAGTAGTAATTCACTTGCTCTTTTGACCTCTTGTGATTGTTTGGTTTTGGTGTGGCCTTTCAGAGACCCTTTTCTTGTCAATTCCTGACATGGAAGAATGGTGTGACTAGAATATGACCCAGAGCTTTTTTTTTTTTTTTTTTTTTTTTTTTTTTCCCCTGCTTTTTTTTTTTTTTTGTACTAAGTTGAACATTAAAAAAGATAATGGAACAGAAGTAGTAGTAGAATGGGCTTTAGGCAGCCTTACTTCTGAGTACTTTGCTTCTTACGTAATGAGCAGAGTGATGCTTTCATTCCCAGTGGTTTACAGTTCTTTGGCCCACTCAACAATATTTTTTTACCTTTTTTTTTTCTTTAAAAGCAAACTTTTCAGTATACTATGCTGATGTCAAGAAAAAAATAGCCATATTGCTATTTGTGATGAGAAAGGAAATGAGAAGGGCAAACCTTAATGCCTGGATGCACTTGTTTATGTATGTTGTCAACTTCTGTTTTGACATTGACTTGTGTTTTATTGCCATTGGGCAGATTATTAGGTTTGTGCAATTATTGTGAGAACAGTATTAACATCCATAGGAACTTGTAGATATTTAAGGTAAGCACACTGTGGGTGTGTATTTGTGACTGGTGGGGGTTTTGGAGTTCTTTGTGTTTCTTTTGGTTTTACTTTTTTAATTATTGGGAAGTTGGGTTATTATGTTTTTATGTATCTTCTAACTAATCCCAGGAAGGAATAAAATACTGTTTTTATTGTGGGCTGTTGCTACCCTAATTTTGCTATAGAGTTAGCTGTACGTTAGTGTTGTTGGCTGACAGAAAGCTTTGGAGAATTTGCTTATATTAACTTATACCAGTGAAATTACCCCCCTACCAATTACAGGGATTAATTTTCTGCACAAAACCTCTGAGTATTAGGTGAAATACTTTTTAGGCTAAAGTATACAGCTTTGCTGGCATAGTGTTTCTGTTAAGAATTTCTGTTAGGAGCATTGTGCTAGTGTTGTATACTTATCTGCCTTTAGTGATAAATTGTTGTGTGTGCTGGCCAGTTTATAGAGTTTTTGTCTTTGTCTATGCATTCAGACTGGTGTGCTGAAATGTTATGTCCTCTCTGGTTTGATTTTGTTTGTATAAAATAGCGTTGGGAGCCCTTGTTACTGCTGCTGCTATTTTAATTTTGCTGATCTCCCTGTGTCAGGCATGTTCTCTCATTATTCTCTGAGCAGTCAAGTTACATTGCACAATATGTCTGAGATGAGCATTAAGCCCGAGATTTTGTTTCTTGTACCCTAATGGTCAACATTCTTATTTTAATCAAAAGGAGAGGGGAGAGGGGGAAAACACTTAAACTCAAAGGAGTAAGAATTTGAGCCCTACACGTGGCAAAACACTGATCTCTTGTTGTCAGTTGCTGAGGGTGGCTACATTAGAATTAAGGCCAAAAATGGGTTTTGTTCTTCTTGTAGTAACTGATCATTTCAGTTGTGCTGTTTATGAAGTTGTTAAAATGATTGTCCTTACACTAGCACCCGATTATTTTTTGACACTGATTCATGGCACCTGTTGCTGAAAGCACGTGTCAGTAAAAGTCAGTTTTATAGTGTTGATGGGAACTCATTTTGGTTTAGTGCCTTAATCATAGTACATTCTCCCTGGAGCTTAGATGAGGTTATATTCTGCATGCCTTCTCTGCATACTAAAATTTTCACAGATTGGGACTTCTGCTATCTGAAATACTACAAATCGCACTGCTCTCTAATGGCATCTGGTAGCTTTACAGGGCTAACAAAATAGTGGTCTGGTCTTTGTAGTGTGTATCTAAATATAATTACAAACTTGGGTTGCATATTAGCAGTGAGATTTGCTACAGAATTGTCCTTTTTTTTTTTATTTGGTGGGTTGGTGTGGTGGGGTTTTTAGGTACAAGTATGTATATACCCAACATGTATTTTTCTGTTTTCTAACTTGTCCCTGTCTCCACAGGAATTACTGTAATTACAGAGAGAGCCTGACTTACAATGGGGGATGACAGTGAGTGGATGAAACTGCCCATTGACCAGAAATGCGAACACAAGGTAGGAAGTCCTGTCTTTTGGGTTTGGCTTACTGTGTATCTCTGCTTGTGGTGATTCTGTAGAGCTTCTCTATCTATGCATCATGGTTAGGTAATCTTGACAGCCACATAGCATGTGTATTAACAGCTCTTAAACTGCATCAGCTCTATCCAACCCAGAGGCTGAATAACCTTTATTAAGCAGATTTTAGTGGCATTATACTGTACATGGTGTAAGCTTGTGTGCTGAAAGATCAGTACACTCATACACTCATTATTCATCTGTAGCTGAAACCATTGTTGGGCTCCCACCTCCTCATCAGTGGTTGTTAGAACTAATGAAGAGCAGTGGGGAAGACTGACATCTCTCTAGCCAGATCATTCTTCGTGGGAGAAAAACAAGTGTTTTGTCCTGTTGCATGTTATTCAAATAGACATTGAAAAGAAGTCTGCGGATGCCAGATTGCTGACCATACTTTCAAACATGATTGAAGAGCTTTGTGAGATTAAGATTGTACTAGCACAACATTTAAATGTCCTATTTCTGCTTCCAGCTGTGGAAAGCGAGATTAAATGGTTATGAAGAAGCCCTTAAGCTCTTCCAGAAGATAGATGATGAAAAGAGTCCCGAATGGTCCAAGTATCTTGGATTGATAAAGAAATTTGTGACAGACTCCAATGCAGTGGCTCAGCTGAAAGGACTGGAAGCAGCGCTTGCTTATGTTGAAAATGCTCATGTAGCTGGGAAGTAAGTAGCTTTTTCTTGCTGCTGTTAGGCTGTTAGGACAGTTTAGTGTACTCTCTGAGAAAGGCTGCACAGAAATCGTGGAGTGATCGCTAACAATTCTGATCTCTTGTTGAGAGCAGAATTTGCTCTGTAATCCAGAGAATTTGCCAAATGGCAGGCTTTCCTTGTAGATGGCCTCCATATGCATATTAACATTGCTTACAATGTTCTAAGAAGCTACTAATGGCAGTAGTAAAAATTTCTGAAATGGCAAAGAAAGTGAATCGGTAATGTGGTAGTGTAGGTGCTGGGAACTAGAATCCCTGTTCTGTTTGACTAAAGCAGGCTATCTGTACAGGGAGCCTTTTTTTCAGGGGAATATTTTTGTAATTCATACATTAAATAAAATGTAGTTATGTTTATGTGATGTTGCATCCAACCTAACCAATATTAATCTTCATACCTGCCAGTTTCTTTATGGATGTTTTTTAGTACTTCTCTGTTGTTGAGCCCATGAAATAGGCCATAATCCTGAGGGTGAAATATAAGCACCTAACGGGCTAGATTAATGCTTTGGTCTACTGACTTTGTGACCTGATGAAATGAATACAAGTCTTATTTAAAAAAACAAATAAATCCAAAGTTTTGTTTAAAAACGTAACAACCTTGCAAAGTCCTTGATTTAAAAGTGGTGTAAATAATAGAATTTATTTGAAGCTTGGAAATGTATGTGAAATCCTGTGCTGGGATTATGTACTGATGCAGTATGTTAACTATGTTAACTGTAACATATACAGTTCCAGGACATGGCATTTATTTTTTAACCTCAGCTAGTGTTTTTTAATACACTTTTGGGAGTGTTTACTATTCACTGGTGTAGTCTGATATTAGAAACATGTTAATTATGATCTGCAGGAGCTCTTTTGATTAAACTAGAGGTTGAAGTTATCCCTTACAAAAGGTTAATACTTTCAAAATTAGCTTAGGATATAGTCTCTTTTGTATGAGGACTTGCTGGGTTTTAATCTGATTTTTCTGTTGTGTGTACTTTTTTTTCTGTGGATAATGGTGTAGAACACTTAATTCACATAAATGTTCTAAAAGTGGTACTCTCTCATCTTTCAGGACAACCGGAGAAGTAGCATCTGGAGTTGTAAATAAGGTGTTCAATCAGCCAAAAGCCAGAGCCAAAGAACTGGGTCTAGATATATGTCTAATGTATATAGAAATCGAGAAAGGGGAGGCGA
Source organism: Chiroxiphia lanceolata (assembly GCF_009829145.1). Lineage (NCBI taxonomy): Eukaryota > Metazoa > Chordata > Aves > Passeriformes > Pipridae > Chiroxiphia > Chiroxiphia lanceolata. The sequence continues at coordinate 24,964,801 of NC_045642.1, forward strand.
TACAAGAAGAATTATTAAAGGGTCTGGATAACAAAAACCCCAAAATCATAGTAGCATGTATAGAGACACTGAGGAGAGCACTAAGGTAAGCTTTTAGTTTTTTAAAGTGGTATTTTTTTTTTATGGTTTTCTTTTTTCCTTTTTTCTCAGCAATGTGTGGAGTCTAATTTACTGCTTAAGTCTTTAGCAGGCCCTTGGCTTGTTAGTGTTGAATAGAATGAATCTTTCCTGAACTGATACATCTTGACAACAGCAGTTCAGAGCATCATGGGACTTGTTGAATGCAAGGGTTGTCCATGTTGTACAAACCTCATCTGAATCTCTTTCATTTGTGGTAGCTGTTTACCAAACTTACATTTTCACAGCAGACCTCTGAAAGAAGAGCAAAATTAGTGTCTTATTCTAGACTGTGAGGCTTCTCCTCTTCTGAATACTTGAAATAAACTAACTGAATGTGAAAACTAAATACAGTTCGGGGTTTTTTTCTTAAAAACAGTTTTTCTCACTGATGGATGTTTAGTTGGGTACACAGTGTGTGTTTTTAGAAGACAGTTTAAAAAAAACCCTCATTGCACACTAAGCTTCCACTGTCTGTGTAATAATTACAGAATCACAGAATATACTGAGTTGGAAGGGAACCACCAGAATCCTCAAGTTCAACTCCTGTTCCTGCACAGAACTATCCCCAAGTCACACCATGTGCCTCAGGGTATCATCCAAGTGCTTCTTGAACTCTGTCAGGCTTGGTGCTGTGACCACTTCCCTGGGGAGCCTGTTCCAGTGCCCAACTACCCTCTGGGTGAAGAACCTTTTTGTAATATCCAACCTAAACCTTCTCTGACCCAACTTCAGGATATTCCCTCGGGTCCTGTCACTGGTCACCACAGAGAAGAGATCAGTGCCTGCCCCTCCTCTTCCCCTCACAAGGAAGTTGTAACTGCAGTGAGGTTTCCCCTCAGTCTCCTCTTCTCCAGGCTGAACAGACCAAGTGACCTCAGCTGCTCCTCATATGGCTTCCCCTCAGGGCTCTTCACCATCTTTGTTGCCCTTTGGACACTCTAAGGGCTTAATATCTTTTTTTATATTGTGGCTGCCCAAACTGGACACAATATTCAAGGTGAGGCCACACCAGTGCAGAGCAGAGCGGGACAATCCCCTCCCTGGACCAGCTGGCGATACTTTCCCTGGTGCCCCCCAGGACACAGGTGGCCCTCCTGGCTGCCAGGGCACTGCTGACTCATATTCAACTTGCCATCGAGCACGACCCACAGGTCCCTTCCCATGGCACTGCTTTCCAGTATCTCATTCCTCAGACTGTATGTACATCCAGGGTTGCCCCATTCCAGGTGCAGAATCTGGCGCTTCCCTTTACTGAACGTCATATGACTGGTGATTGCCCATCTCTCCAGTTTGTTGAGGTCTCTCTGCAGGGCCTCCCTGCCTTTGAGGAACTCAACAGCTCCTCCCAGTTTTGTTTGTCTGTAAACTTGCTTAGTATCCCTTCCAGTCCTGTGTCCAAGTCATTTATGAAGATTTTGAAGAGCACAGGGCCTAAGATGGAGCCCTTTGGAACCCCACTTTTTTAAAAAGGAGAGCAGATAATGCTCCCTAAAAACCAAGTCCAATCTGAGATAAGGTAGTACGTTTCAGTAATATTTTTCTTTTTTGTTCCATGTCAAGTGTATTTGGTACCTTGGAGTGAAAAATACTGGGGCTTTGTAAAATTCTTGGTGTATATGTAATTCAATGTCCATTAGGTTTTTTTTTTTTAAAGGAAACAGATAATTTTGGAATTAATGGACAGAAAACTTTTCTGAGTAAAGTAGCTCGTGTGATAACTGTATAATGTATATGGAGTGTCTTCTGCTGTGTATGTTTTAGAGGACTTGCTGAGGCATATATATAGATAGTCCTTGTTAAACTGCTTCAGGCTTCTGTTAAAAGTCAAAAGCATTGTGCTTAGCACATTATCTGTGTTTCTGCTAAGTGAAACTACTGTCCCATATTTAAGAATATATTTTAGCTATTTTAAATTGCCTAATCTAGTGAAATGTCCTTTAACAGTGCAGTGTAATTAGAAACCTGCATAACCATCCTCAGTATCTTTCAACTACCCAGTCCTATAAAATGTGCTGCATCTACTTTTTTTCTTATGTGCGGTATTTTATTATCTTTGATGTTAAGATCAAATTCTTTCATAGAGCCCTATGGGCTTAAACTTCATCTTCTGTTTCTGAACTGTGTTGCTACCTGAATTTGTCTTGTGCTTTGAGAACCTTTCTACATTGATAACAAAATTTGTCTATGTTGTACCTAGGTGGGTAGCTTGAATGCAGAACTACTTTAGCTTCTGATGTTTTCTATCTTGTGCTAAGGTTTTTGTTCTTTCTTGTATTGTTATATAAATTAGCTTATATGAATTAGCTAAGAGTAAGTTTGTATAGGCACTCTTCCCAGTATGCTCTCTTTTTGAGTCATGATACAAAAATAAAAATCTTGGGCATCATATTCTGCATTTAAATTGTGTTGCTTCCAAGATATCTCTTAAAGGTTTTAATACTTAATATTTTTCAAACTGGGCATGGCTATAAAATGATAGGCACTAGAATTTCTAGAAAGTAAGATATATGAGTTTTAGTTCTTGAGCAGCCTTTTTTACTAGCTTTTTCATGTGGAACTTGATTGGAGGGAAACATAAGAGAAAGTGTGCTTAGTAGAAAGGTTACTTCAGCATTCTGAAGAGGAAATGCTTCTGAATCAAAACAATTTATTGCTTTTGAGGTGATTTATATATGATGCCTTAATAACTATAGCAGTTAACTTTACCGCGAGTTTGAAAAGAAAGTTCTTGTGTTCTCACTCGTCAGTGACTGAAAGAGAAAGTTTTGTATATTAAGTTCAACAACATGTAGAATCTGCTGACAAGGAGGGGTGGTTGGCTGGGGAAACTTGTTTTATGGGTCCTTCCAGTGGCATGTATTTCAACACGTATGTTTTCTGTGAAGATGACCCAAGCTCCCTATAATTATCTAGTCCAACAAGTGGAAAAGTGACTAATGCTTTTACTGCAGTTTGCCTCCAAGGATAGACAAAGGAGATTCTGTTCTGATTTAAAAAAAGTAGGTCAGACAAATTTTTGTCTAAGGACAGCTTCTTTCTTTTTCTTTTTTTCTCCACTCCCTTGCCCCTGTCAAGGGGGCACATTTAAGCACCAGTTTGGATTAAGTACTCTGAAGTAATTTTAGAATTGGTTTTGTAATTCCAAGATAGGTGTGGAGGGTAATTTTGGTGGGGCAAGTATTCTTTAAATTTTACAGTAGCTCAGTAGCATCACAAAATAATATCTATAATAATGATTTGAGAAATGACACAATCCCTAAATGTGCACCGGAAGACGTTCATAGATTGTTTCTTTAAAAATGAGTTATTACTTGTGAATCACTCCCTGGTTTCTACCTGGACCCTGATGCTATTCCATGTGTTTAACTTACAGTGAATTTGGTTCAAAAATAATTTCACTGAAGCCAATCATCAAAGTATTGCCAAAACTTTTTGAATCTCGGGAGAAGGCTGTTCGAGATGAAGCCAAGCTCCTTGCTGTGGAGATCTACCGTTGGATAAGGGATGCTTTGAGACCTCCATTGCAGAACATAAATTCTGTTCAGGTAGGCAGAAAGTTGTTCTGTATCCAAATGTTTGATAGAACACTTCCATGCTCACCCTCCCTGATTCTGTAGTGTTGGATCTTCTTAAAGCTGGAATGTATTTTTTAGCTTCCTGTAACTTTACCCAAAATGTTAGTCACTCTTTGTAAGGAAATTGTAACAATGTTTTGTTGCTCTGAGCATCCTATTGAATCTGAGGAGTGGAATTGAGTAGTAGAATGGTTGCCCTATAAAAGACCCCTGCACTGAAAGTCTTTAAGTCAACCATTTTCATTCTTGGTTTTCTTTTTTTACCGAAGTTTTTTTCTCTGTGCATCCCTTCATACTTGTTGTGATGGTGTTCAGGGTGTGACTGTTCCATTTCAGGAAGTGGCATTGCATTATGATAGAACATTCCATTGTTTTAAAACTTTATAAATTATGCGTCCTTCCCTCCTACCCACTTCAGTTAATAGTGTTCAGGTGGAAAACAGTAGCTTGCTGTAAAAATGCACGGTTATAAAAACCTACACTGTTTCTCAAAAGTAGCTGAGCATGTTTGTTTCATCTTAGTTTTAGTGTGTAATAATAGCATGGCCGTAATGGAGATCTTCCTTCATGCTCAGCCATTTTTATTTCAAAGCCTCTACAGAGGGACCACACCATTCTGACTGTTCTAGAATTGGTTCCTAGGTAAATGTTTTGCATTGATAGTATTCTGTTCTGTGGTTATACTTAGACAAAAATCTTCTGAACAGTGAATGTGAAGTTACTCCTTTAATGGCAAAATAAGAACTTAAAGGTAGTGCTGTCTTGGCTTGGAGATGGGAAAAATATAATGAGTTGCTTGTGTTATGCTTGTGCATAATGTCTCCAATATGATGATTCTTTTCCCTTTCGGCAGCTAAAAGAGCTGGAAGAAGAGTGGATCAAAGTGTCATCAGCTGTTCCTAGGCAGACCAGGTTCCTACGTTCCCAACAGGAGCTGAAGGCAAAATTTGAGCAGCAGCAGGCAGTTGGAGGGGATGCAGATGGAGGTAAGCTGTTTAATCTCTGAACTCCATTGAAAAATATATTACTGGTATACAGATTGTGAAGGAATGTGTTAAATTGTAAAGGAGCTTTTACTCAGACTGGTGCGAAACATACAGGGTGCACTACACAAGACATGTCTGGGACAGAAGCTTGATATGAAATAATATCTGTCCTTTAAAATAGCAAAATCACAACTGCTGACAGCACTTTCTGAACAATGAGCCTTAGGTGGTGCTCTAGTCAAAATTTTGCGTCGCTCTGCTTATACTTTTCTCTCCTGGTTGCAGGAGGTGATGATGAGGAAGAGACGGTACCACAAGTAGATGCATATGAGTTGCTTGAAGCTGTAGAAATTCTTTCCAAGCTTCCCAAAGACTTCTATGAGAAAATAGTAAGCATAAACCTAAATACTACCTGTTAATTCTATGACGTGGAGCTGATGAGTCTTAAGACTTACAGACATTCTGCAATGTATGCTTTAGTGCTGCATGGATAATAACAAGCTAGTGTAAGTGAAATATACACTCATAAATGATCTCACAATTGAGTTTAGCAGCAAGAAAGAAGTAATTTTAAGGAGCTGAGATGTGTCCTGGGAAAGGACTGGAATTTGTATTTCATTGCAATTGCTGATGTTGAACTGCAGGGAGATCTTGGTTTTCTCAGGAGGATGGAATTAAAATCTTTAATCTATGGTTTGGGGCAAGTATGCTTCTCTAGAACTGTTTACATTTGTAGGTTAATGTAAATTATTTGCTCTACAGGAAGCAAAAAAGTGGCAAGAAAGGAAAGAAGCTCTAGAGGCTGTTGAACTATTAGTGAAAAATCCCAAGTTGGAATCAGGAGACTATGCAGACTTGGTGAAAGTTCTCAAAAAGGTAATAAATAAAACCCAGAGTGCTCATATATATATTAATATTTTTTGTAATTAATTTGTATTATAGTTTAAAAGTTACAGTTGAGGCAGTACTCCTGAGTAGAAAATTATTAACCGGAATAGTGGTGGAAATAACCCAATCTGTGGCCCACCAGCTATGTGGAGAAATTCTTCCATGTCTCTAAAACTTGGGTTTTCAGTCTTTAACATTGTTTGTTTGGGTTTTTTTCTGTTCAGGTTGTTGGAAAGGATACAAATGTTATGTTAGTAGCTTTGGCTGCCAAATGCCTTGCTGGACTAGCTACTGGCCTCCGAAAGAAGTTTGGACAGTATGCAGGGCATGTAAGTAAGAGTATGTACTTTTTTCTGATTTTATTGATGCTGGACACCTTTTTTCTTTTGGTACTTTCAAAGGTATTCTTTATACAATTATGAATGCTTACCTACCCCTTAAAGGAGCAAGCACTGAAATACCTGCCAAGGTCTTTGCGGCTTAAGTTTGAAAGGACCTTCTTTATTCATATCCAGCAACATGAAGTTTTCTATTGCAATATAAATCTTCTGTACTAAGAAAACTGAATTATTCTGCCATGAAATGAGCTTTATTTACTTTACTTCATCCTCGAGATACACCCACAGAAATGCATTTTTAGGCCTCAGTGGAAAAAATAGCTTCTGAATCAGAGTTCTACTTAGCAGCTCTGTGGTCTATGTTTTATGTTGGTTAGATTTTTTTGAATGCTGGGGGAGGTAGGTGGTGGGTGTTTTGTTTCTTTGTTGTCTGGTCTTTGTTTGGTTTTTGGTTTTGGTTTTTTGTTTTTGTTTTTTTTTTTGTTTGGTGGGGTTTTTTTGTCTGCTTCTGAGATTTTTGGTACCAAAATGTTCTGGTCATCTAATGTAGTGCTCTTTGTTCTCCTTTGCTGCTCATCTCTTACCAACAGCTAATATCAGGGAATACAGGAAAGCTTACAAACGAAGGGAGCTTTTATAATTGCAGTTCTCACTTGTTTCTCAAGCCTCTGTTACTGTGTTCTTTAAGCTGCTCAATCAAATTTTTCATGTGATAAGCAAGAGTGATGGAGTTAAGAGCTTAGAGACAGAGAGAACTGATGTGCCTGGCTGCCGGTAGTGTTGTATTTGAATTGGGAAGTTACTGAATTTCACTGCTTCAGAAACATCCAAGTCTCCTGAACTCTGAACAACGGTTTAGACACTCTTTGTGATTCCGAAAGCTGTCTGTAGTTGTAAGAAGCATTCTCTACATCTGTTTACACTTGATTTCTAATGGTTAATCCTCATAGCTACAGAGTTAGTATTGAAAAAAGCCAAGCTTCTAAAATAAGGGTGTCGCTCTGTGGTTGCCAAGCAAATGGCATTGAGAAGATGACTTTGTCAGTACTGTAATGGCAGCTATGAAGTGCATGATCTCAGTACTCATTTTGCAGTTGACTTTGTTTGCTGGATTTATTTACTTGTGAGGAAGATGTAGGCTTCTCCTGAGAGTGGGCATCGAAGTGTTATAAAACAGAATTGTTGCTACAATTGTGGGATTATTATGAACTGTATTAGTTAAATATAGGACTGTAATGGTAGTCTGCAGTCTGTGCTCAAACAAGAGATGAAATCATGAGTAGAATCATACTGCTCACTGTAATTGAGTGCCTCAGCTTCACTTCTGACTGCATTTGTAGCCCTGGACTGGCTTTTCTTCCCTTCCTCTCACATGGGACACAGCTTCTAAGTACTCATTCTGGCTGTCAGCATTTTCTAAAACAGAGGCTTAATGATTTTAAGTATCTCCTTTTTTTGACTTTATTCTCTGTAGGGGTTTAGGGGTGTCTAGCATCTGCAATAGCAAGTATAAGGGCCTTTACAGTGCACTATCTGTGTTAACTGAAGTTTTTTGAGTACTGAAGTCTCTGAATAGGGAATTTGGAAGCTGCAGCCCAAGAAAGTATACCACCTGAGCTTAGTCACTGTGTGTTACAGGGGGTTGAGATCACATAGTTGGCTTCTGAGGAGAAAGCAAATCTATTTTGTGTTATGCAAGAGCTTATAACTTCTGTAAGGCACCCAACTGCTTCCAAGCTATGAACTGTGTTACATTTATGAAAATCTTGAAAATAGACTGCCTTCCACAGTTAAGATATATGTGTTTCTGGCTCATGACAGAAGTTCTTACTGTTATGGAGACCATACTTAAATGGACCTGCTCATATTACTGGCAAACGAGAACGTCTGCTGAATAGTTATTTTTATTTTTTTTCTCCTTGAATATTTTATTTGTTTGTTTTTCAACAGTGACTGACTGAGCACCTACATTAGGTAGAAATTGCTGTCAAATTCCAGTTTAGTGTCAGGTGTACTTTTTCAAGGTGATAGGTATGAAAAATATTTCTGCAGAGGATTCACTTTGCTTTAGAGTCATGGTCTTGTCAGCTATGGGTCAGATGAGGACTTCTCAATGAACCATGCTTAGGGCTGTCAGAAAGCTGGGAAAGAGAGGACAGGTTATGCCTTTTTGGATTCTTATAGTAAAAGAGCACAGTACTTCTGTGTTGTGAAATTGTTTATTTCCATTCTATTGCTCTGTGTTCCAAACCAGTAGAGCTAGAGCATTAATCTGTAATTATATGGACTTGTATGTTCACCTTCTGTTTAGTTGTACTATGAAATTTTTAACAAAATCTTTATCTGTTAGTAGTGACTAGAATGAATTTAGTATTGGAGACCCACTAGAATAAACTAGTTCATTCTGCTGTTGTGTACCCCTGGAGGGAGACAGCAGTGATGTTTGAATTACTGGCTTCTCTGCAAAGTACCAGGGAGCAGACTCTCAGTCTTTGCTGTTATATTAGTGAAGAGGGGGTTGATGTTTTTGTTTGTTTCCCTTCTCCATAGGTTGTTCCAACAATCCTGGAGAAATTTAAAGAGAAGAAACCTCAGGTAGTGCAGGCACTTCAGGAGGCCATTGATGCAATATTTCTTACAGTAAGTAAGAGTGGAAATTTTCCCCTTGTCTGAGAATTGGTCTCTGATTTGCTGTTCTCTTTACTGAAACTAATGGCTTGTTTATTCAACATTGTAGACCACACTGCAGAACCTAAGTGAAGATATTTTGGCAGTCATGGACAACAAAAACCCAACAATTAAGCAACAAACATCCCTTTTCATTGCAAGAAGCTTCCGACACTGCACACCTTCTACTCTACCAAAAAGCCTGTTAAAACCTTTCTGTGCTGCACTTCTCAAGGTAAGGCAGGAGGAGTTGATACTTCTCTGTTATTGACTTGAGCACTGTTGTTCTGAAGCATTGGATTGTTCTGGGATAAGGACCCTTCTGGTAGTGCAAGGAGTAGTGCTACATAGTCCTCAGAGTCAGTTTTGACTGATGTCGAACTTGAAGGTGGCTGTCAGTCAAGGGAACAATTTAATTTCTTTTTTCTTAGCTTTTCTGAAGCTGTAGACTCACTAAGTTTGTAATAGGTTAAGACAGTGATTTGCAACTATTAAACTTCCAGACACTTGCTTCTTGCAGACATTTCTAACAAGTTTTTATTGGAATACTGCATACCACTTACTGTGAGTAAAAGAACCATTGATTCATACACAGCATTGACACTGGAGCATTTACCAATGTAAATTATAATGAGACATACTTTTTCTTATTGCAAAATAGTCCTTTCCTTGTTGTGGGAGATTGTCCTGGCTTAAAAAATGGAGATTCGAACAAGGCTGCAGAACTTTTAACTCCTTGTGAACTTTCATGGTGTTTCAGTATCAAAGCATGAATGTTTAACCTCTTCTTGTGTGAAAGGCCCAAAGATGGGAACATGACTGTATCTTAGAAACTGTAGACTTGGTCAGTACATAGGAAAACCGTTTTCTTTCTGCAGTGGAGTGTTAAGGATTACTCTGTAGTAGATGTGGATTTTAAAAAAGGGGAGGGGATTTATGTAGAAGATATTTAGATATGAACTGCAAGTCACATGACACAAGTTGTCTTTCTCTGCAGCATATCAATGATTCTGCTCCTGAAGTAAGAGATGCTGGATTTGAAGCATTAGGCACTGCCTTGAAGGTGGCTGGAGAAAAAGCTGTGAATCCTTTTCTAGCAGATGTAGACAAACTAAAGCTTGATCGGGTGAGTGTTGTTATAAATGTTGTAAAAAAGGCTCCATATTTATCCATTTAAGATGCATCTTAGGCTAGAGAAGATGAAAGAGGATGCTTTAGCCTAGTGACTTCTAACAAAGATTTTTTTTAAATTTATTTTTTACTTAAATACTGCTGGTGTTGAAGGGAATCTGAGAATCTTATTTCTTCTAGGTTATCAAGCTTTTTACTTCTCCTTAAAATGCACTAATACTCGTAACATTGCACCTTATCATTCTTATGTTAATTATGTTAAGTATCTGTTTTCAAGGCTGTATTATCTATGAGTGGGTTGTGAGATTTGGTTGGTTGTAAGTGGGGCTTTGTTTTTGAACACTTTGTTGCCTGAAACAAGGTTTTAGGTCACAATCATATTACTAGACAGGATTTGGTATTAAAGACTTACTTTCCAACAACCTTGTTGCTGGAACTTTTGCATAAACTGACAGGTGTGTTGACTGAATGAAGATTTTGTAATTTAAGGTGCTAAAAATTAGCCTTCAGAGTATCTCTAAATATCAGTAGGATGTCAATGCTCTCTCTGTGTAGAAATGCACTTCATTTTGAACTAGGAAAATTATTCTGGCAATACAGTCATGGCTGATGCCATTGACTGGTTAACCTTGCTATTGTAAGGAATACAGGATAACAATTTTGTGAAGTAAACAACTTGAACTTTTCACATTTTTTCCAGAGTAATCAAGTTTGAAACACTGCTGGTGAAGGGACACTGTACATCCAGTTGTTTTAGCTAAAAAGCTTCTTGCCCCTCCCCTTTTCTTTTCTTGCTGCTTGGCAGATTAAAGAGTGTGCTGAGAAGGTAGAACTGGTTTATGGTAAAAAGACAGGAGGAGCTGCTGAGAAAAGAGAAGGCAAGCCTGTTGCTGGAAAGACTGCTGCTCTTCCAGGGCCTGGGGCAGATAAAGAAACAAAAGATGCAGCAACTAAAGCAGGACCACTGAAAAAAGCATCCGCTGTGAAGGTAGGAGATTGTCTGTGATTGCATTAAATAGTTACTGTAGATCAAAGGTGGACTGTTGAACATCCCCTTCTGCTGAAGTATTGCTGTCCTTTTGCAGGAGTAGGTGAGCCTGTCAGCAAAAATAATTTGGGACTTTCTGAGAATGTACTTGATGAAATGTCAGTTTTTAATGATACAAACTGTATTGTCACTTATGTCTTAATACCAGGTTTTGATTTTGAAATAGTGATAAAGCACTGGAGGCATTCAGAGGAGCCTCAGATGTTGTAACATTGATGTGCTCTCTGGTGATATAGTAATACTTAGCTGAAGTCAACATCTCTTTTTGTAACTAGCAAGGTTACTAATTAAGTATTGAGTATTCTCTTCAGCAACATTTTTAGTTTGTTCCTTTGTTTATATTTAAATAATTTGAACCATTAGCCTATATTTCTTTAAAATTATTCTTTGGATTTTAAAAATTGACTTCAGTAGCACCATAGGTGGTCTTTGTAATATGCTACTTAGTTCTCCATGTGGGTTCCCCGGAAGTGACTAGTGGAATAAATCATGTTTTTTGAAATCTGTTGATACTCTGGTAACCTGGGAAAGAGAACCAGTTACAAGTTTATATTCTCCTATGGATACTGATTAGATATTATAGATAAATTAATTATTTTCTGGACCTCACAAATACATACATCCTTTCCCATTTCATCCCTCATTGTTTTGTGTGTCCCTGATTTTACTGTGTTTCCTAAAACCTATAGTCTGAAAGCAACATTAAATTAAATAAGCTTTTAGCAGAAAGCTATTTTGACTGTGGCTGTTATGCTACCAAAGAGGTACATATTTTCTTTACATTAAAATATATAAGTGTGGAAAAACAGCAGTTCTTTTTGATAGTCAAACTAGAGACATGTTTGATCTTGGCTAATTTATCCATTATCTTTCTAGTCTGGGGTCCCACCCAAGAAAGGCAAACCAGCTACAGCTGCAGGTGCAGGAGGTGCTGGGGCTAAAGGCAAGAAGGGTCCTGAGACCAAAGAAATATTTGAGTCAGAGCTATCTGTGAGTATTCTACTGTCCTCTGAAATATGAAGTCCTCTGTGATTACAGTTTTGGTAATCAGTTCTGCAGCTACTATAAAATTTTTCACTGAAGTTGGAGAGGGGGAGGGTTTGTTGGTGGTGGGTTTTTTGTTTCGCTTTGGGAATTTTTTGTTAGGAGAAGGGAAAGCGATATGGATAAATTCATAACTGGTGAAATGGATCTTTGGTAAATACAGTTGTTCTTCAGGCTGTTGTTGGTACCAGACCATTTAAAACAGTAAGCAGTAAATCATGCTAATATAACAGGATATATCATTGTCCCTGAACTAGGAAAAAATGAAAAAAGTAATGACATGACTACTTCATATGTAATTTAGTATTCATGATTTGCTGAAGGTGTTTGGTATTAAAAGCCTGAGAATACATTCTTCTGGAATTTACATTAAAATCTGAAGTGAAATACAGTAATAATTAAATGAACTAATGCAAGGCTGTTCTGGGCTGTTCATATTACATTTCAAGTTACATTTCAAGAAAATGACTGAATTCTCCATGTTAGTTGAGCATTTACCTTCCTTCTTGGTAGGGAACGAGGTAAGCTAAGGTATCTGTAGGTCAAACAGTAACAGAAAAAGCTATTAAAGCTCTGCTAGATGTATCTGCAAGTTTTTTACACTGTGAGTTATGCTTAGAGTGTTGTTTAGAATAAATAATTTCCATTATGTGTCCAGGTTATATTGCTAGTTATGCAGTGGACAAAAAGTATACAGTTCCTGAAGGTGATACAGACACCAGTGAAACAAGGGAAGTTATTTAGTAATAAAAACTTTAATTTTCCATTTTCCTAAAATGGAGGCAGATGATGTCTTTTTCCCATCCACCCTCATCAGTTACTGATTCATTGCTGTCAGTGTTTATTCAGACTTGATACAAAATTATCTTGCAGATTTTAGGTTACCTCTGCTTGATTCTGTAACTAAATAGTGGGTAATCCAGATTATTTTTGACTGTGTGCACAATTTATCATCCTTTCCAGGGATTACCTTTCTCTTGCAGTACAGTTTAGCAGCTTCCCAAACCCATAAAACCCCTAAACTGTAAGCCATACAAAATCTTTCAACCTACAACAGAACCATTTTCATATTTTGTAAATGCACTACAGTACAAGGGTCATTCCAGTATATCACCTGTCCTTAAGGCTGCTGCCCTCCTGAAGGGATACAGTGGGGTGTTAACCTTGTTCTGGTCTGTCTGCAGATGGAAGTATGTGAAGAGAAAGCTGCTGCTGTCCTTCCAGCTTCTTGTATCCAGCAGTTGGACAGTGGTAACTGGAAAGAGAGGCTTGCCTGCATGGAGGAGTTTCAGAAGGTAAATATGTAACAGTTGGTAAGAAGAGAGACAAGTAGGGAAAGCAAAAGCGAGTAATAATTTCTTCAGCTCTTTAGGCCTGGTAACTCTCCTGAAAGACATGCTAGTAGTAGTGGTATGTCAGCACTTCAGATGGATTAAGCAATACTTGCAAAAGCCAAGTGCCTTATTATGGTTTAAGTTCCATAACAAGAGTGGAGTGAGTATTTTGGGTTGGTGTAGATAGTTACGCTTTAGTCAAAAATACTTGTATTTTGATTGAGGATTCTTAAAGGTCTTTTTAAAACTCCAAATAATTCTAAAGCTTGATCTCAAAGATAGCTAGGTTTAAACAAAAGGTTTTGCAATGAATAGGCTAAATCTGTTGCAAATAAGTTCCTGCTTTTTGTGTGTTAGGCAGCAATTGATTATAATAAAAATTTCAACTGGTAAATAGTTAATGTTTGGAGCCCTATACAATACTAACAATCTTCACAGTGGTGGAGAGTGCTTCATGTAGTCACAAATGAAAAAAGCATCACGTCTCACTCAAATGGTATCCATCAGAAGACCTTTGAGAGTTCAGATTCAAAAAGGCTTCCACTGTAGATGTACAAGTAGTTCATAGCATTACACCATTACAGTTGTGACTGAATGTTAATATTTTAGTAGAAAAAGTGGCTAACTTCAGTTAGGAAATGGTGACTGCCTGCAACAAAATGCTGCTGCAGAAGCCAGTTTTATTCAAATGTAAAGATATAGCAGTTTCAGTTGAATGAATAAGCCTAACAACAAGTAGAAAACAGTAATTTAGATTACATTCAGGCTGAATCTCGGCTGTGTAGTCAGCATTCCAATGTGAAAGGTGCACAATATATTTAATCTTATAAAACAAAAATAGCTTTTTAAGGGATGAGTGGGTTGTTTGGGGGTTTTTGTTTGTTTTTAGTTAAGTGTTAAATTCTTAGGGCTGGAATGGCCAATAGTGGTCTTTAAGGACATTTGTTAAAGAACATATAAAGTGTAGTGATGCAAATGCTATAGTTGAAATGTTGGCTCAGTCCCTGTAAATGGGATCCTTGTAAAAGTGGGTCTTGTAGTAAGGTTCTTGAGGTAAATTCTTATGCTGAGAATTTCTGCAACTTAATTCAGTATTAAGAAAATATTTAGAGGACAGTCGAGAACTTCTGTTTGAGTTTTGTATGATTTTTGACCCACTGGCTAACTTAATGTTTATCTCTTAGGCTGTTGAGCTTATGGAGAGAAGTGAAATGCCTTGCCAAGCTCTAGTAAGAATGCTGGCCAAGAAACCTGGTTGGAAGGAAACGAATTTTCAGGTAATACATTATCCTTCAGTAACTAACAGCTCATTTTTTTGTTACTTAACGTGAACTATTTTTCCAACTAAAAGGCTGTAGGTGCATATGTCGTTGGTGATAGTCATAGCACCATGGCCACAGTTCTATCTGTAGTCAGTGAGACATATAAACTCTGAAATTAAGTTTTATTTCTGCTGACAGTTGAGACTTGGATATCTTCAAACATTCTCTGGATGTATGTACATACATGTGTGTGTATATATAAGTTCTAAAAGTAGATAATGGCTGCCAAGTGTTATTGTGTATATATAAATATAACAATATGCATTTGCATGTGCCCACAAATTTTTGTGCATAATCACACAAAAACAAATATGTGTGCATATAAAATGTCTGTATACATTGGTGTTTATCCCCAAATACATCTAATTTTTTATATGTAGCTATAGGTAGATAGAATAAAAAAATCACTCTAAAATACACAAAGACGTGAGTAACTTTCTTGCTGTTGTGGACATTCCAGGTGATGCAAATGAAGCTGCATATAGTTGCATTGATTGCACAAAAAGGAAACTTCTCCAAAACTTCAGCACAGGTTGTGCTGGATGGTCTTGTAGACAAGGTCGGTGATGTGAAATGTGGGAGTAATGCAAAAGAAGCCATGACAGCAATAGCAGAAGCATGTCAGTTGCCATGGACTGCTGAGCAGGTGAGTAAGCAGTGTCCTTCCCATCTGAGGAGTAAATCCTAAATCTTTGTTTTTTCTCTGTTGCTTGAAAGTTATTTGTTTGCGAGAGAGCTTGTGAGGTAGAAGAAGGTATGTTACTCCAAAAGCAGAAACAGAATCATAGAATGGTTTGAGTTGGAAGGGACCTTAAAGGTCATTTAGGTCCACACTCCCCTGCCATGGGCAGTGACACCTTCCACTAGACCAGGTTGCTCAAAGCCCCATCCAACCTGGCCTTGTACGTTTCCAGGAATGGGGCATTCACAATTTCCCTTTCAGTTTAAAGCTGTTCCCCTTTGTCCTATCAATACATGCACTAGTCAAGAATTTTCTTGTAGGCCCCCTTCAAGTACTGAAAGGCTGCAAATAAGATCACCCTGGAGCCTTTTCTTCTTCAGGCTGAACTATTCCAATTCTGTCACTGTTTCCTCATAGGAGAGGTGCTCCATTCTTCTAATCATCTTGGTGGCTCTTCTCTGGAGTTGCTTCATCAAATCTGTGTCCTTCCTGTGCTGGGGACCCCAGAGCTGGATGCAGTGCTCCAGGTGGGGTCTCAGAAGACCAGCGTAGAAGGGAAGAATAACTTCCCTTGACCTGCTGACCACGCTGCTTTTGAGGCAACCCAGGACATGACTGGCTTTCTGGGATGAACATGCACATTGCCAGTTCTTGTCTAGCCTCTTGTCCACCTCCAGGTCTTCTTTGTCAGGGTTGCATTCTCACTCTTTCTCTTCCCTTCAGCTGCTACTGATACCAGGGGTTGCCCTGACCCAGGTGCAGCATCTTGCACTTGGCTTTGTTGAACCTCATGAGGTTCCTATGGACCCACTTCTTGAGCTTGTCCAGGTCCCTCTGGTGGCATCCTATCTTTAAGGCATGTTGATTGCACCACACGACATGGTTCATCTCAAACTTGCTGAGGGTGCACTCAATCCCTTTGTGTTGTTGATGAAGCCGTTAAGTAGCATTGGTCCTGGTACAGACCCCTGAGGGACACCGTTGTCACTGATTCCATCAGGACCCTGAGCCACTGGCCACTACCCTATGGATGCAACTGTTCAACCAATTCCTTATCCCCAACAGTCCACTCATCAAATCCATCTCTCTGCAATTTAGAAGCGTGTTGTGGGGGATCATGTCAAAGGCCTTACAGAAGTTCAGATAGATGGCAACTGTAACTCCACTGATGTAGTCACTCCATCATAGAAGGCCTTCTATGGTGGTTGGTCAGGCAGGACTTGCTCTTGGTGAAGCTGTGCTGGCCATCTCAGTCACCTCCTTGTTCTCCATGTGCCTTAGCACACATCTAGGAGGATGTGTTCCATGATCTTCCAACATCAGTAATAATGAGTAATTCACCAGTATCTCTTTTAATTCTGCCAGAGCAGTCTGTCATAAAGATGTCTCTGGCTGCCTTTAAGTACGTCAGGAACGTGTGGTTCACTTCAGTTCCAATTGTTTTCTACTACAGCAATACAATTGCTTTTTCCTCCCATGTTAGTCCAGCCTTTTCTGTTCACTTGTGATGCCCTGTGTTTTTTGCAGGTGTCTTTTTTATTACAATGCTTTGTCATCTGATTTGTCAGTGAAAATTTATACCTAACTCTCTTCTGTTTCAGGTTGTGGCTATGGCTTTCTCTCAGAAGAATCCTAAAAACCAGTCAGAAACTTTGAACTGGCTTTCAAATGCAATTAAAGAGTTTGGCTTTTCTGGGTAAGTCTTTTAAGTAAATTTCTAAGAGACACTCTAATGAAAATATTTGTAATCTAGGACTAAGATTCTCTTCATCTGAACTCTTGTTTCTTAAACTCTGATGCCAACCATCAGGTGCTCTTCTATCTCTAATTGTGTAAATGAAAGTATCTGACATTATTAGTGCAATGGGATGTGATTACGTTACAAGATCACTTGACCTTCTCTGAGGAGCATTTTTCTTAAACTTAAAGTACTGTAGGTGTGGGCTGGGCAAGGAGCTGTAGCATTGCATTTCTGTTATGCTGCTTGGATACACACCTGTACCCAGGTGGTTCACTATGTTTTATAGTTTAAAAAAAAAAAAAAAACAAAACCAAATCTGACAGCTACAGAAGAGTGCTTATTACTCTCCAGGGAGACATTTTGATGCTGATAACAGGATGAAGATTTAACCAACACAATAGCAGTTATGTCTGCCTCTATGGGGGTAAGAAATGGGTTCTCCATCAGAACCAGGGATAGTATTCTTAAATTTTTATTGGTCTCTTAACTGAATGTGATCAAGCATACCTAATACAGTGTACTGTTGAGAAGAAAATTTCTAAGCAGTGAAGACTTCAAGTATCAGTTTGACTAATTGGGCAGTTACAATGCCTGTCTTAAGGTATTTTGCAGCTATTAAGTGGATAAGTCTGGAAAGTAAACTCTTTTCTTTGGCAAAGTCTCCAAAAACTATGTATTTACAGCAGGGTAACCTGTGTGTAGATATGCTACTAGAACAATGCTGTTTGAGGCTACACAGATGGTATAGAAGGTTCAGAAATGTAAACCTTCCTTTATTTCTCCTGCAAATTTATTTTTGATATTCATGCCTTTTTCTGGAAGATTCTGAGCCTGACTAACAAAACAAATAAAGGGGTTTACTGTTATTGTGGGGGTTTTTTATGTAGCCATGTTTCAGGTGCTTAAAATTATTCTAAATTCTTTCATCAGTATTTCAGTCCTAGCAGTTATGTAGCAGGTGATGTAACTTAAGGAACTTTCTAGCTGTAATAATAGTTGGCTTTGATATAGATTATCATATGTTTACTGTATTGATTTTCATACATAGGCTATTCTCCAAACTGCACTCTTTCAGTAGTTATTTAAATAGCTACTATCTACACTATACCTGTGATGGTATTTTATAGGTGCAAATATCTTCTTCACATAAGCAAGTAGTATAAATCTGTCTCCAGGTATTTTTTTTTCTTTAACATGTTGTGATGATTTTATTTGTTGTTGGTGTTTCCTGTGTTGCATTTTGTTTATGGCAGAAATCTTTCTCCCACAGACTGAATGTCAAAGCTTTCATCAGTAACGTGAAGACAGCTCTTGCTGCAACTAACCCAGTGAGTAAATTTAGAATATCAATCCTGAATTATTATCAGTCCTTAAACTGAAGACTTGAGTGTTTTTGTCCTTTTTCTGGCAGGCTGTGAGGACTTCTGCCATTACGTTGCTGGGAGTAATGTATCTTTATGTGGGACCTCCTCTGCGAATGTTTTTTGAGGATGAGAAGCCAGCCCTTCTCTCCCAGATAGATGCAGAATTTGAAAAGGTATGAAGTGTAACTCTCTTACTAGCAAGTATCATTAAAACTACTTTAAGACTTCAGTAGCTGAAATCTGTAGTAATATTATGGTCTAACCTGTGTTTTTGTAAGTGAACCACATTTTTTTAAGGCAGTGCATGAAAGCTCCATGTCATTATGTCAATAGTCACATTTTTCATTACAAACTTCAAAAGTTCCTGGTTTTGTTTGAATAGCATAATGTTTTAGAAGTCTCTCTTCCTGAGCCAGTGCATTTGTATCATGCAAGGGGTTTTCTTTTTAAGGTCAAATGAAAAATTGTAAAATAGCTGTTTCTGATTTTTGCTTTGCTTGCAGATGCAAGGCCAGACAGCACCAACTCCAACTCGTGGCATTTCCAGGCACAGTGCAGGAGGTGGGGATGATGGTGAGGAAGAAGAACAAGAGGAAGTTGGGAATGATGTTGTGGATCTCTTGCCAAGAACAGATATTGGGTAGGTTTGGATTCTGCAGCCTGAAGACTTACTTTCACTGCAATTCAAAACTTTGTGTTTATAAACTTTGTAAGCAGAAATCTGTGATATTGAAGCACTCAAATACCAATAGATAGATAACTAAGAAAGTGGGCTTTTTACCTGTTTTTCTCCTACAGTGATAAGATCACAGCTGAACTAGTGTCTAAGATTGGGGATAAAAACTGGAAGATCAGAAAGGAAGGTCTAGATGAAGTGACAAGCATATTAAATGAAGCAAAGTTCATACATCCAAACATAGGAGAACTTCCAGCTGCTCTGAAGAATCGTCTCAATGACTCCAATAAAATCTTGGTATGTTTTCCAAAATCCTGTTTCAGCTGTTGCCAGCTTAGAACTTCAGTTATTTATGATTTCTGAACCTTGCTTAGTACTTGGTCTGTTACAATGTCATGAAATCAACAACTGGAAAACAGTGTATTGTATGTTTCTAGATCATATATTTGCCTATTTTTATGAATATTTGCCTTTCTTTTTATTTAAAAAAACCTTTCAAAAAAGGAAAATCTGTTTTTATTCTGAGCGTAATGTAAGCAAGTCTTCAAATAAGTTTGAGTAATTGCTTCACTTTTGACAAAAGTTAATTGTCTGTTGTTTAAAAATATTTTTAGTTGAAATTTAATTTGCTCAGAATATGGAAGTATTTTTTATTTATTTGTGTGATGAATTTGAGGTCTGGAATAGGTGTCATTAAGCAGGCATTCTAAAGTAAAAATCTAGTGTTTTAGTAAAGTCAAAGAAAAAGTAAAAATCAGCAGTGTTGCTTTTCCCCATATAACTTGGAGTTTTTGTAGACATGCTTGTAACACTGTTTTCTTTAAAACCTTTTTTTCTTTATGTGCAGGTGCAACAAACACTGAGCATTCTTCAGCAGCTAGCAACAGCAATGGGTCCCAATATCAAACAGCATGTGAAAAATTTGGGGATTCCTGTCATTACAGTCCTAGGAGATAGTAAGGTAGGACAGTCGTCAAGATCTCTTTGCCTTTTTGCATATCTGATCTATGTCTGAAAGTAACTGTTGCTATTTAGACTTGATTTTAAGAGGTGGATGGCAGTTTAAACTTTCTTTGGAAGCTTACACATTTTTTGAAAAGGTCTTGCCTGAATGACAGCATATTATCTAAATATGAATTTGTACCTGAATATATATTCTACTTGAGCTGTGGTCTCCTGCTTGTAACTAAACCCAGTCAGTGTCGTAATTTGGCTTTTAAATGAAATGTGGTGAGTGTATGCATATTTTCTAAGGCTGCAAGTACACTACCTTAGGCACTAAGCTAGTTTGCTTGGTAAAGGTGCTTTTAGAGTATCACTGTGGATCCCAGTATACGTTGTTATTGTCTTTTCACTGTGTAGGAGACCTGTAGGTAGACACAGGATACTCACAACTGACGCTGAAGCTTGTATAATGTCAGTGTCGAGCTTGTTAGGATGCTATGTCAAGATCAGAGTTAGGGCCATGGCAAAGAGCTAATTTGAAGTAGTGGAGGAAAGAGGTTTGGGAAGGTGCCGATGTCTTGGGGTCACGGGCAGTTATCAGAGGTGGCATGCTTCAGCTGTCTCTACTCTGAATGTGAGTAGGAAAAAGAACAGAAGCTGGATCTGCCTGTCTCAAACAGTGGAAGACTAGGACTGATCCTAGGGCTGGATAAAAAAAACTCCTGGTCACATTGTTTTGTCTTTTAAGAGTCTTCAAGAACTGAGATTTTATGTGACTGTTGAATTCTTCTTTTGTTCACCAGTTATCTTGAGGTAACATCAAACTCCCTTTGTAGAGTCATAGAATTGTTTAGATGGTCTGTAGGGTTACCTTCCAACCTAGTTCCAACCCCACTGCCATGAGCAGACACCTTCCACTAGACCAGCTTGCTCAAAGCTATGCCTGGTACTTCAGTTCAAATTACATGGTTTAAGGATAAGACTAATTGTGATTAACTTAGTGTTGCTAAAATGAGTAATAAGAATGTTACTTTTAAGAACTATAATGCTGACAGAAGATGGTATGTTCATTTGAACATTTTTACAGTAGTATTTTTTTAAGTACTGCAAGTGCAAGATTTAACTAGTTTATCAAAGTTATCCAGCTTTTGAGGTTGAGGATGGTCCTTTCTGCACCCTGCTTCAATATGCTTATAGTGGACACACTGGATAATTGAGGAAAACCAACAGCTTGTAGTATGAGTGAAGACAAATGAAATTTGGGTGATGGGGAACCAAGGTCTTGCCAGAGAGGCTGATGAGCATCTGTTTATCTGCAGCTCATGATTTTTCTTTTCCTCAGTGAGACTGAAGATGGACCAACTTATTTGCAAGGATGCTCACTACTTATTTACATATATACCTGAATGTTACCTCTGCATTTAATATTGATTTATACTAAACATAAATGAATCTGTCACATTACCAGCTTTCCTCATAAATTCTACCTGCAGTAGAGGATCATATTATAGAGTCATGTCTACACTGATAGCATTTTAAAGAACTGTGATTGTTAGGTATTCCATCTGGCTTCTCATAACTTTACATAGTTCTTTCAAAAAAGGATGCTGTTCTAAATTTTGCTTGAAAAAACCCTAAATATGGAAATTGGTAGGAGTTAGAGGGCTTTCTCTGTTCCTGACTTGACTTTTGCTCATGTGTGTCCTAAATAAGAGTGCCCTTAAGAGCAGGCTCCATAACCCACCTGCCTTGATTCATTGATGTGCTATATGATAAATAAATATAATGTCTGATTTAGTAGTTGCTGCAGCTGATACCATCACTAAACCAAATTCTTCCGAATCTTAGACTTCTCAAGCAGTGAATAAAAAAAGATATTTCAATGCCCATGATGTGAAAACTTTTTCCTTTTATAGGAAGGACGATTGTTGCCTCTTGTGTTGTAAACTTCTGACCCCTCTTTACGTTTATTCTTCTTAAATCTTGTTCTTGCTGCAGAATAATGTTCGTGCTGCTGCATTAGCAACTGTGAATGCCTGGGCTGAACAAACTGGCATGAAAGAGTGGTTGGAAGGGGAAGACCTGTCTGAGGAGCTCAAAAAAGAAAATCCTTTCCTAAGACAAGAGGTAGGCTTCTGTCAAGTAAACTTCTTGTGTGTCTAATCAAAATAACCTTATGTTCTATGGACTGTTTATTTATGCAGACTGAAATGGCACAGTGCTACAATTGTATGAGAAAACAAGTAGGTGAGTCTCTGTACTGATATAAAATTGTTAAACCTCAAAAGGCTAATAACAAGCTTTCTTCCTGCATGATAGCTGTCATTCAGTGCCTCTAAAATGAAACTTTTGTCTGTTTTGATTAGCATTTTAGGTGCTAGTGTGTTTTCCCTCAAATTCACCATGAAACAGAACTGGAGTCATTAAAGAGCATGTGGAATTCTGTTGCTTTCAAAAGCAACAACATTTACAGTCTTAAGAGACTATGCTTCAAGTTTTAAGATAGATGTGTGTTAACATATTGTACTCAACTTTTTATTTTTGTAATTGCTAACATCAGAGTTGATGTTAGTTATGAATATTTGTCTGAAGAAAGTTTGGGGAATGTTTTTCCTACTCACAGAGAGTTGTGCAAGGGACTACTATTCAGTCTTGTGGCCTGACAGAGCAGTGTTAGCACTTCTTCAAAAGCTTTTATTTTAAAACTTTGTTTCAGCTTCTTGGTTGGTTGGCTGAGAAGTTGCCTACCCTCCGCTCTGTTCCCTCTGACCTACTCTTGTGTGTGCCTCACCTGTACTCCTGCCTTGAGGATCGAAACGGGGATGTGCGCAAAAAGGCACAGGATGCCCTGCCGTTCTTTATGATGCATCTTGGCTTTGAGAAGATGGCAAAAGCCACTGGCAAGCTGAAGGTATTTCTGTCACAAAGATTAGATAATGTGACCTTGAATGAGTGAATATTAACAAGTCACATTCACAGTCTCATGATATGCTGTCCTGAGTCATGTAAGCTTGTCTGCATCAAATATTTTCAGGGGGGCTGAAAATAGTATCAGGAGGCTGTGAGTTAGAGCTTTCTCTACTTCAAAAATGATTACTACCACTACAGGCTTATCACTTCAAGAGCCTGATATTTATTCACTCTTCGTTCCTTCTGAAGAAAAAAAAAAAATCTACCTGCAGAAAGCTTCCATACCAGTTACTGTCCCATTGTATGCTTTTGTACTCATACTTTCAGATGGCTTCTAGCAGTTTGGTCTGGCTTATGAACCCTTGAGTGAAGAATAATTGTAGGGCATTCCATTGACTTCATAGGACCACTCACCTAGAACAGATTGCTGGTGCACGTTTCCCATAGGACTTGCAGAAGAAACTTAATAAAAAGATGTTTTATCTCAGAACAAAAGTATCTGAGAACATTGATGTTTTAAGATAAGCATCCTGGAAAGTAGTAAACAGAGAATAGCTTGTTTCAAACTACTGTTGTTTTCCTTGTCTGCGGCTTGTTTATTAGTAGATTAGTGTTAGTCATCACTAAATTTATCACTTCTTTTTTCCCCTTTTTGTTCTCTAGCCAACTTCCAAAGACCAAGTACTGGCCATGCTTGAGAAAGCCAAAGCCAACATGCCAGCCAAACCAGCTCCCCCTGCTAAATCATCTTCCAGAGTAGTAGGGGGAACAGCTCCAGCCAAATTCCAACCTGGGTCAGGTA
Source organism: Chiroxiphia lanceolata (assembly GCF_009829145.1). Classification (NCBI taxonomy): domain Eukaryota; kingdom Metazoa; phylum Chordata; class Aves; order Passeriformes; family Pipridae; genus Chiroxiphia; species Chiroxiphia lanceolata. Next base: position 24,988,374 of record NC_045642.1, read on the forward strand.
ACCTCTCTTCTTATCTTCTGGGAAACATCTGAGAAAAGGGTGGGTTTTGAAGCTTTTTGACATTCTAGAGGAAGAAACATACTTAGCTGGAAAAGAGGAATTCAGCATAGTTAGGGTTACAAAGAACTGTGGAACCTAGTGAGTTCTGTCTGCAGTTCTGACCTTTATTGCAGTTGAATCAGCTTCCAGTGTAGGAGGGTACTTCCTTTCCACACAGCCATCTGTCTGCTGCTATTTGAAAATATCTACTTGGTATTGAAGTTAAAACCCATGGGCTGCAGGGGGAGGCTTTTAGTAATACTAATCTGATTTTAATGTAATATGATTTTAAAATGTTTTCACATTATTTTTTATCTAGACTACTTCTTCAATATAGTTTACTCTGGGAGTACCAGATTGCTTGTGCTGATGCAAAAGAGGGTAGTGGGATTAGGGGACAAATGATTTGGAGAAGCAGTCCTGTCTCACTGCTCTGCTGGGGCTAGCTTGCCTGCTCAAACCAGGTGCAACTACAGCTCTAGACATTAGCCTGGAAAATATGTGTCTGTGCATTTGTAAATTGTTTTGAAAATGACAAATTTGCTAACATAGTATGATATTAATTATGAGAACTTTGTATGCTAACATGGAATTTAAGGGACCTCCTCTGTGGGTCTAAAATCCTCAGACATCTGTGTAATAAGTATATTGTATCCTTGAACAGTTTTTCTTCTGTTCTTAGAACAGAAAATTGATAACCTAAAATAGGCTTGAAGATAGCTTGAAATGGTCTATTGTTTCTCTAGCATTTGCTGATGACTTGGGGTCTAATACCATGGAATCCAAGCCTGATCCCAAAAAAGCCAAAGCAGGAGGACTGTCCTCTAAAACTAAGGTATGTCAGTTTTATTTTGTACAAGATCAGTTCCATGAAGTTAATAGCTGTGGTTTGTTAATCTGTTATGGCTGGAAGAGTATAGTCCTTGAGCTCTAAAGCGACAGGTGTTCCCGTATCACTTACCCAATCGCTGCTGTTGTCATTACCTATTTAATTCTTAAAGTCTGTGTTGTCAAAAATGCAGTCTTGTGAGAGACTCAATTTGTCTGAAATCTGCTTGGCCTCCTTGATTCTGTGCTATTGAGAATTCATTCTTACTGTTACACTTCCAATGTTATACTTTAACATTAATTTTGAACTCATGTATCAAAAGAAATTTGTCTCTGCCTTAAAATATGAAGGGTAAAATGTTCTCAATCACTAGTGAAAAAAGGGAAGGAATATGCTTGAAAGCACAATAATCTCAATTGATTACAGTCAATTTGTGGTTAGGTTTTTTTGTTTTGCTTTACAGTAATTTTTTTGCTATTAACTTTAAAGTTTGTCCTGTGGGTACAACTAAAAATAACCTGAATTGTTTTAGTCCTGTTGCCTCCATTGTCTGAAGTAGTGCTATAACAAGAACATTTTATATCCATCTTAATGGCAAGAATGAGCAAAATAGACCTTGAAGGATATTGTAGATTTGCTGAAGTCGATGCAGTGTTCTGTCAAGAGTTCAGAACTGGGACTATAGAGTAAAGGCCTTTGCTGCAAATGCATTAAAAGGTTTGGAATGGTAACTCTTAGGAGTAAATAGCTGTCTAACAACAAAGACTTTTCTGTGGCTTATTTACAGCAGTCAAATGTTAATAGCAATATATCCAAGGGTAATGCCAGCCTGCCCAAAGCTAATACAAGCCTCAGCAAAGGCAGTTCAAGTCTGACAAAGAGCCAGTCTATCAAACAGGTACCACGTTGGGTTTTAGGGATGTGTGGGTGACTAGCACACTGGTTGAGTGATGTGTCATACTTCACAGGGTACTACTGTGCACACTATCATGGGTATTGCTTCCACAGCAGCAGAGCGCACACTTTTAAAATTCTAATCAACATTTTTCTTTTAGCTTCTCTCTGGCTCTTGTATACATAGGCAGCATGAGATTGGCTGGTATCTAATGCTTGCAATTGCTGGGACTGAGGCATATGTATGTCTTGTGTTGCCTGTTAATACTATGCTTTTTTCAGGGTGTACAAGGGAAGAAAGTGCTGAGCAAGCCTAATTTGAAGGAAGACGATGATAAATCAGGTCCTATTTTTATCATAGTCCCAAATGGAAAAGAACAGAGGATGAAAGAGGAGAAAGGTCTGAAGGTGAGAAAAATTGGAATGTATTCACAAGTTTTGAAGGAGATTTTTTTTTTTAATGGCATTTGTTAGTTTTTAATTTAGAATAAAATGTACTATGGCATGAAAGTGCTAGTCACTGTCCATCTCTTGGACAGATTCTTCAGTTGAATTTCACAGGTCAATATCTGGCTTACTGTGATGTTTCTCTTCTGATTTCCAAATTTTGTGCATATGGGCTTTTCTGACAGCATATAAATGCTGAAAATTTGTGAAGGATTGTTAAGCTTAGTCAGCTGTTTTCAGGTACAGAGTTCCAGGATACATTGTAAATGCTTTAATTTACTTATTTTGAACAACCCTACTTAGCAATTCTTAGGGAAATTCTGTTACTGAAAACATGTATGTTATTTGTAACTTGCTAGTAGATAGGCCTGTCTGTAGCTTAAAACCAACCACTTTAAGTGATAATTATTAAGATGATGACCTAAAGATAACCAGTCCACATGAAGAAAATTTTTCACGTAAGAGAAGGTGAGCAAACACCACTGATTTTTCCTGTTACTTATTGACAATAAGAAGACTTTGAAAACAGATTCTGAAGCGGAACTAAAAGATATACAATCAGCAGAGTCTTTCAGGAAGAAAATTTATTGCTTACTTTGAGTTCTAAATGCTGCCTTTTACAGGTGTTAAAGTGGAATTTCACTACTCCCCGTGATGAATATATTGAACAGCTAAAAACTCAGATGTCCACCTGTGTGGCCAAATGGCTACAGGATGAGATGTTTCATGCAGACTTTCAGCACCACAACAAAGCACTGGCTGTTATGATTGAGGTGAGTTTGTCTCTGTGGTAGTAGATGATGTGCTATGGAATTATTCTCTGCTATGACAGATTCTGCCTGAATTCAAATCAAATAGGAGTTCTCTGAGGAGTCAAGAGTCATTTTTCTGTGAAGTTGAAACCTAAACATAGATAGAAATAATTTTCAGAGATATGGTAAATTTGGTATTAATACTGTTTCTTGGGAGAAGGGAAAACTTCCTCACCAGAGACTTCTCTTAGAATTTCAGAAAAGCTGTATAAGTTAAAAGCGAGTACTTATGGTCCTGAGAATTGACCAATAAATGTAGACTATCTTATCAGACATAGCTTAGCTTATTCTCTGTTCTTTTCTTGAACTCTGTGTGTGTGTCATTATGCATAACCTTTTTTTTCTTTTTTCTTCCTTCAAGCACTTGGAGAGTGAAAAAGACGGAGTCATCAGCTGCCTGGATTTGATCTTAAAATGGCTTACCCTGCGGTTCTTTGATACCAATACAAGTGTTTTGATGAAAACACTTGAATACCTTAAATTGCTTTTCAATATGCTGAGTCAAGAAGAGTATCACCTCACTGAAAATGAAGCATCCTCTTTCATTCCATATCTTATCCTAAAGGTACAATTTATTTTACACAAACTAACTTTATTTTTCATGAGGAATAAAGCAGGATACCATCAAATACTGCAGTATGTTCATTCTAAATACATTGTGAATAGAGTTAAATCCAGTTGGCTGCTGGTCATGAGTGGTGTTCCCCAGGGCTCAGAGTTGGGGCAGTCCTGTTTAATATCTTCATCAGTGTTTGGGCAGGAGTGTTAATCTGCTGAAGGGTCAGAAGTCTCTATATAGGGATCTGAACAAACTGGATAGATGGGCCGAGGCCAGTTGTATGAGATACAACAGGCCTAGTTTTTTAGCCTGGAGAAAAGGGGGCTCAGGGCATATCTGGTGCTCTGTATAACTACCCAGAAGAGGTTGTAGTGGGGTGGGTGTTGTCTCTTTCTTGCTAAGTAGCGAGTGAATAAGATGAGAGAAAACAGTGTCAAGTTGTGCCAGGAGATAGTTATGCTGGATATTAGGGAAAACTTTTTCACCAAACAGCTGGTCAAGCATTGGAACAGATTGTCCAGGGAAGTGGTTGAGCTTCTATCACTGGAGGTATTTAAAAGAAAACTGCATATTTTCCTTTAAAAGACATTGACCAAAAAGGAATTTTACCTTGAGAATAATTCTGGCTTGCCTGATATTATTTAGAATAGTGAAATAGTGTCATGAGACTGTTTAAAATATCCTATATTTCTTCCCCTCTTTTTCTATTAATTTTCCATTAGGTAGGAGAACCGAAAGATGTCATCCGCAAAGATGTACGTGCCATTCTGAACAGGATGTGTCTCATCTATCCAGCCAGCAAGATGTTCCCTTTCATCATGGAGGGGACAAAATCCAAAAACTCAAAACAACGTGCAGGTGCGAAATGGCGGGTTGAACTGGGCTTACGCAAAGTACTTGAAATTGCTTTGGTTTGTGTCTTGAAAAACCCAGCATAAGAGTGTTGGGTGGGATGTGAGACTTGTCTGCATGTGGCATTTTATGCAGATGTTCATAAGTGTTTAAAGGATCAGATTTTAAAGTATCATATTGCTTTTTATTTTGATGTCATCTTCCAAAGATGAGCAGTCTCTCGTTGCTATCAGTATTAAGGTTGTGTCTCCCTTGAGTGGGCTTATTTTCTTAGTGAAACAGTGCTGGGGAGAAGCATGACAATACTCTTGTCCTGGTCACCAAGAGAATCAGTTAATCTGATCAACAAATGTCTCTACATTGCACATTTGTCTCAACACAAGTAAGGCCTGTAATAAAGTTAAGGTGCTTGAACTACAAACAGCTCCCTAGTCGCCTTGAAAATATCTTATCCTGGTATAACGTGGAAGTTAAATTCTCTACATAATATAACATTGTAAGCTCACAACTGTCTAAACTGTCTAGATGTGAAGTTAATTAACATTGCTCATATAAGGTAACAGGAAATATTTGAAGGGTATAGGGCTGACTGAAAGCTTTTACATACTCTATCTGTGTGAAGTAGTCTGAACCTGTAGTTTACTTTTATTCATCAATATTTATTATTTATTCATCCTGTAAATCACCTGGAGTGTGTCTGTCATCAGCTTTGTGATTGACAGTTCTCTACAGTGAATGTTCACGTTGTGCAAGCAGCACAGAAACTGGGAGTGCTCTCTTTCCAGCAGCTTTCAAGTTGAATGTGTGTATGTTATTTTGTTTCTTTAGAATGCTTGGAAGAGCTTGGATGCCTGGTTGAATCATATGGCATGAATGTATGCCAGCCAACTCCAGGGAAAGCCTTAAAAGAAATGGCAACTCATATTGGTGATAGGGACAACACCGTGCGCAATGCTGCACTGAACACCATTGTGACTGTCTATAACGTTCATGGTGATCAAGTGTTCAAGCTGATTGGAAATGTGAGTATAACTGGAAATAAGATTATGGGGGTTTGGGATTTAGGTGGTAGGTTTGGTTTGGTTTGGGGGTTTTTTGTTTGGTTTGTGGGATTGTTTGGGGGTTTTTTGTTCCTTACTCTTTTGTAGAGGATTAGCACTGTTTTGCTTGTGATTGGTCATCTTGCTGTTGGCGTCAAGAGCATTTTGTAGTTTTGAAAATAACTATCATAAGATCTGTGGTGCTGTAAATTATTTGGTTAATCCCAGATTGTGGAATATATGAAATCATAGAATGGATTGAGAAGGGACCTTAAGGATCATTTAGGTCCAACCCTGCTGCCATGGCGGAGCCACCTTCCACTAGACCAGGTTCCTCAGAGCCCCATCCAACCTGGCCTTAAACACTTCCAGGGATGGCATATCCTGTTCCAGCGCCTCAGCCACCCTTACAGTCAAGAATTTCTAATCCAGTCTAAACCTACCCTCTTTCACTTTAAAGTAATTACTCCTTGTTTTATCACTACGTGCTCCATTTAGAAATCCTCTCCAGCTTTCTTGTAGGCCCCTTCTAGGTACTGGAAGGCTGCTATGACATCTCCCTAGAGCCTTCTCTTCAGCATCCTGAACAACCCCCAGCTCTCAACCTCTATTCATAGGAGAGGTGTATATAACCTGGGTTTGCATGAATGAAAAACAAAGCTGGAGGAAACAAGGAAAACATTGACTTTCATGGGAATTAAGTTGTTTATAAAGAATAACTTGAATGGATATTTTATGGAATATGGCGAGCAGGGAAGGAAGGCTGCCCCTTTTTGTTTTGTGTTTTTTTTCCTTTCCAACTTCTTGAAAAGTTGAAGTTTAATGTGACTCTTGTTTTCTCCGGTAACCATTTCCATGAGAATTAATGTTGCATTTTCATTAACATTTTAGGATCTGATCATATTTCAACTACTGTTCAGAGTGCAATCTGTCTCCTCCTTAGCTTTGCGTAGTCCATTTGCTTTTGGATTTTCAAGGTTAAGAAAAGAACTGTAGCACCTGAACTCTTCAGCCCTTTCTAACTATGACTTTCTGAGCTTCAGTAGGTCACAACTAAAATGTATGGGTTCTCAGGAAGGCTTCCAAATCACAGGGATGTTGTAGAGTAGTTCTCACAAAATTGTCATGCTTACTTGTGTTCAAACGTAGTTATTGGTAATCTTTGGTCCAGTAGGTAAGCAGGTATATATGAATCTTTTCACTGCCTGAGTTGGAGTTTAAAGTTCGATCTTGTGTTGAGATTGAATGATGAGTACATTGAACCGGACAACTGTAAGAAGTACTCTGTCTTCTGTGGCAGGGTCCAGAGTGTTAAAGCACTGCCTCATCTCCTAATAGGGAATATAGAAAAGGTGGATGGCGGCTTTTTGTTTGTGTTTTTTGCAACAACACATGGAACAATTGGAAACACTTGATAGTACCATACTTTGAATTTGAGATTAATTGTTTCTTGAAAATTATGTGGACTAGAAATATCTGTATTTGGTATTACAGCTTGTCAATATGGGTTAATTAGCTTTTGAAGTAACATCTGGCAGTTCAAAGTGGCCCTGTTAGTTTGCTGGTAGGTGATAGCATTGACAGTTCCTGCCTTGGTCATAGGGAACTTCAGTCTGCAGTAGTAACTGATATGCATCCTGTAGGTGACCTAGATTTCTAAAATCCATACAACTCGAGTTGAGTGGAAGTATTGTGTGTTACAGCTTTCTGAGAAAGACATGAGCATGCTGGAGGAAAGAATAAAACGGTCGGCCAAGAGACCCTCTGTGGCTCCTGTGAGACAGGCAGAGGAGAAACCTCAACGTACTCAAAACATCAGTGCTAACGCTGGCATGATGCGGAAGGGGCCAGCTGAGGACATGTCCTCCAAGCTCAAGTATGTAATGATACGTTGTGGTCTCTACCCTGCGTAGTGTATGTGCTAATATCATGTCTGGCAATGTCATTTTAGTTCTCATATCATCATCTTTGCATGTTGTGAAAATCGACCATATAATAGAAATCAAAATGTCTGAAACTTTTTTTGTCTTGTCTGTCTTGAAATCTTTCTAAATGGTCTTGTGCCTCTTTTCACTGCTTCTCCATGGACAGAATTATGTATCGCACTTATAGGATGTAAGTACTGCCCACTAACTCCTTGGTAGCAAGGCTCTTGTATCTTTCAGTTTCTATCCCAGTCATCCCTTCCTGAGGGTGATGGGTTTGCCATGGCTAGTTCTAGGTTATTTACAGGTCTCTGACATAAAGAAAAGAAACCAAAAATACAAGTTTCTGTCAAGGTGACCATAGATCAAGCTGCAGGCAGACTTGGCACTTCTACATTAAGCAGCTGTTCAAAATATTGGGAGAACTTCCAATGTGTTACATTAAACTTTGTATTGGTTGGACCCTGTTCTTAACTTGTTATGTTAAACATAAAGCACAGAACTGGATAAACGTGTGTGAACCATAGAGCCTGGGGCAACAGTACCAGAAACAAAAAGCTCAGAAACTGTATTGCTTGTTGCCTGCTCATTATTTCTGAGTAAAAATCTGTGTTAAGAACTATGTATTAGAATATTTCCTTAAAAATCCAATAAGCAGCACAAGTTACGTGGGATGCTGGGAGTCTTAAGTTCAGAGGAGCTTGCAAGGTTGCTGTGTACGTACACATCCTGTCCGTCATGAAAAAAAGCGAGAGGAGAAAGGAGCCACACTAACTTCAAAGCTATGTTCCATTTATACTCCTGCAAACTCTACTAGTTATCTCAAACCACTACATACCTGTCACAGGTGCAGGGGGTCTTGTGGGTTACAAGAGGAAATTGAAAGCAAGTGACTGGCAGCTGCTCTTCTGGCCCACAAAAGTTTGTTTTACTCACGGCTTAGGGGAAAGGCAGAGGGAGTTATTAGGGGGCTTAAATATAGTCAGAACTCCAAAATCTGTGCTATTCTGAGAGCTTTAGGCCTACCAGTGGGTGCTAGTGCTAGTACTCTTGCCTCTTGTGTATGTGTAATAAACACCTCTCTCCTGGTTTCTGTAGCCAAAATCGCAACATGGGCAGTCACTCTGAGACAACACATACTGTTCCACGGGAATTTCAGCTGGATCTTGATGAAATTGAAAATGACAACGGAACTGTCAGATGTGAGATGCCAGCACTTGTGCAGCACAAACTAGATGACATTTTTGAGCCAGTCTTGATTCCTGAGCCCAAGTGAGTTTAAACTCCTAAGTGAAATCAGCAGGGCTGCTTAAGAACTATTTAGTGAAGCTGAATTGGCTAGTTTCTACGTTCAGACTTGTTTACGTAAGAGGGTAGTGTCAGCTAATTTGAAGAGATGTCAAAACAAAGGTCCCTTACACTGTGAAATCTGGAGAACAGTTATTTTTAATGAAAAACCTGAGTTCTACTTACATATTTTTATAGTAAAAGAATTCTGAGTTTGTAAATGCATCATCAGTGTCTTTACAAGTAGTGCTATAGTGTTAAAAAAAGTGATTCCTTCCTTGACTATCCTCAGTGAAGAATGAAATCCTTTTCCCTTGTCTCTAAATCTTGATTGAAATGTAGCAGTTAAGTGTGAATTAAAGTAGCTCTCCAGAAAGTAACGAGTTCTCTTTTCAACTGTTTAGAATTCGTGCTGTGTCCCCACACTTTGATGACATGCACAGTAACACAGCTTCTACTATCAACTTTGTCATTTCCCAAGTAGCCAGTGGTGATATAAATACAAGCATTCAGGCTCTGACACAGGTAAGTGAATTAAGGTAGCAACTGATCATAGCAACTGATCACACTGTATTAAACTATTTGTCTGCGAGGGTGATGAGTTGCACTGTAGTGGAGCAATCATGTCAGGTGACATGGACTCTGCTCAGAATCTCCCTGTTGACAAAACGAAGTGCACAGGGGCCATCTGACTCGCTTTAGCAATAGAAATTCCACTTGGAAGAGGTAGAATAGACTTAATGCTTTTTTCATTAGTGATTCTGTGTTATCATTTTGGTTTTGTTAAATTATTTGTACTATGAGTTTGAAAAAGCCAGTTAGTCAGTGAGACTGAATTTTTAATGTAAACTGGTTTATAGATCCTCTGCAAAAGGATTGTCTTGCCTCAGTTTTTATGTGGTTTTAGGGTGGCTTTAACTACTTCAGAGTTTTAATAATACTTAAAAGATTTCATAAAGCTGTGAATTCCAGAATTTTTAATGGAGTGTTTTCATTTGTGTACAGGATAGGATTGTAGTTCTCTAAAAGATTAATAATTGGTTGTATTGGGATTAGCAATACAGGTCAGTGGCTACTGATTTCAGGTGAAAGCTTAGAATACAAGTGCCTTGGCAAATTGATTGGTCAAGGCAATGCCCTTCCTACAGAAAAGTTTTTTAAGTCACTGTTATTTTGCACTGTTTGCATTATGTTGACTTCACTAGTGTTTTGTTTTTAAATCTTAGATTGATGAGGTGCTCAAACAGGAGGACAAAGCAGAAGCTATGTCTGGCCACATTGACCAATTCCTAATAGCTACCTTTATGCAGCTTCGGCTAATCTACAACACGCACATGGCAGATGAGAAGCTGGACAAAGATGAGATAGTCAGACTTTACAGCTGTATTATTGGGAGCATGATCACGGTAAGGCTTTGATGTAAAATGTGAGGTGAAGAGCAAATAACTTCTGTGCAGAAATTGCAGGAGAATGGAATGTCTGTCCTGTACCTAGGTTAGATTACTATTGAGTCTCTTTTATGAAGGTTTGTTGCCAACTATCTGCTCATCAGTGCACCTTTTGAGAGGGAGTGAGGAATGAGAAACTGGGGAAGAAGGTCTCTGCTTCTGCAGAATACAGCCACTGTAATACTTCTATTAAACTCTGTTTTTAATATTCCTTTTTGAGTGCTGAGTTGGTGGCCTAATTATTTTCAGAAGATACTCGGTAGAAATAACTTTCTTCATAGTTGTGTTTTGACTGTTTAATGTTGTGAGAAACAGGGAGATGTCATGGTTAGACAATGTAGTCTAGAGAACTCCCTGTATTAAAGGATCATGTTCAGGGAAAACTAATACTGTCTTCAATCTGTAGCTATTTCAGATAGAGAGTCTGGCTCGAGAGGCCTCCACTGGTGTGCTTAAAGACCTAATGCATGGTCTTATTACATTAATGCTGGATTCTCGGGTTGAAGACCTTGAGGAGGGGGAGCAGGTCATCCGATCAGTCAACCTCTTGGTAGTGAAAGTTCTGGAGAAGTCTGACCAGACCAACATCTTGAGGTATATAATGAAAACTGCACAATTACTGCTTTTCTTTACCTGTTCTTGTGTGTTCCTTGAGTGGCTGAGTTTGTTAGTCATTCTGTAAGCAAACACAAATGTCTGTAGAATCATTCAGTTAGCTGATAAAGAATTATCACTCATCATCAATGGTGATTGGAATTTGACTGCACAATCTGCACAGTTGGAGGCAAGCTAAACAAACCAGCTTAGTATGCTTCTCTATGCTTTATAGTTCAGCAAACTGCCTCTTAAATTCTTGTAAGTAGAAAGAAAGAAGGAAAGAGCTGTTACACAGTGTGATGTAAACTGCAGGACTGACCTCAGTCTCTGTGGTATTCTGGGGTGAGTTGGAATCTTTTTTTCTTTTGTATAGAATGTTTCTGTTTAACCTCTGTAAATTTATTCCTTTTAGTGCTCTACTTGTTTTGCTCCAAGACAGTCTTCTAGCAACAGCCAGCTCTCCTAAGTTTTCAGAACTTGTCATGAAGGTGAGCCTATAATAGAGATTTTGAATTCACTTGGATTATCTGAATCATGTTAGCTGAAACGACACATACAGTTAAAAAAAAAAATTAGTGACCATAACTTGAAATACTTCTTATAACTCTTATAACCTTATTAGATGTCACATATAAGGACTTCTTGTATGCCAGGAGGGAGCTTAACACCTGCTAATAGTTTACAGAAACTTGTGCACACTAATGCAAACTCCATACGAGCTGTAAAGTCACCTGCTGAGCTCGTTTGCTTGGGCACAGCACTGCACTATGGATTCAAACAGTCCCAGACTGGAGCTGACTTCTGTTTTGTCATCTCTAATGATACAGTGAATGCGCAAATGTTTGCATTTAAAGCATGAGTGTGATTTTTTTTTTTTTTTTTTTTTTAATCATACAACAGCCTTTTGTAACTGGCATGATTTAAAGACAACTTAGGCATTCTTAATGAGGTTAAACCTGAAGTTGGTGTACATAGCATGTATGCATTATCTGCTAAAATTTATTCACACAAAGCATTCAGTCTCCTGCTGTAGATAGAGAAGTCAGCATTGCATTTACGCATCAGCTCTAAAGAAAGATCTGGATACTGTACAGCTAGTTACAAAGAGAAAGTATGTACCAGTGCAAATATAGCTTGAACAGGCAGACACTGCGTGCCTGTAAATGGTAGCAGAGTGAAGTGACTCAGTGGTAATGTTGTGTAATCTCTCATTACATAATTGAATGCTTTTTCCTTGAGTTATCTTGCTTTAAGTTGGCCTCTCGTTCCAGTGTCTGTGGAGAATGGTGCGTCTTCTTCCAGAAACCATTAACAGCATAAATCTAGATCGGATTCTGCTGGATATCCACATTTTCATGAAGGTCTTTCCCAAAGAGAAGCTGAAGCAATGTAAGAGTGATTTTCCTATAAGGACATTGAAGACTCTGCTTCACACCCTGTGCAAGTTGAAAGGGCCCAAGGTCAGAGCAATCACTAGTCATGTGCTTTTAAATTGAATGTTCATGCAGTGTCTAAAGTTTTTCCTTATTTTTTCTTTTTTTTTTTTTTTATTCTCCTTTTTTCTTGTTTTAGATCTTAGATCATTTAACAATGATAGACAACAAAAATGAGTCTGAGCTAGAAGCTCACCTTTGTAGAGTAATGAAACACTCCATGGATCAGAGTGGAAAAGCTGATAAGGATACAGAAAAAGGAGCTTCTCGCATAGTAAGTAAAGAAAATGTGTTGGTAGGGAAAAGGAATGTAAGGCAATTTAAGAAACAAGCTTAATTTTATATTTGTGGAATGTGCAGTAGTGATTGCCTTTCTGACATGCAACTAATGTTGGAAATACTCTTCGAATTTCCCTTTCATTTATGGCTGTTTTGGGAACTTACTGTGTGTGTTTATGTGAGTATTCTCTGCATAACCCAGGATGAAGTGCTCTCCAGAACATTCAAGTGAGCAGCATAGGTTTATTGCTGCCTGATACTGCATCTTGTCTACTAGAAGTTAACCATACCCAAACCAGGTTGTAAACACTACCTTCTCAGAAGTCCTCCAGCTTGATGATATCCCTCCTCTCATTCCGTGTAAACAGTGGCTATGTAGAACCCTGATCACTTGAAGATTTTCTTCATCTTGGAAGCTCTGTATCCAGCTAGCAGATCTGAGGGTGGCGTGGGTTTGTCTGACTTCCATCTGGTTTTATTCACTTTGTTTTAAAAGTCTCCTTTTGTTTATTTATTTAGGAGGAAAAGGCTTCAAAAGCCAAGGTTAATGATATTTTGGCAGAAATATTTAAGAAGATTGGCTCAAAGGAGAACACCAAGGAGGTGAGTGCTCCCTTTCTGCACGGAAGAGGGTATGATACATTGGAATGGTGTATACAGCACTTGTAGTAATACCTAGGAACTCTTCCCTCCCAGGGTCTAGCAGAGCTATATGAATACAAAAAGAAATATTCTGATGCAGACATTGAGCCCTTCCTGAAAAACTCCTCTCAGTTCTTCCAGAGCTATGTGGAAAGAGGCCTCCGATTGATAGAAACAGAACGTGAGGGGAAAGGACGCATTGCTCCTTCTACAGGTACATGTTATAGCAAAACTGATTCATTTATGAGAAGCAGAGATAAGAGATGTTTCCTGGTAGAAACTAATATTTGTAGATGTTTATGGATTTCCAAAGCAAGCCTGGTGCTTGTGTTGCTTCATGAGGCACTATTTGCAGGAATTATGCATTCTTGTTTACAAAAAAAAAATTATAACCACACTAAATGTAGAAAACATCTGAAAGGCTTGGTAAATAATTGGTTCTAATATGTATCCTGTAGTGTGGGTTGAACATGAGGCTATGTTTCCATGTGTCCAGTATCAAAAATTGGTTCTGCAAGGTATACAGCTGGTTTATAACCCCAAATCTTCATTCGTGAAGCCTAGCCATGATGAACAGCAGCAGCAGTCAGGTTCTCCATTTACCTTTTTACCAAAAAGGTGCAGGAGGCTTTTTACAGTATTATTTACTATGGAATTGGAAAGCTTATTTTAAATAACTTGAACTGTTCCTCTAGCAGAATTTATGATGATCCCTTTCCAATAAACTAGCTTTTTAATTGGAAAAATTACTGTAAAACAGTTTGTTAGTGAGTCTTTTCATTGCAGATAAATACAAATGAGTATTTATTGCAATATTAGGGAGGGAATGTGACAAATCGTTAGCTGAGAGTAAAAACTGATACACAGTCTATCAAAACTTCCTTTAACTTTCATTTCTTTCACATTTCATTGTGTCATGTCAGACTTTGTCCTTTTTTCTACTATTGTTCCTTCTCCTATTCCTGTATTGTAGATTACTTTAGGAAGATAATGAGATTCTTTCAGAACCTCTTAAATGTGTTAAACTAGGTAGGACAGAAAATTCTACCTTTTCATCCTAAAAGTCTGTACAACTGAGAACAGTTGTACAGTACAGCAGTTTTCAAAATGAAATTTACATTCCACAATTGTCTTTTTTTCCCTCCCTAACTATAATTTTGTTATAATAAAGGATATTGTTCCATATTGCAACAGTGCTTTATTTAGAGTAAAATATAAGTAAGTGTATTAAAAGTACAAATGCTTAACCTTAATTCTCCTTTATCTAGTTTAAATGCCCTTGCAGTAAATTAGTGAAAACAAACCCTTGTCTGTGCTGTCTTAGAATTTGCAATTCATTTCATAATGGAAAAGCTTTCTTCATCATGTGAATTCCTTTTCTAGTCTTCTGGTAGGGAAGCTTTAAAAACCTTGCTATGTGCCTTCCAGAAATAGCTCTTTGAGTCTGAACTGGAAGAAAAAGCTTTAAGTTACACAAATGAAGTAAAGAGGAGTTAGGATCAGTGGTAAACCCAAAAGTGGTACTAAACTAGAAAAAGACAGAAGACTTCGAGTATTTCCCATCCTGCCAATTGCTGAGTTCATTCTGTCAGATGTTGTGGTTGGTTACTGCTGATCCACATCAGCATCTTCCTCTCTCCCCACTGTTGTCTTCAGCTGTCGACCTCAGCACTTCTGGAGCTGCTCTGCAGCCACTTCTTAAATTTCTCCATTTCTTTTCTTGGTTTTCAGTTGTCACTCTTGCAAGGAATTGGAAGTGCTGATATGTCTATACTAACAAACGCAAATAGCTTGGTAGTTTATATATTGGTTAGTTCTTCATTCATTGCATCTTGTTTCAAGGAACTGACCAAGAGGCTTACTCTTTTTTGATGTTTTTAATTGGTTTTAACTTTTCTTCCTTCCTTCCCCTCATCCTCCAGGAATTTCTTCTCAGATGGAAGGAACATGTGTTCCTGTGTCTACCCACACTGTATCTTCCTCTATAGGAAACACAAATGGGGAGGAAGTGGGGCCTTCAGTTTATTTGGAAAGACTAAAAATCCTCAGGCAGCGTTGTGGCCTTGACAACGCAAAGGTATTGTACTTGACAACTCTTGTAAATCTCCAGGAAAGGAACTTGATTTGTACTTCTGTTTTAAAGAATTCAAATTGATTTCTCTGCCAAAGTCAGATTCTAATCAGAATTTATGATCTTTCACTATAGTGCATGTCCTAGTTACTCAATGCATGTCGCTGTGCCTAGTATAAATGGCTTTAAACGCATTACTTGGCCAAGTAGGCTTAAGTTTCAGTCCACTCTGTCTGCAGTACTGGTGTGCATGCAGGTTGTTTCTACAGCCCTGTAGTTTGGTATCTTCACTTGCTGGGTAGTTGAGTCTCAGAAAGGTTCAAATAACTACTGTTCTCTAAAAACTAACATATTGACCTCTGAGTTGAATGATGTGGAAATTCTGGATCTTTCTGCTGTGAAACAACCATAAGAGCTGAATTAATTTGAAGTTGTATATATTTGGGGTGTATGAATACTGAGGCACAGAAATGCGGAATGAGCTTGGTATCGGAAACTGGACCAAAATCTCTTACAGTGCAGTGATCTATGTGCTAGGAATCTAGTGCCAGTTACTGAAATTTGCACTGGGCCAGGTGAGAAGTAATGTTCACTCTAGGAATAATTATCAAGGTATATCACTGTTTTAACTTGCATATCAGCTCACAGCTCTGAGGAGGGGAAATATTTCCTAGATGATAGTAACAAGGTAGATAACTCTGGTGGAAATATCAATCGGTAAAAGAACAGTGAATTGACATTTTAAGTCTTTGGCAGGGTCCATCTTGCCAATTAATTCAAGTTTCCTCTTCTCATTCCTCCAGAAAACTCATTGCCTGTTGATACTGCACATAGGCATGGACTTTGTACTTGTGGTGTTAGAATTCAGGCTGTTTAAGACTGGCAGTCTTTCTCAGTAAAACACTGGTCTGCAGTGAATTTTTTGATCTTTAAAGACTGTAGTTCCTTTGTGTCCCTACTGACATGAAGTTAAATATTAACTACTCAAATGATAAGAATTGAGTATTTTAGTTAGCTTTGCACCGTTCTGACTTTATTGCTCCAGATTCACTTGTGTTGTAGTGGTTCTTCCGTTTCCTCTGTTTTCACTGTTTCCTGTGAAGATGAGAATCTATTGATTATGATTTGTACTTATATAGCATTTACTACTATATGTCTTAACACTTCACTTTCCCCCCTCGTAGCAGGAAGACAGACCCCCTCTGACGTCTCTGCTCTCTAAACCTACACTCCCTACAGTTGCATCCTCTACAGATATGCTTCACAGTAAGCTCTCCCAGCTCCGTGAGTCCCGGGAGCAGTACCAACACCTGGACCTGGACTGCAATCAGACTCATTCCTCTGGCATTGGAACTACTCTGGCTTCACCTTCTTCTGCAGCAGCCAATATTGATGACTTGAAAAAAAGATTGGAGAGAATAAAAAGCAGTCGCAAATAGAGAAGCAGTGCTGTTGCTTGGGGCTGTCTTCAGCTTTAGTTTACTAAACTAGAAGTCTTCATAGTTAAATGGCCTCGTTTAGGCCTAATGTATACAAACTGGTTTATGTATAATACAGTGGATTTTGGGGGGTTGAGTCATTGTGGCACAAGTATTTGTACATACTCTGCTTCTCAGTGAGCATCTCTTTGACAATAGAAGGCTGTCTGTGTATTAGTTTTAGTGTACAGACCTGTAAACAACCATCCTGCTCACACTAGTTTCTCATAACTTGGGGTTTTTATTTGTAAAATTGTCTTTAAGATTTTTTCCTAGTTCTTAACTCTTAGAAGATCTTTAGTGATTTCACTTTTAATTTTGTGAATTCTTCTCCATGTAATCCTTGAACTGTTGATTCTGTATGGACACATGGCATGAAGTAACTAATTTAAGTGTCTTTTGTAAATAAAGTTTGCATTAACTATACCAGCCTCTGTAGGAACAGCAGCAACTGCTGGTTATAGGTCACTCTATATTCCTGAATGTTAGTGACTGGGCATCTAGAAACTGAACTAAGCTATTCTTGACACAAACCTTGGGATTTGGATACATGATAAGGAAGATGAGTGGAAATATACTGTCTTTGGCTGCAGTCCTGAGACTTTGCACTCTTCTGTGAGCAGTAGTGCATTTTTATATAGTTCCTTTTTTATGTTTTGGAGTATGTTTCTGTAACTTGAGACTATTTAGTTTGCTGAAATGCTTATTTTAAATTATCTAGTCCTTGTGATGCCTTTTTAGCCAGATTAATCATAGTCCCAGCTGAGGGAGCTTTCTTTGAGGGAGCCTGCTGCTGTTGGTATGGAATAGACTACCAGTGATGTACAGTCAGTGGGCTCATTTATCCTGAACTCATTTGGTTAAGCAGTCTTCCTCTTGCAGGTAGACCTCACCACTACATTCTTTTTGCTCTTAAACATCTGATGTCAGCAAACTCTACTAGTCTGTGTAACTAAGACACCTAGTAGGGCTAGTCTGAAAAAGCTGTAGCCACTTCTATTTTTTTTTTTAAGAGTAATTAGCCTTTTTCAGAAGCTACAAATATGAAGATGAAGACAGGCACACTGTGTATCCTTTCTAGCCCTTTCATTTCTAGGGAGGTGATGTGTTTTGACCTTACTACTGCACTTCCATGTGAGAACTGGTTGTGAAGCATACATTGCACATCTGTTCTGTAGCTAGAACAGAGTTATTGAAGAGTTGGACAGGCAGGCTTAAAATAGCACACTTCTGCTCTATATTTTAATCTGTTCCATGTAACTGCTGCTTTTGTTGTTTGCTCTGTGCACCAGCAGTCTCTGCATTAGGCCATTACTGAAACTGCCTTGCCTGATTACAGTAAAAATGTGGCTTTAAATTAGTACTTGTACAACAGATCTATGCCAGAGCTTCTGCAAATGTCTGAAAACTTTCACAGGACCCCTAGGCTGGGGTTGCAATTGATGTATTGCTGCTTGGTGCTTATGATGAGTTTGCACACTGCAATAGCAGGTGACTTGCGAGCGTTCTCCATCCTGTGTTAATTGATATGATGCCATTCCTTGCTCCACCGCCTTGATTTAGTAGTCTCAGTCTCCTCTCATAACCTGAAATGGGCATGCACTTTCTTGTGGAACAGAGCTCTGTTACAAGTGGAGGTTGGCCCTTATTGGTAAGTGCTGAGTTTTGGGCACTTTACCTGGGGCAGTTTTTGAACAGTTTGTGTTGGCTGGCACTAGTTACTGCCACTACCTCTCAATTACTAGCTGCTCTCTGAAACTTAGTGACATTTAAATTAATCCATATGTTCCTTTACCATATCCAGCAGACATTCTGAAGAACTATTTGTTAATTAGCTCAGGATGTTAAAACAGCAATGCCTGCAAGCTTGTAAAAACTATTTTAAGTTT
Source organism: Chiroxiphia lanceolata (assembly GCF_009829145.1). Taxonomy (NCBI): domain Eukaryota; kingdom Metazoa; phylum Chordata; class Aves; order Passeriformes; family Pipridae; genus Chiroxiphia; species Chiroxiphia lanceolata. Next base: position 25,006,895 of record NC_045642.1, read on the forward strand.
GAAGCTGAATTGGAAGTGAAATACAGGAAAATTGAGTAGCAGAAGATATAGTTTCTTTTTCTGAATGAGTTTTTGCCCTGTGTCTCTGTAGTGTTTGGTTGGACTCAATATCCCGGGAGTTCTGAACTAAAACTTGTGCACACAAATTAATAAAGCCTAATCTTTAGCCCAGACAATATTTAAATAACATTAAACTGACTTTTAAAAATTATTCCTCTGTATTGTTTGTAACAAGTCAATATGAACAGTGACTCATTCCAGAAACTCTGTGGTCCTGGTTCCCCTCTTAAATATGCAGTTTGTCACAGATAATTAGAGAGTAGTGAAAGGGTGAGCCTTTAAACATTAGAAGGGCTAAACATTTTCAGTGTCTTGTGCCCGTGGTTATCAATGACTTTAAACAGTCGTAGAACATGAGCTCTTGAGATTTCATTCCTCAGGTGTCATTAAGAGGTTGGGTCTTGTGCTTTATTAGGGCAATGAAATTGGGCTACTTCAAGTTGTTTCCCACGTGAGCCATCTTAAAGGAGGTGGCCAGACACTAATATCAATAACTGTTTTTTTAGAACAACTAATTTCACTGTTGCCAGTTTCTGTGCCTTAATGGCATTACGAGCAAGGAGTTCAGGAATGAGGTGCCATAGAGAGCAAGGAGAGTTTTCAAATCTCATGATTGCTTTAAGAGAAAATTGGGCTGAACAAGTTGGCTAGCCAAGAATGTGTTTACTACTGTACTTCTGGGTCCTCAGCAGTCCACAAATTGCTGCTAAAGAGTTTATGAAAGAACTGACGCTTCTTTTGGGAGAGATCCCTAAACAGCCTCTATAAGACAAGCAAATAAGTATAGTGCAGGATGCTTCCCTTGGAGGCCCTTTGACAATGCATGAATTGGTTCCTTCTGAATCTTGCTATGCAGGTGGAAAATACACAATGAGGGCCCAGCAGGACCTGCTATGTAGAAAGTTAGTGGAAGTGCTGCTTAACATATTGAAGCCCATATTCCTTTGCAGGGTGAATTGCACAGTGGTGCCGGTATTTGTTGCCTGCTATTGTAACTGAGAACAATGTCTTTATGGCTTTTCTTTTGACATTGGTGTTTTGTGTAATGCCACAGTTACCATCGGGTGCTTATCTCTGGTACATTCTTAGCTCAAAATCTAGAACAGAAAATGAGTTGTCTTGAAGGGAGAAAATGGAAAGCGCATGAGGGCACAGTTGTGCTTGCTGTTGCTGCCAAGGCCATCTTCTCAGGTCCATAATCTGTTGATCATAGCTGATGGAAGGGAGGAGAATTTGAAGCACAAAAGGTAATTAGCAATACAGCCAGTGCTATGTTACTCCTGGCTACTGTTCTGGCTTAGATCCAAGTGCAACTAAACTCAGCATGAACAAAAGGAAGAGAATGGGTTTAAGAGCTTTTATTTTTGAAGGGTAAGACTTTCCTTTGTCAGGGTGTAAGGATATAACTTTTACTTCAGGATCTTCTGTGCTTATGTTTTTAAGTGGAGCATTGTAGCAAGTCTGAGAGCAAGCAAGGTAAATGTTTCAACTATCGCCCGTATTTTTCAATGGCTTTTCGCATCCACTTTTTCAGGCGGAATACATGGGTGTAAAATCCATATTTGCCATCTCGGTCACATCCTTCTCCCCATGAAACTATTCCCACTTGATACCAACGGTTGTCATCTGGGTTCTAAAGCAAATAAAAAAATGGGATTGACACAAGGAGCCAAGAGACTTTGATAGAATCATGGAATCATTAAGGTTGGAAAAGACCTCCAAGATCAAGCCCAACCTTTGACCGAACACCACCCTAGCAACTAAACCATAGCACTAAGTTCAAAGTCTGGTCATTTCTTGAACACTACCAGTGATGCTACCACTTGCATGGGCAGCCCTTTCCCATGCTTAAGCACCCTTTCAGTGAAGAAATTACTCCTAATGTCCAACCTCAACCTCCCCTGGCACAGCTTGAGGCCATTTCCTCTTGTCCTGTTGGTAGTTCTCTGGGAGAAAAGGCCAACCCCCACCTTGTTACAACTTCCTTTCAGGTAGTTGTAGAGAGTGATAAGGTCACCCCTGAGCCTCCTTCTCTCCAGGCTAAATAACCCCCCCCCCCTTCCTCAGCCGCTCCTCATAGGACTTGTGCTCTAGATTTTCTAGCAGCTTTGTTGCCCTTTCAGATCTAAACCTTGTATGCACCCCAGCCTCTTTAATGAAGGATACTGCTTTGGGATTCAGACTGGCATCTCCAACAGAGTTTGTTGGAGTCATTTTGTCTCTACTCTTAAACCTGTAAGTAAGAATTGGCCATCAGTCATGCATTCTGCAGCTGATCTCTGTATATGCTGAGAGCTCAGTATAGAAGTGGGGCTGGCTGACTGCAGGATTCGTCTCCAAGATTCAGCTTGGACATGAGCTGGGTTTGCTTCAGCCACTCAGCAGTTTCCACCTCTGCTGCTGTCTTTTAGACTATTATGAAAGTTCAGCGTAACACAAACCAAGCTCTATATGTCTTATGAGCTTGAGCTTGTTGAACATACCTTCATTACAAAAGGTCCCCCACTGTCCCCTTCACAGGCATCTCCTCTCTTTGACTCTTCAGGACTATAACCTACAGCCAAGAAAAAAGTCAGACATTTGACTGTAGGGGAAGTGGCTGGCGTTGGCCATCTTTTCCTTGAAGTTGCATAAATTTTCTGAGACCCATGAGATAGATTGTTTGCTACTCCTGCCAACTTGCACTTAATAAAAAAACAAAGCAATTTTCTAAATTTATATGTAAAACAGCTAACTCTGCTTCTGTCTTTGCAACATTCCTGAATTCACCCTCTGTGCTCTCATTCCTGTTTTATTAATCAGGATAGCCGTGTCAGTTGCCACTGTGTTCAACAGCTGTAGCTTGAGCTGCTGTGCTTTTCTCGTCTCAGAAACTTATTTGTAATACTCCATGTGTCCTTTTCTATCATTCTGTTTACTACAGAGGTATGTTGCTGTCCTCACTTTCACCTTCCTGTCACTGCAAGCTCTGTTTCTCCTCTCCCCCAGCTGTCTTCCTAAAGTCTCACTATGAAGAGGAACAGGATTTCACTTTCATTCCTGATGAACTAGACAGTATCTTTGCATTTTCCCATCACCTCTGTCTCCCTTTTTTTCTGTATGGCTGCATCTCAGCTGTTTTTCAAGAATGCTGTCTAGTAAAAGAAACCATAAGAACAGTGTATTTTCAGCACACTCATGAAATTGGCTTCCATCCTAGCTCAAGCAGTCACATGCGCTTACATGCAAGCAGCACAAAGTTATTCAGAGATCACTTATTCAGAGGTTTGCTTGTAGGAACCGATAAAGTCTGCACAAATAAAGAATACAGCAGGAACTGTTAAACTCTTACATAAACCCATAGTCTTTTGATATCTTGAATTCTGTGTCTACTTCCCTTCTCACTGAAAAAGGGTATAGGGCCAGAAGAGATTTAGGAAGGTGGGAGCCTGTTGCCGCAAAATTTGCAGGCATAAGTATGGATGGGCTCCAGAACATTGAGACAAGCTAGTAGACAGGATAATGGGTGTGCAGCCTTTAATTTAGGAAGTCACTGAATTGTTCTATGTACTGATGAAAAGATAATTTTATGTATGCTTAGTTCTCCCACTGAATCAGCTGCTGCTGATACCTGGTACCATTAGACTAGTGCCTGACACAGCTTGGTGTTACAAACTTCATTCATAGCTTTAAGTTCTACAGACTTTATGTTTTCTGGGAGCTGAGAAAGTTCTTATCACAGGGAAGTTGTTCTTTGCGGAAGGCATTTGCAAATCTATCAGAAAGTAACCTTGCTGCATGAGCCCCACCAGGAGCTCAGAGCCCTCGTCTTCTCTAGCAAGTTGTACCTCTGTCTCCAGTGCTACTTACCTGCACAAAACATGTTGTCAGTGACTTTAATTTTGGTGGAATCCCTGCAGATACTTTGGTCTACAATGGGCACATTGAGCTGTTGCAGAACTGTGGGCAGGTTGCTGGGGCTAGTGGCCCATGTTTCTTTCAAGTTTCCCCAGCCAGTTACCCGCCCTTTGTAGCCTGCCAGCATCAGCCTGTGGAAGGATGCATGAATATAATCAAATGTTTTGTAACAGCTTTTTCCTATCTGGCTCTCTTGCTGCAAATAGCCTCGATAAGTCATCTTTTTCTGTCTTTTTTTTTTTTTTAAAAGACTAGAGATGGCTTTTGTAGCCTGTATTTTTAGGACTGTAGGACAGTCTCCTCACCTCTGCACGACCTCTTTGGTAGGCAGGCAGACAGGATGGATGTAGTCACTAAAGATGACAGGTCTCCTTAAGTGCATGAGTGCAATGTCTCGGTCCATGTTCTCTTTCCAGTTGTACTTAGGATGGATGATGATTTTATCCAACAGAGCAATCTTCTCTATATTCTTTTCATATCTGAAATAGTTACGAAGGAAAGAACTTGCTGTACAGTAGCAACTAAGAGTCTTCTGGGGTTCGTGATACTCTCAGGTGCTTTGTAACCTCTGAGACAACGCTGTCTTTACACTGGAGCACCCCTTTAGGCTTCCCATGCTTCTGCCCTCCCTTTAATCTTTAGGATCAGCAAGAGCAGCAAATGACAGCCCCATTAGATCCCATTATTGAGAGACATGACATTGGTGTGATATTTCCTTGGATACTGAACTGTATCTCATTACTCCAAGAGGAAGACTAGTTCACTCTCACTTCATCCAGACTCTTACTTTGTCCTTACGTGCTTGCCAATCCGCACCAAGATGTCATTTGTAGTTAAGTTCTTGTCCCACGGTGGGTAATAAATACAATGAGCAGCAGTCAGGATCCAGCTGTCACTGATGAGGCTGGCACCACAGAGCAGCTCCTGAGGAGTCTTTTTGTAGAGCATCACCTGCCTGAGAGATGAGGAGGAGGAAGACTTAGCAGGACTAAAGATATGGCTGGCTGAACAGGTCCCAGTGTCATGTGGAAACTGCAGAATTTGCAGTGAGCAGGGAAGAGCATTGCACTGTACTGACAAAGAGAACTGCATAAGTGGCTCTGTAGCAAGTCTTCCCTGGACACGTATGTTCTGTGTAGCAGGCCAATTACCCCATTTCTTTCACCTAGAGAGGTTCCTCATCCTTTCTGCTCCAGCAATGCTGGAAAGAGGAAGAGAGAAAGATGAAACACACCAGCACTCTTTCTTTCCCAGGTGGTTGAGTACTTAGCTCAAGAGGTGAGTTTCTTTCCAGCTATGTTACTACTGCCCTATCAACCACTTGGAGAAGTTTTGATAAGAATCCATAATGTGTGCGTGCTGCCTGAGATAAGAAAGCCCTTTTATTTCTACTTTCTTGAGCTGGAGAGAAGGAAGACACAATTCCTTATGAAAGACTATGCAAAGATAATACTTACCAGGGGGAGCTGCCAACTTCTGCGTCATCTCCATGGACAACTCTGCCTCCCATGTAGGACTCCAACAGCTCCTTCTCACTTTTGTCCGTTACCTTCTTCTTCTCAAATAAAGGACGAGTGCCACAGTCTGAAAAAGTAGGCATCTGGCTTTGTTACTCTACCTGATTCACCATGGAGAACTGTCATTTGCAGTCATCATGCTAAGCTGGAAGATCCTAGGAAGGAAGTGCTCACTAGCTCCATGATTGTAACTAGATATTGACTTCTGAGAGTTCTTCAAGGAATTTCAATATCTTCCCCTGCTTTTAACAGCTTTTGTCTAGCTGATGTTTCTGAGGAACAGTGAGTGCCCTGTGGGAAGAAGCTACAGCCTTTCTACAAACTGTGATGCTGTGTCTAGAGTTTTTGCTCACCTGCTTCGCCTGAACCAAAAGTTTTGTCATCAAAGAAGGTTCTGAACTCTTGAGGATGAGTAGAACGTCCTGATATTCCCTCCCACTCTTCATTCTCCTCCTCTAGCAAGCTGTCTGAGAGAGATGGAAAGACAAACATGGTAAAAGGCTTAGCTGTAGTTTCCATAATTATCAGCAATGTAAATGTTCCTTTCTACACACAGTGAGTCTGATGAAGGAATGATGTTTTAAAACCACTGCTCTTTTTAATGTTCCTTGTCCACCACTGTGAGTTTTCAGGGAGAAGGGAACCCGTGAGACACATAACAGTACTGTGTACCTAAGGCAGCTTAGTACATGTTATATTTGTACAAACAGGACTCCCACGTACATGGTGCATGTACATCCTTGTCTACACCTCCCAGATCAAGCACTTCACCCTAGTGGCATGTACTGGTTGTATTTGCTGCTGCCTCACAAGTGTGCCTACCCAAACCTATGCAGACTTCTCACCGCAGTAGTGCAGATCGCAATAGTCAAAGTAGGGTGGTTCATCCGTGACACACCAGACACCCTCATCGTCTCTGTCTGGATTCCGACAGTAATTCTCCAGCAGCTTCACCTCTGGGTCAAGGTGCTTTCCATGGAGCACCTCTTTGGCTTTCTCAGAGTTCCACGGCAGACACTTAGTTCCAGACACAGTGACTGATAGGGTCCCTGTGTAAAGCATGCCTTTCTCTTGTTCACAAGGCTCCACTGGGGGAGGTGGTGTGACTCGAGGAGTAAATGGAACTGTTGTCCTGTCTTCACCTAGAAAGACAGAGAGCTGTGATTTAAGCCATAGCTTTGCACTTAGAAGTACTGTTAGTGAATTGCACCAGTGCCCCTTTACAAAAGCCTAGAGTTCCATGGGCATCCCATTACGTTTGGGAGCTCCTGCTGTGCTCCCATGCATGTGGTGGCCCTCTAAAATATTGTGGTGTCAGGTGGCTCAACAGTAGGTGAGGTGAAACTGGCACTATTCATCACACTTTTCTTTGTCACTAAGATGTGAGGAACAATATTGTGTTCATTTCTGGGCATCTTTGAGAATCAGCTCAAGGGATGGGTAGGTGCCTCCAAGCATCATAATGCTGCTGTATTAGAACCTTATACGCAAATGCGTAATAACTAGGCCATATTTGGGGGAGCTTTTTACTGTGATATGCTACTAAAATGGCAAAATTTTACTTTTGCCAGTGTTTCTAAATCTAATGATAAGTGAAAAATTTTCCTGCAAGACTTTCCACAGTTTTTCTTTCAAGTGTTCTAATGGCTGCAAACTTTAAGCAGCATTTCCTGAGGGAGTGGACACCCAATAATCTGTCCTGTGGCAGTTGCTTGACCTCAAGCTGCCTTCTCCTTGTGCACAGGGGGAGAGACCCCCCTGTTTGACTATTCATCCTGGGGCACAACAGCCACTGAGCAAGTAGCATTCACCTTAATCGGTGAGGCTGCTTCTGTTTGATTGACTTGTGTCAATATGATTACAAAAGAACTGTGCACAGAGCCAAGGCTTTTTTAGTCCTGCCATATCCATGCACATGTAAATGTAACTGTAAGCTACTGTAGGTCAGAAACTAGTGAACAGAGATAGTACAGATGCCTGATTGCCTCAAAGCAGAGCAGTATCTCTTTTCAGTTTGTCATACTGCAGACCAGTATGACAAGTATGACCAGGCTTTTAAAACTTCAGAATACCCCATGGTCAAAATGGTTGCTGACCTCTCTGACTTTCACTTAGGGTTGTTGCCTTTAGTCTCTGCTTTTGGAAGAGACACTTCTGCTGTGAGAAGGTTCTCTCTACCAGTTCTTCTGAGACAGAGGCCAAGTCCCAGGGGAGACAGCTCTGCACTGGGGGGGGAAATGGGAACGTATTAGTGTAGGGGGAGTCAAGTGCAATGATAAGAGAAGGGCATCTTCTCTTTTCTTGAGTTTGTGGGTATTACACTGCATGCCTCCACAGAAGTGAATGTTAAGGCAGACAGTTAAGCACAACCTGTAGTTATTTTGTCCTAAAGGTGGGAATTCAGACCAAAAAACAGTATGACTCATGGCTGTCACAAATTAGAGGCAACTGAGCCAGGATTTTGGGATGATTCTGACTATAAAAAACTGTAGTAGATTCCAGGGGACTGCTGACACTGGATTTAACTTAGATTTGGATTAAAGTAGTCTAGAGAAAACAGCATATTATGTATGGGCAACTCAATAACTTTTCTTCCTCAGCTGCTTTATCCTTTAAGATACAGCTTCTCTACTACTAACCTCTGTTCATGTAAGCTCCCTCCCTCCTAACCCTCTCCTTGACTGATTTAGTATCAGTCTCAGTGCAGTGTTTGCTGTGAGTGAAAGGTGTTCTGGAGTGTAGTGCTGAGGCATACCACACACTGGGACAGGACACTCCTCCCGTTCCACTGTTGGGTCTCGGGTGTAGCACCACGGGCCTTCTGAGTTGTTGTCTGGGTTCCTGCAGTAGTTCTCAATGAGATTGGGATAAATGGTGGCATTAAATCTATGAGAAAAAAGCTGGTTAGGCTAGGAAGGAAGGAAGGACACCTTGGAGAACCCTTTAGGGGTATGCAGGAGATGAACTTACTTAGGAATATGTGGATATTTGCTTGTCCACACTTGACATTCAATCCCTGATTTGGTGTAGCTAATTGTTCCCCGATAGTTCTGGCCCAGCCCAAGAGAGCAGTCACCTGTCAAAATCCCAACATGGTGTAAGCCAGGGTCAATGGAACTGGATGTTGCATTTTCAAGGTCAGAGGTACCATCCCTCATATCCCTTTAGCTTTTGCTGTGTGCAGAAGCCTGCACAAGCACAGTCATCCTCTTCCTATGAGAAGAGCACACAGCCTAAGCTCTCTCTGCCTCATCAGAGGGAGCTATCCCTGAGGGTCTGTGCTTTGCTTTGGCTCAGAGCCCTTCTGAGAGGCTGCTCACCTTAGGCTGCACCTGACTGTGTCACAAGGGAAAGGATATTTACCCCACGCTGTTTTAGTGCACAAGTCAGGCTGTTTGTGAAATTGTTAGTGGGGAAATAAAGAGGAAGAAAGAATTCAAATTCCCCTCCTGATATTTTTCTTTATAACTGTATGGCTTCTCCAACTTTAGATTATTTTTTTTCCTGTACAAGCTCTGCAGGAAGCAAGTTCCTGGCACTCACTGTATCTGGGAGACTGAGGTCAGCATGAATTTCATACCTTCTAGACAAGCATCCAGAACTGTCCTGGGCATTCTCTGGCCCTGACATACTAGCAAAATCAGAAAAAAGAAACACATATGAAAGGAATCCAAATAAGCATCATAATTTGAATCAGTTTATCATCTAGAGACAAAACACAAGTGCTTTGCCCAGAAAGTGAGCTCTTGAAAGAGCCACTCTCTCCAGGATGGGACAGTGCCTGCAGGACTTGGAACAACTTACCTTGGTATTTTGACCAAAATGCCTCCTGTAAAAAAAAGAAAAAAAACAATTAGAAAAATATGTATTTAGAGACACAGAACATCAAACCTTGCTTGGCTACTGCAATTCAAACCAGTAAGAGAATGTCCCATTACAACAAAAGGAAAGACTAACATAGCTCTGTTTATACTAATTAATACAGAGTTCAACAAAGAAAAAAATCTGATATAAAACCACATTCCCATGCATCAGTCTCAGGATTAAGAGAGTACGTTTTTTTCTAAAGAGATTAAAGATGCTTACAACCTTCATCAACTTGCAGAGAAAGCAAAGCCTTCTACAGTGCAGTGGGCTACAGTGCAGATATCCAAGCAGCTGAACCTAGAACTTCTAAGTCCACAGATCACATGTAGGTCATCTGTTTAGATCTACGTCTCTCCTGTGCAGCCTGGGGCTGATTGCTTTAGAAGTACTCCACAGAGGTGGTGTCTTGCTGGCTTAGGCTCCTAACTGTTTATCTGTTGTATTCTTGGGTGTGGAATTCAGCATGGACACTGGCCTTGGGGCTAGGAGCAAATCCCAAAAGGATGCAGCACAAATTTAGTAGAGTGAGTCTGGAAACCAGAAAAGGGGACAGGATGTGCTAAGGCTTCAGCTCAAAGGAGTTCGAGGCATCTGCACTCAGTGTTTGGCTGCCAAGCCAGCTCTTCTGTGAATGTCTGGGACTTTGGCAGCTCACATGTGTGAGGCACCATGCTGAGCTAGTAGAAGATGCTACTCTGGACCCATGGGAAGGCTCTCTTCAGTTCATGCAAAGAGAGGGAAGAAAAGCAACCTGAGCTTTGAGCTCCATTCTCTGGAGCGTCTCCAGGAGCAAAGCTCCCTAAGAAAGCCTGAGCTCTCCTTGGGGCCCACACACACCAGCCTCATCTTTGGTTCACAGAACTGAGTCCCTGGCTGTGTGTGTGATCTGCTGGTCTCTCACTACAGAGGCTGGCTGAGGGAATGTTTCCTTGGGAACACCTATACATACCGTCTGATCGGTGGATTCAAGGGCTTCAAAAGCCTCCTCATAACTGCATGTCTCCTCCAGGCACTCTCGCTCCAGGTTTCCCTTAAGCATCTCTTCTAGAAATCCCTTGTTGGCACGTCGTGGGCGCTTGAGCAGTGACAGTGCCTGCCCCTTTTCCAGGAAAACTACCGGGTCAGAATATTGCCAGTCAAAGGGCTGCCTGCAGCTGGAGGGCCCCTTTGTCCCCTTGCAGTTTCCAAAAACCACAAGCAGTTGATGTAGTGATCCCACAGCCCAGACTCCCACAGTGCACCATACAGGAGGAGAAGCCCTGTCTGGTGTACACCTGATGATCAGAGCAGGCTCTCTGTAATTCATCTGTCACTTAGGTAACAGAAGTGAAAGGAATCCTGTGCTTCCTCAGCAAAGCTGCTCTGCTGATTTGCAGTTAGGTAGAGGCTTATTTGCTTTGAGCCTGCTACTGTCCCTGCCAGCCACTGTATTTATGTCTTTCCAGCCTCAGACCACTGCGATAAGCACAGCCTGGTTCCATCTTCGTGTTCAGAGACCATGATTTGAGACCTGTAGACAGGTTCATCCCCCACACAGTAGGGCATCATACTAAGAAAAGACAGATGAATTAGAGGCTCATAAAAGGAGCAGTAAGCAGGAAGGCGGCATACTCTGTATGACCTAAAGCTGTGATAAGGAACAGCTGGGGAGGCAATGGAGAATTGAAGCCACCCAGGTCAGCTGAGGAATTCTATCCCCAAAAGTCCCACAGTTGTATTACACATGATCCCGGACTGAGCCATATTCTGTCCCCTGCCATTTCCCAGGCCACCCAAAAAGTCCACTGAGCTGTTGTCACCAGCTGACAGATGCTGGTTGCATCATCCTATGCTCACTCCACTCTCAGCACCCTTTTGATTTCAACTTCAAGCTTTTAGCAGGTCTCCTGACTTACCAAGAAAACCTACCACCTGCTTTACCCCTGGAAAGAAATAATCCCATCTTTCTTCCTGCTGTCACCCACTAGTACTGTCCTTCTCCCTCTGCCATTGAGTCTTACCTCCAGCATGGCTCAATGTGAGGTGCAAAAGGCTGGAGAAGAGCAGGCCCTTCAGTATGCTGGTGTTGGTGTGTGCCATGCTGTACAGCCCTGGCTGCAGGGGAATTGCAAAGGAAGCAGAATAAGTGGAGTCACAGCCCCGCTGGGTTAATATTGAACCAGAATGAAGAAACAGGACTCCAGAGGTCATGGTGTGTCAGGGACAGTGGGACTGAGGCTCCTCTCTCTTGGCATCTCTCCCTCTCTTCAGAGCATCTTCATTTTCTTACTTAATTAACATCCTATTGAATAACTGGGAAGATGTCATGGGGAGCAAGAGGATAAGCTTGTCCCAGGACACATGGAGAACTTGGGCTGGCACGGAGAGGAGCTTTCTCCTTTTCCCTCACCTTGCTCCCATGAAGCTCTTGGCACCATCACTGCCTCCCCACCATGCTGACTATTCTCAGAGACCTCTTCTCTAGTAGCCTTGCAGGCAGCAAGAGAGCTCCTTAGCCACTGCCAGTCCTCCTCTCTTTAGCTGCAAGCCCCTCTACTTCTCCCTAGAGTTCAGTTGTCTTTTCTCCCTGCAGTTATCAGCAAGCTCAGCCCCAGCTATTTTGGCACCAGAACATAGGGTTTGTCTCCCCCTTCTCCCTCACCAATGCCAAAGGAGTAGAAGGGGTGCCTTTAACAGCCCGTTTGGAATTTAACCAGTTAGGTCAGCAATGCCCTTGGCAGTGCATATTTCCCACTGCCTTACAATTCCCTGCTGAGTGGAGGAGGATGAAGCTGCATGAAGTTTGGGCTTCCCATTTTATTCCCCCACAGTGGAACACACTAAAGCACATCCAAAAAGGAAACAGAAGCTCTGACAAGCAGGGAGCTAGCATACCCCAAACTAGACAGGAAAACAAGGGCTTCCAGGAGCAGAGAGGCAGGACTGGTCTGGATGTCATGACATCAGTTAATAAGTCAAGAACTGCGCTACCAGAGCTGGGAAAGCTCTAGTGATTCCTACAGCAAGCAGAACATTGGCAGAGTGGAAAAAAAAACAGCAGAAAGCAGGGCAGGGTGGGAGTAATTTCAGGAACAGCCACATGGCATGAAAGTGCTTGCCGCCAGCAGGGAGCATGTTTTGTGCTGAGCCTCTGTGCAGCAGATACATCTGTGATGTTTATCTCCATAGAAGGAGTGCAAATATTAGCATTAGGGTGGCTGAGGAATGACTCTGTGGCCACTGGTACAAAGAGCAGTTGCAGAGGCTCCCTCATTCATATAAGAATGTCTCCTGTTCTCATCCACACACTGGCTCCACCCCTTGAGATTTTGGAGAGACACTTTTGGGAATGGCTGGGATGCCCTGAGTGGAGACAACCTGGGTGGAGAAGTGTTTCTGAAATTAGACACAACCCTACAAACAACCCGTGTTACTTGGCTGGGAAGCAGCACTTAGTCAAAGAGCACAGGCAGGGACAGGAAGGAGGCATCAAAGCACAAACAGGTTTGGGAAGAGTGGTGAAGTCAGAGCTGCTGCCGCGTCCTACACAGCAGCCACCTCCACTCCTTGCTGTGGGATGGGGCGCAAACAGTTTCCAACATTCTCGGTCACTTTTCTTCATTCCTGAATCTCTCTGTCTCTTATTATAATAACCAGGCAGCCCTTACACCGCAGTTTAAGTCAACATTGTTATGCATAGATTTTTGACATCTTCTTGTCTTCCCTTTAAAGGAAAGGCGTTAGCACCTTTCATGGTATCATGCAGTATATAAGGCTAACAATAAGCAATGCTACAATACGGCAGTTAAGCTTGATTATCAGAGAGGTATGAATATCTTCCAATACTTATCTATGCCATCTGTTCTGGTTTACTTCAACATTTAACTCTTCCACCTGTTCACCATTCCTGTAAGCAACTCATTATCATTTCATTTCCTTTCTACCTTCACCCACTCATGAATGATGGATGCTGTTTTCTTTCTTAGGACAAGAGAGTTAAGATTCATAGCTTTACCATCCCACAGTTCTGGCTTTTAACACAGCTGTGAGTTTTGATCTCTTTCCCTCTATGTGTTGACTCTTCTTTTTAAGTGAAGAAAGCCTTTAGCAATTATTTTCTTTCCTATGTAACTATTTTTCCAACTTTCAGGGAGCAGAATATAGAAGGTTTGTCCTTGGCCCATTTTCTTGGGCCTTTGTCTGCTCTATGATGGAGAGTTTGCTGGTTCAATAGTTGGGGTATTTATCAATATGTTCCTGAAGTGAGTTATACAGTTTGATCACAGTTTAATCAAAGTAACACTTTGGATACGATCACAAAGATGAAACTCCATCCCCTCACACAGGGGTTCCCCTGCCCCTGAGGACAGGGGAGCTGCTGAGTCAGAAGGACTTTAGGACCCAGAGAATCATCCCCTTCCCTTGTAGCCTGCTGCTGCCTTTTCATTCAAACCCCTTGGTCAGCTTTAAGCCAGTTTACAAGCTGGCCAAGGGCTGAACCCTGAATGTGGTGTGAAGTTTAAGTGTAATACTGAAGTTCACATGCATGCCTGATAGCCGGTGAGCCCTGCCAGCATGAAGGACCTCGATTATCCGAAAGATTTGTGCACTTGTCACCCCAGAGTGCTGCAGCAGCACCCCAAAGCCTTGGTGAAGCCCATGCCAGCATATGGGACCAAGCAGGTACCTATCCTTTTCCTTGCTATCCTTCTTTCAGTAAGGTGTTTCTCAGCAGGATGCTGCCACCTACACCAAATGTAGTACACTGGTGCAAGTGTTTGTTATGGATCCCAGTAAGAAAGGCATTCAGAGCCTATAATGTAGTAATTAAAAAATACAAGAAATGGTAGAGCATTAGATAATCCTAGACCCCTTCAGATGCTGCAAACACCAAGCTATACAACATTGGACAGTATCTACTCAGGCCATGGTACCCTGTACAGATCCTATCCATTTTGAGGTTCACCAGCATTATGGTCTTCAGGGCTTTGTAGGATTTTCTTAGGAGTAAACAACTTTATTCATCATTTTATTGTCAAGCAAAAGGTTTTTCACATAAGAACATGGTGTTTCTAAGATAAAGACAAAGACATAGTCATGGCACCATCACCAGGTGCCCAGTCAGAGTCCCCCTATGGGCTCCTCAGTCAGGATTAGTCAGCTGAGTTTATCTTGCAACCAAGTGATACGTGCAGCACAGTACAGACCTGCCCCAGCTACTCAGATCAACTCTTAGGTGATCAATGTTTCTGTGAAGACCTCTGAATTCATAATTGCTCCTACTATTTCTCTCCTGTTACCTCAGAATAAAGAAGCAGGTCAGCTGTTCAAGAAATAGGGGCCTTGGTTTTCCCCTTCCCTTCCCCCCCATTGCTCTCCTTTCTCTCCCAGTTCTGATGTGACAGAGGGCATGTGCTTCAAAACACAGCACACAAGCCCAGCTCCAGTAAGAACACTCTGCAACTGTGTCAATATTTGAGTTTGGATAGGCACCAAAGAGGGAACAGTAGGAAGCACTGCAGCTTCAAATACGAGCCCCCCCTCATATGCCTGTGCTCCAAGCACTCAGGGTAAAGACTCAGCTCATGTGCCCCCTGACTTTAAAGAAAATAGTTAAAGACACCCAATGTTTATCAGTTGAATTCACCTTCCATCCTCACTTCACATCAAAGTGTCATGGATCTGACTGTAGCACTCTGTCTGCAAACCAGTCAAAAAAGTTTAGGGGAAAAAAAAAGTTTAATGTAGAAAACTGCAAAGAATGACTTTTCAGAGTGTCACGTGACTGCATTCATAGAACCCCAAGAGGAAACTGTGCTACTGATGTTTCCCCTATCCTTTCTCTTTTATATGCAGTGGGCGTAAGAAACCCAGAGAATTTAAAGCCACTAAACAAAAAATTTTGGGGAATTGCAGGTGTTAGAGAGGCCAAGACAGAGAGCAAGAACAGCTAAAACTGAGGATGCAGCAAATGAAAGTGGTGTTTGTATAACATATGAGAAGAGTGTAGAGTGTGCAAGTCTGAAAGACCTGTTAGGTCTGGTATTGTCAGTCTCTTCCTTTGAGGTCAAGTTCATGGCACTGGGAACTGTGCACTTCCTTCCTGAAACAGGACCAATTTCCATCAGCATGCTTCAGTTGGCAAACAGGCGCTGAAGAAGATAGAGCAGAGGGAATATAGGGGTGTAGTTGTGGTGGTGCTGTCTTTTAGCTTTTTGGTGCAGGAGAAGGAAAGAAGTGGAAGAGAGGAATCAAGTATGAGAGAAAAGAAACAAGGGAAACAGACTAATGAACCCAACTTGAACCCGGAGAGGAAAGAAAAAATCTTTCAGCTGGGGACAGTGAAAATTGCATTGTATAATGCTATTTGCACAGTGAGACAAAACTCTCCTTTTCATGTCCTCAGACACACTGTCCAGTCACTATAAGGCCAGGAAGCTGGCAGCAAGCAAACCAGGTGAGAGTGGAGAAGGAACACTCAGCCCTAGCTCCATGGCAGGACTTTGCTTCTGCTAATTGTGAAAAATGGGTCTTCATATTACAAGATTACAGTAATGTCTGGCATGAGCATCACCTTCAAATATTTGATCAGAAGTGTTGCTGAGCTCCAAGAGTAAAAGCCCAGGAAAGCACCTTGTTGAATAACAAGAATTAAAAAATCATGAAAGGGAGGCATTGTTCAAAGTCACTGCTTTGAGACATTTCCTGCCTTCCCCACAAGGCACTGTCACCAACTGACAGTGTGACAGAGGCAGAGCAGAAGCACTGCTCATTAACATCGTGGGTCTCTTCTCTAAGAAATTATTCCCATCAACAACCAATGACTTCCCTGCACCAGGACTGGCATGTGGCATGTGTAGGCTCACAGCTTCAAGGAGCAGCTACTGCAGAGACCCACATTTACACAGGCAGTTACCTCCAAGACTGCTAATTCTACCTGGGGCCGAGCACAGGGCCTTGTGGTAACAGAGACAAGAGAGCTAGTTTTTTTGTTGTCTTTTTACCTCATTTTAGTAATGAGCAGGCTGGGATAGTCAGGTCCCAGTCTCAACCTCCACCACTTCTGGATGATGACCATGTCACTCAGGGAGCGCATAAGCCTTGTCATACTGCGTGCGCACTCGTGGGCCAACACATGGGCCTCGAAGCTCCCCTCTGAACTATAGCTCTTGCCACGCTCCATGTACAGGAAGGGCTTGTGGCCACAATGGACAAAGTGGTGCTTCTTGAGGTGGCAGAGCCACAGAAAGGCTTTATCACACTTCACAGCGCTACCTGTGCTTGATCATCTCCTTCTGGGACAGAACTTTTGCTGTGCGGTCTGGGCTGCCAGAATGACCCTCCATCAGCTCTGTATACTCCTCCTGCCCCTCAGGCCCCTCCAGTGGGCCCTTTCACCTCTGCTCCAGGGATGCCAGTCTGGAGTTTTTGAAAGCTTTGCTCTTCTCCTCACAAATTTCTACAGTCTCTCCTTCTGAAGAACTGGCCTGCTAGGATCTCTGCCCAGCTGTCCTGCCACAGTCCTGCAGGCACTTCTGGACCTGGCTGGCCAGAGCATGCACCTTGTATGGCTTGCCAGCCAAGTGAGCCCTGAATCGAACCCTACTTGTGGGAGACAACAGATCCAAGCCTCCTAGCCCTGCCTCTTTATGCCCCACCTCCACTTTTTCTGCTGCAGATCTGGGATCCACACCCTTGACCAACTCTTCCTCACACTTGCCATTGGCCTTAATGGTTGATATGGGCTCGAGGTGCTGATTCTCAGTCCCCAGCACCTTGGCTTGCCATGGCTCATGTTCAGATGCTGTGCTTTCCTCTTCTTGCAGCCTGTGGAAATGTTTGGTGGATGGCATGCCAACAGGGACATTGAGAACTGTGGTTTCATCAGCTACCACCTTGGAGACATCGAGACCCGTGCACAAACGCAAAAGTGTTGTGGGTGAATTAACACTGGCTGTTGTTATATGGAATGATTGCTGCTGGTTAAGAGGAACATTGGAGACAGATACTCTGCTATGGAGTAATCGTGAAGCTCTGCCATGAGGACCATTACTTTTATGACCTTTTTTTCTTTTAAACTGGTGAAGAGGGAAGAATCTCTGATCTCTCACCACAGACAGTACCCGTGCAGCATTCCCAGTGTTTCACGGTCTGTATTTCTAGGAGATATGTAAGAATAAAACAGGGCGGCATACTCCTTTCTCGGCTGTCGGCTCTTAGAAGCGGCGCAAGGTCAGGACAGCCGTCTCGGAGGGGCTGCGGGACGCACACATGCCGGGGACAGCTGAAGGCGCAGACCCCCGGTCCGGGAAGGCCGGGTCGCTCTTCCCACCCCGGCTGGGGCGCAACACCCACCATCAGGGGCTCCGCCGCCGGCGGCCCGACCCGGGCCCCCGCCTCCCCGTCGCCGCCGGCCGGGCTCGGGCGCTCCGCGCCGGCGGAACGGAGCGAACGGGCAGCGGGCGCGCCCGGCCGGCGGCGGCGGCGGGCGGGGCGGGGCCGCGCTCCTCCGGCGGCGGGGCCGCGCTTCCGGCGGGCGGCGGTGCCAGGCGGCGGCCGCGGCGGCAGCAGGTACCGGCACCGGCACCGACGGGGCGGGCGGGAGCTGTGCCCGGGCAGCGCGGCCGGGCCCTTCGTGCAGCACCGGGGCCCGGCGGCCTGTCCCGGTGCTGACGGGGCGGGGGAGCGGCCCGGCGGCGGGGCTGGGGCTGAGCGGCCCGGGCCCGGGCCCCGAGTCCCGAGCCCGGGCGCTGTCGGGCGCGCCCTGTGAGGAGGCGGTGCGGTGCGGTGCGGTTCGCCCGCCGTGACCGCCCGGCGGGGAGAGCGCGGCTGGTGAAGCGCCGCGGGCACCCGGGCGGGGAGAGATGGGGCCGGGACCCCGCGGGGCGCTGGTCTCTGCTCGGTGCTGGCGGTGCAGGCGCCGCCGGAGCGGGGCCACCGGGCCGTGCTGTTGCCTGGTCCCGTCCCGGCGGGGCTGGGGGGGCTGCCGTCCCCGCGGTGCCCAGCAGCCTGGGTTGGTACACGTCCCACCTCCAGGCAGCTGGCGTGTGCTAGGGGAGCTTGGGGCTTTGTTTTAACAGTGTAAACAGCAAATCTGTGAGTCGTGTAGGTGAGTCTTGGGGTTGGGTCAGGGCTCTCCAGGGAGCTCAGTCGAAGGGAATGGGAAAGAACAGATGTGTGGTGGAGGCGGTGATGATGATGAAGAGAGGTGCAGGGCCCGCAGGGCTGTGTGTGCCCCGCTGCCTCACTTGCTCACCCTGTGTGACGGGTGGGTCCTGCAGGACACTTGAGAGCAGCTTCTGTACTTTGTGCTGCAGCGCCAGAGGGAACACTTGAAGAGCTCAGCGCTTTTGCTCTCAGACCCTGCAGAGAACTACTAACGGGAGGTCGACTGCTAGCTGGGATGTGTTTCCAGCGGAACAGAGGTGGCCTTCAGCAAACAGATTGGGATGACTGGAGAAGGAAGGTTACTCAGTTAAAAAGCTGTTACAATAAAGCAGGACTAAAGAGGTTCTCTGAGCAATAGTGTGTCTGTCATATCTGGTCACAGTGAGCCAGACAAAGCTGGTCTGGCTCCTGACCCTTAGGTTCTTTCAGAGTAGTATCAGGGTAGTGATGTTTTCAGTGATGCTCTCAGTGGTATCATCAGTCCTGATGTGAAGGGGGGCTTGGACTGGACTTTTTGGTAGAGTCTTGGTTCTGGAGCTCACTCACTCGAGTACTCCAAAGGTCTGCTGCTGAGTAACTTCTCCCCTTTCTTGCCATGTACTTGATTTTAACACTATAGCGAAGTACAGGGAACTTGATTGGTGTGTACATAAAAACAGACACTTGTGCAAATGAACCGAAACTGGGAGGAGGTGTGGATGGCAGCAGAGTCCGAAAACTAATTCCGGAACTGGGATTGCTTTGTTTCTAACCATTGCTTGTTCATCTGGCACAGAAGAGGTCACTTGGCTTTTGGAATTCTTTATTGTAAGTACAGGTCCAGGGTGTGGTAATGTATGCATGGTCATATTTTGAAGTGTAGAATTCCTTCTGAATTGATAGTATGTCTGGAAGAAAACAGGAAAAGGAAACTACCAAGCACGTGCAGGTTAAAAATAAGTGGTGGAAAAGTATTGATACTGAAATTGCAGAAAAAAGTAGTTTGCGTGAACAGCAGTTACCAAGACGTTCTAGATATAAGTGAACTGTCTTCCCTGGGTGAATTCTGGTGGGATCTCGTATAAGGAATCTCCAGATCAGAATTTGTGTGAAAATTGTATTTTAATGGGCTGAGTTTTCTCTCCTTCAGCAGAATATGCTGTTCTCCAGCACATCTCTGTTATCAAGAAAGTTAATTTTTATTAGACAGCAAGTGTTCATGTGCAATATAGGTGCAGAAAATATACTTAAATACTTGGAAAAAAGGAAACAGTTGGCTCTTTATAGCCTGGCAGTCAATAAACACTTCTGACATCAAGTGTGATTCTTTAGTTTTTGAATGTTTGACTAGACTTTTTACTTTTTAAAGCTGGATATGTAATTTTTCTTACCTTACGATTTGCTATACAGGCTGTACCACTTGCATGTGGTCATGACATTTATGTAAAACAAGTGCAGTTCTTAAATTGAGTTAAACATGGTGAAATGCTGGTGGTTAAGGAAGGTTTAGGCAAGAGCACTATCCAGGGCTCTTTTTCCAGTGTGTAGCCTACTAGTGACTTCCTTCTTCCACATGGTGCCACACTAAGATTAATTTTATGCTGCAGGGGAAATCCCCCAGTTTAATAATCAACTCTTCTGCCTCTAATCAGGTGCTGCAAGTTGACTGTGAAGCTAAGTGGTGATCCATGTAGGGAAAAGTGAGGACACTTGGCATCTTGCTGTCCCTGTGGCAGTATCGTCACTGCTCCGTGGGAGGAGTGGATTTGGTCCCTAAGCGTTTCAGGACCTTGCTTTGTGGATGGGGTTGCTACTGGGCATCCCCAAGAATCTCACAGGAAAGGCAGCTCAATGGATGGCAGCAATTGAACTTGGGTCTTCTGTCCCCACCAGGGCCAGGAAATCCCTGGGAGCTGGGAATGCCGAGAGGCTGCCCTGATGGGGCATGGATGCTTCCTCAGCGTGGGATACTGAGCTTTTGGGGCTGCTGAGCTGTCCTGAGAAATGCTTTAAGCTCACTGAGTCATAGGAGTCAATGCCTGCTGTTACCATAGAAATCAGATCATCTGCCAGGGGTGGGGAGTCCTTGTCCCTTGGCTCCACTGCTGCGTGGTTCCAGCATGAGCTCACAGTGCAAGGGAACCTGATTTCTTGCTCCTTGTCCCATCGAGATCAGAGAAGGTCAGGCAGCTCTTGCAGCCCTCACTATAGGGCAGGGAATAATTTTGCTTGGGTCTTTGCACTTGCTACAGTGGTCAGGCCCTGTGTGTCTGATGTGGTGTCTTGGTGATCCACAGCCAATATATGTCACACTCTTTCATAATTTGGGAAACATTGCATTTGATTAGCAATAGCTCCCAGCCCTTTGGAGCCCCAAAGAGGTGAAAGCTGGTTGCAAATGGATGAGTAGCAGATAGGGGAGGACAGGAAGTAATAAGCTTGGAGTGATCCAGAGGGAAAGGGCAAACACTGAATATCCAATTTCCTGTGCTCACAAAATGCATCCCCAAGCTTGGTCACAAGTATAGACCTGAGCATGGATGTGACACACTTTCAGGTGCTCAGTGTCTCATAGGTTTCGGCCTTTGTGCTCACATCTGGGTAACTGTTGCATTGTTTTCTTTGGATAAAGAGACACATTCAAGCTCTAGGAATGGAGGATGCAAAAGATCATTGCTCCCTCTCAGTTCTGCTAAAGAAAATAGCTTTACTCTGAATATACTTTTCACACAAAGGCATTGTGCCTCCTCAGATCATTTTTGAACCCTTTGGTCTCCTCATAATGCAAAATAAGCACAACCCTGTCTGTGAAACAGTGTTACAGAGACTCTTGCAGGTGTGAGATGTCATTTGGTTTTTCTGCAGTTCCTCTTGGCTTGGTGCCTGTTGACCACTGAATTACTGTCCGTGAGCAATCCAGATCTTCATAGTTGTCCTTTCCAATGTTTCCTTACTTCCAGGATACTGACTTCAGAGGATAACAGCTGTTTCCCCGGGGTTGTCCCTGAGAATTGCAGGTGGTGCTGTATGCTGTACTAGTTCCGGCTTTGACGCATCTTCTGCGCCAGGTGAGAGTGAGAAATATTTGCAAACAGCAAATGCAATGAGCTTTCTGTTTCTTGGACCCTCTTAATTCTTTGGTCTCCTCAGTATTATGGCATACTTCATGAAAAATACTCATTCTGGCAGTATGGCTTTAAATGAAAGAGGTGATTCCTTGCTGCTTGCTATCATGCTATCAAGGATTTACTGAGTGATGCTGAAAGGAGATGAGGGTTTTGTGTGTATTGTTCTTCATAACTATACAGCCTATAACTAACTCAGCCTATGAAATCCTGTTTTAAGAAGCTGTTCACTTCTGTCTTCAGATCCCAGCACACAGAAGCACCCACTTCAGTGTTGTTGAGAGCTCTGTCTCTCCCTTATGGGTAGAAGAAGGGGGAGTGATTCCTGGGAAAGCTTCCAACACTGGGCCAACTGTGGAAACAGCTGGGCTTTGTGCCAGCCCTTCGCAGGGAGGGGAAGCTCAGAGCTGGTACAGTGAGTGTGTCAGGCAGGGGCTGGTGTAGCCTGTCGCCTTCCTTAGCGTCTTGGTGCTGCTTCTGTTACAGGAGAGAAACTGCTCTTTACAGGGCTGTGGTCAAGCAGAGACTCCCTGGAGGGCTGGTACAGCTTCTGATGGCCTTTTGATAGCAATTGTCGTGAAAGAATCTGACAGATGTCAGTGCTTCTGGCTTGGAGGAGGAGGAGGAGTTCCTGGATGTAAAGATAAGGAAGTATTTGGGGAAAATCAGTGAGAAGAGGAAGAGCCTCTGTAGGGAGGTAAATTTGTGATCTCTGGCTCTCACCTAACAATCTTTGCAGTCCTTGTTCTAGGCGCTGCAAAATAAACTGTGGTATTTGGGGACCATGGCTACAGACCCACTCTCGGAGCTTCAGGATGACCTGAACTTGGATGATACCAACCAGTCCCTCAGCCAGCTCAAACTGGCCTCCATAGATTATAAGAACTGGCCAGCAGATGAAGCCCCTGCTTTTCCCAAATCAGGTAAGTATCCTGTTTGTTTGGGATCTGGGTTTTGGCCAAAAAGCAATTATTTGTCCTGCAGCATTTTGGTCATATCTACATATACAGAGAGCCCCAGCTCCATTTAAAAGCTTTATAGACACATTAAACTTGCACCACACCCAAGTGAATCAGCCTTGGTACTGAACAGCACTGAAAAGTGCAGAGCCAGCTGATGTAAATATACTCTTCTCATTTCTGTGCCTGACTACATTTTGGTGCTGACAGTACAAATGAGCTGTAAATCCTTGAGTGTCCTCTGTTACGGAGTCTTGCCAGGATAGTTTGGCCTTCTAGACTGGAAGGGTCTCGAACTTCCATGTAGGAGGTGGGGCTGGAGATCTGAGTTGTTGCTCTGAAATCCTGTGCTATGAACTGCTGCCCAAAGACGTCAGGGAAATTAGCTCAAGGGCATACAGGATGGCCATCCACCGAGGGACTGTGTTGTGATCCTTCTTCTCTAAAAGGCTGCGATGGTGTCCTTACTGTCCTTGGGTTTTGTCTTCGTGAACACTTGCGACATATCTGACCAGTCGTTTGAGAGAGTCTGAGGGATACATATGGACCTCATAGAACTGACAGGACTCTTCTGAAGTCATTGCTGCTCTTGTCCACTCAGAATTTCAAAAGTGGGTTTTCAAGATGTACACGTGCATACGTTAGTCCCTCCCATGCATAACTGCCATTTTTTCTCATACCTCTTATCCCTTTTGTACCCCTCACTGAGGTGCTCCAGATCCTTCTTCTAATTGCTTGTTCCTTGTATTTTGTGCAGAGGACTCCAAAGGCTCCCCTGAGCCCGTCACTCATCTGCAATGGGATGATCCCTACTATGATATTGCCAGGCACCACATTGTGGAAGTAGCAGGTAGGGGTCTTTCTGTTTTCTCTTTTAGATATCTTTGCAGCTAGGCTGAGGGAGGGCCTTTCTGATGGGCTCTGTGGATATCTGATGTTTGCCTGGCCCACGTGGCAATGAAGGTGGCACTGTGAAGGGAAGGAGCACCAAACTTCTTGAATGTTTGTGATATTTGTAGTTTTCTTTGACCTCAGTTAAACTTGCATTCCCTTTTGGCTTTTGCTGTCTTGATTATATTATTAGCGGGAGTCAGTTTCTTTTGCTGAATTGTTTTAGATGTGGCCCTTGATTATATCCTAAGCATAAATGTGGTTTTTGCATGATAGTGCCACAGAAATTACCTAGTTAAGCAGTACAGCTTTTGAGATCCTCAACTGAACTGAGTAATCCACAGTAGGTGGCAAGTCTTACATCTGAACAGTCAGAGCTTGCCATCCTGTCCAGAAACAGCACGTACAGAAATCTGAAATAGAGGGAATAGGCCCTTGTTTCACTACAACGAAAGACCTGATCATTCAGGGTCACAAGCATTTGGATTTTCTCTGTTGTTGTCTTGTCCATATTATTCTATTTATGCTAACCCCTGGTGATTTACTGCTGGGACCTCCATAAGAAAGAGTTTTGGAGTATTTGTTAGGTTGCTGTGGTAAGCCTGAGAGAAAGGTAAGCCCAGTTTATCTTGTGTTCCTTGTTTAAAAAAACCAAAAAAACAAACCACCTTTTCAGCCTATTGTGACTTGATTCATACTTTCTCCGTGATTATCTGTAGCCACCTCCTACCTCTCCCACTGCCACCTCCTACCCTTCCTATTGGCATTTCTCTGTACCTCGGTCCCTACCCCACATAGGAATTTGCAGTGAAGCAGAGGCACAAGCTGGAGTCCCCCTGATTCAGAGTTGTTCTGCAGCAGGTTTGACCAAAAAGGGAAGAGTCTCAGACACTTTGGTAAGAGTTGTCCTGACATTGTTCTTAACTGGGCAGTTTTCTAGAATGAATTTTCTTTCTCATAATCTCTCATGTTTCATCTTTCGTGGAACAAAATTTTAATGACAAACTCTAAATTTTGTTGTCTTTTGTCTCCTGCTAAGGTTGATAGGCCAGATGTTTAACATTTGGGCCATTATGTCTTAGATTTGCCACACGTGCTTTCATTTGCGAATGTGCTACTAACCTACTTTTTCATGGGGCTGGAGTTTCAGGACTGGGATCTGCAGTCTGATCTTTATAGGGCTCTGCACTCTGGCGTCCCTGCTGCTGAAACTGGGAAAATGGTGGAACCCACCATTTCAGTGATAGAGTACTTGGAATGCAAATGGCAGAGGTAACTGGTGTTTCAGGACTCTAGGAATGACTGAGTTGAATGATACTGATGTTTGCTTCAGACAAAATGCTTAGCAGAGAGTTTAGATCAGAGACATTGATAAGACTGGAATGTCAGCCCAAGCCAAGGATATGCTTTGTGTGCTGCCTCCTGACATAAGCCCCACTCTTTCTGTGGGATTTCTGTTCCAAGGTAAGATGATTTTTTTTTTTCAGAAGCTCTCTGAATGGAGAGTGGAAGTGTGTCTGAGTGGCTGTTGGAAAGTAGCCATTTGACACTGTCTAGGATAGGAAACGAAGAATTATCTAGCTTCCTGAAAAGATTTCAGGGTGGTATGGTGGCTGACTGGGAGCTGCGCCTGCATTCTGAAAGGGATCTCTTCCCTGTTGTGGTTTAAATTTGTATTTCTAGTGAGGTCTCTGTCCCAGTGTCTCTGCATAGTGCAGAAGCAGCTCTGACAATCTTTGGTTCTTGGCAGTTGCTGGCCAGTTTTCACCGGTAGCTGATGGATCTGAAAGCATGTGATGGTCCCCACACTGAGTGTGGTGTGATTCCTTTCTTGGCATTGGGAGAGCAAGGAGCACAGCTCCAGAAGGGAGGATTTGCTGTCACATAGTTTTGAGACTCGATGGTCTTTCATCTCCTGGAAGAAGGATTTATGAAGTTGATCAAAGGGCCGGAGTTGTAATCTGGGCTCTGGGGTGGAGCTGTTCAGTTTTTTTGGTCAATAATAAATAATTTTAACTGCTAAGAGAATCAGACAGGGTAGTTTTCTCTGGGCTGTTGTTGGAGGCAAACAGTCTGGGAAAATCTGGAAAAATCCTATTAGAAAGAGCCTGGAGAATAAAAATCTCTCTGGATGATTAATATGAAACTGTTTGGATCTGGCTCTGCTGAGAAGTTGTGGTGCTCAGCACCTTCAGGTACAATGAACACTGGCCATGCTGAGTCTGAAACAAAATAGCTCCATCCTGATTCTTTTGTAAATATTACCAAATGGCAGCAAATCAAGGGGAATTTTATCCGTTCTACTGATTTATTAGCTTTCTGTCCCATGTCCTTCCTTGTTCTGCACTTCAGAGCAGAAAACATATGGCTAACTCTGTTCCTGCCTGCCCTGAAATATATTCTGGGATGATGATGCTATTTTGAGACAAAAGCAAAAGGCTGGTTCCCATCCTCGGGCTGAATTCCGTGATCCCAGGGTTATCCTGTGTGGTCAGAAAAGTAATTGTTTCTTGTGGGATGGGTGCATGGTGTTAATAACTTATTGAAAATGTAGTTTAAGTGACGAAAAGTTAGCACACTTATTTTCTAGCTGACCTTAATTTCTGATTCAGTTCAAGGCAGCCTGGATTTGAATATCCTTTAGGCTCTCTGGCCTAAAGAGGGGAAAGAGTAACAGAAAAACATTTTGCAGAATATGTTGGGAAATAAGTTTTTTGTTTTGTTTTTCATTTAAAAATAGTGCAGCAGTTTCATGGAGACTCTCCTTTGTGTGCTATGTCCCTGTCTCTCCTGGGGACTGGGATCTTGCTGGAGGAGGCTGTCCATGGGGAAAGAGCAGGCATGTTGTTGCTGTCCCGTGCAGTGGTGTGTTACAGGAAGATGACAGCAAAAGGCATCTGGGCCACAGTTCTAAGGGAGTACTCAGAACTGGAGTATTGTTGGGAATCAGAATATTTTAGTTTTAGGAAACCTTCTTTTGCTTCTGGGATTCAATGCTTTTCCGAAGGAAAAAGGTGGTGCTCTGCTGTTCCTTTCAGACCTGCCTTAAGGTGTGTGTTTCAGGAGTGTTTTATGCAGGCTCTGGAGGGGGTCTCTGTGTGGTTTTGCTTTTCTTAACTCTGAGTGCCTCTTTTTGTGAGCGTTGCAGCAGTGAAATTCATCTTTACACATGGCTGGAACAGAGGAGGTTTGATTTCACTGCACGAATCACTTCTGAAAAGTGTGATTTTTTTTCCTTGCTCACATCACAGCATTTGGAGGAAACACAAGCTGTATGGGAAGAGCAGGGCTCATAACAGCTCTGGCAATGTATTCCTTCCTCATTCTGCTGCCCAGTCTGAAATACTGGTCTCTTCTTTGTGGTCAATATACAAAGCTATGGCTATGAGGTTCATCAGCATTCCCACTTTACACAATAACTGGCTTGCTTTCTTTTGGGATAAGTAAACTGGGGCTTAACATGTGAATGGCACATGAATTTCTCACTGCCGTGGGAGGCTGCAAGTTGGTTCAGGAAAGAGGCCTTCACTGTTTACTCCAGCTGTGTAAGTAATCCCTGCCCAGTGATTTCAAAGCTTTGTTGAAGCTCAGAGCATATTTCTGCTACGTTTTGTGGGAAATCTGGTGCGTCACACCATTAATTGTCAGTCTGCAGGGCTGCCCTCGCAGATAACGTGTGATGCTAGTGTGTGTAAGACCTGTGATTGAAGTGGGAAAACTAGATGGAGAGCTAGGAGTATACCTTCTTGCATGTTACTAGATTGAAACTGCAATTTCAGCAGTGAATATATTTTCAATGGTGAATCTGGTACCAAACCTACCCAAAAAAACATTTTGGCTGGCTGTTGGCTGCAGGTGCCAAAGCTGTAACTAGTGCTGATGATTTGCTGTTGGTGATTGACATGGGGAGGTAAAATCAATCTTGGAGCAATAGTAGCTGTTGTTTCTCTAGGTAGGCAAAGGTAGAAGTGGCAGACAGAACTTGTATTGAAGGTGTGTTGCAGTGTGTCTTTGGTGGCTAATGGGCTCAGCAAAGGCCCAGTAGTAAAGGAGAACAAGGGTCCTTTTCCCTTCCAGTACGGTACATGATTATTGGCTCCATTAATACAGTCTGCCTACATTTCTGCTGCTTTTGGATGTAGTTTCTGGCTTTGACCTTTTGTTTGTTTGGTTGGTTTAAGAATATTTGTATGATACAAAATTATGAGTTGCCTCTGTAGAATTGAGCCCATCCAAAGCAAGCCCAGCTTGTGTACCACATTTTAATGTACAAGATCAAGGGAAGGGAGAGTATCTAAGGAATTTTAAGTTTCTAAGGGAGATTGAGGGAGTGGAGAATTTCTTCCTAGAGCCCTGCTCTGATCAGGCTCTTGTCTTGATAGGACCATGTGGGTCAGTTGAGTATATAGCTGTGAGAGATGGAAAGGGGCTGGGTGTGACAATTAAATGCCTTTGTAGACTCCTCCCTGCCCAGAGAAACCTTTTTTTCCCTTTTTTTTTCTAATTGGCAGTTTATTTTTTTATTCAGAATCTACTAAACTTTTTTTTTTTTTAAAGCTGTGGGTGTGTTAAGATATAAATTGTCCCATCTTCAGGTTATTAGTGAAATTTAGCTTCTTGCAAAACAGTCTGTGGGATGTGGTATTCATATGGTATGATGCTGTTCTCTGTACTCTTCTGAAGTTGTTCAGAGGAGTTGACATTCAGAATTAATTGCAATTAACCCTTTTAAAAGTGGCAGTAGAGCAGTTGCCATTTTGGTGGCGGGGAAGTGTAACATTTAGGGCCAGAACTTTGACTGTGATTGTAAGAATTAGGTGCAAATTCAAGAAAGAGATTTGGGAATCAGGGATTGCTGTTATTGCCTCTAACTGTTAGATTAGGTTGCTTTGGAGAGGAGCACTGGGGAAAGATGAAATGGAGGGAGGTTGTCTGCTGCAAGACAGCAGGTAGATGCATCCCAGTGGCAATCTGGCTAGGCTCTGAGACTTTACACTCAAGATTACTTTCTGGGAAAGGGTGCGAAGCTTGGCTTGCTGTAACTTTTTTTCTGTTCCTCCAGACCAGGGTGCACTTGATGGGGCCCAACCAGGTAGGTAGATTTTTTGTGGCATTAACATTTGGTTCTGTAGATCATGGTATTCCTTTAGCATGACCATGGCCTGTAGCTGGACTGTCTCAGGGGAGCCCAAACTTTGCTCAGCCTTAGGCTGCACTGGCAGCTTCTCAGGAGTCCAAAGGCTGCACAAAATTGTCATCTGAGGGCTGCACCTCTGCCTCGGGCACAGCAGAATCATCTGAGCCAAATTTGGCGTGTGTGCTTTTACTTTGGGCACTTTGGGGCTCATGGGTCTTAGTGTAAATCCTGTTCCTCTCCTGTCATGGTGGTGGCCTGCTTGGACCAGTTCAGTTTGAACTCCAGTTTACCTTGTTATCATGTGTGCTTTGGAAGTTCATAGGATTGCTTCCTATTCCCTCACATGATGTGCTGCTGCACTCATGTGCTAAGCAGCTGGCACTTAAACTGGATTCTCCATCTGAAAGCAACTGTTATCTATTTCTTCTCCATTTGGCTGCAGAGATGTTGTGTTTTGGTAATTTGTTCACCCGAAGCTGTGCTAGACTGCCCTGTGCTTGCTGAGCATTTGTTAATACTCTCCGGACTTCAGTCCTAAGCCGTAAGAATTTGGCTGCCGGTGCTTTCATGCTTCTCAATGTAGATAAACCTTCCTTTGGTGTGAAGTTCTTTCTGCTAAGACCTTCACACAGTCCATGGAAATGCTGATTCTCACTTCCTCATTATGTGGACTCTTCTCCCATATTTTCTATGTTCTCAAACATCCTCCCATTTTGCATTCTTTAGTTTGACCCTCTAATACACTTTTTTGTCAGTTAAAGCTATATTCACTTGGTAAGGCTTTCTGATTCTGGCAGTGAATTTGGATATTGGGACTATCTAGGTGGAAGATGTCATGTATTAAAATAATTCTGCTTCGAGCTCCTTACCTTCTTTTCCTGCAGGGCTAAATCCACTCTGGAATTCAATAGGCAACTAAAATCTACTATACTTAAACATTTCCCAGCTGTGCCATAAGCTTGGCAGGAACCTGAAGTTACATTAGATACATTTTTTACTGACAGTGGCTCTGATAAACATCCTAAGCTTTGTGGAACTTGTGTAGCAAAGTCCCAGTATTCTGTAGTGATGCCCTCTCCTTGACCCTGAACTCTGTTATTAACTTTGCTGTTTTACCAGTAACACAAGCTTTTGGTGGCAAGTTTTATCCATCTGCATCCTCTCAGCGTCAAAGTACCAGGCTATTTGAATCTTTCATCGAGGTGGGCACTCAACTGAGGTTACCTGATGAAGGCTGGACTGAGCAGGGTCTCTGTAGAGCGGTTAAGCTGCCTGCAGTCATGGCATAAAGGCTAACGGATATATTTCAGGATATATAACGGATATATTTCTATTTACTTAGAAATACATAACAGGATTGCAAGCCAGGAATGTATTTTCCGCATTTGCTGTGCAGATTCATTTAGTAGAGTCCTGTCTCAGGACAGTACGGCTATCTTGATTTGAATTTCTGCTGTGACAGGTTTTATTGCTGCGGGTGTCAACATGAAACATTAGCCTCAGTATTTAAACTTTGACCCTTTTAGGAGTTTGGCCCTGCACTGATGGCTTGGAAACACAGCAGTGATTTTCCTTGCCCCTTGTCTCAGAAGTGCCCTGGAGACGCTGCTCTTTGGGCAAGAGGAAAAACTGATTTGGGGCCTTCAAAACACTATAACAATGTTCAGGAGAATTAGCATGTCTGTCAGTGCTACAAGTTAATATCTCTTTAGATGAGCAGCTGTCTTGTCTGGAGAGGCTTTTCATATTGGCTACTGTCTTGCTCTTTGTTGTTTTAAAAGAAAAATAATCTGCATTGCATCCTACAGAAAGGTAGTTTAATTCCAGTGTGGATTGAAAATATTGCAGAGTTGGGGCACTCTGTGAATACTAATGATATATAGTTGCTTCTTTGTTGTTTTATTGTTAACTATTAAGCATTCCTCATCTGGGAGAGATAGGAGCCTGAGAAGCTGAGTGATTACTTCGTGGTCTGTAGTTGTGTTTAATGGAAACTCGAGCTATTTGCAATTGCAAACAAGGGGTGAAAACCTAGATACCTAAGATTAATATTGCAAACAGGAAAGAAACAGTACAAGGGATGGAGCATCTGGGAAAGATCAAACCTGATAAGAATCTGTTCTGTAGGAGGCAGAGAGGCCACCTGCAGGCAGTTTCCTTCAAGAGCCAAGAATGCATGGAATGGGCTTTAGGTTCTTGTTTGTAAACTGGAACAACTGATTGTTCAGCTTTGATGCTGAATTTTGAATCTTGTCATGTCTGGAAGAACCAGACTGGTCAGATATATGTCAAGTGAAAACAAGATTGGCAGTTGGTTGTTTTGAAAGTTTCTCTGTTGACAGGCTGAGCTCAGTGTGATGAAACTGGAGCAAAACCCAGAACTCGGTAGTGGGCATGCTGGTTCCTTTGTAGGTCTCATGCATAAATTCATTCTGATTTGGAAGGCAAAACAGGCCACTCCTTTTCAGTCACCCAGGGTACTATAGATTATCTTTTGATGTACTCAATCCTGGAAATTGTCCAGGGGAAACATGCCATCTCCCCTTTGGCAGATTGTCTGTTTATTCTTCACCAGCAATCTCAGACCTTTTCACCAAGGCTATATAAGGAACAAAATTCTTGACTTTGTGTAGGCCCTGCCATAAGCTTTTATGCAATTCCAGAGAAAGTTGTTTAAGCTGCGTGGTTCCTGACTTGTGACTTGTCAGGTCTGGAAATCAGTGCCCAGGAGCCTGAGATGAGTGTGTGGCCACACACAACGTGGCATGAACATGGTGCTGTACTGAATGCTACAAAGGCCTGCCTTGATAAAGCTTGCAGTCTGCTTTTGGCCCTCAGACCATCCACTCTGGCTTGAAATGCAGCCTCTCAGTTATCTGAAGATAGCACCTGTTCTGAATTTAGCACAAAGCTGTGATCTGTAAAGATCTTTTGTCTTTCTGACCGTTCTCTTTCATCACTATAAAACTCAACAGATTCTCAAATGCTACTGTCTTCTTGGTGCTCTGTGCGGGCAGAACCCTTTGTCCTCCAGACAGAGACATACGAGTTGCTCAAGACCAATGGGAAGAGTCACAATGTGCCGTATTCCTTGCCCAGGACTTTGTATCCTGCACTTAGTTTTATAGACAACTTAAGTACATTAGACCCGGCCCTAAAGCTCATAGCAACCTACCAAGAAACTCTGGGCTAGGCAGAGAGTGGGCTACCATGGGATATGCAATGTGATGTTGGTCTTGTGGCCTGGCTGTGACTGTATCTGGTTGTTCCAGATGAGCCTTGCATCACTCTCTCCTAGTCCTGCATTCTGGGTCATTCGTCCTCCCTAATTGCCCCTTATCTCCGCATGTGTATGTCAATGTGATGGCCTATGCCACCCTTTTCCTGGTCTGTACCTAGTGCTGCCTCAGTGTCCTTAGCTTTTGTAGAATTTCTGGCTTGTGTGCATCAGAAAATTCTGTCTCTTGTGTTGTCTGGTGAGCGACTTGAACATGGGACTTGTGAGGAGAAAATAAAAGTGAACAAGTAACAAGAGAATCTGTTCTTCTGGCCAAGATGGGGTTAAAAGAGGGTTAGCGGCATCTTAATGTCATGGCTGGTATGTGTGAGTTCTCTGGCTGCAATTCGCAGCACGAAGTGCTCACCTGTTACTAAGAGGCAGTGTTCCTGGAAATAAGGTTTGCTGTTCCGAGATCTCAGTTGTTCAATGGCAAGTGTAGCCAAGCAGTAGTTGAGGGCCAGAGCCCATGCAAAGGTAAGAAAATGGCTGCATGCTCTGAATATTGTAAATGCACGTGGGGAAAAGGATTTATTTTGAGAGGAATGATGTATTGAAGGTCTGGCCTGCATAAATATCAATCCTTGCTGCTTTTCTGTGCTGTGGTCTGTATGACATAGTTGTGCCGTAGGGGAGGAAGGAGTGTGTTGTTGAGTGTAACCTCAATAGCCTCTTCCACTGTTCCACACTCTTTCTGTTTGACAAGAAAACACAGCTTTCAGAGCAGGGTGAGTGGCTAAAAAGATGGGATGACTTTAGTCTTTAACCCTTCACTCTAAAGGAACCAGTTCATCTCCACTACTGCTAAAAAGCAAGTCGTCCTTGTAGAAATGGATTGGGTGTTGTGTCTGGGAGA
This sequence comes from Chiroxiphia lanceolata, assembly GCF_009829145.1. Taxonomy (NCBI): domain Eukaryota; kingdom Metazoa; phylum Chordata; class Aves; order Passeriformes; family Pipridae; genus Chiroxiphia; species Chiroxiphia lanceolata. Next base: position 25,039,607 of record NC_045642.1, read on the forward strand.
GAATCAGACTTTCCCTCAAACTCTGTATGTTCTTACTTATCTAAATTTCTAATTCCCCGAGCATGTTTGCTAAGCTTGGCCATGTGCATCTGCTTGGGTTTTGTTCATGGGACCGAGATCTCTGCTGTCAGAAGTCCACTGACGTTTAAGACTTGCTTTGGGGAAAACTTGGCTTGTTGTCTGAAGCCTGAAGTGACGGCTGGGAGTGTCCTCCCTGAGATGAGAGTGCTTAATTTGGCTCCAGTGTAATGGGGTCTGTTTTCTGCTTGTCTTTTACAAAGAATGCTTTGTTGTGCCGCACTTTGCAGCTCCTTCTGGCTCAGGCTGGGAAAATATCTCTGGATGGAAGAAGAGTTTACTTTACAATCCCCTTGGAGAATCCAGCAGCCCTATTTGGTCCATCTGTAGAAGAGGCTTATGATGATGCTTGTTCCTCATCTCTAGGATGTGACTGGGACTGCTCTTTCTCTAGGAATTTCTTGGTTTCCAGAGTATGAAATGGTTTGTATTTTGCGTGCAGGACTAAACTTCAGGTGAAGCAAGAAACAGATGCACCAAACTCTAAGCAGTTAATCTGGGACTATGTGCAGGATGGAAGGAGTGGTTATTGTGCCTGTGAGGGGCAGTTTTCCCTGTGCCTTCCTGGATATATGCATCAGGAGCAGTGCCCAGGGACGGTTTTGCAGGTTTAATGCTCTGAGCACTCTGCTTTGTACTTGCCTCCACCTCTATGTGCCCCGAGGCATCCTGGCTTCAAGTGTTTTTCTCCTTTCAGGGCTGGAGCAGGGATTCTGTTCTCCATTCTCACTGTTGACTTGCCTGGCCCTTGGTGTTCTGGTTTCTGCTTCCATACTAGTGCCATGTAACTGCTGAAAATCAGGTTTAGCTTTGCTGGCAGCTGTGGCAAACCAGCCTTCTGCCTTGTTATGGTGGTTTCTCATTCTTTCTTTACCCCTTGCTGCAAGAGCACAATGCAGTCTTTAAACTCTGTGTAATCTCTGGCATTTCATCTGCAGGTGATGACAAATATGGAAGAAAAGTAGTTTTGTTCAGTGCCTGCCGGATGCCCCCAAGTCATCAGCTAGATCACGTGAAACTGCTGGGGTGAGTAGTGTCTTAGTAGGCTGCTGTTAACTTCTTAAACCTGACCTAATTCTTAGGTGCTGGATTCTTGGGGCCAGGTCTATCAGCAGTAGCTTCTTTAGCTGGATATGTCCTCCCATGTGCTTACCTCCATTGCTGGGGATGCAATGAGTCCCAAAGGAAAAACCTTTCTGTAGCAGAGCACGAAGTGAGTTCAGCAGTTGTCTCTTCTCAGGTACCTGAAATTCACACTGGACCAGTATGTGGAGAGTGATTATACACTGGTGTACCTGCACCATGGCCTGACCAGTGAGAACAAGCCATCCCTGAGCTGGCTGCGGGATGCCTACAGGGAATTTGATCGCAAGTGAGTAAGGCTGCAGCAAGCGAGGATATAATGTGCTGTTCTGTAGCCTAACATAGATGATCTTCCCTAGGCTCCTTGTGTAGCTTGGTCATCATAATTTACTGTCACTTAATCCCCTGCTTATAGAGGTGGGTTGTTGTTCAATGCAGGCTGAATCATGGGATAAAAAGCTCCTTCTGTAGTTACATCCTTTAGGCCAACAGGCAAGCAGCAAAACCAGGGCCTGGTGCAAGTGCGTCAGCTCCATGGTGTAATTGTTGCTTCCTGGTGAGGCTGCTCATGCTTTTCGGTGAATCTTGGAATACAGCAGAGCATGCCCTTAGGCTGCTGAGTGGCCTGACACAGCTACAAAGCATGGGAGAGCAGAGGCCATGGGTGCTGGGGAGTGGTGAGGCTCAGTGCAAAAGGAACGGAGCAGCCAGGGTGTCTTAATCTTGTGGAAAGGTTGGTTCCTCTGCTTAAAGTGCAGCTCATCGTTACTGGGCTTCTCTTGGCAGGTACAAGAAGAACATCAAAGCCTTGTATATTGTGCACCCAACCATGTTCATCAAGACCCTGCTGATTCTCTTTAAGCCTCTGATCAGGTAGGAAGCACTATAGGAGGCTCACCCATATGCTCGCTCTATGGGGGAACAGTGGAGCATTCTCAGTTGGGCACAAGATGAACCCAGGCTGCCAAGCCTACCCTGGAGTCTCTCACCTTATGCTATCTCCTCCTGTTTCTGAGCTCAGAAATATTTAGACACCAGAAGTACCACTTCAGGAACCTCTACAGAGTTTGCAGCTCTGTGCTGCTGTTTTCTATCCAGCCAAGTAGAAGTAAAAGGTCAGGCTCTGCTAGTAATGGAAAAGGAAGTGAGAACATCAGTCCAAATTACATTTAATTTATTGGGTTGCTGACTTTGTAACTCTGTAAAATAATTGAGACCAAAACTTTCTCAAGGCTACTCTTCTGAACACAGGAAGAAGAAATCCAGAGTTTTAAGAAGTCTGCTGTTGCTAGGGCCTCTAATGTGACTTGGAAAGTCTTAGCATCTCCTGGTAAAATAGGTGGAGTTGGAGAGCTGTGTGGGTGATATCTGCTGCTTGGCCATACGTGCCCCTTTGCCCCATTGATGTCCCTTGCAGACCCCTGCTCTCCTTTCCTGTAAGAAATCAGTTCTGTTACTGGATTTCCTGATTCCTCACATACCTACCTTTCTCTTGTTTTTCAGCTTTAAATTTGGGCGAAAGATTTTTTATGTGAATTACCTTAGTGAGCTGGAGGAGTATGTGAAGCTGGAACAGTTGGGAATCCCAAGCCAAGTGCTGAAGTGAGAATACTGCCTGTCTCCCACTTGCTTCGGGCTCTGTGAGAGGGAACTTTTCTGGAGGAGGAAGAGATTGTTCCACTCAGGCAGTGATTTTGGAGGGAGTGGTGACAAATTGCTTTGAAGACTGTTGTTTCTCTCCATACTCTTTCCTGTGTGTCCTTGGCCCCAGTGCCCAGTTCTATCTTTGGGTTAAAAATCCTCCTCCGGTGGAGCACTAATCCTGCCTCTCCCACTCACCCCTTGGGGACTTTCTGCAAGATGCTGACTTTAACACTGACCTGGAGCTCATGGTGTGCGTCTGCTGTGTCTTGACACCTGCTTAGCTCACTCCGCACCGTTCAGCTTGTCTTTGGGGCTTCCCAAAGTTGCCATAATCTCAGTCCTACCAGATTGATTCCCTGTCCCATACACACATTCACATTTGTCTCATCACATCCAGTGCTATCCTGGCCTCCTGCCCATGCTGTCATCCTCAGCTCCTCCAACTCTTGATTTAGGATAGCTACTCCTTTCTCCCTGCTTTTTTTCTGGCAACCAGATATTTGTTCTTATGCTCCAGAGGTGCCTGTCCTGTTTTTGCATAGATAGAATCAACCATCCTAGGCTGGAGCATTTACCAGTGGGTGTGCAGTACTGGGTTCATGCACTTTCTGGGAGGTGGAGTGGCTTTTTACTAGTCTGTGTTTTGCTACAGATATGACGAATACCTGAGATCCCTGCAGAAACCTTTACAAGTGCCCCAGAAGCCAACACCCCCACGCCCACCGCTGCCAAACCAGCAGTTTGGAGTCTCGCTCCAGCAGTGAGTATCTGTGGACTGTGTTGCTTTTGCCCTGCCTTGCTTGATGAGAGGTCACTGTATTTAGAACAGCAACAAAAATGGCTGTGAAATTTTTTGCAGTTCAGACTTCCTACAAAACTTTAATCATTTTCCTGAGGAACTCCATGCTCATGTCCAGATCCTGACTGACTCAGTTCAGTTCCACCCGCTTGATCCTCAGGTTAGATTGTTTCTGCAGCTAAGGGTCACTAAGGGAAGAGCAAAATAAGGACCATGGGGACAGCTTTATGGCACTAGAAACTTCCTTTTAAGCATAGCAAGTCTGTAGGAGGCAGGATTAGTGCTGTTTTGATTGAGCAGTACTGCAGATCTGTTTCTTAATTTTTTTTCCATATCTATTTTAAAAGCACTTCTATTCACCCTTGTACTGAATCCCACTCTCAATTCCTGCACGGTGACACAGGCAAACACAGACACTGGCAAGGGCTAGTGATACTGAGTAAGTGTTGAAGGTATTTTTAACTTTGAGTGTGATTTTGCCTCCCCGAGGAATGAGGAGGAGCCAGTACTATGCAGCCAGACAGAACCTCCAAAGCAATCTGGGAACACATTGCCCAGCTTCAATACATTTCCAAATGGTGTTTCCCATGGTGCTGTGTGCCTGAGCTTGTTAGTAGCCTCAAAAGGGGGAACAGCTCCATGCTATTGAGTGGTCTGGACAATCGAATGTAAGGGTGGCAGCGAACACCTTGGCATCACTAGGTTTTCCCTGACAGCCATCATGTTGATAAATCTTCTATCACAGGAGTAGGGTGGCTAAAGTTATTTCTCTCATGTCACCTGCTTTCTGCCCTTGCTCCTATGGGGAAGGAAAAAAGAAGCTTAACCCTTTTCACCTGATTCATAACTAGCAACCTTACCTTCTGGGAAACCCTTTGCCCTGGCACCTAGAGGCTATAATTTTTACAGGAGATAGAAAAATGTTCCTGTGGTCTAGTAATGAGCTCATACTTCCTCCATTGAATGATGTAGCATGATGGGTGAAGAGGCTAGAAGGCTGAATAATGGCTGAACCAAGGACTGGGATAGCAAGATCCTATGCGGTACAGCTTGTGTGGGCAACGTCAAGACTTGGGGGCTGCATGCAGGGTGCGGAGGACCAGTCATATGTAACCTTTTGTCTCTTGCCACAGTCTCAAGGAGAAGAGCCCTGATCAGTCTCCTGTTCCTCTGGTGGTCAGAGACACTATTGCTCATTTGCAGGAGCATGGTAAGTGTTTGGGGAAAGCTGCAGCCCCTCTCAGTTCCATGTCAGTGACCTCTCCTCCACCCAAGCTCCTGTCAAGAATGTGGTAGGATAAAGAAGAACAGCAGTCTAGAATAAAGTGTAAAGCCTGAACTAGGTGAGTTAGCCTTCAAGAGAGATTGTGCAGTGCTTAGGAGACCTCTTTCTTCCAGGAGTCCATACTCCCACTTGTATAAGAGTAGCAAAATGCTCCTTGTATCCTCTGTGTGGTAGTGGAAGCAGAAAGAATTGCTATGCTCTAAGAAACAGACATGTTGACATCTGCCTGAATACCCCACAGCATGGATTTATAATTGTTAAGGCCAGCATTTTTGAGACTTTCACATGGCTGATCTTTCTCACTTCACAGCTCTTGCTACAGAGGGAATTTTCCGGAGATCAGCAAATACACAGGTTGTCAAGGAGGTCCAGCAAAAATACAACATGGGTAAGTGCCCAAACACATCAGAGCCCCTCTCATTCCCTAACTACTACTGTCCAGCTGGAACTGTGTTGGAACTAGTCCATCATGGATCCACTTCTTCTCTGATAGGTCTGTAGGCGAGGCCTCATCTCAGAGTATGACCCGAGTTGCAAGGGAGAAGCATCTGATACTTCTGCTCTGTGGAAAGCATATTCTTTCCCACTCATGTTCCCTTACTGTCCTTTTTTTATTCCTGAAAGTTTCCCCTGTTTCTTGGGGTGGCTATACCATCCTAGTAGTCTGGTTACACTGGAGGGACTGAAGATGACCAGGAAGAAATTTGGTCATGTTTCATTTGATGACTCCTAAAGATGTAGTGCTGGATTCAGCATTGCCTTGCATATGACTTTGGGATACATTTTTCCACTCTGCTAGAAGACACAGTACTTCGGTTTTCTGTGTTCTTTAAAATACTTCTTCCCTAGTTCTGGACTCTGACCAGCATGTCCCATCATTTGATGGAAGTCCTGCTTTTTCCATTGGGCACTGAGTCTCTGATCTACTTTCTCAGGTGTGCCTGTAGATTTCCAGCAGTATGAAGATGTCCATCTCCCCGCTGTGATTCTCAAGACTTTCTTGAGGGAGCTACCTGAGCCCCTTCTCACTTTTGGCCTCTACAGCCATGTTGTCAGCTTCCAGAGTGAGTTGTAAAAAGTGTGCTTTTCCCTGAATGTTGTGCTGGCTAAGGGCAAAGATATCTTCGGGGGGTCATGCTTGGGACACCCTGTGCTTGCAAACAGGGCTTTTATAAGGATGAGTACTGAGGATTCCTCAGGGACCTGCTTGTCCTGTCTCTCTTGATTTTTAGGTGTGGAGGAGGTGAATCGTGTGGATGTTGTTCGCAGAACACTCCAGACTTTGCCAGAAGAAAACTACCAAGTGCTCCGTTTACTGATAGCCTTCCTGGTGCAGGTGAGCTATTCCAAAAGTGAGCAGTTATATACTAGTTCAGTTGCCAGTGCATTGCATCAGCTTTTTGACAGCCTGCTCTCTCTTTTTCTCTGAGAGGAAAAGCTAGGGAATTGCCTTTCTTTACCTTACATTCTTCTTATACAAAGATCAAGAATGATCATGATGAATTAGCCTAAGCAGTTGTTTCTCATAATGCTGAGAGGTGCAGGCAGGCCTTAAGCCTAAGAGGTACAGTGTGGTCTGTACCAAGGAGGCTGAAAGCTCCCCAGGGTGGAGGTAGAACTGCAAAATACCTCAGTAAAAAAGGGGTCTCAGATCTGCCTTACAGAACTTTCTGCTGCCAAGGAAAGCACTGCAAGGCTGTTCTAGCAAGAGGGAAGATCATGATCTCGACTTGCAGAGATATTGGCTGACAGTGTCCTGTTGTTATAATATGGCCTGGTCAGCTTTTCTCCTCTCATTTGCCCTGAGAGTCTCTCAGCTCTGGCTTTGGGGAGAGTAGAGGGCAGCTGCTGGGCTGTTCTGTAGGATTCACAATGGTCTCTTTCCTTCTCACATAGGTCTCTGCTCACAGTGACAGAAACAAGATGACAAATGCCAACCTGGCAGTTGTGTTTGGCCCAAATCTCCTGTGGGCCAAAGATGTAGCCATCACTCTAAAAGCCATCAACCCCATCAATACCTTTACCAAATTCCTGCTGGACCACCAGAAGGAGCTGTTTGAGGATGCAGAGGCCTGAATCCAGGCCAGCCCACACCAGCACACTGTGCCCACCTTCCCCCTTCTTTATCTTGGAGCTGTGACCAAGCTGTCTCCAGTACAAAGGGACCATTGATTGTCTGGGTGATGAGCAGAGTGAGGGCTGTGGAGATGGTGGTGAAAGTGTGCAAGTAAGTGTGCAAGAGACCTACAGCTCCGATGAGCAGGGGAGCTGGTTTCCCAGCTGCTGAGAGTGGAGTCATAACCCACCTGTGCAGCTCCTCCAGGGCTCATCACCAGTCTGCTGCCCTATCAGATGACCTGCCTTCCTTTCTTCCTTCCCTTACATGCAGTTTTTCTGCCCTCCTGGTTCCTTCCTCAGCAAAGGTCTTTTTTGTTCAAGCTTCCCATAGCCCCAGCTCACCTCCCCTGCCTCAGCTGGGCTGTCTGGGCTAGGGCAGGCTTGCTGAGTTTTGTGACAGAGATGTTCTTACTGCGAGTGCCATCTCTCAGCACTAAATGTGCATCCTGCCTTTCACCAGGGGCACCTAAAGCAGGGAAGGGAGCCAGCAGTCCTTGTGCTTCAGGTAGCAGCATGTCCTGCACTTGCAAACACCTCTCTGTACCCCCAGCTTTTGGCAGGCAAGTGAAGAACAGGTTCACAGCAATGGGCTTTATTACCTGTCAGACTCCAAAACAGTGAAGGTGAATTTAGCCCAAAGCCCAGCCTCTCTGGGGTCACCCGCTCCAGATACTGTTCAGTGTTTGCTGGTGTAGTGGATAATATGCCTCCCATAGTTACCCAGCTCAGGCATGTTTGTCCTTCCAGCAGCAATTCCGGCCTGGCTGTGTGGAGGTGCTGGCTAGGGCCCTTTGACAGCTGGTGAGTCTGAATGGCAGGGAGCAAGTGCCCTGGTGGCCTGTCCCAGCAGCAGCACAAGGCCTCTTCTCCCTCTGGCTTGTGTATCTGTGCTGACTGGCATGGACCACCTTGAGATGTATTTTTGAGCAGAACTTTCCCCAGCACAATGTAACAGAGAGCATGGCCTTGAGGGAAGGTCTGGGGGCTGGGGCCAACCCTCACCCTGGAGTGCACCAGGCCTGGATTACGAACTTCTGCCCAGGTGCTGAGCACTCACGTGCCAAAGCTGTGAGGGAACAGCTATTCCATGCCAAGGGCCTTTGCCCTGTCTCCTCAGTTCATACTTTCCTTCCTACCATGAAAGCCTCGTCAGATGCATCCTGTATGCCCTTGGCACAGCTGGAGAGATCGGGTAGCCCACAAGGCAGGCTCAGAGTGGAGTGGTCCTGGCACCATCCCAGAGCAGCTGCAATACTGTTATGGCATCACTGTTGGTTTTGGGTTGCAGCATTGCTGTTATCTGAGCTAAAAGAGATCCCTCTCCTTAGCCTGGGTCTCTCAGGGTTTTAAGAGGGAGCTTCTAGCCTTACTTCACTGGTGTGATGTATCTTTATATCTTGTGCCCTGCATGCCTGGGCCAGCCCTCCCTGCTGCATCTGGCCTCAGGGACAAATCTTTTGGACCAAGCAGAACTGGTTTTTAAAAAGCTACTGGATGCTAAATAGAATTTGCTATTTCATAATATTTTAGCCTGCTTATAAATACTGACCAAAGTTTGGTGCCCCTGTTGTAATCAAAATAAGTGACATCTGTCACAGGAATTAAGAAGATTGCTCTTTTTGCTAAGCTCTGGAATGGGAATGGGTGCAAACATAGGCAGCTCTGCAAGGCAGCACAGGTCCAGCCAGCTGTCTTGGAGGAGGCACACCAACATGTGGGTGGGAACAGTGAGGAAGAAACTGAGCATTACTAAGACTAGAGCAAGAGATGTTCTAGGATAGGACTGGATCTGATCTGTTATAGATACTGGGAGATTTTGCCCTAAGGATGCTACAAGGAGACTTCCAAGTCTCTCTCTTCCAAGAGTAGGAGCCTTCCTTGTTTGGCCAGGATACGAATTGTTTCATCCTGAACAATTCACAGCAGTAACCAAATAAATGTTTTGGAGGTAGAGATAATCTGCTCCTAATCCACCTGTAGTCTCTCCTACAGTAAATTAGCACATCTGACATGCTGTGGAGGAGTAATCTCTTGGGGTGGACAGTGTGGAAAGAGGTGTACTTGCCCCAGTGTTTAAGGGGCAAGGCTGCAGAGGCTGAGGGAGCCCAGTTCAGCCCCTCTTTCCCTGCAAGCACCCTGCTCTGTGTAGGCTTTGGTATGGGGAGAGGGAGATTTGGTGCTCTGACTGTATCGGCAGCTGATGCTGGCCTCACCTCCATCTCCCTATGGGAAAGGCAAACCCAACTAACTTCCCCTGCAACGAACAAGCCCAAGCTCAGCAACTTGGAATCAAAGTGCCTGTGTGCTGGGGCATAAGGCCTTGGCCCTATGTGCTCCCTGGGGAAGGTGGCACGTTCCAGCCCTGCAGAGTAGCAAGGACTGTTCCCTGCCTAGTAGCCAGGGGAGCAGTCCTGGAGTAGCTCCTGCCCAGAGGGAGAGCAGGGATTGCTGCTAGTGTCTGAGTTCTGGCTGGAGTGTGGTGGTTTATTTTGGGGTTTTTTTGGGATTTTTTTTTTTTTTAGTGAATTCTTGAAATAACATTTCCTTTTTTAGCAAAACAGAGACTGGTGTATCCCCTGCAGGCAGGGATGAAAGCCTGCTCCAGTTCAGTGCCTGGTGGGAGCAGATTTGGAGAGTGTTCAGGAACTGCTACTGCTCATGGTGGGAAAGTGCTTGCAAATCCTGGAAGGGACACAGTGTAAATATCCCCTTTCCTCTGCTGCTCCTTGTGCTGGAGTTGCTGAGGGCTCTGGAGCAGGCACAGTAACCAGAGTTGCTTTTGCTTCTGCAATCTGTTCTCCTGAATGCCTTGTATTGAAATATCCCTCCTGTGACTTGAGCAAGGAACTGGCCTGGGCCTGCCTACAGCCTTTGCTGGGTGGGTGGTCACCAGAGCCTGCACCTGCCAAGGCCAGGGGCTTAAATTCCCTCCCCACCTGGTCAGCCTCTTCACACAGGCAGGGTGCTGGCTGGGCTGGGCTTCTCTGCCTTGTATAGGTGGGAGGCAGTATCTGATTAGGTGCTGGTCTGTGTTGGTTTTCTCCTTGCTGTAAGCTGCCCTAGGGTCTCTTCCCTGGCTCTTTCAGGTTAGCTATTAGCCATTTCTCCCTGTGGGGGTATTTGTTCTGCATCAACCTTCTGCTTTTAGCACCTAGAACATTCCCCTTTGCTAAGCCTCCTGCTGTCTTAATGGCCTCTGATCACTCCTTGGCCCAAGCTGTGTATTGGCACCAGAGCTTTTTGGTGGTGCAGGGGGTCGGGCCGGGCCGTCTGGATGCCTTGTGGCAATGTTTGCTAACTCGAGAGAGAGCTGAGGGCCAGTTTGGTCCCAGTTTCCTCTTTATGCACAGGGGCTCCTGTGTGAAATTTTTGGCTTTGCTTTTGTTGCTGATGTTCCCTGCCTTCTTTTTTGTTAATGTTCGTCAGGTGCAGGCCTGGGGTTTTCACAGTTCACACTGTTTATATTCTGCTAATCTGCACCAATCTTATATTTCACAGTTTGCACTTTTTGTATTTCAATAAAAATCAAAATGTAATCCCAGATCCAGGTGTGTCTGTCAAGTGGCAGCAGCTGTGGCACATCTACAAGAAACAGAAGTAAGGCTGGCTATGCTGCCAGCCACAACCATGCTGATAGGGAGGAAAGAAAGTATGAAATGCCTCCTATGTGAGTAACTCTGGGAAGAAATACTAGTTTGCAGGAGCCTCAGGCTGGAAACAGAGTTCAAACAAAATGAATTATTGTAAAGTTGGCTCTTTCCTGAACAGGGCTGCGCTTCCATGTTACCGTCTCCCTGTCATGACGAACAGTCTGCCTAGGATTGCCCTTTCCAAGAGGCAGACCCAGCAGTTGCACAGGTTGTGGTATCACCAGGTGCCAAGTGGGAGCCACCTGCAGGCTTTCCAGTTAGGATTAGCTGGCTAAGTTTATCCTGTGGCCAGGTAATATGTGCAGCACAGGTCTGCACCTTCTCATCTCAGTATACGTGGATTACTAACTCCTCAATGTACAACAGTCTGTTTAGGACCACTGCACTCCACCCCTTGATCACATACAGTTAACCATCTTTTCCTAGACTTTCTAATTTGCTGGTAAATTTACATCAGTAAGCTTTTTTGTTAGAAGCCAAGAATTAGGACTAGAATAGAGAGTGCTGAAGCTAAAAGCATCAGCATCGGGCAGTAGCCTGAGCGCTGGCTACTGGCCTTGTCAGGATGATGTGTTAATGCTGATGTCAACTCTTGCATTTCTAAAAATGTGCTGCTTTTCAGCTTTTATTGTTGATAAACCATTCAATTAAGGGCTTTCCTGTGTTGCCAGTTCTCGTTCTGCATGTTGACACTGGTCCCTGTGCTGACTACACAGTGAGATCACAAACCTCCTGTGAGTGCAGCAGTTGGTCCAGTTTCTGGGCTTGGTCACGGTGACCTGCCTGTCACTGTGCTGCAGCAACATCTGCTCTGGCCTCAGAGGAGCTGCAGAGCAGGTGCATCCGTCCCTGACAGGGATCTGACATTGGCAGGACCTATGCTAAATGCAGTCACATGGGCAGTACTGAACGCAGTGTAAACACCACTGCAACCGGACATGTTTTCATGAGTAGCTGCCTTGTGGCCTTATGGATATTTTTCTGAGAACATTTTTCTTTTTATAATAACATACAATAGGCTCATAAGGGGAGGGCATTTAATTGTTCCTGACTTTGGTGATTAATCCTACTTCTGTGGCTGTTTGCTTTTTCATGTATTTGCTGATGGTTTTTCCAGTCCCTTGTCTTATTGGTGATGTGGTGAAAAGGATGGATACTGAAGGCCCTGTAGTAAAAGTCGGATCCTACAAGGTGGTTTCCGGGAGTTTGCCAGCAATTTATCTCCCCTCACTCTACAGTGTCTTTTGTAAGTGCATGAAATGACACTCATAAAAACACAGATATACAAGCGTGTACTGTAGACTGATCAGTAAGGCTGCAGTGGGATACTCCAGTTTACTGCGTTATCTCCTGAAGATGTAAGAAAAGATTGCTTTTAATAGTTACCCTTGTACCCCAAGCTGGAATATTTCCTGTCATAGAAGCTTCCAGTATACACAGTCTTTTTTTTTTTCCATTCCTGCCATTTTATCCACTTTGTCTTTTTTATAATAACCAGACACCCTTTACACTGCAGCTTAAATCAGCAGTTGTTATATTTACAGATTTTTACCATCCTGTCTTTCCTTTAAAGGGAAGGTATTGGCACCTTACATGGCATCATGTGTTATACAGTGTTAACTTTAGGCAATACTAGAATACAGCTGTTAAGTATGGTTATTCTTTCCACATCTTATTAGTCTAACTCTCCTATCAGCTCAAAACATTCTCACTCTTTAAGCATGTAGTAGCAACAAAGTACAATGCAAATTCTGCTGATGGGGTTTTCTTTCCCCCTTTTCCCACCCCTTTCCTTCAGGGACAAGTTAATATTTCAGCAGGAGTGGGACATCTAGATAATTCGGTTTCCTAATTCACTGGGGAGGTCAGCAGGGTCAAACACTGTGTGACTGTTCTCCCCATCTTTATTTGGAACCAGCCCAGCACTTGTTCTGTCTGTCTCTCACTATCCTTCCAGCAGGTTGGTCTCACTATGATCTCACTGACTGCTCCAACTGTAACGTACCAGTCCATTTTACCCTCTCTGATGGAGGCAGCAAACTGCTCCATCCTGCACTCACTGATAGGCAGCTCTCTGACCGTTCTGTTTCCTGGAGGAGAAAGACCATGAGGTTGGGAGTGTCCCAGACCTGTCGGTACATGTGGAGAAAAGCAGAGTGTTGCTTACGTAGAAGTTTTATTGGAAATTCTGTGAATACTTGAAGTACACTGGAGACTTTCCAAAACAATACAATTTGAGGAGCCTTCCCCTCCACCCAAAGTATCTGTAAATCAGCAGCTACATATATACTGTCCTTAATATCGAATCAAGCAGACAGCTGCTAAAATAAACAGCCTTCATAACACAACCTGTGGCAGGCCACAGCAGTAGCTAGATCTTTCCTGAAGCAGAGCATTTGTGCAGTGGTCAGGAAACTCAGAGCCTAGATGTAGCAACTATGTGTTGAAACTGAGGAATGTCCAGAGAAGAGGCACCTAACTCAGCCCTGGAGAATCTCTTATTGCTATGGCCATCCAGCTCAACACTAGCAGCTTATATAGGCAATTGTCCAGCCTTTTGAAATAGAAAAAAACCGTGCCACACCGATATTCTGCCTTATGAGATGTGGGAGCTGTAGCCATGTTAGGAACTACATCAGCAAATGAGCACAAGTAATAGCACTGACCTTCTAGATGGGATTAGCAAGAATGGCATGCTCTGCCAGCTCCACAGCTTGTCGGTGGAAGAAGAGCACAGCAAGAGTGCTGGCTAGGTGAAGTTCAACCTTGACTATTCTTCTCCATTCATACAGTGTGAACTAGCACTTTGCCTCCTCTCTGCTGCTCTGCAGCCCATAGTATCACTAGAGAAAGGTGACAAGCACCTGTCTGAGCTATTTACTACAAGTTGGCAGACCAGCTTCCTGAGCAAAGATGAGAGCCAGCTGATCTATTAATTCCTCGTGTTAATGCAATCCTTCTGCAACCCTTTCCACCCGTGAAACAAGGCGGCTCTGGCTGTGGGGATCCAATATTTATTAAAGCCCATGTAACTTAAGCCCTCTTATGAACTGTTTATCTTTGAAGTTTTCTTAAATGTTTATGCATTTTACTTTGCACGGACAAGGCAATTTCCATGTGAGGTTGCTGAAAAGTTGAATTGGTTGAGTAAGCTAAAAAGGTTCTGGTGGGTAACTTTTCTTCAATAAGGCTCTTACCTAGAGTTCTAGAGCTCACATGGCCTCCCACCAAACACAACACTCAACAAAAAAGTGGGGAAAATTCAAAGCATTGCATTGCTCTGACCTTACAATCAGCTCTATTCTGAACTTGGCTCCTTGCTCTACCAGTGGCACAGAAATAGTGTTCTGTAGAGGAGCTGGGGTTACCCTGTCAGCTGCAGGCAATATCTTTCAACTATGCATGCAGTAGAGCTGAAGAAGCTGCCACACAGCACTAAGTAGAAGGCTGGTTACTTGGACACTGAGGAAATTAAGATGGTTCCTTGGTACTGAGGCAATACAACCTCACTTCTGGAGAAAGAAAGAAAAAGTGTTTTAGGACAGTAAGGGGTCTTGCAACACATAGGAGGAGGAGAGAGAACCATAAGAAAATTCACCTTATCCAAGCTTCTGTTTAGTGTCACCATTTCTCCTCCCATCCTTACATCGGGCAAAAGACAGCAGCCAAATCAACCATAGAGCACTGCCAACCAGTCACACTGTCGATGACCAGATCATTACAAAAATAAAATTTCAGCTACTCAAAAGCCAGCTGATTAAAAAGTACCATAAGCTTCCCCAAAAATGTGCTTCTTTGAAGAAGCTGCCTTCTGAATGACTGAAGATCACTGTAAATTCATCCATGCCTATCAGAAAACAGCTTTTTAGCAAGTCCCTGCCGCTCCACTCCACTGATGTGTGCATTTCATTCTATCAATGGGCCCTGACTCGCTGTAATGGACACACAGTCCCCAAAACAGAGTATAATATTAATCAAGTCTGTCTTAGAAAATAAATATCTTGGATATTTTCCTGCAAAGAGAGACCAGTCTCACTGGCCAGGGTTCCATGGCACACTTGCTCTTGGCAGTGATCCAGGGCAGAATGACCCGCACTACTACATGAAAACAGAACATCTTTTAAATATAGGTTTCTTTAAAAGCAATAAATATTTTTGATTCTTAAGTTCTTCTATTAACCATAAAGCAGGAAGGTTTGCAAGGATTAGAGGAAAGAATCTTGGACTAAGACTCCTAGTTACATAACCCTAAAGAAATAGGATTCCTAGTATTTACAGTTACGTTTCAGAAGCAGAGACTATGAATTCAGCATCATCACAGCTGCTACCTGCAGGTTTGCCAACAGTCAACACTGTTGAACTCAGCATGGCCAAATGTCAGTGCACTCGGGAAGGAAATGTGGAAAGCGCTTCTGCAGTTTCACTCCGGCTGATCAGCCACCTAACAGAGGACCTGGCACAAAACCACTGCGTAGAGACCCAGTTCCTTGGAAGCAGGAAAACAAAGGTAACTTGTGTTACACAGGTCCCAAAGCTGACTTCTCTCCCTGGGCTCCAGGCACGCACACTGAAGTCAGGATGAAATGCCCCGTTGTGTGGAATGGATGTCCTGGACTGAAAGCTGTTGAATCTGCTGAACTCACAGACCCTGGAAATAAGCAAAAGCTTTCTATGCTCTAACGGGATCGGAGACTGTAGGAAAAAGTCTGTTAGCAAGAAGCTCTACCTAGGGAACTTACACCAGAAGACCCTTGGAGGAAGCTTATGGCAGCTTTTCACAAAGCCCCTCCACATAGAACACAGACTGAGGAAAAAATAATTTTCATACACTGGAGTTTGACTTCCTTGTCCCTACTGAAGTCTTAAATTCAAAACTGACTGTGAGCAGGAAAAGCGGTCCAGAACTATAGGGTGGAAAAGTTGAGGAAAATCAGCAGATGAGCTGTATCTGCCATTGAAGAGAGCAATCAAAGAAAGCTCACTTGATGGAAGGAACTAGTCAACGTGAGACAAAAGGCAGAGCAGGGGCGATAGAGATAGTTGTTGATGTCATCTCCAGGATGCCTTGAGGAGGAAGAACTGCTGCAGCAAAACTAGGAAATGGCTTCACTGCAAGGTTTCTACAAAAGCATCAAATTCTTTGACGTTTTTCTCGTGGACTGCCAGCTTCTCTGGTAATGAGTCCTGAAAGGGTAAAGAAAGGTGCAAGTCAGGGCTGATTCACAGCACACAGAAGGAAACTTTAAACACATACTCTAGGATAAAAACTCTGCTTCTGAGTCTTGCAACCCCTCTCCACTGCTATGGGCTCCCCTTCCCATGTGCACAAAACCAGGAATCCTCTGGCAGCATTCAGCAAGTGACCCTGACAAGGCCACTCTGCCCAGAGTCTGTTTGTTCTGCAGGAACAGGAGGTGCACTGGGGCCTTTCCTTGTGATATCCCCACCATCAGCTGCAGCACAATAACCTGCTCATGTCCCTGCCTTCATCAAGTCACTTGCAGCTCTCAGCCTTTGGTATTCATTTTTCTCCACAGTATGTTACAATGCCAGAGAGCCCAGTGGAGCACTCACTCAGACATGACTTTCACCAGTCACACCGGGACTTTACCTCTGCTCAGGCTGCAAGATCAGGCCTGATTTGCCACAAGTTTAACACCCCAGAGGGAGGACTAGTTTGGGGGGTTTCAATGACAGCCAAAGCAAGCACACAGCAGCAGCTTTCAGCTTCAAGACAAACACACCAGTTTCAGAGGCTCAAGTGTGCCACAAATGTGCATTTATCTGGAACATATTAATGAGGGACCTTTGGACAGGGTCTGTCTTCTGAGAAGTACAGGAAAGACATGGGGGCTTTTGGAGCGGGTCCAAAGGAGAGACAAAAATTATTCAAGGGCTGGAGCGCATCCTGTGAAGACAGGCTGAGAGAGTTAGGGTCGTTCAGCCTGGAGATGAGAAGGCTCTGGGGAAACGTTACTGGGGAGACCTTATTGTGGCTTTCCAGTACTAAAAGGGGGCCTTTAAGAAAGATGGGGACAGACTTTTTAGTAAGGGCTGTTGCAATAGGACAAGGGGCAATAGTTTTAAATTAAAAGACAGTAGATTCAGACTAGATACAAGGCATTTTTTTATGAAGGTGATGAAACTCTGTAACAGGTTGCCCAGAGAGGTGGTGGATGCCCCCATCCCTGAAAACATTCAAGGTCAGATTGGATAGGGCTCTGAGCAACCTGGTCTAGTTGAAGATTGGACTAGATGACCTTTAAATGTCCCTTCCAACCCAAACTATTCTATGATTCTATAAAGATACTTTTTTCAAACTAGGGGAGAGCATTATAAAGCATATATGATTGCCACAAAAAGAAATTTCAGGGCTCCATACCAAATCCTCTGCCATGGATTGCGCTCCAATGTCAATGGAGAGGCTGCTGAGTTGAGGGGGGTTCTGAAACTCACGGTAAAACGTCCCCAGGTCCATTGGAAGAATGTCATCTTTTGAAAATGCTGGTTTCTAGAATCAAAGATACTGCTGTTAATTCCCATAGACATTGGCTTCCCTTTTGCTACAATCTCAGGTAAACATCTTGGCATTACAACTGTTGCTGCAATAATGCATATTAAATAACTGAAGAACAGTGAAGATCTATGGTTGTTAAGCAGTTGGAAGAGAGCATTTATTTGGAATCTGGCTCCTTTAGGCATTAGAGAGAGGATGCCAAGTCTAGGTATTTAATTGGTAACTGCTGATTCCAAGCACCAGTGTCTTTGCAGTTCTGGGATTGTCGAGCTCTAGTTTGGAACTGTGAATCATGGGTCTTTTCCACTCCCATTGAAAACTACTCTTACATCATTTGCCATCGTACAGCACCTGAAGCCCATCTAAGATGCAGGTGTTATGTAAGAGCACTGATGGGGGCACTTACAAAGTCGATCATAACAAAGTCATCATGGGTGTTCCCTGTGCTGCTGCCACTGGAGCCCTCTGAGTGTAAGCTGCCTTGTAGAGGAGATTCAGTTTCTGGGGAGTCAGGAGGATTGACCTGCCCAAGAAATCAAAAATGGTGAGTACTGATCTTATGATCATGTCTGTCTGTGTATTTTGACAGCGTGGGGGCAGTTAGGAGGTTGGACAATAAACACATTACAGCAGGGGCAGCAAACACATGCTGTTATTTGCATGTCTAGAGAGCCCAAGACTTCAACACAGGAGACTTCTTGAAATCAAACAAATCTGAGTATCTAGTTATTTTCTCAAAAAACAAAGTCTATTCAAGGAAGAGAATAGCATGGATGTTTGCATAAGGGTTGCTGAGAAGGCACATATACCTCTGGAAGAGGCTTACCATGGGGTCGTTATCTTCCAGCTCAACATTCTTGGGAGCAAACATGGCAAAAGGAATGTCTAAGTTGGCCATGGTCACCTGAGGAGATTCAGCAAACAGAATTTCACTAAGACGCTCTGCTTACCCAGCACAGAACAGGATACTGAACGTCTTTGTCAGGCCAGCTAAAAATGGCCCAAGATCAAGTCAGCAGTTAGGCAGGAGGCTGACAAACTCATTTAAAAGGCATAAAATAGAGAGATGATACTCAGCTGACCTAATGCAGATACGTACCCTGAGGTGGGATTGCTTATATACCTCTTGTATAATATAGGCAAAAATTAACAAACTGATAAAAATTCAAAGAATTCTCCTTCATCCATCCAAAAGGCCTAGAACAACAGCCCTAGGAACTGGGCAGAACTAAATGCTTGCTTACTGATGATGAACTGGTCTACTGCTTGTCCCTTCAAGGAAAAGGAGGCTTGCTACCAGCTTTCCCAGTTTATGAACACATGGTAGTGGCAGATCATTGCAAGACCCAAGTGCAGTATCGAGTCTTCTATTCTCAAATAGGGTGTTGGCAAAGTGGGGCAAATTCAACGGCTGTCATATCTCAAAAGGA